>NC_138899.1:55743309-56943309 GCF_965194825.1 Balaenoptera physalus | reverse complement strand
TTCAGTAAACAGAGCTGACCTCTGTAGAGGTATGACTGGGCATTTGGGGTGAGGCAAGGAAAGAACATTCATAGTTGTTTAAATTTGAAGCTTTCCCAGGAGTGCACACTATTACTTATAATTAAAAGAGCGAAATTGTAAGAAACACTGAGTGAAAGAATTTTTGGAGACCAGAATATTCACATTGTCACGTAGATTGCTAATTAATTACAAAAGGAAAAATGTACTTAAAGTGATTTGACAATAACTACCTTAAACAGTGGTGAGCAAACTTAGCATCATATGGTGGGAAAATCTGAGAAGTTCAGACTTGCAGCAATTAAAAAAGTAGTGCTTTGTGGATGAAGCACATGAGTGTATTTAAAGAAATCCATTTTATTCACATAATGCCAAATGTTCACTTTATTTCTAATTATAAATGGGAAAAAAATGTACTTTTACAATGCTTGCTTCTTTTCTGGACCCAGTGAGGATGAAATGAAGGAGATGGGATTTGAGTTGAGATAGTGAGGGACTGAGGAGAGAGATTAGAAAATGAGACCACAGCCTGTGTAGAGGAGAGGGGATAGGAATATATTTAAGTGACAGTGAAAGAACTGGTTTTGTCTGGTAGAGCATGGATTTAAAAACATATTTTTTGAGTGGATTTTATACCTACATGATTGTTGCAATGCAAATAGTAAGGAAGAGAAAGGGATTTTTGTATGTTTATTATTTTAAAGACAGCTTAAAACTTTGCCTATTCAGAAATCTCAGAAATGGAGTTATTTTAGGTAACTAAGTTTATTGATTAGCTAAAGATTTATTTCTTGAAGCATAATATAAACTACTTAGATGAAACTCTGATATTATATTCTCCTTGCCATTCTAAAAAGCATAGTTTCAGATGATATCTATTTTACCATTTATAAAATATTTAAAGTGCTATGTAAATGTATGGTAGTATTTTATACTTTGTTTTCTTGGTGAATCCTACTTATTATGATAAACATCAGCTCTTTAGGATGCTGTAATGCACTGACACCTTCAGAGCCTGTGATGGAGATATAGGCATGTTAGTCCTTTCTCTAAGTTGCTTCAGGCTGTTTATGAGATTGTATCTGATTTTTTTTTTTTCTTCTCTCTTATTTGGCAGTTAACATTCCTTACTGTTTGCTCATAATCGGATCCTATCAGCTCCTTGCTTAAAGCCATGCAATCCCATCACACCCAGAATAAAATCCAGACCCCTTAACAAGGCCACCACACTCTTCAACCTCATCTCCTTTCTTCTTTCCCTTGCTTTCTAGACTCCAGCTACAGTGACCTTCTTGTTCTTTTAAAAATAGACCAAGTGCTTTCCAGCCTCAGTGCCTTTGTACCTGATATTTCCTCTGCTTGGAATGACCTTCTCCCGGATCTGTATATTCCTGCCTCCTCGTCATTCAGCTTATAAATTCTCATAACATCCTATAATCACTGATCACGCCCATGCCCTTTCCACATGAACCCTGCTGTCATATACATAATGTAATCTTCAGAGCACCTATCACTCTCTGAATTTACCTAATTATTTCTTTGTTTTCATGTTGATTGTCTGTCTTCCCCACTAGAATGTAACTATTTTGCTTATCTCTGGCGCCTAAAAACTGTTTGGAATGTAACTGACACTTATATTTTATGACAGGTTTCTCCTTTGGTTAATCAACCTTGTTAAAATTTTAAGTAAATTAAGAATAAATAGGCTCTGGATGGGACCAGGGGGCTTTCCAATGGAAAATATCTCTGTCCTTTTGACATCCATTTTGAGTCATCAGAATGAATAATTACCATCTGAATTCTAAATATTTGAATTTACCAATTGATTACCAGCTACTCATGTTTGTTAGAGTGAAAGATCTTTATTTTATTTAGAAATTTCTTTTATTTAATATTCTTAACCATTGACTTTGATGTCTGGGATCAAGGGAAAGGCAGTATCCACATAACCATCAGGTGAGGTTTCCTAACGTAGGTGGGCCAACCTAGATGAGAAATACCTGTGGCCATCTAGTGGGTGCTAAGGAGAAAAAGTTTGGGGTTTTCAGTGTGGTTGACATTGTATGCACATATGACTGATGTCCAGGTAATTTCTAATTGACATTTCAGCTGGAAACCTTGACAAAACTCCCAAATCTGAGTTGGGGGTCATGGCCATAGACTGCTTTTTTTCATGCAGGATTTTGGATAATTGATGATAAAATGAGAGGTTGAACTCAATTGCTTCTCTTGAAGATCAAAATTAGGTTAATAATTCTGTAGTAGGGAATTTATATTTTCTTTCAAAATAATGTTTATTTCTTCTGATGAATAAAGTCATAAATGCTCATTTTATAGATATATATGTGTGTGTATACACATATAGTATTTATTAATTAACAAATATTTATTGAAATGACTGCTGTGTGTCTAGGTACAGTGAACAGAAGAAACAAATTCCTCCCATCATAGAGCTTATGTTTTAGTGGGGGAAACAAAATAAACATAGTAAAGAAGGATAGTATAATAGAGCAAGTGATAAAGAGCATAGGGAAGAATATAAAAATTATTTATCTTCCCCTTCAAGACCAACAGTGTGAATATTTTCTGTATTTCTTTCTATGATGCCTATATTCATATCTATTTAATCAAGTATAGTAATTTTTACAAAAATGGTATACTATGCATATAAAGTTTTACATTCTGCTTTTTTAAAAACCTGATATTTTTTTAGGAGCATTTTCCTGTGATATTAGATATTCCTCAAAAATATGACTTTTAGTGTCTGTACAGTATTTCATCAAATAGATGTGACATTATATATTTAATATTCCCATTTTATCTACCTTCCCATGTTGTTGGTCATTCAGGTTCTTTCTAAGTTTTCACTGTTATAAATAACTCCTTGGTGAATATCTCTGTACTTAGATCTTGTTATTACCTTGGATGATTTTTTTAGACTTGAATGCTGGAAATATAATCAAAGGGTCTAGACATATTCAAGAGTCTCAATATACATATATCGCCAAATTGCTTTCCAGAAAGGGTGTTCCAACTCATACTCTCATCAGTATGCACTGAGTGATTGCCTCATGGATTCTTGTCAATATTGAGTATTTCCATGTATGTACTTTGCCAAACTGATAGACTTTAATTTGCTTTAAAAAGTATTAACCAGGTTGAATCATTTTTACGTTTATTGGCTATTGCTTCTGTAAGATGTCAATGAACTGAGTGGATATAGAAAAGGAGAGAGATACTGATGAAATAAACAAGTTACCATCTGTCAAGGAAATGTTGACATATACCCCATGTTTGTCTATGTAAATATTTACTGTAACTTATCCACTTGTTAATGTGAAGGTAACTTAAATATTCTTTTATGCAATTGTTTTGCTAAATAGATTATAGGAACTTTTTGAAAAGAAAAATAGGTTAAAGAACAGAAATATGAAAATTTATATGACATTATGACACTTATGGAGAAATAAGGAGATTAAGATTTTTTGCTACCATATTAACTTTCATTTGTCTTTGAAGGTAAAATAACCCAAGAAAAGCCTAAATTGTTGATATTCTAACCCTTTAAAAATCTTTTACTCTAATTTTTTTCCTTACCTTACTTGTTGACATTCTTATCATTAATTCTGTTTATTGTCCTGTGAGCCAAAGAGTCCTGTGTCCAAAGAGCCGGAGAGGAAGACTTTTAAGTCATTATACATTGCTTGCATTTCTCAAATATAAGCTGTTACAAATTAGCTAAGCTACAAATAAATTGTGATTAAGTTTTTATGTCTGGCTGACAGGAGAGACACTCTATATAGCGTTAATTTGGGGAGTAGAAAGCCAGGATGGGGAGCTTCAAATGATTTTTTTCAACTTTTCTAAACCAGTAACTCTTTTCACGCTAGAATCTTGTTAATTTGTTTGACACAATAATGTCAAGTTCCTTAATATACAATATACATATTTAATATTACATATAAAATGCACTTTAAACAATTACATAATATTTTAATGTATCTCTGTTTCGGATAATTCTTGATTCTCTTTTATTAGTAGAAAAATAAGGATTAACTTTTTTTAATATGCTGCTTAAATGTTACAAGTCACTAAAAGCAACTCCTAATACATTGAATAACAGTGCTATTGATCAGAAGATGAGATTTTTACCTTGTATAAGTGCCGTTTACTTATTTTAGCAAATAGGGAAAAACATTTACTTATTTTTTGAGAATGATTGAATTCTAGTACCTGCACCAAATCCTTTGCAACCGTATTGTTATAATATGTCCCAATTGTCACTAGGACAGTTGGAAAAGGTCTCTCTATGTTTACACTGGCCTCTGTATTAGTCAGAACTCAGGCCATGGCTCCTTACCATGTTGCCATCTTGCTCAGGCCAACTCTTATCTACTCATATGTTAAATTTTTGACAGATTTATATAATTCATTTAAAAAGGATCAAGGGAGATAAAAATAACTTTCATTGAGGAGACCTCTGTTGTGCCAGGTGCTTGATATGACTGCATTTAATCCTCAAAACATCCTTAGGATGGAGGTGACTTCCACATCTTATAGGTGAAATAAGAGTCTTTAGAGGGCTATGGTCATACAACTGATAAATAGCAGTGGTAAGATTTGAACCAGGATCTGTCCAGTTCCAAAGTGTTGCTTCTTTCTGTCATATGCTACTTCCTTGAAAGAGCAGTGATGATGACGATGATGATGATGATGATGATGATGATGGTAATGACAATGACGACAACTACTACAAAGATAATAGTATTTGTAATAATAACAGGCAAGTGGTTTTTTTGGTAAGGTTTACTATGTGCCAGAGGTTATCTTATTTAATCTTTACCATAATCTATGAGATAAGCACCATTACTAGAAAGAAATGGAGGCTTAGAGAGGAAAGTGACTTATCTAAGTCACCCATAGCAGGTGGTAGAGCAACCAAAAATCAATCTGATCCTATTCTGATATTTCAAAATAAGGAACTTGAAATGTAAATTTTTTTCATTTTTCTTTGGCTTCTTCAATGCTGTTACACTGTAACCATTTTGAGTATTTGAATTTCTTTGGAACCTATTTTCATTAGATCATGACTATATTAATAATAATTTATATTTTAATAGGTTTTACAGCTTTAAATATTTTTCTAGTACTGCTTTGATTCATAAATAGTGGCATTGTACAGTACCCCTTGAGGATATTCTCATTTAGTAAATGAGGACACAGACATCCAGATTAATTGTTTGCCTAAGGTCTTTTATCAAATCAGAAGCAAATCTAGAACAGGGCTTAAGACAGTTTTTGATTTTAGGTCATGCAGCTGCTTTTATCTCAAACTACTTTGTATCCATGTGTTAGGTGGTTAAAGCTGCTATATGGGGTGCTTTGTCCAGAAGGATCTTTCTGCATTTTTTCTGATTTCTATTTGAGAAATTAGGTCTCCGGAAGTTCTGTAGCTTGAAGGGCAGGAAATGATCCTTATGGTTGATCTAATTTCTACATTGAGGAATGATCACCAGTATTCATTCCACATAAAATATATATGCACTGCTCCCTTCTTTTTTTTTTTTTTTTAAATTTCACAAGAAAAGTTATACCACAGTTATTTTATTTAAAAATATGTATAGAAAAGTTTTGAAATATGTAGCCTACATCTCTCATGCTGACAGTTAAACTTGTTCAGTTCTGTTTTCATATCAAGTGTGGGCATAGGTAAGTATTATTCTTCATATAAAAATTCTAAACTTACGTAACAGCATCTTTTAACTGAATGGTTACATTTTCATTCCATAAACACTAAAAGCCTGCTGTGAGCCAGTTTTGCACCAATATGACATAAAAAACCAGGGTTCTCACTCCTTGAAGACCTAAGAATCCTGCTGGGAAGATTAAACAGGTATATGAGAGAACTAGGAAAACTTCAGTGTTGTGGTTCCACACTTAAGTGCTGAGCAGACAGAGGGCAAAGGGGGCATTAATACAAGGGGGTTAAGATGCTTGGGCCTCTCTTGGGCCCAAAACTTGTAACACTTTTTTCTCTCCAGCATCTCCTGTTAAGTCTGAGATTTATAGTCTGGTACAAAATGTTGCTGATACATTAAAGTACTTAATGGATTTGCTATTCAGTTGTTTTTAACATCCTTCTTTACAAATATGAGCAGACTGCATTAATAAAGTTTGACAGTACTGATTAAAGTATTTTAATCATTTTATAGACTATTTTAAGAAAGAATCAGGAAGCAAAGAGATACTACAATAGTAATGTTTTCTCCTTTTAGCCAATAATTTTGCCTGCATTTAAAATTTTTAATTTGCATATGCTCTGGGTATATAACTACATTACCAAAGGGCAAGTTGGGAGGAAAGTTAAAAATCTTGGGTGATCTTTTGCACGTCGATTTTCTTTCATTTTTTCCTAAAAAATTATACCACTCTTATAAGTTTATAATCCTCTTTTCATATTCTTATCTTTGAATCCAATTGCACTATAAAGCATACATCCTCATTGCCAATTAAATGTTGTATAAAATAAATAATTTAACATTGAATTAATTAAAAAGTTTGGATTTTTTAAAATTAAATTTTATTTTTTTTATTGAAGTAGAGTTGATTTACAGTGCTGTGCCAATCTGCTGTACAGCAAAGTGACTCAGTTATACATATACAGACATTCTTTTTTTATACTCTTTTCCATTATGGTTTATCACAGGGTATTGAGTATAGTTCCCTGGGCTATACAGTAGGACTTCGTTATTTATGGGAGGATTTATTATTATTTAATTTTAAAATATTTATTTATTTATTTAATTTTTGGCTATGTTGGGTCTTTGTTGCTGCACGTGGGCTTTCTCTAGTTGTGGCGAGCAGGAGCTACTCTTTGTTGCAGTGCGCTGGCTTCTCGTTGCGGTGACTTCTCTTGTTGCAGAGCACGGGCTCTAGGCATGTGGGCTTCAGTAGTTGCAGCACGCATTCTCAGTAGTTGCAGCACGCAGGCTCTAGGGTGCGCAGACCTCAGTAGTTGTGGCTCGCGGGCTCTAGAGGGCAGGCTCAGTAGTTGTGGTGCACAGGCTTAGTTGCTCCACAGCATGTGGAATGTTCCTGGATCAGGGATCGAACCGGTGTCCCCTGCATTGGCAGGTGGATTCCTACCCACTGCACCACCAGGGAAGTCCCAATGGGAGGATTTTTTAAAATATTCTTAATAAAGTTGTGGTAAATCACATAATCATGTATCTTGCTGCTGAAATAGATGTTATAGATGGCGTGATTCAGTCCCTCTTTTCCAGCAGGTAAAATTTCATCACCTTAAGGACAGCTGAGGACTAGACATATTGAGATATGGTGCCTGCTCCAATTAGCTCTTTTAGTAAAGAAGCAGGAAGTAATGAAGGCTCCCATTGGAACGGTGGCAGTGAGAATGAAGAGAGTTCATGGATGCATGAGATATTTAGAGGTTACACTTATATTGTTTGAGGAATCAGAAGTAATGAATCCCGGATGGCAGGAGAATCAGTGAAACTTTAATTGAAGTAGACATTAGGAAGAGGGCCTGGTTTAGGGAAGAAGTCATGAGCTTGATTTGATTAAGCCTGTTGAGTTTGAGCAATCCATATGGAGATATTTTTAAAAGGTATTTGGAAATGTGAGCATGGAGCTCAGGAGAAAGGCTAGGGTCACACAGTATATTCCTCAAAATAATGAAATAAAGAAAATGGAAAAGTCTTATCTATTGTTGTTGTACTTAACATAGCAGATAACAGAGCATCTGCCATGTAATTAATACTCAATGAATGAATAAGAATTTGTGGGTGTAGGTGATCTTTGCCAGTGGAATAACCAATGAGAAAAGAGCGGGGGGAAAGGTTAAGAATAAAATCTTGGGAAACACTTGCCTTTTAGAGGACAGGAGGCAGAGGGAGGGCTGGGGAAAGCCAAGGGGAAACCAACCTGGTAAATGTTCATAGAAGATAAAGCACAAGAGAGGATCAACGGAAGAGAATTGAAGGACAGGAGAACATGAAGATCAAGAAAAAGCTTGATTTTTGGCAGTTTTATTTTTGGTACTTTCAAGTGAGCAATTTCAGTAAAATAAGGGTGATGGATACGTACTAGAGGCAGTTAGTATGTGGACTATTTTCAAGAGGCTTGAAAATAAAGGTGAGGAAAATGGGAGCATATTAAGAGGTATCAGAAGACTGCAGATTTTCTTAAAGTACAGACATGTATGTAGAAGAAAAGGAATCTGAAAATGCAAATAAGATATGGGATAGTTGACGGAAGATTTTGGAGGAGGTGAGAGGGAATGCCATAAGCTCAGAGTACAGAGAGCTAGTCTTGGAAGGGTAGGAGTGATACTTTGTCAAAGACAAAGTTCCTCCTCCTCATCATTTGAATATGCTCAAGTCTTTGCATCATTAAAATAAATGACTGCTGCTACACTGTCCCCAGCTCCATCTCCCTTTCTAGCAACACGACCCTACTTCTCTTCACGGCCAGTTATTTTGTAGAATGTTGCTCGGTATGCGTTTGTCTGATGTTTCCTCATGATTTGATTAAGATCATGCATTTTTTTTTTTTTTTAGCAATAATACTATAGAAGAGATGTTGTGCCCTTTTAGGGGCATCATATTAGAAGCTTAGTACATGAAATTGATACATCTCTTTACTGTATGTTAACTGATCGCTTGGTTAAGGTGGTATCTACCAGGTTCCTTCACTGCTGTGTTATTTTTTCCCTTTGTCGCTTATAAATATCTTGTTGGGGGAGATGTTTTTAAGTCTTTGCAAATATGCTGTTTCTCATCATAATCTTACCCACTAATTTTACCACCCATTGATGATTGTTGCTTCCAACAGTTATTACTATGGGGTGTGCCAAATCGTGACTTTCTGTTTCTAACCCTCTTTCAGAGTAGAGGTTCTTAACTTGAGGTCTCTATTGTAGACATATACCTGTGTGCATTTTACTCTGGAGAAGAGGTGCAGCATTTATTTATCAGGTTTTCAAGAGGTCTTTTTCTATCCATCACTCCTTTTCAACTATATGATCACAGAACCTAACTCCATTAAGGTAGATGAAAGGAATCCTTTGTGTATTTGACTTCTGCTTCTGTTCTCTCTCTATAGCTTATTCCAGATTCCTCTGGAAAGGTGCAATGCATAATTGACCAAGGTCTCCTGGAGTAAATAAAAGCAGATCTGCAGTGTCTGTTGTTGTCCTATGTTGTCAAGACTTTGTCTTCCCTGGCCCACAGTTGGGAAACCACTAAATTTTGATATACATATCTCTAGTTTTATCTCAGAGAACATGTATTTTCATCTCTATGAAATGTTTAAAAGTTAAGTACAATATTTAGTCTGTTCTATAACTAAGATTGATAAAAATTTTAGCTTTTTAAATGTAATATTGCCACAAGTTGTGATAACTTAGTTTTTTTTCTTTTTTTTTTTTAAATTGAGATATAGATGAGTTTCTTTTTATTATGAGCTGTGTTTTCTTGGAGTAAATAGAGTCTTGTGAAAGAAAGCTTAATTGAGACCTTAGCTGAAACATGAATTTTTATAAGAAGTAGTTTATGTTTTATTTTTAATGTTCCAGAAACCATTTCTATAGGTTTGTCCTTTTCTCAACTAGGAAAAATGAGATTCTTATTTTTTTTTGTTCTTTAGGAGCTACTAAGTCACTTCTATCCATGCATTTAAAAAAAATAAAGCTGCTACCACAAGATAGTCAGTTTTGTAGGTTTATTCATGAATTGATCTTATTTTTAAAATAGGATGATCATCTTGAGTCCAATTGTGGTTTTCATAAAAGTTTATTTTTTTATGATAGTACATAGACACTTGAAATGAATTCTGCAATATAGTGCAAAATTCAACAGCTTATTAAAAGGAGGCTTGATTAAGCAATGCCTGTTTTTTTTGCACAGTTGGAAAGTCAATGCTTTGCTATTTGAGAAATTTCTTTGTATATTTAGTCTCTAAAAAAAAAATAGAGATAGTCTTTTTCCTCCCTTCAGATATTCAGATTGTTTGGGGGCAAATTACTATAGGGAAAATTAAATTTTAAGCAAAGGGGTCAGTATAAAACAGACAGATTTTTCTAGTAAAGCAGTATGGTATATATAAGCATGGGGGAAATCTCAACCAGCTCACTGTTTTAAAAATACCACGTGTGTGGCAACTAATATCAGGAAAACTATTGGAATGATAAATGCCATACTGTGGTAGACATATATGTTAAGTTAAGGAGCTTGGACTTAGAAGGGAGGAGATCTGAGACTTAAGGAGGGCCTGAACTAGAGGAGTGGTAGAAAGAATGAGTTCCAGAAATATTAAAGAAGTCCAATCAGCAGGACATGGTGATAAATTGAATGTAGGAGATGAGATAGGAATCGAGGACCTGGCATGGGTGAATGGTGCTCCCACCTTAAATAGAAAGATAAGAGAAAGAGAAGGTTTGGGGGGAAATCTGATGTGTTCAGTGTTGTACAAGAGAGCCTGAGGTGCTTCTAGAGTCTGGTTGGAGACATCCATGTGACAGGACTATGTGGTGGGGCTTGGGGGAACCTGAGGTTGAGAGTCGTTAGCATAACAGTGGTGGTTGCAACTATGTGATTAAGTATGATTACTCAGGCCAGACCTTACAGAGTAAGAAGAGTTTGGGGTTAAAGATGTACTTCTGGAACCACCTACATGGAATGGGCAGGCAGAAAAGAAAGTTTTTTTTAAGAGAATACAGTGCCATAAAGACCAAAAAAGGAGACTTTTAAGGAGAGAGTGATAACATAAATTTAACAGCATTAATCCTAGTCATGTTGTTAAGTACACAGGAGAAATGTCATTGAGGTTTTCTTTTTTTTTTTTTTTAATATTTATTTATTTGGCTGCACCAGGTCTTAGTTGCAGCACGTGGGATCTTCATTGCCACATGCGGGATCTTTTAGTTGCGGCATGCGGGATCTTTAATTGTGGTATGCGGGATCTTTAGTTGAGGCATGCGGGATCTAGTTCCCTGACGAGGGATCGAACCCGGGGCCCCTGCATTGGGAGCGTGGAGACTTAGCCACAGGACCACCAGGGAAGTTGCAAGATTTCCTTTTTTTTTTTTTAAAGCAGATTTTCAAGCATTTTGACCAAAAAGTAGATTTTTCTATTTTGTTCAGCATCTATCGGTTAAAGAAAGATTTTTTTTCACATCTTTAGTACTTTTTAAAAAATTATATTTTTCCCGCTTCTTACCATTTGGGGCCTACTTTATTTCCTATTTTTCTCTATTTCTAAGTTGCTTAAACTTGGAAGACTTATAGGACTATGGTTATGATCAACCTGCCGTAGGCCAATGTGAAACCTGACTCTTTTCTGTTTTGGTAAGTTGTTAATGTTGTCAACATCGAACATGACACTAAATCTGAATCCGTTTTGATGGTGACTCATTTAAAACATCGCAGTCTTTTTTTCTTTTTCTTTAAATTTTTATTGGAGTATAGTTGCTTTACAATGTTGTGTTAGTTTCTATTGTACAGCAAAGTGAATCAGCTATATGTATACATATATCCCCATATCCCCTCCCTCTTGCATCTCCCTCCCACCCTTCCTATCGCACCCCTCTAGGTGGTCACAAAGCACCGAGCTGATCTCCCTGTGCTATGCAGCTGCTTCCCACTAGCTATCTATTTTACGTTTAGTAGTGTATATATGTCAGTGTCACTCTCTCACTTCGTCCTAGCTTACCCTTATCCCTCCCTGTGTCCTCAAGTCCATTCTCTATGTCTCTGTCTTTATTCCTGTCCTGCCCCTAGGTTCTTCAGAACCATTTTTTTTTTATATTCCATATATATGTGTTAGCATATGGTATTTGTTTCTCTCTTTCTGACTTACTTCACTCTGTATGACAGACTCTAGGTCCATCCACCTCACTACAAATAACTCAGTTTCGTTTCTTTTTATGGCTGAGTAATATTCCATTGTATATATGTGCCACATCTTCTTTATCCATTCATCTGTCGATGGACACTTAGGTTGCTTCCATGTCCTGGCTATTGTAAATAGAGCTGCAATGAACATTTTGGTACATGACTCTTTTTGAATTATGGTTTTCTCAGGGTATATGCCCAGTACTGGGATTGCTGGGTCGCATGGTAGTTCTATTTTTAGTTTTTTAAGGAACCTCCATACTGTTCTCCATAGTGGCTGTATCAATTTACATTCCCACCAACAGTGCAAGAGTGTTCCCTTTTCTCCACACCCTCTCCAGCATTTCTTGTTTGTAGATTTTTTGATGATGGCCATTCTGACCGGTGTGAGATGATATCTCATTGTAGTTTTGATTTGCATTTCTCTAATGATTAATGATGTTGAGCATTCTTTCATGTGTCTGCTGGCAATCTGTATATCTTCTTTGGAGAAATGTCTATTTAGGTCTTCTGCCCATTTTTGGATTGGGTTGTTTGTTTTCTTGATATTGAGCTGCATGAGCTGCTTGTAAATCTTGGAGATTAATCCTTTCTCAGTTGCTTCATTTGCAAATATTTTCTCCCATTCTGAGGGTTGTCTTTTGGTCTTGTTTATGGTTTCCTTTGCTTTGCAAAAGCTTTTACATTTCATTAGGTCCCATTTGTTTATTTGTGTTTTTATTTCCATTTCTCTAGGAGTTGGGTCAAAAAGGATCTTGCTGTGATTTATGTCATAGAGTGTTCTCCCTATGTTTTCCTCTAAGAGTTTGATAGTGTCTAGCCTTACATTTAGGTCTTTAATCCATTTTGAGTTTCTTTTTGTGTATGGTGTTAGGGAGTGTTCTAATTCCATTCTTTTACAAGTAGCTGTCCAGTTTTCCCAGCAGTACTTATTGAATAAGCTGTCTTTTCTCCATTGTATATTCTTGCCTCCATTATCAAAGATAAGGTGACCATATGTGTGTAGGGTTATCTCTGGGCTTTCTATCCTGTTCCATTGACCTGTATTTCTGTTTTTGTGCCAGTACCATACTGTCTTGATTACTGTAGCTTTGTAGTGTAGTCTGAAGTCCGGGGGCCTGATTCCTCCAGCTCTGTTTTTCTTTCTCAAGATTGCTTTGGCTATTCGGGGTCTTTTGTGTTTCCATACAAATTGTGAAATTTTTTGTTCTTGTTCTGTGAAAAATGCCATTGGTAGTTTGATGGGGATTGCATTGAATCTGTAGATTGCTTTGGGTAGTGTAGTCATTTTCACAATGTTGATTCTTCCAATTCAAGAACATGGTATATCTCTCCACTTATTTGTATCATCTTTAATTTCTTTCATCAGTGTCTTATAGTTTTCTGCATACAGGTCTTTTGTCTCCTTAGGTAGGTTCATTCCTAGGTATTTTATTCTTTTTATTGCAATGGTAAATGGGAGTGTTTCCTTAATTTTTCTTTCAGATTTTTCATCATTAGTGTATAGGAATGCAAGAGATTTCTGTGCATTAATTTTGTATCCTGCTACTTTACCAAATTCATTGATTAGCTCTAGTAGTTTTCTGGTAGCATCTTTAGGAATCTCTATGTGTAGTACCATGTCATCTGAAAACAGTGACAGCTTTACTTCTTCTTTTCCCATTTGGATTCCTTTTATTTCTTTTTCTTCTCTGATGCCTGTGGCTAAATCTTCCAAAACTATGTTGAATAATAGTGGTGAGAGTGGGCAACCTTGTCTTGTTCCTGATCTTAGTAGAAATGGTTTTAAGTTTTTCACCATTGAGAATGATGCTAGCTGTGGGTTTGTCATATATGGCCTTTATTATGCTGAGGTAGGTAGCCTCTATCCCTACTTTCTGGAGGGTTTTTATCACAAATGGGTGTTGAATTTTGTCGAAAGCTTTTTCTGCATCTGTTGAGATGATCATCTGGTTTTTATCCTTCAGTTTGTTAATATGGTGTATCACATTGGTTGATTTGCAGATATTGAGGAATCCTTGCATTCCTGGGATTAACCCTACTTCATCATGGTGTATGATCCTTTTAATGTGCTGTTGGATCCTGTTTTCTAGTGTTTTGTTGAGGAATTTTGCATCTCTGTTCATCAGTGATATTGGCCTGTAGTTTTCTTTTCTTGTGACATCTTTGTCTGGTTTTGGTATCAGGGTGATGGTGGCCTCATAGAACGAGTTTGGGAGTATTCCTCCCTCTGCTATATTTTGGAAGAGTTTGAGCAGGATAGGTGTTAGCTCTTCTCTAAATGATTGGTGGAATTCTCCTGTGAAGCCATCTGGTACTGGGCTTTTGTTTGTTGGAAGATTTTTAATCACAGTTTCAGTTTCAGTGCTTGTGATTGGTCTGTTTATGTTGCCTATTTCTTCCTGGTTCAGTCTTGGACAGTTATGCTTTTCTAAGAATTGGTCCATTTCTTCCAGGTTGTCCATTTCATTGGCATATAGTTGCTTGTAGTAATCTCTCATGATCCTTTGTATTTCTGCAGTGTCAGTTGTTACTTCTCCATTTTCATTTCTAATTCTGTTGAGTTGAGTCTTCCTTTTTTTCTTGCTGAGCCTGGCTAATGGTTTATCAATTTTGTTTATCTTCTCAAAGAACCAGCTTTTAGTTTTATTGATCTTTGCTATCGTTTCCTTCATTTATTTTTCAGTTATTTCTGATGTGATCTTTATGATTTCTTTCCTTCTGTTAACTTTCTGGGGTTTTTTTGTTCTTCTTTCTCTAATTGCTTTAGGTGTAAGGTTAGGTTGTTTATTTGAGATTTTTCTTGTGTCTTGAGGTAGGATTGTATTGCTATAAACCTCCCTCTTAGAACTGCTTTTGCTGCATCCCATAGGCTTTGGGTCGTCGTATTTTCATTGTCATTTGTTTGTAGGTTTTTAAAAATTTTTTCTTTGATTTCTTCAATGATCTCTTGGTTATTTAGTAGTGTATTTTTTAGCCTCCATCTGTTTGTATTTTTTACAGATTTTTTCCTGTAATTGATATCTAGTCTCATAATGTTGTGGTCAGAAAGATACTTGATACAATTTCAATTTTCTTAAATTTACCAATGCTTGATTTTTGACCCAAGATATGGTGTATCTTGGAGAATGTTCCATAAGCACTTGAGAAGAAAGTGTATTCTGTTGTTTTTGGATGGAATGTCCTATAAAAATCAATTAAGTCCATCTTGTTTAATGTGTCATTTAAAGCTTGTGTTTCCTTATTTATTTTCATTTTGGATGATCTGTCCATTGGTGAAAGTGGGGTGTTAAAGTCCCCTACAAGATTGTGTTACTGTCGATTTCCCCTTTTATGGCTGTTAGCATTTATTTTATGTATTGAGGTGCTCCTGTGTTGGGTGCTTAAATATTCACAATTGTTATATCTTCTTGGATTGATCCCTTGATGATTCTTAGTGTCCTCTGTCTCTTGTAATTGTCTTTATTTTAAAGTCTATTTTGTCTGATATGAGAATTGCTACTCCAGCTTTCTTTTGATTTCCATTTGCATGGAATATCTTTTTCCATACCCTGACTTTCAGTCTGTATGTGTCCCTAGGTCTGAAGTGGGTCTGTTGTAGAGCATATACGCGGGTCTTGTTTTTGTATCCATTCAGCCAGTCTATGCCTTTTGGTTGGAGCATTTAATCCATTTACATTTAAGGTAATTATTGATATGTATCTTCCTATTACCATTTTCTTAATTGTTTTGGGTTTGTTACTGTAGGTCTTTTCCTTCTCTTGTGTTTCCTGCCTAGAGAAGTTCCTTTAGCATTTGTTGTAAAGCTGGTTTGGTGGTGCTGAATTCTCTTAGCTTTTGCTTGTCTGTAAAGGTTTTAATTTCTCCATTGAATCTGAATGAGATTCTTGCTGGGTGGAGTAATCTTGGTTTTAGGTTTTTCCCTTTCATCACTTTAAATATGTCCTGCCACTCCCTTCTGGTTTGCAGAGTTTCTGCTGAAAGATCAGCTGTTAACCTTATGGGGATTCCCTTGTATGTTTTTTATTGCTTTTGCCTTGCTGCTTTCAATATTTTTTCTTTGTATTTAATTTTTGATAGTTTGATTAATATGTGTCTTGGTGTGTTCCTCCTTGGATTTATCCTGTATGGGCCTCTCTGCGCTTACTCGACTTGATTGACTATTTCCTTTCCCATGTTAGGGAAGTTCTCATCTATAATCTCTTGAAATATTTTCTCAGTCCCTTTCTTTTTCTCTTCTTCCTCTGGGACCCCTATAATTCAAATGTTGGTGTGTTTAATGTTGTCCCAGAGGTTTCTGAGACTGTCCTCAATTCTTTTCATTCTTTTTTCTTTATTCAGCTCTGTGGTAGGTATTTCCAATATTTTATCTTCCCGGTCCCTTATCTGTTCTTCTGCCTCGGTTATTCTTCTATTGACTTCTTCTAGAGAATTTTTAATTTCATTAGTTGTGTTGTTCATCATTGTTTGTTTGCTCTTTAGTTCTTCTAGTTCCTTGTTAAACATTTCTTGTATTTTCTCCATTCTATTTCCAAGATTTTGGATCATCTTTACTATCATTACTGTGAATTCTTTTTCAGGTAGACTGCCTATTTCCTCTCCATTTGTTTGGTCTGGTGGGTTTTTACTTTGCTTCTTCATCTGCTGCATATTTCTCTGTCTTCTCATTTTGCTTAACTTACTGTGTTTTGGGGTCTCTGTTTTGCAGGCTGCAGGTTTGTAGTTCCCGTTGTGTTTGATGTCTGACCCCAGTGGGTAAGGTTGGTTCAGTGGGTTATGTAGGCTTCCTGGTGGAGGGGACTGGTGCCTGTGTTCTGGTGGATGAGGCTGGATCCTGTCTTTCTGCTGGGCAGACCCATGTCCGGTGGTGTGTTTTGGTGTGTGTGAACTTTGTATGATTTTAGGCAGCCTCTCTACTAATGGGTGGGGTTGTGTTCCTGTCTTGCTAGTTGTTTGGCATGTGGTGTCCATCACTGGAGCTTGCTGGTTATTGAGTGGAGCTGGGTCTTAGCGTTGAGACGGAGATCTCTGGGAGAGCTCTTGCCGATTGATATTACGTGTGGCTGGGAGGTGTCTGGTGGTCCAATTTCCTGAAGTTGGCTCTCCCACCTCAGAGGCTCAGGCCTGACACCAGGCCAGAGTACCAAGACCCTGTCAGCCACATGGCTCAGAATAAAAGAGAGAAGAAAAAGCAAGAAAGAAAAAAATAAAATAAAATAAAGTTATTAAAGTAAAAAATTTTAAAAATTATTAAAATATAAAAAAGAAGAGGTCAACCAAACCAATAAACAAATCCACCAATGATAGCAAGCACTAAAACTAAGATAAACATAAAAATCATAAACTATTCAGTTGCATACAGCAAACCCCAAGTCTACGCTTGCTCCCAAAGTCCACTGCCTCAATTTTGGGATGATTCATTGTCTGTTCAGGTATTCCACAGATGCAGGGTACATCAAGTTGATTGTGAAGATTTCATCCTCTGCTCCTGGGGCTGCACGGAGAAATTTCCCTTTCTCTTCTTGTTCGCATATCTCCTGGGGTTCAGGTTTGGATTTGGCCCTGCTTCTGCGTGTAGGTTGCCCTCTGGTGTCTGTTGTTCGCCCAGACAGGAGGGGGTTAAAGTAGAGGCTGATTAGAGGGCTCTGCCTCACTCAAGGAGGGGTATGGAATGCAGGGCCTGCCTGCGGTGGCAGAGCCCGACGTGACCTTGCAACAGCCTGAGGCGTGCTGTGTGTTCTCTCCGGGAACTTGTCGCTGGATCACGGGACCCTGGCAGTGGCGGGCTGCACAGACTCCTGGGAGGGGAGGTGTGGATAGTGACCTGTGCTTGCACGCAGGATTCTTGGTGGCTGCAGCAGCAGTGTTAGCGTCTCATGCCCATCTCTGGTGCCCGCACTGATAGCTGTGGCTCGTGCCCTTCTCTGAAGCTCATTTAGGTGGTGTTCTGAATCCCCTCTTCTCACGCACCCTGAAACAATGGTCTCTCAACTCTTAGGCAGCTCCAGAGTTTTTCCGGGACTCCCTCCCGGCTAGCTGTGGCACACTAGCCCCTTCAGGCTGTGTTCACGCAGCCAACCCCAGTCCTCTCCCTGGGATCTGACCTCCAAAGCCCGAGCCTCAGTTCCCAGCCCACACCCGTACCAGCGGGTGAGCAGACAAGCCTCTCAGGCTGGTGAGTGCTGGTCAGCACTGATCCTCCGTGCGGGAATCTCTTCGCTTTGCCCTCCGCACCCCTGTTGCTGTGCTCTCCTCCATGGCTCCAAAGCTTACCCCGCACCTAGCCCCCGTCTCCGCCAGTGAAGGGACTTCATAGTGTGTGGAAACTTTTCCTCCTTCACAGCTCCTTCCCACGGGTGCAGGTCCCGTCCCTATTCTTTTGTCTCTGTTTTTTCTTTTTTCTTTTGCCCTACCCAGGTACGAGGGGAGTTTCTTGCCTTTTGGGAGGTCTGAGGTCTTCTGCCAGCGTCCAGTAGGTGTTCTGTAGGAGTTGTTCCACACATAGATGTATTTTTGATGTATTTGTGGGGAGGAAGGTGATCTCCATATCTTACTCCTCCGCCATCCTGGAGGTCCTCTGACCCATATCTTCTTTATCCATTCCTCTGTTGATGGACATTTAGGTGGTTTCCATGTCCTGGCTATTATAAATAGTGCTGCCGTGAACATTGGGGTGCATGTGTCTCTTTGACTTATGGTTTTCTCTAGGTATATGCCCAGTAGTGGGATTGCTGGCTCACATGGTAGTTCTATTTTTAGTTTTTTAGGGAACCTCCATACTGTTCTCCATAGTGGCTGTATCAATTTACATGTCCACCAACAGTGCAAGAGGGTTCCCTTTTCTCCACACCCTCTCCAGCATTTATTGTTTGTAGATGTTGTGATGATATGGGCATTCTGAGTGATGTGAGGTGATATCTCATTGTAGTTTTGATTTGCATTTCTCTATTTAAAAAAAAGAAAAACAAATACCGTATGATATCACGTACATGTAGAATCTAAAACAGCCAAACTCATGAAAACAGAGACTAGAATGGTGGTTACCAGGGACTGGGGAATGGGGGATGTGGGGACATGTTGCTCAAAGGGTACAAACTTCCAGTTATTTGATGAATAAATTCTCGGGATCTAATGTACAGCATGGGGTTATAGTTAATAATACTGTGTTATAATCAAATAACTTATAAATTTACATGTCAATTATACCTCAATAAAGCTGAAATTTTAAAAAAATTAAAAATAAATAAATAAATTAAATAAAACCTCACAGTCTGCACGTGTTCTCACTTAGTTTATCTGATCTTCACAAAAATCTTGGTAGGGCAGATTGTAATCTTCATTTCTCATTTCTATCAATAGTTAAGGAATCTGCTTCCTTAATTGCATTACTGATCCAAAGATAGCTCTCAGTTTTCTGTTTCATTGGAGATATATCTAAAATGTTACAGCTGAAATGGGAAGTAGCCACATGGCACAGGGAGATCAGCTGGGTGCTTTGTGACCACCTAGAGGGATGGGATAGGGAGGGTGGGAGGGAGATGCAAGAGGGAGGAGATATGGGGATATATGTATATGTATAGCTGATTCACTTTGTTATAAAGCAGAAACTAGCACACCATTGTAAAGCAATTATACTCCAATAAAGATGTTAAAAAAAATTTTTTTAAGTAAAATTTACAGCTGAAAGGAGCCTTAGAGACCACCTCTTCTAATCGCTTCATTTTACAAATGGGAAAGCAGGCCTAAAGAGAGAAAATCACTTGCTTAATATCATATTGGCAGGAAAAGCAAAACCACGATCTAGAACCCAGCTTTCCTGACTCCCGGTCCCTATAATAAGAACCACAGTTTAATTTGCATTACAAGTAAAATCAGGCCATGCTCCGCTGTGTTTGATAGTCTCATATTGCTTTTGTTTCTTGGAAATAGTGTGCAGTTCGTGCAGCCACAGAAGGTAGAACTCTCGTTTTGGAAGGCTTGGAAAAGGCGGAGAGGAATGTCCTTCCTGTTTTGAACAACTTGCTGGAAAATAGGGAGATGCAGCTTGAAGATGGACGCTTCCTGATGTCTGCCGAGCGTTACGACAAACTTCTCCAAGTAAGAAGAGAAAAATTTGACTGCTTTGTCTTAGCTGTTGAGCTGTGGGTTGGCCACTTGTTGTATCAGACATGATTGTGTCAGAACGAGGACAAATGTTCAGGTGGCGCATATCTTGGGCAACTGCCTGAAGTCAGTCATGCGTTTGCAGTTTTGTATGGCTCTTCTGTTTTCCACATCACGTTAGAAGACCTCCCAGATTTTTACTTCTGTTTGCCTATCTAATAACTATTCTTTCTTTCTCCTTTTTCTCCTTTTAATTCTTCTTCCCTTTCTCCCTCCTTTTCCATCTTCTTTTTCCCTTCTCTTGTTTCTCTCAACAAGCCTAATAGCTTCTAGACTGTGCTGGGCACCAGGAAGACAAAGCTGAATAAAGTCCACTTGTTGGGTTCAAGAAGCTCAAAGCCCAGTAGATATTGACAGAAATGAGTAAAATATTTAAAGATACCCTGAAGGTCCCAGCTACCAGCATCGCCTGCCTGAGTTGTTTGTAAGAGCTTCGCAACTAGAACCCCTTCTTCCATCCTGGCTCCCCCAGGGCAGTTAGTGATCGCTTTAAAACACGAAGCAGAACAGGTCATTCCTCTGCTATAAACCTCTAATGCCTTCCTGCTCTACTCAGAATATAATCTAAAATCCTCACAATGGAATACAGGGTCTTGGGTGATCTGGGCCATTACTGCCTCTTTGGCCTTATCTCCTTCTATCCTTCTCCTTTTTCATTCCACTCCAGCTGCTAGTATTCTTTTTATTGTACCATAAACTGCTGGATATGCATTATCCTATCTTATCAGTGCTTTGCACGGGCACTTTGCTCTTCTGGAATGGTTTTCTCCCAGATATCTGCCTGGCTCATTCCTCTACCCCTTTCAAGTCTTTGCTCAAATGTAATACAGGCATACCGTGTTACATTGCACTTGGCTCTAGTGTGCTTTGCAGATATGGTGTTATTTACGAATTGAAGGTTTGTGGCAACCCTGTGTCAAACAAATCAATGGGCACCATTTTTCTAACAGCATTTGGTTACTTCTTGTCTCTGTGTTGCATTTTGGTAATTGTAACAATATTTCAAACTTTTTCATTGTTATTATATTTGTTATGGTGATCTGTGGTCACTGATCTTTGACGTTGCTGTTGCAGTTGTTTTGGGGCTCCTCGAACCACACCCGTGTAAGATGGTGAACTTCATCAATAAATGTGTGTTCTGACAGCTCCACTGATCAGCTGTTCGTTCCCCACTCTGTGTCCCTCTTCTTGGGCCTCCCTATTCCCTGAGACACAACAATATTGAAATTAGGGCAATTTATAATCCTACAGTGGCCTCTAAGTGTTCAAGTGAAAGGAAAAGTCACTTGTCTCTCACTTTAAATCAAAAGCTAGAAGTGATTAAGCTTAATGAGGAAGGCATGTTGAAAGCTGAGACAGGCCAAAAGCTAGGCCTCTTGCGCCAGTTAGCCAAGTTGTGAATGCAAAGGAAAAGTTCATGCAGGAAAGTAAAAGTGTTACTCCAGTGAACACACAAATGGTAAGAAAGAGAAACAGCCTTATTGCTGAAGAAAATTTTAGTGGTCTGGATAGAAGATCCCACCAGCCACAACATTCCCTTAAGCCAAAGCCTAATCCAGAGGAAGGTCCTAACTCTCTTCAATTCTTTGAAGGCTGAGAGAGGTGAGGAAACTGCAGAAGAAAAATTTGAAGTTAGCAGAGGTTGGTTCATGAGGTTTTAAGGAAAGAAGCTGTGTCCATAACATAAAAGTGCAAAGTGAAGCAGCAAG
This sequence comes from Balaenoptera physalus, assembly GCF_965194825.1. Taxonomy (NCBI): domain Eukaryota; kingdom Metazoa; phylum Chordata; class Mammalia; order Artiodactyla; family Balaenopteridae; genus Balaenoptera; species Balaenoptera physalus. The sequence goes on along the minus strand of NC_138899.1, from coordinate 56,921,507 downwards.
TGCTTATGTAGAAGCTGTAGCAAGTTATCCATAAGATTTAGCTAAGATAATTAATGAAGGTGGCTACACCAAACATCAGAGTTTCTGTGTAGATGAAACAGCCTTTTACTGGAAGAAGATGCCATCTAGGACATAGCTAGAGAGAAGTCGATGTCTGTCTTCAGAGCTTCAAAGGACAGGCTGACTCTCTTGTTAGGGGCTAATGCAGCTGGTGACTTTAAGTTGAAGCTAATGTTCGTTTACCATTCTGAAAATCCTAGGGCCTTTAAGAATTATGTTACATCTACTCTGCCTGTGCTCTATAAATGGAACAACAAAGCCTGGGTGATAGCACATCTGTTTACAGCATGGTTTATTGTTAAGCTCACTGTTGAGATCTACTGCTCAGAAAAAAAATTCCTTTCAAAATATTACTGTTCACTGACAATGCGTCTGGTCACCCAAGAGCTCTGATGGAGATGTACGATGAAATTCACGTTGTTTTCATGCCTGCTAACACAACATTCATTCTACAGTCCATGGATCAAGGAGTAATTTCGACTTTCAAGTCTTATTATTTAAGCAATACATTTTGTAAGGGTATAGCTGCCATAGTAATTCCTCTGACATATCTGGGCAAACTAAATTGAAAACCTTCTGGAAAGGATTTGCTATTGTAGATGCCATTAAGGACATTTATGATTCATAGGAAGAGATCAAAATATCAACGTTAACAGGCGTTTGGAAGAAGTTGACTCCAACTCTCATGGATGACTTTGAGACGCTCAAGAGTTCAGTGGAAGAGGTAACTGCAGAGGTGACAGAAATAGCAAGAAAAGTAGAATTAGAAGTGGAGCCTAAAGATGTGACTGAACTGCTGCAATCTCATGATAAAACTTTAACAGATGAGGAGTTGCTTGCTATGGATGAGCAAAGAAAATGGTTTCTTGAGATGGAATCTGCTCCTGATGAAGAGGCCGTGAAGGTTGTTAAAATGACAACATATGATTTAGAATTTAGAACATAAACTTAGTTGATAAAGCAGAAGCAGGGTTCGAGAGGATTGACTCCAATTTTGAAGGAAGTTCTACTGTGGGTCAAATACTATCAAACAGCAGTGCCTGCTACAGAGAGTCAATTGATGCAGCGAGCTTCCCTGTGGCCTTATTTTAGGGAACTGCCACGGCCATCCCAGCCTTCAGCAGCCACCATCCTCATCAGTCAGCAGCCAACAACACCGAGGCAAGATCCTCTACCAGCGCAAAGCTGACTGTTCACTGAAGGCTCAGAAGATGGTTAGCATTTTTTAGCAATAAAATATTTTTTAATTAAGGTATGTGCATGTTTTAGACGTAACGCTATTGCATACTTCATAGACTACAGTGTAGTGTAAACGTAACTTTTGTATGAACTGGAAAACCAAAAAATTTTTGTGACTCACTTTATTGCGGTATGTGTTTTATTGTAGTGGTCTGAAACCGAACCTGCAGTATCTCTGAGGTCTGCCTGTATTACCAATGAAGGCTGCCCTCACCCTTTTATTAAATACTTCAATGTGCCCTCTGCCCCCAGACTCCTTTACTCTGCTCTATATTTTTCCACAGAGTCTTCTAATATCCCACATGATTTATTTACTTATGTTTTTAGCTCATTGTCTGCCTCCCTCTACTAGTTCATACTTCCACTAGGCCAGGAATTTTGTCACTGTTGTTATCTCAAACTTTAGAACAATGCCTGGCACATGGTAGGTGCTCAATGACTATTTGTTGAATTAATGAATAAGTGCAGTGAAGTCTTTAGATGCCGTGATACAAGAGGGTATAAAGAGGACAACAGCAAGGGACTGGGGGGCTCTTCAAAGGCTGAAGAACAGTGAAGAGCCATTGGAAGGGTCAGGCAAAGAAGGAAGGTATGACATTTAACAGGTGACTGCTGTGGACCAGTTACTTTCATTTTCACATGCATTATCACGTTTAACTTTCGTAACAGCCATAGTAATACTGGTGATATTATTTCCACTTTATACATGAGAAAATTGAGGCTCAGAGGGTATGATAACAAGTTTTTGGTCACTTAGCTAGAATGTGCACCAAGCACTAGAGCCAGGATTTGTGACTCCAAAATCTACGCTGTTTCCGGTCTCAGCTCCACCATATGGTAGTTGCAGGAATGTGGGCAAGTTATGTAACTCCTTTGAACGTCAGTTTATTCATCCATGAAAAGGAATTAAATGTCTATTTGGATTCTGGTGAAAATTAAATGAGAAAAGTTCATGGAAAGTGCTTATCATGTATTAAGTTTTCAAAGAATGTTACTTATTATTATTAATATACCTTGGTAGAAATAGATCCATAAACATAGTTATTTATTGAAGGTCCCTGGGCATTCTCTGCTCTGCTGGTGGTCAACCCCTCTAGAACTACCATATTATGACTTCTAGCTTGAACCAGTTTATTTTCCGTGCTCTTCTGACTGTTCCTTTGTGTTATTGACTAGGGTTTAGAGATCTGACCCACATCACCTTTGTTCCTGGATGCTTCTCCTTTCAAACACCAGTCTTCATTTTGTGAGCCTTCCCTGGTATCCTGTTCCTGATTCCACTTTGCTCCCTTCCTTGACAGTTTGGCTTCGAGAGCATTCTCAAATACAGTTTGTCCAGCAGTCAGGACATAAATTCCTTAGCCTGGCTCTTGCAGTTGTGATCTCTATCATTATGCTGTAATTTTTGATTTCTTACTCTTTTAGGATCATACCAAAACAGAATTGGATGCTTGGAAGATTGTCCGAGTTAGTGAAGATTTCCGAGTGATCGCCTTGGGCTTGCCAGTACCTAGGTACTCTGGGAATCCATTAGATCCCCCACTCCGGTCTCGATTTCAAGCCAGAGATATTTATTATCTACCCTTCCAGGTAAGTAGGAACAAGGATAATTTATTTTATTTTTAAATTTTTATTTATTTTTAATTGAAGTACAGTTGATTTACAGTATTAGTTTCAGGTGTTCAACATAGTGATTCGATATTTTCATAGATTATACTTCATTTAAAGTTATTCTAAAATATTGGCTACATTCCCTGTGCTTGTAGCTTATTTTATACATAGTAGCTTATATCTCTTAATCCCCTCTTCCATCTTGCCCCTCTTCCCTTAAGGATAATTTATTTTTTAAATAGTTTTCTTGTTTATAATAAATTCAATTACTATAAAAGTGTTACTATGTTTGTAGATGTCCCCCTCAGTAGTTGATGGAAAGAAAAATGCATATAAAAGTAAAGAAAATCTCTGGAAACTAGAAAGAAAAGTTATGTGGTATTATTTGTCTGAAAGATTTTTTAAAAAGACCAACTCTTCTTTTAGAAATGACATGTATCAAGAAATGATTTTTTGTTATTAGTTACATAGTGTCTGCTTAATTAAAAGGTTGAATTATGTTTGTCAAACATTTGCATTTAATCTGTTGCATTCCTTATTAATCAATTTGATATGTTTTATGTTATTTTAGGACCAACTTAAACTGTTGTATTCAGTTGGAGCCAATGTTTCTGCTGAGAAGTAAGTATTTCAGATATATATATGGACACTTAACGTTGAATTTGTTTTGCCCATTCATTGATCAACTGATTCATTCATTCATTCAACAACTGTTTGAAGAATTTTTCAGTAGCTATGGAACCAGCTAATGATAAAATTAATAAGACATGATCTTTGATGGCAAGAAACTCAAGATCTAGTAGAGTTTACAGATATGTGTATAAATACCTTACTTTAACACAGTGTGGTAAGGGCCATAATTTCAGAGTATTGGGGGATGTTGTGCTTGAAACTTTATAAGGGCTTCACAAAGGCATTGGCATTTGAGATGGGTCCTAAAGAATGAGTAGGCTTTTGACTGATAGAGAATGGAATTAAGGAGTTCTAAGAAAAAGTTTTTAAAGCATGGCATGAGAGTATATACCTTATTCTTGGATCTATGAAAAGCTCCCGGAGGCTGGAGTTTGGATTTAGATTGAGAAAGGTGGGAGGTGATGCTGGCAGAGTAGTTTTGGGCCAGGTTATGAAAAACCTCACATATTGGGACAGATTTAAGAAATATATCTGTGAACCTAATCAGCTTCTGAGTTTGAAATGGAATATTATAATATGGAACTATTCCCTAAGAATTAAATAGTGGATGTCAACTTTTTCGATTAATTAAATTGGCCCAGCTATTTTATATTTAACAGATTTTATGTATTATAACTATTAGAATAAAATTTAATATCACTTCTTGTTTTCCCCTAGAATTTCTCAACTCTTATCCTTTGCCACCACTCTCTGTTCCCAAGAATCTTCTAGTCTTGGACTTCCAGATTTTCCTTTAGATAGTTTACCAGCTGCAGTTCAAATTCTGGTATGTATAAAATAAATTAATGACTATTAATTTAATTAATGACTATTAATGAAATTATTTTAATTTATTAAAATAAATTAATTATTTGGGTATACCCAAATGTGGCAAAGAAAACTTAAAAGTTAACCCTTGGAGATTAATCATTTCCATTTATCTTGTTATACTCTTCTATAAATATTGCAAGGCCTGAGATTAATTTGCTGTGAAGCCCAGGAAACTGTGCAGAGACCAGTGATGTGTTCTGAGTCCTTAAAGAGCTTACAGCCTTGGACGGGGGAAGGTAGACATGCAGCTCAGGTGAAAGTTCCACAGAGGGAAGGCGGACTTCTACCTGATCATGCAGAGGTTTGCGGCAGTGTAAGTCATGCCTCAGACTCGCCCCAACCTGAGGCAGGGGAGCTGGGACTTTCACACTCAGCACCATCAGTCTCACTGGTTAGTAATCATCCCAGGGGGCACACGTTCCCAGGCACTAGCTGCTCTCGCACTCTGGGAGCCAAGCTGGCTCCAGGAGCTCAAGGGCAGTTTTCTTTGAAAGACTTGCAGCAGCTGGCTGTTGGAAGGGAAAGCTGGGAGGCGCGTGAAGGAGGAAAATGGGTGAGGGGATTTGGTGGAAGACAGATGTTGTCCACCACAGTTTCACGAAGGTCATGACAGTAGTGTCTGGAGTGTTCCCCAGGCAGAGGGAACAGCATGGGCCAAAGGTGTTAAATCACAAAAGGGCCTGGTGTGTTTTTCGGAGAATGATAATAAATTGTATCACTGGAGCAAGCATGTGTGCTGAAGAGAAAGGTTAGGACCTTATTGTGAAGTGCTTTGCATGGTGAGTGACGTTGTCTGGATTTTCTGGTGTGGAAGAAGTGGCCCATTAGACATTATTAAGTAGATGGGATGTGTGGCAATCAGATGTATGTTGGAGGAAGACACCTCTGCTGGCAGTGAGGTGAGGTGGTGGGAGTGTGGATGCACAGGGAGCAGGTAGGAGACTCTGCTAAGGAGAGCATAATCCAAGGTAGTAGTGACACCACTTAGACAAGAGAGTTATTTTCAATCTCTTGTTGCTTTTTATTTTACGTTTCCTGAGGGTCAGTGAGTTAGGTTTCCCAGGTATTGTTTACACTGTTCTCTACATCTGGAACAGCATTTTTCCTCCTATTTATCACATCTTCTACTTTTCATTCTTTTTGTTTTTTCCTTGGAACTTTTTACTTTGACAATTCTCAGATCTAAGAAAAAGTTCAAAATTAGCAAAACATAAATCCATAATCCCTTTAACTAGAATCACCAACTTTTAATGTATTGCCACTTTTGTTTGCACTTTTTTTTTTCTAAACAATTCTGAAAGTAAATTGTAGTCAGTATTCTTAAGTACTTCAGTATGCAACTTCTAAGAATTAGAACATTCTTCTACATAACCAGAACACCGTTATCACACCCCTCAGCGTGTTAACAATAATTCTGTAATGTCATCTAATAGACAGTCCATATTGAAATTTCCCTAGTTGTCCTTGTTAGTAGACTTTTTAAAGTAGGGTAAACCGAATTGGGAAAGCAATTTGGGGGGAAGGATTTGAGGATAATGAACACTTTCTAACTTTGTAGTTATAACAGTGAAGCTAGGAGTATGTGGATGAGATTAACTCCGATTAGGAGTAGAGGAAAAAGAGAAGGTACTTTGCAATGAGTAGGATAGGGAAATGTGTTCAGACATGTAGTTTCAGACATGCTGAATGGGAGTCTATGGGATAGCCATAGAGTCACATCTAATGGGCAATTGAGAGTTTAGGTCTAGAGCTCAAGAAAAAGGTCAGGACTGGAGACAGAGACATGGGAGCCATCAACACATACACGGCAGCTGAAAGATGAGAGTGGGTGAGTTTACCAAGGGAAAGGGTGTGGAACAGGAAGAGGAAACAATATTTGCTTTTGTAGACTTCTGGAAAACATTAGAAACTTATTGGGTATTGTTTATAATGCAATTTCAATGTCATATGTTCATTTGGGTTAAATTTTCTGTGATTATTTTAGGTGTTCTTCATTCCTATGTATTTTTCCTCCTAAATAGGATTCCTTTCCTATGATGTCAATCGAACATGCAATCCGGTGGCTTTACCCGTACACTGTTTTACTAGGACATGAAGGGAAGATGGCTGTGGAAGTTGTTTTAAAAGTAAGTATCTGATGAGGATATATGTATGTGTATAGCTGATTCACTTTGTTATAAGGCAGAAGCTAACACACCACTGTAGAGCAATTATACTCCAATAACGATATTAAAAAAAAAAAAGTATGTATCTGCTTCACCTTCTTTCCTTACCTTTCCCATTTTCTCTTCTTGTCCCTTCTTTTCCCTTCTTCTCATCTCTCTCTTACCCTTCTTTCCTACTTTTCTTTCTCCATCTTTCTTTCTTTCCCTTGTCTTCTCTTCTTTTCCACATGTGGAGGCATTGTCATGTCAGTAATGGGGCGTAAACATTCCTTCTGCATTTATTAGTAGGCATTCTACACTAAGGAAGAGCTTTTTCTTCTCCTCCATGTATTTATTTATTCATTTATATCAATATGCACTTATGGATCCCTATTTTATTCAGTGGGTTATAATTGATTACTATCGTCATTTATTTTGATGCTAAAATTATCCCAGGTTTTGGCCAGTGGGAGCCACTTCAAGCAGACCCTTGGCAGAGAGTCATTGACTCACCCCAAATAATTCCTTTTTATGAAAGACTGTTTTTGTTTTTCTTACACAGTTTGGGTCAAGGTGTATAGATTTCTAAGGAGAAGGTAGAATGTGAACACTAAGCTGTTGTGGTCTTGTGTATAGGCCCTTCATTTTCTGGAGGCCAGAATTTGACATATGGAATGGTGTTAGTTTCTCCCTTATCCCAAAGAATACACAGGGTCTTTGGGAGTACAGAAGTACTCTCTACGCAGCTAATAATAGTGAGAAGGGCTCAGAAGAGTGGAACAATAGATTCTAGTTACTTCAGTGGGATTTTATTTCATATATCAGCCAACCCAAGAAACAGTATTTTCATTGACTGGTGATGTCAATAATAATAATAACAAAATAAAACTAACAAAAAGCCATTCCTCATAAATGCTAAAAAGTATAGTTAGGGGCAGAATCTAAAAGAAAAACACAAAGAAGCAAGGGGAAAGTAATGGTCAATAAAGAGGCAAAGGGAAGTAGAAGAGACAGCAAAGAATAGAAGCAGGGCTAGGGACAGTGAAATAGCAGCCACTGATGAAAGGGAAGAAAGGGGTTTGCTGTGTGTGTGAGAAAGGGTGAGGGAGAGGGAGGGGAAAGAGGAGAAGGTGGAAGGATGTTAAGGAGATAACGAGGAACCATTTGGAAATGGGGAAATTAATTCCTATGCTCAAGGAGTTAGGAAACTACCAGTCTGACTGTATAGTTCACTCAAAGATTCATTCCAGGCTCTGAAAAACAGAACTAGAACTCATCTTTGATTTAAGTAACATCTGAACTACTTTGGCATTGGTCATTGAAATAGAGTACCTAGTGTTTATGAAAAGAGGCTGTGATTACAGATGAGCTCCCTAGATGCCCATCAGCACAAAGTCCACTGCCTTGGGAACAAGAGTACATAGGGTAGAAGAAAATGTCAGAGTTCTGATAAAATGAAGCAATGCAAAGTTTTGTGACACGACCAGGAGAAGGTATTCAGTGTCTAGATAAGTCCGTTATGAACAAAGGTCTTCATTTTTACTAAGAAAACACTTTGATGCGTTTCTGGTCTCTAATTTCAAAATTAGTCATACAAATTCTATAAAGTTATAGAATACCTTTAAAGAGTTGAGTTTTCCAAAGAAAGTAGTCAGTGCTGCTTCATTTTGTTTGGCCTTTATTTTGACCTTTATAGTTAAGGGGAACATAGAGCACTGATTGAGGGTCCATGTTACAAACAGGAATTATTTCAAATCTGATTGTAGAGTTTTAAAAAAAAAGGAAAAGGGGGAATTTTGTTACTTATGTAAGAGAAGAAAAAGTGATTGTCTTTTCTTGCCTTAATTGTGTGAAGAATTATATATCTGTTTTACTCCTCAATTTCCTTTTTGATTAAGAGTCTTTAAATTTCCTATGCCAACAAATGGTAACTCACCTTGCACCTTGAGTTCTTTTCCTATTTTAGTGTATTCTAGCCTACTATTTTTATTCTACTGAAATATTTTAGTTTGAATTATTTATAAAGACATAACCAGTACAGCAAGTGTGGTTCAAGGCATTAGTGTTCATTTCTGTAATATAAATGCTCTGACATTAACCCTATATCAAGTTAAACTGACATTACTATGGCTAGAGTGAAAACATACCTTTAAGCTCATATATATATTTTCTTAGAATTTAATGGGTGTAGGTTCTGAATTCCAATGAATTTAATTACTTGGCTAAGGCTTTACTCCTTTCCAATTGAACCTCCTTAAAATACAGGGTACCCTTTTTTTTTTTTTGGCATGAAATTATGGTGTCAATGATTGTTATTTGTCTACAGCATGGAAGCAATTCCTACCACATTGTGTGACACCATGGGAGTTTGCATATATAAATCGTGTAAAGTATAAAACTTATGTTTTTTATGGTAGCACAAATAAACAATTTTTCTTAGGCTTGGGAAGAGGAATGATTGTCTTGAGTACTTAAGACACTGCAATGAAGACATGATCTGGGCTGTTATGTTTACAGTGTTGAAGTTGAAAATAATTTTCTTCCCCAAAATATGTTTTCTAGAGTTGAGTCATTCTGTTGAATAAGCAGTAATCTGTTCTTTCATTGAGTTTCAACTCTTTCACTATAGTGATAATGTTCTAAAAGTATTGTAGGATTTGGGGGGAATAATTTCTGCCTGTTTAACACTAAAAATGAGTTAAGCTCTTCATAGTGAACATGCTGCTGTTAGTAGGGCATAGGATTTAATTAACTTTCAATTAGTATCCTCATTTTTCATATACTTATTTGTGTTCTCTGTGTGCATTTTTTATATAACGAGCTGGGATTAGGGGATGTAACCTAGTGTTAGAACATTGATCATTGGCCTACCTGGAGAAAGAATCAATGGTCTGGGCCTTTTAAATCCAGTTTGACAAATACTGAGAACCTACACTGTAGAAGACACTGTGCCAGATACTGTGGAAGATTGATTGTTATACTTTATTGTAATCAGTTAAACTAACCACACCAGCAATCAGCAGACTGGTGTCCAGGCAGCTATTAACTTCGGTTGATTTAAGAAATCAACTGATATAGGCCTTATTTTAATTTCCTTTAGCATGTTTTCAAGAGTCTCATTATCCTTTTCTAGGAAACTGGAACCTTCGATTATCAAGCATTGTAGGCTGCAAACTTCTACCAGATCAGGAACTCAACGATTCCATTTCTTGGCATTTAGTAAATTTTAGGGACTATTTTCATATCACCTTAGTAATTAGCTTAAGTAGAATGAATGGTATCTGTAAAAATAGGGGGAAAAATTCTCATTAATTTTTTTACCTTTATTTTTATAACATAGAGTGGGTTTCAGTTCTAATTAAGATGGAACCTTCCAGATATCCAACATTAATACTAAAATAAAAAGTAAATTACATGTCTTTCTGGTAATTTTACAGCGCTTTGAACTCCAAGATTCAAGAAGCTCTGTGCTTCCTGAAGAGGTTGTGAGAGTGGAGAAGATGACTGAAAACCATGTCTTCCAAGCTTCTGTGACCATCCGGATTGCAGAAAAAGAGGTGACCATTAAGGTAATGAGTGAATCAAGGTTTGTACTTCCTAAGATGTGCCTTGTTCTGTCCATTTTTATGACCTATATTGGGTTTATGATTCCCTTATAAGTCTTCTTTGGTTCCATAGCATCACCTCTATATACGTGTATCTGTATATCTATATATACAGAGTCATGTATGTTTGTAAACTGGAAACGTTCAGGAGAAACATAGGGATAGCTTTTCATCGAAAACCAAAGTCAGCCTCTGGGAAAATCAAATAAAGTGTTTAGTAATGAAAGCGTTTTGTGTTCTGAGTCCTTGGTAAGAAATAGTCATTGTTTTCAATCATATTTTAGCAACTAAGGAATGCTCTTTTTTTTTTTTTTTTTAAACTTTGGGTTTATTTATTTATTTATATATGGCTGTGTTGGGTCTTCGTTTCTGTGCGAGGGCTTTCTCTAGTTGCGGCAAGTGGGGGCCACTCTTCATCGCGGTGTGCGGGCCTCTCACTATCGCGGCCTCTCTTGTTGCGGAGCACAGGCTCCAGACGCGCAGGCTCAGCAATTGTGGCTCACGGGCCTAGTCGCTCCGCGGCACATGGGATCTTCCCAGACCAGGGCTCGAACCCGTGTCCCCTGCATTGGCAGGCAGAGTCTCAACCACTGCGCCACCAGGGAAGCCCAGGAATGCTCTTTTCAAATCAAATCTTTGTCAGCTACATGAAACAGTTAAAAGAGGAGCACTTGTAGTTGAACAATTTTTGAGAGGAGGGGAACGATATTTGGTCATAGAGCTCCAACTGCTTGCTCTGCCTCCCTTTTTTCTAACCCTTCCCTTGAGGGTCCTAAGAACCCTAAGAGGTGATAGGAAGCTGACACTAGGAAACACAGCCTGAAAAATGCTGATGATTAGATTGTAAGTGAATGTAGGAAAGAATAGATGCTTGCCTTCTTATGTTACGACAGAGCAAGCATTCATGATAGGCTTTTTTGTTTGTTTGAACGTGATAGTAGTATACTTATTCAGGTCACTGTATTTACTCAGTCATCAAAGGAAACATTGATTATGTCTACCATGAGCCAGGCTCTGTATTAAAATCCACTCAGTGCCTGCGGTGTACTAGTTACTGTATTTTTCTCTTCACATATATTATGCCATTTAAATCCCCCAGTAACCCCGGAGATAACTTTTATTATCTCCATTTTATAGATTAGAAAACAGATGTGAAGAGGGTAATCAATTCACCCATGGTCACCAGCTACCAAATGGCACAGCTGGGCCTTCTAGACAGCACACGACACTCTTCTGTCTCCTTCAGATGAGTGACCTCACAGCTGACGGTCTAGGATAGAGGCAGATGAGTAAGAACTGCATTGGAATGGCTACGGAGATGTAGAGACGGAAGTAACACCAGGAGTCAGGAGAAGGAGTAGAGAAAGTTTCAGAGAGGAGATGGGGCTTGAGCTAAGTCTTATGACACAGGAGTTTTCCAGTGGCCTGGGAGTGGAAAGGTGATAGGACATTTCAGGCGGTTTGAACAGAATGTCCAGGGACATGAGATATGCGCGAGCTTTCATGCTTCCCTTTGGTAATGGCTTTCTAACATCATTGCCTCCCAGCCCTTCAAGTTAGCCTTCTATGTTACCACCAGGATGATCTTTCTTAAAAACAAATCTGATCTTGTCACTTCCAAACTTGTAATTCTTTAGGGTTTGTGTTGTCTACAGTATGATCAAGTCTGGAGTCCCCAACAGGACATGGAAATCCAGGAGACTTTAATAAGGAGGAGATAGGAAATAAAAGGAAGTAGGTGTGAAGGATGGGAGGAGATTTTAAGAACAGATGCTTCTGAATGGCAAAGTAAAACACGAGTGGAAGAAGATTTGTGGACAGTTTAGAAATCAGGAGATCTTTGGTGATTTTGGAGAATCCCAGTAGACTGATTTTAAATTCTGTGCTTATAACTGAAATTTGGGCAAAAACCTTCATTCTCAAGCAGTGACATTGTTATTATAAGTTATAAATAGTATGAAAATTACTTGATTCATATGAAAATGTCTGACAGCATAGGGCTTTAATTTTAGAGGGATGATTGATTTGGAAGTTTGATGAAAACGATCATCAGATGTGTGAATGAGAAAATAATTGTTGCTCTATTGAAATATCAAAAACAGTATATAATTGAATTGAGCAGGAAATTAGTAGGGGCTTTTAAATGGCAGTTGTATGCTTTCATTTAACTATTATTTTGAGAAAAACATGTGCATATTATATTTACCTCTCTTTAATTATAGGTGCCAGCTGGGACCAGGCCATTAAGTCAACCTTGCACATCAGACCGTTTTATACAAACTTTAAGCCATAAACAACTACTGGCTGAAATGATGCAGTCTCACATGGTTAAGGACATATGTTTAATTGGAGGAAAAGTAAGAATAGCAGCCTCACTGCTAAGTTCTGTTTCCTGACTTTTGGTTGTTTTGACTTATCCCTTGAATGATTGTGTTTCCATTTGTAGGGTTGTGGAAAAACAGTCATCGCTAAGAACTTTGCAGATACCTTAGGATACAATATAGAACCTATCATGCTCTATCAGGTAATAAGTTCATTTTTAGCACTTGGACTATAAGCATATACTTTTGGACCATCAGCAGAATTTGTGGATATTCTTCCTTCAGCTGTACCTGTTAATTTTGAAGTACATAAATAACTGAAACAGCTATCAAGTTGGAGTGCAGCTATAATTATTTGGAATTTTTGGAAGTGTGTTCTAGGATATCTGATGTGCCCAACATACCAGGGTCTGTTTTTCAAGAGAGATCCATTTTACAAGCATGTGTACACACACACAGTACATTTAATAGTAATTTGGAAATCTAAACAAAATAGGTTTCAGCAGCAGTGGGAGATAATTAGGTATTCACCAAATAGATTATTATTTTTTTATTGTGGTAAAATGTACATAACATGAAATTTACCATTTTAACCATTTTTTTAATTTTATTTTTTTTTCTTTTACTGAATATTTATTCTTAATTGAAGTATAGTTGTTTTACAATATTGTGTTAACTTCTGTACAGCAAAGTGATTCAGTTATATGTATGTATACATTCTTTTTAAAATTCTTATCCATTATGGTTTATCTCAGGATATTGAATATAGTTCCCTGTGCTATACAGTAGGACCTTGTTGTTTATCCATTCTATCATTTTAATCATTTTTTTTTAGTGTACAATTCATTGGCATTAAGTACATTCACAATGTTGTGAAACCATCACCACTAGCTATTTCTAGAACTCTTTTATATTCCCAAATAGAAACTCTATAACCATTAAATAATAAATTCTCTGCCTCCCTGTAGACCCTGGTAACCACTATGTGACTTTCTGTCCCTATGAATTTGTCTATTCTAGGTACCTCATGTAATGGAATCATACACTTTTTTTTTTTTTAAACATCTTTATTGGAGTATAATTCCTTTACAATGGTGTGTTAGTTTCTTCTGTATAACAAAGTGAATCAGCTAAACATATACATATATCCCCATATCTCCTCTCTCTTGCGTCTCCCTCCCACCCTCCCTATCCCACCCCTCTAGGTGGTCACAAGGAATCATACGCTTTTTGTCCTTTCGTCTCTAGATTATTTTACTTAGCATTATGTTTTCAAGGTTCATCCATGTTATAGCATATCTCACACGTTCATTCCTTTTTATGACTGAATAATATTTTTGTTTATCCATTCATATGTTGATGAACACTTGGGTTGTTTCTACCTTTTGGCTATTGTGAATAATGCTACTATGAACACGGGAGTACAAGTATCTGTTTGAGTCCCTGCTTTCATTTCTTTTAGGTATATATGTTGGAGTGGTATTGCTGAATCATACTGTAATTCTACCTTTAACTTTTTGAGGAGCTGCTAAACTGTTTTCCATAGCAGCCACACCATTTTACATTCCCACTAGCAGCGCATGAGGGTTCCAGTTCCTCCACATCCTTGTCAACACCTGTGATTTCCTGTTTTTTTTGTTTTGTTTTGTTTCTGTGTTCCTTTTGGTTTGCTTTTTATAATAGCCATCCTAATGGGTGTGAAGTAGTAACTCGTGGTTTTGATTTGCATTTCCCTAGTGACCAATGATATTGAGCATCTTTTCATGTGCTTATTACCATTTATATATCTTATTTGGAGAAATACCTTTTCAAGTTCCTTGCCTATGTTTTAATTGCGCTGTCTTTTTGTTGCTGAACTGTAAGAGTTCTTCATATATTCTGTATATTAAGGCATTCTCAGATATGTTATTTGCAAATGTTTTCTCCCATTCTGTGGGTTGTCTTCTCACTCTCTTGATAGTATCCTTTGATGCACAAAAGTTTTTAATTTTGATGAAGTCTAATTTATCTTTTTGTTGTTGTTGCCTGTGTTTTTGGTGTTATAGTCAATAAATCATTGCCAAGTCCAATGTCATGAATTTTCCCCTATGTTTTCTTCTAAGAGTTTTACAATTTTAGGTCTTACATTTAGGTCTCTAACCCATTTTGATGTAATTTTTATATATGGTGTAAAGTAAGTATCCAACTTCAGTCTTTGCATGTGGATATCCAGTTTTCCCAGCACCATTTGTCGAAAAGACTGTCTTTTCTCCATAGGATGATCTTGGCAGTCTTGTAAAAAATCAACTGACCATATACGTGACGGTTTGTTTCTGGGCTTTCTGTTCTACTCCATTGGTTTATATGTCTGTCCTTATGTCAGTATCACACTGTTTTAATTACCATAGGTTTATAGTAAGTTTTGAAATCAGGAAGTATGAGACCTCCAACTTTGTTTTCTTTTCCAGGATTGTTTTGGCTATTCAGGGTCCCTTGAGATTCCAGATGAATCTTAGGATAGGTTTTTTTCTATTTATGAAAAAAAAAAAAGGTTGAGATTTTGATAGAAATTGCAATGAATCTATAGATCATTTTGGGTAGTATTGTCATCTCAATATTAAATCATCTATTCTGTAAACATAGATGAATTTCTGTTTGTTTATGTCTTTTTAAATTTTTTTCGGCAGTGTTTTATAATTTTCAGTGTACAAGTCTCATCACCTTGGTTAAATTTATTCTTAAGTATTTTTTTTTTTTTTTTTTTTTTTTTAATATTTATTTATTTATTTATTTATGGCTGTGTTGGGTCTTTGTTTCTGTGCGAGGGCTTTCTCTAGTTGTGGCAAGCGGGGGCCACTCTTCATCGCGGTGCGCGGGCCTCTCACTATCGCGGCCTCTCTTGTTGCGGAGCACAGGCTCCAGATGCGCAGGCTCAGTAATTGTGGCTCACGGGCCTAGTTGCTCCGCGGCATGTGGGATCCTCCCAGACCAGGGCTCGAACCCGTGTCCCCTGCATTGGCAGGTGGATTCTCAACCACTGCGCCACCAGGGAAGCCCATTCTTAAGTATTTTTGAATGGATTATTCTGGTGGATGTACATGCTGAATATAGTATTATAGAAAAGCAAACTTACAGCTGGTGTTTTTACAGAGTGAAATTTTCTGTCATGTATTTTTTTGTAATGATATCTCTAAGACATTTTTATCCTGCTAATTTACCGATTTCTACGTATTTGTGTTTGGCTGGTTATGGTATCTTTTTACTTCTAGCAGAGTCTCTGTTTTTTATTCTCGGAACAATTTTGGATAGTGGATGTGATATATTATTTACTTACATTTTAGGAAGCACTTTGTGTTTTTAGTTTATTCTTTTGTTTAACTTTTTAATTATTACTGACAATAAATATATTTATATTAAAATTGTTCTTATTTTTGAAAACCGACATTTAAACCAGTTTCTTGCTGTGACCTTATCATAGAAAATTTTGTTAACAGCTCATATTTCAAATGATTCTGTTGAGAGTTTTTTCATGCTGCTTTAAGTTACTTTGTGCCTATTGGTTGAATTGGCCAGAGTTAGAAGCAATTGTAATCACATGATACTGGTAACTTTTGGGCTATAAGCAGAAAAATCTATTGTAAAAGATATTTGAGAATTCTCCCTGAAATTAATTTTTTTTCTTTCTTCTGGGTAACTTAACTCATTCAAAGCACTAAGGTATCATTTAGTATTTTGAGTTACTTTGAAAAGAATTTTGGAAATGAAAGAGAAAGCATCCTGCCTTGGTATAAAACTGTGGAGGATTTATATACCTCCTACTATTTTGTACAGTTTTTGTTATATTTCTAGAAATACAGGTAAAGGTAGTTATATAAAAAAAGAAGAAAAGGTAATTAAGATAATTAACTGATTAAGGACTTAAATGATTCAAATATTTACTAAGAAATACTCCATGATTTTAAAAGATGAAATTTATGAAGAAGCATATAATCCAAGCTTATGAAATCATGAAGAATACGAATTAAGGTGAAGAGACTTAAACCAGTACTGATATCCCGAGTCTTGAGCAATAAACATGTAGGGGAAAGAAAATAAATTTCTACATTATACAGCAGGTGACAAGTCTTGGAACCCACTGAAAATATATATATTTATATATATTTTTCGAAAATATATTTTAAAGTGAGTCTTTATGAATTGATTCTAGGTCTACTGGATTTTTTAAGGGAAATAAGGAAATTGGCAGGAGAGGAGAGTATATTTTTTGCTTAATTCATGGAAGATGCAATGACGAATACCCTGCCCTCTTAGAAAATTACCCTCTTGGTGATGGTTAGCTCAATATTCTAGTTCATCTGTCTATAACTTTCCATAACTCAGGTTAGAAGTGATCTGAGGATGGCATTTTATCATCTCACCAACGTGTTAACCATCAACTTTCTAGTTTCCAATGAAAATACTTTTCTACCAAATAATGGAGAGAAAAAAAATCCCAAATCATCAATATATTTTTAAAACAAGTTAAATTTTATTATAAATATATCATATTCCACTTATAAGTCTAGGATAAATACAAGCATAACTTAACCTTTCCAGCTGCCATTGCTTTGAAATCATATGGAGAAGACCTTTTGAGGATAATATTTCTTTTCTCTTTGACTCCATCCCCATTTATTAGTAATATTATTTCTAAAATTGTACACATTATTATTTTGTACATGAAAATAAAAACTCCCATTCTAATGAAAGCTGGAAATAATTTATGCCTCATCCATTTTTTCCAGACAGTACTCTTTCTGTATTAGATTTCTGTAGTCAGTTTATGGTGATTCTTACACTGTAGTGATAAATTATCCTATGAGCATATGCTTGAACTGTGAAGATTGCAGTCACCTCATCCTGCTATCCATTAAAAGAACCAAACAAGAGAGTATGTATGTATCTATCAATTAAGCTCTCTCAGCTCCACTGAAAAACTACCGAAAGTATCCTGCCATTGAGAATGTTATCTTTATGCATGAAAGAATTAGTTTAATAGGTTGAGAACAGATTTTCTTATATATTTTTGGAGAGTGACAATAAGTTCACAAAAATATTATTTTATTTTAATGTATTTTTTAACTTTCCTGTTGTTTGTTGATTGATAAATAAACAAAGGTAGGAAAATTATACTATTCAATTTGATGGCAGACCATTCTATTACCTGATACTCTTCTGAGATATGAAGTCAGTCTCCTCTAATTTTTGCCACAGGGTAAGATCATTTAGACATATCTTATTGATCTTCTATCTGACAAACATGGGTGATGATATTCAAAAGGCACACAAGTTTTGCCATAAGAATATTTTGCCCATCCTCAGCATGCACACTATCTACCTTATAGATGTCCTTCAAGGATTGGGAAAACTGGTACAGAGATAAGGAAAGTAATCACATATTCTGAAAACCCCTTTTCCAATTTTGCTTTTCTGCTCATTAATTTTTAGAGAAATGTCTGGGAGAAAAAAATGGTTTCTGAAGTATAGACTTCAGGAAGGGATAGAGAAGTGTAATAATGGAAACATGTTTTGTAGGTGAGTTTGTTTCTTTCTCTCTCCATATGGCTTCTTTCCAGGAACTGGATCAAAGCATATATTAGGCACTGTATTGACATTTGCAGGTTTTGTAAGCTGTTAATTAGTTGGTTTTCATGATAGAAACCAAGCTCCTGAGATTAATTTAAGACTCTTTTTGCTTATAATTTCATATTTATTAGTAGTGTTCATCTATTTCTTTGGGACAGAGGAACTAATTTAATAGGATTAAAGATTAGATTTTGGTTTTATAATAATATAGCCCATATTAACGAAAAATTTCTAGAAGTTTGACCCAACATAGAGAATTTAGTGGGAATAAGTAAGTCAACATCTGTTTTCCTAGAAGATGTAGAGATTTCCCTGTTACTTGTACATGTATAAAGCTACACTTAATATGTGGGTTTTGCCTTATTTTTAGACTTGACTATTTTTAGAACTGGATTTCATATGAAGAAAAAGAAAAACAGAGCCTTTACACAGATTTGTGGCAGTACATAAAATAAGTTTTATAATAGGTTATAAAAATCTTAAATCATATGGCTCAAGTGTTAGGTCAGATTCTTTTAACTGGTTATTCTTTTTTTAGTGTTGAAGTCAGTGATTTCATAGTATTGAAGACATACAGGTTATTATTCTTTTCTTTCACACCAGATAAGGGCATATTTCCAGATTTCTTTCCACACCATCGTAAACAGCACCAGTTCTGAGATCTCGTTTTTCTGTTTAAGTACTACTTGGATTAAAAGCCAAGTCAACTCCAATCAAAAATTAAGGTCAAATAAGTTTAAGAGACTTATAATGAACATAATCACTGTCTAAAACATGTTGAAGTCTTAGGATCATTTTTGACCCCTTAGCTAAGTTTTTCTTCCTATAGCTAAACTCAAACCAAATCCTTTTCTTCATCTTCCATCTAATCTACAATTCCTCCTTCTTCCTGTGTATCCTAATACAGTGGAAATATCTTGACCTTTTATTCTCTCTCATTTGTTTTCACTGCCCTATGTCTTGGACTTTTTTACTTGCTTCTTGTCTTTGTCTTGAATTTGCACTTTTTTCATGAAGATTTCAAGAGTCTGTATTCATTTAAGTGGTTTGTATTCAACCTCAGAGACTAGCTTTCTGTATGATTCTGTAGATCATTTTGTTTTCTTGATTTATTTTGCTGTAATCTGTCATCCTTTCTGTCTTCTTAGTATTTTTTCTTTTTCCCACAAAGAATAACCTTCATAAGGCTATCTAGGAATTTACTTGGCTCAATTCCTTCAAATTTCTTTTTTTATAAAATTCATTTTTAAAAAATGTATGTTATCATGCAAGTTCTACATCCTCTGAATTTTGAAATAGAAATGATAAACTGAGAGTAGTTGTCTTTTCATAGAGCTCTTCCTCATTCTTTTTCTTTTATAGTTGCATATTATTCCATCATGTGGTTATACCAGAGTTTATTCAACCAGTCTCCTATATATGGACAATTGGGTTGTTTCCAATATTTTGTAATTACAAACTAAGTTGCAATGAATAACCTTTGCATATGTATTTTCACATTGTTAGAAGTGTATCTTCAGGATTAATTCCTAGAAGTGGAATTGTTAAGTCAATAGGTAAATGTATGTGTAGTTTTGTTAGGTATTGCCAAATTTTCCTCTGTAAGGATTATACCATTTTGCATTCCCACCAACAATGCCAACAGAGAGGGCTGCCAAGCTCTTTAGTGTTTGCCAATTTGATGGTTAGAAATGGTATCTAAGGAGTAGTTTTAATTTGCATTTCTTATATTAGGAAAGAAATTGAAAATCTTTCCTATTTTTAAAGGCCATTATTACGGTCCTTAGTAAATTATCTGTTCATTTCTTTTGCCCATTTTTCTACTAAGTTTTTGGTCTTTTTTCCTCTCAATTTTTAAGTTTCTAATATTAGGCATATTTGCTTTTTATCTATGATATATGCTGCATATATTTTTCTCTCAGTTTGTCAGTTATACTTTGATTTTATTTATGAATAAATTAGTTTTTGCCTTGTAAATTAAAAAAATTTGTAGTTAAATTTATTAATATTTTATTTTCTTGCATCTAGATGTTGAGTCATGGCTAGAAAGCCTTTCCCTATACCCAGGTTAAGGAGGAATTCACTCATGCCTTTTTCAGCTTCTAGGTTGACCTCTGTCCAGTTCTTGCACATAACCCCTTATATTTTAGAACCAGCAGTGGAGTACTGGGTCTTTCTCAAGCTGCCATCTCTCTTTCTGACCACAGCTGAGAAACATCCTCCAACCTTAAGGACTCAAATTATAAGATTGGGTCCACATGGGTAATCCAGAATAATCTCCCCATCTCAAGGTCATTAACTTAACCACGTCTGCAGAGTTCCTTTTGCCATGTAAGGTAACATATTCACAGGTTCTGGGGATTAGGATATGGATATCTCTGTGGAGGGTATTATTCTGCCTACTACACTGACCATTCTGGACGATCACACCACTGAGAACATTGCCACTGATGGTATTTGAGTTACAAATGTAGCACACCTCTTTCAGTCTATATAGTTTTCATATGCATAGTGATTCTACATGTAGCTGCAAGCATCCGACTTCATATTTTTGGTGTAGCTGTGCCCATACATTTGTTGAAGTATGTATTATTTTTTAACAAGTTATTTTCCCTATAATAAAATGTAGGCCTTATCCTGAATTTTTATTTGAAATTATGTATATAGGTATATTATATTACCTATGGGTTTTTTTCAAGGTTATAAAGCAAAAATTACAAAATATTGTTTATAAAATGGGGGTGTTTATAAACTAGGGTGGGTCTAACAGGATTGAGAACGCAGCAAGTTAGACCACAGCATAGGTCTTGGCATAAAGAAGATACTCAGTTGAATATGTACCATCCTAGAGGCTTGGGAAATCTTAAACTATTTTAAGTAGAATGACTTTTGTTTTTAAGTATGTAAGGGATAGATGTGATTATTCAAACATTGTTGTCATTCTCCCCATCAAACACATTTAAGAACTTTTCCATTTATAGCGTTCTCTAATGCAGAAAAGCAGTAGAATTATTTAGATCAATTTCTGATTTTTGAGAACTAATTAGTTCTTACAGGATAAGGCAGGAGGCTGTTTTGAGACAAATTCATTTCAGTTTTAGAATTACAATTTTCTGTGTGTTTCCTATGTTTTTCAAACATAAAATTTTGTGACAATTTAATAATAGCTTTTTGCAGCCTCTTTGAAGTGATTCAAGTTATTTACTAAAATTTATAATTACTCTAAAATAGGCCAGTAAAGTGGTATTTCCTGGCTTTCAGAATTAAGGATGAGGAACAACAGGTCCTAGCTTATTAATTTTCAAGTCATTTTCTTGCCTACTCGACTGTACATCTTTAAAAACAGTAAGTAATAGACAGTGAGGCTCACTCTGAGATGAGAGGAAACTGGGTTGAGGCCCTAAAAGTATCATCTGTTTTTATTTGGAATGCTTTCCTTCACATTAGCTTGATTTGCTTTAGAATGCTAGTGTTCTTGTTACATCACAGTTTGTTTTTCAGTATTGGTCTGTTTTTCTACTTGCTAGCTTTTCAAAAACAACATAATAGAAAGGAGGAATGGAGGAGTTTACAAAAATCAGTGGTTGTTTTCAACTGATAGAAGTCCATCTCAACAGTGTATTATTTTTATAATTGAAACTTTGTGAAACATATCTTAGGCTCTTGTTTTGGTGGAGAAATCATCTCAAAAGCTGAGTGTAATGACAGTTGTAGTATTTTATGTTAAGCTTGCAATTAGAACTACTTGGAGTGTTTATATGATAGAACATAGTACAAAGTTATGTATTGAAAAGGTAGGCTATTTGCTGGTTCAACTTGATAACCTATTAAACTTCTATATTCTAAAAACGCAAAGTGTATCTTAAAGTTTAACTGTGCAATATATGTTATAAAGGTTCATCTTGTTGTATTTGAATAAATTTGCCAGTTAAAAGGCAGTAAGTTTTACATTTGCTTTTTTTAAAAAAGTATCCAAACATGATATTCAAATCTTTTATAACTTTGCAAGTATGTACTAGACTCCTTATTTAATTGAAACAGTGTACATTTTAAGTAACGGACAACATCTTTTGTGTTATGTTAACAAATTTAGTTATCATGAGGTATTTATTAGATTTATAAAAACACACTAGGAGGCCTTTGGGCATGTGTATAAAAATAAACATTACGGTAAGACCAAATCCATTCGCTCAAGGAACAAAACAAAAGCAACCAAGGAATCCTACCAAATAAGGAATTCCAGCCTGAAAGGTATTTCATTTACCATCCTTGGTGATCCAGAAACATAGGATCCATAAACTCGAAGAGGGAAAGAATTTCAAATTTGAGGATTCTCTGTGGAATAGCTCCAAACTTAAGGACACTGTGTGATGAAGTCGCAGTACTGTTGTTGAGAACAAATTGTTATGCTTGACCATCTCCATTAGTTAGGACTTTTGTTTTAAATGTACTTTACAGTAATTTTGATTAGGGGCCTTAGGGCAATCTTTTAAGGGTCTTCAGGAATTTATAGTCACCAGAGATCACTGTAAGAGTAAGAATTTGCTGAAGGTTAGTGAAATTAATGATGAAGTTATGTATTTATATTCTTATGGGGAACATGTCAAGAAAGGAAAGAAAGAGGATAGAACTTTGATTTGATTTTTTATTTAATTAATTAATTTATTTATTTTTGGCTGCATTGGGTCTTCATTGCTGTGCGGGCTTTCCCCAGTCGTGGCAAGCAGGGCCTACTCTTCCTTGCGGTGCGCAGGCTTCTCATTGCGGTGGCCTCTCTTGTTGCAGAGCATGGGCTCTAGGCGCATGGGCTTCAGTAGTCACGGCATGTGGGCTCCGTAGTTGTGGCTCATGGTCTCTCAAGTGCAGGCTCAGTAGCTGTGGCGCACGGGCTTAGCTGCTCCACGGCATGTGGGATCTTCCCGGACCAGGGTTCGAACCTGTGTCCCCTGCATTGGCAGGTGGATTCCTAACCGCTGAGCCACCAAGGAAGCCCCATAACTTTGATTTGATTTTGACTTTCACAAATTTCTGTAAGTACAGTATGTTTTATAAATATGTTTTATTCTTGGAAATAAAAAGTAAATATGTACTTCTCAGCTATGTCATCTAGTTGCCTTTTATGATTTCTAAGTGCTTTGTTTTTCTATTCTTCCCCTATTAAAACAACCCCAATTACTCAGGATCCAGCCCATTTTCTGAATATATTGAATTTTATTGCTGATTTACAAACCAGTCTCATAGTAGAAACAGGGCTTTCTGAGGTGTTTGAACTGAAAACCATTTGGCAGAACCAGAGAGACAGTCAAAAAGAACAGCAAAGGGAAAGGCATTAACAGGCAGAGTTCAGCTAGTGCCTCTGGGAACTGAGTTGAAGTAGCTTGGGGTTTAAGCTAGTAAAAACTGTGAAAATCCTGATTTTACAGTCTATTGACTACTGTTGAGAAATTAACAACCTGAAGAGGGACCTTGGCCAGCCCAGCTCCTGGGATGCTTCCTGTTCCTTTCCTGTGGTTCCCTGAGGCTCTCCCAGATTCAGGTAGCTGCTGGCTGGCAGCCTCTGTGCAGGTGAGGAGTGGTGCCCATTATGCCCTCACATAGGTGGGAAGATGAACAGGGTGGGAGGATTGCCCTGCTACCGTCAGCAGCCTGTTTCTTTAACCTTAGCAAACCTTTTTCAGTGCTGCTTCAAGCAGGAGACTCCACGTTTATCCTCAATGATGCTCCCTGAATCCATTAACTCTTCCTTATCTCCCACATAGTGAAAGGTGTTTGCTGTACAGTATCTCCCATGGGGGAGCGATTCAGAGAGAGCAGCTCTAGTTTTGTGAGGAAGGTTCCAAAAGGGACACATTAAGCCAATAGAAAGCGTTGTCGAGTATTGAAGCCACGGCACACTTCTTAGCTTTCTCCCCATCTGCCATACCCACCCCACAGCCAATTGTTAGTCTAACATCATTTGCTTTTTGCAGGATCCACTATAGCTATGGACATCTCCAGTAGCTCTAACCCACCATCCCTGGACCCATTTTTGAGAATTTGCTGGAAAATGCATTTGGCATATGAAATTTTACTTTATAGAGTTTTTAAGAACACATCAGTTATGTCAGTTGGACATTAATAGACACATATTCCTCTCTCATGCATGCAAGCTCACTCTCAGGATAACACTGAAGTTCTATTTTCTTAGCCAATTTCAATTATATGATACAGAGTTATCAACTATAGTCACCATGTTCTATATTATATACTCAGATCTTAATTCATCTTATACCTGAAACTTTGTACCCTTTTACCAACCTCTTGCTATTTCCCCCACCCCTCAGTCCCTGACAACCACTCTTCTACTGTCTATTTCTAAGAGTTTGACTTTTTTTTTTTAAGATTCCATATACAAGTGATTGCATGCAGTATTTTGCTTTGTCTGTCTGGCTTATTTCACTTAGCACAATGCCCTCAAGGTCCAGCAAATGGCAGAACTTCCTTCTTTTTCATGGCTGAATAATATTCCTCTGTGTGTGTGTGTGTGTGTGTGTGTGTGTGTGTGTGTGTGTGTGTGTGAATCACAATTTCTTATCCATTCATTCATCAATGGACACTCTTGGCCATTGTGAATAATGCTGTAATGAACATGGGAGTGCAGATATCTCAATATTCTGTTTTTGTTTTCTTTGGATGTATACCCAGAAGTGGGATTACTGGATCATATGGTAGTTCTATTTTTAAGTTTTTGAGGTACCTCTATAATGTTTTCCATAGAGGTGGCACCAATTTACATTCTCACCAACAGTGCACAACGGTTCCCTTTTCTTCACATTCTCACCAACATTTGTCATCTCTTGTTTTTTGTTTTGTTTTTGGTTTTTTTGGATGATAGCCATTCTAACAGGTATGAGGTGATATCTCATTGTGGTTTTAATTTGTATTTCCTTGATGATGAGTGATGTTGAGCACCTTTTCATGTATCTGTTAGCCATTTATATATCTTCTTTGGAAAAATATGTATTCAATTCCTCTGTCCATTTTTTAATCAGATTTTTTTTGCTATTGAGTTATATGAGTTCTTTATATATTTTAGATATTAACCTTTATCAGTTATATGATTTGAAAATAGCTTTTTCCATTCAGTAGGTTGCCTTTTCATTGTGTTGTTGGTTTCTTTGCTGTGCAGAAACCTTTTCTTTTTAGTCTGATGTTGTCCCTCTTGTTTCTTTTGGCTTTTGTTGCTTTTGCTTTTGGTGTCAAATCCAAAAATTATTGCCAAGACCAAGGTCAAGGACCATACCACCTATATTTTCTGCTAGGAGTTTTATGGTTTCATGTCTTAACATTCAAGCCTTTAATCCATTTTGAAGTGATTTTTGTGTATTGTGTAACTTAGGGTCCAGTTTCATTCTTTTTCATGTGGCTATACAGTTTTCCAGATACCATTTATTGACACCACTACTGAATATATATTCTTGGCTCCTTTGTCATGAACTTGTTCACCATATATGTGTGGGTTTATTTCTGGGCTGTCCATTCTATCGATCTATGTGTCTGTTTTTATGGAAATACCATAAAGTTTTGATTAGTATAGCTTTGTAATATAGTTTGAAATCAGGAAGTGTGATGTTTCCAACTTTGTTCTTCTTTCTCAAGATTGCTTTAGCTATACAGGGTCTTTTATGGTCCATATAAATTTTAGAATTGTTTAATTTATTTCTGTGAAAAATGCCATTGAAATTTTGATAGGGATGGCATTGAATCTGTAGATTTCTTTGGGTAGTATGGACATTTTAACTATATTAATTCTTCAGTCCTTGAGTGTAAATATCTTTCCATTTATCTGTGTTTTCTTCAATTTCTTTCATCAGTGTCTTATAGTTTTCAGTTATGGTGGTTGAACATTTATATATAGTTATTTTAAAATTTATCTCTTTTTTGGTGAGAATATTTAAGTTCTAGTCTCTTTTATAGACATTAAATATTTCTAACTATTTAATTAGAATATGTTACATTTCATAATCCATTCTCTAAAGAATAGTGGGAGTGACCTTTTTTAGAATGTAAATCAGATCATGCCATTTCTCTGCTTAGAATCTGTCAATGGCTTTCCATTATACTTAAAATAAGAACCCCTAGTCTTGGCTTATGAGCCCTCCATTAGTGCTTTTCTACCTTGGCTGCCTATTAGAAACACCCAAGGAGCTTTGAAAAATTTCCAGTGTCCAGCCCCCACCATTAGAGAATCTGAAGTAATTGGTTTGAGGTGTGACCTGGACTTCAGGATTTTTACAAAAGCTACTCAGTGATTCTAACAGGGAGCCAGGGTTGAGAGATACTGCCCTACCTGATCTTACCCATGCCTGCCTCTCCAGCCATCTCTCTTCCTGATGGACCGTCTGCTGGTTATGTTTCAGCCTCATTGGCTACTTTCAGTCGCTAAATCTGTCTAGCTTCTTTCTGCTTCAGGACTTTTGCACAATATATTGCCTCAGCCTGGATTACTCTTCCCCTGATTTTCACTTGGCCTTTTATCATTTAAGTCACCACAGCTTCAGTATACTTAGAGAAAGCATCCTTGACCCATGGAGCCATTTGCTATCACATTACCCGACATTTTCTGTGCAGCACTGACCACTACATGATCATGATATACATATATATATACACACATATTTTTTTTTTTTTTGCTGCACTACATGGCTTGCGGGATCTTAGTTCCCTGACCAGGGATTGAACGCACACTCTCAGCAGTGAAAGCGTGGAGTCCTAACCACTGGACCGCCAGGGAATTCCCACGGTATATTTTTTTTATTTGCATCCCCTCCCTCCCTCCCTTCCTTCTCATCCTCTGTTCCCTTTCCTTTGTCTATTTTTGTTCTCTTCACCCTGGAATGTAAGATCCATGTTTATCTTTTTCAGTGCTGTGTCCTCAGCACCTGGATCAGTGACTTGCATGTAGTAGACAATCAGTATATGAAGGAATGGATAAATAAATTTTGAAAAATTTACATTATTTTTAAAGGATCAGCTCTGTCAACTTTTCTTTACTAATTTTTATGTTTCAATATTACCTTTACTTTAAATTATAAGACAAGAATTTCTTTTGTCATACAGCATTGTTATTATACTTTTATTAGTGTCCTGAACTGTTAACTTAGATTTATTGTTAGATTTAAATTTTAATGTATTAGGATTTTGTTTCTTCAATTGATTCAGATTCAGCTATTATTAAATACCCACTAGGTGCCAGACATTATCTCATTTAATTATAAAGATATTTTACTCACTTCACCCATTTATCATATTATAAGTCACAGAATTGGAATTGAAAACCCAGCTTTCCTTATACTGTACCCATTCTTTCAACTATGCTACTTTCCATGTTGGCTGTCTAGAAGGGATCTGAGTGTTGTTGAGTGAGGCCAAATGCTATAACTGCTCCATGTGTCTTTACTGAATACTGAACAGGTTATTAGCACATGCCACAACTTTGATTTTATACTTTATTTGTTACTATTGGGTTGGCCAGAAAGTTTGTTTGGGGTTTTTCCATAACATGTTAACGAACAAACAAACTTTTTGGCCAACCCAATAATTATTATAAGGCAAATATTATTTAAACTAGAATTGATTGCTACTTTCCCACCTGTTCTCCTAACAGAGTCAAACATTTGTGATAAAATGTAGCAAAGTTTGCAGTACCATTTGAATAAAATGTGGTTCTTCAGTTTGTGTGTCCTGGGATTTTACTCTATAACATCTCTGCTTTTTGCCTTCCTTTTTGAAACTGTTCTTACCCTCTTTTATATATGTAGTTGTCCGTGAACATTTCTAAACAAGCTTTCATAAAGTTGGTTTACTTGTAAAAAATTATTATCCTTAGGTTGTGATTTTTTGTTGCGGACAATAGAATCCATTCTGGCTGTCTAAAATTGAGAGGGATTTATTACAGAGTATTACGTAGCTTACAGAATTTCTGGGAGAGATAGGGCACAGTATTTAGATTTTACCCAGTTAGGAATGACAGAGCCTGGAGAACTTCAGCCATAGCTTTCTAGAAGAGCGAGTTTCCTTGTGCTGGCTGGCACTTCACTCTCACTTACAGTGTTTTCAGTTCC
Organism: Balaenoptera physalus; assembly: GCF_965194825.1. NCBI lineage: Eukaryota > Metazoa > Chordata > Mammalia > Artiodactyla > Balaenopteridae > Balaenoptera > Balaenoptera physalus. The sequence continues at coordinate 56,893,317 of NC_138899.1, read as the reverse complement.
CAGTTTTGTGTATGTGAGAATGCTTGGTAGAACCTGGGGCGTGTACAGAACTCTAGCTGCAAAGGCATCTAAGAAATGATGTTTTTAGTTTTCTAGCCGCTGTACTACAGCAAGGATAATAGAAGGGATTTGACTGGGTGTCTTCTTGGAATACATATTACATTATTTGCACTTACATTGAACTTGACTTTATATTTTATTGAATGACTGTATTAAGATGTCCTTTTGTTGGGTCAGTTGTGACATAGTGGTTTTGACTTCTAGTCAGCTTCAATCAGAAGAATTTTGTTCTATGTTCATGGAATAAATCTTTAGAGTAGATCGTCTTGAAATAGATCCCACTGGTTACAGTAAAGAGAGCTATAAATGCATCAAAATCGGCTTCTTCCATTAATAGCAGAGTAACTGAAAACAATCATGGTAGTCTTGTAATGCCATCATTATATACATAAAGGAAGCATTTATTATATGTGTGACAGGTTAAAAATAGTTGCTTAAAAAAGAACTTTAGGAAGAAGCATGGAAGAGTTTACAAATAATTTTACAGTGTATGTAAAACGAGGGGCCTTTTTGTTTGAGATCAAACATAAATGACACAGGAATGTTGGCAGCACGCCTTGCATTTTGTTCACTGAGCGTGCTTAGACTATAAATAATGGCTTCATTTCTATTTTGGGACCTAAAAATTATTAACATTCTGTGTTTATGCAATATTTATGCAGTATTCTGACACTAATAGTTATGGACATAATTAATCCCTTATTGTAAAGTTGGTGGCTTGCATCAGCTTGTCTTGGTGTATTCTTTTATTCCCTTAAATCCCAGATTTTCTTAGTATTTTATACTACTGGCAGGATATTTTCTGGTAGCTACTTTTTGCAGTTATTTATCAAACTAATTACTTATATCCAGGTTTCTCAAGGGAATCTCAGAAAAATTAATGTATACCATTCAAAGGTCCTAAAAACCTTTAAGGAATATAATTGCTTTAGGGTTCAAATCTATATTCTCTGGTACATTTTCTGCAGTTATGCTTCTTCTCATTTTAATAGGCCATTTTTATTTTTAGTAGGGTTTCTCTGTTGCAAATCAAAAGAGCAAAATTCAAAATGACACAGAATCTTAATATACATGTATGGGTGTTTTCCAGGGATCTGAATGAGGAGGTGAAATGTTTAAGTTTAGACAATGGTGGCTCTAAAGGAACTAGTTTTCATGTCCTGTTATTTTTAAATTTTTTAAGGAAACAGAAAGAGGAAATGGTTCGGCCTCTATGATATCATTAGCGCTATTTTTATTCTCTTAAGTTCAAAGGTTTCAAGGATAAGAAAAATATATGCAAAACTGAAGGCATTCATCTTTCTTGATTTTTATTAGTGTGCTTTCAAAACGCTCGTATGGAATAAGCACACTTCTTCTTAAAATTTTGTCTTTCCATTTGCTTTAGGGATGTGTGTGTAGGCAGGAAGAATAAGGAAATGATATATGTATTTTTAACAATTCCATGTTACAGTATATGTTAAAGTAAATAAGGATATTAAAACAACTTCATGGTACTAAAACCCAAAAATTCTATAGACAGAGACATTTGAAAAAGCTGTTACTCCATTTTAAAGATTAGCTTAATATTGAAATCATGTTACTGACCCATTTCAGACTGTTCTGAAAAAATTCTGTTAATTAAGTTTGACTAGGTTCAGTTATTCTGTGAAAGTTCAGTTTTACTTTGGTGTCCTTGCACTTTCGCACAATGGAAAATAATTTTCACACAATTGAAAATAATTTCTTATTATAACTAATATTATGGAAAGTGGGGGCAATTATCTTTTTAAGAAAAAGCTGGAATTTTCATCTTTTCTCCCAATACAGGTTCTTAATTATGAAAACCAACTACTTTTATTAAAGAGGATACTTTTTTCCCCATAGGAGGGTTTTTATTCTAATGCACAGATATATTAGAAATGATGAATGGCTCTTTTTCACATGACAGTATGCAGAGACTTGATATGATAAAACTGAACTGAGCTAGTCTTTTAATAAATGCCAAGTGTTTTCCATTTTTTACCCCTCTGAAGATTGAAAAAAGGGAAAATATTTCTGGTCTGTAGTTGTGGTTGGCATTAATAGCTTTGAATTCTGTTGGTCTATTATTGCTTGTTGTGTAGCAGCAAATAATTATTTCAGTTTACTTCAGTCAGTAAAAGGGAGTCTCCAACTGCTAGGTTGGAAAAGGGGAGCCGTACAAACTGGTTGTCTTTCTCATCATCTTTATTAGTAAATATTTACTTATTTGAATGAGGCAAGCATTGTAGACATTGTGTGAATTAACAAGATATGAATGTACTTTGGAATCATCCATCACTACAAAATGAAGTAGTGCTTTTTTATATCTTGTGCAGAATGGTGATTCAGGATGTGTTGGTATGAGAGTGAGGAATTTTCTCTGTCAAAATTAAAAAAAAAAAAAAAAATGTCACCAGTTGCTAGCCTCTGCTCCTTAGGAGTTCGAACCTCTTATGCCAGAGTCACAATCTTCATCTCCTCTTCTTGGGCCCACGCAAAAGACTCAAGAGCTGAGTTGGGTTAGAAAACCATCTGTTTTCAGTCTGAAGCTGGGATTTTCAAAATTAACCCCCAATCATTTCTTTAACAATATGGTTTCAGTGGGATACCTTCTTCATGTTACCTCCTTTCTGAATATCAATAGAAATGCTTAAAGGAAATAAGGCCTACTCTTTCCTTTTTTTTTTCCTTCTTTTTTTTTCACCTTTTAATTTAAACTACTTTGTATACATTTTATTAATATATATCTTCCTGCACTCTCATAATTCCTATCAGAATAAGGAAGGAGTATAAATAAATGAGACAAAGTTTCACATTAAGTTAATGTCTCTTTTTTAAAGCAGGGCTTCCCACGTGGGAGTCATTTTAAGATATCACCTATGTAATGTTTAATAAAAAATAGGTGGTAAGCCCCAACTTGGATCTACTGAATCCAAATCTTCAGGGTGATAAGGCCTAAGCTTCTATCAATATATTTTCCAGAAGTTCCTCCAGCTGTTTCTGATACATATCTTTGGCTTAGAACCACTGTGCTAAAGCATGTTTTCTGTTTGTTTTATGCTCTAGGACAATATGTAATGTAACTCTATACTGACTGTTTTTCTGGAATAATTAATACCAAGAGTTTTCTTTAAATTTACTTGTTTTTATATTAATTTTTAAAAAGATTTATATGTGTATATATATATTTGATTTTTTTCATAATTCAATTATGAAAATGAAACAGCAACATTTATTTCGATTTGTCCTATTTTTCTTGCAAGAGTGATCCATTTCCGGTTCTGTAGCGTAGCCATGAGTGTGAATAAGCTCATTTTCACCATGAACCATCTCAGTAAACACTGATGATGATGATAGATTTAGTCTTCCATGCTCATATAAATTGCATGGAATTTAAAATTCATAGTTGAAAAATTAGATAACATTAACGAGTTAAGCCAAATTTTGATAATGTGTCAAAGTCGGATCTTTAGGGCTATGTTGCTGAGTTTTGTCAATGAAAAAAATGAATCAATAGTCAATCTAAGGAAGAAACGGAAAATTTTACTCGAGCCAACGTGAGGATTATAACCCAGGAGACAGTCTCTTAGAGAGCTCTGAGAACTGTTCCGAAGAGGTAAAGGGAGAGGTCAGTGTGTGTGTGATTTTTTGCCGAAGGGGGTACCTGCAATCAAGCACACATCTCAGTAGAAGGTTGCTGCTAGTCATGAGGAACAGACATCTTAGTTAATAGTTTTAGCGTTTTTCTAAGTATGGGGAAATGCAAGAATCCAGGTTCATAAAAAATTTCTCCTGAAAATATCTAACCACCTGAAGACCAGTTGTGTCAGTTTCCCCAGAGCACAAAGTGCCTTATCCTGACCTTCACCCTGAATTCCTTTTAGGGTGTATTGTAGGTCAGCGGCTGCAGTGATTACTGACTTGATTCTTGTAGAACTGGATGGTGGGCAACATTCTTTATTTTACAGTACCTTCCCTTTTAGTCTTAATTTTGACCAAGGTTTGGGAGGCATTATGTGACCAGTTTGTCCCATGGCAATAGGAATGCTCATTCTCAGGTCAGGCAAGGATTTTGTTCACAGGTCACTCAATGTGCTATAGCTGGACTAGGCCCTATTAGCAGTTGCCAAAAGCCTCTGAACCACCTAGCTTACTAGTCAGTTTTGGTCTAGGAAAAGGTAGTCCTTTTGTTGCTTCTTCCCATAGTAGAGTTACACTATTACAATCATTAATATGTAGAACTATATTGATAGAACTATATATTTGATCAATCATTTCAAGGCACCTAATCATCATTAATTTTATCTGAGGCTCAGTCACACCTTTGGTAATGCAGGAAACAGTAATCTTGTAAAATAGAATATAAGAAACATAGACAGTAACATTAATAAGTAAGTATTTAATAAGTATTGAAGTATTTAAGTTCTTAAACTTCCATTAGGTGCCGCCCAGTATCTCCCCAGTCATCTGATCAGTCTGTTCTGCACCAATCACTGTCTTTAAGGAAAATGATATATTGGCTTCGTACATGAAGTTCACCAGAGATGTTTGTACGTACAAGGCGAGTGGTGGGTCATTGTAACCCCTCACAGGATTGAGAAAGGAATGCTATCTTCTAAGGAGTTACATGGTTGGCCCCAGAAGAAGAAAAATTGATCTTTATGATTAAGTAAGCCTTTCTGGCATTGGGGAGGTCTGGTTAATACATAAAGCAGATGCAAAATGCACACTAGAGGGGAGGGAGGAGGCCCCAACGGGCAGAGAAAAAATTTATGTTTAAATTTTTCTTGTCTTGCCTTAAAATGTGAATTTTTATTGATTTTATTTTTTAAATTTATTGATTTATTTATGTATTTATTTATTTTTGGCTGCTTTGGGTCTTCGTTGCTGCGTGTGGGCTTTCTCTAGTTGCGGCGAGCGGGGGCTACTCTTCGTTGCAGTGCATGGGCTTCTCATTATGGTAGCTTCTCTTGTTGCAGAGCATGGGCTCTAGGCGCACAGACTTCAGTAGCTGTGGCACATGGGCTCAGTAGTTGTGGCTTGCGGGCTCTAGAGCACAGGCTCAGTAGTTGTGGTGCATGGGCTTAGTGGCTCCGAGGCATGTGGGATCTTCCCGGACCGGGGCTTGAACCCATGTCCCCGGCATTGGCAGGGGGATTATTAACCACTGCGCCAACAGGGAAGTCCCTGAATTTTTATTTCATCAGTTTGAATATTATTGTTTCTCAAGTGTCATTATGATTCAATATAAGCCTATTTGTACTTCCCAAGTCAGTACTTTTTTGATAGTGAGAAAATTGAAATGATTAAGACTTACATTTTAATCTTGATTTCAGTACAGATTTGTTGCCACTGTGAATATAAACAAATTCATTCACTTTGCATCTTCTTAAGACTGAAGTTGGGTATCAAAGAATTAACGAAAGCCTTTAAATTTTTGGATAAAATTGACTGTTTAACTTTTGTTTGATGTAAGTGTTACAGAATTTATCTGAAGTTGATAACACAAAACAAACTATTATCTTCAACATTAACACATGCAAGAAAAAATTATTCATATTATATAGCACCAAAATTTTTTATAGTAAGTAGATGTTTATATGCCACTACTATTAATAGCTTGCTTAAACCTGTTACACTGTTTTAGCACTAGTACATTGTGTATGTGCTTTAAAAAATTGCACAACATTGTAAATCAACTGTACTCCAATAAAAATTAATTTTAAAAAATTGCTTGTAAGTGCCGTGCTATTGTTTGTCAATTCCTGTACCTCATCTGATGGCTGTCCTTCTCAGTTTCCTCCATTTTCAAGCCTCTTTAAATGAGTCACTGTGGTGGTTCCTAGCATGGCTTTTCGGGAGAACTCAACTGCAAGAAAATGCACATCATTGATAAGCATCTCCTCCCAGTGAGTCTGTATGGCCTCTAATTCTTAAAAAGGAATCCATATATTTTGGCCCTTTCAGGAGTAAAGCCGATTGAGTTAAATTCCATTAAAGTTGGGTAGAAATTACTGCCATCATCTGTGTAGATACCAAGTGAACATTTTAAAAGAGGGGGAAAATGCTAAATAAAATAGAGAAACAAAACAAAACAAAACCCGTACTATATTATGTGGCTGAGTAATAGGAAAAAAATTCAAATGACCAAGAAAAGCTTCTGAATATCTTTGTCTTTGGTTTGGAGAAGATGACTCCCCAGTTGTTGTATGGAATGTTATATTCAGAGAGAGGTGACTCTAAAGCTAAAGAAACTATCCTCCATGTCTTAAAAATTAATTCTGCATTTTCTTTGGTGGTTGTTGGGGATTGGTTTCAGGATATGACAGCGCGTGAGCTGCTGCAGCAGAGATACACGCTTCCAAATGGAGACACTGCCTGGCGGTCCTCACCCCTTGTAAATGCTGCTCTGGAAGGGAAGCTGGTCGTCTTGGATGGCATTCACAGAGTCAATGCGGGTACATTCGCTGTATTACAAAGGTCTGTATGAGTCACACACACAAAAACACACCTCATAAGCAGCAGATGTGGAACTTTCTCAATCTTCTAATTTAAACTGGGTTACATAGTCCCTGAGAAATTTATAATTCTATATCCAGGTAGAACAGCAGATGTTTTTATTGTTGTAAGCACAGTAGAGTAAAACTTCAAATAATGAACATTTTGGGAAAAGCCACCGCCATAGCAAAATTCTGTGCGTAAGAGCTGAAAAAAGAAAATGTTTAAGTAGTAATTTTAAAACTTTATATATGTTGATGGATATATGCAATAAGTCATACAGCTGCTGTTTCTGCAGTTTGTCAAAGCTTCACTGTTTACAAGCTCCTTTTCAATCCTAAATCTAAATTATTGGTGATACTGTTGGCATTTTTTTCTTTTTTGAGAGAGAAAATATAGTTCCTTATATAAAATGTATAATAGCTCTTTGATTATATTTTCTATAGGCTAAAGTTCACTTTGTGTTTACAAACTTGAACATTTGTGTCACTGTTGTTTTCTTATTTCAGTGTAGGTGGGGCAAATATCCACACATTCCTAGTTAACTTCTCTTTAATGGTAAAACTTCATGTGTAACTTTCATGGAAAATATTCCCATCTTGTGTCACTTCGGGAGATTAATGATACCATTTTTATTTGTTTGTTTGCTACATCTTGATTCTATCACTTGTAGACATTGTTTTTAACTTTTAAATGTAAATTTTAACTTATTGGGAAATTTCAAATAAGTGAAATAATCTAGTTCCCCAACTAACCATTCAAAAGTTTTTTGTCCTTGACAAGATGCAAATACTTAGTGTAATTAAGGATTCTAAGAACACTGCATTAATCCCGATTCAATTTGAGAGCACTTAAAAGTAATAATCACAAACTTCCAGTGATTTACCATAAACATTCTATAGATTTACAGTATTTTTCTCTTCTAAACAGGCAAATGCAAACACAAACAAAATAATACCTACTGCCTCCTTTTACTGGCTATCTCTTGCCTATTAGGACAAGTAGTGGTAATAGCAGCAGCAGCTACCATTAATTGAGTACTCTCTCTACACCAGGCATTGTGCTAAGCCAGCGTTTCTCAGATTCGCAACCGTGGAATCTCCTTGTGGGAATGAGGCTTAAAAATTACTGATGCCTGGGCTGCACCTCCTCAAATTCTGATGTAATTGATCCAGGATGAGGCCTGGACATTGGCATTTTTAACTGCCTCCCAGTAGATTCTAATGTGCAGCTAAGATTGAGAACAACTATGTGAAGCATGTGCCTTACATTAGCTGTTCAATTTTCACAGCAATACTGTGAGGTTGGTATTATTGCCCTAGTTTCATAGAAGATAAAATTTAAATAGGCGGATTAGTTCTTCCCCTTCCCAGTCCATTCAGCTATTAAGGTACAGGGCTGGGACTTGAACCCAGGTCTGAGTGACTCCACTGCCCATGCTCTTAACCTCTGCATTATGGAGTCTCTCCTCTCCTCAGTGCTCACCGAGCGGAGGTCTGTGGGACGACGGTACTGTGGGCATCAGGAAACTTTAGTGGTTGGTTTAAGACCTAGAACAGCAGGTTTCAACCTCTGCAACATCTGGAAGACAATGCTGTTTGTGCCGTGGATGGCTAGGTCCCATCATAGTTGGTATATGAAATAGGATTAAGTATTTCATTGTAAAGATTTTAGATATTTTAAATCCTGTAATTGCAAAGATAGAAATATTTTGATAATACTGTGCCTTAAGGAGTTATGTTAGATTCAAGGGAATATGTACCAGCTGCCTTATTCATTAATATTTACCTTATGGTTATCCTGAGTCAATCATTCAGCTGTTTCTTTTTTTTTTTTTTTAGTTGTTTTACAATGTTGTGTTAGTTTTTTTTTTAACATCTTTATTAGAGTATAATTGCTTTACAATGGTATATTACTTTCTGCTTTATAACAAAGTGAATCAGCCATACATATACATATATCCCCATATCTCTTCCCTCTTGCGTCTCCCTCCCACCCTCCCTATCCCACCCCTCTAGGTGGACACAAAGCACCAAGCTGATCTCCTTGTACTATGTGGCTCCTTCCCACTAGCTATCTATTTTACATTTGGTAGTATATATATGTCCATGCACTCTCTCACTTTGTCCGAGCTTCCCCTTCCCCTTCCCCGTGTCCTCGAGTCCATTTTCTATGTCTGCGTCTTTATTCCTGTCTTGCCCTTAGGTTCTTCATAACCATTTTTTTTTTTTTAGATTCCATATATATGTATTAGCTTACAGTATTGGTTTTTCTCTTTCTGACTTACTTCACTCTGTATGACAGACTCTAGGTCCATCCACCTCACTACAAATAACTCAATTTCATTTCTTTTTTATGGCTGAGTAATATTCCATTGTATATATGTGACACATCTTTATCCATTCATCTGTCGATGGACACTTAGGTTGCTTCCATGACCTGGCTATTGTAAATAGAGCTGCAATGAACATTGTGGTACATGACTCTTTTTGAATTATGGTTTTCTCAGGGTATATGCCCAGCAGTGGGATTGCTGGGTCATATGCTAGTTCTATTTTTAGTTTTTTAAGGAACCACCATACTGTTCTCCATAGTGGCTGTATCAATTTACATTCCCACCAACAGTGCAAGAGGGTTCCCTTTTCTCCACACCCTCTCCAGCATTTCTTGTTTGTAGATTTTTTGATGATGGCCATTCTGACTGGTGTGAGGTGATACGTCATTGTAGTTTTGATTTGCATTTCTCTAATTAGTGATGTTGAGCATCCTTTCATGTGTTTGTTGGCAATCTGTATTACCTTCTTTGTAGAAATGTCTATTTTGGTCTTCTGCCCATTTTTGGATTGGGTTGTTTGTTTTTTTGATATTGAGCTGTGTGAGCTGCTTGTAAATTTTGGAGATTAATCCTTTGTCAGTTGCTTCATTTGCAAATATTTTCTCCCATTCTGAGGGTTGTCTTTTCATCTTGGTTATGGTTTCCTTTGCTGTGCAAAAGCTTTTAAGTTTCATTAGGTCCCATTTGTTTATTTTTGTTTTTAGTTTCCATTTCTCTACGAGGTGGGTCAAAAAGGATCTTGCTGTGATTTATATCATAGAGTGTTCTGCCTATGTTTTCCTCTACAAGGTTAATAGTGTCTGGCCTTACATTTAGGTCTTTAATCCATTTTGAGTTTATTTTTGTGTATGGTGTTGGGAAGTGTTCTAATTTCATTCTTTTACATGTAGCTGTCCAGTTTTCCCAGCAGCACTTATTGAAGAGGCTGTCTTTTCTCCATTGTATATTCTTGCCTCCTTTATCAAAGGTAAGGTGACCATTTGTGCGTGGGTTTATCTCTGGGCTTTCTATCCTGTTCCATTGACCTATATTTCTGTTTTTGTGCCAGTGCCATACTGTCTTGATTACTGTAGTTTTGTAGTATAGTCTGAAGTCCAGGAGCGTGATTCCTCCAGCTCCGTTTTTCTTTCTCAAGATTGCTTTGGCTATTTGGGGTCTTTTGTGTTTCCATGCAAATTGTGCAATTTTTTGCTCTAGTTCTGTGAAAAATGCCACTGGTAGTTTGATAGGGATTGCATTGAATCTGTAGGTTGCTTTGGGTAGTATAGTCATTTTCACAATGTTGATTCTTCCAATCCAAGAACATGGTATATCTCTCCATCTGTTGGTATCATCTTTAATTTCTTTCATCAGTGTCCTATAGTTTTCTGCATACAGGTCTTTTGTCTCGTTAGGTAGGTTTATTCCTAGGTATTTTATTCTTTTTGTTGCAATGGTAAACGGGAGTGTTTCCTTAATTTCTCTTTCAGATTTTTCATCATTAGTGTATAGGAATGCAAGATTTCTATGCATTAATTTTGTATCCTGCTACTTTACCAATCAGCTGTTTCTTTTCATTTCCTTCCTTCTTCCCCTTTCTAGCTCCTCCTCCTCCTCCTCCCTATTCACATCTAGTAACCATGACTGCTGTTCTCCAGGACAGACACCAACAGTTTTTGCCAAGTATAACAGCACTAGCCAACTTAAAATTTCAAAAGGTGCATTTAACAAAATTGCTAGACTCAATTGCCAGTAATAATACATATGACTAAAATATTAACTGACTGATGCTACCTCTAATAACTTCAATGTTCAAAACTGATTAATTTATTTCCTGACCTTCCCCCTATCCCATTAGATTGATCCATGACCGAGAGCTAAGCCTCTATGATGGCTCTAGGCTGCTGAGAGAAGATCGGTATATGCGTTTAAAGGAGGAGCTACAAATGTCTGATGAGCAGCTACAGAAGAGGTAATTTGGGGTATACTACTCTTATTCTTACTGTCAAGTGCACCTTTTTAAAAATTATTCTTCTAAACCTAGGGTGAAGCCAAGGTAACTTTGAACAGCTTAATAATTTGGTGTCCTAGACAAGATCATGTTTTGGCACTTTTTAATACTTGAGTTTGCTATCCAAGATGTACTCTGTACTTTCTGCCTTACTTTTACATAAGTGGTTAAACATTTTATAAAAGCATTAGTTTTAAGAAGATAATCCCTCTTCTGCTGTCCGGAGCAATTCAATTTTGGCCCCAAACTTAGTATCACTTCAGAAAAAACAAAAAGGGAGCCTCACAGGTAATTGGGCCTACCCTCCTAGGAAGTGATCAGTCATTTCTGCGGTTTGTCACCTGTTGCAAGATTACCCTTTGTGCCTTATTTTAACATTCCTTCCAGAGCTGTAACAGCCAAATTCAATGTATGAGATTGGATTGGATCCTGGATCAGGAGATGAAATGAAAACAGCTATAAAAGACATTTTAGGACAATTGAGGAAGTGTAGATGATATTGAATTAATATTAATTTTCTTAGGTATCATAATGGTACTGTGTTTATGAAGGGGTTGACCTAAAACAAATAGACTTCCAGTTGTTTCTCCAGCAAAAATGCGTTTATTCAAGATCAACAAAGAACTGCAGTTTAGGATCTCTAACCATGGCAAGACATGTGCAAGTTCCTATGCAACAAGAAGAGGAGGAAGGACTCTTCTAAAAGGGAAAACGGAAGTCGGGAGAGCTATAGTGAACAAAGAATCCATTGGAGGAATTGAGAGTTCAGAGTGTAGTGGCTTTACATTGGCTGAGTCCTGACAGTCTCTCATTGGCTGAGCTCTTGCCAGGCAAGAAAAGGAAGTTTTTCTTCTTCCTGTTGGGCTCTGCTATTGTCACAGGGCGTGGGAGCTCCCCCTTCTGGCCTTCCAACTACTTAATTGAGGTTTCTGTCTAATGATTTTTTTGCAAAGGAGAATATTTCTATTCCTAGGAGCCGTATGCTGAAATATTTAAGGGATAAAATGGAAAGATGTCTACAATTTCTCCCTCAAATCTGAATGAGATCCTTTTGGGTAGAATAATCTTGGTTGTAGGTTTTTCTCCTTCATCACTTTAAATATGTCCTGCCACTCCCTTCTGGCTTGCAGAGTTTCTGCTGAAAGATCAGCTGTTAACCTTATGGGGATTCCCTTGTGTGTTACTTTTTATTTTTCCCTTGCTGCTTTTAATATTTTTTCTTTGTATTTAATTTTTGATAGTTTGATTAATATGTGTCTTGGCGTGTTCCTCCTTGGATTTATCCTATATGGGACTTTCTGTGCTTCCTGGACTTGATTAACTATTTCCTTTCCCATATTAGGGAAGTTTTCAACTATAATCTCTTCAAATATTTTCTCAGTCCCTTTCTTTTTCTCTTCTTCTTCTGGGACCCCTATAATTTGAATGTTGGTGTGTTTAATATTGTCCCAGAGGTCTCTGAGACTGTCCTCAATTCTTTTCGTTCTTTTTTCTTTTTTCTGCTCTGCAGTAGTTATTTCCACTATTTTATCTTCCCGGTCCCTTATCTGTTCTTCTGCCTCAGTTATTCTGCTATTGATCCCTTCTAGAGAATTTTTAATTTCATTTATTGTGTTGTTCATCACTGTTTGTTTGCTCTTTAGTTCTTCTAGGTCCTTGTTAAATGTTTCTTGTATTTTCTCCGTTTTATTTCCTAGATTTTGGATCATCTTTACTATCATTATTCTGAATTCTTTTTCAGGTAGACTGCCTATTTCCTCTTCATTTATTAGGTCTGGTGGGTTTTTACCTTGCTCCTTCATCTGCTGTGTGTTTCTCTGTCTTCTCATTTTGCTTAACTTACTGTGTTTAGGGTCTCCTTTTCACAGGCTGCAGGTTCGTAGTTCCCATTGTTTTTGGTGTCTGCCCCCAGTGGCTAATGTTGGTTCAGTGGGTTGTGTAGGCTTCCTAGTGGAGGGGACTAGTGCCTGTGCTCTGGTGGATGAGGCTAGATCTTGTCTTTCTCTTGGGTAGGTCCACGTCTGGTGGTGTGTTTTGGGGTATCTGTGACCTTATTATGATTTTAGGCAACCTCTCTGCTAATGGATGGGCTTGTGTTCCTGTCTTGCTAGTTGTTTGGCATATTGTGTCCAGCACTGTAGCTTGCTGGTCATTGAGTGGAGCTGGGCCTTGGCATTGAGATGGAGATCTCTGGGAGATTTTCACCGTTTGATATTACATGGAGCTGGGAGGCCTCTTGTAGACCAGTGTCCTGACTTGCCTCTCCCATCTCAGAGGCACAGCTGTGACGCCTGGCTGGAGCACCAAGAGCCTGTCATCTACACGGCTCAGAATAAAAGGGAGAAAAAAAAGAAAGAAAGAAAGAAAGAAGATAAAATAAAATAAAATAAAATAAAGTTATTAAAATAAAAAATAATTATTAAGAAAAAAAATTTTTTTAAGTAATAAAAAAAAAGAAAAATATCGGACAGACAGAACCCTAGGACAAATGGTAAAAGCAAAGCTATACAGACAAAAATCACACACAGAAGCATATACATACACACTCACAAAAAGAGAAAAAGGGAAATATATATATATATATCGTTGCTCCCAAACTCCACCTCCTCAATTTGGGATGATTCGTTGTCTATTCAGGTATTCCACAGATACAGGGTACATCAGATTGATTGTGGAGATTTAATCCGCTGCTCCTGAGGCTGCTGGGAGAAATTTCCCTTTCTCCTCTTTGTTCGCACAGCTCCCGGGGTTCAGCTTTGGATTTGGCCCCGCCTCTGTGTGTAGGTCGCCTGAGGGCGTCTGTTCTTCGCTCAGACAGGACGGCGTTAAAGGAGCAACTGATTCGGGGGCTCTGGCTCACTCAGGCCGGGGGGAGGGAGGGGTACGGATGTGGGGCGAGCCTGCTGCGGCAGAGGCCGGCGTGACGTTGCAGCAGCCTGAGGCATGCCATGCGTTCTCCCGGGGAAGTTGTCCCTGGATCATGGGACCCTGGCAGTGGCAGGCTGCACATGCTCCCAGGAGTGGAGGTGTGGATAGTGACCTGTGCTTGCACACAGGCTTCTTGGTGGCTGCAGCAGCAGCCTTATCGTCCCATGCCCATCTCTGGGGTCCATGCTGATAGCTGCAGCTCGCACCCATCTCTGGAGCTCCTTTAAGCGGCGCTCTTAATCCCCTCTCCTCGCGCACCAGGAAACAAAGAGGCAAGAAAAAGTCTCTTCCCTCTTCGGCAGCTCCAGACTTTTTCCCGGACTCCCTCCCGGCTAGCCGTGGCGCACTAGCCCCCTTCAGTCTGTGTTCACGCAGCCACCCCCAGTCCTCTCCCTGGGATCCGACCTCCGAAGCCGGAGCCTCAGCTCCCAGCCCCCGCCCGCCCCGGCGGGTAAGCAGACAAGCCTCTCGGGCTGGTGAGTGCTGGTCAGCACCGATCCTCTGTGTGGGAATCTCTCCGCTTTGCCCTCTGCACCCCTGTTGCTGCACTCTCCTCCGTGGCTCTGAAGCTTCCCCCCTCCGCCACCCACAGTCTCCACTGGCGAAGGGGCTTCCTAGTGTGTGGAAACCTTTCCTCCTTCACAGCTCCCTCCCAGTGGTGCAGGTCCCATCCCTATTCTTTTGTCACTGTTTTTTCTTTTTTCTTTTGCTCTACCCAGGTACGTGGGGAGTTTCTTGCCTTTTGGGAGGTCTGACGTCTTCTGCCAGCGTTCAGTAGGTGTTCTGTAGGTGCTGTTCCACATGTAGATGTATTTCTGATGTAATTGTGGGGAGGAAGGTGATCTCCAAGTCTTACTCCTCTGCCATCTTGAAGGTCTCTCCCGCCACTCCCTTCTTGTCTGCAAAGTTTTTACAGAAAAATCACGTGATAGCCTTACAGGGGTTCCCTTATATGTGACTCTTTTTCTCTTGCTGAGTTAGAATTCTGTCTTTAACTTTTGGCATTTTAATTATGATATGTCTGGATGTAAGTCTTTTGGGGTTCATCTTGTTTGGGACTCTCTGGGCTTCCTATACCTGGATGTCTGTTTCCTTCTTCAGGTTCAGGAATTTTTCAGCCATAATTTTATCAAATACATTTTTGACCCTTTTCTCTCTCTTCTTCTGGATCACCTATAATATGAATATTACTATAGTTGATGTTGTCCAAGAGGTCCCTTAAACTATTCTTATTTAAAATTTTTTTTTCTTTTTGCTTCTCTGATTGGGTGATTTCCATTATTCTGTCTTTAAGATCACTTATGCATTCTTCTGTATCACGGAGTCTGCCATTCATTCCTTCTAGTGTATTTTTCATTTCAGTTATTGCATTCTTCAGCTCTGACTGGTTCTTTTTTATATTTTCTAATTCCTTACTAAAATTATTACTGTGTTCATCTATTCTTTTGCTTAGTTCAGTTAGCATTCTTATTGCTAATGCTTTGAACTCTTTATCTGGTAAATTTTTAATTTCTGGTTCATTAGTTGTTTTTTCAGGTTTTTTTTTCCTTATTATTTCATGTGGTACAAATTCCTCTTTCTTCTCATTTTACTTAACTTTCTCTGTCACTATGAAATTAGGTAAAACAGTTACCTATCCCATTCTTGAAGGGGTGCCCTTGTGTGGGAGCATCCCTATGCGGTTCCCAGTGGATTTGGTGGGAGAGGTGAATGTGAAGTGAGTGTGGGTCACATCTTTTCCTAGGGTGTGCTGGCAGCCATCACCTTTTTAGGTGATGGGGCTGGAGATGGAGGGGCTAGAGCCAGAGCCAGGTGTGGCCCAGGACTTCTCCTTTTCTATGTGGCTGTCAACGCCCTACTGGAGTCAGGGTTGGGTCCCAAGTTGCTGGAGCAGAAGCCCTGAGGGTCTGGTCTGAGCTCGTTCCATTCCCTCTAAGTGTGCTCCCTCCCCCCACTCCCAGCAACAGCATCTTCGCCCTAGAGAGGAGCAGCGCTGGAGCAAGAGGGCACAGAGCATACACTTGGCTTGGGCTGGGATGTGGGCTGGGGAGGTCCCAGCACACCAGTCAGATCTTTAGACTGCTCCTGATTTGGCACCTCCACGAACACCAATAATGGCCACCCTCACCCCATCAGATGTTGTGCTGGATCTGAGCCAGCTCCATACCCCGCAGCTAAGCACTCTGCTCTGCAAAGGCAGGCTTCTCCCTAGTGTGGAGCTAGAGCTAGAGGGGCTGGAGCGGGTGCTTAGTGCTGGCTGGGATGGGCTCTGGGCTGGTCTCTGGAAACCAACTAGAATCCCAGGCAGTTTCAATCTGCTTCCTCCACCTTGTTTCCAGGAGTAAGCAAGTGAGTTTGCCTTCTTCACAAGCAGAGTCTAGGTTTCTTAGAGCCCTCCTGTAAGTCCCACTGGTTTGCAAGCCAGCTAGGTGGACTTGTCTTCCCGGAGTCAGACCCCAGGACTGAGGTGCCTAATATATGTTTCGAACTGCTCACTCCCCAGGGAGGATCTCTGAGCCTGTGTAATCCCCCTCCTCTTCTGTGTCCCCTCTCAGGGGCATAGGTCCCAACCTGATCGCTTCTCTTCCCTTCCTACCCAACTCTGTGTGGATCTTTCCCTTGGTGATACAAGAGTCTTTCTGCCAGTCTCCAGTTTGTTTTTAGTGAGAATTGCTCCACCTGTAGATGTATTTTTGATGTGTTTGTGGGGGAGGTGATCTCAGCTTCCTCCTACTCTGCCACCTTGATCTCCTCTCCCCAACCTTATTTTTTGTATATCACTTTTTCATCCCAGACATTTCTTCTGTTTAAATCTCGTCTCGGCACATTCAGGCAGATCAGGTATTCTATCAATTTCATCTTCTGTGCATTTCATCTTTCTCCATGGTATGTTCTCACTAGCCCTAATGTGGATTTGTTGCTCTCCATATGTGTAGCGTACATGTTACCCTAGATCTCTCTCCACTACCAGTCCCCCATTTCCTCTGGTCTCTCTTTCTGCAATTTTCATCAGTTAGATGTTGAACCTCCTGGACTGAACTTCTTTTTTCTCTTACGTTCTATCAATTTGTCAGGACTTTATTGACTTTTCAGAGGTGAGATGTCTAAAAATGGATTCTCCTCTCTGTCTGAAATATCTCTCCCAGTTGAAAGCCTAATTGCTTTCCCTATCAGCACTCCCCCTTTTTTTTAACCTGAGAAACACTATTTTCTTATGATGGTAAACAGTACAGTTTTTCTCTATTTTATTGTTATACACAGTCATATTACAGAATCTGCCTCATTCCGATGATGTGGATTGTTAGTAAATTTCTTTACCTTTTCCTGGTTAACCTTGCTTTAATTTTGTTGCCCGTTTTTGTCTTTCTGAGAATAAATATATGCTCTTTTAGGGTTGAAAAGGTTAGATTCTTCCTTTAAACCACTTGACTATGTCTTTCAAGGCTGTGTTCATTGGGTAGAGAGCAGGCAGCTTGACTAAAAGGACATAGCAGAGCATAAAAGTGGGAAATTTGTACCCTGTGAGAAAATTAATTTTTTTCATTAGTTGTTCTTATAAGTTATACAACCCATTACCTAGCTGAGTTGATCCTGTGTTGTGTCCATGTCTACTATGTCACTCTTGGCATTAGTATTTAAAGTATAAATTAGAAACTCATAACCCAAGTCTTCTATCCTTTTATTCCGTACCTAAGCACAGAACTGAAGTTCAGCAAAGTGATTATTATTTGTCTTCGTCTTTAAGTAAACTCAGCTATTAATGCTTTGTTTCTTTGTCGGGAATTTTGAGATAGAAAAAAGGTCAAAGGTAGAATGAAAGGAAATCAGATTTAAGCTTCTTTGCCTCTAGACCCAGTTTGATAAATTTAGATACCTTTTGGCTTTCAGATAGGAACAATTTTCATATTTGTTTTTGGCAGGAATCCTGTAGCTACAAGTAAGATCAACAAAAGAAAAACTTTAAATTCTTGCAAAAAGAATTTTGGGGTATCTCACATGTTCAAAGGAAGAAAAAGGATGCACTTGGGCCTCAGGAAATAACTGGAACCTAGGACTTTAATGTTGTCCTGACTCTCTCTTGCTCTATACTTCATCTCTTTGTTTCGAGTGTCACAATACCTGATACATAGTAGGTCATTTAGTAAATGTTTTTGAAAAATGAATAAATCTTAACCTAGAATAAATTCTAGAAAACTCAAGGTAAAGTAATTCTATTAATCCAGTTTTAGATAACTTTCTGAGCTAGCAATGTTTCCTTTTATGAACCTACTAATTAGGAATACTTTGGCTTTTAATGACAAATCTGATAACATGGGGTCTCATAATTAACATCTACTAGCAGTGAGCTCCCAAGCCTTTCAGCTTCATAGTATGAAACCCAGTTTCTATACAATTATATTTGACTCCTTTGCTTACCTTCATTGGGGTCTAATCCTTCACCAAGATCATATACCTTGATCGTTTCCTTAGTATTCTTTGCAGGTAATGACATAGCTAATGTTCCCTTAGAAATAGCTTAAGAAATGTTAGAGACTTTCCTTCTTCTGTTGCAAGATGCCAGGAATACTGTGGACGTGGTTGTTAGAAATAACATGATGGCCACGCACACCAGACACCATGCCTGCATTTCTCACAGGAAATAAGGACCGAAATAGAACTACTTCCTTTGATGAGAAAACTGCTTTGGGGAAAGGGGGAGTACAATACTATAGGCTGCTAAATGTGTCCCTTCCTGCTGTTGGTCAGAGCCTAGATGAGGGGGTGAGAGTTTCTGTGAATTACTAATAGTTTATTTTACCAAAAATAAGGCTTCTGGTTATCTCAGGGAAGAAATAAAGATTAGGGGCCTAGTCTCAGTTGTAATTATATATGCTCTAATGTTTTTGCATTTTTATTGAATATTTTTATTGATTGTGATTAAACATTGAAGACAGTTTATAATCTCCCAGTTTTTATTAATCAGTTGTGAACTGTAAGTGGACATTGGGCACAATCCTCAATCCGTTACATTCCCTGAACCCTTTTACTCTTACTCATGTTTGAAGATAGTTAGGATTCGAGCATTCGAGGTAGGTACTCTCCTACCTCCCCCAGAAACCTCAGGATCTCTTTGCTAGAAAATTAGGCTGTATAAATTTTTAACAAAATTCAAGGTAGATCTAGGATTTTATGCCCAAGTCTTTGTGTTTGATTTCAAAACAAAGCGTTGTATGCAAATTCTGATTTTGAAAAATAATCCTAAACATTTTTACGGTCAAGGAAAAGTTCTAAACTCTGTACCTTTGAAGGATCTCATTACTTATTATTGTGTGTATTGCTTATGTCTTTTTACATACAAATGTATCACATATTTGATACAAGAACGAACCTTCTCTCAAAAATTCATTCAAGACCAGATTTAGACTAGCTGCTCTGCTTTTGAATGGGAAACCATTATTCTCAGTTCTTATCACTTATCTTTGCTTTGTCCTTGCCACCAAAGGTCTTCAAAAATTTTCTTGCAGTGGTGGTTATTAACAACAGCAATACATTTATCTGTCTATCTACCTATCTATCTATCCATCCATCTGTCTGTCTCTCATCTATCATCGCACTAGACACTGTGTGGTATAAAGATGTGTTAGGTGTGTCCATGCAGTTTGCTACATTGCAAAAAAGGAGAAATATGGACTGTGTACAGGACTGCATAACCTCCAGGTTCTGAGTTGGAACATTAGTATTATAGCGTGGAAGGCCAGTTACAAAATCCTCTTCCAGTTCATGATTAATATCTTTATAAAAACCTTCTATATTATTATTTCAATTTCCTTAATAAACACATTTGACAAAAACGTAGCATGTAATTTCCTTCAAAGATAGAAATTTATTGAATTTTTTGTTTTATTAAAGCTCTGTTGAGGTATAATTGACATATTAAAAACTGCATATTTAAAGTATACGGTTTGATAATTTTTGGCTTTTTTATACACCTATGAAACCATCACCACAATCAATATAATGACTACATCTACGATCCCCAAAATGTCCTTGGTCCCCTTTGTAATCCCTCTCTCTCTCCCCTTCTCACCCTCCTCTTCTACCCCTAGGAATCTGCTTCCTGTTATTCTATATAACTTGTATTTTCTAGAGATTTATATAAATGGAATCACACACTATTACTCTTTTGGATCTGCCTTCTTTCACTCAACATAATTATTTTGAGATATTCCATGTTGTTATGTATATCAATAATTCATTCCTTTTTATTGCTGAGGAGCATTGGAAAGTACTTTACTCTCTAAAAACTTATGCCCCCAAACAAACATATTGACCGCAATATTTTAATTTTTTAAGTCTTTGTAAAAGATCTTTTGCTTTAAAATTTTTTAATCTTTATGAAATAATATCTGTTTATCTGAAGTTAATCCATATCTTTAGTTTCATTTGTTATTTGTTGTTAAATTCTAGTAAAATTGAAGTTAACCTTGATTTTAAATTTTCATAGTGCATATTTCCTAATTCTCAGTTATTTACCACTGCTTCAGCCTTTGTGTTACCCACCAGTATATCAGATCACCTGAAAGTACATGGCTGATCCTCAGGAATACTCTGCTCTCTAACTTTCAGGCATGGAGAACCTAACTTCATCAGGAAATGACTTTCCATATGACCTATTTATATGTAAGGAAGCCTTTGCAGAGATCCTAACAAACAAAAAGATCCTTCTCATCCTGTTATTCAGTAGTTTGATGGCTGTTTTTATTGTCAGCATACACTTCTCTGCCTGTCACATCAGCTGTCTCACAAACTGCCCCCTTTAATTTTATCCAGCTCATTTGGGTACCCTGCTAGAGTCAGTACCAGAAAACAAGCCACAGACAATGCATGTCATAAGCAATAACCATCCCCCTATATTAGTTAAAACCACCTAGCTTGCTTTCATGTTAATGGTTCTTCTAGGCCTGAATTTACAGCTCAGCTATGGTACCTCTTCCTGACCTATTGGTTTAAGGTGTAAATTGGACTTCCTCTTTTGGCTTGCTTATTGGATTTTGGCTTTGTTTATTCCCTAATTTAGTATCCCTCACTGTCTTGAGTAAAAAATTACATTTGCAGCTTTAATTTTGAACAAAGCACAAATAAGCAGGCTCTGTCTCTGCCACCTTCTTTTGTCCCAGCTAGGAGAGAGGAGGATCAAGGATGAATCCAACATCTGTTGCTGGGCTATGAAGCAGACTTTTCTGGATTATAGCAAATCACTTAGCAGAAGTGGAAAATGGAATAACCTTTCCTTTTAGCTCTCAGATCATAGAATTTTCTCTGTCCAGGTTCTGTTAGGTGACTGTCTAATTACTAGCAATCATGAGCGACCGTGTCATCCTCAGGACTTTCAGGCATTATCTGTGTTGTTATCCTTTCCTCTTTTCCTAGAACAACTCCTTTGAACAGATCATCCCCATGCCATGCTTGGGAAAAAGAAGTCTTTTTTTTTTTTTCCTACCTAGAGAAATGAAATGGTATTTGGTAGCTTTTAGGAATTAATCCAGACTTTTCATATGACCATTTCTAAAAATTGCTTTTCCCTGACTTACAAATTACACTGTCGCCCCCTAAAAGTACAGATCATGCAGTCAGGGACTCAGTGGACCTACCTTTTCTATTGGGAGGACTTTTTCTTCTCTGAAATCTTCAGAGTATTTATTTGATTCTCTCTACACATGTCCTATCTCCTGATATTCTCACTGCCCAGTCACATAACTTGAGTTCTACCACAATAGTTAACGGCAATGAAGAAATGCCATTTAGGTCCCTTTATTTTTGTTTTTCTGAAGATCTTCGCAAGTGTTTGAGTTTCATCTCTCCTTTCTCAGCAAGGATGATATAACCCTCAAAAGGTCTATTTGCACTGCAATTTTGAAAATTGATAAGAACTGAGGATATTACTCATGATTAGATCATGATAAACGGTTTCTAGCTCCTTCTTCAAAAACTACTCAAGTCATTTCACAAAACATGGGAAGTCTTATTTTATTCTTCTGTGTGTCCTAGAATATTTAAATCCTCAGATTCCCTAGCAGAGATTTATCAAAGAGATTACTTTAAAAATCATATGGTTTCCTATAAAATGACAAAAGAGTGAATTATATAGAAGTTCACTTTTCTCTACCTTTTTAAGACCTAAGTATTCTTATTGCCAATCCAAAGTTTAATTTTAATCCAATCCCTTATGCTGCTTAAATTGTCTATATTATAAAAAGTCTTCTTATCCTGAATCATACTTCTTGGTATTTCTATGGTTGACGTAGAGTGGGTTCCTTGCAAGACAGGAGATTTTGAATAAAGACAGGGGACCTATGAAATAAATATGGACTGTTTGGGGTTATGTTTCAAGGGACTATGGAGAAAATTTATCGTAGGTGTAACAACATATCCAAAACGGTGGTTTGTACCAGGGATGGAGTTTCATCAGTGGATGTGGTACATCATAAATATTAATGGTTGGTGATTCTTCTTTTGTTTTAATCTTAGGTTTTTAGAATGTCCCGGCTTGTTTTTTCAAAGCTTGTTCTTTGGATAATAGCTTTAACTGTAGTACAGCCTTATTATTGCCTAGGCTTTAGCTACCATGACCTAATTTCTAACATAAAAGGTTATGTTTTAAAAAATTTTTTTTCCTTTTAGATCGATTTTTCCTGTCCACCCCTCCTTCAGAATCATCGCCTTAGCAGAACCCCCTGTTACTGGAAGCACGGCACAGCAGTGGCTGGGACCAGAATTCTTAACCATGTTCTTTTTCCATTACATGAAACCACTTGTCAAAAGTGAAGAAATGCAAGTGATTAAGGAAATGGTAAGAGTGAGGCCAGCTCTAGCCTGTTGCCTTCAGCTATTCTCTTTTTAAGGTCTTTGTGACACCTGCTTGAGCAGAGTTGGATATTTTGGGCTTTTTCTCACTGTTAATTTCCAGATTTCCTCATAAAATGGTTCTCAGATGTCAACATTTTTCAAAATCATCTGGAGGGCTTGTTAAATGACAGATTGCCGAGTCGGTGGTTTTGGGATGGAACATGAGAATTTGCACTTCTGAAGTTCTCATGGGATGCTGACAGCTGCTGATCTGGGGACCACACTTTGAGAACCATGAATGTAGGCTATCTCTCCGTTTCCCTCATGTGGAAGCAGTTTGGGGATTCCTTTTCCTTTTATATTCAGCCGAAGGTGACTAAATTTTAAGTTCCTACTATTAGGAGAGGCCAAATATATTTTAGTTCCTTAGATTTAGTAGAAAATACTAAGTAGTCCTGGTCCCCTCGGGATTGTAATATATCCTATACTTAACTGATAAGTTGTCTAGTGGCTTGTAGTGTATGTAAACTATTATTGCAGTGTCTGCCTTAACCAAGCACTGTGTTTAGCACGTTTGGAGTTCTAGAACTGCACTATTCAGTGTAGTAGCACTAGCCACATTAAATCAAATTCAAAAATTCAGTTTCTCAGTCTTATTTCAAGTGGCCGATAGCATAGATAAAGAACATTGCCAACATCATAGAGCGTTCTATTGGACAGTACTATTCTAGATCACTAATAACTAACTTTTTACATAAATGCACTCATCCCCTTTGAAATACCAGAATGAATTAATTAATTTTAGGTTTTATGAGCATGGTTGTGGATAAGGGCATAGGCTTTAAAGTCAAATAGCTTGCCTTTAAATGTCAAATCCACTACTGATTAGCTTCTAGAACGTGGGTAAATTACTCAACCAGGCTCTTCATCTGAAGATGGGGATGATACTACTTCTTACATCACAGGATTGATTTAAAGAATAAATGAGTATGTACT
Organism: Balaenoptera physalus; assembly: GCF_965194825.1. Taxonomy (NCBI): domain Eukaryota; kingdom Metazoa; phylum Chordata; class Mammalia; order Artiodactyla; family Balaenopteridae; genus Balaenoptera; species Balaenoptera physalus. Next base: position 56,869,681 of record NC_138899.1, on the reverse strand, counting down.
GAATAGACCTTCCAATTTTAAAAGTTCCAATTACTTAAATGCCCAAAGAAACCCTGAGCAGTTTGTTTCTGAAATAGTCACATGATACCAGTCATTGTTGTAACAACTCCTGCTCTTTTTAAATTAAAATTTTAAACTTGTTATTATCTATGTAAAAATTTCTTATTATTCAATACAAATACATATTTAATTAGTTTAAAATTGGTGTACTTAAAAGCAATCAGTGTATGGGAACTGTTCTTCAGAGTTCATTGATAAATAGATCATGCCCCTCAGGTATGTGGTTGTTTTTTATTTATTTATTTATTTTATTGAAGGATAGTTGATTTACAATGTTGTGTTAATTTCTACTGTACAGCAAAGTGATTCAGTAATGCATATGTATACATTCTTTTTTGTGTTCTTTTCCATTATGGTTTATCACAGGATGTTGAATATAATTCCCTGTGCTATACAGAATTGTTGTTTATCCATTCTCTGTATAATAGTTTGCATCTACTAATCCCAAACTCCCAATCCATCCTTTCCCCACCCCCCAGGTATGTGGTTTTAAAGTCCTTGAAAAAGTGGACAGCTTGAGCATCTGCCCTTTATACAAGGATACCTTACATCTCTTAGTAGACATAGATATGATTACTACTAAATGAAGGAGTTTGGTTTCAGTAAGAAAAGTGCCTAAATTAGAGTTGAAGCTAACAAAAAAGGATATAATATATGAAAAGTTTCTTATGGGTACACTCTATGCCAGTTTTTAATTGGTTAGAGGCTCCTTTCAGTTTTGTCCTGGTGATGGAATTGTAAATGAAGAGTGGCCTGGTTTTGACTACCTGATTCTTTTTCTTTTTTTAATTGAAGTATAGTTGATTTACAATATTGTGTTAATTACTGCTGTACAGCAAGGTACTCAGTTATACATATATATATATATACATTCAATTTCATTATGGTTTATCACAGGATATTGAATATAGTTCCCTGTGCTATATAGAAGGACCTTGTTGTTTATGCATTCTATATATGCCAGTTTGCATCTGCTAATCCCAAACTCCCAATCCATCCCTTTCCCACCCTTCTCCCCTTTGGCAAGTCTATTCTCTATGTCTGTGATTCTGTTTCTGTTTCATAGATAGGTTCATTTGTGTCATATTTTAGATTCCACATATAAGTGATCTCATACAGTATTTGTCTTTCTCTTTCTGACTTACTTCATTTAGTATGGTAATCTCTAGTTGCATCCATGTTGCTGCAAACGGCATTATTTCATTCTTTTTTGTGGCTGAGGAGTATTCAATTGTATATATGTACCACATCGTTTTTACCTGATTCTTAAAGAGAAAGCAGAGGCAGAAGTGTTTCCTGAGAAGATGAATAAGCAAATTTATCCACGGGTTAAACATGATACCTATAATCAGAGATTTCAAAAAATGTAATTCTAATATTGTTTGATAAGTAGCCATAATTTCTGGTTGATTGATCATATATCCCAATTTATTCTTTCTTTCCTTAATTCTCTTATAAAATAGGTCCCAAATATGCCTCAGGAAGCTTTGGACAAATTGTTATCATTTACACACAAACTGAGAGAGACACAGGATCCAACAGTAAGTCTGGGTTATTTTCCATAGGATTTTCTGTTGTTGACATGCTGCTGCTTTATATTCTTAGAGTTCAGTGCTTTGAAATCTATTTTTTAAGCTGATATATTTATCCCTTATGCTATGCTTTCTTCTATGTATATATCTTAAGCTCCTCATGGCTGGTGTCATAGTAAACAACTTTTAACTTTAGGGGAGTACTTGGGTATTCCAGGAGGTTTGGGTCTACTTCTCTGTCTCCTGTGCTGAGCAATCTCATGTATTCTTATGGCTTCAAGTATCACCTCTGTGTTAATGCCTACAACTTTATCTTCAGCTTCTAACTTCTTCTTCCTCATTGATTCTCTATTTCAGATTGTATTTACATTTTGGGATGTTATAGGGGCAGGAAACTTTTCTTCTTTTGTTCTAGGTCCTTTGGCTAGCCTAATAATTAAATTGACATGAGACAGTTTAATAGGAGAAAAACAACAAATTTAATTTTGTACATGCAGAAGCCCCATAAAAATCTGAAACTCAAAAAAGTGACCAAAGCAGGTAGCTTTTATACCTTTTAGTCAAAGAAACAATAAAATTCTGAAGACTTGACAACACAAAAGAAGTTTGGGCTTGGGGTAGTAATTAAGTGAAGAAGAAACAAAGTTTGTTTATATAGGCTTCTCAGTCCTAAATTTCCTATTTCTTGTGATAAGGATGCTTTCTACCCTCCTGGTACAGGGACGGTATCTTTTTCATGGGAGATTCATTTCCTGCTTTCAGGGGGACAAAGGAGGGTCAGAGCGTCCTTGCACCAGCTATTTGCCATCCTGGTGCCTGGCACATCCTAGAAAATTAACAAATGTTTGATGAGTGCATGAATAAATTAATTAATTAGTTATTAATTTATACATAGATTTCCCTGGAGTTTTCTCTCCCAGAGAACATTACATTTTCATAAAAGAAATAATTCTTTAAGAGGAAAAATAGAAAATTTATTTTTAATAATTTTCAAAAAGACCTTTCATATTTTTAAGCTGAATTACTATAATCATGTTAATCCAAAAAAAACCCTTGAGGTGTGCTCTTGAACTGAATAACCATGGTAACTAAGGGAATGTGCTCACATCCTCACCCTTTTTTTGCAAGATAAAACTGCAGTTAGGGGCTTCCCTGGTGGCGCAGTGGTTGAGAATCTGCCTGCCAATGCAGGGGACACGGGCTCGAGCCCTGGTCTGGGAAGATCCCACATGCCACGGAGCAACTGGGCCCGTGAGCCACAATTGCTGAGCCTGCGCGTCTGGAGCCTGTGCTCCGCAACAAGAGAGGCCGCGATGGTGAGAGGCCCGCGCACCGCGATGAAGAGTGGTCCCCACTTGCCGCAACTAGAGAAAGCCCTCGCACAGAAACGAAGACTCAACACAGTCATAAATAAATAAATAAATAAATAAAAGAACGTGAATTTCTTTAAAAAAAAAAAAACTGCAGTTAGAAATTTGATATTATAAGCATTAAGTACATTAGGATTTTTAAATTAAAAGTACATTCTCAATGTTCAGTTGGTAATAACGTGAGAACAGAAATAGCCAAACCCTTTACTCAACACGTAAGTGGCTCAACCTAAACTTCTTTCTGATTTAGTCCTGGATGTTATTGCAAAGCATTTTGGTATTATCAACTGATGTGGTATTTTTTAAACTCATAAGAAGTCCTTACTGATCACTGGAATGAAATATGAAGCCTGAATTCAGTGTCATGTTTGGAATTAGATTAGAATTTTGTAACCTGGAAAGTTACTGTATGGTTTAATAGGACTCTTGTCATAAGAATCTTCTGCTTGGAGTCATTTGTCATACATTTTCCATGATTAAAATAGGAATTTTTCATGGTCTCAGATATTAAGGTGAGAATTGCTAAGTCATATTTAACCTCTAATACTTTCGATCATAGTGGCTGAAACAATCTTATCCTTAATTCTTCCTACTTTCTCACATCCTTCCTTCTTTCTCATATCCATCAGTTGCCAAGTCCTTGGAAACATTTGTTTGATCCCTTCTCCCCCTTCTTATTGCCAGTAACCTTACTGTAGGACTTTATCTCTTTATAAGTAGGTAACTGAAGTAGCTTTCTGATTCCTGTCTCAGTTTCCTCTGTCCTTCAACTACTTTGCATATTCCTGCCAGGTTAGTCTTTCTAAAATCATGTTACTAAGTCCTATTGCCCTTAGAAGAAGGGCCAAACTCCTCAAAATGTGATTTACGGGTCTTTGATATTAGGGAGCAAGCTTTCCAGCAGGACCCTCTAGTAAAGCTGGGCTGGTTTCCTCACATTCTGCTTGTATTTCTGTTCCTGTTGCGTTCGTGCCTTTGTTCATAGCATTTCTGCTACCCATTTGAACATTTTAAGCCCCTATAGCAGTTTTGTCAAGTGCGCCACTTATTTTTGCATTAAATTATATGCTATTTTGGATTGCAGTTTATGCTTTCTTATATTTAAATATTGTCTCCATGTCTAGAATGCAAATTTGTTGAAGAAGTCTGAATCAAATGTTTTGCTTATGAGTTCTTTGTAACTTAGAATGTGTTTTTTAATAGAAAAAAGGATATGTTGTAAATGGTGGTCATGCTCCTAATCTAGTCCCCAAAGGAGTGTTTAACCCATGTTGTAGCTGAAATATAATGCTAATAACAGCAGACCAACGTCTCATGGAGCTGTGAAATACACGAGGAAGGAGAAACCAATTCACTTTCTGCTTCCTTGCGATGTACAGAGATGGGCTTAAGCGAAGTGTTAAAAGGAACAAACAACGTAGTGTAGTTTTGGCATCCTCCTACCATCCATTCTGAATCCTTGGTTAGTTTAATAGAGTCTCCTTCTCCGTTTCCTCTGGTGCTCAGGGCCACTTTATTGCCCTTGTCAGACTCTGTGACATTTCACCCTGGTCTCTTCTGTGCCTCCCCACCACCACCACCAGTGGACCAGTTTACTTCAAAAGTTCTCCTCTTCTCTTGATTTTCAGTGAAAACCACTATCTTCTAATGCTGCTGATCTTAGTTAGACATTAGGCCAGTAATAATCTGATGCATTAGATTCCTACTAATGTGTAGGTCCCGTTCCCTTCCTCTGTTAGATTTTTTTCATTTTGAAGAGGCTGACTTTGAATAATAATTGCTGGACTCCCCTGGTGGCGCAGTGGTTAAGAATCCGCCTGCCAATGCAGGAGACATGGGTTCAATCCCTGGTCTGGGAAGATCCCACATGCTGTGGAGCAACTAAGCCCACAAGCCACAACTACTGAGCCCACGCACCACCACTACTGAAGCCCGCGTGCCCTAGAGCCTGCGTGCCGCAACTACTGAGCCCATGCACCAAAATTACTGAAGCTCGAGTGCTCTAGGGCCCGCATGCTGCAACTACTGAGCCCATGTGCACCAACTGGAGCCTGTGTGCCTAGAGTCTGTGCTGCGCAACAAGAGAAGCTGCTGCAGTGAGAAGCCCTTTGACTGCAACGAAAACCCAACGCAGCCAAAAAAAAAAAAAAAATTGCTGCCATTTGTTGAGCACCCATATGTGTCCAACATCTGCTAAATGCTTTAGAATAATTTTCTAATTTACTCCTCATAACACCTTAAAAGGGAAGGGAAGGCATTATTATTGCCATTTTAAAGATGAGGAAACTGGGGCTTCAAGAGCTTAAGAAACTTACCAGAATCACACAGCTAATAAATGGAAGACTGATTTGTCTGACTCCAAAGCTTATAAACTTTACTATTACATTATGCTGCCTGCTAAGATAATTTCAAATTCAAGTCAACAAATATTCATTGGTACTTACCATGTCCTGAGTTCTATACTAGCAGCTCTATTAATGGGATTTGGGGAAGAGTAAGAACACAAAGGGAAATTATTCTGACAGTGTCAGAGAAGGATTCCAAACTGTAAGCTGCCCCCCAAGTGACAACTGGTTGACACCTCTATGATCAGAAGCCTAAATTGTCCACAACTCCTTTTTTCTATTTCAGAAGTCATAGATTTACTTAAAACTGTAAGCATTTTCTGGCCATCTTAACAGTTTGGCTTTGTGTAAGCAGGAAAAAAAAATGAACAAATGGTTAATTGTACATAAGGGCTATTTGTAAGTCAGGTTCCATCTGTACAATGTAACATCTTACCTCCATCCAGCCTCCTCCCCCCCCCCCAAAAAAATGTATACACAGTACTTTAATTGAATTTAATTAATAAATAGTTTTTATGGAATTTTTTAAAAAATGTCTTTAAGGATGTTTTCAGTGTAAATTGGTTTCTGTTTATTTTATTTGTAATTCATTAACAGTACATATTTCTTTTAAGTTTGGCCTTGTCCTTAGGAATAATGAGTTCTGCTATGATACCCATCCACAGGCACTTTCAGCAAGTTGAAACAAGACTCTTAACAGCCTGTCTTTGCCTTTTGGTAGGCACAGTCATTGGCAGCATCCCTTTCTACCAGACAGCTGTTGAGGATTTCTCGTCGGCTGTCACAGTACCCTAACGAAAATCTTCACAGTGCTGTCACTAAAGCCTGTCTTTCCAGGTAACCATATTCTCCTTTCTCACTGAATTCAACTTTCTGGGTCTTTGCTAAAACAGTAACATAAGTTTCACAGTCTGTACTCACAGGTCTGGAAAAAGTATCAGTCTGAATATGTAGCTATTTCAGCCTTGTGTTCAGTTTTTACAACATATATTACCTTACTTAGGCATACTAATAGATTAAAGAGATTTTTATAGATGAGAAAACTAAGTCACTTACTCAAACCAGACAGTAGTAAATAAGTAAAAGGAGGTTTGGTATTTGAATGCTGGCTCATGTGTCTTCTGAGCGAGTGCTCTTAAGCACTTAGCACCTCCCAAATTTGCACTGGAACCTTCCATGCTTGGTAGTACTGTCCTGTTGCCCAAATTTGACAAAACTAACATCTTTTCAGTCTACACTAATATTTTTCATACTTGTTTGGAAATTATTAATAAAACATCAGCTTATATAATTTCCTTACAGAATCATACTTGCATGAAACTATTTTTAAAAGAATAATAAGAAAAGATTAATAGCAGTGTCCGATAGATCTGGAGATTTCTTTTAGACTCTTTTCATATGATCTGGTAATTATTTTTATGGTGGTTTTAACTGTTGTCCATTCATTCCTTGATATATTAAAGGAATTAAAAGAGAATCTATATCCAGCTTAGGAGGATCTCTAACTGCCCTCTATAAGTTTTCAGCTTAGTGGACAATTTTTCTTGTAGTTAAAGTAAGCTCCTTATGTTGCAACTTGAATTTGTTCTGTGGTGAAATGAGGCTAAAATGAGGTTTGCTTCCAGTGTCTTTGGGGTAATTCTTTGAATAACTAATAATTATGAGAAATAATAAAGTTGATTCTCCTTTTCTTTTAAGTAGATTAATATTAGACTTCCAAATGAAAATTAGAAAAAAAAAATGCTTCAATTGCCTATTTTTTAGGGTCATGAACTGAAGAAGTTATTGGGTTGCCCAAAAAGTTCGTTCTTTTTGGACAACCCAATATATACAGAAAGATAGATTCATTATCTACCCAGGTTTCCTTAGTCAGAACTTGGTTGTTGATGTGTATTAATAGAAGTAAATAGTCAATGCCAAGTAATATAAACAGCTTCAGAGCCTAAGGGAAAATAATACTTTGGAAGGAATGAAATAATCATACACAAAGCATTCTAGAGACCATTCTAGAGAGCAAATAGTGAAGACAAAACAATTCACTTTGAGTCTAGTGTAATCTTGATACCTAAACCAGACAAGAATAATGTATGAAAGGAAAATTTTAAATCAAATTCATGGACTGTGTACAAAAATCCTAAATGAAATCCAATTGTAGCTAAATATATATATATCATATCTATTTATATGATATATATATATAAATAAATTATGAGCAATTTGGAGTTATCTCAAGAATGTGAAGAAGGTTTACTATTCTTTTTTAAAATTCACCATATTAACATATTACTGAGAAAAATATCATTTTAATAAATCAGTAAAGAAGGATTGGATAAAACTCAACAACCAAACTTAAAAACAAGCCAAAGCAAAAATAAACAAAAAATATTCTTAGTTAACCATGAATGGATGGGAAATTTTTTAATCTGATAAAGGGTATCTACTAAAACTTTATAGCAAACATTCTTATGGTAAAATACTTGGCTTATTCCCTTTAGAGTTAGGAACAAAACAAGAATGTCACCTTTCTATACTTTTAGATTGGCTAAAGATTATATGATTGGCTACATAAAAAATTCAAAAGAAGCTACATATAAACTATATATTAGAACAAATAAAATATAATGAGATTACTTATGTACCCAAGTCAGTGCTATTCCTATATATTCCAGCAAAAATCAATAAGGAAGTCTAATTTTTAAAAATAATACCATTCAAAATAATAATAGAAAGCTTTGAGCATCTAAGAATAAATCTAATGAGTGACATATAATGCTTTTATGGAGAAAAACGTAAATCTTTATTAAAAGCTGTAAAAGATAGCTGTGGGAAATGGGAAACTATACTATGTTCATGAAAGGGAAGATTAAGTATTGTCAGGCTGTTTGTTTCCCTGCAAGTTGATATGTAGATATAATTTGGTCAAATACAACCAAGGTTATATTGAATTGGACAAGCTGATCTCGAAATTAATATAAAGGGTCAACAATATCCAAAGAAATTTTGAGGAAGATTTAAGTGGTGTGCTTTCTCCATCAGATATCAAGATCCATTATAAAGTTATATTTATTTTAAGTGTGGTATCGGTGCTAGAAAAGACAAATAGACCATTAGAATAGACTACAGAGCCCTGAAACAGACCCACATATTTCTGGAAACTTAGTATATGTTAGAGGTAGCATTATGAATTAGTGTGGGAATGGATGGACTTGTCAATAAATGGTTAAAAATAAAAAATATCCACTTTATTCCCATACGAAAAAGTAAAATCCAGATATATGACAAGAACACTGTAAGCCACTCTGCAAGTTATAAGCCACAAACTAAGAGATGTTTCACAAGATTTCTAATCTCAAAAGGATTGCTATTCAGGAACTATAAAGTATACACATTAATGAGATAAAAGCATCACCCCTAAATGGCAAAAGGATTAATAGATGTGCAGGAAAAGTTAATTCAGATAACCAACAAACATTTGAAAAGATGCTCAACTTACTATTGATCAGGGAAAATGACATTTAAAACAATTATCAGCTATCATTTTATACTTTTACAATTTTTACCTGTAAAAATAGCATTTTCCATGAGCAGAAGGAAATGGAATTTCATGACTGCTGTTGGGATGGAAGTCTTGTCAGTTTGGGGGTGATCTTACAGTAACTTTATGCCTTAATATATTAATACTCTATGAATTGACGATTCTACTTCTTGATAATCACCTTAGAGATAGATTTACATGTATGTATAAGGAAGCATGTAGAAGAATGTTCATTGCATCATTGTTTGTAAGAATGAAAAATAGGAAACAACGTATCAGTCCATCAGTAGGGAATGAATATATAAACTGACATATTCATATAATGAGGTACTATACAGCAGTTAAAATGAAGTAGATCTACATGTATCAACAGGTATGGATCATGACAACTTAACATCAAGTCAAAAGTTTGAAAGAGGAGATTTTGTATATGATGCTATTTATATAAAAGTTTACATATAATAAAAGTGCAATATAGTTTTTGCTCACACATATGCAGCAAAATAAAAATATGGACAAGAAAGGTATACACCAATTTCAGAGTAAGAGTTAGCTTCAGGGATAGAGAGAGATGAATAGAATACTTAGTATACTGTAATTTTCTGTATGCTTGAAGTAGTTCATGGTTAAAACTATTTAAAAACTAAAAAATACTTTCCATATTCATACACATACTTCACTGAATCAAATAATGCATTCTTCCAGTGTTATCAACTGAATACAATAAAATTCTATTTTGTTACCACCCCATGACCCTTTGCAAATAGTAAAACAGCTATCTTGTTTATGTATCATCTGTTGACTTTAGCAAGGCTACAGAGTCAAAAGCCTTTTTATTAACCTTCTCTTTAGGATAGCACAATGGCAGGAAGGAACAACAAAAAAAAATTTCATAGAAAATTTTAGAAAAATTGATATGATTTATATTCATGAAGTCTATTATTAAGCAGACAAAATCAAAAGAAACTCTCTAGCCTAAATTTGTTAAACATTAAATTTATTAAATATTAGCATGGCTCTTTTATCTTGTTAATTTAATTTTTAAAATATTTTTCATTTATTTATTGTTTATGCCAGTTGAGTTCTGACTGGAACATTTCTTCATCTGAGGGAATGGCTCCCTAAGCACCTCTCATTGCCTATAATTGCCAAGTCTTGGAGATAGATGCATAATTCATTTTAGATAGTTGAAAACCTAAGAGGCCAAAAGGAAGAAAATTTAGAAGGTTAGGAAGATATCAGGTATTTTGTATTCCAAAAATTACTTTATTGTGGAAGAGTTAACTATAAATCCCTATAAAATGAGTTTTACTCCATTCAAGTATTTTGCATTCCATTAAATTATTTACTTTTGGAAAATCTTGGGATGATGATCCTTTAGCATAGAAATTTGGGGCAGAGTTATAAGAATTTAATCAGAAATGAAGATTAACTACCTTTGACATTGAGGTTATGAGGAAATTTTCCATTCATCAAAAACTTAGTTTGTATACAGTATTTTTCAAAATTCCCTTGTGATATAAAATGAATAACAACTATATAAAATTTCCACTGTTTAAGTTATTAGCTAATTAAATTTTTAAAGTTATAAGCCTGCTAGAACTAATACACAGTGTTAAATGAGTATAATGATTATTGTGGATGTGAATTTTTTGTTTTCCTGAAAAATGATTTTGTTTGCAGGAAAGACTGTTCAGGAAGTTTTGGCTTAAAAACTGCTGTTCAGTTTTGTTTTGTTTTCTTTTTTAACATTTTTATTGGAGTATAATTGATTTACAATGGTGTGTTAGTTTCTGCTTTATAACAAAGTGAATCAGCTATACATATACATATATCCCCATATCTCTTCCCTCTTGCATCTCCCTCCCTCTCACCCTCCCTATCCCACCCTTCTAGCTGGTCACAAAGCACCGAGCTGATCTCCCTGTGCTGTGCGGCTGCTTCCCACTAGCTATCTATTTTACATTTGGTAGTGTATATATGTCCATGCCACTCTCTCACTTTGTCCCAGCTTACCCTTCCCCCTCCCCGTGTCCTCAAGTCCATTCTGTAGTAGGTCTGTGTCTTTATTCCTGTCTTGCCCCTAGGTTCTTCATGAACTTTTTTTTTTTTTTTTAGATTCCATATATATGTGTTAGCATACGGTATTTGTTTTTCTCTTTCTGACTTACTTCACTCTGTATGACAGACTCTAGGTCCATCCACCTCACTACAAATAACTCAATTTCGTTTCTTTTTATGGCTGAGTAATATTCCATTGTATATATGTGCCACATCTTCTTTATCCATTCATCTGTCGATGGACACTTAGGTTGCTTCCAAGTCCTGACTATTGTAAATACAGCTGCAATGAATATTGTGGTACATGACTCTTTATGGATTATGGTTATCTCAGGGTATATGCCCAGTAGTGGGATTGCTGGGTCATATGGCAGTTCTATTTTTAGTTTTTTAAGGAACCACCATACTGTTCTCCATAGTGGCTGTATCAATTTACGTTCCCACCAACAGTGTATGAGGGTTCCCTTTTCTCCACACCCTGTCCATCATTTCTTGTTTGTAGATTTTTTGATGATGGCCATTCTGACTGGTGTGAGATGGTATCGCATTGTAGTTTGGATTTGCATTTCTCTAATGATTAATGATGTTGAGCATTCTTTCATGTGTTTGTTGGCAATCTGTATATCTTCTTTGGAGAAATGTCTATTTAGGTCTTCTGCCCATTTTTGGATTGGTTGTTTGTTATTTTGATATTGACCTGCCTGAGCTGCTTGTAAATTTTGGAGATTAATCCTTTGTCAGTTGCTTCATTTGCAAATATTTTCTCCCATTCTGAGGGTTGTCTTTTCATCTTGGTTATGGTTTCCTTTGCTGTGCAAAAGCTTTGAAGTTTCATTAGGTCCCATTTGTTTATTTTTGTTTTTATTTCCATTTCCCTAGGAGGTGGGTCAAAAAGAATCTTGCTGTGATTTATGTCATAGAGTGTTCTGCCTATGTTTTCTGCTGAGATTTTGATAATGTCTGGCCTTACATTTAGGTCTTTAATCCATTTTGAGTTTATTTTTGTGTATGGTGTTAGGGAGTGTTCTAATTTCGTTCTTTTACATGTAGCTGTCCAGTTTTCCCAGGAGCACTTATTGAAGAGGCTGTCTTTTCTCCATTGTATATTCTTTCCTCCTTTATCAAAGATAAGGTGACCATATGTGTGTGGGTTCATCTCTGGGCTTTCTATCCTTTTCCATGGACGTATGTTTCTGTTTTTGTGCCAGTACCATACTGCCTTGATTACTGTAGCTTTGTCATATAGTCTGAAGTCTGGAAGCCTGATTCCTCCAGCTCCGTTTTTCTTTCTCAAGATTGCTTTGGCTATTTGGAGTCTTTTGTGTTTCCATGCACATTGTGCAATTTTTTTGTTCTAGTTCTGTGAAAAATGCCACTGGTAGTTTGATAGGGATTGCATTGAATCTGTACATTGCTCTGGGTAGTATAGTCATTTTCACAATGTTGATTCTTCCAATCCAAGAACATGGTATATCTCTCCATCTATTTGTATCATCTTTAATTTCTATCATGAGTGTCTTATAATTTTCTGCATGCAGGTCTTTTTTCTCCTTAGGTAGGTTTATTCCTAGGTATTTTATTCTTTTTGTTGCAATGGTAAATGGGAGTGTTTTCTTAATTTCACTTAAAGATTTTTCATCATTAGTGTATAGGAATGCAAGAGATTTCTGTGCATTAATTTTGTATCCTGCTTCTTTACCAAATTCATTGATTAGCCGTAGTAGTTTTCTGGTAGCATCTTTAGGATTCTCTCTATATAGTATCATGTCATCTGCAAACAGTGACAGCTTTACTTCTTCTCTTCCCATTTGGATTCCTTTTATTTCTTTTTCTTCTCTGATTGCTGTGGCTAAAACTTCCAAAACTATGTTGAATACTAGTGGTAAGAGTGGGCAACCTTGTCTTGTTCCTGATCTTAGTGGAAATGGTTTCAGTTTTTCACCATTAAGGATGATGTTGGCTCTGGGTTTGTCATATATGGCCTTTATTATGTTGAGGTAAGTTCCTTCTATGCCTACTTTCTGGAGGGTTTTTATCATAAATGGGTGTTGAATTTTGTCAAAAGCTTTCTCTGCATCTATTAAGATGATCATATGGTTTTTCTCCTTCAATTTGTTAATATGGTGTATCACATTGATTGATTTGCATATGTTGAAGAATCCTTGCATTCCTGGGATATACCCCACTTGATCATGGTGTATGATCCTTTTCATGTGGGGTTGGATTCTGTTTGCTAATATTTTGTTGAGGATTTTTGCGTCTATGTTCATCAGTGATATTGGTCTGTAGTTTTCTTTTTTTGTGACATCTTTGTCTGGTTTTGGTATCAGCGTGATGGTGGCCTCGTAGAATGAGCTTGGGAGTGTTCCTCCCTCTGCTATATTTTGGAAGAGTTTGAGAAGGATACGTGTTAGCTCTTCTCTAAATGTTTGATAGAATTCGCCTGTGAAGCCATCTGGTCCTGGGCTTTTGTTTGTTGGAAGATTTTTAATCACAGTTTCAATTTCAGTGCTTTTGATTGGTCTGTTCATATTTTCTATTTCTTCCTGGTTCAGTCTCGGAAGGTTGTGCATTTCTAAGAATTTGTCCATTTCTTCCAGGTTGTCCATTTTATTGGCGTATAGTTGCTTCTAGTCATCTCTCATGATCCCTTGTATTTCTACAGTGTCATTTGTTACCTCCCCTTTTTCATTTCTAATTCTATTGATTTGAGTCTTCTCCCTTTTTTTTCTTGATGAGTCTGGCTAATGGTTTATCAATTTTGTTTATCCTCTCAAAGAACCAGCTTTTAGTTTTCTTGATCTTTGCTATCGTTTCCTTCATTTCTGTTTCATTTATTTCTGATCTGATCTTTATGATTTCTTTCCTTCTGCTAACTTTGGGTTTTTTTTCTCTTCTTTCTCTAATTGCTTTAGGTGTAAGGTTAGGTTGTTTATTTGAGATGTTTCTTGTTTCTTAAGGTAGGATTGTATTGGTATAAACTTCCCTGTTAGAACTGCTTTTGCTGCATCCCATAAGTTTTGGGCCGTCGTGTTTTCATTGTCATTTGTTTTTAGGTATTTTTTGATTTCCTCTTTGATTTTTTTCAGTGATCTCTTGGTTATTAAGTAGTGTATTGTTTAGCCTCCATGTGTTTGTATTTTTTACAGATTTTTTTCCTGTAATTGATATCTAGTCTCATAGCGTTGTGGTCAGAAAAGATACTTGATACGATTTCAATTTTCTTAAATTTACCAAGGCTTGATTTGTGACCCAAGATATGATCTCTCCTGAAGAATGTTCCATGAGCACTTGAGAAGAAAGTTTATTCTGTTGTTTTTGGATGGAATGTCCTATAAAAATTAATTAAGTCCATCTTGTTTAATGTGTCATTTAAAGCTTGTGTTTCCTTATTTATTTTCATTTTGGATGATCTGTCCATTGGTGAAAGTGGGGTGTTAAAGTCCCCTACTATGATTGTGTTACTGTTGATTTCCCCTTTTATGGCTGTTATTATTTGCCTTATGTATTGAGGTGCTCCTGTGTTGGGTGCATAAATATTTACAATTGTTATATCTTCTTCTTGGATTGATCCTTTGATCATTATGTAGTGTCCTTCTTTGGCTCTTGTAATAGTCTTTGTTTTAAAGTCTATTTTGTCTGATATGAGAATTGCTACTCCAGCTGTCTTTTGATTTCCATTTGCATGGAATATCTTTTTCCATCCCCTCACTTTCAGTCTGTATGTGTCCCTAGGTCTGAAGTAGGTCTCTTGTAGACAGCATATATACAGGTCTTGTTTTTGTATCCATTCAGCCACTCTATGCCTTTCGGTTGGAACATTAAATCCATTTACATTTAAGGTAATTATCGATATATATGTTCCTATTACCATTTTCTTAATTGTTTTGGGTTTGTTATTGTAGGTCTTTTCCTTCTCTTGTGTTTCCTGCCTAGAGAAGTTCCTTTAGCATTTGTTGTAAAGCTGGTTTGGTGGTGCTAAATTCTCTTAGCTTTTGCTTGTCTGTAAAGGTTTTAATTTCTCCGTCAAATCTGAATGAGATCCTTGCTGGATAGAGTAATCTTGGTTGTAGGTTTTTCCCTTTTATCACTTTAAATATGTCCTGCCACTCCCTTCTGGCTTGCAGAGTTTCTGCTGAAAGATCAACTGTTAACCTTATGGGGATTCCCTGTATGTTATTTGTTGTTTTTCCCTTGCTGCTTTTAATATTTTTTCTTTGTATTTAATTTTTGATAGTTTGATTAATATGTGTCTTGGCGTGTTTCTCCTTGGATTTATCCTATATGGAACTCTCTGTGCTTCCTGGACTTGATTAACTATTTCCTTTCCCATATTAGGTTAATTTTTAAATACAATCTCTTCGAATATTTTCTCAGTCCCTTTCTTTTTCTCTTCTTCTTCTGGAACCCCTATAATTTGAATGTTGGTGTGTTTAATATTGTCCCAGAGGTGTCTGAGACTGTCCTCAATTCTTTTCATTCTTTTTTCTTTTTTCTGCTCTGCAGTAGTTATTTCCACTATTTTATCTTCCAGGTCACTTATCCATTCTTCTGCCTCAGTTATTCTGCTATTGATCCCTTCTAGAGAATTTTTAATTTCATTTATTGTGTTGTTCATGATTGTTTGTTTGCTCTTTAGTTCTTCTAGGTCCTTGTTAAACGTTTCTTGTACTTTCTCCATTCTCTTTCCAGAATTTTGGATCATTTTACTATCATTATTCTGAATTCTTTTTCAGGTAGACTGCCTATTTCCTCTTCATTTGTTAGGTCTGGTGGGTTTTTACCTTTCTCCTTCATCTGCTGTGTATTTCTTTGTCTTCTCATTTTGCTTAACTCACTGTGTTTGTGGTCTCCTTTTCGCAGGCTGCAGGTTCATAGTTCCCATTGTTTTTGGTGTCTGCCACCAGTGGCTATAGTTGGTTCAGTGGGTTGTGTAGGCTTCCTGGTGGAGGGGACTAGTGCCTGTGCTCTGGTGGATAAGGCTGGATCTTTTCTTTCTGGTGGGCAAGTCCACGTCTGGTGGTGTGTTTTGGGATGTCTGTGACGTTATTATGATTTTAGGCAGACTCTCTGCTAATGGGTGGGGTTGTGTTCCTGTCTTGCTAGTTGTTTGGCATAGGGTGTCCAGCACTGTAGCTTACTGGTTGTTGAGTGGAGCTGGGTCTTGGCGTTGAGATGGAGATCTCTGGGAGATTTTCGCCATCTGATATTATGTGGAGGTTGGAGGTCTCACCAATGTCCTGAACTTGGCTCTCCCACCTCAGAGGCACAGCTCTGACACCTGGCTGGAGCACCAAGAGCCTGTCATCCACATGGCTCAGAATAAAAGGGCGAAAAAAAAGAAAGAAAGAAAAAGATAAAATAAAATAGAATAAAAATATATTAAAGTAAAATACAAAAAATAATTATAAAAAAAGGTTTTTTTAATTAATTAAGAAAAAAAAGAGAAAGAAAGAAAGAAGAGAACAACCAAACCAAGAAACAAATTCACCAATGATAACAAGCACTGAAAACTATACACACGCACAAAAAAAAGACAGACAGAACACTAGGACAAATGGTAAAAGCACAGCTATACAGACAAAATCACAAAACAGAAGCATATGCATACACACTCACAAAAAGAGAAAAAGGGAAAAAAATATATATATATATCATTGCTCCCAAAGTCCACCTCCTCAATTTGGGATGATTCGTTGTCTATTCAGGTATTCCACCGATGCAGGGTACATCAAGTTGACTGTGAAGATTTAATCCGCTGCTTCTGAGGCTGCTGGGAGAGATTTCCCTTTCTCTTCTTTGTTCGCACAGCTCCCGGGGTTCAGCTTTGGATTTGGCCCTGCCTCTGCGTGTAGGTCGCATGAGGGCTTCTGTTCTGCGCTCAGACAGGACAGGGTTAAAGGAGCAGCTGCTTCGGGGGCTCTGGCTCACTCAGGCTGGGGGGAGGGAGCGGTACGGAGGAGGCGGGGCGAGCCTGCGGGGGCAGAGGCCAGCGTGACGTTGCAGCAGCCTGAGGCGCGCCGTGTGTTCTCCCGGGGAAGTTGTCCCTGGATCACGGGACCCTGCCAGGGGCAGGCTGCGCAGGCTCCCAGGAGGGGCGGTGTGGATAGTGACCTGTGCTCGCACACAGGCTTCTTGGTGGCGGCAGCAGCAGCCTTAGCATCTCATGCCCGTGTCCAGGGTCCGCGCTGATAGCCGCGGCTCGTGCCCGTCTCTGGAGCTCCTTTAAGCGGCGCTCTTAATCCCCTCTCCTCGCGCACCAGGAAACAAAGAGGTAAGAAAAAGTCTCTTGCCTCTTCGGCAGCTCCAGACTTTTTCCTGGACTCCCTCCCAGCTAGCTGTGGCGCACTAACCCCCTTCAGGCTGTGTTCACGTAGCCACCCCCAATTGTCTCCTTGGGATCCGACTGAACCCGGAGCCTCAGCTGCCAGCCCCCGCCCATCCCGGCGGGTGAGCAGACAAGCCTCTCGGGCTGGTGAGTGCTGCTCGGCACCGATTCTCTGTGCGGGAATCTCTCCGCTTTGCCCCCCACACCCCTGTGGCTGCGCTCTCCTCCGTGGCTCCGAAGCTTCCCCCTCTGCCACCCGCAGTTTCCGCCCGTGAAGGGGCTTCCTAGTGTGTGCAGACCTTTCCTCCTTCACAGCTCCCTCCCACTGGTGCAGGTCCCGTCCCTATTCTTTTGTCTCTGTTTTTTCTTTTTTCTTTTGCTCTACCCAGGTACGTGGGGAGTTTCTTGCCTTTTGGGATGTCTGAGGTCTTCTGACATCGTTCAGTAGGTGTTCTGTAGGAGTTGTTCCACATGTAGATGTGTTTCTAATGTATTTGTGGGGAGGAAGGTGATCTCCACGTCTTACTCCTCCGCCATCTTGAAGCTCCTCCTGTTGTTCAGTTTTTTTAAGGATATAATTTCAAAAATCTAGATCTTTAGATTTTTCTGTTACTCAACTTACTCTGTAAGTCTAACAGATCTTCATTACTTTTATGGGCCTTAAAAAAATGTTTGGTTCCATTTATAAAACTTGGCTAAATTAAATATCTTCAAACATTTGAAATTTGTTAATAAAATATATATATATATATATATATATATAGTTTCCTTTTAAGTACTTCAGATGTCTGAAGTTAACAAACAAAACCTTCTTGAGAAACTGAATAACTCACAAGTATAACACATTAAATTTATAAATAGGATGATCCATGTTATCTTAAATGTTCCAATACTGTTTATAAATTTAAGATTTAAAATCAGGTATAAATTAATTATACATTCTAAATAGAAATCATAGGCTGCCTTATATCCCCTGAGCCCCTCAGTCTTTTTCTCTCACTCTTACTACTAATATTCCTCCTCTCAGACTGGTAATTTGAGGGCATCCCCTATCCTTATTCTAGCTCATGCTACCATTCTTAGAAATCCTATTTTATTCCTTAATCCAAGATTAAGGAATATTTAGATTAAGATTTCTGTGACAAAGACATTTGTCCCTATCCCATTTCTGTGACAAAGACACAGTTATTCTAGTTAGCCTAGGATTACTACTTCTGTTTCTGTTTCCCAGGATGTGGTTAAATCTTTATTCAGTTTTCTTATAACTAAGACGTAATGAGACTAGAGACTTTCTAATTGTTTTTTTGTTGGCAGTAAGTGAAAATAATGATAATAATGATTTTTAAAAGACACTCCAATGCTTATAATTGTGATAAGTGTACTTGAGAACTTTATAACAGGATATGTCATTGCTTTGGTTATAGAGAGGTAGGATAGAAAGAGTGATATTCTTTCACTTATCCACTTATTTTACCAAAGGCCACAGAAGAAGAGAAAAAAGCAAGTAGAAAGTATCAGTGAGCAATGAGAAAGGAAGCAGTTAAGTAACCCCTTGAAACCTAGGAAAAAAGTAAGGGTTGGCCTCATATTACCTAATATACTTCATTCTCCTCATTTGTTAGGTGGGCTAATATCTTTTAGAATACAGGTTCTAGATGTAAATATATTTCAACTTCCATGCTACCTCTGATTACTTGGTAGTGGTCTCTGGTGTGACGTTGAAATTAATCTGAAGCATGTTCAGTCTCAGCAGGAAAGAGTACAGTATTGCAAGCAATGCCTGTCCCTGCCTTTGAAAGGGAGGTGTACATGCCTTGTTCGCTATCCTCCACAGGCTTTGGAGGGCAGTCTAGAAACGTTCCAGTACAGGGAATGTGAGGATGTGTTGACAGACAGGCTATATAGATGCAAGGGGTTTCTGGGAATAGCACACAACGTCTAAGCTTGAAAGTGGTCACTGTCAGTCAAGGTGGTTTGACAGGTCATTGTCAATCAAAGGAGATGCAGCCACAGGGCCTAGTGTTACCAGGTTAGATTCTAGTTTGTGAGATAGTGGTGAGAGAAAGGTAGGTGCCAAGACAAGGGCTCAGGAAACAACATAAAAGCCCAGTTATCGGGTCTGAGAGACAAAGTGAGGGCTTGGTTTTGAACAAGGCAACAATCTAAGAACTGTGATGAAAGGTTAAAGATGAACAGCGGTAAGTCTCACTTGATACTGAACTGATTAAAGTTATATAACGCCCCCCATCACAGCCTAAAACCAAAATGAGGCAGTAGGTGAGAGATAGTTGGTTTCAGTTACGTGGTTTGGAATGGACAGGGAATCCAACAGTTTTTTACACACTCATGCTTTTGCCTTCTTGCTCACACCAACATCTCTTTTATTAAAGCTTATACTCAAGGCTACGGGAACCACCAAAGATTTAGAGCTATGGAAAACCTAAATTAGAAGTGTATGTTCTTAGTATGTTTATTTGAAACATAGGATTAGTTTACAGTAATATAGCACAGGTAACTGTGGATTAGAAAGCAGTTCTGTGGGCTCACTTGTGATCATAAATTCCGGATATAACTTTATTTATGTGTGAGGGAAACTCTGTTTTCATGTTCTAAGCCCATGATGTTCATACAATCGAATTGTAAATGAAGAATGCCTCTGTCACTCACAAGATAGTTGTTTTGACAACATACATATAGAATAGATAAACAGGTATATTTTTTAAATGGAAGGAAAAATCAAGCTGAATAATCTTAAAGTCATCTAATAATTTGAATTAGAAAATAAAGAAAACCTCATTAATCCACCTCCACTAATCTGAATTTGTGATTGCCAATTTGAAGTAGGTTAAATTGTGGTTGTTTTATCTATTTAAGAAAATTTGAAAAGCCAGTTAAATGATAAATAAGATGTATGAGGTATACTAAATCCATTTTAAAAAACAAATTATTTTCATTCTTGTCCTGCAAAATGTTGTATGTTAACACATACTGCTAATTACACATTAGTTTTCTTTACTAAAGGAGATTCAACAAACATACACTTCATCTTCACACATACATGAAGTTTATATTTATTCTGAAATATTTTATTATCTAGCTTCCACAAATCAGGACTGATCATCCTTAATTGGTTATAATTAGTAAGAGTGAGTGTGTCTGTCTAAGTGTCAAAAGATATTTGGGAATCACAGAAAGCTTTGACTTTATCAATCCATCCTTCCCACCCCACCAGGTTTTTACCAAGCCTTGCAAGGTCAGCATTAGAAAAAAATCTGGCAGATGCTACAATAGAAATAAGTACTGATAATAACCTGGAGCCAGAATTGGAGGATTACAAATGTAAGTATTTGATTTGTTTCTTTTTTAAGTGAAATAATAATTATTAAGCAATTGTATTATTTATTATTTTAATTTCAATTAAAAATGTTTTTGGTTTCCACCCATTTTGTTTTATGTATTGAGTTGAAAAAATGAATCTTTTATTTAAAAAAAAAAGTTTCCAGATACCAGATATAGTTCCTCCCCCAAGAGTTGCAATTGACATGAATATATTAAAGGCTCAGAGAATTCCTACTGTAAATAAACATGTAATTTTGTTTTACCTTTTATTCCAAATGTATTTCACCATAGGATCTAGCAATCTGTTTTCTTTGCACAACATTTACATTTTGGGGACCACCAGTGTCCTACAGGGCATGTTTTGGAAACTGTTCTAGGTTGATGTAGACTAAACTAATAATTCAGAGTACCATTTCATGCCTTCTTACTCCTTTCATTTCCACCTGTATTGTCTCTGTGGTATTTTTCTTCTTGATAGCCGTAAGTATAATTTAGAGTTTTGGGGAAGTTTAGATCTTCCTGTAGAAGTACCCTGTTCTTCATTTAGAGCACAATGAAAGGTTCTCTGTTTTTTGAGGGTAATTACCTGTCTTATCAAAATATCCAATGTGTGATCACTCTGTAAAGGGTGGACTTATTGTGGCTCTCTTTATAGATGTTTTTAATAGTCGGGGCTACACCGAGATAAGAATTTGATGTTAAGGAAATAGGTGACTTTTTTAGAGTAAAATTATAAATTCAACATACTGATGGATCTGGGTACAGATATGCAGAGCCAACTCAAAGAGACAGAATAACTCTGGGATTTGGAGATTGAGAACATTACTTACTTGAATGGTTTAACGTATCCAAAGAAAGACTGCATCATTCAGACTATAGATTGTTTAGTCTTGGCAACAGGCCAGTGTTAGCAGTCCCCATCTAAGCCTTGCATTGGAGGTAAGGAGCCTAAGTTAAGCAACTTTTGACTCATCTGGTCCCATTCATTTTTAATATCATTTCTGTTGTAGAGAATTCATGTAATTCATTCTCCTTGTTCAGAGGATAAGGTTCACCGAAAAACCTTCTGATGAGGATTTGGCTTTCCACGCAAGGCTCCCTCCATATAAAATGCTGATATGGCAACCAGTGTATCATATAGTCTATATGACATTTGCAGCTTTCATTGCAATGTAATATTGCAGTTCTAGTTTTATATATCAGAATTTATGTATAGATCAAAATATATGTCTTTAATGTTCTCCCGGGAGTTAGGTTTGCCCTCAGTCATAATGATAAAATCAAGTTTTGAGCCTACCAGACTGAAGGCCTTGACAAATTTACCAAAATAATGCCATCCTATGAGATTTCTTAGAAGATAGCTAGCCAGCTTTGTCCCAGGGAAGTACTAGCCTCACCATTCTCTGAGTTCATTTCCCTTTTCTAGCCTGAAATTTTAGCAGTAAACATTAGTTGAGTGAATTAAATCATCCTAAAGCCCTAAATGTACTGAATAGATATCCTCCATTAAACTAAACTGTAGATGGTATCAAATGCTGTTTGAACCTGAAATCATGTGTGTCATCTCAACATACAAGTATGTGGTAAATTCACTGATGCAATCCTGGTCTTTCCCTTTACAGTTTTATATTGGGTCTATTTCAGAGACCTGAAAGTAGTCAATAAATAGTAAATTCTCAGCACAGCAGTTCATGTTTTCTTTCCCTATAGAACTCGTGAATAGAAGGAAAATGGCAAAGAAATATTGGAGGGAGAGGTCTACTGTGCTTTGGCAAATGTGTAGCACTCAGCAGTGATTAAACAGGGTGACAGTTTAATTATTTTTAGCTCAAAATTGTTCACGGTACTCCATAGATGCAAATGTTGCGTTCTCTCCTTGTCTTTCAAAATGTTTTAGCACAAAAACAGCAATTTTCTTATTTGAAATAGGAGGAAAAAAATATGGGTCAGTTGCTTAAGGCATTGTAATTGTCTGTCTGCTTGCTCGGGTATTTCCGCAGGATGGAATATTATTTAGAATCCACATTGCAGAAAGAATATCGGACTATACTAAATTCTGTTTTTAGCTCTACCCATACTAGCTGGGTGATTTTAAGCAAATTATTTAATTTATGTTCTTCTTAGCTTCCTCATAATTCTTGTCTCATTGTTAAGAGATTTCCATGAAATTATATGAGAAAACAATGAGCTGAAGCTGAGGTCTGGCACATGGAAGGTCCTCAGTAAATGATAGTTTCTATTATGGTCAGTACTACTGCAACAACTACTACTATTACGTTATTATTATTGACCTTGGAATATGTCAGGTAGTGAGCATGTGTATCTCCTTACTGTAGGGAATACATGTGAGATATGTACCCTGACATAAATTTATCACTTAGTTTCCTGGCTTCAAGGAGCTCATATTCTATCCTAGACCAACTATTTAAAGCAAATAGGGGACAAT
The DNA here is from genome assembly GCF_965194825.1 of Balaenoptera physalus. Taxonomy (NCBI): domain Eukaryota; kingdom Metazoa; phylum Chordata; class Mammalia; order Artiodactyla; family Balaenopteridae; genus Balaenoptera; species Balaenoptera physalus. Next base: position 56,846,665 of record NC_138899.1, on the reverse strand, counting down.
ACAATAATTATTATCACAGAATAACTGTAGCACCTGTGGTGCATATCTGGAAGTACAGATCTCCTGGACCATTCCTAAAAATAGTAATTTGAGAGGTCTGGGGTCAGTTGGTTCATCTATATTTTTAGCTAGAGCTCTAGGGGACTCTCCTATGGGGTTTTTCAATGGGTGGGTCCTAAAAAAATTATATTCAAGGTACTTCAGAGCTTTCAAATGTATGTATTTTAGAGTTTCTGACCAAACAAGCTCATAAAGGTGGCTTGACTGAGTTCTGGGTTTTTTTTCCCCTTCTCTTTTTTATCTCTATGCTGTTTGCTACATACGTTGTTTTAAATAAAAGTTATTACATTTTGGAACATCTTAAGCCTTTTTGTAGAGCTTTTAAGCTTTTTATGTAGTGCTATGATGTTTTATTACCACCTTCAAGCTTATTTCTTTTAGATGTTAGATGAAAATTCCTTGATGAGCCCACAAGGTATTAAAGATGCAGTACTGCATTCTATTTGGGCTGGACTTGGCTTCTCTGAGGACAGCGCTACCAGTAATTCTCTGTCCTGTGTGAAATGTTTAGGTGAAGTCACATCTGGATCTCTGAGGATTGGAGCTGTTAGTGCACCGATCTATAATGCCCATGAGAAAATGAAAGTGCCTGATGTTCTGTTCTATGACAACATCCAGGTAAGATCAGGACTTTGCATTCGTGGATATATCCCTCTTACATTGTGGTAATTAACCCCAATTCAAGTGAAACTGATGTTTATATTTGTAATTTGCTCAGTTCAATTCAGATGATGCAGAATGAGGTGTCAAAACATCTTTTATTAAGGCGTTGTAAAATTATAAACTCTTCCCAGAGTTACTTGAGAATTGGAAGAGTTGCTGCAATGATTAGAGTAATAAATTTTATATGCAGACGTAACTATATTTTAATAAATAAAATGAATATATTATTAAATTAAAAACAAAAGGCACTAATATTCATCTTCTCTTTTGCATTCCTGTTAGTTAAATCATTTCAAGTAGTTCAAAAAGGGATGTGTCCTATGCATTCTTTTCCTCACGTTTCTTTCCTTTTCCCAAAAATTCCTAGTATTTTTCTAGTCTTTACTTCTTCTTATCTTTTTTTAAGAGAGGAGGATAGATAATTTTCCACTTGTAAACTAACCAATAATTATGAGCTTCCACTAAGACACAGAAATAAGTGTGTATCCAGAAAGCTTTATTATAGATGTTCACTTTAATAAGAATTTTTTCCAGAGAAAATTACCCATAATATAAAAAGATTTTTTCTTTTCCAGATTTTCTGTGAAGTGCTTATGTATTTATTTTATAATAAAAACCATACTTAAAATTTTCTCTAATATTTGGTCACTATTCTGCATGTAAATAATAATCCTACATTTACAAATTATGTTTGAAGAACTTCTACTTACCATTTTCACTATATTAAGGAATTAGAGAATTAAAATAAAGAATTTTTTTATCTGCTATTTCCCAATCCTATTTGTTGTTCGATGGGTAACATAATGTATATCTCTACATTACGTTTACAATAAAAGGTATCTCAGCAAATTCTTCTTTCTCAGTAAAAGTCTTGATTAAATGTTTTTGAAATATGTCCAGATTATAATTATCTATGACATAGCAAAAAGCATAACCTGAATTTGCTTTTTATTCTTCATTCTATGGGCCATTAACTAATACTGGTTTTATTTTTCTTCCAGAGCATTAATGCTCTTATACAAGCAGTGGACAAATGAACAGAAAATAAGGTTACTTATAAAACACAAAGGAATAAAGAATCTTGCCTGTCAAAGACAAAAACATGATGGCAAGGAAAATATAATATTTTCAAACATTTATGGTATCACACTCTGTTCATGTAGTAGAAAGTCATAAAGGAAAAAGAATCAGGGAGATTTCCCTGGTGGCACAGTGGTTAAGAATCTGCCTGCCAATGCAGGGGACACGGGTTTGATCTCTGGTCTGGGAAGATCCTACATGCTGTGGAGCAACTAAGCCCGTGCACCACAACTACTGAGCCTGCGCTCTAGAACCCACAAACCACAACTACTGAAGCCCGCACACCTAGAGTCCGTGCTTCACAACAAGAGAAGCCACCGCAATGAGAAGCCTGCGCACCACAACTCAGAGTAGCCCCCGCACGCAGCAATGAAGACCCAACGCAGCCATAAATAAATAAATAAATAAATAAATAAATAAATAAATAAATAAATAAATAAGAATCAGGAAACTTTGTCATAAGTGACAGTTTGAAAAACTCCATGGCAACAAAGGTTGAAAAGACTTCCCAGCGTATAAAAATGTAGGAAATTCAGTAGCAGGGAGGGCCATTGTACCCTTGAACACAGTGTCTGTTGCCATGGTGTTTGTGACATAGACGTTGAGGACCGCAGGGCTGCTGTGAACTTTACACAGTGGCCCTGAGGGATTTTCTGCAGCCTGTCTCCAAACGTACCTTCTCTTCATAAAGCATTATGAATTAACCATTAATGAAAAATTCTAGCTGTACCAATTCTAGGAATGGTGGCTTGATTAAATTTGCTTTTGTTGCATATATTATTATTGCATATTATTATTGTGTTTTATGTTGCACTTCACCTTTGAAACAGTAGTCTTCAGTGCCTCTTGAGTATTTAGGTGCTTCTCTACCATCTTGTTCTATACCCTGTGGTCCCCTTGCCACACCGTGTTGTAATTGATTTTTAAAACATGTTTTGCACACTACTAAGATAAAGCCTTGCTGTTGTTGTCTTAATTTTAATTTTGTGTCTCTAGCAAATAGCACAGTGCCTGGCACATAGTGACTGTTGAATAAATATGTGTTGAGTGAATTCATGAAAGAAGGAAAAAGATTTTGAATGTTCATAATTAGGAGTATTATTTTATTATATCTGTCATGAAGGAATTATAGATCGGTGCACTAACAGCTCCAATCCTCAGAGATCCAGATGTGACTTCACCTAAACATTTCACACAGGACAGAGAATTACTGGTAGCGCTGTCCTCAGAGAAGCCAAGTCCAGCCCAAATAGAATGCAGTACTGCATCTTTAATACCTTGTGGGCTCATCAAGGAATTTTCATCTAACATCTAAAAGAAATAAGCTTGAAGGTGGTAATAAAACATCATAGCACTACATAAAAAGCTTAAAAGCTCTACAAAAAGGCTTAAGATGTTCCAAAATGTAATAACTTTTATTTAAAACAACATATGTAGCAAACAGCATAGAGATAAAAAAGAGAAGGGGAAAAAAACCCCAGAACTCAGTCAAGCCACCTTACACTTGCAGTAGTAAGGAGGAGAAATTGTAAGAAAGAGAGATTAATAGCCTCTTAAGCCTAATGAGCTTTAGATTTGAAAAACTTTTAAAAAATATCTACCATGTGTCAAGCCTTTCTTAATACAGTAATTAAAATACACACACACACACACAGTTCCAGGGCTCAAGTTGCCAGATTCTGTCAAGGGAAAAAAGCAAGCAAGTACACTTGGTTACTATAGAGCATGATGGAAGTATGCACAGGTTACTGTGGTAGCATTGAGGTGATGGTCCCAGATTGGAATGATCCTGGAAAATGAGTTCACTAGGAAAAGTTCAGAGAGAATCTCAGGCAGAGACACTAGTATTTGCAGAGATATGGCTATGTGAGAGTTTAGCTTATTCAGGGCGCTACATCTAATTAATTGTCATGGCCAGAGCTGAGATTCAAATGGAGAGTGACAAGGGATTAGGCTGATGAGTTAAAAGGTCAGATTATCTGAGCCTTGCTAATTAAGGAATTTGGAAGCTATTCAGAAGTGAGGAAGCCGTTGAAAACTTTGAAGCACATTTCTACTTTTGTTAACTTTGCATTCATTCTTTAATGTTGTCTGTGAGTTGGAACAAAGGCAGAGAGGGACTAGTTAGGAGGCTGTTTCGATAGTCCAGGTGAACCTTAGGAAGGATCTGAATGAAGGCAGTGATAGTGGGGACAGAGTGGAGGGGACACATTGCAGGGCTATGTAGGAGGTAGGTAGAGTCAATGGAACTTTGTGTTGGATGAAAGTCAGAGAGGCTTCCTCACGGAGCACATAGTCTGCTGTAAAAGTAAGCAGAAGAGTAAAGAGAAAAAGATTCTACATTGCGCCCGTGATTGGAACACACAGTAGGAGAGTGATGGGGGATGAGACTGAGACTCCATCAAAAAAATAAGGAGTGACCCTTGTTCCAAAGGTATTAGGAGTCATTTAAGGAATTTGGGGGGGGGGGGAAGTGACATGATTGTGAACAGAGAAGTGACTGTCAGTACTGTGGAGAACACATTGACTCAAGGAGAGACTGAAGTCAGAGACGCCACATTGGCTGATAAAAATCTAGGCCAGACATGATAAAAACCTAGATGAAAGCTGTGGGGATGGAATAGAATGGATAGATACAGTGGACTTTTAGGTGGCTGAATAGCTTGGACTTGGTGTTTAATTGGCTTTTGATAAGGGCCAACTGAGATGGACAAGAACATGATGATGATGGGGTCGGGTTGTAGAAGATGATGCTATTAATTGGGATAAGAAGTACAGGATAAAGAATGAAGCTGAGGAGAATACGGGGCTGGAGTCAAGAAGAAAAGTCTTGCTGTTGAAGATCAGTGTAAAGTTGGTGGTTGAAGCCATGGAATGGATGAGAGGATTTAGGGAGAGCAGGGTCAGAAGTAACTTGTTGAGCACTGATGTGTGGGTCCCCAACTCTGCACGTAGCCCTCCCTCACCCGGTGGGTGCCCATGTACAAGTAGGCAGAACCTGCTCTGCCCTATACTGTGACCCCCCCCAGGAAAGCATGTAACAAGGTAGTGAAAGAGAACAAAAGAAGGAAGAAAATCAATACTTGAGGAACTGCCAACTAAAGAAGATACAAAAGACCATAGAGAGAAATTGTTAGAGGTAAGAGGGAATCAGGAGAGAGAGACAACTGGGAGAGAAGACTTTTAAGAAATTGTCTATGGTACCAAGTGGGACAAGAGGTTAAGGAAAGAATTATATAGGCCGTGACCTTAGCCTTAGCTAATGTTTGTTGACTTGAATAATTTAGTTAGGTGCAATGAGGGCATGAAGTAGAAGGACATGAGAAAAAGTTAAGAAGACTACAAGTATAGTTTAGATTATTTTTCAGTGTTTACATTGCTTTTTTACCTGCTCTCTAGGTGCTTATTCCAACTTTCCTATCTGTTCTTCATGCATATTAGCCCAGGTATTTCTGGAAGAACTTAATGTTGTCTGGAAATTGGCACTGATTTTTCATCTTACTTAGAAGGAAGAGGTCTACAGACCACGTTATCACTAGAACCCAGATTAAAAGAATGTTCTAGGGACTTCCCTGGTGGTGCAATGGTTAAGAATCTGCCTGCCAATGCAGGGGACACGGGTTCGATCCCTGGTCCGGGAAGATCCCACGTGTTGTGTAGCAACTAAGCCTGGGTGTCACAGCTGCTGAGGCCTGTGCACCTGGAGCCCGTGCTCCATGGCAAGAGAAGCCACCGCAATGAGAAGCCCGTGCACGGCAACGAAGAGTAGCCCCCGCTCCCCGCAACTAGAGAAAGCCCGAGAAAGCCCGCACGCAGCGACGAAGACCCAACGCAGCCAACAATAAATAAATAAATAAACAAATAAATAAATAAATTTATATTAAAAAAAAAAAGAATGTTCCAGGGTTCCCCTTTAACTAGGATAACCATGTACCCTCCCTCATTTGCTTAAGATAGTCCCTGTTTACATTTGTTGTTCCAACATATTAATAACATCTCTTTTTATTCTAAAAAGTATTCCAGAATGAACAAAATAGCTCACCCTACTTCAAACCTTGTTAAAACTCCAGTTCCATGGTTTATCTGCAAGCAGTTTTAAAAAATTAAAATTACCAAGATAAACATTAAGGAATACTCATCTGTTCTTGAAGGAGGGAAAGAACTTTCTCAGTTTTTCTAAAAAAAAAAACTCTGAAGGGAAGGATTGCTTAATGTGGCAAGAAAAAGGAAAATATTCTAGATGTCAAAAAATTCATAAACCAAGTTAAAAAAGGAAAAGTGAGGGCAAACTAGAAAAATATCTGCAGCATATATGAGATAGAAAAGGTCAATTTGCCTTTTTTACGAATAGAGAACTACAGTAAGTACTTACGAGACCATGATTGTTTTGATACAGAAAACCAAGAGAAAGTAATAGGGACATTAACTGTTCTGGGATATAGTTCTCCCTTCAGCTCCCGGATGAGCCTTTGTGACCTACTTATGATTGTCCTATTTTTCAAGATACAAAAGAGCAATGTAATTTCCTCTGTGCCTATTGTGAACAGCTTTAATCTTGTTCTTTGATTATATTGTGTCATGATTTGAATTTAAAAATATGAAAGTGAATAATATATTTTTAATTCTAAAGCTATATATACTTTGAAGGTAATGGTTAAGAAGAAGTCAGTGTAAAATGTTCCATGGAAATCTCCAATTATTTTAGAAAGCCTTTGTATATTTGCATTAGTAAGTGTTAATTTAAATATTATATTAAATTATAAGCCAACACTGCATAGTACAATAGCTGAAAAATATTTGAGTTGAATCATAAAAACTCTTTGAAATACGTATTGGTCAGTGGTTGAGTCTTGCTAAGGGGGACCATTTCAGGTTTTCAATATCAGTGACCACATTGGTTATATAGCTTATTTATAACCACAGCATTACTTTTAATTTTTTTAAATAATCAAATTGAGTATTGTCTATTATAATAGATGCTTTACTTTCCATGAAGATATCTTTATAGTTAACTTTCTTATTTCACCTTGATTATGCAAAACACAATTAACCTCTAGTCGTTTTTCCTCTAGCACATGATAGTGATGGAAGATATGCTCAAAGACTTTCTTCTTGGAGAACACCTATTATTGGTTGGGAACCAGGTGAGTTATGGCTGGAACTCGGGTACTAATGAATAAATGATAGTAGCAGTTTAAAAGCAGTAAGTTTCTTTTCCTTGTTGGAGTACGTTTTTAGAAATGATTTTTTTCCCAACTAAATGACTAGTTGAATTAAACAACAAGGATCTTCTACCTTCTAAACTTTAGAATTACCTTATACATATCTGCTCTTCTTTCCCACGTCTGTCACCCTAGCCCAGCTCGTCATCACCTATCACCTGGATTACAGCCGTGGTTTCCTAATATAGCTTCACCCCAACCTTACTTCCACTGTGATCTACTCTCCACTCTGCAGCCAGATTGATACTTGCTAAAATAAAATCTAAGTCTCTCTTTTTTTGCTTAAATTTGCTCCCCATCACCCTTAGGTGTAGTCTTCAGTATGGCTTGCAGTGTCCTGCAGGAGACAGCCCCTGCCCACCTTTCCAGTCCTAAGGCTTGGCTCCCTCCTTGCTTGCATTTGGTGTTAGCTTGAGCCACTCTGAGCTTCTTTCAGTTCTTCTCTCCCCTCTGGTCCTCGGTTACATTCTGTTCTCTCTGCCTGGAGCACTCCCAGTCCCCTTCCCACACCCCTTTTCTCTAACTCCGGGGCATGTTCCCTTGTGCCTAGCTTTTAGGTTTCCCCTGCTTCTACATAACTTCCTTCCATCTCCCCATCATCACACTCATCATATGTCACTGTATTTACATGTAGAATGACTATCTTCCCAACTTGTCTATATGCCCCTCAAGGGCAGGGACCATGGTTCTCTTGCTCATCTCTGTGTCCTCAGGTCCTGGCACAGTGCTTGCTGCTACATAGTAGATATTGAATGTGTTTATGGAGGGAATGGATGGACATTTTATATCTAGAGGCTTCTGATAATTTTCCTCAATGAAATTAACAGACTCATAATGAACAGCACCTTTGGTTTTTTAAATTAGTTTGAAATTAAGGATAACAAGCTTTCAGAAGAAGTTTGGTCTTTTTGTTTTTTAACTTATAAAAACAATACATATTCTTTATTTAGTCCCTCAAACTTACAAAAATATATATATTTTTTTAAATAAAAAAGGGCCAATTGGGTGGTTTACTGGTTGAGTTCATAGGCTTGGATGTTAGCTGGCTAGAGGTCCAATTACAACTCTTTCACAGATGGCTGTGACTTTGGGCAAATTGTTAATCTTACTAAGGCTCAGTCTCCTGATATCTAACCTAGGAATGCAAATCATGTGCACGCTATTGGGCTAATGTATGGGTCACATGAAATAATGCATGGAAAGCACTTCACACGGTCCCTGGCCCATGATAGGTGCTCAGTTAGAATTAAATCTGTGGATCACTCTGTTGTTAAAAAGGACTTTAATACTCTGTTTTATTTTTTTCTGAACAAGAATTAAAGGGTGAGCAATAAAGTATTCATGGTCTTTTTTCACTATTTAAAAAGTCCTGATGAGTCTATGTACCAGAGTGGGAGGCTGAAGATCAGTTAACAGTCCAGTATTCAGTACTTGATATTGAAGCTCTGGAGGTCAAATTCTCATCTGACTCTGAAAACTGATGACTCTCATCTCACTTTGCAAAATGATGGCTTCATAGCCCAGAGTACCTCACAAACTTGTTATAAGTCGTTAAACCCTGCTATACTCAGTGTATCTTTTTCAGGTCTTCTGTTGTTATTTGAATTGCCTTAGACACAGTCTGCTGGCATCTCAACAGCTGCAGACCAGAGAGTAGACCAAGAGAGTAGGCAAAGAAAGTAGACCAAGAATACACAGAGCTGGGGCTTGAGGAATAATTTTTGCTGAGGAACAGGCTTTCAAAAGGAAGGTCCCTAGGGGTCAAGTTATGATGTTCAAGCAGCTTTGAAATATCCTAGATGATACTGATGTCCTTGGGGTTTAGTGGGTGGGATACAGAAGGAGTTTCCTGGTAAAGGTAGGGTTTACATTTGAGTTAGATAATAGAGTCAGGGTTTCACAAGAGTTGTCTAGGTTGAAAGGTTAAAGTTAGAGCCTAGCCAGTAACCAGAGAGACAGGGAGAACATTCTAACCCCTGGGGGCTGGGGAGAGCTATACAGGATGAGGGCTGAGGTGGAGCAGAGGATTGCTTCCTCTTTATGATAAATTAAAAAGAGGCTATGAAAGCGCTTTGAAAGTACTCTAGAGTGCTATACAAATGTCGATGTGAAATGCAGTATGCTACCTCTAGTCTATTTTGAGTCCCAAAGAAGAGAACAAGACACTAGGGCAAAGGGCTAGGCATTGGGTGGAGCGAAGAGCAGCTCCCTCTCTACACATACATGGGTGGACCCCAGCATCCGGTGAGGGTGGGAGGTCCCACTGGCTTTCAGGCTTGCGTAGAGTTGCCTAAGGAACCTCTGGGTAGAGCCTGCAAAAGGTGCTCAGGAGGAGCAAGGCAGGAGGCAGGGATTTCACACGAACGTCGTCTGTCAATCAGTGCTGTCACAAACCCTACCTGTTGTCAGCAGATCAGCATCTTGCCTTCTTTTACTCCTAGTCTGTCACCCTCCACTTTGGAGAAAAAAGAAAAATTGAAAAATGGAGATTGTATTCATTATAAATTTGCTACACTTAGCTGGCTTTTTTCATGGCAGAAAGTTTTTTTATCCTTTCATTATAAACCTCTAAGACACTGATGGTCTTAGATTTTATAAGTAAATTCTGCTACCTGTGTCCATGAAATTATCTAGTGAAAAAGTCTAAGTCTTTTAGGTTATCATTTGATGTCTTCCATTGTCTCATCCCACTCCACTTGCAGCCTTGTGTCTCATTTCTCCCCTGAAATTCATGTCCTCAGGTAAACACTCTGTTTTCCAGATACCTTCTTATCAGTGTTATATTTTAGCCTTTGATTGTCACCAGCGTACTCTCTTCTTTCTCCCATCTTTGCCTATTGAAATCCTTCCAATCTCAGAGGGCAGTGTGGTGTCATGGAAAAGCAGAAAGCTGGGAACCCAGAGATCTATCTTCCTGTGCATATTTTTCAACTCTGTATGTGATATTGGATAGATTGCTATTCCTCCTTAAAGGGCTTTGTCTTTTTTCTTTTCTTTCTGTTTCTTATCTATAAAATGATAGGATTGGAATGGGTGTTTTCTAAGGTCCCTCTGGTTATAATATTCCATAATATGCTTCTTTAATAAAGTCTTCCTGAACACTTCAGCCTGAAGGTTTGGCCTCATTCTCTGAACTGTTACAGCACGTCATTTATAGATTTCTTTTGACTTCTGTCAGACTTACGCGTCCACCTGCCACCTCTCTACTGAAAAGAGAGAGCCCCTTGATAAGTCTTAGTTATTTTTGCAACCTCCCTGATGCCTTGCATACAATAGACATTCAACAACTATATTTTAGAGGACTGCCTAGAACAAATTTCTAATGAGTAGCCAAAATGCTTTAGAAGCAATATGAATTTAAAATTTAGGCTTACTTGGTTTATTTTCAGGAGATTCTAAGACAAATTGACTCAATTTCTTATTCAGTAAATTTGCAACTGTTTGGTGAAGGAAACAGTGAATAAGACAGAATCTAGGGAGTAAGAGAAAATACTTAAGTGGCCCAAACAACTGGGTATGATTATATTACTGATGGGATCTGATCAGAGACTGACAGCATTATCACTAGGACAGAATAATGAAACACTAATTTTTCTAATAATAATTAAGTGCTAATTAGTATTTAGCTAATTAAATGAGATATAACTTTGCACATACTTAATTTACCAAGTCAGCGAGTGAAAATTGGATTTAAGGTGGCTGGTTAAAATCTAAATAGAACTTTTTGAGTGCTTTAGCCAACTTCAGTTCCTTTCAAACTTGTTTTCAAAAACTAACATCTGTTTTAAGATATGAACAAGATTCTGTGGTTAGACTTTTATTTTTTCCCAGCTTTATTGAGGTAGAATTGACAAAAAAAATTGTATTTAAAGTGTACAACATGATGATTTGATATAACCATACATTCTGAAAGGATTCCCCCCATCGAGTTAATTAATATATCCATCACCTCACATATTTACCTTTTTTGTGTGAGAACATTTGTTTTACTGTCTTAGCAAATTTCAATTATACTATACAGTGTTATCAACTGTAGGCACCATGTTATACTAATATATAATATATATTTTATGTTATAATATATATTACTAATATATATATAATATTATATGTTATATAATATATATATATATAACTAATATATCCTCAGACCATACTCACCTTATAAGTGAAAGTTTGTACCCTTTTACTAACCTCTCCCTATTCCCTCCACTGCTCAGACCCTGGCAATCACTTTTCTACTTTGTCTCTATGAGTTCAACCTTTTTTTTTTCTTTTTAAGATTCCACATATAAATGATACCATGCAGTATTTGTCTTTCTCTACCTGGCTTATTTCACTTAGCATAAGGGTCATTACAGTTAGACCCTTGATTGCTTCCATTTGGTGTGCATGAGGGAGAAGGAGCCACCTGTAGTATTTACTAGCAAATGCAGACCAAGTACCCCACAGAGATGTGTTTTTCTAAGGACTGGTATGCAGTTATGTGTTCTCTTTCCCCGTGCTTTCCTCGGAGTCCTGATCATCTAGGAGATATCTTTTTCAGGAGTGTGTACTTTTGCAGTCATAGTAACTCAGGTCCTTCGTGGATACCTTTGAAAACACCCTACTTCATCAGTGGTATTTCGGTACCTTAATATCTTACACACCTTCTCATCTTCACCCTTTATCCGTCTTGTGAACCAAAACAATGAAAAAAGAAAAAGACCAGGAAGTGAAGCTACAGCTGGTAAGTTAAGGTCTACTGATGCTCAGCTGTCACAGGGTAGTGTCACTGGTGTTTTCACTCAAATGAAAAGTGACAACCATCTGGGAAAACACCTATTTCAATTACATGATTTAGTTTGAAACTAAGTAAACCATTTGTAGCAATTGATCAGGCTCCTTTTTTACTCTTTCTCTTTCTAAAACATTACACGATGACTACTCAAAAAAAAACCCCAGAAACAAAAAAACAAGTCAGATAGAATTGAAGCTTTGGGGATTAAATATTGGCAGAGAAGCCAGCAGTGGGTTGTTACAATTATACAATAAAGTGTAATGAATGCTGTTAACACAAACTGTCTATAGACTGATACAGTTTACCCAGCCTTCTTTTTTTTTTTTTAATATTTATTTATTTATTTATTTATTTATTTTTGGCTGTGTTGGGTCTTCGTTTCTGTGCGAGGGCTTTCTCTAGCCGCGGCAAGCGGGGGCCACTCTTCATCGCAGTGCGCGGGCCTCTCACTGTCACGGCCTCTCTTGTTGCGGAGCACAAGCTCCAGACGCGCAGGCTCAGCAACTGTGGCTCACGGGCCTAGCCGCCCCGCGGCGTATGGGATCCTCCCAGACCAGGGCCCGAACCCGTGTCCCCCGCATCGGCAGGCAGACTCTCAACCACTGCGCCACCAGGGAAGCCCCTACCCAGCCTTCTGTTTGCAAACTAAAAACTGGCTGAAGTTCATGAAAGAAACTTTTCAATAGTCGAAGTTTTTAATTTAGAGATGTTTTGAAAGATTGCTGTTACCAGTAGCAACTTTTATAATGAGGAAATTAAAGGGAATAAGTGTTGATTTTGAGGTATCTCAAGGTTTATCATCTTTATTGAGCCAAATCCCATCTTTTCTTTCCATGTAATACTATCTTTTCCAAGAATCTACGACGTTAGACAAGGTTTCATAACAGTTGGGAAGCTAAAAACAAGTCTATAAAATCACTTACCATAGCAAAATAAAGTAGGCCACATCTTCTTTTGATGAAATAAAATTGATTTTTTTTAATCTTTTCAGTTTTCTTTGTGGGATTTTATGGCACAGCACATTGACCCTCCAGTAAATGAAGCAGAATTGCTGCCTGTCAGCCAAAAGGGATAGGGTGCCCTGAAATTACGTGTTTGATGCTCCCTTAGTATACAATGCTTCATATTGTAGAACCACTTTAGTACGCTGCTACATGCATTATTTTCTACTTACTGTAATTATAACATTACATGTACCTTTCATGCAATTAGGAGTTTCATGCTGGCTTTTTAAAAAAAATCATAGCATGACTTTCTATTTATTTCAGCTTTACTGACAGGGAAAAAAGAGAAATGGCTATTTACTTTCAAGCCAGTAATGCTTTTTCTGTCACAGCTCTACTCAAGAATAAGCTTTCTTCCTCCCCATATCTTATTTTCTTTTGATTTGCAGAGCTATATTCTATTTGATATACAAAGTATTTGTTGTGAATATTTTGGGTTATAGATTCAGCTTATAGGTGCATAATGTTTTTGTTGTTTAAAAACTCCGTAAGAATAAACTTCTGTTTCTGAATAAGAATACTTAAGTTTTGAGAGGCAGTTGCATTTTATCAGATACTTGAAGGAAGAAATATTTTAGTAATGTGGCGTTCTAAAATGCTCAGGTACCCCCCTTACATAAGAATTATTCTTAAAATATATAGTATTTGTTTTAAGAAATGAAAATTTAATCATCTGCATATAATGTTTCCTGATTTCTGATGTTAGACAAATTGCAAAGCAAGTCATCAAAATTTAATTTATATTTAATGAGGCACAACTAATAATTCACAATTACTTCTACATGAATATAGTCCAATAATTTGCCAGATTTGTCAACCTTTTTTTTTTTTTTTTTTTTTCTTTCCATTTTAAGCGAGTCCTTTGTATCATTTTACCAGATAATAGCACTCTGGTGAAATTTTTATACTTAAGCTCTCCTTGTATTCCACAGTCTATATTTTTTACCTTTACCAAAATTCGTATATATTTTGTCTTCCTTAAAAAATAAAAAGTCAGCTCTGGCTGATTTTCATAGGGGAGGCCTTCTCTGTCTGACTTTCATGTGCTTTATGTTTCTAGAGTACTGATTCTTCAGGTACTCTTCCCAATTCCATGACACTTTCTGACCTATCAGCAGTGAGATAAATCGTAGAAAGCAACTCTAAATTTTATGAATATTTTCCTGCTAAAAGTTGAAAGTGGCTTCCCCTTGCCTATCAGATAAAATCTCTTTCATAGGGAAACACTCAAAGCAACCTATGACCTGGCTCCAAACTTCTTGTATAGTTCTAGTTCTTCCAGATCAGAGTTTCTTACCCTCCCTAAGTACACTATGCCCTTTTGTTCTCCCAGCCATTTTTCATATTGTTTGTTTCATATGGTGCTTCTTCCCCTCATCTTTGCCTATGAAAATCCTACAGTTTTCAAGAGCTCGGATTTTTTTCCTCTATGAAGCCTGTCCTAGACACCCCCAAATAGAAATAATCTTGTTTTCCTCTGAACATTTATAGTATTTTATCACTATCTAATTCATCTTTCTTTTAAGGTTGTTGTGATTTTTTAAATTTCATCTATAATTGAATTACAAATTTCTTATGAGCAAGGATTAAAAATGGTAATAATTGTTATGTTTTACAATTTCCAATATACTTTTAAAAATCATTTCATTTAGTTCTACGGCAACGCTTTGGGATAAATATTTTTATTTTCCATACTTTACAAATAAGCAGACTGAAACTCAAAAGGTTAAAATATTTGCTCAAGATCACATAGCTAGTTAATGATTGAGTTAGGACTCAGATCTCCAAAGCTCTTGCATTTTTTCACCATACCACACTAACTCTTATACTAGTAATACAACAACAACAATAATAGTGTATAATAGCTCACTTATGTTGAGTGCTTATAATAAGCCAGGAACTATGCTTTACATACAGAGTACAGGGCATTTTAAAATTTTCTATTATGAAATTTTTTAATATATTCTATAAAAAGTAGGGTATATAATGAACTCCTTTGTACCCATAACTTAGTTTCAACAATTATCAGCATTTTGTTCATCTTGTTTTATCTGTATTGAACATGTTATCTATATGTTATCTTTTAATACATCATTCTTTTACATAATGCATTTTTCTTACAGTAGCTCAGTTTTTATCTCTAATATAATCACAATCCCATTATTACACCTAACAAATTAATAATAACCCCTTAATATACTCTGATACCCTATTTTCAGGTTTCCTCAATTATCTCCAAAGTGTCATTTTACAGTTGGTTTGTTTCAGTCAGCAGCCAAACAAAGCATGATCATTGCGTGTAGTTGATGTACCTCCTGAGTCCCTTTTAAAGCTGAAAGATACATTCTCCTGTTCTCTTTATCCTTAGAGGTATTGACCCACTTTCATGAATATAAACATTTTATCAGAATTATACCAATATCAATGAACTTCCAATGAGGAAGTATTTTCTAAAGTAAATTTCATTAAGCCAATTTAACTTCTTGATTAATTTACATAATGAAATTAAACCATATTCATTTCTTCCAGGCTAGAAATTTCTTTTTTTTTTTTTTTAATAAATTTATTTATTTTATTTTTGGCTGCATTGGGTCTTCGTTGCTGCCCGCGGGCTTTTCTCTAGTTGCGGTGAGCAGGGGCTACCCTTTGTTGTGGTGCGCGGGCTTCTCATTGCGGTGGCTTCTCTTGTTGCAGAGCACGGGCTCTAGGCGTGGGCTTCAGTAGTTGTGGCACGAGGGCTCAGTAGTTGTGGCTCACAGGCCCTAGAGCGCAGTCTCAGTAGTTGTGGCACACGGGCTTAGTTGCTCTGCGGCATGTGGGATCTTCCCGGACCAGGGCTTGAACCCGTGTCCTCTGCATTGGCAGGCGGATTCTTAACCACTGCGCCACCAGGGAAGCCCTAGAAATTTCTTTCTGAATTTATTCCGATGCTTTTTTTCCTGAATTTTCATAGCATTTAATTTTGAAATCTTTTATACACTGTGAAAATCAGTAAACATACATTTAATACTAACTAAGGAGGACTCTATACACAGTGTTATTACATAATTCTATATAATCCTTTGTATCTCATACCATCTATTAATTATAGGCTTATAATTAATGGACTGAGTTTTCTCCTGGTATAGGCTTAGTAAATGTTTGTTGAATTATTTAGTATTGAGATGCTGTGAATATTTTATTGCCAAAATTAAAGAATGTGTGAATTTTGTTAATTAATCATTTGAACTGAGCCCTGGCAGATTGCTAATGTGTCAGATCAGAAATATACCATGTTGCTATGCCAGAATAATTATCTAATATCTGTAGAGGGGCTGAACAGTTTGTCCAGAAATTTTCCCGCCTGTGTCCCCAGCTGGTAGTGGCAGCAGGGAATTTGATAACTAAATGTGCCCTGTTTCTAGTAGCTACAGCGGCCTAGGAGTCCCAAGGCCATGAAATATTTGGTTTCATCAAATATAATGACACTCATCTTTATTTTATATTACATTATTTTGTATCCTTTCTCAAACCTCTTGCTATGAAGTTGCCTGAATTGCAACATGGAAATTCTTTGCCATGCTGCACACTCTCTCTAACATTCAGTTTATCTGTCCAGTGTTTCTTAGTGAATATCTTTCTTGCCTTTGTTCTGATTTTGTATATTACTTTTGTAGACACACTGATTTTTTTTCCCCCACAGTATTTGTTATGGCTGCTTTGGTTGTACCTAATGACCAAACTACCAAAGAATATATCTTTGCCATTTATAGCAACACATTATTTCAAAGGGAAATTGCAGGGATGTGGATTTTATTATTCGTGTTTGAAAAGGAGGTTATGACTTTGCCAGGGAACTTTATGTGTGTTTAAAGCCATGCAAACTGGTAGTGCAATTGAAAAGCGTGTTGTTTTGTCTGACTTTCGGGTACTGTTTTTTGACTCTGTTACAGGGAACCCGTTTATGGAAATGTTTGGGATTGTGTACTATTTAGTTTTAATTTTTTTCTGATTACATAACTAATGCATGTTCACTGAGAGAATTTGGAAAATAAGAAACTTCCAGTGAGTCATACAGCAGTGACCTCTCATTTTGTTATTGGATTAAAGAATATTAGAATAAGATAGTGTTTAGAGATCAGCTTGTCTAGGCCCTCTTTATTCAAATGAATAAAGATGGTGGTAGAAACCTGCACCTGAGACAGATTAAGGAGGGATTATTGTCTGAGTCTCCCAACTGCTAGCATAGTGAGTATATTTTCAGGCATTTTGGACAAAGAATTAGAAGTTTCAACATTTGATGGAAATTTTATGGTTATAAAAAAGCAATTTATTTCTCCTGATTTTGTTGTAATGTTAGTTTTCTTGTTGTTGTTATTTTTGACTGCAGTTGGTATTTGTTGATGATATCCATACAGTAGCTTTTCTAAAAGGAAAATTAGGACCCTATGAAAAAAATCTTTAAGTAGTATACAAACTGAGCTATGAAAGTTATTGAAGAATTAGGGGGAACTGGAAGGAAGGCCCAAACGTAAGAGGCTTCAGAGAGCATGAGGGAGAGCTGAACACCGGCTGTGGCAAACACTCACTTGACGTCCGTTTAAAAAGTTACTGCAGAAGAAAAGTTCCAGCTTGACTTCCTCACCTTCTCCCTCTTGAACCTTGGATACCATACAGGGAGTTCCTGGACACATGTTTTAGGCTATTTTATAATCTTGGAGTAACTGATCTTTGACTCCACGACATTAGGCTATAAACTCTCATGTAAAGCAATTCAGGGAGGCTACCTCCTGACATCTGTTTTGCCATATAGTGAAACAGAAAACAGCCCAATCTTTCAAGTCAGAGTGGATTTGCCTTCAAAATCGCATTGTGTGCAGGGTCTTAATTGCTTAGAACTTAAGTTTGCTTTTCTCTAAAACAGCAGCATTACCTCCTACTGACATGGCTCGCATGAGGATTTGAGTGGTGAAGCACTGAAAGGGCGTGTACGCATATAGCAGCGGGCTTCATAAATGTCAGTTTCCTCCTCTTTGTTGGCACAAAGGGAGCCTGATGTCCCTGAAAGAGGTTTCCACCTCCTTTAGCAAGAGCAAATCATACGACTGCCCTTTCCTTTTCGTCTGTTCTTTCCTCAAATTTTAATAGTTATTACCTGCAGGTGACATGTGCGTGCCGGTGAGAGGGACATGGAAGAGGGCCGATCCCGGCCTCCAGGAGTGTGTCTTTCTGCCGAGGCACCTGACACGTTACTAAGGGACAGTGTGGTGAGGCCTGTGAAAGACAGTGGTTTAGGGACGCGAAGAGGAAACCACGCTGGTGCTCCGAGCTGAAGGAGAGAAAGCATTGGGAGAGTCAGGCAAAGCTTCAGAGAAGCTGGGACATTTCATCAGAACCCTAAGGAGTGAGTGGAAGGTGGCAGAGAGATGGGGAAAGGCAGCCTAAATGAGTCAAAAGAAACAACCTCAGCAAAGAAGCAGCAGCACAGAGGTTCTGGAGACGGCTGGCTGCTGTTTGGGTGAGACTTGCAGAGGGCCAGCATGGCACGCTTGCAAGTTCATCCGCTGTGAGGGATCCTTCAACATTTCCGTCCCAGGACAATTACTCTTAGCCCAGATGCCACCCCTAGACCCATTTTCTCTTGTCTGCTCTCGGTTCCTCTTTAGCCCTTTTCTCCCACTCTGCCCCTTGCCCCCCTTGACAAGATATGGATAGACTTTCCCAGTCCTGTATCTTCTAGACCAGGAAGGCAAGCTCTTTTTCTTTACAGGGTTTTACTTCTGATCTCTCTGAGGAAACAGGGTAACTGAAATAATGAGCCTGAGAACGTTGAAAGAGTCCCAGAATCTTTCAGAGTTCTTGAAGTCATGTCTCTGATCCTTGCTCTCACAGAAGCTGGAAGCAGGTTTACCTCCTGTCCCCGTGTCTGCGGGGCTTAATATAGCCCTTCTTCCTCCTAACCCTGTCAAGGGCCGTCTGACTCCTACCTCTGTGAAGGTCCTTCTTTCTAGTACGTTGTCGCAAAAAACACAATGGGATGGAACGGTAATGATAACAGTAAGCGTCATCCTTAGGAGACAATTTGTAGTTTTTAGAATCTCTCATTCTACAGGTTGCTTCTCCCTTTTTAAATGTTCACTCACTAAGTATTTTCCTCAGTAAGAGTCAATTATGATGTAAAAACTATTTATTTTGTGCTTTTTTAAATTAAAGGATACAAATTGTATAGACAGAATAATGACTAGTAAGTAAAGATAAATATGCACAGGAACAAAATGAAAATGGTAACAGATTTATTTTGGCAGTTGCACATTGGGTAGTGTTTTGTTTTCGAAATTTCCGATTAAGAAAAATGAACATGTGTAGTTTTTATAATGGAAAAATAAGATGCTATTTATGTATTTATTCAATTAAAAGTAATCCTGCAGATTTTCTTTTCTAGGTGAAAATGATGACTGGAAAGAGCAAATTGTTTTAACTGTTTCTTTTTGCTCAGGATATTTACAGAAATTCCTTCCTAGGTCATGCTTTTAGCATTTCCTTGAAGGAATAATCAGAGCTTTTCAAATGAAGCCAGAAATGACCTGATGAGATCTCTGTTTCAGAAAAATAACTAAACAGATTGTGGACTGGCGAGTTGTAAGTCCGGAGGCAGGAGACCAAAGAGGACCCTTTCTAGGAGTCAGAGCACGATGACGATGGGCTGCCCTGGAGTAGTGACAGCGAATTAGAGAGGAAGGAGCAGATATGGGAAGCAGGCCCTGCAAAGTGAACATGTTCAAAGTTAAACTGCCTTTTTTTAAACTAGACTTTCCTCTCCCACCCAGCAAATGCACTTCCCCTCCCCTGTTTCATGTGCCGTAAGTAGCATCACCTTCCACCCTGTGGCCCAAGACAGAAAGGTTGATTTCTCCGGCTGCTCATCCCCACATCCAAGTGCTGTTAGTTCTTTCCCTTAAATATCTCTTAAATACATGCATTTCTCTCTGCTCCTTACTTTAAGCCACCTTCATCTCCTGCCTGAGCTTTCTAAGGAGATTCCAAACGGCTTTCCTTTGCTTTCAGTCTTGCTCTCTGCCAGATCGTTTCACCAGAGTGATTTTCCAAAAATGAAAGTCTGATCCTATTACTCCTCTGCTTCATTGGCCTTTTGGTGCTTTCAGGAAATGGTCCAAACGCTTTTACGTGGCTTCCAAGACTTCCAGAGCTACACCCTGCCTCCTGCTCTAGCCTCCTTTCTTACCCTTCCTCATTCCTGCTCCTGGACATCCCTCAGACCTGTCCAGCTCTCCAGCTCACTAGTGCCCACAAGTCTTCACACACACGGTTCTCTCTTCCCGGAACACTCCTCTTTCTGCTCCTTCCCTTTACCTCTTTAATTCCTTGATATTTCAACTGAAATATCACTGTGCATAGTGGGACTTCCTGAGCCCTTGGTTAAGTCTTCAAGCCTTTTGGATGTCCCACAGCAGAACACTTATCACATGTATATCTATTACGTTTGCTTAATTGTCTGTGTTTCCTACTAGATTGTAAGCTATGAGTGTGGCTCAGGAGCTGTCGCTATTTTATTTACCGTTGTAGCCTACTCAGCTAGTGCAGTACCTATAACATTAGGTGCTAAAACAGTTGATAAATTAGACAAGGAAGATAAGGAAGGGAGGAAGGAGAGAAGAGAAAGAGAAAAGAGAAGAAAGAAAGAAAGAAAGGGAGAGAGAAAGAGTGAGAGAGTGGGAGGGAGGAAGGAAGGAAAGACAGAGGGAGGGAGGGAGAGAGAGAGGGAAGGAAAGAAGAAAGAGAAAGAGTGAAAGAAAGAAAGAAAGAAAGAAAGAGGGAGGGAGGGAGGGAGGAAGGAAGGAAGGAAAAAAGTTTTTCAAATAGAGACTACAAAGATTCTAGTGACAGTTTGAATGAGATCAGGGAAAAGATAGACAAAAACATTCCGAGATTCATTCATTGAGCAGCTGGGTACATGACAATACTGTTATATTGGGGTTAAAAAAAAAGAAGAGTAAGTCTGGGTGGAAGCATAATGAGTTTAGTGTGAACATCTGGTGCAGAAGTTCAGTTGACAATTAGGAATGGGGAATCTCATCTCAGCTAGAGCTTAGGAAAGAAGTGTGAGCCATATGTGATGACTGAAGTCAAAGGAGTGGGAGGGAGTGGGTGAGATTCCCAGAGACAGTATATGGAACTAGAAGACGTCTGAGGTTGGAGTTCTGAAGACCCTAACTTTCGTTAAAAACAAGACAACTGGCCCCAGATGGAGTCACTTATGCTAAATCCTACGTCACAAAACCCAGACTTAACTAGGTAACAGTTTCAGCCTCTCCCAGAAATGGAATCTTAAACCAGTCAATGAGGAATCACTGGTCAGCACTAGTGAGGTCATTTGCCTGATAGACCCCTGCCTTCCCCTAAAGGAAGTGACCTTGTCCCAACCTAGTATAACAATTTTGCTAGTATAACTTCCTTGTCCTGCTCCTTTCTGCCTATAAAAGTCTTTCATTTTGTATAGCTCCTCAGAGCTCCTTTCTGTCTGCTAGATGGGATGCTGCCCAATACATGAATCACTGAATAAAGTCAATATGCTCTTTAGGGGCTTCCCTGGTGGTGCAGCGGTTAAGAATCCACCTGCCAGTGCAGGGGACACGGGTTCGAGCCCTGGTCTGGGAAGATCCCACATGCCGCGGAGCAACTGAGCCCGTGCACCACAGCTGCTGAGCCCGCGAACCACAACTACTGAGCCTGCACGCCTAGAGCCTGTGCTCCGCAACAAGAGAAACCCCCGCTCGCCACAACTAGAGAAAGCCTGTGCGCAGCAATGAAGATCCAGCGCAGCCAAAAATAAATAAATTTATTTAAAAAAATAAGATCTTTAAAATTTACTCAGTTGAATTTTTTTTTTTAACACATTTAAAGAAGACACAGTAAAAGAGCTTCTTAGCGGCAGCCTGGGACTTCACGTTGCATTGTCCTACATTTATGGGACTTGTAAGCTCCTAAAACAGTGCTCAGGAGGAGTTTGAAAAGGCATGGCTGACTCTGTAATTTTGGAAGTGGGGAGGGAGCAGGAGCTCCCCATAGTAGTTTTTCATGACTTGTTTCTTTCAAGAAATCCTTTGTATTTCTGACATTACAATGCATTTATGACATATGTTTTTCTCTAGGTTTCTTGAACAGAGCTGATATATTAACACACATTTTACTCACCTGAATTTATTTACGTAAAATTTTATGTTGATTGCAACATGCCATTTAAAGCCCACATAGCTATTTTACCATACATTCGAATGTGAACATTATAAGAAATCAATAAGTGTTATTTATTGCTGGAACGTATGTTACAGAACTCAGCTTTTTTAACCACTTCTACTCTTCCCACACAACCCACTTGTTAAAAGATTTACATCCCATTAACAGAGTATTCCACCTCTAAGTGAAAACTTTAAAATGGAGCAGTGGCATGGGAGTGGATTCCATTTTTAACAGTCTGTCCGCTACGAAAGGACAGCAACTCTCGCCATCAGTAAGTGGTAAGGAAATGAGGGCATTTCTAGGAAGAGCAGATATAGTTGAGACTTATTAATAAACCCTGGTTATAATTTTAGGTTTCCAAGGTTTTAAAGGACTAAAAAGTAGGACAAAAGGAGAAGAAATTAGTGTTTGATTAAAACAGAAGTACAGTATTATATTTATCTTTATATAACTAAAAACCACACTTCTGAAGAGCTGATTAGAAAAATCATTGTTTTTACACTTACTTGATTTCCTTTAATGCCATTCTTCACATCTGAAATAGATAATATTCTGCTCTAATGTCTACACTTCAGTGTAAAATTATAGAACAGAAAAAACAAGTCACAGAAGGCTAAAAATAATTATGAATTTCCTTTTAAATAAGAACTTAGAGCTAGTGTATTTAGAAGTAAAATTTTTTTTGAAAAACCTTTATGTCATAGAAGGTGTGCTGTATACGTTTACTCGTTTGGTTTTCATTAACAATAAGCTAAAACAGTAAGTAGGTTTTGGTAAGAGATTCTTCTGGTTTGTTTTACCTGCAGACAAAAGTTACTTTTAATGCTTCTTTGTGTAATTACAGGGCGTAGGAAAAAACAAGATTGTTGATAGATTCCTTCACCTGCTCAACAGACCTCGAGAATATATCCAGTTGCACAGGTAAGAGGATAAAACCCACAACCTCTTAAGATCTGGTTTAGTCATTTATTTTGCTCCCAGTACAATTTAAAAATACTTTCTTAAAGGCCCATTTTTAATATACCAGTTTCATTTCTGTTCCTCCTACTGTTATCTCTCCTCTCCTTAAAAGGTAATAAAACCATGCAAAATTTATTTTTAAAGTGACTAATGCTTTATAAACATGAATTAATAGATATTTTGTGGACAAAGAGTGATGAACATTACATTCAGGAAGCAGTTTTCATCAACATAAAGGCTCTTAAATTAGAAGAAAAATATGTAGAGACTAAGTGCACTCTCTAACAGGAAGCTAAAATCGCTCACAAGGAGAAACATAAGCTATATGAATCTCAGGTGTGAGATAAGGAAGTCAAAACTATGAAGCAGTAAGTTTTTAGTCTCCTTGCCTTCCTTGAAAACATTTTGCGGATTATTTAATTTTGTGTGATCAGAATGCTGGTCCAGGGATAGCTTTTAATCAAATAGATTTTCTCAACATGGATTGTTTTTAGCTTTATCAATGAACCTGTTCTGAATATTTTAAAAATAAAATATAAGCAGCAGATCCACCAAAGGGGAGAGAGAAAAAAAAAATCAAGGAATATACCAAGTAATAAGCAACTTAAAAGTAGACTGAATTGTTATTGTTTTAATCCCAGGAAATTAACAAAAATATTGTGTAGTGGAAATAACACTGGATTGAGTTACAAGAATTGGTTTCTGGTTTGGATCCTTTCACTAAATAATGATGTGTTCTTGAGAGGAAAATGTAGGAGAAAAGAAGGTAGAGTTAGTGGACTAAAGGAGAAAGAGAAGAGGACCAAAGTGAAGCTGAGAGATGGTCAAAAACTCCTTCTTGGCATTTACCCCTCTGGCTGTGATGGAGTAACTAGTACCAGGTTAGTCCTACCACAGTAAATAACTATAAAACTGGACAAGACTCACAAACACTGGGAAAGGAACAACCACTAGGGACTGGTGAGCTGAACAATCACCAGAGGTCCCACATGGTTAAGAGACTTGACTAAACTTACTCCTGGTATTCACAAGATATCCTGTAAAGTTTATGCTTTAGAAGTAGGATCAATCTGTCCCTAGAGTAAAAGCTACTTTATGCCTACCCTTAATAAGTTTAAAAATAACTCTTGAAAAAACAAGGATGTTTGCTATTTAACACTATTTTGTAAGTTTTTCTCATACAAAATGATTTTAAAAGTTAAGGGGATGTATGTTGGGGGAAAATGTTTTGAAAAACATTTTGAAAAAATTGTTTTGAAAAAAATCAAGCTGATTCAGAAGTAAATTAACTGCTTAGCTGAACAAACTTACCGAGCAATGAAAGAAGACTACAAAAATCCAAACATTTAACAACAGAGCATTCACAATATGAAGCATTCAATTGAGTATTACTAGGCATACAAATAAGCAGAAAATAGACCCCAAATGGTCAATAGAAATAGACCCTAAAATGACAGATGATAGAATTAGCAGATAAGGACTGTAAAACAGTTGCCTTAAATATGTTCAAGCATATAAAGGGCATATAAAGGGGGAATGAACATAATGAGGGAATAATTAGGAATTCTCAGTACAGAAATAGCAACCTTAAAAAAGCAGTCTCACATATGGGCAATTAGAGTTTCAAAAAAAAAGGACGAAGAATGAGGCAGAGTAATACTTAAAGATGTAATGGTGAAAAAATTTCCAAATTTGATGAAAAGCATGAAGTCACCAATCCAGGAAGCTCAATGAACCTCTAACAGGATAAGCAGGAAACCACAATAAAGTACATTATAATCAAATTGTTGAAAATTGAAAAAGGAAATCTTTAAAGCTGCCAGTGAAAAAAAGACATATTACATATAGGAGGAAAATCATAAAAATGACTACTGACTTGTCATGAGAAATAAATAATTGTGAAATAAATTTCACAATTCAGTGAAATAGTTGTTTTTAAAGAGCCAAAAGAAGAAAAAAAAAAGTCAGTATACAATAGTATATCTGGCAAAACATTCTTTAGAAATGCAGACATTCTTGGATGAACAAAAACAGAGTATTTTTTACCAGCAAACCTGCATAATATAAGAAAATTACAGTTCAGTATTTTCCATGAGCATAGATACAAAAATCCTTAACAAGTATTAAATCAAATTCAACAATATATAAAAAGGATAGTACATCATAACCAAGTGGGTTTTATCCCAGGAATATAAAGTTGGTTTAACATTTGAAATCAAATAATTTAATTCACTCTATTTACAGCATAAAGGAAAAGCCATATGATCATTTCAGTCATTGCCAAAAAACAAACAAACAAACAAAAACACTTGGTGAGATGCAGTGCTCATTCATGATAAAATGTTACAGCAAATTACAAATAGCAGGAAACTCCCTCAACCTGTTAAGAGGCATCTATGGAAAACCTATAACTAACTTATATTTAATGGTAAAAAAAAACAACAACTAAATACTTTCCTCCTATGATTGGGGAAAAGGCAAAGATATTCACTTTTCATCATTATGCTACAGGTCCTAGCCAGTGCAGTAAGGCAAGAAAAAGTAATAAATGGCACATATGTTTAAATAGAAGAAGTAAAATTGTCTAGAGACAACATGATTGTGTATATTAAAAACCCTAAGAAATCAAAAAAAAAAAAAAGAAAGAAACTATCAGAACTAAAAAGTAAATTGAGCTAGGTCACAGGACACAAGGTCAACGTACAGAATCAGTTGTATTCCTATATAATTGCAATGGACAATGGGAAAATTAAAATATTTAGATACCTTTTATAATAGCATAAAAACATGAAATACTTAGAAATAAATCTAACAAAATTTGTACAAATTTTAGTTTACTAATTTTAATAGGACATGGCTAGGTCATCTCAACTCCTAAACTTCTATGGCTCACCTAATACATAGCTTCAGAAAATTTCTAGCCTATTCCCATATCGTCTCACAGTTCTTCTTTATATGAATTACGCCTTATGTAAACCTAGGAATTTCAACTTACCTTTTTTTTTTTTAAGAATTTACTATGTCAAGATTACAGGACTAGGTGTTTTAGGAGATATGGAAAGAAATAAGAAACATAATCTCTATCTTTAAGGAGCTGTAATACTGTTCTTGTTTGTGATTATTTCAGTCTTTCATGTTCCACTTAATCTAAAAAATTAACTCCTTTTTTTCCTCACCTTTAAGCCTTTCCAGCAGTTTTTTCCCCTACATGAACAAAGTTTGGGGGAAATAATGAAAGAATCAAAATGTTTGCTAGTTTCACCTGAATAACTTATTTGTAACATATCACAGTTCCAGTTTTTGAGCCACAAGACACGCGGCAAGGCCCATATTTTATGTTTTAAGGATGATACAGTGAGCATTGCAGTTATTCATTCTTATTTGTGCTGTTTTATCTCTTTCATTTTGGTTTCATTGTGTTTAGTCTGTATAGTGATGCCCTTAAAAATATGTAATTACTTGGAAGTTTTAATGAATTATATACTGATGCCACTTAATTGTATAAATTAGAGCCAAGACAAATGAATTTAAATTTTATATTTTAAAATAATCAAGCAGAAAACCAACTTTTCTCTTAAGGATGACTTCAGAGGTTGAAATCAGCTCTCAAATTTATGCTCAGAAATACGGAAGTCACTTTATATGAGGGTCCCTTTGTATGGTGAGGCAGTTTTTAGATTTCTGTATATTGGACATTAAAATATTTTTAAAGAAAGATACATTAGGCTGAGCTAGCTCAATTAATTCTGATTGTAGATTATGAAGGTTAGTTAATATAATCAGTAAGAAAGGAAGCAAAGAAATGTAACATGTACTTAGTAATTATTCTTGGGTCTATGTCACCATCACATTCATTGTAAACAGGCCTTTTGCTTATAATTCATTATCTTTAATAGTTATAAGAAGTTTTAATAAATCTTATTTTTCTAGGAATTATTCCTTGTCATCTAATTATTGGCATAAAGTTGTTTATAATACCACTTTATGATATTTCAATGTCCTTAGGCCCAGTAATGATATTATCATTTTTATTCCTGGTATTGGTTATTTGCCTTCTCTCTTTTTTTCATGATCAGTTTTGCCAGGAGTTATCGATATTATTGGTCTGTTCAAGCAACCAGCTTTTGGCACTGTTGAATGTCTCTTTTGTATGTTTCTTTTCTATTTCAATAATTTCTGATTTTATCTTTATTATACCCTTTTATTTTCTTTGGATTTAAAGTGCTGTTTATTTTTAAACTTTTTTATATGAATGATTAATTGATTTATATGTGTTTGAGGCTGTCTATATTTGAATCTCTTTTTGAGTCTTGGTTTTCTCATCTCTGAGTAATAGACGTTGAGAAGGTCATTTTTTATATCTCTTAGGTCTTTATTCTAATATCTTTGAATAGGCAAGAAGAAGACAGTATTTAATGTGCTTTAGAAAATTTAGAAGATTAGAGATACAGTCATCCCTCATTATTTGTAGGGGATTGGTTCTAGGACCCCCGTGGATGCTAAAATCCACAGATGCTCAAGTCTCTTATATAAAATGGTGCAGTATTTGCATATAACCTGTGCACATCCCCCCATATACTTTAAATCATCTCTATATTACTTATAATACCTAATACAATGTAAATGTTATATAAATAGTTGTAAATACAGTGTAAATGTAGTGTGAATAGTTGCCACATGACAAATTCTAGTTTTGCTTTTTGGAACTTCTGGAATTTTTTGTTGTCCCAAATATTTTCAATTTGAGATTGATTGAATCCATGCTGCAGAAACTGTGAATACAAAGGGCCAACTGTACTATGCTTTACTTTCTACCTAGAATGTCTCTTATACCAATCTTTTGTTGAAAAGTAGCAAATAATTCAAAAATAGTAAAGAATTACCTGCTGATTATATCCCATGGTAATTCTGATATTGGCTACATAAATATATTTTCTATGAAAAAACTTTCTAAATTCAAAATGTAATAAAATTTTCAAAGTTACAGATTTTTATTGTTTTTCCTTATAGCACTCATTGCTATATCCTTGATTGATGATAGTATTACAAATAAAATATCTACTCATTTAGATACTGTGGTACCTCTATTTGTCAGTATTTGATATTTAATTTGTTATGTAAAGTTGGAAGTAAAAAAAAAATCTCCATTTCTGTTTAAAATATATATTATTAAAGGATTTTCATTAAATAGACTGACATTCCCACCAATTTCAATGTGGACAGTTTTTTTCTTTATTATGTACAATTTTATGACTATATTTGTCATAAAATTAAAGCTCATGAAATTGACTTAAGAGAAACATATGTTTTAAAAGATCTAAAAATAGCAGTCAAAAAAAATGTTTGGAACTTCTCTGATTTATGGGTGACCTATTTAATGTCATTAACTCTGTCAATTTTAGATTCCTTTTAATGGATTTGCAATGTTACCATCTAAGTAATCAGTCACACTCAATTTAGTTTATGGATGCATTCCAACAAAATTAGTTATGCGCCATTCAAAATATAATCTTGATAAGTAAAACCGTCACCAAACATACATGAAGAAAACATACAACCAACGTACTTTTGAGTATGGCCATCTTATGTTTTAATGATCAGATCTCATAAAATGAGCAAGCTAGGCAATTCATGTTTTTAGTTAAAATCAAGATGTTGTCCTAAGAGTATGATTTAGATAATTTAAAAGATTAATGAGTATAATGACTTTTATGGTATATATTTCAAGCAGAGGAGACTACATGGCTCACATTTGTGAAGTGTATTTATTTACTTCTTTTCCCCCAATATTATGTTAATTTGACATTAAAGAGGACACTTGATATGTCAACTTCTGTAGCTATATTTCCTCCTTGGATAAAAGTATACTTCTGTATCAAAATCAGAATTATCTTAGTTTTGAAATTCTTATGTTACCATATTTTTTTTCAACTGCTACCCTTCATATAAGAAGACGATGGCACAGGTCCAATCATTAGCATGACCCATATGCTTGTTTATTTTTCTAATACTGGTGCCCATTGTAAATATAGAGTTTTCAGGTCCCCCAGCAAAGTCCCAACTTTCTCTTCAGTGAGGTTTTCCCAATGTATGCTCAACTTATTCCAGACTGAACCATTCTCTGTCCTACTCACAAGTATTGAACTTGTATGCATACCTGTCTTTATTCTTCCCTCTAAAATATACTCTGTTTCTCCCTGAATACTTCAAGATTTGGTCCACTGTTACTTCTGCATGGAACTTTTCTGATTTGTCATTCTGGGTGTATTTGTTCCCTCCTCTGAAACGCCACAGGACTGAATTTGTACCACTGTGATAGAAAGAACATGGATTTTAAAAGATAAAATTATGTCTCTACCATTAACTTTTTTTTATTATTATTAAAAACTTTAATAATTTTTAAAAATTTAATCATTTAGATTTTTTTAAACATCTTTCTTGGAGTGTAATTGCTTTACAATGGTGTGTTAGTTTCTGCTTTATAACAAAGTGAATCAGCTATACATATACGTATATCCCCTTATCTCCTCCCTCTTGCGTCTCCCTCCCACCCTCCCTATCCCATGCCTCTAGGTGGACACAAAGCACCGAGCTGATCCCCCTGTGCTATGCGGCTGCTTCCCACTAGCTATCTATTTTACATTTGGTAGTGTATATATGTCCATGCCACTCTCTCATTTCGTCCCAGCTTACCCTTCCCCCTCCCCGTGTCCTCAAGTCCATTCTCTACATCTGCGTCTTTATTCCTGTCCTGCTCCTAGGTTCTACCATTAACTTTTATGTGGCCTTGAACTCCTTGAGTCCTAATTTCTTTACCTACCAAACTGAAATAATAATACCCTTCAAGATGGTTGTTAAAATTAGGTGAAAATGTTTGCCAAGGACCAAGCACAATGTCTGGCACATTTTAGGTCCCTAAATACTCAGGCTAACTCATAAGTATTAGTTTCTTGCCACATACCCCACTTCCTCTCACTCTGATTTGCATTATAATTTCTATATCTTGTGTCCTTCCCCCCTCCCCCAGTCATGGCTCCCCAACTAAATAAGGAATTTTTTGAAGGCAGGAGTCAGGTTTATTCATTATATATTAATTCATTTCACCTAATTTGTATTTATTAGATTCCTGTTGTTTGCCCATAGCTGTTTGGGGGCACGGATGATGTACAGTCATTCCTAGTATCTGTAGGGGATTGATTCCAGGACCCCCACGAATACCCAAATCCTAGGATGCTCAGGTCCCTTATATAAAATGGCATAGTATTTGCATATAACCTACACATGTCCTCCCATATGCTTTAAATCATCTCTAGATTACTTATAATACCTAATACAATGTAAATGCTATATAAATAGTTATAAATGCAATATAAATGCTATATAAATAGTGGCTGGCTCACAGCAAATTCAAGTTTTGCTTTCTGGAACTTTGAGATTTTTTTTTTCAAATGTTTTCAATCCATAGTTGGTTGAGTCCTTAGATGCAGAACCTGTGGGTGTGGAGGGCTGACTGTATAGATGATGATATTGATTTTGACTAGATGTGCTTGCTTGCTTGTCAGTGGGTGAGAATACATCAACATTTATAATACAGTGTTGTATATAAGCCAGAAAGAAACATGTGCAGGTTCTGTGGGACCCTTGAAGAGAGGTACCCACCCCTCTGAGTGTGTGCATGTGATTTGGTGGAAGGGGTCTGGAGAAGATGGCACTCAAACTGAGTCTTTAGGGATAAGTAGGAGTTTTCTAAGTGCAGAACACAGAACAAGGCATTGTAGTTATTGAAAACAAGCTGTCTAAAAGTAGGAAGTGAAGGCAGCTTGGGTAGCATGGAATGTATGTGGGTAGATGCAAGAGTTGATGCCAAGAGGAAGATGTGGACCTTGTGGGGACTTCATGGGCCTTGCTGAGGTTGGATTTTATCCTGAATGCAATGTGATGGCATTAAAGCAAGATCATTAGGACCATAGTCTGTGGGTAGATCAGAGTCAGATGAGACTTGAATCACAGAGAACACTAGGAGGTGATTGCAGTAATCCAGATAAAATTGTTGGAGCCAAACAAACATACTGGCAATGAAAACGGGAAGAAGGGAAGTGGTGAAGTGGATTTAACTGGCTAATTTTAGGTTGATAACTATATGGAGGCTGAGGAGAATAAAGAAGAGTGGACAAGGGGAGGACTACTGCACTGCATTGTAGATGGTTATTGTTAAAACCCTTGTTTTTCCCCTTTCATATTTTTGTATACTTTTTCTTTATGAGATCAAATGAGATAAAATGAAGTGTAAAACTGTAGCACTGACCTTCTCCATATCAAATATCCTGGAGTGAATGATGACATGCTTTAAAAAGCACAGCATAATTCAGCATACAAGGCTTTCCTCAATCTGAAGAAAACTGAATGTGACAGTATAAATTTTGAAATTCACGAAGTCCCAAAGGGCAAATAGATGTATCGGTAAGAAATAGAAAAACTAAAAGCTTTTTTGAAGTCTCATGGAAAAAATTATTATTGAGCCATCAAGACATTCTGATAAGAGCAATAGAGAACTGGAGATCATGACATCTGATGTCATAGACTGCCGGGATACTCCTTCTGTCTCATCTTCCCCATTATGAACTTGGAAAGGCTATTTTAGAAACATTTTTATCAGCAGTTAGACAGTAGTTTTCCCACTAAGAATGCCTTCTACTGCCTTTTCTTACAGAATGAATTATGCCACTACCTCTAACTTTTCCATGTAGATCTTTAGGTTTGTAATAATTTTTGACTCCAAATCCATTTAAATTTCTGTACTATTTTTACTTTTTCATTTAACAAACGTGTAACTAGCAGCTACTCTGTGCTAGGCACTGTTCTACACTGTTTTCAAATTGTAACTCATTTTTGCACACAACTCCGAGTTCAGTACTGTTACCATCCCAGTTTTGCAGATGAGGACAGAGGCCGAGAGGTTAAAAAACTTGTCTGAGGTCACATAGCTGGCTTCATACAGTCTGGCTTCAGCCTTATGCTCTAACCACTGCACTGTGCTGCTTCTTGACTTTGTCATGCTGATCAAATAGTATTTTAGTGTTAGTAGCACTTCAGTAAGTACCTCACTAAAGTACTAGCCATGTGTTAAGATTGTTGGTCAACCAATTCTTAGATTTAATACTTCAATCTACATATAATAGCTTGATTTTTTTAAATTCTAGCTTCATATTTCTAATCCTTGCCCAGCTTGATCCCAAAGTCTTTCCTTTGGCCAGTTATTCCATATTTTCCCTTTTGTCTCCAATAATAATATCCTTATTAAATTTCATTTTCTGTTTTCTTGACTACTTCTCCAGATTATTAAACTTCTTTTGTGTCTTAACGCACCTCTCCTGAGGTGTATCATCAGTGTACTTAACAGCTCCGTTTTCTGTTCTGTCACCCAGGTAATTCATAAAATTGTAAACCAAATCAATGCCTGTGATCTTTTATATGATGTTCCTCCCAGGCTGACACTGCTTCAGTTCTCGGTGCACTCACCAAATGGTTGTTGTAGGTTATAGAGGTGGGTGAGTCAGAGCTGCAGACAGACCCTGAAACTGGAGATCCCAGCCAGCAGGCTGCTCTAGACTGTCTTGGAAGAGAAGACTGGAAACAAGCAGGATTCTATGGGATTCTTTTTTATTTTTATTTCCTAAATCACAAGCTAAATAAGCTTGAGAACCACTGATACAGTGTGTGTTTTTTCTTTGTTTTGTTATATCCTTTGCCACTAGAGGATAGCTACATTCTTTTCAAGTGTTACATACTTTTTTAGTTTGAGAAAAATTTCAAAAATCAAAAAAATGTAAATAAAAACATGTAGCACATACCCAAATTTATCGCTCATATTTAACAACTGTTAATATTTTCCTCAAATTTGATTCTACTCTTCTTTTTGCAGAAAGGAAACGCTAATTATAGCTAAAGTCCCCTTTACCACCACCTCCAATCTCATCTCCCCTTCTTCAAGTCAATCACTATTCTCAATTTAGTTTATAACCTTCCAGTCATTTGTATGCATGTTTTTTTAATTTGTAAAGCAAATTTTTGTTAGGAAAATAGTTATTTCACACTGATTTCCACTGTAAAATCATTGATGCTCTGATGGCAGGGGTGGGGGGGGGAATTTTTTAAAACCTTTAGTCCTTAGTTGTAATAAAACATAAACTCAATCTTACAATTGTTTCAATATCAGATTATCTTAACATGCTTAACATCGCGCTCCAACCACTTGAACCTGCTCTCCTCTCTGGAGAGCTTCACCTTCAGGTTTCTTTCAGCAGCATCCTTAGTTAAGCTGATAGAGTGAAGAAGTATCTTGGGCCAGTGTCATATACTTCCCAACCACCTTTTAATTCATTAAGATCTAAAATGTTACTTTGTTGAGCTTTATAAAGTGCCAATTCTTATAAGTGAGACAGATATTGCTGTAGCCAGACCCTTCAGATGACAGCAACAGTGACAACATGAGCTGAAGGAGATGGGGTGAGGTGCTTAAATTAAGCAGGTAGATTTGTGTCCTAATGCGATCACTTAGTTCACAACACCGTTATCTATTTCTCTTAATGGATATATATCTGTAATGTTTTGTGCAAGAATTAAGAGCACTGCTGGAAAATCTTAAGAATTTTTTCTTTATTTCATTTGAATTTATTCCTTTATGCATCCAAATAGTCAACAGATATCTAGGTTGGGTACTCTAGAAGCAGAGCCAGAGATGGAAATGTCTGTATAAGTGATTTTAGAGGGAGAGCTTTTAGGTGAGACTTTCTGGGAAGTGAAGGAATCAGGATAAGACCGTGGAAAAGAAGTGGTTTTATTTATTTTTTAGTTTTTTAGTTTTGGCCGCCCCATGCAGCTTGTGGGATCTTAGTTCCCTGACCAGGGATCGAACCCTGGCCCCTGTCAGTGAGAGCACGGAGTCCTAACCACTGGACCGCCATGGAACCCCCAAGAAGTGGTTTTAGGTGAAGTCTGGCCTCAGCCTCCTCACAGGGAGCTCTGGAGCACGAATGGCACTACTCAGTTATCCCACCTGAAAGCAAGAGAGCCAGGCTTCTTTGCCCCCACGTCAGTGAGGCGTTAGTCAGGAGAGGAATCAGGGAGAACCTCTAACTTCCCAGGCATTTCTGGACAAGGTACTCCCCAGTGATGGAGGGCAATTCTTTGGAGAGGGGTGCAGCTGTGAGCTTTTAGAAGTCAATGGTACAGTAGCTGTGGGATGGGTGCCTTTGGTAGCAGAGGAGATCTGGGTAGGACACCAACAGCATATACTACCAGACACCAACAATATACCCTACCAGAAAACTCAGCCTCCCATTGAGCACAGCCCCTAGCACTGTTCTAGGCCTTGAGAAATGCAGTGATGAACAAGATAGACAAGGTCGTTGCTGCCATGAAGCTTTCCTTCTAGTGGTAAAAAGGAGACATGCAATGAACAAATAATTCAGTAAACTGGAAAATATCAATGCTATAATGGAAATGATATAAAAAGTTTTATAGGGTAATGTGATAAGGAGTAAATGGATAAGTTTGGCAGCAGTTACTATCTTCATAATTGTGCTGGGATTTACAGCAAGACATGCTAGCATTTTAGCAGCTTTGTCTGTTCTGGAGATTCAGTGGTTGAATTGACCCTATGTAAGATGGATCCATAAAAGATTACAGATTATAGGAACTAGAGACTTGTGAGAACTTGGACTAGTGATAGTTTGAAATAGGATTCCAGCCAACAGCTGAAGTTACCAGGCCTAGCTAGGGTCTGACCCAGGGGGAATAGGGTTTTCAGGACTAGGGTTACTAGGGATACTGGTACTAGTATCAGTAAATCCCCAAATAGGAGATTTATAACCTCTCTGAGCAAAACCAATGAGTCATGTATCTCATTCCCTGGTTAGAATAGGAAATCAGGAACTGAGCAGGGCTGAGCCTGCAGCTGAGTGCAACTGAATAAAGTAGGGATAGCACTATAAGCTCAGCAATCTACTAACAAAGGTGTCTTTCATGTTATACACACCACATTCTGAATGTGATTTCTTTTACCAACTCTTAGTGGTAGTGGTATAAGTTGTGTATAATTGAATATCATTTTCCACCAAGGACTTAAATTCTGCTGCTGCATTATTTGAACACTTTTACTAATACATATTTCCTGGTTTCTGCTGGCAGCTGATCAGATGACAGTAGTGCTACATAGTCAGCAGTGTTCATTTGTTTTAAGATGTGGGTTTTAGGAATGCATTGCATCAAAAAGTATAAACCATTCATTATAAAACTGGGCTAAAATAAAACAGAAGCCTCAAATTTTTAAAAGAAAAGCATGAGTTTGGGTAACCTCTTTGAGCCCAAATTTCATCATAGGATTGTTGGAGGTATTAAATGACATATGTCACATGTGTCTAGAACAGTGCCTGGTGTGTGGTAGGTACCCAGTTAAAATTAAATCTCTTCTCTATAAGTCTGTATTGTCCATATATCTTCTGCCCCTTCCTCTCTTCTTAGCTTTGAATTTGCAGTTTTCTTTTTAAAATATCCACATTGGTATCTCTGGAGCATTTCAAATCCAAAATGTCCATCTCTTCATACCAAATTTTCCTTTATAAATGTCCTCCAGCCCCTTTTCTATACCTCATTCATGGTGGGTATCAGTAAAGCAGTGTTGATTATATGATTGGTAAAGGAAAGAATGGATGTTTCCTCTCTGAGCTTATGGAATCCTGTATCCAGTCACCTGGTCTGTAATCAGTATCCCTTTTTCCTTTCCCAGTCCTTTATCTTGACAGCCAGTTATTACAAAATCATGTCTACATTTTTCTAGGTCTCCCAAATATTTTCCTCTTTTCCTTTCCTACAGTCACTGGCCATACCTAGACTATTACAATAGTTTCTTCTCCTTCACCTAGAATTGTGACCAAGTCCTTTCAATTCCATCCTCTAGGCCATAGATCCATTCCTCATTTTCTCTTGCCTGGACTTTTACAGTAGCCTCCTGGTTAAAAACTCAGCCTTCACTCTGTCTTTCCCAAGCCTTGTACTGTTCCATCAATAAAGTTGATCACTTATTCTCCTGCTCAGACCCTTCAATGACTCCCATTGCCAGCAATATCAAGTCCATAGTCCTTAATCGGAGCCCCATCTGTTTCATTAGTCTTACTTCCAACCTTTCTCTCCCACATACTTAGGCTTAATCCATACGAACAGCTTGTGGTTCCCAAGAATCACATGCATATTCACAACTCCCTCACTTGCCACTTGCAGCTTTGATAGCCTGGAATGCCTTTCTCTATCAAGTCTGTCTGGAAAATTCTTACTTTTTCTTCAAAATGCAAATCAAAGTCTTTTCTTCAAGAAAAATTTCTTAGACCCTTCCTTCTCCTTTTCCTTCACAAGCAGATGTTTCCTTTCTTTGTGACAACATTAGTACAAAGCGCTTCTTAAAGTGGGGAGCACGTACCAAGAAGTTCAAGACCATCCACTGGAACATGGGAAGACATTAGAATTTATATTTACTTTGCTCTTAAAAATATGAAATAAGCATTACCAATATTTAGTATACTGACTGACACTGGCACCCTCATTTGTTCAGTTTGTCACATATGGGAAATGGGACGTATCCAGAGAGAATTGTGGGAGTTTGTATTATGAGAACATGACAATGGTGCTCTCAGGTACTCATTTGATTGCACAATATGACCACACATAACAGTTTACTGTGCCCAGTTTAGCAGATTTGTGGTTTACGTTACCCAGTGTTAACTAAGCCAGCCCTCATATAATGCATAGTGGTTTAAAAGATTCTTGAAGAAACAACCCTGGGTTGAAAATATCGTTAATAATGTAAACATAAACAAATGACATGGAATCGGCAGAAAATTATGTAAGTATAACTATTGATGGAGCATCTGATTTGATTGGATAGAGACAAGACTCTTGAATAAGGTTACAGAGGACATCACACATGAAATGTATTCACTCCATGATGATTCAAAACAAAACACTGCCACAGCGATTGAAAGCAGACTTGCACACAGTGCTACAGGATGTCACCAGTTAGATATGTCACATAAAAACAAGAGCTTTAAAGCAAAGCCAGAACTATTACAATATTTTGGAGTAAGGTAGGAACTGACCGTGAAAATCTTTTATACTACACAGTCTCACTTATAATCTCATTGTAAAGTATTTAAAAGATCTGTCAAACCTACCCATTTGTCTTCTACAAAGTCAAGAGTTCACAATTTGTTGATCTGTCTGTGTGTTAATGGCGGTTAGAGAGATGCTACGTAACAGATACTTTAAAAGTTAAAAAAAAAAAACATTTAATTTGACCCTTCAAGCTACAGGTCATGTTTTAGCAGTAAAGTAGAAAATAACTCCTTAAAAAAAACTTCTCTGGAGAGAGTGTTTTTAAATCAGATGTTTATAACTGTTTCAGTTAGTTTTTTTGTGGCTGAAAATAATGTGGCTGAAAATAATGTATGTCGCTCTGTGATATTGTGATATAATAATTATATGTTTGGTCTTCATTCCCTTTCCCGGCACAAGAGCTTCTAAAACACTTGTAATTTCCTGCGTGATAAGGGTATCTTTTGTTAAAATATTTGGTCTTCGTCTCCAGTTCTAAGACCCTTGGAATCTCCAGAGTGATAAGAGAGTCTCATAAGATGACTCTAGGGTTTCTAGAGAATTGTTGGGTGTGGAAAACCCACACATTTGGTGTCAGAAGTAGAAATAGATCGTAGTACTCCTAAAATGTCTCATGTCTGCACACTAAAACAATTTAAAATACAATTTCCTACAAATGAAGAGTTTCAGTGAGTTTTGAACCTATTCGCGCAAAATATATATAAAATGTGACGCTGTCTGATTAGTTTGCAAGAACACTGATATCAGGAAAGCTGGAAATTCCCAAACCTAACTGTAACGAAAACCTTTGTATGTTTTGATAGATGAGATTGAAAAATGCATGTTAAGCTATAGGGACTGCAGTCAATGTTGCACTTCTGTTTGGAGCTACGTGTCTTCGTGAGCTCTTTTTCAGCTATAATAAGTATTGAAATAAACTCAATTTAGGACTGGACCTTTAAATCACACAAGTAATAAAATGTATTAATCACATTATTCTTTCTAAAATATCCTTCTTTAATTTTTACTGAGAACAAAAAGGGTTTTTTTTGTATTATTAACAAATAAAATTTTAAAGTGTTTTTAAGGTATTGTTTTTCATCTTTAGCTCAGTTGTTGTTTCTATTTTGGTATACTTTAGAAGGTATCTTCTTAAAACAAAAACATTTTATTAATGGTACATTTAGAGCCACTGACCTAGAGTAGGCTCTGCTATTATGCACGTCATTCTTTATCACAGTCATGTGTTTCCACCTCTGTCTTCCCTGCTAGACAGTGTTCTCTCACTAAGGGCAGGGGCATTTCTTTGAACTGCCTCCTCCAGCATGATTTCTGGAATATGGTAGATGTTTGATAAGATTTGTTAAGCAAATGAATAAATGCAATGTCTGTTCCTTCCCATCCATCTTTGAGACATCCATTTAGAGAGTTCTCTAAATGGATAGATGATTGGTCTTCAATTCCCATGAGATGAAAGTCAGACTCTAACACATGATATTTAAGAAGAGTGTGCATTCCGACTCACCCTACCTATCCAGCTCTACTCCCCTCCATGCAGCTATGTTCTAGACATGCTCAGTGCTTCCCCAAACTACTCTTGTGTCTCCAAACTTCGACATGTTTTTCTGTTCCTCTACCTGGAAGCACCTTCCACCCATCTCTGCCAGTTAAAATCAAATTTAATCATCAAGATCCTGTTTTCTTCAGTCAGAATTAATTGCCTTCTCCTCTGTGTCCCCATTGAACTTTGTTTTAATTTCTATTATAGCCCTTATCACATTCTGATGTACGTTATTTTTTATTTTTATTTTATATTTATTTATTTATTTTGGCCGTGCCGGGTGGCATGCAGGATCTTAGTTCCCTGACCAGGGATCGTACCCATGCCCCCTGCATCGGGAGCGTGGAGTCTGATGTGAGTTATATTTATCTTATATGTCTCTTGTCATGTGAGCTTCTTGAGAGCAGGAGCTCTGAATTATTCATTTTATAACCCTTCATGCCTAATAATCTGCTTTACAAATTGGTAATACATAATATAATTTTAATACACTCACGGGTTTATTCATTCTTTATGCAAACATTTCTTACATGCCTAGAAGGTACAAGGCATGATGACAGGCTCTAGGTATATTAAAAATATATATATATGATATCCTCTTATCTATAGATGGTATGCCTAGTGAGGGGACAGTCATATAAATGTTACCGAGCAAGGGCTCTCTGCCCAATGCACATAGAAGCCAATACCAGGGCTCAAATCTGTCTCCTCTGTCTGGGGTTCAGTCAAACCTTCATGAGTTAGGTGAGGAGGGTTGGTATGCAGAAGCGCTGGCAGGGCAGGTTTTGATTGGACGCTTTGGAAAGTGGCCGTTTGTGGTAAGGTGTGTTAAAGGGGGCTTCAGCACTGGGTCTTCCTGGACAGTGGACCCTTCGCCTCTGAAAGGGACCCCGTGTTCAGGTTCTGGTCATGTCCTGGTCCTTTGGTTCCATGGCCGGGGGAGGGAGTGGGTAGAAATTTTGGTTCTAGGTGTTACTTGAGGACAAAATTTTCTCCTCTGTGCATGCTTGGCCTGCATGACTTGCAGTTTTGTTCTGCTGTCTTTGAAAAGTAATTCAGTAACTTGTTAGAAACAGGATAGGTCCAGTTTGGGCTGGTTCTGCGGTTACATGAACAACTAAAATGTTTCATGAGTGTAAAATACTTTCTACGGGCCAGTAGTTCAGCTGGGAGTATAGAAGTGAGAAATATTTAATGCTTCAAAGAGGAGGCAGTATTTGAGTTGAGCCTTTAAGGAACGGGCCTTAACAGTGTGTCAGGCAAAGTGGGGAGAAGGGAAGAAAAAACTTCCCAGGAAAAGTGCACACAATTGGGCACAGTGCTTAAGGAATTACCAGCAACTCAGGGCAGCCTAGGGTACGTGACTGGAGTAGCTGACCGGAATGCACCCGTTTCAACACATTGTTGAACACCTAGTAGATGCTGCTCACTTTTCTAGCATGAGTGACTGCATCAGGAACAAAAGAGCTAAAAACCCCAGGCTTCATATTTATATTCTAGTTGCTAGTGAGAGAGAACAAGATAATTAAAATATGTAGTCTGTCAGATGATAAGTGCCATGGGGAAAATAAAGCAGGGAAGGGGGGCAGAGTGAGGTGTATAATTTTCATAGGTTGACCAGGGAAGGCCTCCCCTGAGAAGTTGACTTTTGAGTAGCCCTGATGGATAGTAGCCTATTTCCAGCCTTTTGCTCCTATAAACATGCCTTTTGTATTTTAAGTTTTATCTGTGTATTAAGTACTCTTTTTCAGGTTTTCGAGATCCTCTAACCTTGAATAAATAGCAATAATACCTAAACTCAAGTGAGAGAACAGGACAAATGGACCACACCTTCATATTCATCCTGAAAGAGTAGAAGAGATTTGCCCAGGAGACGGGAGAACTTTTCAAGTCCCAAGGTGACCTAAGCTGCTGATATCTTGAAAAGGCGCAGTAGTTGAAATGCCCACCAGCTCCAGTCAGAAAATGCTGCACGTAATGCCGCTTCAGCCTCACGTGGGAGGTTCTCCACAGTGATTATCCTGACACAGTTCATAAAGCAGTGAAAAAAACAATTGCCATTTTATACCCACTCATTTATTTAATTTGGGGTTCAAGAAGTGTGCTAGATACCGGAAGAGAAAAAGTGGCCAGAGGCTGAACTAGTTGTGCAGTGTCAGCTGTCTTCCACTCACCCCGGTGAGCTCTGTTGCTGTCTTCCTAATGATGTCTTAAACGCATTTGTATTGGAACAGCTAGGTATATTATGGAATGGCATTCAAAATCTCCATCAAATTTTAAGGAAAAAACGTGAGATGGCGAAGAAATGTGCCAGAGGACTGCTCTGTCCTCTGCCCTCTGATTCCTCAGAGGTATTTGTTCCTTCTCCTCTGCCATTAAAAATGACACTGGAAAATAGGCTGGGGTTGAAATGAACTCTTTAACTTTCGTTGCTAAAAGCAATATATATTATTTTTCTTATGATTCAGTAGTGTCTTCCTTTAAGAACACCTATCATAAAAACTTAGTAAAATAGGTATATTACAGAAAACTTAAACATGGATTTTCTTTAAGTTAAGAGTTCTCCAAGTAGAATGCTTAATTACATACTGTTTTCTATTTGACCCAAGTGGTTCAAGTGTGATAAATAAACCAGAGCATTGGGAATTGTTTCAAGTTGATGAACAACCAGAAATTAGGATAAAATAATTCATGGATTATAGTATACCAAATACTATTATGATAATACAAAATGCAACTTACATAGTAAATTTTAAGCTGTAAGTATCACACGAGAGGTGTATTCTGGGTTATTAACCAAAAGAGGCATGCCTGACCAGTTTCACTGAAAGCTGGTGAACTTAAGTCTTCTCTGACTTAAATAGTTGAAGGCTGTTTATCAGTTGTCTCAGTGATCAAAAATATTTATTTTAACTTTATTTTGAATTGCCTGTGGTAAAATATCTTTTGATATTTAGTTTCATGCAAGATCCAGTTTCTGCTGTGTCAAAGATGGCACATTATTAGTATGGTAAGATAAGTTTACTTAAATATATTACGAATGTAAGCTCAGCAAAGGAAGGAATGTTTACTTTCACAGATACTTATCCATCTTATCTAAAGCAGTGCCCATGAATAGATGTTCAATAAATATTTATTGAATGAATAATTATGGTATATCCTGATATGAAAATGTATTCACTTAATTTTTGACTCTATCAAACTTTTATGTTGTTACCCAATTAATGAGGTGTTTAAAAATATAAATTACTAGATACTATATTTTCTGATAAAGATTTATCCAGTGGATACAGTATTTACCCGCCTCACACTCTGGTTTCATCTGTGTGTGCATCTTTGTACACTCATTTAGTTTTGTACTTTAATCTTCATTTCATTTTATTCCTTTTCAAAAACTGATGAGAAAATGCCTTGTTTAATGTCAGAGGAAAAGTTAAATAAGAGACCTGCATACTGTTTTTCTTTTTTTGTCTGGTAAGGGGGAAATGAAGTTCCTACAAAGAAATTAGGTCATTTTGAGTCCCTAAAATTTACCAAGCCAGAAAGCTAGTGTTCAGAGTAAAGACAAAAGATCCTATGTTTAATATCCTATCTTAGTATATTTATTTTTAAAGACTAGACAACTTATAAAATGTTCAGATTTTGTGAAAGTATTTGATTATCAGCATGGCTTTGAATATTGGAGGAATTTCTTTTTAAATAAGTGTTACTATATTGCTAGGAGACGTGGTAAAGAGGGTAAGTAGATTTTGAAAACTATTTAGAAAATTTTAGCTTCCATCAGATGACTGTTTTGCTGTGGCTATTTTCTACCTGCTGTTCCCAGAAGAGCCTACCTCTGGAGGGCAAAGTGCTGCACCACAGTAGAATTCCTTCCATAAATACTATCCCCCTAATGTCTTCCTTCCTTTTATGGTTCGTTAGCATTTTATGCATCTGGACATAGTGATGAGTGATTGACAACTAAATAAACTATTTGTCCTCCAAAACAAGTATTTTAAGAGCTGGAGTCCTTTTAGTCACTTTGGCAGAAAAAATATTTTGCTTATCTTACTAAAAGGACTTTTCCCTCACAGCATTCAAAGCACATATAATAATAATATCTCTCTCACTTTTATCTTTCTTACTTTTTACTCTACTGTATTTCCTCATATGTTCTCTTTTGATTCCCTCTGTAGAGATGAGTAATCTTGGGTTTCAAGAGTTTAAGTGGTTGGGACTTCCCTGGCAGTCCAGTGGTTGAGACTTCACCTTCCAATGCAGGGGGTGTGGGTTCGATCCTTGGTCAGGGAGCTAAGATCCCACATGCCTCACGGCCAAAAAACCAAAACATAAAACAGAAGCAATATTGTAACAAATTCAATAAAGACTTTAAAAATGTTCCACATCAAAAAAAAAAAAAAAAATCTTAAAAAAAAAAGAGTTTAAGTGATTGACCAAACTAGGAGGACTCAGATTTAGGCCAGTGCTGGTTTTCAACTAACACTGCAATAATCATAGCTAATTTTTGTCTTCCTTTTTTTGTATTGTATGGCAACACTGCTTATATTAATGACTGTTTCTGTTTGAGGGCTCAGGGAAGTTTCTTCCCCAACACGGCAAAATAAATTTGTCTTTCATAGGCAAAGTAGGAAGGGAGTGTTCAGAGAGCCCAGAATGTTTATAAACATTCATGTATTCTCAAATTTAATTAATTCTCAAATTTGTTTGCATCCCCTGTGTCTAAGTACCACTCTCTCTTTTATTAGTGATAATTATTATTAGTACTTCTTATCTTTATTTCATTACTTGCTTTAAAATAAGCCTTGTGGAAGTGATATTCTTGTTTATTCCATGACTTCTTCACTTGAAAATATCCTTCAACAGCA
Organism: Balaenoptera physalus; assembly: GCF_965194825.1. Lineage (NCBI taxonomy): Eukaryota > Metazoa > Chordata > Mammalia > Artiodactyla > Balaenopteridae > Balaenoptera > Balaenoptera physalus. The sequence continues at coordinate 56,803,085 of NC_138899.1, read as the reverse complement.
CTTACTTCTCAAGTAATGTTATGCTTATATCTTATTTGTGAAAATTACCATTTAATTCTATTTTTATAATCATCCCACTTTTTAAAATGTTGAGCAAATATTTGTTAAGTGCCTCCTAAGTGCCATATTCTATCTTTCCTTTCTCATGCTTGGCTTATAATAATGAGTGGACTCTTACTATAGCCATCTCTATTTTAATGAACTACAAAGTTAGAGAAGATTTCTATTAGCTATTTAAAACTCTTGTGTGTCTTTTTTCTTCCGTCACCCTTGTGTTTCACTATTATTGTTTTTCTAAAAGACAACTAACCATAAACCAATTTAAATACAACTTACTAAAATATTATCCTCAAAGTAAACATTGCTATTTTGAGATCTTTTGCTCCTCAATAAATTCGAAGATATTAGCTTAATGTACCTTTATAAGCAACATCGCAAGAACAGATTGTGCTTAACTCTCCAGAGGCCAATTTTCTTTCCTTATTTTAATAAAAACCTGGTCTTTATTCAATCTAATTACTTTTATTGCATCTGGAATCATTTTAAATTACTATTGAAACATTAATAACTCCAACTTAAAAAAAAAACTTTAAAATCACAGAGTTAAAAGAAGACTAGAGTTTAGCACCATATTTCTTTGAGGAGCCCCTTTATTGACACAGGCTTTAATTGATGGACTGCTTTAGTTTGTAAGAGAGTAAGAAGTGAGAACAATTGGTGCTAACGTAAATGTCAGCAATTAGCTGAACATTCTAATTAATTCCTCAAGCATTGCTGATAACTGTTATGTACTGGAAAGACATCCCTTTATTAAACTGTAGGCTAAGGAAATGTTACTAAGATGTGTTTTCTTCTCCTCAGTATTGTTGAAATTGTTGAGTCTATTTCAACTTTTATGAGCTTATGTTTCAAAGCCGTTATTGAGAGGAACAAATCATAATAGAATTGAAATTGTAACAAATAAAATATTCTCTTAGGGTCGTTGTTTATTTGTGTGGAGAATAAATATATTTTGATCCAAGATGCTCCTAAATACAAAGCAATGATTTTAATCAAATATTTTCCGAAAAAGAATCATTATATTGTCTTTAAGAGTCAATTCACATGCTACTTGTGACAATAGTCATCTGATCATTTACTGAGTTGAAGTTTATAATATTGTAAGATAACTTGAAAAACAAGCTTTTTTCTTTTTGTGTGAAGTACTAGTCAGAAGATAGTGGGTTATTTTCTACTCTTATATAATAAGGGACTTACATATAAGCCAACCCATTTTTTAAAAGTTGAACGTAATTTTACATATTTTACTAGCCTTTGCAATCCTTTGATGTATAAGACAAAGGACCAATAATAAGAATAGAACAAAGCCACTTTTTTCCTTGAAGCTCCTCTTTCTCATAGCCTACTCCACTGAAAACCATGATTCCCATTGGTATTTATCCTCATTTGTTGTCCCTTTTGGGAATCATCTGATTTACGCTTGTTCTCTCAAACCTATGGTTTTTATTTCTAGCACAAAAGTCTTTCGAGAAATCTAATTTGACAAATTGTATGCTATCAGAATTCAAGTGTTATAGAACAATTTCATTTGCCTTTTTAAAATTGGAATTCAGCTTGAATTTCCTGTTCTTAATCTGCTATGAAGCACTCTAATTATTAGGGTAATGGCTGAATTTCCTTTCTACTGACAATGATACAAGAGTTGCTTTTTCCATTTCGGTGCTGGGAGGTGTCATGTTGTTGCCTATTAAATATATGACAGCTGAGGTGTGAAATTCACTATGTTGCTGTAAAAAATCTGTGTGAACACGTCTTTCTCTTCCTCACTTACCCCCTTCTGTATTGCCAGAATATTAACAGTGAATTTAAGTGATATTAATTAAACTCTGTTCTTATTTGTTTAAAACCCTAAAAAAATTTTAGCAGACAAGAGCATAAAGTATATCCTACAGTAAACTTATGAGACCCAGGAATACAAAAAATGGATGTGTGACTATATATCATTATATTGCATAAGAAACATTTTATTCATACTAAAGTTGATAATCACCAATACATGTCACAATATATTTTCACTTTCCTTTAACATCCCTCAAGGCTTTATTTTAGATACATTTCAATTTGAAGGTTAGTGAAGGTAAAACAATAATGTTGAATTCTTTATAAAGTGTAGTGCTAAGGCTATAGAAAACAGTAGATCACAAGACAGGCACCAGGCCCATGAGAGCCAGTATCATGAGGGTAGGAGCTTGGAACAGAGGTCAGGAATGGCAATAGGCCAGACCTCCAGGGAATAAATTAAAGAAAACAATCACTGTTTAGTCAAGTTAGAGGGAGAAGCCTTTCAACCTAGGTGCAAAAAAGTCAGGTAGTCTAGAAATTGTAAATGTCAATAATCGTATTGCCAACATACTTGCTCAAGCCCTGGTAAATGAGAACTCTGGTGCAGAAGTTTCCTGCTACAGTAATAAGTGTAAATACAACTCAATTTGAAATCCATGATGGATGTAAACCATCTCCCCCTCCGTCCCCTGACTAGTCAATCCCAAGTGTACGTCTCAACATGACTGTACCTTCTGATATACACTCATAAGTGAATAAGGAAGATTCCTTACCTTAGAGTCAGCCTTAGTCTAACCCAACATTTATTAAAGTGGGTTCTGTAGTTCCAGATTCTCTGTTAAAAAAAAAAAGAGTTCCATGATCCAATATATTTTGAAGTCCATATACTGTATGTTGCACTAGAAGCTACAGTGTTGATTTTTTAACTTTTAACATTTTTGTTCATTTCATTCATGGATTCATTTATTCAACAAAGATTTATTAAATTCATCCTGTGAGTCAGACATCCACTAGATGCTGGGGACAGGATGAGGAACAAGGTAGATATGGTCTACACTCTGAAATCTTAACAGTCTGCATAGAACGACAGATAGTAAAAATAAGCAACTACGATATAGTGTGGTAAGGACTGAAATAGGGGTGACCCAGGACTCAAAGGGAACATACAGCAAAGCCACCTAATTGGTCTAAAAAGGGTCCACAGGGGTTTTCTAAGAAGTACCATCTGTGCTAAAAACCTGAAGATCAAGTAGAAGTTACACAGGAAAGGAACTTTTAGTCACAGCAGCAGCAGTAATGATCGCAACAAATAGTTAAAGCTGGCATGTAATTTTACTCTTTCTATCTGCCATATATTGTGCTAGATACTTTCCCAAGGGTTCTATCAGTAATCTTTCTGGGTAGGTTTTATTATTTACTCAAAATCATATAGTTAATAAGTGGCAAGAACTAGAATTTAAATCCTGTATGGTCTGACTCCAAAGGGTTTTTTCCGCTACTCCACAAACTGCCTTTCAATGCAATTAACTGATTTTGATTAAATTTGTTTTGCTAAGGCAAAAAATGACTTGAGTGATATCTTAAGTTTGCTTTGTCAGTGATTGTCATGTAGTATTTATTAGGGTATTTTTTAATAGAATCACATTTTATATTTTAATAATTGTGATAAAATTTAGCATTTGGGTAGAAGTCTCAGAAGTATATTATGGCACTGAGTTCTGAAGTTCACATTCCACATAGTATCTTACACAGAGAAGGTACTCAAAACAACGCAGTTGTAACTTCACATTTTACTTTGAATAAGTGGTAGGGTAGTTTGAAAAGATAAGTTTGAACTCTTGTAAAGAAAGATGCTACTCACATTTTGGAAGTAATTTAATTCTCTGTATGACATGATCAGGATGGCCGTAGGATTTTTTATTTTTTAGATAGAGTATATGTAGAAGGTGAAGATATGAAATCGAGCTCCTTAAAAAATGTCTGGACCTACCTATGACCAACAGCTTATATACACACATTTTTGGCAAGAATATTCATAGGTGATGTGAACTTCATATCTCATCATGTGTGGAGGTGCATAACATCAAGATAACTCACTATTAGTACTTTTGAAAATCCGGATCTAAAGGAGAGTCAGATAAATAGTAGTAGGTAGACTTAAGAAAGTAAAATGGATTGCCCTAATCCTAACAGAAATGTTCAAAATCCCATGGTTCCTGGAGTGAGGTGAGACAGTCTTGCTTTTGCACCTAGTGATGGCAGATTGGGCCAGAAAGTGTAATTCACAGACCTGCTTTAATTGGCCACGTCAGCATGCCACTCATCACCAAACTCACCATCAAAGTTATTTTTAATTAATCTAAATATTGTATATAAAATACAAATATATATTTTTAATTTCTCCTTTTCACCTTCAGGGAGTTATTTTGAGGAGTGAAATGGTCACAAGGGAAATTACTGGAAGAAAAAAGACAAGTAAAGAACCTGGATAATCTGTAAACTTGGATTAATTCCCAAACCGTTGTAATTTATATTGACATCAACAAAATACTATTGCTGACTGGAATTTCATTTGCTTTTTTATTCATTTTAGGGAAAGCTGGATGGCGGTGAAAAAAGAAATGCTCTTGTGTTGTATTTTATTCGTGATCAAATGTCAGTTTATTTCCTTACTTACTATAAAATGTGTTGGTTTAACTTTAGGGACACCACGGTCCAAACCCTTACTCTTCAGCCTTCTGTTAAAGATGGACTTATTGTGTATGAAGACTCACCTTTGGTTAGTAATACAATTATATGAATATTCTCAAACGTATTTTTTTGAATGATAATTATATTTCAGCCTTTGAGGGTGAGAAATCTCCCATTGGTTCTAATATGTTTCAGTCTTAACTGGAAAACACTCATTCATATGTCATTAGGAGAGTGGATATTTGAATGCAAATTACTGGGAAAATAACATGTTTTCTTATTCTGTTCGTCTCTCTCCAGAGTGAGAGATTTTGATATCCTCTAATGATTACTTTTCTATTCCAGAATTTTGAAAAAAGAAAGAAGTTTGCTGTTTTCAGATGTACAGACTTCAAAATTAGATAATGCTTCTAGAATGTTTTAAAAAATGATTTTAATTAATAAAATATTCGCCCAATGTTTTAGGCAGCTGAGAAGATCATTTCTCAGCTTCTCACATAAGACCCAAAGAAATCTGGCCTGCCAGGCACACCTCTCTGTGTAGATAAATCCTCGGCAGCAATGGCACAAATAAGCCACCATGAGAACCTCTGTGGTCCAGACTCCAGCGATGGGAGTCTTTAGGACCTCCTGCCTGAATTCAACCAGATTGGACCTGACTTTTCTGTGAACAAACATGTGAAGGCTGGAGTTAGGAGTAGAAGCTACATGTTTTCTCTCTCTCTTTTTTTAAATTCAGCTTATTTTTATGCTAAAATTAAAAAGAAAAATCCTTATTCATATTTTTAGAATATGTAATAAAATATTTGTGGTAGAGAGAATCATCTGTGTCTTGATCTATATTTCCTTAAAATTATTTGCCAAAATTATGTAATGATAAAAGTTTATGATATGGTCCATTTTATGTTATATTTCTTACTATGTAAAAAAATAATCTTTGGTTTACATTTAAATCCATTGACTATCTCCTCCTATGCACTCTTTACTTTTTTTTTTTTTTTTTTAATTTTTGGCCATGCCGCTCGGCTTGCATGATCTCAGTTCCCCGACCAGGGATTTAACCCGGGCAATGGCAATGAAAGTACCAAGTCCTAATCACGAGGCCACCAGGAAACTCCCTCCTATCCACTCATTAAAAATGTTTTTAAGGATTTTTCCGAGCTTTTACCTTTCTTCTAATAATGTCACCACTTAGTCATCTAAGACCTAGAACTCTTTCTTATTTTTCCTTTCACTTCTTCCCATCTAATCAGTTGCCAAGGCTATAGATTATACCTCTGGAAAACTCTTCAGATCAATATAATGCTTTTTATTTCCATTTTTTTCCCATGCCTCCTTCCCTAAAATCAGGTCCTCACACCACTTTTTTACCAAATTGTTATGGTACTCCCCTTTTAGTCTATTCCGCATATTTCTACAGGATTAAATGTACTAACGTGTAGCTCCAAACTCCATTGTTATCATGTCTGAACTCATAAATCTTTAATTACATCCTATTATTTAGTGAGATAAAACACATATTTTTTGGTCTGGCAGTCAAGTTTTTAGTAGTGGAGACCCGATCTACCCTTTCAGATCCTATTCTCTCTTTTCTTACATTTAACGTCTGCTTCAGCCAAGATAGATATTCATATTCACTCTTCCCTCAGTGGGCTGCAGGATTTCTTGAGTTTGACCATTGCTTTCCTTTGTCTTGACTACCCATCTCCTCACCATACATACTGATCTCTTAAAATCATACACTCTTTTAGAGCCATCAAAAGTGCAATGTTCTGATATCCAGTATTGATTGTGATGTCTCACTCCTCTTAACCCCCATGGCACTTTAATTTCTCTATTCGTTATACTAGTTTTAATACTCCCCTATCCTGGGGTGTGAAATGTTGTGAATTCCACCAACATAGGGATAATTATGAAGCTGAAGGAAAATAAAGTGATTACTGCAGAGTTAGCAGTTTAGTAACTATGAGAAGCTTTTGGTAGAGATCCATGAATTTTGTTTCCGGCTCTGCTACAGACATTTTTGTGACAGTGTATTTATAACTTACATAAAACCACCTATTATAAATCCAAATCAATGAGTGATGAAATTTTTAAAACGTTTGCTTTCATTTTTTTGTTTATGGTAAATGTTCTGTCTTCAAAGGTTAAAGCAGTAAAATTGGGTCATGTTCTGGTAGTAGATGAAGCAGACAAAGCCCCAACAAATGTCACCTGTATTTTAAAAACTCTAGTAGAAAATGGAGAAATGATTCTAGCAGATGGAAGACGCATTGTTGCAAGTGAGTATAAAAAGCAACTTTTCTTTCAGTATATGCAATTTTTATACCTCCGGTATCAAATCACACACTTAGCTGGCTATTTATCTGCAAACAACAAGCATAAGTTCAATATAAGTCAAGTTGTCTGTATTGACAATTATTTGTAAAAATCAATATGCCTGAATCTAGCTTTGTCAGTTTCACTTTCTTATAGCCAGAAAGCATCTTTGAGCATTTCAATAGTAGTTTTAGGACAAATCAGCTTCATATTTTTTCTACTCTGAGAATACAAACATATAATCCTTTGTATACTCATCTCTCAATTATTTGTGTGCAATTTATATTCTTTCATTGTTATGTGGAATTTTTAAAGCTCTACCACGTTTCTGTTACTCATAATATTAAAATTAATGTTATTATTACTCAGTATAATTAGAAAAAAATTGCTGGGCATTTTATATCTATCATATATATATGTATGAATATATCGGTGTGTATACATATATTACACACACATACCAGCTTCAGGAAGAAGTTAGTTATTCTCTGTTTTGGAGTATCTTCCTCCTTTTATTTTATTTTTGTTGTTGTTGTTAGGGGAGATGTACATAGATAAATCTCATAAGTCTGTTTAAGCTACAAGGAAAAATTAAGTTTGTCTAATGCAATGTGAGAACATTTTCTAGTTTCTAATACAAAATTTTTGTGTCATGAAAAGACTTGAAGATCTATAACTCGCCATTAAAAATATACAGTCAATAGTAAGGTAACCAAACAAGTTGAGACTAATAACTGAAATCTTCAATATTCAAAGAGAGTATATACAGAAGACTCCATAAAAATGTACAAATGCATCACCACAGAGAATTCTTCTTGGACACTGTCATTGCAAGACTGCTGTTTCTAAGCCTAGGAAACTCAGCACTAATAAAAGTATTCTAACATTTCAGTTTCACAATGAATTTATGGGAAAAAATGAGAATTTGACTTAAACAGCCTGATTACTATCTTTTAGAAAGATCATTCAGACTCTTAAGATTAGAATGCTTCCTGACCTTTTCAGAGGCATTATGAGTACAGTGAAATGGAAAGCAAGAAAGAATTGCTGAAACAAACTTATAATTAAACAGTGACTCTCTCCTGGTAACCCTTTACATGTTTTTAATATATTTTTGAAGGATAGTCTAGAAGCAAAGGAGTCATCATAATTCTTAAATTCAAGTTTGATTGTAGATGACATTTTAAACACAAGAGCAACTGAAGCTCTTTTGAACATGCTTTCATAAAGCATCACTTCTACGGCTATGTTTCTCATTTTCTTTGCCTTTTAAAATTTTCATGTTTTATTGCTATTTTTATCTTAGTTAACTAATTAAGTAAATTTTGTGTGTGACCACATACCCTTGTATTTACCACTACTGAAATTAGTGGAGATCAAACATTAAAACTAATGGTGGTATTAGTACATGAATATATGGCACATTGAAAGGTTACTTTTTGGTATCATAAGAAAATACAAGTATAGGTTCTTACAGACTCATCTCAGATAAAACTCCAGGTGTTTCACAACTATCATTTCTTAAAGATGGACAGCCTAAGGCTAAGATTTAAATAAACCCAGATGACAGGTGTTTCTTCTTAAAATAACCATAATAAAGTTTTTACTATCTTAAATTATGGTTTGGACTAGCAGTTCTATCTGAAATGTACATCAGCAAGTAGTATATAATATTCACTTCCTTTAATACCTTAAACATTTGCACGAAGAAAGTTCCAGTCAACTTGAAATTATGTATTTTAAGAACTATGGTAGAATCCCTTGAATGGAAATTAATCACCTTTGCTCTAATGAATTGACTAGGTGGTCAAGACCTTTATTCTATGTGGTTAAATTTCAGGGTGCATAATCTAAACAGGAATTACTCCTTAGCTACAGAATGAAGGCTTTATGCAAAGTGATGCAGCTGCTGATTGGATAAAAACTAAAGGATGTTTGGATTATCCTTTGCGTATTCTTTGGATTATCTATTGTTATAGCTTCTTTTTTTTAAAGGAATAATAGCATCTCAAGCCAAGTTTAAGTACCATAAGACAACATTCAGAAAAGTTTGCTTTTTAGACGTGCATTTAATTTACATAAAAACGCAAGTTCCCATATAGTTTAGTATACGCTTTACCAGTATTCTGTTCCTAAGCAAACTTTCTCAAAAATGTTTTTGTTTTCTGCAGCCAAATTGTTACAACCAGATTTCTTAGAGTTGTTTTACAATTGAACAGTATGACTACTTATGTGATTTTAAAGGCTGTAACTTGATACTCTTGAGAATTATTAAGTATCTATAAAGAATAAATAGAAATTATGTTTTTCAGATTCTGCATTAGTCAATGGAAGAGAAAATGTGGTAGTGATCCATCCTGACTTTAGGATGATTGTTCTGGCCAACAGACCTGGATTTCCCTTCCTAGGCAATGATTTCTTCGGTACCTTAGGTAAAAACAATCTTGATAATAATAATAAAAACAATAGCAATAACAGTAAAAATATTGTCTTAGTAACAGTACTGTAATGGCCATCACTGAATGCTATCATGTGCTGTCACCATCACAGCTACCTTGTGAGAGTACCTGTTAGCCCCATTTTAGGGAAGGAGGGTATCCTATTCAGAGAGATTCTTGTTTTAGGGTCAGTCAGATAAGTATTAGAATGGCTGCATATCTATGTGTTTTCTTACACAACTAAACTATACTTTGTTATTTAGGGCCTCTTAGAGTAAAACACAAAATAAGGAATGGTTTTTAGTGTTTGTTTGGTTTTCATCACATCCCCCTATGAAAAGGTTTGAGGCCAGCTCTGGGGAGACTGATTCTCGTCGATTGGAGAGGCCCTGGGATAAACTGAAGCATCAGGAGCCTTTAAGAAGAGCTTCGTTTCTCTGTGGCGAGTAGGTAATTCTGGATACTGGGCATTCCATACTCAACGTGAAGCGAGCTCAGTCTCCTAGTAGGATTTTTCTTTGTTTTTTGGGGTTTTTTTTAACAGCTTTGTTGGAGTATAATTGCTTTACAATGGTGTGTTAGTTTCTGCTGTATAACAAAGTGAATCAGCTCTACATATACATATATCCCCATATCTCCTCCCTCTTGCGTCTCCCTCCCACCCTTCCTATCCCACCCCTCTAGGTGGTCACAAAGCACCGAGCGATCTCCCTGTGCTACGCGGCTGCTTCCCACTAGCTATCTATTTTACGTTTGGTAGTGTATGTATGTCCATGGCACCTTTTGATCTAGCAATTCCACATAAGGAATTTAACTAGGGATATTCCCCATGCAATGATTTAAGTACAAGGATAGGCAATATAGCATTGTTTACAGTAGCATAAAAAAGCAAAAAGAAGAATACAACCCAAATGTCTATCCAAATGGGACTGAATGAAGAAATTCTGTTATATCCACACAGCAGATTACTGTGCAGCTGTTACAAACAAATGGGATAAGTTTACTCATGCTGATACCAAAAATAATCCTGGAAATATACTAAGTGAAGCAATAAGAACAGCGTGTGTAGTAGTCTACCATTTGAATTAATAGAAACTAAAAGGCGAGGGGGATATGTTACATGAATATGCTCGACATGCATAGAACTTCTCCAGCAGCACACTCGTCTCTTACGTCCTCTTACCTCGCTGACCTTGCTTCCTGCTCTGCTCTGTGCTGCTCTACTCAGCACTCACCCTCTTCCAGCTGCTCTGCTCTCCTGCCTCTTGAACACGCCAGCTGTGCTCGCCTTAGCGTCTTTGCGTCAGCTTTACCTGCCATGCTCTTCCCTCAAACATCTGCATTTGCCCAATTGTCACCTTCTCAGTGAGGCCTACCTGACTGACTTCCCCCACCATCACCATTTCTGATGTCCTATAAGTGTGCTTTTTCTTTTTTCCTTGAAACATACAGTTTCTAACATTTGTAATTATTGTTTATTGTCTCCCCATGCCAGAATATAGACTCCATGAGGACAGGGGTTTTTGTGTTTTTGATCTCTGAGTTATATAAAGTATGTAGAGTATTACTTGGCACATAGAAGGCGTTTAATGCTTATTTGATGAATGAATGAATAAGGGTTCAAATATAGTTTTATATTAGTGTTACATTTGATTTTCAGCAAGAAAGACAAAAGCTGTTCTTCACATTTGTATTTGAATGGGTTTAGCTTATGAGATACAAGCATGAAGTTGTCATGGTTGCATTTTATTCAGTTGCTTTCATGAATATATGATAACAATAAAATAACGATTTGGGTGGTTTCTAAGTCAAAGTAAGTTCTAAATATCCTTTCTTTCTAAAATGAACATACCGAATAATGCAAATCTATTTACTTTAACTTCCTTTGGCCCCTTGTCCTTTGGAGTATGAATCAGAATTATGTGAACTTTTATATGAGAAGTTCATTTCTCTCGAGCATAGATTATATTTTCTAGTATGTTCTCAGTTTTCTAAATTACGGATGAAATATTTTGTGTTTCTACATTCCTTTTTCTTGATTTTAACTTAGACATTGTCTCTGCACGTTTACTTTTCCAAAACCTACTTCTAAAGTATATTCTAGCAATCTGCACAAGATATAAATTGTTTAGAGAGTGATGATACTAATTCCCCCTTTTTTAGTATACATGAAGAGACATGCATATATGTGTATAATTTCTGAAGATATTCATCATGTGTTAAAGTTAAAAATGCAGTCTCAGAACCATATGAGGAGTATTTTCCAATTAATGGAAAAAGAATAAATTATCAAAACTATCTATGTTTGTATGTATGCATTTTAAAAAATACTAATATGTATGGAAAAATGAAGACACTGAACTATTAACACTGGGTGCCTATCGGGGAAGGAGTGGGATTAGCAGAGACACGAGAGGACTTCTCTTTTTTGCTCTTTGTATTTGAATATCTCCCAGTGAAATTGTATTCAAGTATTATACAATTTTTAACAAAAATAAATCTATGTAGAATAAACCACACATCAGTCAGTTTCATTTTCTTTTGCTTTAGTTATTTGCCTTTTTCTCTATACCTATTTTTGGACAGGCTTTCTGTGCAATTTTACACATTTAAAAATAGAAGTGCCTTGGTGAGCAACCCATGGCTCTTTTAACGACCATTCTGTATTTCCTATGGCATTATAATGGATTAGTTGCATGCTGAATGTGAGTCTTTTTTCTCTTGTAGGTGATATTTTCAGCTGCCATGCAGTTGATAATCCCAAACCCCACTCGGAGCTCAAGATGCTCAGGCAGTATGGCCCCAATGTGCCCGAGCCCATCCTTCAGAAGCTCGTGGCTGCCTTTGGAGAGCTGAGGAGTTTAGCTGACCAGGGCATTATTAACTATCCTTATTCTACCAGAGAAGTTGTCAACATAGTCAAGCATTTACAGGTATGACACATGCCTACGCTAAAAGTTTAAAAGAAGCCATCAATCTTGTTTTTTTAGACTGCCTAATTTATACAAAGTCTTTCCATTTCTCTATAATTCTGATTCAAGTGATATAATATGAAATGTCTATAATCTAAATGAACATTTTCTCTTTAACCTTTGAATTGACTTTGGCAAGGTTCTGTGCCATGGCCATTACCAAGGAGCTAGGAAATTTGGTGGAGGTTTTTTTGGGGGGGTGTGGGAAGACAGGAGAGTGAGACAGTAGGGAAACTTTACTCCTGTTTGACTTTATACAACAAGCATATGGTATCTGAGTGAAAAATATTTTCATTTTGAAAAAAAAGACTTGGAGATAAAAAACAGACTGGGGGGCTTCCCTGGTGGCGCAGTGGTTGAGAGTCTGCCTGCGGATGCAGGGGACAGGGGTTCGAGCCCTGGTCTGGGAAGATCCCACATGCTGCGGAGCAACTGGGCCCGTGAGCCACAAACTACTCAGCCTGCGCGTCTGGAGCCTGTGCTCCGCAACGAGAGGCCGCGACAGTGAGAGGCCCGCGCACCGCGATGAAGAGTGGCCCCCGCTTGCCACAACTAGAGAAAGCCCTCGCACAGAAACGAAGACCCAACACAGCCAAAAATAAATAAATAAATAAATAAATTTATTTTAAAAAAAAACAGATTGGGAACTAACAGTATTGATTACATACCTGTAAATACTGTGAGAAAATTTTATAAGCTGGAGTAAGCGGGCAGGAGAATGGAATTCCTTAGAGCCATTTGTGATACGTAGTCCACCTTGGTAAAGAAGACAAAAAGCCCATGTAGATTCTGCTTTTATAGCAAATAATGGTTTCCAAGCTAACAGTCACAACCTAATAGCTCTTGACCTCTGCTCCATCCCCACCCTCCAAGGAAAACCTAGAAAGGAAAATAGAAAGCTTTGTTCTGCCTGTAAAACCATGATAAATCCAGCTCAGATCCCAGCGCCTAAAGAAAATCAAGACAGAGGCAATAAAGGACCCAGACGACCCCACCAGTGTGAAGTTAGCTGTTAGTAGTACTTGTTTTCTTCCCTATTTCTCTATTCTCTGTACTTTTTACATTCTTCTTCCTTTCTTTTCTTGTTCCTTTATCTTTTTCTTTCATTTAGGTATAGACTTGTGACTTCTCTAAATACTTCTGTATAGATATTCAACACTCTGCTTTATTTAAATAGCATTTTTAAGTTTGGTCAATCCAGTACTCATTTTAAAAGCAGGAGATTTCAGAAAGTGGTGGAAGTCACCGAACACCAGGATCTGAGTACCGATTTAACATTTGAGAGAAAGAACTGTTCCCCCTCAAATTCTGATATTTATTTAAAAAGAAAAATATTAAGTCATCAGAGCAAACCTTCAAAGAGAAAAATATTCCTCCTATCTGGTTATCTGACAAGGCTAGTAAAGAAAGGTCTGGTAAAGTTCATTTGATCTTTATTGTTCTGTCAGTTTGGGAAATCTTTATAATACCGTGTATTTTATCACATGGTAATAAGGGAATTTTTTTTTTTTTTATGAATACAGAAATTTCCCACTGAAGGTCTCTCCAGCGTGGTTAGGAATGTGTTTGACTTTGATTCCTACAACAACGACATGCGGGAGATTTTGATTAACACTTTGCACAAATACGGGATACCTATTGGAGCAAAACCTACCAGTGTGCAGCTGGCAAAGGAGTAAGGCAAACTCACTACTGATAAAGTACTCTTGAGTGTTACTGTTCTGGTTCTCAAATGCTGATTATTCTGAATCTACTGTCATACTCTACTAAACTGAGTTGGTGCAGAAATTATTTTCCATGAGTAAACGCTTCAGTTATATGTTGCTATTTGCTGGCTGGATTTCAGTTAAATAGCATTATTTATAGGTCTGTAAATTGAGAACTTCAGTTATTTCGAATGTCCCATGAGTAGATGTAATGTAATCAAATAAAGGGAAATATTTGTTTCTTTAACAGCCTCTGTCCTTTTGTTGAATTCCTATGACTCTCATTTTTTCCTAATCTAGTCCAAAATCATTGTACAAACATGAAAGCTACATGAAGAGATAGTATGTATTTAGTTAAGATGTTCTTATTTATGTCACCATATATTTTTCTGTTATGATAGTTTTCTAAATTTATAATCATATTAACTTGAAATTTTGGGGTTACTTATTTCAGCTTGACAGATGAAAGAGGCAGTGAAAACAAGTGAGTTTTGTTTCATGTGGGCTAGTTGCCTGCCTTTTATTTTGTAATAACAGGCTACATGCTTAACAAAGAATCTTGCAAATATGATGTTGTTGACCAGCAAGATAATTGACAGTATTTATTAGTAGGGTAATTAAGTCAGTGCAAATTCACTAGAAAACAGTTTTAAATACGCATAACTTATTGATAATGCATCTAATGCTATTTTTGTCTATAAGAAAGTCAATTATCATAAATTCCCAAGGGACAAAAATTACCTTTAAATTATATATATAACTGTCGTCTCATATAGGAGGAACTCTCTACCTTTCTTAGAAAAAATTTGTCAAATATAAATTAATGATTAATCCAGCTATATATGTATATGTGTGTATATATATACACACACACATATATATTCTAAGTGTTTACATCATTATTTATTCTTTTAAGTTATTATAAAACTTGTTAGAATATATGCCAATAAAAATAAATTGTTAAAGCTTTAACAATTTCTTCAAGGATTTCTTAAAGAGAAACAAATATTTCCCTTTAGTGGTAAAGGAGCAAGATGGAGTTATGTTAGAAATTATCAGTGAATTGGTTTATATTATTAATAAGTTAGTAAATTTTCTTTTTGAGAAGAGTGATTTGGTGTCAGTTGCTAATATATACACTTTTCTGTAAAATACTATTTTACTGATTGATTACCAGTATTTATGGGCATTTTGAAACTAGTTTGGTGATTTAATGGGTATGGCTTATCTTCTATATTAGAGAGTTCAAGAAATGTCTTTAATATGCAAACTTCTATTAGTACTCATGTTTTTTACTTCCTTTTTATAAATTATATCTTTAGTTTCAATTGGAAATAAGATGATTTTTATTACCATTAACAAATTTATATAGAGTTCTAACTTCATGGAAACCAGAGTTGTGATTTTAAAATAATTTTTTTTGTACTCTTGTACAACTTGAAATATAAATTCAAATACATATTAGTTGGTAAGATCAATCAAAAGAAACTTGTTGGCAATTTAAGTTTTAAGGAAGACAGATAAAATGATTTAACTTATTCATTACTGTCTCCAGTTCTAAACTGAAAAATTCTTGCCATGGCTTGTTCATTGTTGCCATGGCAAGTTAATTCCAGCTCTAGTACTTACTTAAGAGTGGAAGCAAAAGTACAATGAGCCTGGAAACAAGATGGTCATGCCTAAGACCAGGATGGAAAGAACTAGTTGTCCACCCACTGTGTATAGCTAAAAATAGACTTATAGCCCATGTGGGGGATGTGTGAGTTTTCCTTCAGGGTGGAGATAATAGTAGACTACGATTTGCACATTCAAAGCATTTTTTCCTCACCTGTAAATTGCAAGGACTTGAGCAGCTCAAAAGTAGTGATGTTTTATTACCCTTTAGTGAAAACCACAGGTTCCATATGTTTTATTTCTATCGAATTATCAGCCTTGTACTTTGAGAGGGTAGCATGGTAAAGTGAACACAGCAATGTCCTGGGAATTCAGCAGTTAGTCACATGTTCGACCTGTATGTCTGGGTCAGACATGAAGAAACAGATTTTACCCTGTTTGTAAAATTGAGAGCATTTTATTCTAGATAGCATAACCATATACCTTTTCACCTAATTAATACATTTTTTAGAATGAAAGGGCACTATTAATAATAACTCTGTAAAAAGAGATTTGTAAGATAAGACTGTCCTAGTGAGGCCAGAATATATTTTCATCTTTATAAGGTTAATAAGGTTCATTCCTATTCTGACATCCTTTGTATTTTAATATAATCTTAATTTTCTTTCATCTGCAAAAACAAAAACAAATTAAAAAGAAGTGATACTAACACTTTCTGTTTCCCCCCTAGAGTAGCACAGTTAATAGTAATCACATAGACCTCCGAAGATTTAAAGTTGCCCTCATGCAGTCTTATGATTTGCTTTGACTTTTCCATACCTTTTGCTAAGCCTTTTACTTCACTAGACCTTTTGCTACATCCGTTCTTTGAGGGTGCTCCTGCCCATCTCTGGAGATACTATGTTACTGAAGAAGATCCGCATTGGATTTGTGTCCCTAAGGAAGACGGACCAAATGTTTTAATTGCTATTAATATCCTTTTGCCCTGAATGAAAAAGTGTTGCTGTCAATTTTCTTGTTCTCTAATCCAGCCTTTATTCGATAGGAGCAAAATTACATTGAATCCAGAATAAGATGGTCACATTCACACACAAGATAGGGATGGAGAAGTAATTGACCATCCACTGCATATAAGTAAAAAGAGATGTAAGACAGATGTTGTAGAAGAGGGAAGTTTTCATGTGTCTTCTACAGCACCTTCCTCCTCAGCTGAAGTCAGAATATACTTTGGCTGTTTGGTGATGTCCCGTTAGTACTCTTTAGTGAAATTCCTAAGAGAGATCCTGTCACTTTCCCTTTTATTCTCCTAAATAGTGCAGTGATGCTACCTATCCCATAGGTCTCTGTACATTTTTTTTTAATTTTAATTTATTTATTTTTGGCTGTGTTGGGTCTTTGTTTCTGTGTGAGGGCTTTCTCTAGTTGCGGCAAGCGGGGGCCACTCTTCATCGCGGTGTGCGGGCCTCTTCACTATCGCGGCCTCTCCTGTTGTGGAGCACAGGCTCCAGACGCACAGGCTCAGTAGTTGTGGCTCACGGGCGTAGTTGCTCCGCGGTATGTGGGATCTTCCCAGACCAGGGCTCGAACCCTTGTCCCCTGCATTGGCAGGAGGATTCTTAACCACTGCGCTACCAGGGAAGCCCTGCTTAGTTTATTCTTAAGCCAGTTTCTTTTTTTTTTTCCCCAAAGCATTCATTGCCTGTTTGTCACTGGCAAAGTACTACAATCTACCAAACATTTATTTGTGTAAGTCAAGTAGAATAAAAAATTTGAGGAAATTTAAAGGCTTTTATATGTAGGATTTCTCTATGATGCATATTTACTAAATGAAGGGTGATATCCCATTTATTTTTTAAATAAATTAGCAAAGAAAATTAAAACACTAATAATTCCACCATCCAGAGACAACCATTGTTTAATCCTTCTAGATCTTTTCCTAGGATTCTATGTGTTATTTCAACTGAGAAATATTTCTTTCTAGTTTTTCTTTTCTGAGTTTTTCTTCTTAATAGGAGAGACATGTCCCTGAAAGGAGATCCTTTTTTAAACACTTCATTCTCAATCTTCTTTGTTGAAAAGAAATATATCTATAATGGTTTAGATTCAAGTATGTATGACATTCCTCCCATTACCCCACTTTTTTCTCCTTCCCTCTTGTTAGTTGAGTTTTTAGACTTAAGGTATTTATTCTAACGTAATGAACAGATCATAAAGCATATTTATTCTAACGTAATGAACAGATCATAAAGCATCTAAGGTGCTTTATGCCAGGCATTTCTCTGGCATTTCAACACAAAGTAAGGAATAAACACATTAATATCAACACTTTGTGTCTTTATGCATATGTTTCAATGTCATTATCCTTTACAGACTCATAGAAATGCTGTTGCTAGACAGACTGTACATCTAAAAATGACTGTTACATGTGACTGCTCTTTTACGTTGTCCCATAGCTGGTGAAGAAGCCCTATGGAGTCTTGTAATTACTCCTCCAATGTCCTCTTGATATCTGTATTCTCTCTCTGCTTTCAAATGCTTTATTAAAATTTTTTTAACTTCATTTTTCCGGCAAAATAAGGTAACTTTATGTGGTCTAAGACCATATTAGCCAATATTTTTATTAAATTTCTCTAATAGGTTCGCATTTTAAATAATTTAAAAACACAGTGGTAGCTGTTGATAGTAGTTGCCTTTGGGAGAGTCTCTGGAAAGGGGAAAGGGGGCCTCACTTTCTATTCTAAAATGTGTATTAGTTTTTATATTTTATTTTTTAAATGTCCATAGACTCTCTGGTCCCTGGAATTTTTCATTCTGTTTTCTTATTTAAATAAAATTAAAATGTTAAAGTAAAGGTCTATTCTGAAATTGCTATTTCGTGGGACCTTTGCCTCCAGGACAGCAAAGCTTACACCGCTCTGCAATGCCTACTCTAAGGGTGTAACATTGGCACCCTTACCAATGACAAATGAGAAATCAAGTTAACCGGACATTGCCACGGCAGTTCAACACAATATAAGTAAGTTTTATGCATTGGTAGACATCAACATAAACGTATCAAGGGAGGGAAGACAACACATTTTTAAGGCAGCAAAAATTAAAATATTGATATTTATCAAATGCTTACTAAGGGCTCTAAGCACTTCACAAATACTAACTCAATCTATACAACAATTCTGTTTTTTCTATTGGGCAAGTAATTCCTTCCTATTTTATTATCTAGTAGGTGTAAGAGCGTGTGTGTGTATGTGTTACAGATGAAGAAACTGAGGCTCAAGAGACTCTAAGTAACTTAACAAATTATACAACTAATAAATGGCAGGATGGGAGATTCAAACACAGATCTGTCTGTTCCAGAGCCTTTTTGTTCACTCACCATGCAGTCTCCACATTCTTGCATGAGAAAAGCAATGTAATCAACACTGGATTGCAAGATTTTAAAGATAATGCTTCTAAAGAAACTTCAGAGTTGTTTTCCAAATTTCATTTCCTACCCTTTTGGGACATATATCATGCAAAATACACATTTAACTTTTATGTTAGTGACTAGGACCATCGTTTTAATCACAGTGTCCTTTAAATTAATGCCATTTGTCATGGATTACAGAAGTAAATAAAAACATCTTTTTTATACGATGCAAGCAAATTTGCTTATATCTTTTCTCCTACAATAAGGATTTGATTTTTGAAAAATCAAAATAGGTGACATTCACAAATTCTTCAAAATGAGTAGAACGATTCTTTTCTTTTTTCAGTTTATTCGATATAGAATCCTTTACTTAGAACTACCATCCTCAAAATCACACTCATTATATAGTTAGCTTTGGCAGAATAATTATAAATCACTGTGCATTTCCTGTGCATCTGTGAGTTGCTTCTAAGTCATTACAAATTAGAGTTGGCCTCCATCACAGGTCCAATAGCTCCTGTGTTC
Source organism: Balaenoptera physalus (assembly GCF_965194825.1). NCBI lineage: Eukaryota > Metazoa > Chordata > Mammalia > Artiodactyla > Balaenopteridae > Balaenoptera > Balaenoptera physalus. Next base: position 56,783,572 of record NC_138899.1, on the reverse strand, counting down.
AAAGGTGGAATGGATTCCCCAGGGGAAAGGTAGGGTATACCTTCCTGTAGTCCGGGTTCAGACAGATCAGGACGAATCTTGTTGGGGAGGTACTCAAGTGATTCAAACTTACAATACCGGATTAAATAGCTTTTAATGTCCTTCAGACTCATAGATTCTATGGTTCACTGCCCCTAGATGAATTGGATAGCTGAACAAGTTGTCACTCTTCTCCCTTATATCAGCAACCATTCATTACTTTATCAGCCAGTCTCACAGCATGTTTTAACAGAACTCCCGATGAAGGTAGCTAAGGTCACGCTTTCCTGTTGTAAGAGGTGTTGATATTTCATTGCAGTGTGTGTTACATGATCATGTTTAGTATTGATCTTTCTCTTTAGAGTAGTGCCAGGTGTGCACATTTGCAGACAGAATAGCTTCATCTATATTGAATGTGTCTTAAAAGGGTATCTGTCTAGAATCAGTTTTCTACATTAAGACTTATCCTGTGTAATTGGAACATCAACAGCAGCTGCTTCTTCTCTGACCAAGACCAACTACAGCGTCTTCCAAGTACCAGAGACATCAAAAACACCCCCAACCAGGGCCTCCCTTAGGAGTAATTTCATAAGGTTTATCTTTCAATATAAGAATGATTATCAGTTTACTATTTATCCCATTAAATTAAAAGATTCACTTCTTAAAGTTTTGTGCTTCTCCTTCCACTTTCCAAACTATTATATGGTATAATTTTCTTTTTGAAGTCTAGTTTTTACAGATGAGTTCATTACATTGATCATGAAGTTCTAAGGTGTGCAATTCCACTCTGCATCATGATTTGCTTGCACTTCGTGAAAGAGCTCTTAGTTTTCAAAAACAGTAAGATTTACGTAATGACACTATTATAAGCAGAAGGGTGGTATTGGGCTTTATAGTTTCACAGTCCTCGCCCTTTATTCTCTTGGTATATTATGAAGTAGCTTCACAGCCATTTTATTTGCTTTCAGCTCCTTTATGGGGATGCAGAGAAAAATTTTAAAAATATAACCAATCTACATAGAAATCGTCCAGATCTATGAATCTTCTTCTATACTCATCTTCAGCAGTCTCACAGAATTATCTTTGGTCCTTTAGGCATTTGTAAGTGATATCTGTCACCTGGCTGAATAGAAATCCCCAATCCCGACCAATAGGTAACTCTTCCAAATACACTTGCAAAGTAGATTGCATTGTTTGTTGAGAGTCATGTAGTCAGGATGCAGTGAGGAAGATCTGCCATGGTGGTTTGCAACTTGCCATCAAGATGAGAAGCAAGTAGGTGAAGATGTTGTCAGTTGTAACATAACCAAGTATTCATTCATTTAACAAACACTATTGAACATTTATGTGGTAAACACTAAGCAGGGAGTTAGAAATATAAAGGTGAAGAAGGCTCAGTACCTGCCTTCAAGGAGGTCATAATAATTGGGGAAGCACTGAAGTAAAGAGTGACTTGTGTTCTGTGAGAGCCACACAAGAGCAAGCGAAGAGGTGGGGTTGCTGCCTTCTGCCCTGGGGGACAGTAACCCAGCTGAATCTTTACAGGATGACTAGGCGTTCTCCAGGCAAATAAAGGAGAAGAAAGCGCTTCAAGCAGAGACAGTTTTAAGAGGGCATGGTGCCTTTTGGAAAATGCAAGTATTTTGGTGACTAAAACTAAAGATTAAGTGAGGGCATGCTATGTGGTGAGACTAAAAGGGAGAGAAGAGTTGGGGGAACCATAGAAGAATTTGAAGCCAGAAAGTAGCATGGTCTGATTCATAATTTAGGAAGACCCCTTTAAGTTTTCTAAAGATAAGAAACTGAAAGGCAGTGAAACTGAAGGCAGGAAGACCTACCTGCTGGGAAGCAACTGCAGTAATCCCGGTGATGAACAGTGAGAGTTTACATTGTGGCAGTGGGAATGAAAAAGAGGGACACCGGTGAGAGAGGTTTCCATAGCAGAATCGATGGATTCTGAGTGCCAGAGATACAAGTGAGTAAGATGTAAGCCTTACCTTCAATGAATTAACAATCTTTGGAAAACATGTAAGCTCCCAACCTTATTACGCAATGTTATGTTCAAAGTGCTACATTTGCAGTCGGGTTTCTCATCCTATGAGTCCTTTTTGTGGGAAATAACAGGACTCAAACAACTTTTGTTTGTTTGTTTGTTTTCTGGGAAAATTTCCAACTGGGAAAGTTTCAGTCCCAGTCATTATTGATGTGAATAATTAGAAAAGGAAAGAATTTAAGATTGGAAAATACTGAGATGTAGTTGGTAAAGCAGATGGCAGAAAAAGAGAAGTTTTGCAGTGAAATTTGAAGAGAGATGAGGGAAAGGAAACCCAAGCCCCAGAACTGTAGTTTCACAACTTCTATGAAGAAGAAGAAAGCCAGAGATGTGTGGAGCAAGGTGACAACATCTGCTTTAGCATGGAGTGACCCTGGGCACCAGCACTGACACTGCACAGTGTCAAGCTGGATATTGGGGAGCAATTTGAGAAGTGTTAGCCAAGAATAACGTCTCCCTAAATCTTTTTCCATCCTATATCCAAATGAATCTTTATTTCTGTGACCACAGCAGGACCTTGGTGGCAGAGGTGCACAGTCTAAGTTATAAAGTGAAAACCATAATGTCTAAATGCAGAGCCAGCCAATGAAAGGAAAAGCACATGTACATACTCGTGTCCATATCATTTGCAGCAAAGCAAAATTTATTTACCAGTAACATGTGCGACTGTAGGGAAGGGAAATTTGGAAGTTTCTAGCAAACAAGGGAGGGTAATTGGGGATAGTAGTACCCATTATTACTAATTTAAAGTGTTTAAAGTGGCATTTCTGTTTTCTCTATGTAGTGTGTTGACTTTTTATTTTAGTAAGTATAAATATTTACAGGGGATTTCATAGATTTACTTCTGACCATGCTCTCTAAAACTGTTATTCTCTATCAGGTCTTAAATTTGAAAATTGCAAATTCTATAGAACTCTATCTTAAGAGTTTCTAAGAGTTCCATATGTACAAATTTCCATGGAAACCCAGAAGAGCAAGAGATTCATTCTGCCCAGAAAGAAATATGGGAGAGGGATGCAAGGGGAAGTAACATTTGAATTGGGCCTTAAAAATGAGAAGGATTTCATCAAAGAGACAATAGCAGAAAGGAATTCTGGGCTGAAGTAATAACCTCATGGAAGCATGAAAATGCATAGCATGTTCAGGAACAGCAAGTAGCAATTTGAGGTAACTAAGGCATACATTAGCTGGAGAGTAAGAGGAAGGGGTAAGAACCAAAGGTGGAAATGTTTGTCAGGGTTATTCTATTAAAGGTTCCAGTAAACTCAGTTGGATAGTCCAACTTAATTTTTACCAACTTTTAATGAGTGAGGCCTGCTAAAATTGGAGTTGTTCTTTTTCTTCTCAAAGATGGTAGTAATTGGTGAATTTTTGAGTGTCGGTGGAACTACCCAGAGGGGTTCCATTATTCCCATGAAAATTAGTAGTTCTTGTGGTAAGGAAATGTTTTCAGAATTGTTGATAATAGGTATATCAACAACTTTTGCATAATGCCCCTAGAAAGATCCAAATCTTTTTCATGTGTTTCTTTCATACTCCAGAAATAGTATTGGCAAATGTTCAGAGAAGGCAGAAGTTTGCCACAACATACTATTTAAAACCCCAGCTCACCTCTATGGAAGAATCTTAGACAAATCTCTTGTATGTCTTTCAGACTCTATAACTCAACTTTGGTGTCCATATGCACCGTGTTATGAAATGTATGCATGCTTAAAAACAACTTCTTTTTCCTTTCTGTAACTTGGCTTAGTGCTATAATTTGACCTGAGTCATAATTTTGAAAGTCACCTTTTTTTTAGTTAAAAGTTTTTCTTCCAGATCTTTATTAATTCTTCCACAAGGGATTAAGAAACATCACAACATATGAATTGAAATACTTCATTGTTTTAAAAAACATAAATTCATGAATGACATGATAAAAAGTAGTACTATTTATAAGTCTTAAGTTCATCCACTTCCCCTTTAAAATCAAATCCAGACATCATTCCAGCTAGGACTTTAACAAACTTAAACAATACAAGTGACAGGATCTTAAAACTATGGAAAATGCCATTGTTGTTTCAATCAAATCGGTATAACAACTTAAGTCTGGTTGGAGTTAAATGACAGATTTCAGTAATGGAATATAGGGCCTTTTGCTAACTGGTTAGTAGTTTAGAATTACCCCCAAATTAATGTTGAATATGTTTCGAATTCCAAAGCTTGTTCATACACTCAGTTATAATTCCCCTTCCCCCTAACTACTAACTTACTGAAGGGGAGAGAGTTAGTAACCGTCAAATTTTTCCACAACTTATTGGGAGGTCTTAGTAGTGGAAAATAAATGAGAGGCTTTGGTTTACCTCAACTGGCCAGCCTGGAGCCCACAGGAAGTCTAGAAACAACTCCCCGTGTTACCAAGGATCTGACAGAGTCAGTTTGATTGTGCAACACCAGAACACCCTGCGTATGTGACTTTCAGTTGCAATTGTTAACGCTAATAGCATCTTGTTATATGGTTCTAGAATAGATTCTATATGGGGTACCTGAAGGTCTTTCCCATACTCTGCCAACCAAACTGCTAGTACTATTTTTAAATGGAACCAGGCAACCTGTAATTTCCATGACTGTTACTTAGAATGAGTTGGCAAGTTCAAAGCAGCTTTCATGAATATCCCTGGGGGTTGTCAGTAAAAATTGGAAGTCGAGTAAAGTTACTTTTTCCCAAATGGATAAAGGTTTTTGGTTTTGTTTTGTTTTTAGCATCTGTATGATATTCTGTGGGATTATTAAAGGATATATTAGACATGTTTTTTAGGCTAGATTTCAACCTATCAACCAAGCATCATTTTTATTAAGCAATTCTCCACTTCTGATTAGATTTCCAGATGTGTAACTGTTTCTGTTGTCTTCAAAGAGCCAATTTAGGATGTATGTAGAGCTCCTTTAAAAAAAAAAAAAAAAGCAATTTTGTCTATCAGGCACCTATTCTATTGATAGGTATAGATAATTTCATTCTGATTATTTATTTTAACTCCAGAGCACTAAGGTAATGTAAGATCTACCACTGGTACTTCGCTCCACTCACTTCAGTGATCATAAGAGACCTCCCCCAGCTGTAAGAAACCAGAACCTTACAGATTATCCCTTTCATCTCACAAAGGAAGAAATTAACACTCAGAGAAATTGTCTAACTTTCCCTTTCACAAATTTGCTAGTTAAAAAAAGAACTAGCACTAGAACCTACTAAGTCTTCTACACTAGAGGGAAATTAGGTGTGTCTCCTTCCTTTGTTTTCTCCTCTATATTTAGAGACTTAATTCTCCTTTGGTGAACTGCTGAAAGCAATGAAGAATACTGTTCATCCTCTAAAAAAGGAGAGAGAGATTCCAGTCTACGAGATGTTTTCAAGATCTGCCCTTTTGACATGGAAATGTGTTTTTATTACATTTACGAGAGAACACAGTAATAGTAAATCCCCTGACTCACTGCCTCTTCCACCTCATTACCGGTAGAAACATGGAAATAAGTGGATGACCAATCAGGATAATTGTCCACGTACTTAAAATGTATTTTAAATGACAGATACAAAAACACATACGTACTTTTGAATGATTTATGACTTAGAAAAATTTCAATGTAAGTTTCTTTTAAATGTCTTTCCTTCTGTGTTAAACATTAGCATTTCAAAGGACAAAAATCATATTCCACCAGAAACCGTGATTTCGTATTCTTTTTTTTTTTGTACAATTTAGCAAAACTTTTTTAAATTTAATTGTATTTATTTTTTATACAGCAGGTTCTTATTAGTTATCTATTTTATTCATATTAGTGTATATATGTCAATCCCAATATCCCAGTTCATCTCACCGCCACCAGCCCCCACTGCTTTCCCCCCTTTGGGGTCCATACGTTTGTTCTCTACATCTGTGTCTCTATTTCTGCCCTGAAAACCGCTTCATCTGTACCATTTTTCTAGATTCCATATATATGCGTTAATATATGATATTTGCTTTTCTCTTCTGACTTACTTCACTCTGTATGACAGTCTCTAGATCCATCCATGTCACTACAAATGACCCAATTTCGTTCCTTTTCATGGCTGAGTAATATTCCATTGTATATGTGTACCACATCTTATTTATCCATTTGTCTGTCAGTGGGCATTTAGGTTGCTTCCATGACCTGGCTATTGTACATAGTGCTGCAATGAACATTGGGGTGCATGTGTCTTCTTGAATTATGGTTTTCTCTGGGTATATGCCCAGGAGTGGGATTGCTGGGTCATATTGTAATTCTATTTTTAGTTTTTTAAGGAACCTCCATACTGTTCTCCATAGTGGCTATATCAATTTACATTCCCACCAACAGTGCAAGAGGGTTCCCTTTTCTCCACACCCTCTCCAGCATTTGTTGTTTGTAGATTTTCTGATGATGCCCATACCAACTGGTGTGAGGTGATAGCTCATTGTAGTTTTGATTTGCATTTCTCTAATAATTAGTGATGTTGAGCATCTTTTCATGTGCTTCTTGGCCATCTGTATGTCTTCTTTGGGGAAATGTCTATTTAGGTCTTCTGCCCATTTTTGGATTGGGTTGTTTGCTTTTTTAATATTGAGCTGCATGAGCTGTTTACATATTTTGGAGATTAAACCTTTGTCCGTTGATTTGTTTGCAAATATTTTCTCCCATTCTGAGGGCTGTCTTTTGGTCTTGTTTGTAGTTTCCTTTGCTTTGCAAAAGCTTTTAAGTTTCATTAGGTCCCATTTGTTTATTTTTGGTTTTGTTTCCATGACTCTAGGAGGTGGATCAAAAAAGATCTTGCTGTGATTTATGTCAAAGAGTCTTCTTCCTATGTTTTCCTCTAGGAGTTTTATAGTGTCTGGACTTACATTTAGGTCTCTAATCCATTTTGAGTTTATTTTTGTGTATGGTGCTAGGGAGTGTTCTAATTTCATTCTTTTACATGTAGCTGTCCAGTTTTCCCAGCACCACTTATTGAAGAGACTGTCTTTTCTCCATTGTATATCCTTACCTCCTTTGTCATAGATTAGTTGACCATAGGTGCGTGGGTTTATCTCTGGGCTTTCTATCCTGTTCCATTGATCTATATTTCTGTTTTTGTGCCAGTACCATATTGTCTTGATTACTGTAGCTTTGTGGTATAGTCTGAAGTCAGGGAGTCTGATACCTCCAGCTCCGTTTTTTTCCCTCAAGACTGCTTTGGCTATTCGTGGTCTTTTGTGTCTCCATACAAATTTTAAGATTTTTTGTCCTAGTTCTGTAAAAAATGTCATTGGTAATTTGATGGGGATTGCATTGAATCTGTACATTGCTTTGGGTGGTATAGTCATTTTCACAATATTGATTCTTCCAATCCAAGAACATGGTATATCTCTCCATCAGTTGGTATCATCTTTAATTTCTTTCATCAGTGTCTTATAGTTTTCTGCATACAGGTCTTTTGTCTCCCTAGGTAGGTTTATTCCTAGGTATTTTATTCTTTTTGTTGCAGTGGTACATGGGAGTGTTTCCTTAATTTCTCTTTCAGATTTTTCATCATTAGTGTATAGGAATGCAAGAGATTTCTGTGCATTAATTTTGTTTCCTGCAACTCTACCAAATTCATTGATTAGCTCTAGTAGCTTTCTGGTGGCATCTTTAGGATTCTCTATGTATAGTATCATGTCATCTGCAAACAGTGACAATTTTACTTCTTCTTTTCCAATTTGTATTCCTTTTATTTCTTTTTCTTCTCTGATTGCTGTGGCTAGGACTTCTGATTGCTGTGTTGAATAATAGTGGCAAGAGTGGACATCCTTGTCTTGTTCCTGGTCTTAAAGGAAATGCTTTCAGTTTTTCACCATTGAGAATGATGTTTGCTGTGGGTTTGTCTTATATAGCCTTTATTATGTTGAGGTAGGTTCCCTTTATGCCCACTTTCTAGAGAGTTTTTATCATAAATGGCTGTTGAATTTTGTCAAAAGCTTTTTTTGCATCTATTGAGATGATCATATGGTTTTTATTCTTCAATTTGTTTATATGGTGTGTCACATTGATTGATTTGCATATATTGAAGAATCCTTGCATCCCTGGGATAAATCCCACTTGATCATGGTGTATGATCCTTTTAATGTGTTGTTGGATTCTGTTTGCTAGTATTTTGTTGAGGATTTTTGCATCTATATTCACCAGTGATATTGGTCTGTAATTTTCTTTTTTTGTAGTATCTTTGTCTGGTTTTGGTATCAGGGTGGTGGTGGCCTCATAGAGTGAGTTTGGGAGTGTTCCTTCCTCTGCAATTTTTTGGAAGAGTTTGAGAAGGATGGGTGTTAGCTCTTCTCTAAATGTTTGATAAAATTCACCTGTGAAGTTATCTGGTCCTGGACTTTTGTTTGTTGGAAGATTTTTAATCACAGTTTCAATTTCATTACTTGTAATTGGTCTGTTCATATTTTCTGTTTCTTTCTGGTTCAGTCTTGCAAGGTTATACCTTTCTAAGAATTTGTCCATTTCTTCCAGGTTGTCCATTTTATCGTCATAGAGTTGCTTGTAGTAGTCTCTTTGGATGCTTTGTAGTTCTGCGGTGTCTGTTGTAACTTCTCCTTTTTCATTTCTAATTTTATTGATTTGAGTCCTCTCCCTCTTTTTCTTGATGAGTCTGGCTAATGGTTTATCAATTTTGTTTATCTTCTCAAAGAACCAGCTTTTAGTTTTATTGATCTTTGCTATTGTTTTCTTTGTTTCTATTTCATTTATTTCCGCTCTGATCTTTATGATTTCTTTCCTTCTGCTAACTTTGGGTTTTGTTTGTTCTTCTTTCTCTAGTTCCTTTAGGGGTAAGGTTAGATTGTTTATTTGGGATTTTTCTTGTTTCTTGAGGTAGGCTTGTATAGCTATAAACTTCCCTCTTAGAACTGCTTTTGCTGCACCCCATAGGTTTTGGATCATCGTATTTTCATTATCATTTGTCTCTAGGTATTTTTTGATTTCCTCTTTGATTTCTTCAGTGATCTCTTGGTTATTTAGTAACGTATTGTTTAGCCTCCATGTGTTTGTGTTTTTTACATTTTTTTCCTGTAATTGATTTCTAATCTCATAGCGTTGTGGTCAGAAAAGATGCTTGATATGATTTCAATTTTCTTAAATTTACTGAGGCTTGATTTGTGACCCAAGATGTGATCTAACCTGGAGAATGTTCTGTGCACACTTGAGAAGAAAGTGTAATCTGCTGTTTTTGGATGGAATGTCCTATAAATATCAATTAAATCTATCAGGTCTCTTGTGTCATTTAAAGCTTGTGTTTCCTTATTAATTGTCTGTTTGGATGATCTGTCCCTGGTGTAAGTGAGGTGTTAAAGTCCCCTACTATTACTGTGTTACTGTCAACTTCCTCTTTTATAGCTGTTAGCAGTTGCCTTATGTATTGAGGTGCTCCTATGTTGGGTGCATATGTGTTTATAATTGTTATATCTTCTTCTTGGATTGATCCCTTGATCATTATGTAGTGTCCTTCCTTGTCTCTTGTAACATTCTTTATTTTAAAGTCTATTTTATCTGATATGAGTATTGCTACTCCAGCTTTCTTTGATTTCCATTTGCATGGAATATCTTTTTCCATCCCCTCACTTTCAGTCTGAATGTGTCCCTATGTCTGAAGTGGGTCTCTTGTAGATAGCATATATATGGGTCTTGTTTTTGTATCCATTCAGCAAGTCTGTGTCTTTTGGTTGGAGCATTTAATCCATTCACGTTTAAGGTAATTATCGATATGTGTGTTCCTATTACCATTTTCTTAATTGTTTTGGGTTTGTTTTTGTAGGTCCTTATCTTCTCTTGTGTTTCCCGCTTAGAGAAGTTCCTTTAGCATTTGTTGTAGAGCTGGTTTGGTGATGATGAATTCTCTTAGCTCTTGCTTGTCTGTAAAGCTTTTGATTTCTCCATCGAATCTGAATGAGATCCTTGCTGGGTAGAGTAACCTTGGTTGTAGGTTCTTCCCTTTCATCCCTTTAAGTTTATCATGCCACTCCCTTGTAGAGTTTCTGCTGAGAAATCAGCCTTTAACCTTATGGGAGTTCCCTTGTATGTTATTTGTCGTTTTTCCCTTGCTGCTTTCAATAATTTTTCTTTGTCTTTAATTTTTGCCAGTTTGATTACTATGTGTCTCGGCATGTTTCTCCTTGGGTTTATCCTGTATGGGACTCCCTGGACTTCCTGGACTTAGGTGGCTATTTCCTTTCCCATGTTAGGGAAGTTTTCGACTATAATCTCTTCAAATATTTTCTCAGGTCCTTTCTCTCTCTCTTCTCCTTCTGGGACCCCTATAATGCGAATGTTGTTGTGTTTAACGTTGTCCCAGAGGTCTCTTAGGCTGTTTTCATTTCTTTTCATTCTTTTTTCTTTATTCTGTTCTGCAGCAGTGAATTCCACCATTCTGTCTTCCAGGTCACTTATTCGTTCTTCTGCCTCAGTTATGCTGCTATTGATTCCTTCTAGTGTATTTTTCATTTCAGTTATTGTGTTGTTCATCTCTGTTTGTTTGTTCTTTAATTCTTCTAGATCTTTGTTAAACATTTCTTGCATCTTCTCAATCTTTGCCTCCATTCTTTTTCCAAGGTCTTGGATCATCTTCACTATCATTATTCTGAATTCTTTTTCTAGAAGGTTGCCTATCTCCACTTCATTTAGTTGTTTTTCTCGGGGTTTATCTTGTTCCTTCATCTGGTACATAGCCCTCTGCCTTTTCATCTTGTCTGTCTTTCTGTGAATGTGGTTTTTGTTCCACAGGCTGCAGGATTGTAGTTCTTCTTGCTTCTGCTGTCTGCCCTCTGGTGGATTAGGCTATCTAAGAGGCTTATGCAAGTTTCCTGATGGGGGGAACTGGTGGTGGGTAGAGCTGGCTGTTGCTTTGGTGGGCAGAGCTGGCTGTTGCTTTGGTGGGCAGAGCTCAGTAAAACTTTAATCCTCTTGTCTGCTGATGGGTGGGGCTGACTTCCCTCCCTTTTGGCTGTTTGGCCTGAGGCAACCCAACACTGGAGCCTACCTGGGCTCTTTGGTGGGGCTAATGGCAGACTCTGGGAGGGCTCATGCCAAGGAGTACTTCCCAGAACTTCTGCTGCCTGTGTCCTTGTCCTCACGGTGAGACACAGACACCCCCTGCCTCTGCAGGAGACCCTCCAACACTAGCAGGTAGGTCTGATTCAGTCTCCTGTGGGGTCACTGCTCCTTCTCCTGTGTCCCGATGCACACACTTCTTTGTGTGTGCCCTCCAAGAGTGGAGTCTCTGTTTCCCCCAGTCCTGTCAAAGTCCTGAAATCAAATCCCACTAGCCTTCAAAGTCTGATTCTCTAGGAATTCCTCCTCCCGTTGCTGGAACCCCAGATTGGGAAGCCTGACATGGGGCCCAGAACCTTCACTCCAGTGGGTGGAGTTCTGTGGTATAAGTGTTCTCCAGTTTGTGTCACCCACCCAGCAGTTATGGGATTTGATTTTATTGTGATTGCGCCCCTCCTACCATCTCATTGTGGCGTCTCCTTTGTCTTTGGATGTGGGGTATCTTTTTTGGTGAGTTCCAGTGTTTCCTGTCAATGATTGTTCAGCAGTTAGTTGTGATTCTGGTGTTCTCGCAAGAGGGAGTGAGAGCACGTCCTTCTACTCCACCATTTTGAACCAATCTTCTCTGGTTTTGTATTCTATGCAAAAGATATCTAAGCCTTGCGTGGTCTTATTAAGTATATGGAGATATTTTGTCAGATTACTCTTTCACTGAAAATAAAATGATTTTCTAAATCTTAATATGTACCCTTTTAATGATCATCAAGCTCATTTCAAGCATACATTTCAATTTATAGCCACATGTACATGCCTTATTTTTAAAGAACTTTTAACTCTGAATCATTTTTGGCCTTCACTTAGCATGGAATAAGAAATTTATACTGAATTAAGTGACAAATTAATGGTTCCTTTTTTAAAGATTCAAAGAAAAGGTAGTATGATTAAAAAGTAAAGGCTTATTCTAAAAAATTTGTCTGTGGTTTTGTACTTTAGCATTACTATATTTGTTTCTGCAAGTTATTTTATTTAAATGTAACTTTAAATAAAATGGAATCTAAACACAGAATAATTCCATTAGAAGTCAGAATAGTAGCTCCCTTGGTAGGGGTAATGACTGAAGTGGTCCATGGGAGTTTCTGAGTGTTGGTGATGCTTGGGTGCTGGACACACACGTGTGCTCAGGACTAAGTGGCACATTTATGTGAATGTTTCTGTAGGTATATTATATGGCAAGTCAAAGTAAAAAAAAAAAAAAATTAAAGTGCTAAAATAGACCCTATGAAACTTGCCCTTTACAGCTTACAAGCATGTGACTGGTAGTACTGTGTACAATTTATTATTTGATTTCAAATTTAGGAGAATAGAATGAAAAAATTGATGGATTGCTCCATTGTTTTTCCTAAATCCTTCCTATACTGTAATAGGAATTTGATATTAAATTGCTAAGTATTTACCAATTCAGGGGAAAAATATGTAAACCCTAATTATATTTGCCATTAAGGTAAAAACAGACTAGGACCTTACCTTCTGAGTTTCTGAAATGTGAAATCTTTTTTCTTTTCAAAGTATATTTTAAACATCATATTAAAGACTATCTTTTAATAAAATTAAATATAACTCACTTCTAAGTAAAGCATTCTTCAAATTTGCTTGTGTGGTCGGTAATATATGGCTCATTATTTTTTCCTATGACTTGGAAACAGGAAGAAATGTTTATTCTTCAAATTAATCCTTGACAGGTTGCCTCTGCCAGAGCAGACCTTCATGGGCTATTGGACAATTGGTCAGTTAAGAAATGGAATGCAAAAACTATTGTGTCCAGCAGAAACTCATCATATAGACGTAAAGGTTGATATCATTATTTCTTCATTAGAATATTGAATGTTATCGATTTTTCTGTATCTTCCCTGGAGAAAATCCATCCATTCAATCTCAGAAATGACTTGTTCTGATGTTATTTTAGAATAGATTAACTTCTGCTCTAATTCTTAAGCCAGTCGGGCCTCTGAGGGACTCAATGTAGGTAATGGCTAATGGCCAGTAGAATTCCTAAGAGCTATCCTGTATTTCAGGAAAGTCAGATAGGACGGTTACTCCATTATATTTGTTTTCGTGAAAAAGGGCAAAGGAGTATCAGTCACTAGTTGCAGTAGAAACCCGTCTAGGTTTGACTGTGGGGAATTAGATGCTTATAAAATCATTAGAAAGGACAGGAGGAACAGAGTCAAGGGACCATTGCTGGACTTTTGGTTTCAAGATGAGTGTTTTTGCTTCTGCTACCACCCCTGTTGTTGGGAGCTGCACAGTAAGGCAGGATCAGTAAACTTTTCCTGTAAAGGGCCAGATAGTAAATATGTTAGGCATTGTGGCCATACAGATTCTGTCACAACTACTCAACTTTGCCATGGTAGCAAAAAAGCAGCCTCAGACAGTACATTAACAAATGAGTGAGACTATGTTCTAGTAAAATTTTATTGACAAAAGCAGGGAGATGGCTCAGACTTGACCCGCCATAGTCAAGTTTGTCTTGACTAGGCCACAGTTTGTCAACCCTTGTAAACAGAGCATAGAATCTGACTGCTCATATTTGTCAGAGCCTCCTTATCTGCTCTGACTGCAGGAAGATGGTCCCTGCCTCTCATCTGCCTTCCAAATCTCATGCAATTACATTTAATTGGCAGAACCTAAATCACATCCAGTCTGGCCTCTGAGGGACTCAATGTAGGTAATGGCTAATGGCCAGTAGAATTCCTAAGAGCTATCCTGTATTTCAGGAAAGTCAGATAGGACGGTTACTCCATTATATTTGTTTTCGTGAAAAAGGGCAAAGGAATATCTGTCACTAGTTGCAATAGGAGTATGAGGAATGTAGTTTTTAGTCTTCTAGCTCCTAAGATACAGACTAGATAGAAGGGGTGAGAGCGCCCATGGATGGCAAAATAGTAAATATCTAACCCAAACATTTTTGATTAACTAAGGACTGTAAGGGCATGCAAATCAATGTTCAAGAGTCAACTGTATTTAAAAAATTATTCTCCTAGTTTGGACAGCTCTGGGTCCCAATACTTGAAGTTCAAAACTTGCTCTTGGCTTAGGAAAGAATGAAGGAATGAGAACTCCTATGGGATTTTACATCTGCTATATTTTGTGAGTAAAAAGAAAAGAAAGTGAGAAATAAGATAGCACATGTGAAAGCATTTATAAATGCAAGTATATGGTATTATGATTGTTATAAGTATCATGCTAGTCAGTAAAATGAGAAGAGGTATATCAAGATGTGGAATATTTGAATTGAAAATCTGTATTTTGGAAGAACTTTGGCTTTTCTACTTTTTGCTAACTACCCAAATGTCTTAACTCAGATACCTATTTTTTGTAGGGTCCAGCACTTATAAACATACAGGAGTATCCAATAGAAAGACATGAAGGAAGATCCCAAACCTTTACTGAAGAATGTGCCTCCTGGAAGTTACCATTGGATGAAATTAACTTAATCTGCGACATCGCTACATCACATGGTATGTCAGTTTATTCTTTTGATTTTTCCTTCCTGCACTGATTTTTTTAAAAGCAGGATCAAAATAATCTCTAGACATCAAGAAGTCTATGATAGACTCAGTAACTGTGTCATTCTTGGATTGAATGGCAATTATATGTAATTTAGAACTAATTTCCTATAACAACCTAACAAAATACTATTGTAAAATCCACATAAGCACTGCTGAGTTTATATGCATGTGTCTGCTTCTCATTACAATTGTAGCACAAAGTTAAACACACCCAGGCGTGTGCTAAAAATAGAAGAGGGAAAGAAAAAGGAAAAACATTGGATTTTTTTGGCTCGGATTCCAGTTTGGTGGTTGCATGAACCCTGAAAGCAGGGCTGGAGGATTTGCAGTCATTAAACCTCTCGTTGTAAAGAATGGCAAATAAAGGATGTGAATTTTTGGCATCTACGTCTCTGGACTGTTGCCATTACCTACTGATTCATGCAGTGTGCCCTGGGTACTTTTTGGCAGAAGTTTTCAATTGATGGCAGTTACTAAGGTGATATAAACAGAAGTGATGGCAGGGGAAAGGGAGAAATTCTCTAACTTGTCTACAATGGAGGTTATTCAGGCAAAAATTCAGAAGCAAGTTTTTGTTCATGTAAGTTCTGTGGATGTTTTCTCCAACATCAGCTATGTTGAGTAAAAATATGTGCTTTTAAAACGTACAGGGTTTTTGTTGGTAACAGACTGGTGTTCCTATTAAGATATTTTACATTCACTAGTAGAGAATAAGTATGAATCTTACGGATAAAATTTGAACTTTGCCCTTGTCTCATATTTAGAGATTGTAAGTAAGTATGCTGTGATCCTCTGCCCCATGCCAGTGACAGGTGTCATTAAACCTTGTCACAGTCTCACAATTCTCAACACAGCATTCCAGGCAGCCACTGTGAGCCAGTCAGAATTGGTCCTTAAAAATGAAACTCATTTTCTGTCCCTCACATAATTTAACCCTCTGTTTTAGTATTGTCCACATTTGCAAGCTAGGTTTTTGTGTTGTTTTTTATTTCTTTGTTTTTTTACCTATTCTGTATTGGTGAGAGAAAAGAACATTTTCTTGGGTTAGCATCAGGGTTAAATATACATATATATATGTGTACATATATATATATGTGTATATATATTTGAGCCAAAGACCAAACAGCACTTAATGCCTGCAATAAGAGAGAACAATTGTAAGTTCATGAAGTACATTTCTATTTTTTTTTTTTTTTTACATTTCTATTAATACTGTTATTATATTCCCTGGTCCCTATACTATGTACAAAGGTGCTCAATAAATGTTGAATTGAACTTATTTGTGCTGATAGTAGAAGCATTAAAAAGATTCTTAAATTATAAGTTGTGTGATTCTATCTGATATTTAGAACTGTAACACACACACACACACACACACACAGTTCACATTGTCTCCTAAATAATATCTTCTTCTGCCCTTCCATTGATTTGTGTTTCTTATCAATGTTAGCTTATTTAAATTTACCATATCTTTATATATATTTAAGTTTTCTATATCTTTATGTATATTTGGTCTTTATGTGTAGACATGACATATACATGCACACACACATACACTATATTTTTTTTCCAGATTTTCATATCTTGTGTCTTAGTTTTGGGTTCAGAAAATATGACCACTGTAAATAGATACCTGGATAATGAGTGATGTTAATAGCGTTTATTATACAGAAGCAGCTTAATCCCTTGCTTCAAGGTTCCCAGAAATAGAGATTATGGGAAACATAGTCCAAAGCCTGGCTTCTCTAAGGGAAGCCCTCAAACCAACAGCAGTGACATCTCCTGGGAGCTTGTTGGAAAGGCAGAGTCTGAAACCCCACCTCAGACCCACTGAATCAGAATCTGCATTTTCATTAGATCCCCAGATGATGCATATGCACTTGAAAGTTGAAGAAGCACTGAAATAGAATTCAAAAAAATGGACCTAGTCAAGTACTAGTTTGAAAAGACAGAGATTTTGTAATAATAAATACACAAATATGAAAAAAGATAATTTGGAAAATAAGATCCATAGAGCTAAGAACAAAAAATGGAGTTACTTATTTACTAGAAAAGCCTAAAGATCTAGTAACTAGCTGGGAAATGCTGGATTAGCAGATAGAAGATGCTGACCAGCTGTTGTCCATCTGAGCCAACAATAAAATAAGAGGAAACAGACTTTTATTGAGGCATAAAATACTTTCATACAAGGAAGAATTTCCTGACATTGAGGAGTGTTAAATATTTAACGGTGTTAGCATGAGATGTTATAGAATTCTTTGGGGACCAGATACTTACTTCCAGGAATAGGTAGGTGTGGCCCAATGTACAGTTACAGCAGGTGTGAAATTGCTTCTCAAAGTGCTCTTCAACCTAATCAATCCATTTGCAGATCATCTGCTGAGTTCTGATTGTGTGCTGTCTCACGATTCAGTTTTCACTGGACCTTTTGACCAGTCAGAAAATCTATTGCAGACCATGGAATTAACTCTTTTTTGTCATTTCAGAAAATGAGGAAAATACTCTCTATGTAGTTGCATGCAATCCCGTTTCCTTATACTTTATGAATATGACTGGGAAAAGCGGCTACTTTGTGGACCTTTTTGACATCTTCCCAAGAACGGCCAGTGGAGTCTGGCACCCATTTGTGACAGTGGCACCACTGGGAAATCCCCTCAAGGGTCAAGTGATTCTCCATGAGCAGCAGGTAATGACATGGTCTAATTATGCCCAGGGAAACTGATGCAAAGGAGAAGGCAAGAGTGTTTTTCAACCTATAACTAAAAATATGTGCTTTCATAAAGATTGACTAAAAATATGTGCTTTCATAAAGATTGACTAAAAATATGTGCTTTCATAAAGATTGAGGACAGGGGCTGAAGGACGGGGTCAGGAGTTGTATTTTATCAGTACCACAAGGCAGGCTAATATCTTCCTCTCTGAAGAGACTTCTCAACCTCAGCACTAATGACATTTGAGGCTAGATAATTCTTTGCTGTGAAGCTTACATTCTCTTTGGGGAGACAGACAACAAACAAGTAAGCCAACAAATAAATACCAATTTCAAGTAGTGATAAGTGCTGTATAAAAATAAGGTAAGGTCCTAAGGAATGATGGGGGTAGGGTAGGAGGAGATGAAAGGGTAAACAGTACTCAAAAGAGTGCTCAGATATCTCCCCTTAGGAGATGACATTTTACCTGAAACCTGAATGGCATTCTTTATGTGGAGATAGCCATGTAAATATACTGAATGGAATTATCTTAGTCTGTTTGGGCTGCTGTAACACAAGTACCATAGACTAGGTAGCTTATGAACAGAAGAAATTTATTTCTCACAGTTCTGCAGCCTGGGAAGTCCAAGATCAAGGCGCTTGCATATTCAGCATCTGGTGAGAACCCACTTCCTAGACAGCTGTCTTTTCATGGTAGCCTCACATGGCAGTAGGAACAGGGATCTCTTTCGTGTCTCTTTTATAAGGGCACTAATCCCATTCATGAAGACTCCACCTTCATGACCTAATCATCTCCATAGGCCCCACTTCTTAATACACTGGGGCTTAGGACTTCAGCCTACAAATTTTGGGAGGACATCAGGCCATTGCAGGAATACACTGAGATTCTTTAGTATCTAATGATGCTCAAGTTCCAACCATCACTACTATTGTAAGACAGCACTAATGAAAAGTACAGATGCCCAGAGTCAGGCTAAAAGTAATTCCAAACAGAAGATATAGATCAAAAGACAGTCTGTGTTTCAATTAATGAGAATTCTCCAGGTCTAAGTTAATCTGTACTATCCAATAGAAAGGAGTACAATGTTTCTGCAGACCTATTACCCACCTAGTATCTACCAAATAGTATACTAAGCATATTATTCATTCATCAGATATGTATCATGTGCCAACTATTAGGGATACTACCATGAACAAAACAACAAAAATCCTTGTTCTCAAAAGCTTATGTTCTGGTGCAAAAGGTAGACAATAAGCAAAGTAAATAATTACATCTTAAGTCAGAAGATGAGAAGCAAGGGAGAGTAAAATAGAAGGCTGGGAGGAAAGTTGCCTTTAAAACAGGGTGGGCGGGCAGGGATTGCCTAACTGAGAAAGTGATATTTAAGCAAAGATCTGATAGAGGTGAGGGAGAGAAGAGATATCAGGAATAAGAGAGTTCTAGGCAAAGGAATTATAAGTTCAAAGGCCCAGAGGCTGGAACATGCCTCCCCATCTTTAAAGAAGCGTGGTGGGGAAGACTGAATGAGGGGGAGGGTATAAAGAGGTGAGGTCAAAGAGGTCACTCAGTGGGTTGGGTCAGGGACGTGGTGGAAGGGTGGGGAAGCA
Organism: Balaenoptera physalus; assembly: GCF_965194825.1. NCBI lineage: Eukaryota > Metazoa > Chordata > Mammalia > Artiodactyla > Balaenopteridae > Balaenoptera > Balaenoptera physalus. The sequence goes on along the minus strand of NC_138899.1, from coordinate 56,764,580 downwards.
GATGTGTAGAGCCTTGTAAATCATTCTACCATTCTGCGGCCTGACTGTGAGGAAAGGGGAATGTCTTAGAGGGTTTCAAGCAAAGGAGAAGCAAGATCTGACATATTTTTAAAGGATTTCTCCAGCTCCTCTGTGGTGAATAGTCTGTAGGTACTAAGGCAGAATGAAGGAGATTGATGAAGAGATTTTTACAATGATCCAAGCAAGAGATCATTGCAGTTTGGAGGAGGATGGCGGTCATAAGTAATGATGGATTCTGGATATATTTTGAAGGTGGGACCAACAGGATTTCCGAACAGATCAGATATATGAGGTGAAAGAGAGTAAACTAAGGTCAACTTTAAGATGTAGGGCCTGAGCAACTGAAAGGATAGACCTGCCATGAACTGAGATCAGGAAGGAATTGATTTGGAGGGGAAGATTAGATGTGTGATTAAATTCGAGATGCCTATAACATATCCAAGTAGATGATTCTGGTGTTTAATGGAGAAGTCAGAACAGGAAACATACATTGGGGCATCACTGGCATATAAATGTTATTTAAAGTCATGAAACTGAAAGAGATCACTAAGGGAATGAATGTGGGTGGAAAAGAGAAGTCTGAGGACTAAGCCCTGGGGCAATGAAATATTAAGAAATGAGAGAGGTGAGGAGGAATCAACCAAGGGGAACTGAAAATGAGTGCCCAGTGAAGTAGATGGTTACACCAGGGTGTGGTATCCCAGAAGCCAAGTGATTAATATCTCAGGGAGGAGGATCAATTATTAAATACTGACAAATGTGTCAAGGAAAAGATTACATACATTATTCCGTGTTATTCTTCCACAGGCCCAGTGAGGTAGCTTTAGCAATATTTACATGTGAGAAAACTGAGTCTCAGTAAGTTTAAATAACTTGCCCAGTAAATACATGGTAGAACTGAGGTTCCAACCAAATTGGATTGACATCACCAGAATTAAACTTCATCCATGCTGTTGCTCACTGCAGAAACGTGGGGAAAAGAATAGTCTGAAAAATTTTTTAAGTATTCATAATAGGAAAATATGGAAAAAATGTAATGTTGTTACTTGTTAAGTATTTAAACACACTATGAGAGTAAAGCGTTACCTAGAAACAGTACTTTTAGACTGTTTCTAATCAAGAATAAAAAATTGCATAAGTAACACAGCAGTATTTCATTGAGTAAGTAAGTCAACTTTAACTTTAGGCTTTGCCTAAATAATTATCTTAAATTATGAGTTAATAAAATTTTTTCTGGTCTTCACAATTTTTTTCAATATGGCTTTCTCCTAGAAGCAGAATTTATCAATATCCAGCTATTGCTTATAAAGGTTTGTGTACATCACTTTGGAATAAGGGTTTTACTTTATAGATTTCCAACAAAATACCAATGCCATTGAATTGAATTCTACAGCCAGAAGAATCTGTCATAAAAAGCACATATCTTGGTGATTTTTGATTCAGGAAACCAATCAAATTTAAATAGGAGTCTAAATTTGGAGTATTTATTCAAACAATCTTGCCAGATTTTCAGCTGTCAGGTAAACTGTCAAATTTACATATGCCAATTCTTTAAAAGTACGAGATTTTCAGGTTCTCAGGAAATATTTTATTTTCTCAAAAGATCCAGTTATTTGGCAACATTGCCGACCAATACCCTGCTCGCTTATAACGACTTTCATCAAAGAAAATCTGTTTTTCAGTGTAAAGATGTGCTTGACTTGCACAGCCCGCACTTTCCCTCCTGGCATTCTTGCATGCTACCTGGTTTACCCTTGGACCAGTTTCAACAGTTTTCCAGAAGGGTACCTCAATGCTCTCAGCAGGCACGCACAGCTTATCAGGATACTTTCGCTACCTGTACTCTGAACTGCCTCTTCTTTTCCCAGAGAGGATATATCAGCTGTCTGTTTTATATTATGTCCCTGCTAGGATATAAGACCTCCTTAATTCCAAACGAACAGCATGTAACTGTAAAATTTAACAAATGATAAGTAATTGTAATCGAATAAAAAATATGTGCACTGCCATCAGTTCCTTCTCCCCCATTCTGCCCTGACAATGGAGCTAAAATAACCTAGAGAAGTACTTCCATTAATTCATCTCTCCCTTGTCTTTATAAAGCTTGGCAACAGATACATTTCCCTGGTTAGTTTAAGAAGTTGTTCAAAAATTCCTGGCTAAAATAAAATCTTAAGTGAGGAAAGGGAAATTTTGCCATGCCTAAAAATAAAGCCTCCTCCCCCCCACCCGCCCCATGAGATGACTTATTACATCTGTACAAAGTTTAGAACTTCAGACTTTAGGACATTGAGGTCATCCAGAGGTTACTTTTCTCCCAGTCAAATACAAACATAATAAAATTGCTCACTCGCTTCTCCTCCCTGCCCCCCTTAAAGGAGAGCCAAAACCACAGTTACATGTACTCATGTGTGATGCAGAATTCTATTTTTGAACTCAGACAGACTATATCATTAGTCATTTACAGAAGGAAACCATTAACATCTAAAAGGATGGAGCAGCAGAACTCCTTCATGTTGCCAATTGCTTCTAGAACTAATTCTAAATACAGCAGTGGCTGGAAACATATATATGTGTGTGTATATAAACATATATATATATATGTTTTCTGTTACTTAGAAAGATACAGTTTTTCAGTTCACTTATGCAAAGTTATGAGTATACAAGTATTAGACCCTAAAAAGGAAGAAAAATGCAAAACTGTACTCATTTTTCTGCATAATCATATCTGTTTAATCATCTGCTTATTTCTTCTACTTAATCATATTTTGGGATCAAACATTATTTTTAGGACTTTCTGTTGCTTAGAAAAGTTAATATTACCCCAAATTGCTTAAGTGCTAACAATTTGTGTTAATGTTGTACATATTTATCGCAAGAGAGAGTTTCTCCTTTAAAAAATACTTACTCAAAAAAGATTTAATCTAGAATAGAGACTGTAAATTTTTAACTTATTAATACATTTTCTTAAGGGAAACTTTAAGGGTTTTCCTTAAGGTTTTCATCATTTTCAAACTTTCAAATGCCAGGAATGGTGCTTCATATATGACATGTTGATTTTAAAAAGAATATTACTAACACACATTCTTAATGGAGAATTGCATATTATACAGAATGATGCATTCTAAGAGTGTTTATGGAAAAATTTAAGCGTTGTCAACATGCTTGGTAGAAAATTTTAATACAGCCAAGATTCAGAGTATATGGAATAAAGGAGACTTTGGAACAAATACTACTTTAATTCTTGAGCACTTCAGTAAAATTGACTAGTAAAATAAATTGAAACCACACTATGAGGTCTCAGATTTGCAGATGAATCATTAACCTACTTGCATTTCTTTCTATTTCTCTCTAACTGGATTACGTAATAAAGGGCAAGGGTCATGGTTAATTCATCATTGTATTCTCCTTTGTGCTTTAAATATAAGCTGCTCAATAAATGTTATGGAACAAATGAACAGACTTTTCATGTTTTGTATATATTTTGCAAAATACATATTAATTCTTCGGGTGCTTTGTGATTTTATTTTCCCCAAAGAAAGTTCTTGAAATGAAAAGTTCATAAGGGTTAGGATAACTGAAGGGGCCCAAAATTTAAAACAAAACAAAATAAATAAGACAAAACAAAATAAACAAAAACAAGAAAGAAAGAAAAGACAATTGCATAACAAGGCCTGACAACTTTCTGGTGCCTTTTTGTAAACCTGTTAGTCTAATCTTCAAATGTCTTTAAATTTTAATGAAAAGAGCCCACTTCTTTGCATCTCTTTAAAATATTTAATCTTTTCTGGCTTTCTCAATTTTAAATTCTTATTTCATGTGTTTCTGTTCACTTATTTTAATGCCTAAGGTTAATTTTGTTTTTAATTTTTTTCTTGAAAAAGTCCTCCTAATTACTGAGAGATTATTACTTCATTTGCATAACTGTGATTAATGCTGCTGGAGCAATCTCTTGTCTGTACGTTATTACAGCACCAGCTATGAAAGTTCTCAAGCTTAGTGAATGTCAAGATGAAACACTCATTACTAGCTAGGTTCTTGGGGTCCTTGATATTTTCTTGCTAACCCATCTTTATAACATGTACATATTTTCTGAGTTGAACCTGGATTTGTGAAAAGAATAAATGAGATTCAATTATGCACAGTGTAAGAGAGTTTTCAACAGAACATTCTTTAAGTGTAATTTTGATAAAAGTAAATGGGCTTTTAAAATTATCGATTCTCTTAATTTCCTCATTTGTATGTAATAAAACAGAAATCATGGTTAAACGAGCCTATATTTACAAGGCGATGGTTTTAAGATAAAATCTTCAAAGAGAAGATTCTGCATTACATAATTAGAAATATCTTCATTAAACCATCTAATACTTTAAATTCTGTATTAGGGAAAAACATTTAGTGTCTTCATGGTGTCTCTTAAATATTTCAGTATTGTCGTCTTCCCTTTCGTTTATTTATCACTATTGCCTTTATTCCCAGGCTGCCAAGAGGCTGCTGCTAAATAAATAAATAAATAAATAAGCAAACACGCAAACAAACAAACTGTTCTCTTTATTTCCAGAGCAATGTCATCCTGTTGTTGGATACCACTAGCCAAGCCCTTCATCGTCTCATCTTACCTTCAGAAGAGTTCACACTTAAGAAGACTTCCTGGTGGAACAAGGAGGAAGCTGTAAGAAATATCCAACTTGTCCAGCAAATTGCCAAGGATTTTCCATAGCTTTGTAACCGTAAAAATGCATGCCTGCCCATCCCTTGCGGTGCCTTTTGTTTGCTATAATGCACAAGAGAATTCTCTTATTATACACTTGTAAATTTTAATATGATACAAATAGGTAGACATAGATACATATATAATTCAATATCAATGGCTTCTTTTTGTATCCATCATAGTCACATGAAGACTTGTCAGGACGCAACTCACAATAATAGGACATCATGAGCCATTTGAGTGTGGTAATCATGACAAATCCCTAACATGCACTTTAATATAAGTCACTTTAATAGTTTTCCAGTTATGAGTTTGTTTGGATTTATGTAATGAACCTATGAGTGCAACAGCTGATTGTATTTACTAGATAAATAAACGTTTTAGCTTATTAACTAAATTAAACTAGTAAACATTTTGGCTAACCAAGGAGAATTTTTTCTGCCATTTAGAAAAAGGTAATGGATATAAAATAAGGCTTACCCTCTGCCCTGCACGACAGCATACTTAGGTCTTAAAAGACCACGAAGAAAAGAGTTTAAATGTCATAAATATATCCAAATCTAAGAAACAAAATATTTCCTACGTATTTATGCTATGGTACAAGTTCCACATTGATCACCAGGTAGCATGTTTATTTCTAACCAGTATTTGGCATTTTTTTTAATATTCTTTTTTTTAATATTTATTTATTTATTTGGTTGATTGTGCTGGGTGTTAGTTGCGGCATGCGGGCTCTTAGTTGCGGTATGTGGGATCTAGTTCCCTGACCAGGGATCAAACCTGGGCCCCCTGCATTGGGAGCGTGGAGTCTTAACCACCGAACCACCAGGGAAGTCCCCTAAAATATTATTCTAAAGATGTTTTAGTGCACAGTTCACAATTAATTTTGAAATATATTTTAATCTATGTTACTGTAAGAGTCTTGGAGTGGATAAAGAGGTAGCTTCTCAGAGAATTAACATGTTTTACACGTTGAAGAACTTTATTTAAGGAAAAGCAGCTGAATAGACATGAATGCATCTGACACATTTAAAGTGAATATTTTGTTTTGTTTTGTCTTTAGGAAACTTACAAAATGTGTAAAGAATTTGCGCACAAAAACTGGCTAGTATTCTACAAAGAAAAAGGGTGAGCTCTTTGTTGTAGAAGATTTAATCTGGGATCCTTATTGTGTCCATTCTGTTTCCTCCTTTAATTATGCTTGTTTATTGTAAAACTAATGTAATAAAATTAGAAATATTTTATTCTAAAAGTATCTTATCCCACATTGCAGAACATTGAAAAACAGACATAAGAAAAGACACTGCCCGTAATTCCGTATACAACCACTACTAGCATGGCCGCTCTCACTTCTCATTTTTAATTCTTATGCATACCTTTACATAGTTTAGAGTTTTATATATCTATTTTCTCAATTAACATTTTTCTATGTTATTATCTAGTCTTAAAAACATTGTTTTTAGGGTTGTATAACATATCATGAAATGACTGTGCCATGGTTACTCAACCAATATCCTCACCATTTCCTTTCAGAGAGTTTTCTTTTTTTTTTCTTCAGGAACACCCTGGCTGTGCTGGATGTTCTAGAAGGGCGAACTCACACCATCTCACTTCCCATCAACCTCCAGACAGCTTTTCTCGTAGCAGAAGACAAATGGCTTCTGGTGGAGAGCAAAACACATCAGTGGGTAGATCTACATGGCACCTCATGGAGTGTGCTTAGTTATCCAGCATCCTTACAGCTCTGTCTTCCTGTGTCTGTCTTTTAACAATTTCTGTATTTGGCAGTATCTCTATAGGTGAAACTCCGAAGAAGAAGGGATGGGAAAATTTAAATAAATTAAATGTAACTTCGCAGAGTAATTATAAAAGTGTTTCAGGGCTTCCCTGGTGGCACAGTGGTTAAGAATCCACCTGCCAATGCAGGGGACACGGGTTCGAGCCCTGGTCTGGGAAGATCCCACATGCCGCGGAGCAACTAGGCCCGTGAGCCACAACTACTGAGCCTGCGCGTCTGGAGCCTGTGCTCCGCAACAAGAGAGGCCGCGATAGTGAGAGGCCCGTGCATCGCGATGAAGAGTGGCCCCCGCTTGCCGCAACTAGAGAAAGCCCTCACACAGAAACAAAGACCCAACACAGCCAAAAATAAATAATAAATAAATAATAAATTTTTTTTTAAAAAGTGTTTCAGAAGATGACCTTGAAATTAACAGTGAAAACATAATGACTTTTACAACTGATCCATATTTCTTTAGGATTTTTCCTGTTAGCACACTGAGAAGTCACTGTATTCTTGCCAAACTAGAGATACTTCAAAATAGATTTTTAGTTTATCCTCTCTTCAGAGGGCCACAGTCTCCATCCAAATGCTGTTGCTTTTTTGTAACTTCACAGAATCCACCCCTTAGAAGCTGCTTCTTCATTTTATCTCGTGTGCTCTTATTTGGTTATGTTTATGTTTGTGTTGCCTCTTCCATTGGACCGTACACTTCTTGATGAAGAGGACATTATGTACACTCGGCATAAGTGGGGTGCACAGTAAATTTTGAGTCACCCTCCCTCATACATTACATCTGCTGGCTTCATGCAGATTCTCTGCCCCTCTGCTGACAAGCAGAAGTGACCTGCTGCAAAAGATTCCTGGCTATATATATATTCCTATATTAGAAATCTTACAGACAAGTCGATCAAGGGGATTACAGCAGTGAGGGCTTCTGTCCCTTAGCTGGTCACAAATCAGAGGTTGGGCTTCTTCTTACTTGCGGATCAGTCATATTAACAGCAGGCTCCATGATAGTACGGATGTGTTTCTTTACAGTCGCTTTTCTTTTTTTTTTTTATGGCCCTTCCTCTTACAGGAAGTATTGGATTTTCAGTTCACATTTATTACTGCACTGTTATTATGCACTGCTCTGATACAGTGTTAAGAAGTTATTTTTAAAATTCATGATGAAACTCTGAAACTGCAAATTATACTCAGAATATAAAAAAGAGGCTTTGGCGGGGGGCGGGCAGGGTATGGGAACTCCGATTTTTCCTAGTCTGGCCTCATAGTTATTAGAAAAAGAAAGACTTTTCACTTAGATGTTTTGTTTGTTTACAGGAAATATCTTTTAACTAAGCCTGCACACATCGAATCTGAGGACAGTAGGGTTTGCCAGTTGTATGTGCTGAAAGAGGAGCTGCCTAGCACGGGGTTTGGAGTCACACAAGGTAAATACTGTGTTCTGTGTGTTTGTGGCTGTATGGGTACATGCCTGCATACGTACTGTCCTCTAGAATCATTTAAGGACAATAGTATCGACATGTTAACTTTATACCAAAAAAGAAATCTTTGTCACTACCCTAGAAACAGTAAATAAGAATCTATCGTCTTTTAAATTCTGTCTCTGAAATTTTTAAACTAACAAGTCAGAATGTTTACATATATGTAGGTTCCAAGTCTATTTTAGGATTGCATCATTTCTTTTTTACACAGACCATCAGTATTTCTACTTTATTCATCACAGTTTTGGGGGGGGGTGAAAAGTAATTATGAAAAAATTCTAAAATATACCATTGCTAAGACTGGTTTGGGCCAGTTTCACCTCTTTCTGCAGAGTGCTATTATATTAATCTTGATTGCTAATAAAAATTTGAATTCTTGAATAAATACTTGAAATCACTTTGAGAAGATGCCATGATCGTGAAAACTGAGTTTTCTCAGACAAAAAGCCATGAGTGTAATTGGAAGCGTTTTCTATTTTTTGATTTGTGCTTTTCTGTTTGAGTTGGTGAGAATGAAATCTTGCAAAAATTAGTTCCTGGAGCACTTCAGGGGCATATGGTGTTTAATGTTTCTCTGACACTTTTTAGAAACAGACTTCAGCATACCTCATAAAATTTCAAGTTATCAACTATCATCTGAAAATCTGAGTTCAGCTGTGGGACAAAAGATTGCCTCTCCTAACCGAATTCTCTCAGATGAGAATAGTTATGCTACAGTCGTTGTTGGTTTCCCAGATCTCATGGTAAGCATAAATTTCTTAAATGATTGAATAACTATTTCTTCCCCCCATTTTGGCCTATACTCTATAAGCCTATTTGAGGGGTAATTAAAAACGTAATGATTTTCTGGTAAACATTTCACATCAACCTTCTGTTTTCCAGACCAGTCATTAAAAAATGCATTCTATATGGTTTCATTGCTTGTTAAAAATTAACATATACATTGTAGTGCAATTATATAATTTAGTAAAGGAAAACCAGTATTCTCCATACATGGGAGTTCATGCGACAGGTAAATACTTAACATACTGACAGTGATTTTATATCATGCTGTCTTAATGTGTGCTCATGTCATCTGTCAAGAGGGACAATTTGAGACTAACAAAATAATATTTCTTCTAGAATTTTTTAAAGTGGAATATGTTGGAGTCTCATTACTGTAGGTTAAGTTTTTCAACACTCATGAACACTAATTCACTTTCCATTGAGTTTTGCTCTGATTTATATCTTTGCTGCATCCAGATTATACTATAAATGCTGGTGGTCTCAATTTAATTTGCTTTTAAATGGATCCTTCTGCTGTTATTTACTATTATCTGTAAAGAAGAGGCTATTCATAATTGACTCTAGGTGAAACTAGGTACCATCTTCCCCTGATGGAAATGTGGGAACATGAAATATAAAGGTTATTTCAGCCCAAGTTGCCATCTAATAACCTTAGATGTAACTCCATGTGTTTTGATTAAACATTTAATTTTCATAATTTCCTTTGTAGCTTTTAGGTGGGATGATAGAATCACTTAAAGATAAAAAATATTGGCTCTGCTTAATAGTACACCAGTCTCACATGCCTCAAAATTTTAATGTAATTAATGAATGATGAGTACTTCAGGGTATAAGACTTTTGAAATCCAAAACCCGATGGATAATGTGTGGTTTAGGACTTTGCCTTATGTCTTCTTAATTATCAAGTAAAAAACATTTGCTGTGGATTATATATCTGAAAATGAAACATGTTGTTGGAATACAGCATCTACGGCAGCCTTGATTAAATGAAAGAGTTATGTTTAATATGCTTTCTACAATGCTTGCTGCTATCAGTAGAGAAAATACTGGAGCTACTTTTCTGAAGGCGGAACTGTTTTAAAAATTGATCTTTTGATTGAAGAAATTAGTATAGAAATATAATGTCACTATAAAAAGGTAAGAAAGCTGAGTATAAGGTAATGTTTATATTGACCCTCTAGAAATCCTTTGTAGACTGTAGGACTAGTGACCTTGTTAAATTAAAAGCTGCATCCCCTATATTTATTACCCACATATCAGAGATGTTCATGAATTTTTGTTTGATGATAGATTAGATCATTCAGTTAGACAGCCTTTCAGCATTAGATTAGATCATTCAGTTAGACAGCCTTTCAGCATTTTATGAGAGCAGTCATATTTTTTAGACCCCAACACAAGTCAGGCACTGTACTATTCTAAACCATTTTATACATGATAATTAATTTTTACAACAATTGCACAAGGTTTTATAGATAAAGAAACAAAAACAGAGAGGATATATCCCCCAGGCCACAAAGATATTGAATAAGGGAGCTGGGATTTGAGCTCAAGGGTGACTGTCCCTCAAATGCATATCCTTTCTACTATATACTACAGTACCTTTCTGACTTTATGTGAATTTCTTTTGATTCTTCACAAAACTATTCACAAAAGGGCATGTCATCTCTTTTTAACTTTTTATAGCATTATCAAAGGCACCTAAATTATTATGAACTTATTATAACTTTCTTAACCTACTACCAGATGGCTACAAAAACCGACAGCAAGTATCATAGTGAATCCTCAATAGTGAAACGTTAAAAGCATTTGTTTCGATATCAAGAGTAAGACAAGGATACCCACTACCACCACTTCTCCTAAACATTGTTCTGAGCGTCTTAGACATGATCCATGAGACATTTTTTTGATACTTTGACTTTCCTCAAAATTAAAAACCTCAGGCTTCCCTGGTGGCGCAGTGGTTGAGAACTGCCTGCCAATGCAGGGGACACGGGTTCAAGCCCTGGTCTGGGAAGATCCCACATGCCGCGGAGCAACTAGGCCCGTGAGCCACAATTACTGAGCCTGCGCATATGGAGCCTGTGCTCGGCAACGAGGGGGGCCGCGATAGTGAGCGGCCCGCGCACCGCGATGAAGAGTGGCCCCCGCTTGCCACAACTAGAGAAAGCCCTCGCACAGAAACGAAGACCCAACAAAGCCATACATACATACATACATACATACATAAAAAGAATGTAAGCAGACAAGAATAGCATTAAAAAAAAAAGCAAAATAATTAAAAAAAAAAAAAAAAAAACCTCGGGCTTCCCTGGTGGCGCAGTGGTTGAGAATCTGCCTGCCAATGCAGGGGACACGGGTTCGAGCCCTGGTCTGGGAAGATCCCACATGCCGCGGAGCAACTGGGCCCGGGAGCCACAATTACTGAGCCTGCGCGTCTGGAGCCTGTGCTCCGCAACAAGAGAGGCCGCGATAGTGAGAGACCCGCGCACCGCGATGAAGAGTGGCCCCCGCTTGCCACAACTGGAGAAAGCCCTCGCACAGAAACGAGGACCCAACACAGCCAAAAATAAATAAATAAATAAATAAATAAAAATTAAAAAAAAAAAAAAAACCTCCACTCTGTAAAAATGACACTGTTAAGAGAATGAAAGGACAGTCTACAGGCTGGGAGAAAATATTGGCAAATCACATTTCCAGCAAAGGACTTGTATCCAAAATATATAAAGATTTCTTAAAACTCAAGAGTAAGAAAATAATCCAGTATAAAAAATGGGCAGAGTGGCCCATCATGAGGTGTCAGAGGTCAGAGGCTGAGCAGATGAGCAAGGTATCTGTGGTGTGGGAGGGAGTAACAACTAGCAATGGGAATCAAGTCCAGCCAGGATGAAGATGGCACCCCATGAAGGGGCAGCCTGGTGTGGGATGTGGGAGCCCAAGTAAGGTGAAGAGTTTGTTGATTCGTGTGCATAGCTCAGTGTGGGCTATCAGGCCAAGCAGAGTGAGGAGGGCATTGGCCTGGAAGGGAAAGTTAGTGGTGGAGATGGGAGATGAGTCATATACAGTGGAACTGAGCCAAAAAGTAAGTATATGAAGGGTAATGACGTCTGGGTTTCTCACTCTTAAAGAAGGGAGTTACAGATACAGAAGGAAAGAAAACTAGAATGAGTCCTGTAGTGGTTGGATTGGAATTGTGTGTATCTGGGTGAACTCATGGTTTTCAATGTATTTAAGTAGATATAGAAATAAAATCAGAGGTAAATGTATTAAAAAAAATGGGCAAAAGACTTGAACAGACTCTTTACCAAAGAGGATATATGGATGGTAATTAAGTACATGAAAAGATGTTCAACATCATTAGTCATTAGGGAAATGCAAATTAAAACCATGATGAGATACTACTATTGCCTATTAGAATGGCTAAAAAAAAATTTAAATACTGACAATACCAAGTACTGACAAGGATGCAGTGCAAATGCAACTCTCACACATGTTTATGGAAGAGCAAGGGCAAACAATGACCAAGACATTTCTGAAGAAGAACCAAGAATAAAAAGCAGAGGTACTTGCCCTACTAAATTTCAAGGCTTATTATAAAGCTTTAGTAACTAAGACCACATGGTATTGGCCTAGGGGTAGAAAAATATACAGTAGAACAGAATGGAATGCCCAGAAACAGCTGCCTGCATACATGAAACTTTTCTGATAACAGTGCTGATCAGTGGGCAAAGGTTAATGATATTTGAACAATTAGCTATCCATGTGAAAAAAAGACAAGCATGGAGCCCTGCCTCATACCACTCACAGAAATAAATTCCTGGGGGGTTAAGGAATTAAATGTGAAAGGCAAAACTTCAAAATGTTTAACAAATACATAGGGGAATATCTGTGATCTTGGAGTAGAGAAGGATAAATATATATGTGGTAAAAATTTAAAGTAAAGCAAGAGAAAAAAATTAACACAAAATTCCAGAAGAATTAATGTCTAGGGAATATGAAAGAGATGTGATTGAAAAGGGGTCCTCCAGGGGCTTGAGAAATACTGGTAATACTATTCCTTATGCCAGATAGTGGATGCTATAGGATAGTTATTTATTTATAGTTACTTAAATTACCTGTATTGTTATATTCCCTCATTTTAGCTATAATTCATTTCAAGATAAAAAATGTGTTGCATATTTCACACTTGTCTGAAAATTATGATTATTGATGAAGCAGCTATCTTCTGTACCAAATTCAAAAAGGTTAAGGAATAATTTGATTTTCTTATATTTGTGAAATATAAGTTTACCACTGGTATCTGCTCAAAGGACTGCATTGTAAAAGTTGTGAATGTAGTTTATAATACTTCAGTGCTTGAATTTCTCTCCTTTGTTTTTTAGTCACCTAATGAAGTTTATTCTTGGAAAAGGCCAACATCTTTGCATAAATCAAGGGTCACTGATACATTCTATGGAGGGAAGAAGAAAATTGGAGCTCCAAAGCAGAGCAATTGTGTGACTCTTTTGGATACTAATCAGATAGTCAGGATTTTGCCCCCAGGAGAAATCCCTCTAAAAGATATCTACCCAAAAGGTAAGAAACTTACCAATTCCTATTTTATCAAGCTAGTCAAAGGTAGTTTGGTTTTGGTAGGGATATTTAACTTATCATTATCATTTTATATTTATGAATATGAATAATTTTAACAGAGTTTAGTAACTAAAAAGACCTATATGTGCTCAGAAGGGTTTCACTAAACTTCTCATAGGAGTTTAAGACTTTTGCCTTAAACTCCTGTGTCTAAAGGCCAGGGACTTATGCAGCCTGATTCACTTACCAATGCTCTCAAAGTCAACATATGTTTATTACTGCATAACTTACACCAGGTCCTGTGCTGATCACTTTTCCTTGCATAAATTCATTTAATCGTCAAATTCCCATTCTATCATTAATGTACTCTCAAGTTTATATGCAGGGAAACTGACAGAGAGGTAAAGTAACTTGCTAGGGTTCTCCCCAGCAGTGGTCAGCAGAGCCCACATTTGCACCAAAGTCTTCCAACCCAAGGCCACAGCTACTCTTACTGAACCACACCGGCTTTCATCATAAAGGATAATTATGAAAATTTTTGATCATCGAGCCACTGATTATTATTTGCATCATAGTGGTAGTAATATTGTCCTGTGTTTACATTCATTATATTAGTGTGGACTTCATAAATATAATACTAAACACATTATAATAATCTGTTACTGGGTTTGAAAAGTCCTGGTTATATGATAATGTTAGAATTAGTTCCTTCCAAATAAATCACCATTTCCTTAGAATGTTTTTTATGGTAAAAGAGGCAGGTAGATACACTGACAATTGCAGTGCAGTGCAATAGGTATATTCACAAGGTGATATATAAACACAGAGGAGAAGCTTACAACCCAGGCTTGTGATTCCGAACTGACTCTTGAAAGATGAATGGGAGGGAATCAAATGAAGGAATTGTTCTAGGAAGAGAAAACCCCACGAGAAAGGTACAGAGGCATTACAGAGCACTCCAGGAGTTACAAGAAATTCTATACCAGAATTCAGTGCACCTTCATCCACCCAGAAACCTGTGGGTCAGCCCTGATGCTTCTCCCTCATCCTCCACATCATCATCAATCGCCATGTCCTTTTGATACAACCTTAATATACCTTATATCCACCCACTTGTCTACAGTTGAGTTGCCAACATCCAAATCACCACCATCTTGAACTGGAACGCTGCAGTAGCCCTCTGACAGAGTTCCCTCTTCCATTCTTCCCCCACCCCCTATTCTCCACACATCAGACAGAGTGTTGTTATTTAAGTATTTTATTGTTCTCATTTGTTCTTATTAGGGACCAGTTACACAGAGTAAAATTCACCCTTTTTAGTGTATAGTGCTGTGAGTTTGACAAATACATACAGTTGTGTAACCATCACCATAACTGATAGAGAACAGTTCCATCTCCCCAAAAACCTCCCCTATGCCACTCTGCCATCAAGCCTTCTGCCTCTCCCCATACCCCCACTGATCTGATTTCTGTCCTTATTGATTTGCCTTTTCCAGAATGTCATATAAATGGAATCACACAGTATGTGGTCTTTTGAGTCTGACGTCTTTCACTTAATTTTATATATTTGAGAATCATATATGTTGTGTGTACCAGTTGTGTGTTCCTTTTCATTGCTGAGTAGTAGTCCATTGTGTGGATATACCACAGTTTGCTTATCCATTCACAAGTTGACAGATATTTGTATAGTTTCCAGTTTTTGGCAATAATTAATAAGGCTGCTATGAACATGTTTGCACAGATTTTTAAGTGAACATAAGTTTTTGCTTCACTTGGGTGAATATGTAGGAATGGCATTTTTATGTCATACGATAAAACTGCCCAACTGGTTTCCAGAATAGCAATACCATTCTGCATTCCTGTCAGCAATGGTGAAAGTTCCAGTTGCTCTGCCACCTTTTCAGTGCTTGGTATTGTCAGTTTTTCACCATTCTAGCAGGTGTGTAATGATACCTCCTTATGATTTTAATTTTCATTTTCCCTAGTGCCAAATGATGTTGAGCATCCTTTCATATCTATCTTCTTTAGTGAAACGTCTCTTCAGATCTTTTGCCCACTTTCTGAATTGGATTACTTGCTTTCTTTTTAATGATTTTTGAGTGTTCTTTATATATTCTAGATATAAGTCCAGTATCGGATACATACTTTCCAAACATTTTCTCCCATTTTGGTGAAGGGCCAAATCTCTTATGTTTTCTTCTAGAAATATCATATTTCTAGATTTTACACTTAGATTTGTACTCCACTTTGAGTTAATTTTCTTATATGGCGCAAGGTGTGGATTGAGACTTGTTTTGCATTGGGATAGTCAATCGTTCCAGTACCATTTGCTGAAAAGATTGTCCTTTTTCTATTCAATTGTCTTTGGACCTCTGCAGAAAATCAACTGACCATATATGTGAGTCTGTTTCTGGATTTTCGTTTGTGTTCCATCAATCTATATTGGGTTGGCCAAAAAGTTCGTTTGGGGTTTTCCATAACATCTTCCATAAGATGGTATGGAAAAACCCAAACGAACTTTTTGGCCAACACAATATGTGTCTGTCCTTTCACTAATACCAGACTCTCTTGATAAAGGAGAGAATCTTTGTCATCATCCACACTTCATTCATTTTCACTGCTGTACATACAGTACAGCCAATTTATTCACCTGTTCTCTATTGGTTCACATTTATGTTCTTTACAATTTTTTGCTATTACAAGTATTCTTGTACCAGTCTCCTTGTGTATATGTAGGGAGTCTGTAGGGTATATATCTAAGAGTGAAATTACCAAATTGTTACCCAAAGTTATTGTTCCAGCAGCATAAAAGATGAGGCTACTCTCCATCCCCATCTTCTCTTGCAAAGGTCAGACCTTTTATTGTGCACGTCCCTGATTTCTAGTAAGTGTGAGTATCTTTTTATATGTTGTGATTTACTCTTCTGAAAATTGCCTGTTTATATATTTTTGCCATTTTTCTCTTGGTTGCTAGTTTTATTTACCCTCATTTTTTAAGGTAATGTTCCTTAAATATTCCAAATGTATAGAAAGTGCTTAGGTTAGTGTCTGACACAAAGGAATAATTTTTTTTAATACATTTAGTTATTTATTTTTGGCTGCATTGGGTCTTCGTTGCTGCGCACAGGCTTTCTCTAGTTGCGGCGAGCAGGGGCTACTCTTCGTTGCGGTGCGTGGGCTTCTTATTGCGGTGGCTTCTCTTGTTGCAGAATACGGGCTCTAGGTGTGCGGGCTTAGTTGCTCCGCGGCATGGGGGATCTTCCTGGACCAGGGTTCGAACCTGCGTCCCCTGCATTGGCGGGCGGATTCTTAACCACTGCGCCACCAGGGAAGCCCAGGAAGAATTTTTTAAATGTGGGCTGTAAAAAAAAAAAAAAAAAATCCTAAGAGAATGGTAAAGGGAGATCTCAGGATGCCAGCTGTGCACAGGCCTAGGGATCAACCAGTTAGGATTAGAAAAGTTGGGAAGATTTCAGGAGCGATGCCTCCAAGAAAGTGAAGTTGATAAACCCAACTATTTGAACACATTAAGACGTTTTGACATAGGGAAAACTTCGAGGATAAATTTGTGCTAGGTACACGAAAAACTAAACCAACAACAAAGCATGATTATTAACTCCATGAAAAGAAAAAGCAATAATACTATTATAAGACATAGCTCAGCTGTAAAGAGTAAATAATGTAAATAATGCCTAGAACTAAAACATGAAGACAGCACCATAAGGATGAAGGTGAATACCAAAGAAACAGCTTTAAAAAGTTGAAAGCGGGCTTCCCTGGTGGCGCAGTGGTTGAGAATCTGCCTGCCAATGCAGGGGACACGGGTTCGAGCCCTGGTCTGGGAAGATCCCACATGCCGCGGAGCAGCTGGGCCCGTGAGCCACAATTACTGAGCCTGCGCATCTGGAGCCTGTGCTCCGCAACACGAGAGGCCACGATAGTGAGAGGCCCGCGCACCGCGATGAAGAGTGGCCCCCGCTTGCCGCAACTAGAGAAAGCCCTCGTACAGAAACGAAGACCCAACACAGCCAGAAATAAATAAATAAAGTTATAAAAAAAAAAAGTTGAAAGCATCTCGGAGAGCAGAAAATGAGGGGTGAGAGGAGTAAAGTCAAGGCTGATGATTTTTTCCTTCAGTCTGTTTGGCTCTTTAATCTATGTGCCTATAGATCTCTAATGATAATTCAAACTAAATTAATCTTTTTAAAGTAAATGGAATCCCACCACCTGATTAGTCAGGAACTAATGCACATCAGCCTTCTATTAAAGAAATCAATAGCAATTGTAAAGGCTACTCTCCTGGTGGCTTTTACAGAGATGGTATAAATTGTGGTTAATGCAGATGGGGAGAGATTTACTTCTTTCTTCCAATCATTTTCCTTCTAGTTAAATGTTAGCTTTTTTTTTTAATACTTTAAATCATAGGCCTCAGCTCTTTAAATACAAAATAATGACTCGATTGAAAGCAGTGTACTGTTTTCTGAACTTTGAGTAAATTCAGAGATTTGGTATCAGCACAATCTCAGGGCACACACCACTCTTTTAATCTGTGAACACAGAAGTGCATTTAACCTAGTAGTTAACAGAAGTACATCAAATTACATTGCTTGAAGGAGTGAATTTTTTATATAATTTCATCTTCCCTCTGAAAATGCTCTTGGTTACTTTGTCTGACGGTTTTTATACCCCCTCCTAACCTTGGCACTGTGTGTCTAAGCTGTCCCCACTCTATATGGGAACCGCACAGTAAATGCTGCGGCAGTGACTTCCCTTTAATCGTTAGTGAACTAATCCTGAAATATAATTTATACCTCTCTTCGAAATCCACCTGGATTATAAATGTAATGGAAATTTACTGAACCTCCATCCTCTCTACAGTTTTGAAACATTTAAAATGGATAGACAACGATTTGGCTAAGTTTGGAGGGAAATCTGGCCACGGTTTTCACTTCCTTAATTCAATCATGTATTCTGAGCTGATTTATTTTCAAATCCGGAAACATCAATTCTGATTATTTTTCAAGCCTTACCATTACTACCATCACTACCACCACCCTTAAAGTGCTTTATAGCCACAAATTGCCTTTTCTGATACATGAAAATATGTTTTAGCACGAGGAATAAAATTCTTGCTTTCTCCTTCCTGAAATAGACACAGCCATTATTGCATTTTCTCATCCTCTTTATGCCATGGAATTCACTTGCACATTGAAAAAAAAAAAAAGGAAAGAAAGAAAGCTGTAGAAAAAAAGATACTTAAAATAAGTTGGCTTACTTTGCTTTCTCAGGCAGTCTAAAAGCACTGGTGGCGGTAGCTCAGCCTAATACTACTACTTGTGAAAAAGAGAGTGTGTGTAAATGGCAGGCCAGATGCAACTGGCTAGCTAGGCAGCTCTAGTCATCCCAGCAGCTTCAGTAACTGGTCATTTTTGGCAAAGAACCAGGGTCTATAAGTAATTCAACCCACTTCAGTTAGGTGCTAGCCGCAGGAACTGTCAAAAATGATATATGGTGCAAAACTTTGTCCAAGACTGACCTTATATCCCAGGTAACGTTTCCAATGCAGGTGGTGCATGACTTACGATAAGCATGTTGGCTTTATACAAATGGCTATCTGAGGATGGCCAATTCAGCTGGGTGGTCGGGTTAGCATAGTAACTCTCTTTCCTTACTCTCTGCTGTCCGTGGACATCACTTTCCCTTCCTCCTGCCCCCTTTTGCCCTCTGGGACCACTCCTTGCCTAGCTCTGCAGCTCATACCTGGCCCCAGGGCTATGATTCCCACCCTAGAATCCTTTCGAAGTCCCTAAAGGCTCACAATGATTTAAAAAAAAAAAAAAGGAACTTTCCTCCTTATGCTGTGGGCTCCTCAGACAAGGCAGGAACCACACACATCTCTTTCCTGTGTATCCCCAATGCTTCGTATAGTGTCTGGTGCAAAGTAAGCTCAACCACGTTTGATGAATAAATAAGAGATATATTGAGGTTTTCAGATGGCCTACTCAAAAATCTTCAGCTGCAAACATGAAATTAAAATGCCAAGTTTCTTATTTTTTGTAAACTACATTGGATAAATTCAATGTGGACATTCCGGATATCTCATTCTAATCAGAAGTTGTAGTAAGAGGTAGACAACAGACAAAAATCTTTAAGAGTATGGGTTCTTTGTAGGGGAATTTTTTTTTTTAAAGAGACATTGGTGGCCAAGATTTTGTAAAATAAGGCATTTTTAAATTGTTGCCCTACGGTCAGCTCAGGTAGGATCTGTGTGGAGTGGTGGGCAGAGCAGAGATTTTAAGGCCAGAAGAAAGACCTGGTTTTGAAAGCCTTCTCTATCACTCTCCAGGCAAGTCTCATGATTATACCACCTCTGTAAGTCTCTACTTCCTCATCTCTCAAACAGGAATCCAAGGTCTTTGTTGTTGTCAGTGTTAAAAACACTATCTATAAAGACTAAGCAGTGTTCCTGATGCAGTGTTCCCGACACAATGGTGGCAGCTGGTGATGATGAGCCTGGTGGTGGTACTCAGGGCTTTGGGGAAAAAGTCAGTAAACGCCTGGAATTTGCTGGGAAACAACTCTGGAATGGGAGTTGAGGACTCTGGCCCCCATATCTCATCACCCTCTCCTTCCCCGCCTTTTCCTATTCTTCATGACCCAGAGTACTCGCCCCACTGCCCAATCCTCACCTCACCTTTTCTTGTCTTGAAGAGTCCTAAGAATTACAGCCACTGTGGGTGGAGCAACTACTAATCGGGTGCAAATAATGTTTGCGATGCTCAGATGCTGTCGTTATCCCCATTTTACAAATGATGAAGGCAGGTCTCAGAGAACTAACTTGGCCAGCGTAAAACATAGTTAGGAAATATCAGAGCCAGGATTTTCTACCAGGCCAGTCCAATTTCAAAGTAGGTGCTGATTCCACTGTGTTATACCGTCGTTGTTGTGATTTCCTGGGAAGGAAAAAGAGAATTCAAATGATGAAATAGTTTCAGATAAACTGTAAGTGCTAAAACATTGACCCATCTGGGGAAGCTATCAAAGAAAATGAAAGGAATTGAGGTAATTCTCTTGACAGTAAAGAATCACTAACATGCATCTATTTCACAGTCTCTGTATTTCCCTGACAAAAACATAATTCTGAGAGTCTAGCCTCAAGGCTGGAATTGGCCGGCCCAGGACCTTGTCACGTGGGACCCAGAGTTCTGCTCTACGCTAGTGATAACTTCATTCCACTTTTAGCAGCATCCATGCTTTCTTTAGGTCCTATTTTTGTATCATACAGTAATTTAACACTCGGCTCGTGTCTTGACTTGTTTGCAGATGTTATCCCTCCACAAACAGCTGGTTATATAGAAGTCACTGATCTCCAATCAAAGAGACTCCGATACATCCCTATTCCCAGGTAATCTGTTTTCACCTTTGTTCCTGGCCTGTGTGTCAGATTAAAAAAATGAGTGAATTCTTATCATGTACTCCGAATAAATGTGTGCCTTTTGCTTCCTTAAATAGCAAGCTCTTTTTTGCTTTTTTCAATTACAGTTGGTTTATATCTTGCTGTCCTGCATTACTTTTTTTTTTTTTTTGGCCATGCCGCACAGCATGCGGGATCTTAGTTCCCCGACCAGGGATCAAACCCATGCCCCCTGCAGTGGAAGCATGGAGTCTTAACCACTGGACTGCCAGGGAAGTCCCTGTTCTGCATTCTTTACTGCCGTTTTTATTTTCATTTTGGAAAAAAGTTCAAATGTTACCTAGGTATAAGTCTAACAGCCTTCAAGCCTTCATTTCTCCTTTTTGATCTGTCCTAATGATAAATGTTTTTGAAACAGCATTTTTTAGTACAGCAAAAATTTTCGTATTTATTAATTCCGTATATTAGTTTTCTGAGGTAAATGTATTCAAGATGTCAAAGGAATTTAAATAGCATTGGTTTAATATTGTTTTTAAATATGTAACTGAGCATCTACCATTGTGAAGGCTATACAGTAGCCAAAGGGTTCCAGAGATTTGGAATGGAACTCATTTCCACTGGCTGCTTTTATTACTGTTCAACAGTGGAAGCAAAGCATTCAAACTAACTAGACTAAGGGTATAAAAGAAGAAACAATGACACTCCATTTCTTCCTTGACAGACACATGTGTCCTCACTTGTAGCCCATCCCTTTCTGGATGCATCCGTGCCTGATCTCCCTTTCTCAACCTAAGTGTGTACCTGCTTTTGTACAGATTGATGTCACATCCCCTCCTAACATGTACTCCCTCACAGGCAACTGAGGCCTCACAACACATTGGTTAAAGGCTCACCCAAAATCCTGGGGAAAGGAGCCTGGAGAGGCTTCCAATGTCAGAGGAAGGCCAGCTACACCTGTCAGTCACCCACACGTCACCAGACCTCCTGTTGACCCACGCCTCCAACTCCCAGAAGAAAATCACTCAGCATGACAGTACAAAATAACTCAGAAACACAGTTTCATTTCTTAGGACCTTTTAGTCAGGTTCGAGAAATATGAAGAATAAAAGTATTATCCAAATAAATAGATTTACTTGTTCCAACATATATAAGAATGCCTTCTTGGAACATCTTAATGTGTCAGTTTAATGAAAAATAGCTTTTCGTCATTTGGGGAAATTTCTTATTCCATTGTATGTTCATTAAAACAAACTATTAGTTCAAGTAGCAAAAGAAAAGAACTTTTTTTTTTACATTTCTAAAACATGATGATTTTTTTCAATATTTCTCTTAATTTCTCCCTAATTGGCCCTAGCTTTTTATTTCAGTGCTTTTCTCTGTTAACTTTCTGTATGAACCATATGTTATACCTGCCATAGAAGTAACATCTGGAAGGGCAGCTATATATATACAGCCAGTGCCAGCCGATCACCATACTTCATTCATTTAGTGCTGTGCTGTCCAGTAGAAATAGAATGTCAGCCATATATGTAATTTTATGTTCTTAGTAGCCACATTAGAAAAGTAAAAAAAGAAACAGGTGAAATTACCTTTAATAGTGTTTCATTTAACCCATTCTGTTTAAAGTATTACTATTTTGAAATGTATTCAATATAAACATTTTAATAATACTTGACATTCCTTTTTTCTTCTGAGTCTTTGAAACCCAGTATGTATTTTACATTTACAGAACATCTCAATTTGGACTTGCCATATTTCAAATGCCACGTGGTTTAGAGTCTGTTCATTATCAGTATATCCTGAGTTTCTCTTGAGATTAACTATTGCCGTTTTTGGCATATATGTAATCCAAGGGAACAACCCATCTGGATTTCAGTTTTGTTGCTGGTTGCTTAAATTTAGTATTCTGCTAGATAGCAGGAATTTTCCATTTGATGGCTAACTTCAAATAATAGAAAACACAGTAAAACTATATGTGACTGCAGGGCCAAAATAAATACATCACTTTCACTCTCAGTAAAATGTGAGTATTATTCCTCAAATTTTTGTATTTTTTGCATTTGTAAAATGATACTACTTAGCTCTGACATTTGGGAGTATATAAATCTGGGCTTCACTCTACTATAATTCGATGTATTCCTTAAAGACTTTGTTATTATATATAAGGGGAATGTGCATTTTTTTTAAAAAGGTGAAGAGGAGAGTCTAGACCTGGTGTGCAAGTTGTAGTAAATATGTGATATCTTCAAGCACATTTTTGACATACTGAAGAAATTGCCCCTGTAAATTTAAAGTTTCATGGTGGAGAGTTAAATAAGCAACCAGTAGGTACTGTGCTCAATAGAATCATACATATTGAGCACTTGTGGCAGAATTTCAAGCATCATAGGTGGATAGATTTCATTACTCTTGAGTAGCCTTTTGCTTCGCCATCTGTACCTACTAATTCTTTTCCTAAGGCAAATATTTTTTGAGAGAGCACCATGAGATGAATCCTGTATTATATGAAATGTTACCTTCGTTGAGTCCTTCTAGTACTGTAAAGTAGTTCTGAAACACTTCTTCCATCCTACTGTTTTTGTTCTCTTCATATAAACATTTTCTAAGACTTCCATGTTCCACAATGGCTGGCTTTGTCACTCTGTGTTTAGTATCTACTAAGGCAGCCTGATAAAAAGGCTAAAGTCGCCTTGATTTATTCTTTAGTATATTATAAGAATTTACCCACTATGTAGTAGTTTCGTGGTTTTAACAAATCTACATTGATAGTGTATTATGTTTTTATTATCTATTAGATCATCCCTTTAGACCATTTATTTCATACAGAAAATATCAGATGTATTTAGAGAGCCAACACTGGTAATTAGAATTTATAATCTGTGTTTCTTTTGTATAGTGAAAGCTATACTGAGGTAAAGGAAGTGTGCAGTTGACTCTTATAGGCAAAAGTTGCATTCCTAGAAATGACTATTTCTGATATATCAGAAATAGGTATATGTATGAAATATATAATACAAGAAATATATAAATTCTTTATTATAAATCCATATAACTTTCTAAGTTAGAAAAGGCAAATATTAAATACAAATGCAATTAAAGCACATAAACAAGACATCAGTTTCAGCAGTGACCTTAGACCCCTAAGGAGTGTGTCCAGCACTGAGGGTAGGTGAGGTGTCGGCTGGTTTAGAGTTTCTTTCTTCCTGACAGTGAATGCTAATGTCATCCAGGATCTACAAATACAGGAATATGTAAATAACCAGTAAATAACTATGTAGTTTTTCCTTACATGTGGATCTGTTGGTATCTTATCTTTTAATTGTGCTTACTATTAGAATGTTTTTTTAAAGCATTACTTTTCTTACTGAAGTATAGTTAATTTACAATGTTGCATTAGTTTCAAGTGTAAGCACAGTGATTCACATATACATATATATATATTCTTTTTCAGATTCTTTTCCATTATAGGTTATTACAAGATATTGAGTATAGTTCCCTGTGCTGTACAGTAGGTCCTTGTTGTTTAACTATGAGAATTCTTTGTAGGAAGTTTAATGAACCTGAAATCAGGTTAAACTAACTTCATTACCTGGACTTCACTGGTTGAACACTGATTTCTTTTGCAGATCAGACTTTCTCTCACCATATACCACGTGGCTATCTACTATCTCGGACACAGATGCACTGCTGGCTGAGTGGGGCAAAGGTGGCGTTGTCACTGTTGATATGGGAGGTCACATCCGGCTTTGGGAAACTGGACTGGAACATCTGCAGCGGTCACTCATGGAATGGAGAAACATGATTGGGCAAGAAGGTGACAGACTTATGCAGGTACTACTTGAATTGACCTTACCTCTTAAGGGTACACATTCAGTTATAAATTCATTCATTTAGTTGCAAATGCCACAGTCGTGGAAACTCCCGGCCCAGTGACTCAAATGTAGTTTACTTAAATAGCTAAAATAATTTTGGGACTCGTAATAGAAAAAGACAGATCTATCCTTCCAGATAGTGAAAAAGTAAACATGTGCCTTTTTTGTCTGTCAGTGCTTAAATATATAGGTTCCTCACCTCACAACATGCAAATACAATCATCAACTTTTTTATTTTTTAACCTTAAGCATTAATCAGTTTCCAGCACCACCTTTGCATCTGTTCTCACTTCTGCCATTGTCGTCAGCATCTCCCCATCGCTACCAAGGAAACAGAAATACTGAGCATCTAAAACGCAGCGCATTATTGTAAGGCCAAAACGTTTAGACTAGAGAAGATAAGAAGAATTATGCATCCAATAGAGATGTGTTTTTACCAACCTCCTTATTTCCAGAGAATGGAAGTTTAGCAGTCATAATAAGTAGACCCAACCCTGCCCTAGAAAGAAATGTGGGAACAGGTCACCACAGAGGGAGGAAGTTCCACAGCTCCAGAAATGGCTCAGTCACCAACTAGTCTAGTTGCTGTCTGGAACTAATGTGAGCAGTGAGGAAGGCTGTGTACCCATAAATACTAAACCCTATTATAAAAGGATTTATTTTATTTGTAATTTATTTATTTTAACCTTCAGAGGAAAACTTCTTTGTTTACATTTCATTTCTATCCAGCAAAAAGAAAGGTAGGTTCCTGCCAAATGTGTTGCTCTGTAAAGAACCAGTTAACAAGATAAGAAATTTCTACAAACTACTCCATTGATATCTGATTAATAATTACTATTTTCTGTGGTTATTTTTGTGATATTCCTTAGAGGAGAAATATGTGTGTGTGTGTGTGTGTGTGTGTGTGTGTGTGTGTGTGTGTGTGTATTTGTAAATGAGTAATACATATTCTTAGATTATAGGAACATTTTGAAAATCGCAAACCAATATAGGCCAGCAGCCCCAAATCCTTTTGAAAGGGTATGAGTATATTAATTTAATTAAGCTAAAACAAATGTATTACTCTAAAATGAACATGTCATTAAGTGCAGTGGATCTATCCCAGTAACAGACTGAATGTTGGTCACTATCCATAACAGTAATTAGAAAATTAATTAACTATGGTTCTGCTTCTTTCATTATTCTGAAGATTAGTTTCTTCTCCCTTTGAATGAAGCTCCTCTTTTCATTACAGTAATTGATGCCTCATAGTAAATACTATTGTGTTTGAATTTCTTATATTTTATTTCAATTTCTCATGTGTTATAACAAGGTTATAACAATTAAGTTTATCTTTCACAACAGAACTTTTAAAAGGAGTGTCACTCGTGATTTTGATAACGGGTCTTCACTGGTACAAAAATTAACCCCTATTTGTGTTTTAACCATGTAACTCTCTTCTTCCCAGTGACTTTCCTGCCTCTGTTGTACATCTTTGTATCTCCAGCTCTTAGCATGATGATTGGTACACAGTAGACAAATATGCTTGTTTATACTCATATATACGAAATTGAAGCTTTTTGACAACAAATGGAATTCTTTTTTTTTTTTAACATCTTTATTGGAGTATAATTGCTTTACAGTGGTGTGTTAGTTTCTGCTTTATAACAAAGTGAATCAGTTATACATATACATATGTTCCCATATCTCTTCCCTCTTGCGTCTCCCTCCCTCCCACCCTCCCTATCCCACCCCTCTAGGTGGTCACAGAGCACCGAGCTGATCTCCCTGTGCTATGTGGCTGCTTCCCACTAGCTATCTATTTTACATTTGGTAGTGTATATATGTCCATGCCACTCTCTCATCCTGTCACATCTCACCCCTCCCCCTCCCCATATCCTCAAGTCCATTCTTTAGTAGGTCTGTGTCTTTATTCCCGTCTTGCCACTAGGTTCTTCATGGCCTTTTTTTTTTTTTTTTCCCCTTAGATTCCATATATATGTATTAGCATACTGTATTTGTTTTTCTCTTTCTGACTTACTTCACTCTGTATGACAGACTCTAACTCCATCCACCTCACTACAAATACCTCCATTTCGTTTCTTTTTATGGCTGAGTAATATTCCATTGTATATATGTGCCACATCCACATCTTCTTTATCCATTCATCCGATGATGGACACTTAGGTTGCTTCCATGTCCTGGCTATTGTAAATAGAGCTGCAATGAACATTTTGGTACATGACTCTTTTTGAATTATGGTTTTCTCAGGGTATATGCCCAGTAGTGGGATTGCTGGGTCGTATGGTAGTTCTATTTTTAGTTTTTTAAGGAACCTCCATACTGTTCTCCATAGTGGCTGTATCAATGGAATTCTTTTAACTGTCTCAGTTTATCAGTTGTAACTGAATAAGTATTGAATGAATATATATAGTTTCTAAGTTAGAAATGAACAGAAATATAGTATCTAACATCTCAAAAATAATCAAAATACTCCACTATATTATACAAGGCAGTATCTGATCCTTCTACAAACCAAACATTTTCTAGGAAATGTATAACTTTATGTCTCCAGTTCAAAGTGCAGCTATAATAGAAATAAGACTTATTCAGTAATAAAGTTACATAATTCAGAATTGAATGATAGTTCCATTTGTAAAATTAGAATGTTAGAATGTTATCTAACATTCTCCTTCCATCTCTGATGTTCCTTGATCCATTTTGTTGATATTGAAAATATACACTTACATACATACTCAAACTGAGAAACAAAGTATATGAGCATATATCTTTATGTCTAAACAGACAGAATTCATTGTCCAAATAATCTGCCGTTGTTGTAATTTTTGGTCACATCTCTCCTGTTCCTTCTCACTGCTTGGTAAATAATGAGACAGCATACTTAATTGCTTTTATTTAGACCAGCTTATGTTACTATTTACAAGTAGTTTGTACAACCAAATCTAAATCTGAATCATTCCAGGAGCAATGGTAATAACAAGCAAAAATGTGTCTTTTACAGCTGCCTTCCTAATCAGTCCCTCAACCCACTCCTCATTTATGGACCCTTTATTCAACATTGGTCTGCTCCTGATTTGGGCTCTTGGAAAATACCTTCCATAGAAGTACTGAGAAAAGAGAATATGTTCTCAGGACCATACTTATCTCTTGCTGACTGCCAGCAGCTTCCCTGTCAATGGCAGAGTAACCTGATCTCCATCTAGTGGCCAAATGGCCTTACTTTACATCATAGAAATTAAAAGGCCTGGTTTACACTCCAGTAGTTTGAGGCAGCCTCAGACCTGCTGTTAGGGGAGGTTTATACAAGCCTCTTCAGCGGTTCTTATTGGTCATGAGATGCTCCTTTAGGTCAACAGTGAAGGCCAGGCAGAAAATCTGCCATGCCATTCACCACTTATTGGCCCCCATCTTTCCCTGATTCCTTTGCCTGGTGTCAAAAGAACTGTTTATCTTTAGATAAACTCTGTCAGTTACATGTTTTATCCCTATCCTTTATGACTTTGCTACATATCAGCCTTCTTGAGGTATTAGCTTTGAAGCCATTGTTGCTTTGAATTTTTGTTTCTGTTTAATGCATTCATTGATAGTTTTCTTTAATGAGTACAGCTTGCAAGAGAGTATATTTTGAGCTTCATATAAAATCTGTTCATTAATTTTACATGCTTTGATAGGAACATGTGTTTTTCTTATAGTAAACAACTATAACAACAAACTCAAAGTATCACTATAACTGTAGTCTAAGGACCCATTATTAAGAATTCATATTTACTACTTTTAGACTCGATATTTTCAGAAGCACAGGTTAATTATAAGCAAAATTTTTCTGACTAGGTTTTATAGTGTTCTCTATAAAGCATAGTTTTCATATTTTTATTTAGTTACATTTGGATTCCTCCCAAGAAGGCTACACCACAGTTTTCCTCAGAAATCAAATCATCTTCTCTAAAAAGCTCCTGGTGACTCTTCTTGCAGGAGCAAAAAGGCTAAAAGATTACAGTTTTCAAATGTTATTGTCTAATTACATAAACTAATCAGAAACTAAATCCTTCATATATTACTCGTAGAATCTCTTTGAGGCCTTTTTGAATAATACTTCCTTAACTGTATACTTTAAAACTTGATAGAATCTTTGAAACAGTGTGGGACTGGAACTTATTGACCCTTATATTTAAGATAGTGCCTGGTACACAGTAGTTACGGTAAATATTGAAAATAGAGAGAGGCATAGACAAAAATACATAGAAAAGATAACCGGTTTATACTAAGCACCTAATCTTTCAAAGAAGATATTCTAGGAATATGAGTAAATGTCACTTGCTGTACTTTGGTAACTAGGCCTAGCCTTTTCTTTAACTACACATCCAACGCTTATGATTTTTTAAGAATGTTAAGGCCCACTTCCAGTTTTGGAAACCACAAGATTATTTAATTGGTACTCTATTAGTAAATTTAGTTTTTGACTCTACAAGCTACATTATCTCCAGATCTTCTGTGAAAGTTTGCAATTCTTTGTTCTTCTTAAAGGTCATATTCCACTCCTGTACTTCACTCTTAGCTTTGGTCAGCAATTCTGAAAACACTTAACAGTCTGATTAAGTGGCTCATTGTTATAGAGTGATACACATTTTATAGGACTGTTATACGTACATATATCTTTGGGAATCTTCCTTGGCCCAGAAAGGCAATACTTCTTAAAATTTTTTTTTATAATTTCCCACCATATCTCCTAGTGATATATCAGTAGAAGTGGTTTTCATCAAGATGGTCTAGCTATTTGCCTATGTGGTAACACTTGGTCAGTGCCTCTAATGATTTTTTCTTTGTTTATTGCTGTTAGAGAAATCCCAAACATAGAAATTCATTTTGAATCTAGACTTTGAATAAGGTTTTCAGGCTTACCTAATGAAAATGCAAGATCCCCTGGAGAGTGTACTACCCAGTAGAGTGCTGACAGCCCAGCTCTCTGGAAGGTGGGGGGCAGTTTACAATGTTTGCCAGTTATCGAGATGTAAATACTCCTTCCATGGCTGATTTAAAGCTACCAAAGGTTAACAATCTACTCACAAAGTCTCTGAATATTTAGCAAGCATCTCTCGCAAACTAGTACAATCTGGTTCCAGCATGCCCCTGGCTTGATTAAGCCTTTAACTAACTCCCCAAGGAGAATTATGACAGTTACCTGACTGCAAGGTCCTTCAGAAATAAGACAACGGAAATGTGGATAAGAAGAAAGAAAGGCAAAAGAAAAGGGAAAGAGGTACTGAGAACACGCATAAGATGGTGTCATGATATCTCTGGGAGATGTGGAAGCCTACAGTTGTCCCAATTACAGATTAGCAATGCTCTTCTTGAACAAAGAATTCAGTTTGAGCAAAGAATTGGAGAGAAGTCTATACTCAAGTGGGATAACACTCATGGGTTCGTGCATAAGGGCCTCCTTTCTTATAAACTCTTTCAGAAGGAAATTGCCAGTCGATTTTTACATTCCTCCAGAAGTAATGCTTCCATTGGATCACAAATTTGTCAGTAATTGCTAAATGTAACTAAAATTAAATCAACAGCCACCTTCCCAAGACAAGCAAATCAACAAGTTTATGAGTTTAAAGAGGCCATGAGTTTTCATTAAACTTTTGTGCATATCCAACAAAAAAGATAACCGTAAAAATTATGAAAATCATGGGTATTAGAGTTTTAAAGTAATATTAAAAATAGAAATATCATTTAGCTTTTACATTTTAGAAAAGGCCTAAACTTAGGTAATTGCTTTTCAAATCATCAGCAGCAGAAATACTTCAACTCCTTTCTCTCATGACAGACCTTAAGATCATTATTTTATATACTATATCCCCATTGCATACTGCTTGACAATATAATCAGCAAGTAAAGAAGTAATCTTAGTACTATTTATTTAAAGTATAAAGGAAAACAAATTAATTCTGTAATATATCAGTTATAAATTGAGATATCAAATGCAATGAATATGTTGACAATCAATGGCTCTAGAATTTTTGTGGTTCTAAGCTCATTATGTATATAGTTATGTATAATCAACACATCACAATGGCTATAGAAATAAAACCTTGCTGTTATATTTATAGAGAATATTGTAATTTTATTTATAAGTGGTATAGCCTATTGTTTAAGAGCATGAAATTTTAAGTAGTCAAACTCATGTTCAAATCCACGTACCACTTTTTAAGTGATCTTCGGCAAATTACTCATTCTTTCTAATTTTCACTTTCCAGTCATAATATAAAGACAATCCCAGTGTACTTTACAAGTTGTTGTAAGAGTGAAATGCATTCATACTTGTCACAAAGTATTTAGTAAACAAATAAAAATTAGAAACTCAGAAGTTAGGTAATATTGGGCTACAGAATTCTTTAACACTTACATGGAAACAAAGCCAAATTAAAAGGAAGCAGTGTTACCCAAACACCTACTATTACATCATGACCCAGTGAGTTACATAATTCATCATCTGCCTTAGTGTTGAAAGAGAGCTTTGCTTATAATCCTGTTTAGGAAAAGTTTTGTCAGGCCCAAAAAAGGAATTGAAAAAATGGTCTGGGCCTAAACTTGTCAGCTTGAAGAAAAGCAGGAAATCAATGGTAGGACAATTGTCAGCAGAGGAATATAGTGTTTAGCCTTATTCAAAAGACAAATTAGAACAGGACCAAAAAACACACAGTGAAATATACATCATCTTTAGCCGAGTCCTGAGAACAGTAAAAAGCAAGCCAAATTTGGAGCTGTCTTTCCTAGTTTTTCTGTATACAACGTTCTTTTGTCTCTATAACATTCTAAAAATGTCTCTCTTTTTATTTTCTGTTTCCTTACAAGTTCAGGGCTTGTAAGTGCCATCTCTAACCTCAAGTGCCATCTCTAACCTCTCCCTTTTAATAGTTCCACCCATTCTTACATTTATTTATTTAATTAACATTCGTTGATCATCTAGACTCACTAGGATAAAGAAATAAATAAGAGACAGGTACAGACCCAGGGAACTTACAGTCAAGTAGTGCTATAACCAAATAAACTATGGTGCAGTGTGGTGAAGAAAGTGATGGAAGCATGATTAAGGGACCGGAGGACAGCAAAGAATACTTAACTCTATCTTTGGAAGTGGTTTTAAGATAAAATAATACCAGAATCTGGTTTTTACGGAAGGGGAAAGGGACTCCTGACAAATCGAATACAGGTTTAGTTTTGCCTCTTACCAAAATCCCAGTAAGAAAACAATAAAGGATCAAAAAAGGTACAAAACCACAAGATTAGAGATGCAAAACACTTTGGAGGATTAAAAAATACATGTGTAGGTGATGACTGAGTTAGTGACTGGAGAGAACTAAAACCCTAAAATTCCTCTGGGGGGGAGATGCAAGCTTTACTCTATGGAAGCCCATAAAGCATCAGGACTTGAAGACACCATGTTCCAAAGAAGGTTAGAGTATAGGGCAGCACTGAAAATTGGCAGATTACTTGAAAGCCCACATAGAGGCCATTTAGAAATACGGATTTTCTCCTCCATCTTATGCACCTGGGCAGCCGGCTCTCCTCTACCCTTGCAAGAAACGGGAGCCATAGTGGAGATCTGCACAGTTTAAGACAGGAGTGAGACCATATAGCCAACAAGAAGATAAAGTGAAGGTCTGCTTTCCTTATTTAGATCTCATGAAGCTGGCATCCATATTTATATCCCTTAAGCAGGAGATTGGGAAAATCCTTTCTGGAAACTGACATGCCCAAGAGAAAAGCCTTTCTTTTTTTCACTTTTTTATTTCTTAAGGAAAATATTTTTTTATTTGTTTTCTTATCATTTTGAGTCAATATACACAAATAATGCAGTCTATAGGATGAAACAATCATTTTTGAGATACATTAAGTTAATAAGGAGATAAGTAAAAATGTACTAACGTACAAAATTACATTAAAATTAGTACATTGTTTATCCATAGGAAAGCTATTTGTATCCTATCAAGTGATTTTTTTTTTAATTTTTATTTGAGTATAGTTGATTTACAATGTTGTGTTAGTTTCAGGTGTACAGCAAAGTGAATCAGTTATAAGTACACATATATCCACTCTTTTTTAGATTCTTTTCCCATATAAGCCATTACAGAGTCCTGAGTAGAGTTCCCCAGTAGGTCCTTATTAGTTATCTATATAGTAGTAGTTATCTATATAGTGTATATAGTGTATATGTCAATCCCAGTCTCCCAATTTATTCCTACCTCCCCCTACCCCCGGTAACCATAAGTTTGTGTTCTACATCTGTGACTCTAGAGAAAAGCCTTTCTGGTGCTGACATTTGGAAATTTCTCCCTACTAGCCTTACAAGAAGACCCACTTGTTGGCAAGCCCTACTTTATGCAAAAACAAAAAACAAAAAACAAAAATTTCAATCTACTTTTTAATGACTTATTCTTAAATATTAATGGATAGCCTCTTATATAAAAGATGGAAATCAAAACAAATGAACAGAGAAATAGAGATGATACAGAAAGCAGAAAAGCATTTCACAAAGTGATAATTGATATTCTCAGAGAGGTAAGAGAAAATATTATAAAACAGAAACATAGTGCTATTTTAACATAGTAACCTTCAAAGAACCTTCAAAGAAAGATCTCTTGGAAATTAAAAAGTAGTAGCAGAAATAAATTAATAAAAGGGATTGGACATTAGGGAACTCTCCCAAAAGACAAAGAAATTGAAAATAGAAGAGAGAAGATAAGTCTTATCTGACTAATAAGAATTCCAGAAAGAGAAAATGAAAGGGCAGGAAATGACCCAAAAAGTAATTTAAGAAAATTTCACTAAACTACAGGACAGATGTTCCATTTAATAACTGGAAAACACACACCCTCACACATACACCCCAAAGTATATTCACTTGAAATTTTAGAACCCTGTGGGTAAAGAGACAAAGCTGAAAACTTCTAAGTTGAGGGAAGTGGGAAACAGGTTATATAAAATGTACTATAAATCCTAATAGCATTAGGCTTCTCCACAGCAGCATTGGAAGCTAAAGGGAAAATTATTTCCAACCGAGAATTTTATACCCAGCCAAGCTATTAATCAAATGTGACGGTAGACTAAAAACATTACTAAACATGCAAATCTCAAAAAACTTTCATTCTTTATACAAAAGGAGGGAATAAATGAAGAAAGAAGAAGAAAGGGTGGAAAGAGTGGTCTTAGCCGGGGAAGAGGCAAAGGTAATTCCCAGCATGATCATGAAATGATGTTCTAGAATAACAGCTGTGCCTGAAAACAACTTCTCCAAAGCAAAGTGGGAAAACAGGGTTCCAGAAAGAATAGATGTCTTGAGGGGAAAAAAAGCTGGTAATGTGATAGAATAACTATATTGAGAGAATTTTACAGCTCTGCTGGAGAATTTGGGGAATAATTAGTGAGAGATAAATAAAATAAAGCTAAGAATTAGTAAAGAGTACATATTAGTGGGAAAAATGAAAAATTATATACAGTAATAGTATGTAATAGTATATATAAGTATATAGTAATACGTATTATTATAATTAGAAATATATAGTAATATATAGTAACATATATTATTGCATATAGTAATATAGTACCATATAATAGTAATAATAAAGTAAACAATTAATATTGATTTAACTCAAGTTTATGATGGCACTCTATTATTATGATAAGGGGAGGGAACATGAGTAATGTATGTTCTAGGTAAGATAGGTGAAATAATCCTTACCTTTCATAGTAGGAAGTCAATAGATAATGTCTGAAACTTAAAAATAAAGAGAATGTAAGAATATTATTTAGAAATATGAAGGTAAATAGCAGGAGACATAGTAAGCAAAGTTGAAGTGACTGGCTACCTTTGGGGGAGTGGGAATTGGGGGGTGAAGATGGTGGAGCTCGAGGTTGCTATTTTTGTTATACATCTTGTAGTACTATTTGGCTTATTAAACTATTTACATTTATTACTTTGATAAAAATTAAAAATTGGTTTAGAATAATAACAAGTGGGATTTCACCATGTAAATAAGAGGAATAAGAGTAGCCATGAAACAAAGATTTCATTTAACTCATCTTTGGATCCTAGACACTTTAAAAAATACATATTTTTTAATAGAACTGAAGAAACTGGTTAATTTTCCTTATTTCACTTTGAAATGACTCGAGTACTAGTTATGAATAAGATGGAGTAAGCACACACTTACCCTGTCTTTTCCACTGAATTCAGCAATAAAATCCGGACAGGATACATTGAGCAACTATCTGAGGTCTCTGAAAAAGAAGTGATAGCACATGGATTGAGGAAGACCAGAATTTGAACTACCATTGAACTAGATGTGTTCCTCCTTTTCCTCCAGAGTCTCCTGGTCTTGACTCAAGGCCATCTGAAAAGGAAGTGGGTACTCTCAGCAAACTAGAAATAGAAGAGAACTTCTTCAGCCTAACAAAAGGCATCTGCAAAAGTCCTACAGCTAGCAACATATTTAATGGTGCTTTCCCCCTACGATTGGGAATAAGGCAAGAATAACCACACCCATACACCCATCACTCCTGTTCAACATCAGACTGAAAGTCCTAGCCAGTGCAACAACAAGAAAAATAAGTAAAAGTATACAGATTGGAAAGGAAGAAATAAAACTGTCTCTATTTGTAGACAACATAATTGCCTACCTAGAAAATCCCACAGAATGTACCAAGAAAAAACAAGTAACGTGCAAAATAAACCAAGTCTTTCAACTAATAAGTGAGTTTAGCAAGGTCCAAAATTAATCATATTTCTATATCCTAGCAATTAATAATTAAAAACCAAAATTTTAAAATATATATACCATTTACAAACAGTTCCACCTAAAAATGAAATACTTAGGTATAAATTTAACAAGGCATGTATAGGATATGTATGCTGAATACTACAAAACACTAGTGAAAGAAACCAAAGATTTAAGTAAAAGGAGAGTTCACAGATTAGAATTCTTAACATAATAAAGATGTCGATTCTCTCCAAATTGATTTGGAGAGTTCCAACCAAAATCCCAGTAGGATTTTTTTTTATAGCGATAACAAGCTGACTCTAAAATGTATATGGAACAAAAATACTCAAAACAGTTTTTTAAAAGAATAAAGTTAGAGGAATCATACTACACAATTTTAAGATTTACCATAAAACTACAATAAGCAGGATGGTATGATGTTAGCAAAAGGACAAACACATAAATCAATGGAATGGACTAGAGTATTCAGAAAGTGACCCAGAGACATATGGCCGATTGATTTTCAACAAAGGTGCCAAAGCAGTTTAATGAAAGGATAACCTTTTCAACAAATGGTGCTGGAACAATTGGACATCCACAGCCAACATGAAAAAAACCTGTTAATTTTAAAAATAAAAATAAAAAAATAAAATGACTCAGTGGCTGCCAAACCAGGAATAATAGTAGTTGACTACAGTAAATGGCACCTACCATGTCATCTTTCATTGTTGCATTAAGTGGAGAATGTAAAGCTAATTCCAAATCTTAAAAACTCCAAAGGTAAAGAAAGCTAATTTGTTTAGACAGTTTAAAAAAAAAAAAAAGTCTTAACCTTTGGTATATTTTGGGGGTAAGAGAATGCTCCAGGGATGTAATTCACAGATGGAGAAACTCAAGCTCAAAGAAATTAAGCAAGTTGACCAAGGTCACAGGGCTAGTAAGTGGCAGAGTCAGTGGTTCTGTAATGTGTGCTCTTTAACCACCATGCACTCTGGCCCTGGCAGCTTTATCAACTTTAACCCTTTAGTCAGGTATCCAGGGTGCCCTCCCCCTGCCAAAACCTGAAAATGCCAGTGGAGTTAAAACTAGGCATTTGTCTCTGTATAATCCCATCAGATCATGTTGGTTCCCATGGATGTCAGGAGTCAAGGAATATTATACAGCTCTGTGGCAAACAGTAATAAGAATCTTTCTTTGGTGCTCTTTAATGGTAATGATAGAAAACAGAATTCTGTGTGATTCTTACGCCATTTCTTAAATCCCTGACACTCTTTCTTTTGATAAATAAATAAAATAGGTTAAAATGTTGCAAAGTTTCCATGTTGTTCAAGTGAACAAGGCAGCAGGATCTGAACTTGGTTTCTAGAAGAGCAAGCCTGCCGGCAGGAGAGGAATAATGACAATCACAGGTGTGGGGTGGGAGGGTGTGATTCAATGAGGAGAAGAGTGGATTGACTGGGTATCCGTCATCACCACGAAACAACCTTACCGTTGTGTAGCAATGATCTCATCAACCTTTCCTTTCCCAGCGCTAACGATTAACTCTGGGGAATCTTTCACCTCTGTTTTAAAAATGGGACGTTGAAAGACAGGACCCGCACATCAATACAGCTTATCCTCAAGGATGTAGGTGAATCACTGTGGAATGTTTAGAGGAAAACTGATGTCTCTCAAATTTAAGAAGGGTGATTGTCAGTTCCAGTCACCAGTGAAAACAGTAGTGCTGTGATTGTGAGAAGGCAAGATTCCCAAATGTTTACCTATCTCAATATCATTTTTAAAAAGTGTTTGTGATAAGATATAGAGAACAAACTAGTGGTTACCAGTGGTGAGGAGGGGCAAGAGAGGGCTGGAGGAGTGAGAGGTACAAACTATTGGGTTTAAGATAGGCTCAAGGATGTATTGTACAACACAGGAACATAGCCAGTATTTTGTAGTAACTGTAAATGGAAAGTAATCTTTAAAGATTATATAAAATTAAAAGTTAATAAAATTTTAAAGTGTTTGTGATAAAGCAAAAGAACATCAAAGAAAGCAGAGGTCAGGTGGCACAGAGAAAAATAAATTCCATCATTCCTTTTGTGACAGATAGGTTATGTTAAATCTGTGATCATTTCACTTGTTAGTACTTTGCTTAACCACGTCAGCTTTTAGAACTGCATTGGTTCAGTGTGTTGTCTCATTTAAAAGTTTAAGCACGTTGAAAAGCACAAGACCTGACAGGGGTTAAAATGATTTTCTAGAACTAGTTTCATTTGAACCTCTTAGGATATGCTGTGGGAAGATAGAGATGTGAGAATAGGTCTTCTATATAATTACTGCTCACTTTCCAGGCAGAGCACAGCCCTTATATTTCCTCCATGATTGCCTAATAACTAAACCATCAATTTCTCTGCTTCTATTAAAAAACCACTGAAAGCCCTGGATGCCAGAGAGAAGAGTGTACTATTTCTAGGGTGGGAGTGTGAAGCCCACAAGCTGCAGGGCGGAGCAGAAGCCTGGCTGGGACACAAAAGCTAGAGGAAATAGACTAGCTGGTCTGTCCCAGACAAAGCTGGCACTTTATTCACTTAGAAGTTGCTTTTTTTTAACAAACCGCTGTGTTCCCATGATTTTATTTAACCTGTCGAGTATCGATCCTATTTCAGCCATGTTTGTATACCCACGAAATAACTGTCGCTGTGTTTTTTAATGAATTGATTTACCAGTAATTGTCTGCATGTGAATAAAGTGAAAACTTTTAAGTATAATCTCAATCTGTACTAATGAAGAGCCTTCCAGCATTCCCAAGTTTCAAGCAGCAATTGATACCTATAGATCCAAATATAATTACATATTTGTCATCATAAATACCTTTTTCATTGGGGAAGTTTTCCTGTCATATCATTATGTCTACAATCTAATGGCTCTATTAGTTGAATCTCAGTTCCTTAAAAACTCTGTCTTCCTGCCCCCGTATTTCTAGTTGATTCTCACATAACAACAGTGTTTATACTCCAGACCTGGCTTTAGGAATGTCAACAAACCATAATTTCCTAAAGAGATGATGGTGATCCAAGCTGGAGAGTTTCTTTGTGGCATTGGCAGGTTGTCATCTATTGAATTAAGGAAGTTACGGACCAGCAATAGATATTTGAGTCACTTGACAATCAGCCAGCCAGAGTGTTCCCGTGGAGCATTACTCTGTAGCCACCAGCATAGGCCCTGTGGAGGGTCAGAGAATACTGAAATATGAAGCATGGTTTTTACCTTCAGGAAGTTTATACTATATAATTGGGGAGGTGAGACTGATAGTCATGAAACAGCAGCCAGTGGTACAAAAGAATGTGTAGTTCAATGTTAAATTGTGGAGTTTGAGCCCTGTGCTGTAGTAGTTCAGAGGAGAGGCACCAATGCAGATGAAATTCATAAGCAAAGGAGATGGGGCTTTGGTTGAACTTTTATTCTATTTATGTATTTGGATAGTTGAAAAGGAGAGGAAAGGGCATTCCAGACAATCCAAAAAAAAATGACCACAGGCATAGATACAAATGAGCACTGTGTGTTTCCTTAGTAAGAGGAAGGGTTGTGCCATAGGCTTGGATCACTGCAAATCCATGAGTGACATGGACACAGATACCAGAGGAGCAGTGAACAAACATCACGGCCGATTTGATGCAAGCACAAAGCCCAGAGGGCAAATCCAGGTTCAACACCAACTATCCCAAGAAAACAGGGGAGTGTACACCAGACCAGAGGCAGGAGTACGAGCTGGGTCTGGGACCACCAGAAACCTACAGGCTGGGAGATTTTCAGAAGACATTGTGTGATTTACTTTCAACACAGTCTTGCTGGCGTGGGACTTTTTAAAAGCAGTTGAAAGAAAGCTCACCTTCTTGGCAACCCTTGGTCTGTCTTAAGCGTATCTGTAGCATATTGTAAGACAAGCTTAAGGGAAGCAAATGGTGTTTGGGGGGGAGTAATGCAATAAGGAGTCACCTGAATAGGAGGAAGCAGGCCATGTGAAGGCCCAGTGAGATTTTTAGGTTTCCTGTGCCCAGGAGCTGCTGAAGGTCATTGAATAAGGAAAGTGTATGGAGTAGTGAAGGATGTATTAGGAGGATGGACTTGGTAGTGATGTGAGGTCTGGAAAAGAGCCCTGAGTGAAGCAGGGCAACTGGGAGGCTGAGGTATGGCCAGGTGTGAGCCGATGGCAAAAGGCCAAATAGGCACCTGGATGCAGGCGTACTGCGTGTCTCTAGGGTGGGTGTCTGGCAGACCATTGAAGGAGTCAGGAGAGCAGAGAGGAGATAGGGTTAGGGCATTTTAAGTGTGCTGAGTTTGAAGTAATGGTGAGATATTCCATTGACATTGTGCAGTCAGCAATTGGAAAATAACAATTGGACTCGAACTTCAAGCTAGCAAGAGTTCCAGTGATCTTTAGCATGGACGTTTTCACTGAAACCATGAAAATAGTTAGCTGCTAAGGAGAGTAGAGAGATCAAGCAAAACGATCAGGACAAATAAGCTATTTAGAAATACGTAGAGTCAGATGTTCCTGAAAGCATATTCTCAGAACCCTTTTTTGTCAGGAATCCGTGTCCACACTGTTGGAAAATACTGTATAACCTAGAAGACGCTTAGAGATGAAGTTACAATTAGTAAATATCTGGCTTTGAGAAGTCCCAGTAAAGAAACCTCTTTAATTTGTTTAACCCAATAGTTCCTAAATGTGTTCAAAATCTTTTTAATACTTTAGCAAGTTGCTGGTCTCTATAGTCCTGGTTTTCTTTGCTCCAGTTCACTGTGGACCCTCTATAGTAGGTCTCTTAGGACAAGAGCCTTATGCTAATTCTAATCCTGACTCATGTTACAGCCTTGTTGCATGGCATTTATGACTAAAGAGAATATATTTGGAATGCTAGGGTTAAGTTGACAGTTAAAAGAATAGTTTCCCTCCATACCTTTGAAGAGAGGACCTATTATTTCATGTGATTCCATATTCATTATGGAAAAAGAAAAGGTACTGAAAGTGACAAAGATTCAGCTCACACTAACTTAAACTACAAAAGGGGGTTTATTGGCTCATATAACCAAGAAGTCCCCGGGCCTTAGGCACAGCTCAAACCAAAGGCTCAACATGTGTCACAGGACACAGACTCTGTCCTCTTCGTTATGCTTTTTCTGAGGTGGCTTTATTCTTACAGTCTTTCTCCATCTGGTGGCAAAGATGGCCCTGGTAGCATTAGGTTCTGCATGGTTCTCATAGCTGGTAATCCCAGCCAAAAGGGAGTGTCTTTGCCAGTAATTTCATCAGAAGTCCTCAGAAGTGCTCCAACTGGTCTTTGAGATCTCATGCCCATCTCTGAACCGATCACTGTGACCAAAATGATGGGATACTCTTACGTGGTCAGACCTAGGTCATGTCTCCACTTCTAGAGTTTGGGATGAGAGAGAACTGTATCAGTCCCATCTGAACCACGTGTTAGGAATAAAGGAAATACCCCAGAAGAAATACTGACTAAGCAAAAAACATGACCGTGTGATTTTTTTTTTTTTTTTTTTTGTAATTTTGACAGCTACCTTCCAAGTGACAGCTGATGACCTTCCAGTTTAGGGTTTCCTGGAGGCCAAGACTATTGTCAGGTTTATTTTGTTTTGCACTCAGGATGACATTCATGAAACATGACCCTTACCAAATGCAAAATGATGATAATTAGGCCAGTGATGATTATATAGCATCCATTAAATTTATCTTCTGTTTCATTCCTAGACTGAATACCTCAAAAATATGTGCTTGGTTTTCTAAGTACATGTAGGGCAGAAATAAATATTCTAGTTACAGTTTTCTTATGAGATTTTCCAGTTGCCAGGGTTCTGAATGAAATTGTCAAGTCTTTCTTGACAGTGCTCTGATGATATTACAGTGGGTTTTCCCCCCCAATGAAAAGAATTCACTAATATTGAATAATTTTCATTATTTTTCCCTTTTATATACTTCTGTTGTAAATGCTATTAAAGCCCTATATTTCACATTGCTGGTATGAGTTGAATAATCCTTTCCGTAAAGAACAACGACATCTATAGAGCTCTAGTAGGGAAAACTAAAACTTAAATAGGTTTTGTGCTAGCTGAAGGGGAAAATGCTGCATTTGACTGTGAGCCATCATGACCTCAACCACTCTGCCATCATATTTACATAAGAGTCATTGCCCAGAAAGAGAAAACCCTGACATAATGTCAGAAACAAATTCACGTGTTTTAAGTCTGGTTTGAGTTAACCCATAGAACCCCCAAGAAATACATAAGGCTATTTCACAGCAATAAATAATAGCTATTATTGTTACTCTGGCTCTCTTAATACTAAAATATGATTTTTTTCCTATCCTATAGCCCATAATTACTAAGCTGCATGTCTCTCTAGTAAGGATAAGCTTCTGACTGCTCTCAGGAGTAAACAGCAACAGACCTGATGATTCTGAATATAACTCTTCTTCTCACCGAAACTCAGGTTGAGAAATATTTAGGTAGATTTATAGACAGACATATATTTATATTTACTTATTTCTATTTTTATATTATTTTATTTTATATTTATATTTACTATTTATATATTATATGAATAGGTTATATATTATATTAATTATAAATTATATTTATAAATAAAACCACCTCTGAGTTTTTCACTATATCTTCTAATCTTTGGTGAGTTTGACAGGAGCATATGTTCATCAAAGGCAGCTGATAATAAAAACAACAGAAAGAAAAAGCATTCCCCCTCAGAGCCTTAAATCCAAGCTCTATTTATAATTTCTCTTCTCAGGTATAGACAAATAATTTACCCTTTTGTTTTTCTTCACCAAATCTAATTACATCTTTTAAAACTGTTTGCTTATTTTACCTTTCTCTCTCTACATTTTTTTCCATGAACCACTTTAAAGTAAGTTGTAGGCACGATTCCCTGTTACCTCCAAACACTTTGGTGAGTATTTCCTCAAAACAAAAGCACTCTCCTACATAACCACAATACAGACCTTAAAATCAGGAAGTTAACATTGATACTACATTAATGTCTAAAACTTATACAAATTTCAAATAAAGATTAAAAAAAAAAAAAAAAAAGCTCTTTTAGAAGATGAAGGAAGGGAAAATTCCTCCTAATTTGCTTTATTGAGGTCAGAATAAGCTAGTTTCCAAAATCTGACAAAGGCATTACAAGAACAGAAAATAACAAAGTAGTGTTCTTCATGAATACAGACCAAAAATAAAATAAAATAAAACTTATACAAATTTCAGATGTCCCAATAACATCCTTTTTAGCAAAAGGAAACAATCCAGATCATGTGTTACAATTCAGTTAACACATCTCTGTTATCTTTCCATCCAAAACAGGTCCTCATC
This sequence comes from Balaenoptera physalus, assembly GCF_965194825.1. Taxonomy (NCBI): domain Eukaryota; kingdom Metazoa; phylum Chordata; class Mammalia; order Artiodactyla; family Balaenopteridae; genus Balaenoptera; species Balaenoptera physalus. The sequence continues at coordinate 56,721,812 of NC_138899.1, read as the reverse complement.
TTTCTTTGACTTTCATGACCTTGACATTTTTGAAATGTATAGGCCAGTTATTTTGTAGAACATCCCTCGGTTTGGGCTTATCTGATTCAGTTTATGCATCTTTGGTTGGAATATCCCAGAAATGATGCTGTGTTTTTCTCAATGTGTCCTATTAGGTGACACACTGGATGTCGATTTGTCCCATTACTGATGACGTTAACTGGTGACGTTTAAACATTTGGTCAAGGTATTATCTCCGCTGTATTTCTCCACTGTGAAGTTACTGTTTTTCCCCTTTATAATTAATGCATGTGTCTCATGAGCAAACATTTCAAGACTAGGCAAATATTTTGTTTCTCATCAAACTTTCATCCATTAACTTGATCATCCATTGGTGATTCTTGCTCGAATCAATTATTACTACTATGGTTGCCAAGTGGTGATTTTGTCTGATTCTGTCATTCCTTCTGCATTTATTGCTGGCATTCTGAGCTAAGGAAGTGCTCTCCCTTCTCCCTTTGTTCGTTTGTTTTTTATTAGTATGGCTTCATGGATTTCTGTCTTACCTAATAGCTTATAGTCTATTGCCATTCTTATTTATTTTAATGCTCAAATTGTTCTAGACTTATCCAGTGGGAACCCCTTCAAGCCAGTTCCCTTGTCCTTTTGATATGCCTCAGTCGTTGTTTTGAGTACATCCTTATTTTGTGGCACAAAAAGTAAATCCAACTGCTTTTGTCACTGATTTTCTGTACCGGGACAAATACTGTTTCTTTGAGCAGTTGTTGGGGGCGCTGCCTGTTCATTTAGGTCAACCTGTTAATACAAAAGAAGCATTCTAACCTACTTCTGTTTAACCAAGTCACCAGTGAACCGACCGTCTTGAGTGGATGTCCGGAGCACCCAGAACATCTGCAGCTCATGAGCTTCTCTCCGATACACCCTCATCCTTCTGCTCCCACCCATTGAGTGGTAATTAACATTTGATAGAAGACATTTCAGCAGAGCCCTCAGGTTTAACTACCTTACACATAGCAATCCCCCATACCAGGGGTCCCCAACCCCAGGCCGCGGACCGGTAGCGGTCCACAGCCTGTTAGGAACCGGGCCGCACAGCAGGACGTCCCCGGTGGGTGAGCGAGCAAAGCTTCATCGGCCGCTCCCCATCGCTCCGCATCACTCCCCGCCGCTCCCCGCTGCTCCCCATCGCTCCCCATCGCTCCCCGCTGCTCCCCATCGCTCCCCACCGCTCCCCATCGCTCCCCACCGCTCCCACCGCTCCCCATCCCTCCCCATCGCTCCCCACCGCTCCCCATCACTCCCCATCGCTCCCCATCACTCCCCACTGCTCCCCATCGCTCCCCACTGCTCCCCATCACTCCCCATCGCTCCCCGCCACTCCCCACTGCTCCCCATCGCTCCGCATCGTTCCCCACTGCTCCCCATCACTCCCCATCGCTCCCCACTGCTCCCCATCGCTCCCCATCGCTCCCCGCTGCTCCCCATCGCTCCCCACCGCTCCCCATCGCTCCCCACCGCTCCCACCGCTCCCCATCCCTCCCCATCGCTCCCCACCGCTCCCCATCACTCCCCATCGCTCCCCATCACTCCCCACTGCTCCCCATCGCTCCCCACTGCTCCCCATCACTCCCCATCGCTCCCCGCCACTCCCCACTGCTCCCCATCGCTCCGCATCGTTCCCCACTGCTCCCCATCACTCCCCATCGCTCCCCACTGCTCCCCATCGCTCCCCATCGCTCCCCGCTGCTCCCCATCGCTCCCCACCGCTCCCCATCGCTCCCCACCGCTCCCACCGCTCCCCATCCCTCCCCATCGCTCCCCACCGCTCCCCATCACTCCCCATCGCTCCCCATCACTCCCCACTGCTCCCCATCGCTCCCCACTGCTCCCCATCACTCCCCATCGCTCCCCGCCACTCCCCACTGCTCCCCATCGCTCCGCATCGTTCCCCACTGCTCCCCATCACTCCCCATCGCTCCCCACTGCTCCCCATCGCTCCCCACTGCTCCCCATCGCTCCCCATCGCTCTCATTACCACCTGAACCATCCCCCAACCCCCGTGGAAAAATTGTCTTCCCCGAAACCAGTCCCTGGTGCCAAAAAGGTTGGGGACCATTGCCCTACACGTAGCAATTGCACTCAGAGTCCCAGAATGCTCTGTCATTCAGAATCACCGATAGTGGAGGAAAATCTACAAAGATCTGAGATAATATAGCCACCACATATGTTGATTATTTTTCTTCATTATAACAGAGTCGTATTGTGATCAAGCCCTAAGTAATCATCCATTATAATCTTTGTCTCCTTAAAGATTTGGTCTGAGATAGATAACTTTTCCCCAGGCCATTGGCCAGGGGCTAAAAGAATATAATTATAGTGACTTTTTATTATTATGTTATTTGACACTTATCTACCAATCCTGCCATACTTCATCATTAACTTTAAATAGCTCCAGATTGTTCTTGATCCTTTGGCTGGAATTGTTATTTCTAGTGACCACACGAGGGTGTCTGTGAGCTTGGAACAGGAGTATTTCAGTTAACTTCAACAACTAATAGCACTTCAACAACTAATAACTCGTCATTTCACTGTATTTGGAAGTTATAATTTAAAAGTGTACTCAGATTAGCCAGAAGACTTGAGTCAATGTTCCTTCCGTTAGAAGATCTCTAGACTATGAAATGAAAGGCTTTTATGAAAAGAATTCAGAACTTTTAGTTCTGCCATGGGGTACAGAGAAATTTCCTGAGGTCAAGAACTAAGACATCCATATCCTCTTCCTGGTTCCATCACTGATGAGTGGTTTTGGGCAGTCATATCTCTCTGGGCCTTAATTTCTTCATCTAGTATAAAATGAGATAGATTGTAAACTGATCCTTTAGGCCCTTCCACAAAAGGCAACAATGAAGACAGTGTCTAAAATTAAGATATGCATCAAAGAACTTCTCCATCCTAGTGATTCGTTTTTTATTGACTGCTTACAATGTGCTAGCTGCTTTCAGTACATTCTCTGATATATCATTACAACCACCATTTCAGGTTACGTATTATTGTTCTCATTCTGAGACTGGGGTAAGTAATTTGCCCCAGGTCACTCTTCTAACAGTGAACAAAGCTGAGATTTCAGCCTAGGTGTCTCTGACGCAGATGCACACATTTTTATTCCTGTTCACCACATAGCTTCCCTAGAGCCAAAAGACTAGTTTCAGTGGAGATCATTCTCTGCACAGTGGAGTTTAGACCAAATGCTCACAGGTGCTGGATGGGGGAGACACAGGCCAGGAGGGTCTAAGGTGAACAGGAAGTCATGCCCCAACTAGGAAGGCAGTCTCTACTTAGCTGTTGCCATGTGAAAATGCAGGCTTGTTTTCTAGAGAAGACCAAAATTCATATTTTCAAATGAAATCTGATTAATTTGGAATTTTGGCAACAAAATTAGATTTTGGGAGGTTAGAAGGATGGCAGAACACTTTGGGACCCACAGATCTCTCTCCAGGGTGGAGGTGGCCTCAAGAAAGGAAGCCTCATTCTCTTCCAAGCTTTTCCAAGTAATTAGCCTATATTGGTAAATTTCTTTACTTGCTCCACAAAACTCTTAAATTCTCCTAATGGCATTAAGCGTTTAAAACAGGGATTGGCAAATTATACCAACTGTTTTTGTATGGCTCACAAGCTAAGAATGGTTTTTACATTTTTAATGGTTGAAAAAAATCAAACGAAGAACAATATCATGTGACATGTGAAAATTATATGGAATTCAAATTTTAGTGTCCATAAATAAACTTTTATTGGAACACAGCCCCATTCATTTATCTATGTATTATCTGTGACTCCTTTTGCACTCCAAGGGCAGAATTGGGTAGTTGCAACATAGATCATATAGCCCACAAGGGCTAAAATATTTACTATTTGGCTCTTTACAGAAAATATTTGCCAATCCCTGGTTTCAAATACAAGAGCCAAAAAGATACAGTCTACCTCTGCTTTCTGCCCTCTTATATACTTACCCTGAGATAATTTTTTTAAATGGAATCTGCTTAAATCAGAGGGAAGGAAGAAAAATAAACATCTCAAAATATTATCTAGGTATAAATAGATAAAAATTACCTTTCTTCTCCCAAAGTTATATACACGTCCTCTAACAAATCTCAAAGTATATCAACTATGTATTTAGTTTTGCATGAGGTTTAAGTCACAATAATAAACAACATAACAGTATTAATTGTCAGGGGAAAAAATCTAATCTAATGAATGGATAAAGAAGATGTGGCACATATATACAATGGAATATTGCTCAGCCATAAAAAGAAACGAAATTGAGTTATTTGTAGTGAGGTGGATGGACCTAGAGTCTGTCATACAGAGTGAAGTAAGTCAGAAAGAAAAAAACAAATACCATATGCTAACACATATATATGGAATCTAAAAGAAAAAAATGGGTTTTGAAGAACCTAGGGGCAGGACAGGAATAAAGACGCAGACGCAGAGAATGGACTTGAGGACACGGGGAGTGGGAAGGGTAAGCTGGGACGAAGTGAGAGAGTGGCATGGACATAAATACACTACCAAATGTGAAATAGATAGCTAGTGGGAAGCAGCCACATAGCACAGGGAGATCAGCTCGGTGCTTTGTGACCACCTAGAGGGGTGGGATAGGGAGGGTGGGAGGGAGATGCAAGAGGAAGGAGTTATGGGGATATATGTATACGTATAGCTGATTCACTTTGTTATAAAGCAGAAACTAACACACCATTGTAGAGCAATTATACTCCAATAAAAATGTTTAAAAAAAAAAAAAAACTATTCTGGCCCAGAGTGTTTTTATTGTTTATGCATCTTACAAGTGACAAAGCAAATTCTCCAGTCACAGAAGAATGAGAAGAATGAAGCTAGAACACTCTCCACGCAGCTCTTAAACATGCATTTCCATGCCCTGTGCCTTCCCTCATGTTGTCCTCTCTGGTTGCCCTGCCCACCACTCACTTCTGTGTGTCATTCTTCAAGGCTGAGCAGTTGACTCCAGCCTGCCCACCCCCAGCAGAATTCACCCCTCCCTCCGTGGCGTCCGCATGCCCTGGTCACACTGCAATCTCTTACTTTGATGTGTGTCAGGAAGGCAAGCTTCCCAAGAGCAGAATTCATGTCCCATTCCGGCATCTGCTTGAGAGCCTGACACCTGGTCAGAGCTCAGTAAATTCTTGATGAATCAGTGAATCTGTACATGAATGTATAATTAATTTGGTTATTTAAAGCTTTTATGAGGTCCCTCAGAGGGATGGTAAAAGCTGCAAACTCCTTTGGTGATTTCTAGAAAGCTGAGTCTTTTGTTTCTGTGAGTTCACTGTTCACTAGCTGACTGTTGCCTAGGTTGGCAAAGAACCAAATGGTGATAAATCTCCCACCCCCTAGTTTTTCCTACACTGGTTAGTTTGTGGCTCCAGAATGAACACCTGTGAACCAGGTAGCTAGAACTGAGTTTGATTTCCAGTTGTAGCCAGTGACCGTAGGCATGTCGCTTAACCCCTCTGAAGCTGCATCTCCCCATCTGCGAAATGAAGCTAACCATAGCAGCTACGTCACGGAATTGTAAAAACCAAACAAGATAACATATGTTCAAGTGCTCTGCAAGCTGTCAAGTAGTATATGAATGGGAGATGTTATTACTTACTATCATAAATCTGTATAATAAATGGAGGAATGATGATAGAGCATGGGGAACTAATTTTAAAATTCATAAGGAGCTATTGAATTAAATTTGAAAATTTTAGGAATCATGTTGAGTATGTGCAATAACCCATTTTATTGGAGGAGGGGTTAACTCTTTGATCATAACTTACATAGATTAGGATGAACAGTCCAAGGAATTGGATTCTTTCCTGTCCCAACCAGTTTTGTGGAGGCGTGATGTTTGTTGCAGAATGATTCTAATTTTATTTCTAACTTGTGCAAGCAACCACTTGTGGTAGAATGTCTTCCTTCTGAGATAGGACGCTTAGTGCATGCAAAAAGCATTCTGGTGTACTGTATTTCCTTCAGCTCTAAAATTCTGTGGTTTGATATAAGCCTGGTTACTGGAAATGAATTCTGTTTTGCCACTAATAGACATTGTAAAGTTGGAAGTGCATTTCAACAGGAAAAAAAAAAAAAATAGCACCCCCCCCCCTTAACAAACTTTTGGAAGTTATAGGATGAAAGAAAAAACAATAACCTTGTGATTAAATACTAACAGTACTTTAAAAATTAACAGTGCTCAAAATAGCAATCAAAAAAATTTGCTCTACTCAAGATTACTCACAAGGAAACACATACAAAGTAAAAGTATTCCACCAGAAATACAGATAATATGATTTTCCGCCTGACTATAACTCATAGACTGTTCATCTAATTCAATTATGCCTACTGATTCCCTAGCATTTCCTTATAGTATTCTTGAGTAATTGAAGATAAAAGTAAGTTACGCTAAACATTACAATATCTAATCTTCACCTAAAAAATGGAAGTTTGTTTGAGGTCCAGAGTCTTTCTACTCTGATCCCTTCTACATAGACTGCTGAGTTAAATTTTCTTAAATAACAGCTCTGAACATGTCACTCTAGACCAGAAATGTTCAGAAATTGTGCCATTGTCAATCTGAAATACAACCCACTCTTCCTGACACCCAGGGCCTCCACAGCATGCCCCAGCCTGCAAGCACCCAGTTTACACTCTGGCCAAGCTAAACTACTCCCAGGACACAGCCCATTCTTGTTCTCCCCTGCACTTTTGTTAGTGGTTGCTTGCCATCTGCAACCCATTCTCTTCTACCACTCCCTCTTTCCTGTTTCTGTAGGTCACAGCCATCCAATCTCAAAAGTCCATCCCAAACGCTTCCTCCTCCAGTCTACCCCTCCCCCAAGGTGGATGTGACCTCTTCCTCCTCTGACTGCACCCACTAGGCTTATACCTTTTGTGTGGTACTTACACAACCTCCCTTGAATTACTTGTGAAATTGTCTTACTCTCCTTTACAAGGTTTTTAAGTGTTTAAAGCCAGGGACTGTGTTTTCCTCATACTTATTTTTCCTAGGTCCTGGTATGTGTTATACTTAACAAATTATCAATAATTTTTCAAAATTAAAGCATTTAATCCAGCAATGATTGGTGTTAGGGGTTCAAGCTGGTGAAGGCCCTCTTCCTGGTTCATAGCCAGTGACTGTATGCTTATAAAGTGGAAGGGTCATGCTCTCTGGGGCAAGCTCTCTGGGATCTCTTTTATAAATGCACTAATCCCATTCATGAGGGCTCCACTCTCATGACCTAAGCACCTCCCAAAGGCCCTACCTCCTAATACCATCACATCAGGCATTAGGGTTTCAACATATGAACTGGGGGGGACAGAAACATTCAGAACATAGAACAAATCAAACAGTAAGTCTTCTGATCCATGAGCATGGATGTCCTATTTGTTTAGGTCTTCTTTAAATTTTTTCAAGAATATTTTATAGCTTTTAGGGTGTAAGTTTTGCACTATTTTATTCTTTTTGATGCTATTGTAATTGGAATTGTTTTTTGTTGTTGTTGTTGTTGTTTTATTTATTTTTGGCTGTGTTGGGTCTTCGTTTCTGTGCGAGGGCTTTCTCCAGTTGCAGCAAGCGGGGGGCCACTCTTCCATCGCGGTGCGCGGGCCTCTCGCTATCTTGGCCTCTCCAGTTGCGGAGTACAGGCTCCAGACGCACAGCCTCAGTAGTTGTGGCTCACGGGCCTAGTTGCTCCGCGGCATGTGGGATCCTCCCAGACCAGGGCTCGAACCCGTGTCCCCTGCATTAGCAGGCAGATTCTCAACCACTGCGCCACCAGGGAAGCCCTGGAATTGTTTTCTTAATTTCATTTTCAGATCATTCATTGCTAATGTATAGAAATGCAATTGACTTTTATTATAGATCTTGTATCCTGCAACCTTGCTGAACTTACTAGTTCTTATAGTTTTTAGTAGATTCCTTAGAACTTTCTATATATGTAAGATTATGTTCTCTGCAAATAATGGTAGTTTTACTTCTTTCTTTCCAATCTGGATGCCTTTTGTTTCAGTTTCTTACCTAGTTAGTCTTATTGGCTAGACTCTCCAGTACAACATTAAATTGGTGTGGCGTGGACATCCTTGTCTTGTTACTTATCAAGGAAGAAAGCACTCAGTCTTTCACCATTGAGTGTGATGTTAGCTGTGGTTGTGGGTTTTTTGTAGATACCCTTTATCAGTTTGAGGAAGTTCCCTCACATTCTTAGTTTATTGAGTGTTCTTATCATGAAAGAATGTTGAATTTTGTCAAATGCTTTTTATGCAGCTATTAAGATGATCACGTGGTTTTTTTCCCTTCATTCTATGAATGTGGTGTATTATATTAATTGAATTTCATGTGAAACTTGCATGATAATATGCAAACTTGCATTCCTGGGATAAAGCCCACTTGGTCATAGTGTGTAATCTTTTTTTAATATATTGCTGAATTTAGGTTCACTATCATTTTGTTGAGGATTTTTGCATCTATTTTCATAAAAGATATTGATCTGTAGTGTTCTTTTCTTGTGATGTCTTTTTCTGGTTTTGGTATCAGTATAATACTGGCCTCAGAATCAGTTGAAAACTGTTCCTTGTGAACAATTCTAACAATTCTTGCAAAGAGCTGCTATGAATTCTATAAGTGTCCAGTAGGATTCAGTGGTGAAGCCATCTGGGCCTGGACTTTCCTCTGTGGGTAGTTTTTAAGTCACTAACTCAGTCTCTGTACTTGTTATAGGCAACCTGAGATCTTAAGGGTATTAAGTTATATGAGGCTAGGACTTAGGAATGTCTTACCTATTGCTTACACCTTCCCTCCGCAGGATTCTAAACCAAGGGAGCTATAAACACAAGAAAACTAGCCAAAAGGGACACAAAGTACCAATATATATATATATACTAATTTATGAGTAAATGGACCAGTACCCAGCTACTCTTGATGCAGGAGTAGCAAAAATGAAGAAAGCAAGACCTGGGCCTGGCAGCTGAAGCAGGTCTTCTTGCTTCCTTCCCTTAGACTCTAAGCCATATTTTCAGAAGCCCCAGCCTTAACTCCCCTCTCAGGTGCAGGCACAGGAGAGGTAGAGCAGAAAGAAACAGACCAACTGGACTTCCCTAAAGGACATAAGTCATAAACTGGTCAGCTCACTTCACCAAAGTGGGAACTACCAGGAAGCCTATTACACATTTAATGCACAATGATGGCACACTTGGAAAATGTAGCCCAGTGGGTGACCTTTGCCAAGTCAGATTGGCAATTCCTCCCTGCCAGATGCTAGGAAGGGAGATGTAACAGACAAAGGCTGAAGGAAGGAGCCAAACTTCCTCTTCTACAAGGAGCAAAGCTGTGGATTATATCCAGTTCATTCTTCCGGTCCCAAACTAATGGTTCCTCTTTTTTAACAAATGACTCACACCTGTTTATTATGGTGAGAATCACAGAATGGAGGAAATCTGGCATAACTCATAAAAGAACCAACTCTGAAACCGGACAGACTAGCCTTTGTATCCTGGCTCCACTCCGTACTATCTTTGTGACTATGAACAACTCACTGTCCCTCTCCAAGCCTCTGTCTCTGCACATTAAATGGAAATGATAATACTTGACAGGGGAGCTGTAAAGATAAATGAGATAACCCATGCGTATAGCAAGTATTAATATATGTAATCCGTGCATATTTCAGCATATGGCAAATATTAGCGCTCGGTAAATGTTTGGTAGCGTTAATACCTTTAGGTACCTCAGAGATCCCAAGGCAATCCTGATGAGTAAACTGAATCCCGGAAAGATTAAGTGACTTATCTGAGATTATACGTTTACTTCATGGCAGAAGTTGAAAAGGCAGTTCTATATTTTTAGGACTCTTCCTTTCCTTAGGAAAGGAGAACTGAGGAAGAGGGAATTGGGGGAATCATTCTTTCTTACTATTTTTACAGCATGAACCTTATGATTCCTCTGCCCACCTCAGTCCCCTCCGGGAACATGAAATCTCATGCTCCTTCCCCAGGAGAAGCACTGGACCCATTCCAGCCAGGGGTGGCCTCTAGGAGATGCCATCACCCTCTCTCAGTGTTATACCCCCTTTCCACCACATGGGATAAATCCTTCAGGAACTGCTCCGTGCCCTCCACTCTTGCAGAAACTCTGAGGAAGCAAGAAGCTCCTTTTTCAATTTGACCAAATAACACATTCCTTCCATGATACTGGAAAGAACCAACATTGCCCAGATCCGTGGAAGTGGAGATACAGAGGAATGTCACACAGGTGCTGATCTCTGAGGCACACTAGCCCTGCCACTGCCTCCACTCTCTCCCCACACCCCACGGGGTCGTAGAGAACATCTCATTCTCATTTTATATTCATCATTTGAATAGAAAACCCAAAAGGAAATCTCAACATCCTCTGACCCTGAGTTGTACTCCTTATAGATCATATCCTAGAAATTGTGCGATCCTTCCATAGTGGTGCGAGAAAGAACCCTAGCAGCTGGCTGCAGTGGGATTAGGGCTGATGATGGTAATCATAGGATGTCTGCAAAATCTGCAGCTGAGTAAGGAAAGATCTCTGGCATTTCCATAATAATTATATAATTTGGTTATAGCATATAACTCTATTAAATATTATAAACATAATTACCAGCATCAATTTTAAATTTATTATAACTAGGTTTATAAAGAATAAGACTTTAAAGTGGGAAAAATTTAATGTTTTAGCTAACTGACATCTCATAATTCCTGTCAGTTTGAAATATTAATAGTCTTCTATGATCATAACAAAATCTGTTTTTACTACTGTATAGCAGAGGGAACTATACTCAATATTTTGTAATAACCTATAAGGGAAAATAATGTGAAAAAGAATAGATGTGTGTGTGTGTGTGTGTGTGTGTGTGTGTGTGTGTGTGTAACTGAATCACTGTGCTGTACACCTGAAACTAACACAACATTGTAAATCCACTATAGTTCAATTTTTTAAAAATCTGTTTTTAAACTCCAGTGCCCTGTAACTTTTAAACTCTTATGCTAAATGGAAAGCATCAGCCTAACATTTTATACTTTCTCATAAAGCATTTCTTTATTCCTGAAGACTCTAGGCATAAATGATGTCACTCGTAATTTATGACATGACTTGCTTTTAGCAGTACTCTGATCTGTGTGTTATTATTGCTATTATGAAGGTAATTATAATTGTATCACTCCTGAGATGATAAAAAAAAGTTTTTGTAGGTCTGTATGCAAAGTATTTGAAGAAAAAGATTATTTTACTGCCTACCAAATGTAGCTTCAAGCAAGAACTATTGTGCAGGACCTTTTATAGACATAGATGAAATTCCTTTTGCCATTTGAACAGTGTTTACATTCAGGAAAGTTCACAGTTAAGTCTTTGACATACTGTGAAAGGATCTTTTGTTCTCTAGAAAAACATACTTCCTCATCCTTTGAGTCACCTTGTTTTTATTCCCTTGTTTACTTTTCAGGGGAAATAATGCCCACCCACCTACCCCCCCCCCACCCCCCCCAGTAATGTCAAGGGAAGAACTGTTTCAGAAATCAAGATTGTTCTCCAAGAGGGAAAAGGGCTTGGTTATTGGCAGAAAAAAATCAGAAATATTTTTAAAACCTGAACGAGATAAATAATGTAATCTCAAGCTTCAGAAAAATTACTTGGATAGGATTTTTTCCAAGGTTAAAAAAAGGGGAATCTTTTTTTATCATCATAATTAACAGTGACCAGGCTCAGGAAATCTGAGACACTCTACTTGGGGCTACAGACAGAGTCCAGAGGCACACTTTTCTATTGTGTTAGTAAAGAGCTCCTCTGCTAAACTGTGTAGATTCTCTAAGACGTGCATCACTTAATGTTTCCTCCTGGTTGGTGGGATCCAGAACTAGTTTTATGATAAACTCAGACTAAGGCCACTCCTATATAAAGTTTCTTAGTGATATTTATTTATCAACAGAAAATGTGACTAATTCCATGTGTGACTTCAAAACTGATTTTGAAAGGAGGAAACATTGCTCTTTTGTTCATCACCATATGCCCAGTGCTGGCACAGTGCTCTGAACTTACTGGACACCCAGTAAACATTTGTTAATTGAATGAATGAAATAAATACACACACTTTCAGGAGGACAATTTCAAATAACAGTCTTTTGAATGAACACATGTGCTTGCTTTTTTTTCAATCTTATTAGTCTGTAGATGTACTCTATGTGTTAGTGTGGTTATATATCCTTACCTAATTTGCATAAGTGAAAGATTACTTGAGGTTTAGGGATTATCTATTCAAACCCTTCTTCAGTCACCCTATACCTGAGTCATCCAGAAAAATGAGAAAAATGTATCCTAAAAGCTTCTATTCCTCATTTACATCCTAGCTTGTACCACTAGCAGGGCATCAAAGGCAGTGATCTTCATGCTCTAGGACATTTCCATCGGAGGTATTTTTGGTCTGTAAATGCTAAACAGAGATATGCTTTACTACTGTTAGAAAAGCTGGTGTGTCATATGTGGGACAAAGGGAAGGGACTGAAGCATGCCCATCACTGTTAAGCCTTCTATACTGTCCTCCATTTACTCTTTGTAGCTCTCCATGTGACAGGCGATGATATCCCCATTTGACAGATGAAGAAACAGGATCTCATTGTGTAATATGGCGATACCTAATGTCCTATGGCCAGTAAGTGACACTATCAGCTTTGTATCACAGAGCAGGCATTGAGTCTGCAAGTCTTGTTCAAGATTGGCTGGTATAAAACTGATTCAGACCATATATAAATACTATATTTTACTAACCTTCTGGAAGAGATGCTAGCCCTTTGAACCAATGTCCAAATAACTGGTATTCATTACTTTCTATAAATCTGACATACATTAAGAAGGAAAAAGTGATTGTTTTTCAGAAATACTCCTCACTTTCTTAAACCATGATACACTTTATAAAACATTGAATTCTGTAACTCTCAAGAACACACTTATTATTTAAATACCGTGTGATGATAGAATAAAAAAGAATCTAATAGACCTGGCTTTTGGAATGAGATAGACTGGGATTTGAATCCTAGCGCCACCAATTAATAGCTGTGTGACAATGAGTTGCTTAATTTCTCTAGGCCTTGGATTCCTGGCCTGCGAAGTAGAAAAAACCATGCCTAATATGGAGAATTGTGAGTATTAAAAACATTATATATGAAGTGCCTGCATTGTAAACAACATGAGGGCCGGGTCATGAACGTATTGTTCACAGTCTCTCCCCCATGCCCGGAAGAGGCACATGGGAGACACTCATCATCAGTATACATTGAGTGAATGAATGAATGAATTCTTCTCAGCAGCAAGATTAGGCTCCATTGTTCAACTCTGCACATATAAATCAGGAACTTTCTTTCAGACGCTTCAAAGAGAGAAAAAAATAGTACACATTTTCTTCTTTGCATTCTTGGAAATGCCTTTCTTCTTCCAGATGAATATCACTTTAACAAGTGAACAGTAAAAGTAATTGAAGAGCAAAGCCTAAGTTGGAATTTTTAGGCAATGAACTGCCTTCTTCTTGGCTCTTTGGCATATTTTATTCTCATTTTTTAAGGTATCCATCTCTCTCAGATCACTTGGAGCTGCCATACGACTAGAAATGTTTTGAGTCTCCTTCATGCCACATCTTTTGCAACTCAGAGCAAACGTGTTTTCAAGAGCTCAGAAGTCATCAAGTTCTCATTCCAGCTGCCAGAGCCATAAAGGGGCTGCAGCATTCTGGGCAGAGAGAGCATAGCGTTAGAAAACATCAGTTTGGGATTTGTAATACTTGCAGTACCATGGAACTTCCTGTGTGAGGTCATGAATGAACAGCAAATCATGAGTGTTAGTATAAGCATTGGACATAAGTGTTATTATAAGAGTTATTATAAGAAGATGCAGTGTTATATAAGAGTGCAGAATTCTCATTCAACCTAAATTTCAGAGAATATCCTTGATTAAAATCCTGAGTTACTTTTCCCAATGCTGATATTAATCTGATATATATCTGGCACATCTCTACTGAAAAATGAATGTTTTGTACTAACCAGTGCCTTTTTCACACTCAGAAAATAAAACAATAGTAATAATAGCTAACACATATAGCACTTAGTGCGGCCAGGCACAGTTCTCAGTGAGGATGTGTCTTAACTCTTTTTAACCCCACACCATCCCTATGAGGTAGGTACCATTATTATCCTCATTTAATAGATGGGGTACCTTATGCAGCTAATAAGTGTCAAGAGCCAGGATTTGAATCCAATCAAACTGGTTCCAGTGTCTGTGCACTTAGCCACTACGTTAGAAGACACTTTTGAGTAGCAGGAATACAGGTCTCTGTGAAGACTGAACAAAATATATATTCGATCATCCAAGAGAAGTGCCTATAGGCAAGGCAGACCACCCCCCTACACTCCCTGACCAGGGATCAAACCCATGCCCCTTGAGTCTTAACCACTGGACCGCCAGGGAAGTCCCGACACTCTGTTTTTCTTCACGTGCAACATACCTAGGTATCACTTGTAGGTTGAAGGCTGATATGAGGAAATCCTCTGAAAGAGCCTTCCAAGGATTCTCCCAAAACTAAGAACATTCACCACACTTCCCTGGGGGGAAAATGCTGTAATATAATAGCACAATACAAAACATCCGAGTTAGTCAGCTGCCATACTAAGGTTCTTATCTTCAGATTCTGATGAAGTCTGTCTTTATGAACTTCCAAGCAGAATTATTCGGTTTTACGTACAATAGGAAACAAGAAAGGAGATAGCAGATTCAGTCCGTCACAGGGGCTTGTTCCTTAAGAGCTGCACTTACCCAGACTCACTAAAACATTTCCTTGTGGGAGTGATCATCCCACTAGGGCCTCTTCCAGCACATGGGCCACCATGCAGAACTAGAGAAAGGCTCTCCTCGGGGGGAGGACGGATTGCCAAAGGGCCCTCTCTGGATAAGCCAGTTAGGAAAAAAATAGCCACTTCCTCCAGGCTGCTCACCCCAGAGCCTAGCGCCGGTGATGGGAGCACAGTGGGAATTTCAGCCCCAGTCACACGGCCTCAACGTAGACTCACCCTGTACAGCCCCAGGCAGCTGCCCCATTAGGGACACACCAACCACCCAGGCCCCTGCATTCTTTAAACTCTGTGCCTGTGTTAACTCATCCCAAAGCCATATACATGAACCTTAGCTCCCTGAACCCTGTTAACAATGGAAAGAGCCAGGTGGAAGTGGCACTTGGAAGGAAACCCAGTTCCAGGCAATGAGAAGGAAGCTTTGCGTTCATTCATCACTTAACTGCCTGTTGAGAATCTCCTGTGCACCAGGCATTTTACTGGATGCCAGCTGTTCAAAGACGAGAAGTCCTGAATGTCTGTCCTTACTGTCAGGAACACAAGCAAAATTGTTGTTGATAAACCAGTGATTATCAGGAGTGTGATGGCTGACGGCGGCTGGGAGTCCAGGTAGAAGAGGTTCCGGATCAGGCAAAGGGATCCTTGAAGCTCCAGAGAAAGGACAAGGCAGGGAACCAGAGCACAGATGCGTGCGATAGGGAACCAAATTGGGACCTGGTTGCTAGAAGAGGGATCCAAGGTAGGGGCTTGTTCCCAAGGGAAAAGGCAAGGGATCAGATAAGACTTAAAGTGCAGAGAGAGTGGGACCAGCAGCAGGACTGGCTTGAGACTGAGTGGGATTTGGGGCTAAGTCCGTAGCTGGTGGGCCCACCTTAGCCTAGGGCCTATAGAAGTACCTGAAAAAGCCGAAATGTGTCTGTTATGCTGTAAGTTTTCATAAAGAGTTGTAAGAAACAGATACCAGAAAATTTATTGGTGAATTGTGCAGACAATATTCAAGCTTCCAATTTTTTTATTTCAAAATTTAAAAAATTCTGCTTTCAAAAAATTGTTAGTATGGGCTTGGAACAAACAGATCTTTATAGACAAATATAAACAAACATGTATGGAACCTTCTATCAGATGGTGAGATGTGTATAACCCAGTATTGCCTGAGGCAATTGCTGCCCAGAAACAGAGTTTAACTCAATACGCAAATGGCATAATAAACTCCTCCAAAGGGTTGGGTTCTATCTACATGCCTGGTTAATATAGGATGATCATATAATTCTACGTATAAGACTGAAAGGGGTGCTATTAATAATTACATTGGGACAACAGGCATTAACAGGGACTGTCCCAGCCCAGCAGGACATATGATAGACTGGTTATTAGTCATTTCATTCTATTTGTCTTATTTTATGTAGAATGCAGTTTTGTAGGATCCCTCTGATATTTTGGAAATATAAATTCAGAATATATGATCATATAAAACATTTGCATACCAGGAAAATGTTTTACCACTCCTCCCACTTACTGTTTTTTAATAAAAGTCTTCTTTGCATTATAAACCCATAATGCATTCTAGAACAGCACACAGTATGAATTCCAGTTAGCATGGCTAGCTCGCTACCTAAGATCTTGGGGTTGCCATGGGAGATGTTATTCTCATGGTCAGAATCTCCCAAAATTGATGGAAATTGCTTTCTTTTAATAAATAGGAAGAACATAGCAGCCATGTTAAAACTAATCATCGACACCACGGCGGTAATGGCTCCTCACCAATAAATAGATGTTATAACTCTTTACAGAAAAACTGAGCCAGGACACCTAAGAAGATTTAGAATTCCAAACGAACTTGACCTGCTGTACATGACCCTAACTGAGCAGGTCCCCCAAACATTAAATTTCTAGAGAGATTGCACAGTGAAATAATCCATCTGACTTTGACTAGCACTGTAATTTTTCTCAAAACCAGTGATCTCTAAATGCTTTGAAAACTAATTATTCTTTATAGATTTAATCTTTTAGTTGTAATTTGTTTTGTTTTATTAATACCTAAGGTTACCTTTTCTCTGAAAGAACTGTTACTCTTACTCGAAGTGCTTATTCTAGTACCCTCCTTCCCCCAGAAAATGCCTCCAACCCTTTTATCCAGTTCTTGCCCACAAACAATGTAACTCCCCTACTCCTTTTCTTTGTCATTTGTCTTCAATCAAGTAGGTACTTGAAGATTTTTTTACAATATACATATATATCTTGGAAGAAGAAAACAAGGATTCTTTGGAACAGAAAGTGTGCTGTTCTGTGTAAGCGTGTTGTTGATAAACCAGTGGTTATCAGAGATCAGGACTGGATAGGAGAACTTCTCAGACTGATTCCCTGTTTCCCTCTAACCTGTTTTTGTTGATCTTGTCCTCTGTTTTTGTGGGTTTGTGTTTTTTTTAAGCAGAATAAAGCAATTGTTTGGATACTTTACTTCAATACACTGGAAATATCACTTTCCAAAAGTAATCTAACGTTTCATCATCACCAGAATAATCCACTGGCTTGACTTATTATCTGGTAATAATTGCCACCAAACAAAAGATAAATCCGTAAGAAGCCTCCGACTTTGAAATTTATTCTCCCTGCTGTTTTAAATATAAACAAATCAGATATTGGACAGAAGCTCCAGTTTTAGCATTAAGTAGCCCGGTCACTAGATAAAACTCATCTAGTGTGTTTAAAAATAGGCCAAAAACCTAGAAATGGAGATTTTTAACTAGCAAGCGTATGATTTTTAAATCACTAAATTGGTTCTCCTATATGTTTCAGTTAATCTACCAACACTTTGAATGATTACTATTTTTGCCAGATTGATTTATTTTCCCTCTTAGTCTAGCCATCTTTCAGGTTTAAAACTTTCAGGTTTATTGAGCAAAGGGAGTATCCTAAAAAAATTCATCGCATCTTGGTTTGTGTAAGTGTACCAGCAGGAGAATTTTATCACTCCCTCGGGGTGACTCAGAGCCCTTCAGGTCTGGCTGCCTGTTAAACTATTTCTCTTTATTTATGGTCTGTGTAGTGTGAGGGAGAGTGAAAGTTGGCCCTCGTGAGCATTCCCTAAGCCTGCACGTTGCTTTGCTTTTGCTCCAAACACTGACGTGAGTAGACTACCACAAACCAAAAGGTCACTTTGCCATTTTGTTCAGATTGAGAAATACTTTAGATAATTATCTGTCTTTTGTATCTAAGAAGAATAGGAGCAGGGGGAGGGAGTTGTTTCATTTCCTTGAATTTCCTTTGCTAGGCTGCATGGGGCTCTCTTGAAATTGTGAAACAGAGTGGAGATGCCGCCCATCTCAAGTGCACGTTGCTCCCAAGCGTGGCGCACCCATTTGCTTACAGGTTGCTGTTTCTGGAAATCCTTTGTTCTTACGAAGATAGCTCACTTGATGCCCTGAGAGTCTCCCTCAACGTGTATGAGGCCAATCTGTATAAATCAGATAATATTTCCTCCTCAACTATGTCAAAGGTTGCAAACATTTATTGAAAGGCACACCGTGTGGTTCAGCTATGGGCTATGGGCTGGTGCCTATAAGATGCCTAGAGAGTGGAAGAGGGAAAGCCACACATGGGTGAAAAAGACTGTTGTGTCACAAAGGGCAGCAAGGAGAAGGCTAGAGTGCAGCGAGAGCCCAGGGAAATGAAAGCAGCTTTTGTTTGGGAAATTTAGGAATGACTTCTAGAAGGTGTCATTTGCAGGATTACACTCCTCATGTCCAGATACCTGCAATTTGTCCAAATTATAGCTTTGGATTTCATTAATCTACCTTCCGTATCGTTTTTTTCACAACCAGCGTATCTCTCATACTTAATCATCTCCAGACAGATGGCTATATTCCACAAAACTTCTATTTAAAGGAACGTGTTTGGAAATTTTAAAATTCTGTTGACTTTTTTAAAAAGTCTTTTAAGCCTAATCTCCATAATGACTCTCATACAGTCCCTACTTTCTTCAAACTTCAAGCTACACTCCCCCATATTCTCAGACAATATTTCAGTCTTTTGCTTCTGAAAGAAAATAGAAGCGATCAGAATGCAGCTCCTCCAACTTCCCAGGCTCAGATGTACAAGCCCGCCCGCCTGCCCACAGCTGTGCCAGGACCCCCGCCCGCTCCATCAAAGGCCGGTCTCTCCTCCCACCTTCACAGGCATTTTGCTCCATCCTTTGTCTCCTTCATTCTCTCTCCTTTCTGGATCCTTCCCATCAGTATTTAAACACGCTCTAGTGTTTTCCTAAACCCCACAGATCTCATTTGCTATCACGCTAATTCATGTGACTCTAATCCCTTTCGCAGCAAAGCCTCTTAAGAGAACTTTCTACACACACAGACCTCCAGTCGCTCACCTCTCCATCTAATGACTCCTGTCCCCTTCCCCCGCCTTCTACAGAACTGCCCTTGCTGGAGTACCAGGTAACCTCCACATTGTTGAATTCCATGGGTACCTTTCCAGTCACCATCTCTCTGGCCCTCATGTGCATTGAACTCTGCACACTCTCTCTGTGTTGAAGCCCCATCTTGCGTTGGCTTCCATGATAACCACAGCCTCTTCCTGACTCCCCTTCGCCTCTCTTGTCTGCCCGTCTCAGTCTCTTTTGCTGATTTGGTTCTCTCCTGGGCCACTACCCTTTTCATTCTGAATGCTTTTTTCAGGGAACTTCATTCACTTCCATGACTTCAGGTGGTTGGTGCTTGTAAAAAATATGCTAACAAATAAAATAGAGAAATGGTGGGAATTTATAAAACTGTAAAAAAAAAAAATAGAGTTCTCTCTTTTCTTCTGTTTTTTAATAATTAATAATATGTCTCTACTGCATCATATATTTGAACAATATGTGTTTTGAAAGCATCTTTGCATAGATATAAACATGTTCCAAACTGGAAACGACACATGGGGGCCTCGCTGAGTACAGCCCCCTTCGTTCTATAGATGCAGAAACTGAAATACAGAGAGATTAAGTACTTTTTCTAGAGTCACACAGCTGCTTTGTGTCTTATTTGAACCTCACAAGAACTCCATGAGGGCATGTGCACTTCTTAACTATTTAAGACATGAGAAAGCTGAGGTGCTGAGAGTTTGAATTTTGCCCATTTGCAGAGCTTGTAAGTAGCAGAACTAGAATTGGAACTCAGGTAACCTAGTTTCCAGGCTGCTGGCATGCTCCGTACTGCTTCTCTGCGTTCCTAGGATTGGTACAATTAAATTATATTCAAAATTAATTAAATTATATTTAAAAACTGAGATTATCTTTAAAAGAGAGAGGCAAACACACAACAGCAACTGCAGCGTGGACCATTACAGCACGGCCTGATTATGAGGAAGAGTAAGAACTTAGGAGGAATTTCACATGATAAAAATTCTAAGTGTTTATCTAAAGACTGAGGTTGATAGGTAGGTAGGTAGGCAGGTAGGTTGGTTTTTTAAATGTACCTGCTGATTACTGGTGAACTGATACCACGGTGATCAATGCATTTCTCCCTGATGTTCTTCAATAAGGGAGAATAAGTTTAGGAGTGATGACCCCTAACTTCTTCTTTGGTTATTGGGGTTTCCACATAAACCTCGGTGTGCTCTGATTAGCTAATTCTACTTTTTGACTTGGCAGAATGGGTGGGTTAAGGGATGAGGCATTTCATAAACCTCAATGAATATGCCTTTATGCAGGTAGATTGTACGGGTTGCTGTAGCAAGAGCTGTTTGAGCACAGACGAAGGTCTCTCCGTGTCAGTTATCACCTAATCCCCTTGTGTCCAGCTCAGCACCCCTCCTGCTGTTCCTTCTGCCTGAAATCCCCAGCCTCCTGGACTGCCCACCTCTTTCTCTTCCTTCAAGATTCTTCTTGGGCATTGCCTCTTCCAGGAAGCTTTCCCTGATACTTGTCCCCCAGAAACTAACGCAACATTGTAAATCAACTATATATAAAAGATTTAGCTCACTTTCACTTTCCCATTCCTACTGTATGATACACAGTTAACATTTCCCTACCCCTGCTTTATGATTTACACATCTTCTCAATAAATTTGTACTGGAATTTTGGTTAAACCAGTGTTCAGCATTCATATTGTGATGAGTATCAACCAGAAGAATCGTGTAGTGTACTTAAATTTCATTTCTGCCAGTCATGCCCCTTGATTTTCCGGTAAAGAAAGCTAAGAGGAGATAAGTAACTTTGGCCAAAACCATTCCACCAGTTAGTACCAGAACCAAGATCAAAAGCCAATCTTCTAATTTCCAGTAAAATGCTTTTTTCCATGACATCGAGCTGCCTCTCAAAAAAATTTTTTTAAGTTTAGTCTTAGTGAATCAATTAGAAGAAAAACCAAACTTTTACATGATTATATCAAAATATTCTTTACACTTAACTTTTATTTTACTCAAACTGATTTCCATGACAGCTCATATTTCTTATAAACTAGGATCAAAGTAAATGTAGATAAGGATCCCTGTGTAAAGAATTTAGAACTAGAAAGGATTTAGTCTGGTTTTTTCACTTTGAAAATGAGTAAAACTAAGGCCCAGAAAGGTTGCACGATTTGCTCAGCATCACACAGCAAGTGAGGGGCCACACTGGGCTGGAATCCAGGCTTCAGCTGTCAGGCCAGTCCTCACTCTGTTGCGTAGCACCCTCCTCTGAAACACTACTTAATTCCTCTCAGGCACTTTCTTTCATTTGAAATCTGTCTCTTACAGATGCCTGACCTCATTCTCTATCTACATGAAACTTACTCATCCCTAAAAATGACATTAAGGCGTCAAAATAAGTCAGAAGTGGGGAATAAAGCGTGTTTCTTAAAACCAGGGTTCTGATAAGCTACTGTGCTCGGCTGCACAACTTAGAACACTACACTGTGTTAGCCACTGGGGTACATGATGTCAGTGGAAGGAGACAGGATGAAAACATTCCTGAGTGTCGTGCAGAACTAGAGTCACACCGCAGAAGTCAGCACAGGCACTGGGAGGGCGCAGGGGAAGTCTGGCTGCCGCCCGCTCACCCCAGTTCAGCCCCAGGGCCCCAGGTTAATTTAGGGTCTCTGTACTTTGTCTCACGTTCCCTCTCCTCTCCCCTCCGATGACCCGTTTCATGGCCAGGTGGCCGGGTCACGGCCACACAGACACAGCTTCACATCTGGAGTCCTCAGACAGGGGCGCAGAGCGAGATGAGTGGGGTTGGGGCCCAGGGAGAGGAGGGGAGCCACGCGAGACAAAGGCAGAGGGAACTCGCCGGGAGGGCAGCCGGGGCTCTGTCCTGTAAGGAGTGTGAGTTCCAGGGTGTAAACAGGAAACAGGCAGAGTCACACTGTTGAAGAAACTGGAGAACTCACACAAAAGAGAAGAATGACAAACTCACTTATGTTTTATTATATAAACCCCTCACCAATTACAATCATTCTAGGAATCGTTTGTGTCTGGTTACCATGTAGCTCAATATCAATGATACATAGCATGATTTGTGTCTTATAACTATGGCCTAAATTTCATTAAAAAGCTTTACCCTCTGGAATTTAGTGTTCTAAGTTTGTTGCTCACAAAGAGCCTTCACAATCTAAAATTAAAAGAATGTCTTGCAAAGCCAAACCCAATGGTATTCTTTTCTCCTCTCCCAAATTTCCTGCTTTCCAGTTTGCCTCCTTCGGTTCCAGGAGAGCAGTTATCAGGCTTCCATATATTTTTGGTGGCATCTACGCCGCTGGAGCCATTCTGCAGCTTTGGAACGGCCACAGTGGCGGTGCCTGTCATGCAGCCGTTCACTTATTCACCACACATTTACTGAGCTTCTGCGATACGCAAAGACCAGGTGCTAAAGCTGATACGAAGAATAAGACCCAGTCCTGCCCTCTGGATGTTCACAGTATAGAACTGACGCCACTTTATATATGTGGCCACATTTTCCTACACAGCCCGTAGCACTGATTTTTATCACTTAAAGAAATATTTTCTTTAAAAATGTATGTGCATGTATGCATACAATAAATGCATACATTCTAGTTATTCAATGTATGTATTTTGCCCACACTCTAAGTGGTGTTTTACACTCTCAGTCCATTTGAGCTAGTTCAGCAGCCTGGAAGGGTCCCTCACCCAGTGAGGGACAGAACCATAAATGCTCTCAGCCGGTGAGTGACATACCACATTCTCCTGAGCTCTGTGTATGTGCAGTGCATATAGCTTATTTCTCTACGGCCTCTCTTTATGCCAGTGTTTTGTATTCTGGTTAATAGTTTTGACTCATCATGGTTGTCAAAAAGTGTGGGAGACCAGGGGATAATGGGGGGAGGGACAAATTGGGAGATTGGGATTGACATATACACACTACTATATATAAAATAGATAACTAATAAGAACCTGCTGTATAGCGCAGGGAACTCTACTCAATACTCTATAATGGCTTATATGGGAAAAGAATCAAAAACAAAAAAAGGAATGGATATATGTTTATGTATAACTGATTCACTTTGCTGTACACCTGAAACTAACACAACATTGTAAATCCACTATACTCCAATAAAAATTGGGGAAAAAAAAGTGTGGGAGAATGCTGGGCCTCCTGGAAGCAAAGGAAGAATGTCTTGCTCGATGTGAAAACACAGGTTTTACAAGAACTCCATGTGCCTTGAGGAAATGGTTGAGGAAACTCAGGGTAAACATCAGTAGACAATGACTTCATAAACATTTAGAGTCTGAGATGATGAACCAACAATGGTATGAAGAATAGCTGGAAGAAATGATGGCTGGTGACATAACCTGACTTTAGCATAAACAAAACGGAAAACCATTTGCCAATGTTGGATGATGGAAATACCTCTCCATGGGGAGGATACTATGATAACTTGTCCACCACGGATTCAGTTAGCATTCCTCTTTTCAGAAAAGAATTCCCCCACGCTAAATGTGTTTGCATGGAGCTGTGCTCAGTGCTTTCAAGAATTTTTAGAACCTGGGTCTTATTAAAACCCCCTTTTGCTTCTCCCCACCCTAGTGGTAGGATGGCTTTTCTACCCACCCTTCCTTTTCCTAGCTACACTTAGCACCTCAGAGAATTCTGTTGACAGGGAAAACACAATAGTTTTAAAAACTGCCAAGTAGGTTTTGTGTTCTGGGAGGAGCACAAGGGTTGGGTATGAGACTGAAATCGCCTGGCCAGGAAATGCCAGCAGAGATCATTTAACTTCAATAATAAAGCACGTGGCAGTAGATGTCTCTCTTTTTTTTTTTTTTTTTTTTTTTAATGGTACAGTCACTTCAGTCAACAGTTTGGCTGTTTCTTTTTTTTTTATTTTAATTTTTATTTATTTGTATTTACTTTTGGCTGTGTTGGGTCTTCGTTTCTGTGCGAGGGCTTTCTCTAGTTGCAGCAAGCGGGGGCCACTCTTCATTGCGGAGCGCGGGCCTGTCACTGTCGCGGCCTCTCTTGTCGCGGAGCACAGGCTCCAGACGCGCAGGCTCAGTAATTGTGGCTCACGGGCCTAGTTGCTCCGCGGCATGTGGGATCTTCCCAGACTAGGGCTCAAACCCGTGTCCCCTGCATTGGCAGGCAGATTCTCAACCGCTGCGCCACCAGGGAAGCCCCAGTAGATGTCTCTTGCCAAAGCCACCTTGTATATAACAAAACCAAAACATTTGCAAACTCTGCCGTAGTAGAAGTGGCCTTGCATCGCCAACCTTTTCTTTGGCTTTGGAGGTCTCATGGCCGGGCTTGAATTTACTCTAGCGTTGAATGTTAACCTTTTGAAGTGTCTGGAAAATAAAAGAGGCAAAATAGAAAAGGCAGAATATATAAAGACCTGACAGTTTGCCCTGCGTTCAACGTCTTGGAATTTAATTAGCAGTTGTTTTGTGAGAATGCTTAGAATACTCAACGCGTCCAGTGGCAGCCGGAGGGGTACTTGTCCGTGCCAGTAAACATGCCAATTATTTGTGGTTTTTTTAACCTGTGTTTTTGGCACTCACCTACACACAATGATAACAACATTTGTTTTCCCTTAAAGGTTTGTTTGTACTTATACCATCTTAACCCATGCACTATTCTCTTGATTCCATTATCCACGTTCTGTATTCTTAGATTTTCTGAAAGTCTTGTTCATCTTTTGTTCCTGTTTCCATTTAAACAGAAGAAAGAGATGAATAAATAAAGACCTCTAAGTAAAGTGAGAGGTGGGGGCGGTGGATGGATTCTGCAGCCGGATCATTTTATTTTGGGCAGACATTCCAACAGCTCTGTCTGGCCCAGAGAGCAGGAGAGAGGCAGCTACCCTAGACTCGACAGCAGGGAGTCAGCCCCGGCCCGACGGGTCCCCAGAAACTGAGCTGAGGCCGTGGTAGGGATCAGAGTGAAGCTGAGGGAGGTGCCGGGTCAGGATTTAAGAACAACGCAGAGCCAATGGGGCCATGTGTTTCCTGCCTCTGTTAGAAGATGACTGTCTGCTGACCAATGGCTGAGCACTGCTGTGCTGTTTGCCAATTATGAGCCGGCAGGAAAGAGCAGGAAGGGTCCCAGCAGATACCCAGCCGACAGCTTATCGTGGAGAGGATAGTACGCAGAAGATGAAACTCTTACATTCTGTTGCCGAGCTGCCTCTTACACATGCGTAAAATACATATTTATTAAGCATCTATTATGTTCGAGGATGTAGGTATAAGCCACTGTGCTAACCACTACTGTCCGATAATAAAAGGTAAAGTAAAATATTCATAAGTTGGTATTTTGCCCTCCTGTTAGCCCAAGTCTGAAATCTATAAAGCGTTGTTCATTTTCATCAGACTGGGGGTTTTTGTTGCATAGTAATGGACTGAGTGAAAAGAGTCATTCCAGTGAGGAAGATCTTTGTCAGAAACTATAAACACGGATAGAGAAATAACATAGGATGCACATGGGGATGTATTCCAGAACATCACATCAGATAGAGGAAGGAGGGTGTTTGCGGTTACAGTTTCAAATATTTTAAAATATTTACAAAGCACATCACTTGTGCCAGAAAACAAAGTAGGCATTGTCTCTAGGAGTGTTCAAGCAGAAAGGGGGAGGGTAGACAGAGTTAGGTTGAGTCTGGGGAGGTGGGCAAAAGGTCCCCTAAGTCAGGAGGGAGGGCTACTGGTCGACTTGAAGAAGCCTGTGAGAAAGAACAGGGGTCCTTTCTAAGCCAGAAGGCTCCACCCGCTCCATCAGGGCAAGAGCCGCTCTGGGACAAGCCACAGACCGTCCCTTCTGCCTCTCACCCGTAACACCACAATTGCCTCATAGGCATTTGTCTTCAGGGCCAGGGAACAGGCCTAGCGTGCCCCCCGCCAACCCCTTACCCTGTCCCCCACCTCAAACAAAGGAAAGAGGACTTTATTTCCCAATCAAGGGCACTTGCAGTGTGAATGCCATTGGGGTTAATTATTTAGTGCAAATGAATATCAGCTACAGTATAATTTTTTAATATTAATGATCAAAAATCAGATCATCCCCTGCTTTTCAAGAACTAGGAGGGATTAAAGAGGGCAGGAAGTCATTGAATATTTGAAAGCAAATGTTGCCACCAGCCAGGGAAAAACTGGACATAAATTACATACTTGATGGCTTTGCCAGAGATTGAAATTGGGACACATAGAAACTGCCTATGGACAATGGTATTTTTGTCATGTGTTATCATTGTAGAAGCTGCACGTTGTTTATGAAAACTGGGTAAGGTTTTTTTTTAACAAGCTGTCTTCATTTGAAAGACCATCATTCCTAGGGACATGTTAATGTGACTTTCATTGTATCT
This sequence comes from Balaenoptera physalus, assembly GCF_965194825.1. Lineage (NCBI taxonomy): Eukaryota > Metazoa > Chordata > Mammalia > Artiodactyla > Balaenopteridae > Balaenoptera > Balaenoptera physalus. Next base: position 56,695,137 of record NC_138899.1, on the reverse strand, counting down.
ATGATAGAAATTTCTAACTTTCTATCATAGAATAAGAATAACCTCAGACAATAATCTTTTAGGCAGATGTATTCAGTACCTTATTATGGTCTGTATTACTCTGTGCTGTGACTTTGTTCCACTTTATAAAACATCCTCCTGGAAGCAAAGATCCTGTTTCATGTTATCTCCATTATCTCAGTGAGTAGTAAATGTGCCATAAACATACACAGAAATGTTTGAATAAGAAAATGAATGAGCGACTGCATTGAATTGCCTGCTAATCATCAAACTGTAGGCAACTGTACTGATATTATTATGGCAATTTTCAATGTCAGAAAATTTAAGGCACATCTTCTGGAAGTAGGACATCCTCCAAAGATCAAGACTGTGGCTTCTGCCCTGCTGCCTCTCATTCATCCTGTAATGAATGAATCAATTAGTTTGCATGCAGTAGACCCCAAGGAGCAGAAAACCCAACTCACAGTACCTTAAACTAAGGACATGTCTTATTTGCTGATGTAGAAGACCAGAAGCAAGTGACTCCACGGCTGGCTCAGCAGCTCAGCGGTGTCGTCAGGGACATAGCCTCCGCCATCCTCCCCTCTGCCACCTTCTTCTCATTGCCACATGGTCACCAGATGGAGACCACAGCACTAAGCATCACATTCTCACTCTGTGCGCCAAGGCAGCAAGCGCATGTATGTTGTAGGGGAGGGGAGGGCAGTCCATGCAGGGCAATGAAAGAGCTCTTGACCTGAGAGGAAGATGTTTCCCAGAAACCTCCTGATTTTCTTACATCTCGGGTCGCCTACCTTCCCCTAGACCACTCACTGGCAGAGGGGAATGGGATGGCCGGGCTTCCGGTGGTGCATCTGACTTCTGTTTAAAAAGGAGAAAGAAGGAGTGGGCGTTAGGGAGGCAGCTGGAAGCATCTGCTGTGCCACACCTAGTCTCCAGTTGGAAAATAAGAATAAGCTGTGTTGTCCAGTCAGTCCTCCAAGAACTAACTTTCCCTCCAAGATTGTATTCTGGCTATTTATGTCATTTTACTGATGGTTTTTAAAAATCATGAGTTTGAGGAGGAGCCTGAAATATATGGGCCTTGCCTAGAATTACAGGGCTTTCGTGAGTCATGTCCCTTTCCCTACTCTGGCTTTGGGTTGCTTTACTCTGGGACATTTTTATGAGTTATAATTTAGAAGCTCCATGTTTTTTCCATTTTGATTCATCTGAAAGAGGATAACAGTTCTTATGATTATAGCACGCTTATCTAAAAGGAAGTAGGTTGTGTCCGCTGTGAGAAACACGTCAAAGGCATCCATTTGCATCCACAGTTTTAAGAGTCCACAGTACTTTGTGGTTTGGGAAAAATTTTGATCCATTTAAGTGAATACAGTAGGGTCTATTTCAGTAACTGGATTGACTCACTTGAGCTCTTTCTAGATGAAACCAACCCTCGAAGGAAATGCATTCCAAGTCCTTCGCAACACATCCTTCAAAGAATTCAGCAGCTTATCAACTTTCTGAATGGCCAGAGGCTCTGTAGCATCCTCTGTCCCTAGGAAACAAGCTTCCTCAAATAATAGGCCTTCCCTAGTATCTGTTGCAGTTTCTGTCCTGCGCTGGACTGTCCTAGACTTCCTGCCTTGTAACTTTTATGAATCATTTTCAATTCACGTAAGAGATGCCCTAAACTGCTTTGGAAACTGCTTGTCAGGTGAGTTCCTCCCATCCGCCTAGAGAAATAGACTCGTGTGAGTATAATGGCATTCATAAAATGACACAGAATTAGATAAACTCCCCAAATGCCTCGCTTTTAAGTAAGTATCCTTGGAATTTTATGGTATATGTTTCTCTGGAATAAATCAGGTTTGGGCTGATGATTGTTTTTGTCAAGCATTTGTCAATTTTGTAACATCTCTAGACTCCCATTCGGGGTTGGTGTGGGGCTGACTTGTTGTGAACCACGCCATTCCCCAGCAGATGGCCTGGAAGACACACAGGTGGCAAAAATCACACCAGTTCCTTTCTGCCCAGAAAGTTCATAGCAAATTTTCTGCCTCCCTGAAAGCCCATTAGAGGTGTCTTTGCAATTTTAAGAGTGTGATTTTGGAGGTAGCTGAGGGGGGCTATTTGACAGGCTTTTTCTTTTGCCTTGTGCCATCATTTTTAGCACTTCTTAAAAGGCTATTCTCTTACAGCAGAATAACTGAATTGTCGTGGAATGTCTGAAGGAGATTGATTTTTGATGAAAGTAAAGTTACTAGACGCATAGGACTTTGCTTTCTATACCTCTTCTGAGGTTCTTTTATTTATTTATTCATTTATTTACTTGTTTATTCATTTATTTGTTTTTATTGAAGTATAGTTGATTTACAATGTGTTAATTTCTGCTGTATAGCAAAGTGTCTCATTTATACATATATATACATTCTTTTTTATATTCTTTTCCATTATGGTTTATCTCAGGATATTCAATATAGTTCTTTGTGCTATACAGTAGGACCTTGTTGTTTATCCATTCTTTTATTTATTTTTAATAAATAGTATACACACACACATACCCTAAAGTGAGGAAGGGTGTTCAGAACAGTTATTCTGATAATGCTGTCATTGCCCAGACCATTTTTGGAACTTCATCTTTAAGAATTGGCCTGTAGGGACTTCCCTGGTGACGCAGTGGTTAAGAATCCGCCTGCCAATGCAGGGGACACGGGTTCAATCCCTGGTCTGGGAAGATCCCACATGCCATGGAGCAACTAAGCCCGTGTGCCACAACTACTGAGCCTGCGCTCTAGAGTCCGCGAGCCACAACTACTGAGCCCACGTGCCACAACTAGTGAAGCCCACACACCTAGAGCCTGTGCTCCACAACAACAGAAGCCACCGCAATGAGAAGCCCGCGCAGCAACAAAGACCCAGTGCAGCCAAAAATAAATAAATTTAAAAAAAAAAAAAAGAATTGGCCTGTAGAAGTATCACAACTCTTACAAAGCAAACTAGTCTCATTATTGTATAATTGTGCCTGGTTTTGACTAACATCCCTTATTTACCACATTTTGAATCCTTGAATCAGCTAGAGCATGTCAGTGTTAGGTGGAATGGAAGAAATTATTTAGTTGAACCCACTTAGTTTCTGATGAGAAGGTTGAGGCCCAGAGAAGTTAATTGACTTTCCAAATGGTACAAAGCAAATTAGCAAATAGTTCGTACCAGAAATCAGCTCCAAGTATCCTTTAGCTATTTATTAAAAATCAAATCTATTTTTAAAGAATACAAAATGGCCACCATTAAAGATATTCAAATAGAATCTGCTGTGGATTCCGCAGATCCTTCCAGAAACAGTCCAGAAGTGTTTTGAGCAGCATTATTGTAATAAATGTGTCTTTATGTATGAAAAATAAGCTTACCATCTTATTATAATAAACGTATTTCCATATATAAGTTCCATTATGTTTGTTTAAAAAAAATCAGTTAGGCTGTAGTCATAACTTTTATACAGATGTCTTAAAATGACAGCAGAATAAAACTCTATCGCAATTTTGAAATGTTTCTTGTTTTTCTCATTTCTCACGGAAAACATCTATAAGATACTGCTAAGATAACCAAACATTATCTCCCGGGCTGAGGCAAGCTTGTCCTTGTGCTGTGCTGTCTGATGAGATACCTGCTGGCTACATGTAATTTAAACTTAAATTTTAGTTAATTAAATAAAACTTAAAAATCACGTCCTTTAGTATTCAATAGCCACATTGGGCTAAAAGCTACCATGTTAGACATCTCAGGTATATATATTTCTATCAACACAGAAAATTTTCTTGGTTAGCGCTGGTCTAGAATTCTCATGGTCAGTATACATATTTTAATTTACTGATTATCTCTTACACGGCCTCTAGAAAAGCTGGAAAGTGGTGGCAAGTTTGGGGGACAGTATTTTAAATGCTTATTTGTTCTCTAAATGTTGCTAGCTATTCTGCATAGTTTAATTTTTAGAAAGAAGAAAAAAATTATTTTCACCCATCTTTTCGAGCATGATTATATGTGTGGAATTCATATCAGTTGTCATGTCCTGGCTGCGAAATTTTAAAGTATGCTGAAGTTATGGCAAAAACTCTGTTAATGATGCCAAAGCTAAGGGTAGAAAGATCTGGTTAATTAAAATCTCTTTATGATGTCATAACATTTGAAATGAACTAGTCCGGACATAAGACAATGGAAGTTAGGTTGAATTCATTCTTAATAGCCATTTTATTTGCAAAGGCCTTAAGTTATCTACCTATCTTCGTTAATCCTAACATCCAGAATGAAAAGTCCACTTACTAACAAGGATTGGGTCAGCTCTCAGGACTGACCTGGCATCATGCTACAGGTCTATTTGCAAGCTCTCCTGCTCCACTATAAGCAATTTGAGGGCAGTGACCAATCCTCCATGGCTTTTGTTGGCCCCATGGTAGTTCAAATGAAGTCTTGCCAATACATTTCCCGTTAAGTGTTATTTGAACAAATAAATAAATGTTTCATCTGGTCTGCGTTGAAAATCATTCTATTTGGGAAAAGGCTCATAGGTTACGTGGATGTGACTGCTTCAAGTTCTTTTCATTGTGGAGTAATATCTACGGAGCTGACTGCTAGGATGGAATTCCTGCGTGGTTATCAGTCCTTTTGGTGAATCTGTGCCGAATTAAATTAGGGGCCAATGAGTGAGCCACAGGCTCTCTAAGAGGAAAGCTAGTGCTGCTTATTCTGTTTGATTTGCAGGAATAGTAAATCCAGTTTCAAAATCGAGATGAACTAGGAGAGCTATAAATACCATAATAAAATTAGAGTGGGTCCAGGAAATAAATAAGCAGTTTTCAGTGTCTGTGTGTATAACATATATCACTGAAGCACACAAAGATACATTTTCTGTTTTCCTTTTCTACATATTTTATATAAAGTGGCATTTCTCTGAGGAATGGGATTTCTTGGAAAATTAAGTAGGTAAATGTATATCTGCTGTGACTCGGCTGGACCAGCTGGGCAGTGATCCTTTTAAACCATTGCGAGCTCTCTCAGTCAGTCTCTGGTGAGATCCATTTCCCCTGCTTCTGGTGGGTCTTGTTCTTTATGTAAATGCTCAAGGCATACTCTGCGCTAGAAGAATTCTGAAGCTGTAACCCAGTCCAGCACCTTTTCTTTAAAGGATATTTTTTAAAATTAAATTTGTCTCCTTCCCAACTAAATGGATGTAAAATCCGGTGAAATTTTTGCCAGACGCTAACAGCATCTGTTGTGTCCTGTGGCCTGAGGTTACGCAATACCTTAAGGACTTAGGGGGAAACAGTTCTTCTTTCTGTCCTGCAGCTCCTGGTGTTGGTCACAGAGAATGATAGTGTCTCATTTCTTCATTTTTAGATCACAGTCAACAGAGAGAGCGGTGAAGACGTGAGTTCCCCCAAACACGGCAAGGAGGACCCAGACAACATGCCGCACGTGGGCGGCAGTACTTGGGCTGGCGGCACAGGTTCGTAGCGGCATTCTCCTGGGTCGGGCTTCCAGAGACTTCGCAAGCCCGTGTGCACATCACAGCAGCCCCAAGAAGGCTCCGGAATCAGCCTGCCTTCTCTGTCTCCCCCGTTAGTCGGCTGGAGTGTGCCTTTACCCTCTGTCCCAGCATGACATCAAGACACGGAAAAACCCTGGCATTTGGAGTCCCGCAGACTCTGCTACCCTCTGACCTAAGACCCTTCTGGTCCTCCCAGGGTTGCTTCATCCATAAAAGGGGCATAATATTAACTGCCTCACAAGCTTGCGATGATGAGGATTCAATGAGATTATGATTGTAAAGCGCTGAGCTCAAGACCTGGCATGAAGAATGTATTCATTAGAAGTGTTAATCCCCTCTTTTAAATTCCATGCCCTTGGGAATCATGCCAGAAATCGACAGTAAATTCTTTCTTGACCAGCTGACTTTGAAAAGAAATGGTCCTGGTCCTCCACATCTCAGAAGTGAGCATGTTGAGGATGCAGGGTTTTGAGATAAGAGGGGTGGTTGTGGTCTGAACCGATGACTGGGGTCCACTCCTTCCTCTTGGCCGCCCGACAAGAGCATTGTTCCCACAGCTGCTGCCTTCCTCTTTCCTCTGCGGCAGCTGGAGCAGACACATCTGCAGAGCCGCAGGAATAGGGCCAGACTGTGTGCGCACTGTCTGATCTTATCACGGCCATGAGCGGTGCTGGCATGAGCTCTGTTCTTCGCCTTCCCTGAGGTTGGTCTGTGCCTCTTGGCCTTGACAGCCTCGGGAGGAAATGGGTTTCTGTGTTCGGACAATGTGCTATCAAATCGGCCTGTGGACTCCTTGCCTGCTCTGTTTATTCATCAAGCATCAGCTTGAAAGAAAGGATATTTTGAGAAATGTCCTTTGATCTGGAAGTTAGTGTCAAACCAGCAAGATTTAATCCATGTGGAATGCATTGTGGGACGAGCTGGCCAGATGCAGGTTTCCCAGCAATGGGCTCCTCTGGAGCAGACGTTCTCGCTTGTTATTCAGCTTGTGTCTACTAGCTCACATATCTGTCCAGACTGAAGACCCTGCTTTTGCTTCCCCCAGCCTTTATTTTTCAATTTATCAAGGCTCTTTTGCTGCAAATTTTTTTTCTCTTTGTCACTCTCTTCCCTCAGAATTCTCTATATTGAACTGAGCTCTGACCCAACAACTCATTTGATTCCTTCTTCGTCATCAGAACCCGTCCATTGCCTCTCTCCCCCTTATCTTAACAGATTTAGGATGTTCAAGGTTAGCTTCAAGGTTATACCTTGAAGTCTGGACTCTCTGGCAAGCATTTTCATTTAAGAAGTTCAAATTAAAGGCTCTTGGAAGAGGAGGACGTGAAGAACTCTGTCCTCACGCCCTCTCCACCCCCATATGACTTTGCCAAGGGACCGTGCTTTCCCATGCTGTCCGTCACTCACACCAGCCTCTATAAACGGTTGTGGATCCTTTCCTCGTTTCACCAAAAAGGATGTCATCTCAGCGCCCTTGAACTTTTAAGCTCTAATTCATGACCCACCCATACCTCCAGGAGGAAAGGAGTCAGGTCCCAGAAACCTGACTTGTATCTCATCATCAGTGTCCAATTTCCAGTCCCCTCCGCCTATAGGCCGTCCACAGGTGACAGCCAGGAATCACACACATCCAAGAGGGAATTTTCCACCAGCCATTTCTAAATAAAAATGAAATAAGATGTGCTGGAATCAAAGGATAAATAAACTATAATTAATAGGCTGTTCTCATGGTATTTCCCAAAAGGAAATGACCTACCTGGACTTTGATAAGGGAAACAGAGTATGCTGAGTTCTTTCTTTTAACTTATTACACCACTTAAGTCTTCAAGGGAGAAAAGAAAAATGTAGCATAATTTAACCAAAGCCTAAAAGCTTTCAAATTTTCCACTTTATGAAACTTAGAAATGACCTCATTCTATGTGACTGGTAGTTGTGTAAATAATAGTAAGAGCAGTCACTTATAAAGCTCTTATTTTGTGCCATATACTGTTCTGAGCATTTTAGCCTCATGACAATCCCATGAAGTAAATAATATTAGTATCCCCATTTTACAGGTGATGAGACTGAGCTTACAGAGAAGTTAAGGAACTTCCGTCAAGGACACATGACTAGTGCATTGGAACCAGGATTCAAACTCAGGCAGTCTGACTTAACTATAGAATACTGTACTATATAATACTAGTATACTATACTAATCTATACTATACTATACTATAATATGATATAATATTCAATATTGTGCTGCCCCTCCAATATTGGATTCTCTTCTAAGTTCCCAAGTTTTTTGTGAATGAACAAAAGAAACTGTTTACTAGTATTTTAATCATTATAAAGCAGGGGTAATAAACTGGTAGCCCAGGGGCCAAATATGTAGCCAATCTAGCCAATATATGCATTTTGGGGGTCAAGGCAGTGTTTTAAAATAATATGAATTTGAATGTGTTGAGACAAGGCACATCTTCTCTAGTTAGCCAAATTCTCACCACTTCTTATAACATTACCTACCTAATCTTCTAGGCATTTAATTTTACATTGTAAGTTATGCAATATTACATAATGCACATTTTCAAGCATGTAAACTTGCGTTTGTATTTATAAGCTGTCCTGAAGCTGGCAATGTTTATCTGTTGTATATTATTCTAAGCTAAAAGTCAAAGTTAGTATAATAATTGGCTTCTAATCTTGGCTCATCCACTGATATGAGGTCATGAGTAGGTGACTTAACCTCTCTATGCATTATTTTTATCATTTGCAAAACAGAGGAAACAGGATCGATAGCCTGGTCATCTTTCTTTTATTTTAAGGAAAAATGAGGTTACATGTGAGGGAAGAGGAGTGTCGTTCATTGAACTGACAAATATATACTAAGTATTTATGATGTTCACGCCTCTTGTAGGTACAGAGCTACAAAGCTATGTAAAATATAATCCCATTCACACTATAGGTGACAAGAAAAGAAAAAATAAATTTTAAAGAATAACAAATAGTGCATAGGAGTATTGATGCCTGTGAGGTAGAGTCATCAGGTGAGGGGTCATGGAATTTGGACTGAGCCTTGAAATCTGCGTGGGATTGGCTGGATGGAGAAGAAGAAAGCGTCCTTGATAGGGGGATGCCCTGTGTTTCCAGAAGAAAGTCATTTGAATATTTAATTACTAGTGAAGTACAATTCATATACTGCACAGGACTGCCTTAAAGCCATGATCTGACTTCTGTTTTGTGATCTGGATCAGACTAATCACCTGGACTTTCTGGTTTCCTCCCAGGGGGAAGAGACACTGCAGGTCTGGGCGGCAAAGGAGGTCCTTACCGGCTGGATGCAGGCCATACAGTGTACCAGGTCTCTGAGGCTGAGAAAGATGCGGTTCCTGAGGAGGTGAAGAGAGCTGCAAGAGAGATGGGCCAGAGAGCGTTTCAACAGAGGTGAGTGGACCCCATTGCATCCGGAGCAGTGTCGGCCACTGTGATGAAATGTCAGTGGACCCTGAAGTAGACCCAGATTTGTGTGATTCTATTCCTCATGCAGCAACTTGGACCCACAAACTGAAATCCGTAGCCACCCCCCTCCCAGTGGAGACAGCCGAGTGAACATAATCTCCCACCCTTTCTACTCAGGCCCTTTTAAATGTATTGATTACATATGGTCGTATAGAGGAAGGACTTGAGCACGTTAGAAAGTAAAACCAAAGATACTCCTCTTCGGAGAAACTAAAGGTCAAATCATTCCATCCACATCTATTCCCAGGCCACATAGGGAATTCAGATAATGCTACGTGATGGTCCCTTCCTGCCCTCAGGAATCTTGTAGATTTACGTGGAGACAGGACTAGTGTACACACACACACTCACACTCACACACCCCCTGGTTAAGGCTGAAGTCCCGTGGTACGGCAGTGCAGAGAAGGGTAAGGTCCGTGGGCTGATGTGAGGTGAGGCCTGAGATCAGCCAGTACTTGGACATTCCAGGAAGGGAAAACTAAGGGACCAGAGGAGCCAGCTCTCCTATGCAGTATAAAGGGTACCAGCTGGGGGCGGTGGGGAGCGAGGTTGACTGTGGAGGCCCTGTCAGTGGGTGGAGGCCTTGAAATCCAGGCCAACCAGCCTGTAGCTTTCAGATGTGCTGGAACCATCCTGAGCCACTTTGATTGGAACCATCTAAAAAATGAGAAGAATCCGCATGACGCTTTCACTAGACATCCACATGTGTTCATCAGCTAAAAGTGAAAAATACCCAAGGAGCAGCAAGATCTCCTTCAGGAGTGAGGGCACAGACAGGGGTCTGGGAGGCAGATTTATACTGCTGTGCTCAGTGAAAGGAGCTGGGCGCAGTTCAGGAAAAGCACGCTCCAGGGTATGTGAGTTCCGAAGTTCCTCCCACGCAGGACATCTGGTTTTACATTACGTGCTGTGCTTACACATCCTGCAAGTAAACAGTCCAGAACAATGGGGACACAAAAATGCAGGTCCCTCCTGCCACACCCTCAGGAAAGCCTGCAAGGCTTAGGACCCTCATGTACTCAGCAGGTAGGTAAGACAAGAGTGTCACTCCCAGCCCACTTCTGCTGGCTTCCCTGGAGACCTCAAACAATTAATTTATCCTCGCTGGGCGTCAATTTTTTCTTCTGATGGTGGCTCCCCTCTCCCTTCCTCTCAGAGAGGTTATGAAGACAAATCACTGTGTTAGGAATGAAAGCAGTTTAAACTTCTCAAAAAAGGATGGGAGGAATCCTATAATACAAGGTCTTGTTAGAATTAAAATATGGCTCTATGATTCATATAAACAATAAATATTTATTTAGGAAAAGAACCAAATAATTAGATACACATCATCATCTCCTCCCCAAATGATGAGTTCCTATTGTTTCCACGCGGAAAACCTCACAAGTCCTGTCTCAGTTTTTGTGTAAGCAGACAAATGGATAGAGGAGTTCACAGGGAGAAAGAAGGACCTTAAGTAGTGCTTGGGTACAAGTACACAAGCCCTTCTCTGATTTCCATGATAAGGGTGAGGAACCTGGTTCTATTAGGGACCATTGCGCCACAGGGGAAAGAAAGTAAGGAGCATCTGTAATAATAAGACAACTAAATTTAGTGGCTATAAAGGAGGAACGAGAAAAAGTGGAGAAGGGAATGAGAAAACCAGACACCTCTACTAAGCGCTGCAGAGAAGAATCTAAGTCCGCGTGAAGGAATACTGGAAGGTGGTTGAAATACAGAGGAGATGGACAAAGCGATGAGAAAGGAGAAGATGAAATAAAAGCACATGGAGACCCTGAGAAAGACAGAAAACACACAGAAAAATGTTGCTTTCTACTTTCGTGTAGTAATAATCCTATTTGATGGGTATTCAATTTAGTACTGCTAAAGATTTTTCTTAAACTTTTTATTATGAAACTTTTTAAACAGAAACAAAAGTAGAGAGTAACGTATAATGAACCCTGTGGACCTGTTCCCTCAACCTCAGGAAGAAAAATCTGATTCCATTCCTAGTCCCCATCCCTGGGTTATTTTGAAGCTAATTCAAGATTTTCTGTCTTTTCATCGTAAATATTTCAGAGTGTGTCTCTGAAATATTTTACTTAAAAAAAATAAAAATACAAAACCATTATCATGTCTTTAAAAAGTAATCATTCTTCACTGTCATCCAATAGTTTTGGATGCTTTAGTTTTAAAGCTATTTTGCAGTTTTAGGTATATGCAGAATGAGGTCAAGTCCCTGCATTTGTGCTTTTATAGCACCCTGTACCTTTTCTCCATAGCTCTTATCACTCTTTCCCATAGTGTTATTATTTGTGTGAATAGCTTATTTCTTCTTCACTGACTTCCAGTTCATTGAGGGCAGGATATTTTGCCCTCTAGTATATCCCCAGTACCTACGCCCAGAACCTGGTGCCTGGCAAGCACATACATATTTGTGGAATGAATAATACATAAGTGCATACAAGTAATGGTATCACCCTTTCATCCTTAATTAAAAGACTGGCTAAAGCCAGACTGACAGCCAGACCTATCCATCAGCCTAGAGGTCCACCATATTGCCTCGAAGAGCCTAATTCTACCGACGGGTTCTTGATATTATCAACATATTTACTTAGCATTCATTTGTATCTGGATTTCAGCTAGATACTGGTTCGTACATATCAAGAATTGCTTAGGGCTTCCCTGGTGGTGCAGTGGTTGAGAGTCTGCCTGCCAATGCAGGGGACACGGATTCGAGCCCTGGTCTGGGAAGATCCCACATGCCGCGGAGCAAATGGGCCCGTGAGCCACAACTACTGAGCCTGCGCGTCTGGAGCCTGTGCTCTGCAACAAGAAAGGCCGCGATAGTGAGAGGCCCGCACACCACAGTGAAGAGTGGCCCCCACTCGCCGCAACTAGAGAAAGCCCTTGCACAGAAACGAAGACCCAACACAGCTAATAAAGAAAGAAAGAATTGCTTAACTCAGGAAGAGTAACAGGTGGACAAGTGTAAGACATGTATAAAGCAGAACAGAAATAGTAAACCAATAAAACAAGAATGAAATAGATGGCGAGGTACTTTTACATGCTTGGAAAAGCATTTAAGGTGGACACCAACTGTGGAAATTGTACCCACTACCATTTGCAAAACTAATCAGCCCTACACACTAGATTTCAGCTTGTGTTTGTTTTCCTCATAATTGATCCAAAAATTATAGTATTTAAGTCTGACCTATACGAAAAAGTAAAATGAGAACTAAAATTCCCAGACTCTTATGTAACAATAAATATACCCTTTACGAATATACTGTGCCAACAACGTGCAGTCAGTCCACATAGATTACTAGGATGTGAAGCAGCTGTGCCCTGAAGTTTTGATCAGGGTTAAAGCAGCAGAAAGACCTATTTTCAGCTCACTTTGTGGGTTTGAGAGTATTAGCCCTGGGAGTCTTGTCTCAAACAGAGGCTAAAATGTCCTATTTTCTTTCACTGCTCCCTGCTTCGGTCTTCATCTTTCAGAATGTTATCAGCTTTGAACACCTTGTAGGTGATTTTTGTGAAAGCTGACACAGCTTGGAATATGATTTCCAGATCTCTTCATAATTAGAGCAGCATGTGGTGTGTTTTGGGTGCAACACAATCGTGCCAGAGGTATCCCTATAACTGGAGTTAATTCTGATCTCTCTACAATGACCAGTCTGCCTGAGTTGACTTACTAACTGCCTGGCTCCTTCCTTGATATGTGTGTGTGTGTGTGTGTGTGTGTGTGTGTGTGTGTGTGTGCGCGCGCATGTGTGTGTGTGTGTGTTTCCCCTGCTAAGGACAAGCTATGCCTACATTTTTTTTCTAATCTCCCTTCTTTGGAAAAGTACTAATCTCCCTTCTTTGGGAGAGAGCACATTAGCCTCCCAGGTTGGTAGCATGTCCTGCAGTGTCATTGTGCCCAGCTTCTGTCAGGCTTGATACTTGAGACATATCTTAATCTAATGAAAACTTATAGAGAGGTTTAAGAGATTGCCAAAGCTAAACATAAGAGGCATTGTTAGGAGGTCAAGTCCTATACACATATTCCTTTTCGTCCTTCAGAGCAGAGAGTAAATTAGATTTAGAAGAGCACCTTGGCTTGTCACCTCAGGAAACGACCATTCAGATATTATTTACCTGTCAGGTATTTACCTTTTGATAGCCAGTGTTTTCAAAAGTGCTATCCAACAGCATTTATTGAATGCCACTGGGTGCCAGGGTTTGTGCTGGTACTGGAGATTCTGAGAAAAAATAAGACATGTTCCTTACCCCAGAGGATTAGAAGAGAAAAAATGAGAGTACATCACATGTAGTAAAGGTATTTTTCATTAAATTTTTGGCTCAGGTATACACACACGTGTGTGTACATGCATTTTTGTTTACTGGATCTCAATATAAAGCTTATTTCCTACTGTGGAAAATAAAGTTTGAAAAACACTATGATAGGGCAAAATAGACATATGTATTAACAGCAACGAAGTGTATAGGTTCCATAGCAGATAACTGTGGAAGATATGTGAAAGAGAATGATCATGAAGGGATTGAGCCAGACTTCATAGGACGTGAACTTTGAGCCGGGTCTTGACACCTGAGGTGGCATTAGCTAACCCAGCCAGGTGGTAGGGCAGGAATTGCATATCTGCCCTCATGGTGGTCTAAGCCTAACATTATGTGATTCTAATAAGCCTTTAGTGCTCTGCCCTGTGATGGATGGATTCTTCCCAGCGCTTGGCCAGACAGGGAGGAATAGAGACCATTCATCCTCATTGAGCATTTGGGGGTTCTGTTCCAGCCCAAGGCAATAAAACTATACTCCTGATAAGAGTTTCAGCTCTACAGCTAGGATCCATACCTCCAACATTGTGTACATGCACACACACACACACACACACACACACACACACACACAGAGCAGCTTAGAACACCGTGTTGTGGTTAGGCTTTTGAGATATGCATTCATCATTCCCTGTCCTAGTATTAGTACCCTTTACATTTATAGAAATTTGTAGAAATGTGTATTATGGATAAAACACTGTAAAACCTTCTACTTAAAATTAGATTAAGATGCTGCATTTTAAATAATTGAGTCTTATTTGTATTTCAGTCACCATATCAATTTATTTTGAGCATCTATTATGCTAGGGATCATGGTAGGCACCGTGCAGATAAAGATGAGAAAGATTAAAGGAGCAAAGAGTCCAGTTGGGGAGACAGAGAGCAGACAACTATAGCATAGGTAGCAATGCTCTGACAGAGAAAAGCATGAAGTGATTCAAGAGCACAGAAGACAAATCTGAAGATCAGAGCAGGCTTCCTGGAGGAGGTGACCATTGATATGAGCCTTGAAGAGTTCGTGGAAGTTAGTAGGCAAAGAAGCAGGGAAAGGCACTCTGGGTGGGAGAGAAGCCCATGCAGGGGCTCAGGGACAAGGGCACACAATGGGTTGAGGAAACTGCAAGTGGGCTGGCAGGGCTGCGGCAGAAGCAAATAATGAAAAACAGTAAAAAGGAGCACTGTCCTGGGAGGACAGAATTTCAATGCCACAATAATATTAAAACACAATTATCCTATTTAAAGTACACAGTCAATTTCAGAAAACTCCTCTATTTTACATAGCAACACATTTATTTACATTCTCTGGGCCTGAGCTGTTATCATGATCAACCAAATATATGTCCTTGGTCTTAAAAAGCAACCCATAGGATCTCTCTAGGAATCTGCCACACGAACTGACCATCTGCCAGCATCACGACACGTGTTTGGGATACAGCAGCGGTGTGCTACAGAGCTGAGTCATACTGGCTCACGTCAGCCAACTGCACACTTCTTTCTAACTCAATGCTCAGGGGCCTCACTATTGATAGCTTAACATCAACCACCACAGAAATCAACAAACACTACAAATCAGGGCTGCTTTTTCCTCTACAGGGCTACTTAACCATTTCCTAGTGCATCACCGCACACACATTCCTCTTTTGCAACGTTAGCTGGAGACATCACTTCTTGCTTTTTTTCCTCAAAGGCCTCCTGAGTTACCGAGGATTTTGCTACAGTTCTTAGCCGTAGATGAATGGAAGTAAAAGAGGCACAGGTACAGGCTTTCAGCTGTTGTCTTTTTTGCCCTCTGATTTTAGGCTAAAGGAGATCCAAATGAGTGAATATGATGCTGCAACCTATGAAAGGTTTTCAGGGGCTGTTCGACGGCAGGTGCACTCCCTCCGAATTATCCTGGATAATTTACAGGTAATCAACATGTATGGGCCAAGAAAATAATCTGGGCCCCAAACTAGACCCACCCCAAAACTATTGGAGAAAGTTATCTGAACCCTAATCAGCCAGTCCAAAAAAAATGAGTCAATGCCAAAATGTTTGCATAAAACTGTGGGTCACTCCATGGCTTTCTTAGTTCAGTTTGTCAGGTAAAAAATATTTGACCTCACCTTTCCTCCTGTCCAGGAAGCAGTAATTTAACCAGTGACCCTAAAAGGCATCAGACTTCCTGATTCTCCTCATCTAGATCTATGAGTGTCCCATCTCTACTAGAAATCCACAGATAGAATTCTCTCCCTACAAATCATTTTGTTGTGAATGACTCTCTCAGGCAATGACAGGAACATTTTGGATCATCCAAACTGTGCATCCCCTGTGCACCCTGACCCCCCCTCCCCTGGTCCCCACATTGCCGGCCTCTTTGCAGTTTCATAGGCTGGTCATCTCAGAACTAGTTCATGTTGCTATTGCCCCTAAAAATATTAAGATGCTTCAATATTTCTTTTTTTTTAAATATTAAGTTGTTTTTGCATTTGATTTATAAGATAAACACCTCATGCCAGAGTCTGTAAAAAGCATGTCTGTATTATCTGTGATAACAGAGACTAGTAAGACATTTAGCATTATTAATAAGATTTCAGAGGATGAATTTAAGTGAACAAACTGCTTTCGAATCCATTAGAAGCATAAGATGCTTCAATATTTCTTAAGCAAAGATTTGTTATTTGGAGATTTTACACTTAAGATTGTGTTCTGACCAATTTGCACAGATAATTAAGGAAGGGCTAAGTATTCTGAAAAATCACAAATTATGTAAGATTGTTTTGCCTGAAGAGAGAGAGAAGCCACATTTCAGGGGAGAGGGGGCGGGATTAGGAACCAGGCTGTGGTGTGCTCCTCCGTTCTGCTCTGGAATCTTCTGTCCTTTCCTTTGAAGTCCATGGCCTTCAGTCCATGGCCCTTTCCCTCTTTGGTTCTTTTGGGGGGAAGTTTTATTATTATTTGCTAGTTATTGGAGGTAAGAAGTTTTCACTATGCACTTTTAATCTACCATTTCAACCTCAAACTCTGAGAAAGCCTCATTTCTAAATAGATCTAAACTACATCAGGAGATTAGGAAAACTTACATCACTTCCAAAGGGAAAGGAAGGAGAAAGGTCTTTATAATTATTAACTAGATGCCTAATTTCAAAATCTAGGGAGTATAAGACTTAAGTCGTTTGCTTTAAAAAAAAATCCATATACAGTTATTTAAGATAAAACAGCGTAAGATTTTTTATAAATTATGTGAACAACATAACATTGAATGATTGGATTTTCTTCCATAGTCACTCACTTAAAAGTGCTCATTTCCCTGAACACTGAGGGCAAGTTCTGGATGGGCTCTGAGCTCCAGGGCAACACAGTAGGCAAATAAGACCCAAAATGAGTGGTTCACAGGAGATGAGGGTAATGGGAGGTATGGTGCTGGCACTAAGACTGAAGAGTGAGTATAGTCCCATCATTCATTCATTTCTTAAGTTCTTGATGGGATAGAAAAATAAAATGCAGGGCTTCCCTGGTGGTGCAGTGGTTAAGAATCTGCCTGCCAATGCAGGAGACACAGGTTCGAGCCCTGGTCCGGGAAGATTCCCACATGCTGCGGAGCAGCTAAGCCCGTGCGCCACAACTACTGAAGCCCGGGTGCCTAGAGCCCGTGCTCCACAACAAGAGAAGCCACTGCATTGAGAAGCCCACGCACCGCAACGAAGAGTAGCCCCCACTTGCCGCAACCAGAGAGAGCCTGCACGCAGCAACAAAGACCCAACGCAGCCATAAATCAATAAATAAATAAATTTATTAAAAAAAAGAAAAGAAAAAGAAAATACAGTCCCTGCCCTCAAAGAAGGAACTTTAAGAAGACAAGCAAACAGTTTCCTAAGTTCTGTAGAGAAGTATGTGCATGATTCTATGGGATGAATGAGAAAAGGCTTCACCGAGGATGCAATGCTTGAGTTCACTCTTAAAAGATGCTGAGGAATTTTCCAGGTGGTTGAGGAGTGAGGGCATTCCAGACACAGGACACAGCACATACAAGTGCACAGAGGCATAAGAGAGCACAGTGAGTTCAGAGAATAGCACGTTACGCAGTGTGACTGAGAAGACCGTGTACGTGGTGGGGGACAAATGGCAAGGGAGAAGGCTGACACAGTTGTAAGGACCAGATCGTGATCTGGCCCTGGATGCCGTGCGAACTTGCACACAGCATTGGGTTTGACCCGGTGGACAAACAGGCCATTGGAGGATTCACAGTACTAGGAAGAGATGCAAGAATACATTTTTAATTGAAGGAATCAAAATCCTCATCTGGTATTAGTTAATATCTTGATTGATATTCACTGGGCACCATGCTAATTACTTTTACAAACATCAATGCATTTAATCCTCACATCAACCCTTTAAGATAAATGGTATTATGTTTACAAGATCAGCCAAAGGAAGAAAAGTCAGGCCCAGTGCTGTGACTTCTCAAAGTAGGACACCAGTGAAGCCTGGGTTAGGATTAGGGTTAACATTAAGGAATGACTCTTCTGTGAAACACCACAGCAATGAGACCAGTATCAGAAAACCATGTTTAGTTTTGCTTCCAGCTTGCAAAGAGAGAAATGCAAGAAAATTGTGAAGGACTCAAAGAAAGGCAGCAGATAAGACTAAATAGATGGAAAAGATTTTTTTTTTTTTTGCAACAACAAAAAAAATCTGTAAAGGTATTAGGGTTAATAACTTTCTAAATACCCTCAAATAGAGTAAATAATTGCCTCAGGGAAGTTTTCATTCTCTTCTCCCCTAGAAATCTGAAAAAGAGAAAATAATGGCAAGGAAGAGCTTTAAGATATAAGAAAAGGAATAGAAGTAATTTAATCCTTAAATGAGTACCTAAAATGGATATAGAACTTCCATCTCCAGAAATCTTTACAAGTAACACCAGCATTTTAATAACAGCAAGCATTTATTGAGCAATTACCATGTGCCAGTTATTCTACTAGGTGCCTTACGTTATCAGCAGCAGCACCAAGATCTCTTCCATCATCATCAACACCATCATCATCATCATCATCATCCTTAGTGGCTAATAATGCCAGCTCTGGAGCCAGACAGCCTGGGTACTGTAAAATGGGAAAAACAGATAAAAGGCAGTTATTAAGATTAACTAGGATGATTTGTCTTGTAGGAGCGGATATCAATGGTGCCATAACAGGCTCAAGGGCAGTCATAGCAGAGACAGCATTGTGGGACCCCTGCCATGCCCTCCAGTTTCCTTCTTTTATTTTTTCTTCTTCCTTAAAAGAAAAATTAAATTTATTTGTGATTTAAAAAAAAAAAAGATTAAGATGATACACATAAACCCCTTAAAACAGTGCCTAGCATATAGCATTCTCTACAGAAGAATTAGCTTCATCATTTCCTTCATTGCACCTACTGATATTCATCAACCTGGACTGCAGGCCAGGCACCCAGTCAAGTACTTTACATTCATTGTGCTATTTAGTCCTTACAATAAAGAGACTGAGCCACATAAATTATCTCAATTCTCACAATCTTATGAAATAGATATTTTGTTCCCACTTTATAGTAAGGGAACTGAAGATTAGGAAGGTGACATAGCTTGTCCTGGGTCCCTGTGGCTAGCGTAGCAGGTGTCTGAGCCCAAAGCCCAGGTCCCTGTGATTTCTTAAGCCTGTTACCTTCTTCCAACTCTACAACTCTGTGAAAAGTATAACTTTCACATATACTCTTAAAACATTTTGCATCATTATCCAAATGCCAACACAGGATCCTCATCTGGTATTAGTTAATGTCTTGATTGGTATTCACTGGGCACCAAGCTATAGTTACTTTTACAAACATCATTGCATTTAATCTTCACATCAACCCTTTAATATAAATGATGTTTTATTTACAAGACCAGCCAAAGGAAGAAAAGTCAGACCCGCTGCTGTGACTTCTTAAGTATTTTCAAGTGTTTCCCTTATCGAATCTTTTTTTTTTTTTTTTAATCCAAGGTGTTATTCTCAAGTGGGGCTTCTAATCCTCAATTTGGAAAGATAGTGCCAGTTGCAAACAGCCGCTGGCCAAGGATAGACAGGACCTCATGTGGAATATGAATCTTTAGATTGCAATGGAAACAGGAAGGCCTGGATTTGGTCACCTTTTGGCCATCTCCTGCCAGTCCTGTGTGGTTCTGATTGACTAATAACATCCAGCTGTCTTGAGGTTATTGTGTAATCCCAGTAACAATGGGTGTTTCCTCAGTGATCAGCACAAAGTCGGGCCAGGAACTAGCAAATCATCATTCGAGGTGACTTTGAAAGCACAGCTTCAAGCCCATGCATTGAGAGGCTGGGCTGAGATCTGAGGAGAAGGAACGTCTTGCCGCCCCTGTCAACGCTGCTTCTGCATGTGCCTCTGTTGCATCACAGGTCACTCTTCTCAATTAAGACAGCTGTCATCAGTGACCTTCCTTTGCTTCTTGACTGGATTCTTCATGGGATACAGAGTCCTGGTGATTGGACCTTTAATGAATCAGTAGCAAGAGTTTTCTCATTAGAATAGTAGGGTCTATAATAACTTCAATTATACTCGGTTCAGAATCTGAATCTCTGATACCAGCTTTCCCTAACAATAGAAAATATCCATTTCTACAAAAAGCCACTGATTTTAATCGTATCTTCTCTCCAGTGTTTTTTCTAATCTACAATCAGTAATTTCATTCTCAGGCTAAACTAAATTAGCCTTTCTCTGATTGCTTTGCCTAGCATGATATCTCCATGAACCAACAATTACGTTCCTTTTTTTTTCCTTTAGTGGTTCAGAATGAGCTTGTGTTCAGATAAATGGTGTTTGTGAACCCTGATGTGTGACGTGCACTGTGCTTGGCACTGAGGGCACAAAGATTAATAAGATGTTGTCTCTGTACTCACAAAGGTATTAACTTCAAGAGGTGGGGAAGACAGGCACCTGCACAGATCATTTCTGTTTAATATGTAAGCGTCTAGGTAGAGGAATGAACAGTATGCAGTGGATGCCCAGAGGAAAGGGATTCTAGGATAGATTTTGAAGGAAAGAATCCATGACCTGAGTCTTGAAGGACACACAAATATTAACCAGACAAAGAAGGGTGAAAACAATGCCCAGCCGAGGGCACAGCACAGACAAAGGCCTGACACTGTGGTCTCAGGTGTGAGCTGAGGTCCAGCCAAGGGCAGGATACCACTCAGTGTGAGATGCAAAAGGCTTTGAGGCTGGGAGGCAGGTAGGTGCCAGGTAAGGAACTTTATTCTGAGCCCCTACTTTGCCATATGTAAAGAACGGAAAACATTTCCCCACTCGCTTTGTTTAATCTATGGTAACTGTGTTTCACCCAGTGGACATTTACTGAATATCTATTTCGTCTAAGAGTTCTTGCCTTCAACAGCTAACCTTCTAGTGAAGAAGACACGTTTAGTTGTAAGAGAAGACACAATATGGTAGATGCCACAGAAAGGTTTTTAACAAAGCGCTATGGTTATGTAGACAGATGTGTGAGCAACTTCTAGGCTGGGCAGTTAGGGAAAGACTCACAGAGGAAATGTCATTTGAGCTGGACCGAGAAGGATGAGTATGGTTTCAATTGGCAACTCTTCTAAGGATGCGGATGGAAAGATGGTCTGGACCAGAGCTTCTCAAACCTTCTGTGGAGAGGGGCCAGGTTTTTTTTTTCAACTGATCACAGATGAATTTTTCTTTTTTTAACCTTTTTTTTTTAAGGTCAGTCCTTCAAACACATTGTTAACTGGGAAAATAATGCCTTCATGTTTGTGTTTCTCTAACATTCAAGTAACAAATTTAGTGGCTCCTAAGGAAGCTTATTTCTATAGTAGCTCAGCTGATTGTTCCCAGTAACTCCTTACAAAGACTACCTTGTTCTTCAACTCTCTTTTCCTTTTAACGGACTAACACTTTTATGAAATAAAATAGAAATGAATTACTGAAAAAAATGATATAAAAAATAACATATGAAATACAAGCCCATATTATTTAATATTAGATTCAACAAACATAAAATTACTTTGTCAAATTGCCGTATAAGTTTCTAAATGATTACTGTCAACTTCTGTGACCTGTTTCATCACAGACCAGTAACAAGTGTTCACACACCAAAGGCAGTCTGGGTAGCTCTGGTCAAGACAGAAGAAACCTATGAGCAGAGGACAAAGAATGCAAGGCTGTTTAGAGAATGGCAAACAGTCCAACATGACTAGAGTTCAGAGCTTTGGGATGGGCTTGTGGGCAGGGAGTAGTAGGAGAGAAAACTAGAGAGAAGGTGAATCCATGCTGACTGTCTTTTGTAATCAGTGAGGAGCATGGACGTGACTGAGAAAGGGAGTGGTGTGGTTTTATCTTCTTTAAGAAGTTTCATAATCGTGGAGTTATTAAGTCTTAGAGGAGAGAGAGGTGGAAGAAGCCAGGAAATCATATCATAACATTACTTCAGTTATTCAGGTAAGAAGTGATAGGAACCCAAACCAGGGTAATTGAAGTGAAAATGGAAAGGATGGGACAGTTGGGAGGTATGACCAGAAGACAGTGACTGATGGAACATGGGGTGAAGGGGATGGTGAGGTTTTCAAGCCCTAGGGGACAGAAACAAGGAACACAGGAAGAGGAGAGGCTTGTGGAGAAAGCAGATGTTTGGTTTGGCTGTTATTATGTTTTCTCACTACTGGGACACCTATGGAAAAATGTCAAGCAAGCATGGTATTTGAAGATTTTAAGATATGACTCGAGTTCAAGAGCAAGGTTAGGACCAGATAGGCTTACATATCTGTATAGATATGTCTGTATTTTTATGGTCATCTGTGTAGAGAAATGGCCCAAACCAAGAGGGAAGATGTGTTGATGAAGGTGAGGGTATAGAGCAAAGAGGGGGAAAGGTGAAGATGGGCCTGTCAAGGAACATCTGCATTTCTGGGGAGAGGAGTAAAATGCTAGTTACTCTTTCTTAGCACACGAATGGCTTGTCACTTAGCACCTGGCATCAGTGGCCATGAGAGGACAGTGTCAGCCGAGCGCAGCCTAGAAGTACAGTCCTGACTTCCAGGCTGCGTGAGCAAAGGCATCGAACACAATCTTTGCCGGGTGACCATTAAAAGGATTAAAATACTAAAAAGCTGTAAACAGTACAAAACCCAGATGACAGAAATTGGAGAAGAATGCTAGTGACATACAAGAAGCTTTGAAGAATTTTTGCGAAATTTAATGCAGTGTGACCCCTATGAATAATAGTACCAAAGACAATTCAAACTTCCTAAGAAATAGCATTCCTAGCAAGTAAGTACAGGAGACCACAAATCACATTAACATGTCTTGCTTGGAGAGGCAGGGAGTAGAAGAGAGAACCCTAGAGCTGGTGAGAAGCAGATCACTTGACCTCCATGTTGTCACTGCCAAGCAGCAGCATTTGAAAGTAGCAGCTCTGAGGAGCAGTGGGGGGGTGGGGGGGTGGAGAGGTCTAGACTTTATGCAGTGGCATAAAGCGACAAGCTGGAAAGGCAGTAACTCTGGGAAAGGGGCCAGACCAGCCTCAACTTATACTTGGCTTGAAGACCAGATCAAACAAATGCCAAATGGCCCCATTGCAATGGCTTTTCCAAACAAAATAAGAAATGATGTGGAGATGAAGTTCTCATGCTGTGACTGTCCATAGTTCCAACTCCTTCCCTGCAGAGCTCTTGAGCTAGTAGTATAGGTTTGCTTCAACTACTAACACCAGTCTAAAACCTTCAAGGAGAATTCTAATAATAACAAAGTGAAGAATCCATCCAATCTGTTGCTGAACAGTTTTGAACAGCCATCCTATCATCCAAGAATGAGGACACAAAAAAATTAAATAAGATGAGCTCTATGAAATAATTCTGCAGTGAGGCAGAATAATAGAAATTCAAGATGTAGAAGAAGAAGATGCTTATAGGCTAGAATATTTTCTTCAGAAAACACCACATTTTTAGAAAACATCTGCTTTGTGTTCTCAAAATTCAAAGAAACCTGAAGTATGTGAAATAAGGAAAGACTAGGAGAAAACTACAAGTGCAATGCCAAAGCTGAAATCTACATTAAAAGTAGAAAGAACAGACTCAATCCAGTCTTAAGTACTAATGTGAATGGAAAACTTGAATTGTTATTCCATAGTGAAGAGGTAAAAACTATGAGAAAGCTGGTCAACAAAAACAGAGCAGAGAGCTAACACATAGAGCCATGAGCCATACCAACAAGTAGAACAGTACTTGGCCCATGGTAAGTGCTCAGTAAATATATGCTGAATCAACGATATTCCCGAAGAGGCCACCAAAAACACGCATAAACAATAATTCAAGTAATAGTAAAAGAAAACTGTGCTGAGCCAAAGACAGCCTTAAGTCAATGGATCAAAAGACCTTTACTGAGTACCAGGCAAAGTTAATGAGAAGAGATAAGCACCTCACCACAGCCTCATGGAATTTTAACATTTCAAAAACAAAGAAAATAAGAATGTAAAAAAAAAAAGAAAGAAAAAGAAAATATCCTAAAAGCATACAGGCAGACAAAAACTAAGCTATTGTCCAAGAAAGAAAAATTCATCTTACATTAATTGTCCCTGAAACATTGAACACCAGAGATCGTGAAACAACATCTGCAGGATCTAGGGGGAGAAAAGTTGTGACCCAAGAATTCTCCACTCAGTCGAAGTACAAAGGTGACAGAAAGACATTTTCAGATATTCAGAGACTTAAAATATATGTCACTTAAGTATCCTTTTGAAAATAATTTTGAAGTAAATATGTATACACACATGTGCACACACACATCTATACATACATATGTGTAAATATTCCAGCCAGTTAAGAGAGGAATCAAATTCCTAAGAATGGGAAACCTGTGGTATAAAAGGACCAGCAATGAGCACTGGGAGCAGTTAAACACAGAATCAGATCTAAATAATTGTGGTAAATATGTTTAAAAGAAAACTCAACTGTCAAGAATAATGTTTTTAAAGATACACAATATAAAAATAGTAAATTTAAAAATAATAAACAGGGCCTAAATTCCCATATTATCTCAAAAATTAAACAAAAATCAGAGGTTGATATCAAGAAACAGAAGGTTTGTAGTGAGGTGGATGGACCTAGAGTCTGTCATACACAGTGAAGTAAGTCAGAAAGAGAAAAACAAATACCGTATGCTAACACATATATATGGAATCTAAGAAAAAAAAAACAGTCATGAAGAACCTAGGGGCAAGACGGGAATAAAGACACAGACCTACTACAGAATGGACTTGAGGATATAGGGAGGGGGAAGGGTAAGCTGGGACAAAGTGAGAGAGTGGCATGGACATATACACAGTACCAAATGTAAAATAGATAGCTAGTGGGAAGCAGCCGCATAGCACAGGGAGATCAGCTCGGTGCTTTGTGACCACCTAGAGGGGTGGGATAGGGAGGGTGGGAGGGAGGGAGACGCAAGAGGGAAGAGATATGGGAACATATGTATATGTATAACTGATTCACTTTGTTATAAAGCAGAAACTGACACACCATTGTAAAGCAATTATACTCCAATAAAGATGTTAAAAAATAATAATTAATAAATAAATAAATAAATATTAAAAAACAACAAAATAAAAGAAACAGAAGGAAGCAAAAAGTGGGATAATGCATATTACATATGAGAGTGAAAAATACTATTTTATTCCTGAAGATGATTAGAGAAATTGAAGTTAAGCCAGGCTTTTTATTGAATGCTATGTATTGCTGAAGTAATGCCAGCAATATTAAGACATTTTTTTAATAAATTTATTTTATTTTATTTATTTATTTTTGGCTGCGTTGGGTCTTCGTTGCTGCGCACGGGCTCTCCCTAGTTGTGGCGAGCGGGGGCTATTCTTCGTTGCAGTGCACAGGCTTCTCGTTGTAGTGGCTTCTCTTGTTGCAGAGCATGGGCTCTAGATCGCAGGCTCAGTAGTTGTGGCTCGCGGGCTTAGTTGCTCCGTGTAAGCCTAGCTTTTTAAAAACTTAATCATGCTGATATTTTTTTTATTGTATTTCTTGCAAGTTATGACATGTTTTTATAAATATTCCTGATTATTTTGTGGATAGGGGACTGTCGGGGGCAAGAGCAGAAGCAGGGGGACCATTGCAGTGGTCCAGGTGGGAGGAAATGACAATTGACCTAGGGATGATGTGGACACAGTAACATATGGTTGGAAACCACCGGAAGTTGAGAGGCTTTGCCAGTGGTCCAGGTACGAGATGTGAGGGAAAGAGCAGTCAAAGATGATCCCCAGGTATGTGGCCTGAACAGCTGAAAGAATGGGGTTGCCCTGTTGCCTTTTGTTGAGAGAACTTGGGGAGAGCGGGCGATGGGCTCTAGGGCTCAGTTTTGAACTGTTAAGTTTAAAATGCCTGTTACACATGCTCACTGATATGTGTAGTTCCCAGCTCCTTTGAAGTACAAAATATCTAATTCTTGAAGGAAAGATGTGAAATTGCTCATAAAAACAAATTGTAAAATGACAGTAAGTTGTCACCCAAAGTAATAGTTTAGTTCCACATCACCATCCAAGAGTACAAACTCTTCTAACAAGAATCGTCTTTGTTAAGTACATGAATCACCATTTTTTTTTTCTGGCAATGAGATGTCACTTCAAGAAACAGAGAATTCCCTAAAATAAGAAGGTCTGTATCTGCTCTTTTTTTTTTTTTTTTGGCATTTCACCATTTAGAGCAGCTGGCAACCTAACAGGTATTTAGTAGAATATTTTTTTACTATGTCAAAATATCTAGAATCAGGGACTTCCCTGGTGGTCCAGTGGTTAAGACTCCACACTCCCAATGCAGGGGACCCGGGTTCAATCCCTGGTCAGGGAACTGAATTCCACATGCCACAACTAATAGCCCGCATGTGGCAACTAAAAGATCCTGTGCGCCGCATCGAAGATCTTGCACGCGGCAATGAGGATCCTGCGTGCCGCAACTAAGACCTGGCACAGCCAAATAAATAAAATAAATAAACAAATATTTTAAAAATATTTTGAGAATCACAAAGAAAAATTTTTTATTGTTTCCACTGATTTATAATTTGTTATTTTACAAATACTGTACAAAAGTTAACCTTAATTCTTTTTCGTTTGAATGGCGCAAATTAATAGCAAAAAGTATCATGTTGGTTGAACATGGAGAAATGTTAAAATAATGAGAGCTAATGTTTAATGAAAGAATCATAGCTTCCAAGTATCCTCAATATCCATTTACATGTATTTGTTCACCCAACAAGTATTTAGTGATGGTCATCTGTATGTTTTACTCTGTAGAATGGACGTGCTTTCTACAAAAATTACTACTTAAACCTTTCTAATCTTTTCATTAAATAATTCTAAAGGAATAATAGAAGACTGGCTTGCTTGTAGAGTTTATAGATAAAAGAAGTCTTGCTTAACCATAACCCAAATAAGTGAAGACTTAAGATTAGTCAGAATACTTTCAGGGCTGAAATCACAAGACAAAGTCCACAAACCACAAGATGATTGGTTTTTGTCAAGTTTATTCCTCCTAAATGTCCTCACTGCTATAAATGTGTGTGTGTGTGTGTGTGTGTGTGTGTGTGCACGTGTGCTCACGCTTTCTGATTAACCAAATTATTTCTCAGAAAATGAATTAACCAGAATATGTCATCCTCTGAGCATTTCAGTTAATCTAAGTGTTCTTTACATGAAAGTAATAAAACTATATTTCTTTTTTAAGAAAGTCTGTAACATAGACTTTTTACTAGTGAAACCTATCTTTATATGTAATGAATTCTCATTAGTATGAATTTATTACATAATACAAACCAGATGGACATATTTATAAGAATACTTTTCTTCATGCAATAGGAATATACAATAAAGAACATGTCTGGCCCTTTGTCATAAATAAATGCATTTATTTAAATACAGTAGGAACTTACTATTTAAAGAAGTATTTCAATGAGTCCCATAAAATACACAGACCAAAATAATCAATATTTCTATTCCAGCCCTCAGTAAATTTTTAAAGAGCCCCCCTTCCAGCCCCATTGCCTTTAAGAGCACCCATTCTGACGGGCCTCTTCCTGTCTTGAGTTTCCAAGTATTGGTGGGCTGGCTAGATGATAGATAATAAATAATCTGTCCATATTTATCTGCAAGTTATATACTTGAAAATGAATGAATAGTGCTACTATATAAAAATGTCTTTGTGCCCATAGTTCTGGATCAAAAGGCTGGTACATGCTTTCACTTCTCAAAAACAAAAACTACTGGTTCATGTTCCTAAAAATATCAATAACAAGCAGAATCAAAAGTAGTTCATTTCGGGACTTCCCTGGTGGTCCAGTGGTTAAGACTCCACGCTCCCAGTGCAGGGGGCCTGGGTTCAATCCCTGGTTGGGGAAATAAGATCCTGCATGCTGCACGGCATGACCTAAAAAAAAAAAAAAAAAAGTAATTCATTTAGCCACAAATAAAAATTAAAAAGAAAAGAATTTTAGCCACCAGAATGGCTAAAATTAAAAGAAAAAAAGAAGCTGTCAATGTCAAGCGTTGGTGAGGATACAAGTAAGGGAAACCCTCATGCACTGCTCCTGGGAATGTAAATTGGAAAAACTACTTTGGAAACCTGTTTCGCAGTATCTCCTAAAGCTGAGCATATCTAGGATTTCCACCCAACAGAAATACACACATACCTACTGCAAAAGACATGTTCAGGGATACTCGTGGCGGCATTACTCGTAATACCCCCAAACTGGAAACAACACAGTTGTAGATGAGATATAAATTGTGATGCATGATCAAAATCACATGATTGGACATTGTTACAGCAGAGACAGAGAATGAAGTGCTGCCTGGCACAACAACATCGGTGCCTGTCCTGGGAATGATGTTGAACCAAAGTAGCCAGACACAGAAGAGTACATACTGTATGATTCCACTTTATGAAGTTCAGAAACAGGCAAACCTAATCTGTGATGATAGAAGTCAGGTGGGGGGGGTTTCCTTTGGCAGGTGCCAGGTCAAGTCCAGAAGAAGAGGCCCCGGGAGGCTAGGAAGGTGCAGGTGTTACAAGGACGTGTTCACTTTTAAAGTTCATGGACTCTGCACTTAAGATTTATGCACTTTATTACGAGTAGGTTATACTTAAATTTTAAAAGCTGACCCGAAAAAGGGGGTAGCAGATTTATTGGAAAAAGCATATTCCTTCTTTACTCTCACCCCAAATTTTATTGAGTCTTTTTCTTTTATTGGTATACAAAATGGAAACAAAGTCTTCAAGCTAGAGAGGACCTTAAAAGATGATAATCATGTATAGGAAAAGAAGCAAACCAGCACTAGAAAATTAAGACCTAAAGTCCCTAGGTTCTTACATAATGGTGAATCCAGAGACAGCAGACAAACATAACATTCTAAGGGAAAAATAAGTATTTTGTAATCGATAACCCCCTTACCAAGGGCAGTAATAGGTCCCCTAGA
The DNA here is from genome assembly GCF_965194825.1 of Balaenoptera physalus. Lineage (NCBI taxonomy): Eukaryota > Metazoa > Chordata > Mammalia > Artiodactyla > Balaenopteridae > Balaenoptera > Balaenoptera physalus. The sequence goes on along the minus strand of NC_138899.1, from coordinate 56,666,314 downwards.
AAGGACCCCCCTTTTATTATCATTTTTACTAATTATTAGCATGTACACCAAAAGAAGAATTCCGCAGTGCTGTTGCGCTGGTTGTTTGACATACCTTCACTGGGTCATGGCCCTATTGCTCTTAAGTCGGACCTTTTCCCCAAATTCACACCACCTGTAATTCCCCTCTTGTGCCTTTAGTCTGTGACAGCAGCCTCTATGCTCTAACACTGATCTGGAATTGATATCAGTAACACAGGATTTTGCAAACCTCTCATAAGGAGTTAACATTTGTTCACTTATAGTCTTGAAGAGCTGACTCATAATAGATTAGCTTTGGTAGTTAGCTTAGCTGGCTGGTGAGATTTCTACCTCACAAACCTGCTAAAGAAAATTGAAGACAAAGTTCTTCTGGTAAATGATAAATGTACTAGTATACTTCAGTCAAATATAGGAATATCTAAAATAGCAAACCATTATTATTCCACATAGCTTCATTACAGTGGGATCTTTATAAATATGTTTAGAAGATAATGCACTAAATAATTATATTTAGATAATAATGCTCCTATCTGATTGTCATAAAGCATGCAATTGTCTGTGGTATTCTTTGGCAATCTTAAATTTAAACCTTAGGAGTATAAACTAGCATAATGGAATGCTTTCCTGGGTGTGACATTCAGTAAATCTTATCACTTTTGTTATGGTGATATGGTCATTTGTTTGTTTATGTGGTTTTACTTAATTATGTCTGTATGCTTATTAATATAGTTTTTAGATATTATTCAAAAACGTATATCCAGGGACTTCCCTGGTGGCTCAGTGGTTAAGAATCCGCCTGCCAACGCAGGGGACACGGGTTCGAGCCCTGGTCCGGGAAGATCCCACATGCCGCAGAGCAGCTAAGCCCGTGCGCCACAACTACGGAGCCTGCGCTCTAGAGCCCGCGAGCCACAACTACTGAGGCCGCGTGCCACAACGACTGAAACCCTTGCGCCTAGAGCCCGCGCTCCGCAACAAGAGAAGCCACCGCAATGAGAAGCCCGCGCACCACAACAAAGAGTAGCCCCTGCTCGCCGCAACTAGAGAAAGCCCGCATGCAACAACAAAGACCCAACGCAGCCAAAAATAAATAAAATAAAAACAAAAATTTATTAGAAAAATATATATATATATCCATAGCATAGGCATTCATGTGTTGATATAAATAATGAACCTTATTAACAGTTCTGATGTCCTGTTTCTTGTATAATTGTTCTTAATATTTCTTAGATCTGACTCTATCCCAACTTAGAGAACAAGCAATTGCTGAGAGTCTTAGACAGTTATTTAGGAGATTTTTAGTATCCCTAAAACTCCAGATAATGAAATGAAAGATTTTCATCAAGTTGTAAATCTGCTAGGTTTTAGCCGTTTTGTGCTTTCTTTTGAGTGCTGATGTTGGGGCAGAAAGATGAAGTTTGGAAAACAAAGTTTGTTTCCTGTAATTAATTATCCACCCAAGTCTCAAAATGCTTAATTATCAATAGCAAACTAGCTTCAAATAAACTACATCGAAGCTAATGTCAAAATAGACATGGAATGAACTAGTTTCCTAAGCAGTTATTTTCTCCATAATTTGTTGCACTTAGCAGGCAATTCAGCTATTTCTATTATTGAAGAATAGATTTACTAGTGAAAAAAACACATTCCTTCAAAGTCACTTTTTAGACTTTGATTAACACTTAGAAGCTTACAAATTAGGGACAATTCCCAGTTATTTGAGAAAATATTACTGGTGGACTTCCCTGGTGGCGCAGTGGTTAAGAATCGGCCTGCCAGTGCAGGGAACACGGGTTCGAGCCCTGGTCCTGGAAGATCCCACATGCCGCCTTGAGCAACTAAGCCCATGTACCACAACTACTGAGCCTGCACTCTAGAGCCCGCGAGTCACAACTACTGAGCCCACATGCCACAACTACTGAAGGCCGCGCACCTAGAGCCTGTGCTCCACAGCAAAAGAAGCCACCACAACGAGAAGCCCACGCACACCACAACGAAGAGTAGCCCCTGCTCGCTGCAACTAGAGAAAGCCCCCGCGCAGCAATGAAGACCCAACACAGCCAAAAATAAATTAAATAAAATAAATTTATAAAAAAGAAAAAAGAAATGCAGAGTATCAGGCCCCAGCCTGGACCTACTGAATCAGAAATTGCTTTTTAACAAGATCCTTAAGTTATTTATATGCCCATTAACGTTGGAAAAGCCCTGTTCTCCGTAACCTGCAAGCTGGTCCCAAAAGTATATCTCATAAAACTATAAAAGGATATTTTTAAATCCTTTTGAGAAAAAAAAAAGAGAATTTATTTTTGAATTATAAAAGTCACAAGCTCATTATATGAAGATTGGAAAATACAGGAATTTAAGGAAAATAATATCACCCGTAATTCCACAACACAAAAATAACCATGACTATTAATATTTTTGTTTTTTCCTACATACTTTTCTTTGCATACATATATATATATATATATATATATAATATACATGCATATACATTGAAAGAATACTATATATGCATGCTTTTATATCATACTTTTATCACTTAACATTTTATAGTAAGCAATCAACTTTTGTTCAATACATTTTTATTGAACACCAGCTAGGTATCAGGCACTGTGCTAGAAGCTGAAGTTACATAAGGGCTCTTATCCCCATGAACCTTACTTTCTAGCAGAGCAAGCAGATAAGACAAAGAGATAAACAATACATTTGTAAATAGTGATAAGTACGAAGGAAGTAAAATAGAGTAATAAGCTACAGAGAGACACAATGCTTTTTTTCTTTTTTAATAACTTATGCTCATGATCTGGCCCTCTTCAGTTCCTTTAAGATTGACAGTATAATTTCTAGTCTTACAAAAAACTGTGATATTCTCTACACTTAATATTTGGATAAACTGAGAGTTACATGTTTTACTTAATTGAATTACATAACACTGGAAATTTAACAGCTTCCCTTAAACTTTTATTTATTTATTTATTTATTTATTTATTTATTTATTTATTTATTTATTTATTTATTTTTGGCTGTGTTGGGTCTTCGTTGCTGCACGCGGGCTTTCTCTAGTTGTGGCGAGCAGGGGCTGCTCTTCATTGTGATGCATGGGCTTCTCACTGCGGTGGCTTCTCTTGTTGCTGGGCACAGGCTCTAGGCACGTGGGCTTCAGTAGTCGTAGCACGCAGGCTCAGTAGTTGTGGCTCGCGAGCTCTAGAACGCAGGCTCAGTAGTTGTGGCGAACGGGCTTAGCTGCTCCACGGCATGTGGGATCTTCCCGGACCAGGGCTCGAACCTGTGTCCCCTGCATTGGCAGGCGGATTCTTAACCACTGTGCCACCAGGGAAGCCCCTCCCTTGAACTTTTAGATGGGTGTGCAGTGTGTGAGAGATAGTTCTTCATGGTCCATGAATCAGTCACTCCAACTTCTGCTAGCTCTAAGCATGCTGTGATCTATTTTACAAAACCTAGGGGTTTCTCCTCTCTTTAATTGCAAGGTCTGTCCTGTGAAATGTAATGCTCTATGCATATGTTCTTCTAACAAATTTAAACCCAGATTCCTCCTCTCAGGGAGTCTTACCTTCATAGGTCTTGTTGGAAGTGTTGTCATTTCTGCAGCAAAGAATCTTGCTTCACTTATAGTATATTTGCATCCTACGGCTCCATCTATTTGCTCGTTATTCTTATGCTCTACTGTAGTGTAATGTTTTTTTAATCCATTTAAATAATAATTGGATATTTTAGTTCAAATTAAAAGTCAATTGCCTATGCTGCCAATGGAAATAATTCAGTAGAATGATACCTGCTATGCTAAGCCAAGATCATATGTTTGTCCTCCAGATATGACAACCAGGTCACAATTAACCCCTCTGCCTGTTACCTTGGCAAGTTTCTTTTGCCATCAACTATAATATATATTCTGTTTTCAGACACACCAAAATATGGGGAGGGGAGTAGACTTATTAGATAGAATTTTAGCATTTTATATTTCCTCTACGGTGAGATGGCGGGGGCTTAAATTTATTTTTACTACAGTTGGAATCTGGAATCTGCATTAAAAATCACAATAAATCACTTAATCTGTAGCTATTGCGATGGTTCTTTACAGGGTGAAAGCATCACTGGTTAATAAAACCATGTAGCAACTAGTGGAATTGGGTAGGGAGTCCTCAGGTCAAGGTCATTGACCTGACAAGGTCATTGCCTTGTCAGTATATTGATGAAACTTTGAAAATCAGTGCTTAGTGGTAACAGTGACACTGCTGTTACACAGCATGTCATGTAATTGTGTTCCAGTTCTAATCCCGTATTCCTCTTAAACCCAGCTTTAGAATCCAACTTCCAAGGCACTACTGCTGACTACTGCTCTCACATTCTCTTGAACTTTCTGCAGTTCTTATTTTCCAGTCTAGGCTAGTCAGTGAGAGTCTGTTCTCATCTATGAAAGGCATTAGAAGCAGTGCTCTGCAGCTTGGTACCTCCAAGAGTTATAGATTCTCCAGATTGAAAGGTACCTAAATGGTCATCCACAGCTGTGTTTCCCAGCAGAGAGTATCCTGGAGGCCTGAGGAATTATCCACTCCAGACGTCAGGAATGATGCAGAAGAGGAGATGGGGGCCAGGTCCCAATCATGTTGCAGGGGAGGGGACCTGAGAAGGAAAGCACTGAGTGATGGAGCTTGTCTGTGTTATCCGTAGCTCAGTGGGAAAGGATTCTAGGAGACTCTGCCCACCCCTTCCTCCCGTCGCCTGTAGCTGTCTATCTTATAAAGCTACATGAGCTCATTGAGCTATGCTCCAATGAGTCCCATTGTCCTATAAGATCATGGGGCTCTTACCAAGGTTACACATCAGGAAAGAACGTATTTCCAAGGGGCACATACCTGGTAGTTCCTGAAATTAACTACTCACCAAATTTAATATCTTTGTGCCGGTACCTTAGGAGTTTCTCTCTCTTTATTTCATGTACCCGTGAATATATATCTGTATTCAAATGTGGTGTTTTGCACCTGTTTGCAGCAAGGGTATCAGGAACAGGAAAACAATACACAGAGTACTACCCAGAGTTATACCCTGTGGAGCTTCTTTGTGTAGTGGTTGATCTGCCCCTAAAATAGAGACTGGCTGCCTAAAGCTTGACTTTTTCAATGACAGTGCTGTCACACAGCCACCTCCGATGAAACCGTGATGAAAGTGTGCTTAAAGTAATGTGGACTTAATTGTCCATAATGTGTCTCATCATCGTAATCATCAACAACATCGTCACCATACCAGCTAACACAGATTGCCAGGCTCTTTCTCAGCTAATTCCATGTAGTATCTCATTTAATCTTTACAGTAACTCACTAAAGTAGAAACTAGTGCTGTCTTCACTTTTAAGATGAGGAAGCTGCAATGCAGACAGGTTCAGTAACTTGCTGGAGGTCAGATACCTGATCACGGTGAAGGAAGGACCGGAGCCAGGCTGTCTGACTCCAGAGCACATGATCTTAACTACTGCTCTTGTTTGCATGCGTGAAAGTATTTTAGCTTTTCTTCCCACTTCTTACTGTAAATATCAGCTGTGATAAACCTATACCTGGATTGGGATATTGTAAGTCTTTATCATTTAACTATCATCTTAGTCCGCTTGGCATAGTTTTAAGTATTATGTGCGAATATCTTTAGAAAAGTAATTCAGGAGATTTCTGAATACAGATGATCAGAGCGGCAGTAGGGTACAGAATGTTCACATACTATTGTTCTCAGCTGTTCCCATTTGCACTGTAAGTCACAGAGAACCGGCATAACAACTTCTCCGAAAGGAAGAGTCTGAAGATCACGTTTTCTCTGTGCTTGCAGACAGAGTTAACAAGTTCAAGCTGATTATTGTGTTACCTAATAAATTCTCTAGGAGTACCGTGACAGAAAATCCATAAGAAACGCATCACCATTACATTTCCAGATATTGCATGTTTCTCCAGAGGTTCATTTGCATACCGTTTTCCTGTTCATGTGTGTTGTGAGTTCATTTCATCATTCCATATGTTAAAGCACTTACAATGAACGAAATCTACACAAAGGGCATTTCTTTGTCAGCAGAGCAGACACCGGTCCATTTGTGAAACTGTGTCCGTGCAGAACCATCCCATATTGAAAAGATCCCTGGTGTGTTTCCTGTTACTCGTGCATGAAATGTGTCAGGGACCCTGCAGAACTAATTAAAGTAAGGATTTGTGTGTATGTCATTGTAGGCTAAAGGTAAAGAAAGACAGTGGCTAAGACACCAAGCTACTGGGGAACTAGATGATGCCAAGATCATTGATGGGCTGACTGGAGAAAAAGCCATCTACAAACGCCAGGGTGAGCTGGAGCCACAAGTAAGTACCGGTGCGCTAGGAGCCTCAGATCTGCAGTTTGGTCTTCTTTACAGGCAGATGCTTCCTTGAGTTGCTGTCTTTGTCAAAACACCATATACCCTGAATATGGCAATCAAGGAAAGCATTACACTTTTTAAAATTAGAAAAAAACAGAAATATTATACTGTTTATTATATGAGTCAAGATCCCAGCATGAGTCAAGAAACACCAGGCACACTCAAATTGAGCAATTTAAGGAACAGTTAATATTTACAAAAGTAAGGGTGGCGTTTAGGAAATCCAAAAAGAGATGGTGTGGTCTCCCAACGGCAAGGATCTGACCCATCCCTCGGTCTAAAAGGGCAGAGGAGAGAGCACTTACTGGAACCTGGAAAAGCCCTGGAGAGGGCTGCCCACCAGGGGCTGTGGCCTTCAGCAGAAGGAGAACCCACCCACGGTCCACAGCAGAGAAGGGGCTGAGGGAGTAAATATTTCACCCTCACCCTCTGATCTCCTGCCAACACCTTCCATCAGCAGAACCCACCGGGAGCCAGCAGCCAGGAGAGAGGCCAGTGCCATTTGGAAAACAGATCAGCTCCCAGAACACAGGGCAGGGTGCCCTGGAGGGGGCACTGAAGACACTTGGTGCCACTGAATCCCAGAGGGTGATGCAAATGAAAGCACGAGAGCAATCTTGGTGGTTTTCCGCTGTTCTGTTCCTTTAAAGATCTGTGTCTATGTTATAACCGAAGAAATTTTTAGAAAATAAGGAATTCTCCCTTAAATAACTCTAATTGTAGTGTGTAAAGTTTTCGACAGCCATAATATTAAAATATTTGCAATAATACAATGACCAAAAAATGGCAATAAGATGAGTCTCTTAGAGCATTCTGTGACTTCCAGTATCTCCAAGTAACCAGAATTGCTGAGTAGCCACTGAGAGCTGGGGGTGCGGTGACAGGTGTGGGGAAGGGAGCCACTTACTCCATCTAAATGTTGATTCAGAGAGGTTCCTGTAGTCACTGGCAGAGTTCTTCCTTCTGTGTCCTTGGTATGCGTCAACAACTGCTTTCTTTACTGACTCCCTGTGGTCCACAAATGTGTTTCGATTCATCTGAAATTGTGAGTCGCCATGGAAGTGGATGAGGCACTATTCTTAATTCTGGCAGACTCAACAAGCTTTTAAGAAATATATTGAATTTGTCTCCAACCCTTACACTCCAATACCTGCAGTATTTTCTTGAAATGACTACTTCTGCTCATTAGTTTGCATACATGTCAGCGAGTGTATAGTAACAGAATAATCTGGAATTTTTCTTCTTTTTTCCTGTAAGTAAAAACTGACAAGCATACTTCTGTTTTTCATTCTGCAAATTGGCAGGCCTGGGTTCAAAATCAAACTGAAACTCACAAGAGTTTCACATTGTAATTGACAGTTGTTGCTAAACTGCGGTTCGATGCCGCTTTCATGACATTAACTGCCAGGAAAAGTAAAGAGTAGTAGTAATTCAGTAAGTGGAAGGAGGAGAAAACTGAAAGCTTCCTAAAGACAAAAGACACAGCAGAGATATTTTCCTTTACTTCTTTGCTGGAACCCCCTGCCCCTCACATCGCCTGGTTTTAGGAATCTGACATTTCTTGCAGGCTGTGTGGAAGTGATTTTTAGGTCCCTACGCAACAGGTACTGGTAAAATTGCTGTGGGCTTCCAAAGGAGCTCCATCTTGCTAGAGAAACTGACGTGAAAATGAAATGCTGGGGTTTATATTCTTCCAGATAATTGTTTTTAAGACGACATCAGCCTCACTAAGGGAGTCTTACTAGACTAGGTTTGTCCTTGAAAGGACCATATTCCAAAGGAAAATCTTTCCCATGTGGCCCCAGCTACCAGGACAAGTCTGAAGCTCCATTTGCTGAAATGTCATCCATAGGTGCCTCCCCACCTGCCAGGACAGCCTTGTGCCGGGCCCAGCCTACAGCTGATCTGCGGGCCTGGCGGCTGGCACCCTGGGACCTGCGTGCGGGCCCCAGAACAGCAGCCAGTGACAGTGTTCTGGTTCACGAGGCTTTTCTGTTGTCTCTCCCTCAGCTGGGCAGCCCCCAACAGAAACCCAAGCGCCTGCGCCTGGTGGTGGACGTGTCCGGCAGCATGTACCGCTTTAATGGGGTGGATGGCCGGCTTGAGCGCTCGATGGAAGCCGTGTGTATGGTCATGGAGGCCTTTGAGAACTATGAGGAGAAGTTCAAGGTAATGGCGCGAACTGAGGAGGATGAGAGGCCTCCCCAGACCCCGTCTCTGCTCAGGAGTCAGCCCCGAGTTAGGGCGTGAGGCTGGCTAGGGGATGTTCACCCAGAGTGGACGAGAATCTGCGTCTTCTCGTCAACTCATCTGTCAGTGTAGAGAAAGTGAACCTTTTGTTTCATCTGCTCTAATAATCAAAACATGATAAGACCATAATTTAGAGACCAGTTGCTACAGAAGAAAGCACTGCGCTTTACAAGTTGTGTGATATTATCCATGAGGACAGGGCGGGGCGGGGGGAGGGGAAACGACATATAGAAGCACCACAAGTTTCTCCCCAGATTTCTCAAGGCCACCATCCCCATCCCAATACCCCACCCCCCCACCCACCCATTCTTGCTCCATCACCAGCCAGGCAGCCTCTCAAGGTTCCCAGCATTGCGTTGCCTTCGCGCATGAGCGAGCGCTACACAGTAACAGGCATGTCCCCAGATGACAGTGAAGGTTGTTACCCTGGGAGAAATGCAGCTTCTCATTTAAACAGTTTCCATTCTGTTATTGCCAAGTTTGCTCTGGGCAAGCAAAGGAGTCATATAATACCTCCTCCTTCGGAGACCTGAGCATTGAGGAGGGATCTCCTGCCGCCATGTTACTGCCCGAGACGAGCCCATCAGTCTGCTCGTAATCAGCCACAGGGGCACCCGCACTCCTGGCTCTGACCAGAACAAATAACCTGAACACTGTGCTGGGTAATTATTATCAGAAATTCAGTTGAGAGGAGTGGTATATGTGCAGACATAGGTAACGGGTACTCAGTCTATCCACAGATATTCTCAACTGTGTTAGGGATCAAACAGGTCCTTCAGAAATAGTCCATCTTAGATGATGCTTTAGCTTGACATCCTGCCCACGCCTCGGATTGCCGTACTGAGCCGTGTCCGTGTGCCGTGATGGGTACAGAAAGAAACAGACTGAAACCCATCCCTTCATTGACTTTAGGCTCACTTCCGTGGCTCCGAGGCTCCCAGAGTCCCTTGTGTGAAGCTCTACGTGAGAGATTCCTTTTAGAATGAAGGGGAAGGGCAAAGGCAGCTTGAGTCAATGAGTGCTGTGGTTGCCAGGCTCTGCCTAAGCACAGGATACAAAGACGAGTAGGACGTGGACTTTCACCGTGGGAAGCAGCTCTGTTTCCCTGAAGAACTGGAATGTGCTTCCCCTTGTGATCAGTGAAAACCATGGAGCTGTTCCAGACTCCGTCTTGGTTTTAGCTGCCAGGAAGCTCCAAGCTAAAATCCAAGACCGGCCAAGCCAACTCTGTTATGTCTTACGGCTCTCAGACTAGTGTTCAGCGTTTTCCTTCCCTTGACCCTCCCGGCCTTCAGATAAGTTTTTCTTGATTTTGTTTTTTTAGTTTTTTATGTTTTTTTAAAATTTTTTATTGAAGTATAGTTGATTTACAATATCATGTTAGTTTCAGGTATACAGCAAAGTGATTCAGTTGTGCATATATATATATATATATATATATATATATATATATATATATACACACACACATAAATATATTCTTTTTCATATTCTTTTCCATTATAGGTTATTAAATGATATTGAGTATAGTTCCCTGTGCTACACAGTAGGTCCTTGTTGGTTATCTATTTTATATATAGTAGTGTGTATATGTTACCCATCCTTCTAATTCATCCCTCTCCCCACCCCCCTTTCCCCTTTGGTAACCATAAGTTTGTTTTCTATGTGTGTAAGTCTCTTTCTGTTTTGGAAATAAGTTCATTTGTTTTTTTGGGTTTTTTTTTAGATTCCACATATAAGTGATATCATATAATATTTGTCTTTCTCTGTCTGACTTACTTCACTTAGTATGATAATCTCTAGGTCCATCCATGTTGCTGCAAATGGCATTAATTCATTCTTTTTATAATTGAGTAATATTCCATTATATATGTACTTTTTATTTTTTATGGGCTTAATATTTTTTAATGTTTTACATCCTCTCTAGTATAAGGTGTAGTATAATTCTTAAATCACTTGGACCACTGATCACCAGTGAATGGTTAGACATCCATTGCATCAGCATAAATCCCACCTATGTTTTAAAACCTTGGGTTCTGCCAATAGTTGGATCAGCCCATTCTCCTCTCTTGTGGATCCTGAAGGCCAGAGTACCTCAGCTCCCTTTGAGTTACATGAAGAGTTTAACCCCTTATAGACCACAGCAAACATACCACTATTAAAATTGGCATATTCATAGTTATCTAGAAAAAAATTTAGTTAGAAAGGATTTCTATATCTCTGAAAGCAGAATTGCTCTGTTATGTGAAGCTACTTCTTCCAGGTTTTTAGAAAGATTCAGTAGAAGTTCACCAAGAAATTGATTGACAGAGCTCCCCAGGACTGGGTCAAGGATGAGACAGAAGGCCGGAAGTGGCAAAGCTAACAGGGGGTGTGTTGCATGTCCCACTGCATCTCACACTCAGGGTGTATGGAGAGACTCATATTTGTCCGCTTCTCACCATTAAAAGTCTGTAATCTGGAAGAACGATTAGTAAAACCGGACATGTTGCATAAAAAAGAAATAATGTCAAGGAAATAGCATTTCACAAATTGTTATTTTGTTTTGTTTTGTTTCTAATTGACAATTAGAAACCAAACTGTTGCCATATGACCTACTGAATTTCAACTAAATTCAACCAAATTACAAACATAGAGCACTTGCTGAGAGCAGAGTACTCTGCTAGGTACAGAGTTCCCTGCCATCCTTGAGCTTGTAGCCTTGTGAGGGAGACCTATAAAAACTAATTCTGGGGACTTTCCTGGCGGTCCAGTGGTTAAGACTTCGCCTTTCAATGCAGGGGGTGCGGGTTCGATCCCTGGTCGGCAAGCTAAGATCCCACATGCCTCCCTGCCAAAAAAACCAAAACATAAAACAAAAACAATGTTGTAACAAATTCAGTAAAGGATTCAGAAAAAAACAAAAAACGAATTCTGATAGAACACTCAATGAGAGGCACTCAGTACAAAAGGCACAGGAAAGCATGCCTTTCCAGACACTCCCCTTCGGGGCACCATCCTCAAAGCAGTATTTTGCTGACAGTCTCTTCGATTGCCACAACACTGTAAAGAATTTCCTCGGTTTTCATCTGTAAAACCACAGAAATATTGAGAAGATACCATACTAATATATGACTTTTTAAAAAAATTTTTATTGAAGTATAGTTGATTTACTGACAAATCCAGGGGAAATTAGAGTAAGACAGCACGATAAAATGAACTTTTTTCAAGGCTTGAAGAAGCTTCATCATGTTTTATGCTCTTTGATTTTTAACAGGAAGTACTTTAACGGTTTGGGTTTTGTGCATTTTCGTATACTTATAAACATACCCCCTCACATTTACTACATAAGTCCCTTCAGAACTTTTTTTAAGAGCATAGAAAGTCTGATGAAACTAGAGCATTAAAATCTTTCCAACAAAAGGAGAAAACTCTGAAGATTTCACAAAACAAGCTCTTTGAGGAAAAGTGGTACTTAGATGGGTATCTGGAGGGATGGGAAAGGGCAGACAGGACGGGAGAGGACTGCAAATTCCTCATTACGACCACGGCCTTTAGAGCTGAGCTCACCTCGCAGGTCATTCCCTCCAGTTTCCTCATTCCTCAGACAGGAAACTGAGACCCAGAAACATTAAGGGCTTTGCCAAAAGTCAGAAGGCTAGTTGGAGACAGAAGAGGATAGAGCCCAGGTCTCTTCTCCTTGTTTTCCCTTTTTTGTTTCATTTTTAAACATTCCCCTTTATTTCCAATTTTTTTTATTTTGAAAAAATTTTAATCTACAAAAAAGTTGAAAAAACTGTAAAATGAACACCCATATGCCTTTACTTAGATTCACCAAGTGATCATTTTCTCCCGTTGTTTGCTTTATGTTTCTGTCTAAATACACAGTCTTTTTCTTCTCTCTGATCCATTTGAAAGTGTTATAACTATCATAATACTTTACCTCTAAATACTTCATTATGCTTCTGCCAAGAGTAAGGACATTCCCTAAATGATCTCAATACCATTATCACGTCTAAGAAAATCATCAATAATTTTATATCTTATAATATCCAATCCATGTTCACTTTTCCCAGCTATTCCAATGGTTGCCATCCTGGGCTATAGAATATAAACCATCCCAATAGTGTCTAATTACTTTTCCCCCTACAATCTGGGATCCAGTCAAAGTCCTCACCTTATTTTTGGTTACAATGTCTTGTTAGCCTCTTTTAACCTGTAGCAGCTGCCTTTCCTACCACTACCATTCTACTTTTCATGATGGTCACTCTCTTGAGGGTCTAGATCATTTGCCTTGTAGAATATCCCTCATCCTGGATTTGTCTAGCTGTTTTCTCATGGTGCCATTTACCTTGTCTCTATATTTCCAGAACTCCTAACGGGCTTTCCCTCACGGCAGCTACCCTGGAGACTTTGTAAAGTCTTCCCACCATCCCTGCCAACATAACTAAGATTTTGAGTGGCCACAGGCTATCCAGGCTCTGCTGGGGCTCGCCAGGCCTCCTTTGTATAGGGTGAGCAGGTGGTGGGATGGAACCTACTTGCATTCTGCGAGAACTTTTCCTGTTTATAATGAAGTATTTTGAGGTATAAGTAATGGGTACACATAATGCAAAGTGTAAAAGGCACAAAAGGAGTCAGAGTGAAGAGTCAGCCCCCGCTTCCTCCTCTCAGTTCCCAGTTACCCTCCCTGCTGGTGACCACTGTTGATAGACTTTCTTGGCATCTTCTCAGAGACATGTGATGCATACACATCAAGTGACAGAGTACCGTTCACTCTGTTCTGTGTCTTTACACTATACGATCTTATCCAACTCGTTTCATCTCTCTGTACTTCAATTTTCTCATTTTTGAAGGAAGCGTAAGGACAAGGAGTAACTAGTGAAAATACGTCATTTACTCAGCAAATATAAAATGAGGCATGAGCAAATGACAGTTTTAGGAGCTCCTAGTGAAAAATGTATATTCCATAGCCCAGGATGGCATCACATGGGGTGTCACATGTTAGGAATTCAGCAGTGTATGCTGAGACTCCCCACTCCCCAGTTCCAGAAAGTTCTTCATGTTGTCTTCCTGTAGTTATCCCTCCATTGTAAAGCTGTCTAGTCTGTATTTGCTTTGAAACACTCAGAAGCCACTGGCCTGGCCTGCAGATCTGGACTCTTCCCCGCAGCCTCTCTCTTGGCATCTGCTTTGTGTTCTCTTTGGCTTGGGCTCAGCTCCTGGGCTCTGGGACATTAGAGTCCAAGTCCAGGAGGCTCATTTGGAGGCAGCCTCCACTTTTATTCCACCTTAGCATGACCCATGAGCAAGAATGACTGAGAAGGAAAGGTAATTCAATGGCAGAACACATTTCAAAGGCATCTGGAGTTTTTTAGGTTTCTCATAATTGTTCTACCCACTGAATTCAATTATTCTCAAGAACAGCATTTACAGTAGGCTTAAGACAGGAGCAACATTATTTGCTAATAAGCAGCATAAAGTCCTCTAATCTTATGATCTGCAGAATTTTTGATGGTCACATAGCACTTAAACTCTGGTATGAAAAGTGGAACGGTAACGGTTACGGGAACCATGTCATTTAAGTCAGGAAGCATTTTTTTCCTTTACCTTCATTCCAGTTTGTTCCTCTTGATGTCTCCAAGCCCCTGGGAATGTTTTCACTGTAACCTTAAAGTAGACCTCTTGTGCAAAAGCTCTTAATGCCTTATTTTTTTTTCTTCAGAGTATTTAATAACACCAAAAGTTAAGTGTTTCTTCACTGAGCATTCAAATAGTGACACTGGAAAATAGATTTATTGAGTTATTGAGAAATTGGACTTTGAAAAAAAACTTCAAATGTATTGTTTCTATGGAGACATATAAACCACTTCTAAGGTCATGGTTTCCTAACAGAATTTTTTTTTTCTTTTTTTTCGGCTGTGTGGCTTGCGGGATCTTAGTTCCCCAACCAGGGATTGAACCCCGGCCCTCGGCAGTGAAAGCGCCGAGTCCTAACCACTGGACCACCAGGGAATTCCCCCAACAGAGTAAAAGGATCCCCTGAAGGATGTTGGAGGGCAGAGGTGTGTGGGCAGCACTTTTTACCCCTTCCCCCTACGTCCCCAATTCAACCAAAATAATTCCACTTATACTGATATTGCATGACATTTCACAATCTGGACTTTTGTGCAATATTTCGTTTGGAGAAAGAGTTCCACTGCTTAAAAAAAATTTAGAGTTAGGAAACTGCTATTCTAGGACCAATACTGGATTGTTATTTCTTACAGACTCTGGGGGCTTTGTTTTTGGAAAAGCCTTCATCAATCCTCACTTAGATTTGGATGATTCACTCCCTTGACAGAAGAAAACAAGGCACAGGTGTTCCTACAATTAAGTGAAGCAGACTTTTTCGTTCCATTTCTTGGATGTGCCTGTTGAATTTTCATAGAGCCTTGGGAGCAGAAATGATCTTGGAAATTATTTTCACCAACCTCTTTGTTTTAGGATGAGGAAATCAAGATGCAGATCCCAAGGTCACACAGCTAAACTGTAAACAGCCAGAATGTCTGACTCCCATTTCAGGGCCTTTCCTTTGTTCACGTTTTATCCCTTGTTCTTGCAGCCATCTTATTTCTGCCCAATCAGTATACTTACAAAGCTGTAATTTAGGAGTAAATAGACCATTTACATAAAGTATTCTGTCTTCTCCTCCCCTTAGCACTCCATCATCCAAAAGAGGTATACTAGACATACTTTTCTCAAAGATATCTTGGTCGGAAAGATGTGGAAAGATGTGACTCACAAACCAGCACCTGCTGGGAAAAATTCCTTCTATCAAAAATGTAGTTCAGCATCTGTAATTCACCTTTCCCCAATATCTCAGGCATGTTTCAAATGTTTAGAAATGGAAATCAATCATCTTATCAGGCTCAGGCTTTGAATAAATTTTTTAATTTATTTTTTTTTGGCCGTGCCGCATGGCTTGTGAGATCTTAGTTCCCTGACCAGGGATTGAACCCAGGCCCATGGCAGTGAAAGCTCTGAGTCCCAACCACTGGACCACCAGGGAATTCCCTGAATAAATTCTTATTGCTGCTTGAAGGTAGGACCAAAGAAGGGTGTACAGACTTCTCTGAATCCATTCAGAGTTAAACACGAGTTCAGAATTGACTCAGTTGTAGATGTGGAAGTATTGGCCAATCCAACTATTCAAAAAGCCTAAGTAGAGACTGGGAGAGGGCGGAGGGGCAGGGGAGTAGTTAGGGAATGGTTATTTCTCTATAGTAAAAGCATTGGACTTAGAGTCAGAGCACCTGGGTTTGAATTCCACCTCTGCCAGCACTAGATCTCTGACCTTAAGAAAGTCTGTTAATCTCCGAGCATCGATTTTTTAATTTGGGAAATGATGTTAATAACACCCACCCCAAAGGTGTGGAGAGAATCAGAACGAAATGAGATATACAGAAGCACTTTGTAAACCATAAAGGATGGTACGAGTGTTGACATTATACCCATGAAATGTATTGTCCGATCCTTTCAATGACCCTGTGAGGTTAGGTGAAACAGAGATTATCCCTACGTGTCAGAGAGATTAAGTGATTTACAAGCATACAATGTTAGAGGTCATCTAAACCAGCATTATTTATAAGGTAGAAACAAGATTTGGAGGGGTTAGGTGACTTGCCTGAGGTCGAAACCTTGTTAAAGTCAGAGCTGAGTCTAGAATCTTTGACCTTCAGAACATTGTTCTCTTTACATTAACTTCCATAAGAAAAAAGGTTAGCGAACTAGTACCGTAGATTATTGACTATACCCTAGAGTTCTGTTGGCACATCTCTTGACCTTTTAAATTATATTTACCTTCTAATCCTTTGCTGCCGGCTGTCAGCAGTGCCACCTGAGAATGGTGTGTTTGTAGGTCTAGAAGGAGATTCGAATTTCACACATCATCAGGCTTCCGAAATAGCCTCAAATGATTCTCTTACTTACTTAAAATATAGATAAGTAATAAAACATAACTTCTCCTAAAGTTAGCAAATGATTATCCTTCCCAGTAAAAATTTAAACACAAATCTTATTCATAAAAATGCTAGGAGTTCTTTGTTTGAAGCAAAGCTTTCTTTGCCATCTAAGTATTATAAATCATCCTAATCTGATGATAAATCTTTGTGTCTTGCACTGAAACTCAGCATTTTGTTTTCATTTTTCATACCTTTCTCTAAACAAATGAGATTTTCAAAAGAAAATATAACAAAAGGGCATTTAAACAAATTTCTAAATCAAAATAAGTATTAAAATTGGTCCTCTCTAGTTGAGGCTTTTCTTTACTGCTGTGGTTTAATGTTTATGTTGGATGTTAAGTGCAAGACTCCACGGAGATTTAAGGGATGCTCTGAAAAGTGCAGAAATCATGATCATAAAAATTTTGAGCTACCCAGAAAAAGTTATGATCTAAATGTCAGGTGGTTGATAACAACAGTTAGGTTCTTGTTTAGTGACCCCTATGATTCCTGCCTGGAAGCAAGCTTGAGACCCTATCAGGTCTGATTTGACAGTGGTCACGGCAGGAAGCAGACTGGGTGAATGGCAGAAGCAGACGTTAGAAATACTAACTACTAGTAAGTATAGTTCATATCCTTTTTCCTTTAACCCAGGAAATTTTGAGGATTAGCTCTCTGTAAAATGTGTTGGGATCCTTGGAGAGCAGATACTAGATAATTATGACATAGAAGGATTGTTTTTCATGGAAGCTTAAAATGATCTACAGTAACACCAGGGAATGCTCCACATTTGGATGTACTTTGAATTCCTCTCAAGCAGTTTATTTACTTTGGGCACAGAAGAATCCCCAAGCCCATCTGGAAGATGAGAACCAGAGCCTGCAAACCATTTTATAAGCCCCATCCTGTCCTTTAGGTGTGTCTTCTCAGCCTTTGCAATACTAACTAGGCCCAGACAAAGGCAGATCCTTCTGCAAATTGCACTTTCCTTACTGCAAATAAAGGAAGGAAAAAAAGGAGGAAAAAAAAGGAAGGAAGAAAGGAGGGAGGAAGAAAGGAAGGTCTGCAACTCACCTATCTCATTTGCCTGAAAAAGTATAAGATGCTTTTTTTCTCCTGGGCAGATAATTAAATGGTAGATGATAGATAGATCAATCAAATGGTAGATGGGTTTGTGACTAAAATATTTATGGAGTGTTCAATCAGTCTGTTTTTGATAAAGGGCATCCAACAATTCATTTGACTGCTATTTGTTTAATAATTAACTAGCAACATTTTTCCTTGCAGTAACCAGTTATGTCAACCCTGTAAGCAGACCACATGGTCAAATATTTATTTATATAGTGTCACCCATGGTCATCTGGTTAGTAAGAACGTTAACCATCAGTTAAAGGGAAAGAAAAAGTCTAATATGTATATATATATATTTCAAGGAACTGATCTTACCCCCTTATGTGTAAGATTCCCGTTTAACAGATTACTTCACCAGCCCCCTAATGAAAGCAGCCTGCCTGGCACCTTCTCAGGAGAACTTTATTCTTGGCTTAAAACGTTCCTGCCGTGACTATTGTCAAATCAGTCTGGACAGGGCCTGGCACATGTTTCCGTGGAGGAATCGTGCAGGTTTTCTCCACATCTGTGCCAGTCCTCGCACTGAGCCCGTGGTGACCTTGGTCAGGCATATACTGGAGCCAGCACTCCCCTATAGTAATCCATCATCCAGAGCTGTGCCGCCTTTAGGTTTCAAGCTTTGTTACCTTTTCACTACGTTGACAGCAAACTGTACATAGAGTTTCTTTTCATATATGGAATTTGTTACATCCCTGGAAAGCATTCACTGCCGAGCTTTTTTAATGTATTGGTAAATTTCCCTCACAATTCTTTTGTATTTAAAAAAAAACACCCTAAAACCAGGCATAGAATAATGTCCCTGGCCCCTGCCCAAGGCCCCACTCTGGCTCTTCTCTGGCCATGCCCCTACCATCAGGGGAGGAATCTATGGGGCCAAGGGGACAAGCCCACTTAGAGCTTCTTTTCTAGATCATGCTCCCAGTTCCTGGGATCCCCAACTATCCTGCTCAGGTGACCCCACGTCTGCTCGTTGGGCCTCTATCTTAGGTCCATCTTTCTGGGGCAGACTGGCCAATTGTGTGAGCGCCCAGAGCTGAGGATGACTGAAGGATGTGACGGCACGTGGACATGAGGACTGGGTGTCCACACACGTGCATGTGAGGCACCTCGTGGTGCGGGACAGAGCCAGCTACAGAAAGAGAAGGGCGTGGGCTGCAAGCCAGGGGCCAGGACTACCCACACAGCCATGTTCTAGCACAGAGCTTCGAGAATCCAAGTATTCAAAATTTGACCCTGGCTCTCCAAGTCATTATAATGTATGTTTATCAAAGTTGGAGGACAGAACATATTTTATTTAACAATTTGTACAGCCTGATTTTAGCTTTCAAATATTTAGACATCCTATACGGGCCTTCATTTGTCCACTTACTTCTTCAGTTATACACTTGTCTCTGTCCACTCTCATTCTCTCTGCCTTCCTTTTAGTCTCAGAAAAAGAAGTGTCCTCCCTCCCTCTCCAAACTTGACCCTCTGACTGTGACCCTGATCTCTTTCCCCACTGCCTCCGCTCTGCTGCCTATAAAATGCAGTCACCTCTCCCCCAATACCCATCTAGCTGCTGTTCTATTTCTCTTTCTTATACCACAAACCTTTCACTGAAATTATCCCCACAAAGGTCACCATTGATTCTGATGCCCAGAAGTCATGAGTCACCATTCTCCTTGATGGTTATGGTTAGCGTAAGTCAGCACAGTTGCACAGCTGCTTCCGAAACCCTACACACTGATTTCCAGGGCCATCCCGGTTACCTGAATCTGCCATTGCTCTTCTTCCCTCTGCCCTGTGTCTTTCTTCCACCCCAACAAGGATACTCCCCAAGGCTCGGTTGAGGGGGTCCTTTGCTCTTCTCTCTCTATGCATTTGCCCTTGACAGCTGCACCTCTACCTCCTGGGGATGACAGCCAAGTTTCAGACGACAAGAAATAAGTTTCTTCTCTGATATCTCCCTGAACGCACGATTCCAGCGTGTCTAGAATGGAACTCATCTTCCCCAAGTAACCCGACTGCCTTCTGACTTCTTATTTTTGCATAAAAATTATTTCAGCAGAAATTTTTCTACTTTTCATTTTTCATACAACGGTTTCAGTTATGTTATGGGTTGGTTTTTTTTTCAGCTAGCTTGGGCTAACCACCATTTATCACATGAGTGCTGGGAGAAAAAAGATACATTGCAGCTTCCAAAGAGCTTATTTGTAAAAGAATGTAGCCCACATGGGAAAGGAAAGCTTCTTAATGCCCCAACTTGACTGCAAACTCTCTCAAAATACTTCAGCAATTAACAGACCAGACCCACTCATAGATACTAAAATGCGTTAAGATGAATTAAGATACAGCCTTCCCTTCAAAAACCTCACCAGTGGGCTTCCCTGGTGGCGCAGTGGTTGAGAATCTGCCTGCCAATGCAGGGAACACAGGTTCGAGCCCTGGTCTGGGAAGATCCCACATGCCGCGGAGCACCTGGGCCCGTGAGCCACAACTACTGAGCCTGCGCGTCTGGAGCCTGTGCTCCGCAACAAGAGAGGCCGCAATAGTGAGAGGCCCGCGCACCGCGATGAAGAGTGGCCCCCGCTTGCCACAACTAGAGAAAGCCCTCGCACAGAAATGAAGACCCAAAACAGCCATAAATAAATAAATAAATAAATAAATAAATAAATAAATAAAAATTTAAAAAATCCTCACCAGTTAAAAAAGAATAGACATGAAAGGGAATCATTGCATTGCCCTCAACACCTTAAGTAGTGTTTTGCTCATGGTAGGTGTTCAAAAGACAGCTGTTGATTGATGGTCAGATGGTGAATAGACAGTAGTAATTCTTAAGCATTTTGACCCGTAACACTCCAAGTAATCCCTAAAATATTTTGCCCCAGACCCATACCCAGAATTTTCTTTGCAGATCCCCCAGTTGCTCAGATACCCTAAGGTCTATTCCAATCTTTATATCAGCATCACAAAAATTCTTAGAGGGAGATGGGAGGACAAGAGGGAATTTGGGGGCAAACCCCATGATTGGAGAGAATCACCTTGCCCCAATTATAGTTGCCTCAGATCCCAAACTTCTTTCCAGATTCTGTAAAAATGCTGCACCTTTCTCTCAGCTCCAGCCTTTTCTCAACAGACAGGACTTTCTCTTGTGTATTGTGAGAGAGGGAATTTAAAAGGTATTTCCTAAACTGAAAAATCTATGTTATGCACCATTAAATAGAAAAGCAAATTATAAAATCACATGGTCAACATTATCCATTAGTTAAAAATAATGTTGATGCAGACATGCATGTGTGTGAATGTGCAACCCCTCACACATATATTGAAAGGAAATTCAAGCTTAGGAACTTATACAAGGAAACATTAACAGAGGTTATCTTTGAGTAATGGGATCATGGATAATTTTTACTTTCTTTTGTTGTGTTTTTCTATAATTTCTGCAGTGACTGTTTCGCTTTTGTGTTCAGGAAAAAAGTATGTGTATTAGTTTTCTATTGCTGTGTAACAAAGTACCATAAACATAGCTTCTTAAAGCAATACCTGCTTATTAAGTCATAGTTCTGTAGTTCAGAAGTCCGGGCAGGCTCAGCTGAGTTCTCCGCTTAGGATCTCATAAGGCTGAAATCAGGATGTCAGCCAGGCTGGGCTCTCACCTGAAGGCTCTGGGGAGGAATCTCCTTCCAAACCCATTCAGATCGTTAGCAGAATTTGGTTCTTTGCAGTTGTAGAACTGAGGTCCCTGTTTCTGTACTGGCCCTCAGGCAGGGTTGTTCCTAGATGCGATGCTTGGGGTCTTGCTCTGTGGTCCCCACCATCTCAGCCACAGATAACTCCCACATGTCAAATCCCCCCCATACTTCAAATCTCCCTGTCTTTCCCTTCTACTAATAGCCAGAAAAAACTCTACTTTTTAAGGGCTCATGTGATTAAATTAGGCGTACCCAGATAATCTGTTTTGATCAACTCAGAGCCAACTGATTAGCAACCTTAATTACATCCACAAAATGTTACATAACATAGTCATGAGTGATGTCATATTCACAGGTCCTGCCCACACTTAAGGGGAGAGGATTGTATAGGCTGTGTATACCAGGGGGCAGGAATCTTGGAGACCACCTTAGAATTCTGCCTACTACTCTGTGTGTGTGTGTGTGTGTGTGTGTGTAATTTTTTTAAACTCTCCCCTAAAAGTTAAGAATGGAATTCTTGGTAGCCCCTGAAACCCTCATCATACTTTCTACCTCCTGCTGGAAAGCAGAGATCACACAAGGACGGACCAGAAGTGAAGGAGCCTGGAATTGTTTTGCCTTGTTGATAAACACACATCCATCTCTCTGCTTTTCTCCATGGCCATATGTTGAGCAATTCTGGGCAATAACAAACCAAAGAGTTGGAGGCTTATAGGTCTAATGACAGTTCTTTAGTGGACAGAGGCTTCTAACTCTCTGATTCTCTTGCATATAGTATGACATCGCTGGACACTCTGGAGATGGCTACAACATTGCTCTAGTTCCAATTAACAAAATCCCCAAGGACAATAAGCAAAGACTAGAAATTCTCAAGGTAAGTACATTCAGTTACCTCTATATCATGAAAACTTCCACCAGATTCAGTAAAGTATCTTCTGGTCACTGAAAAGATTCACTGAAGAAGCAGCAGTTACAGGAAAGAAAAAGACTTTCTGTTTCACAAACATTTAAGCAGTAAACTGAGAAAGCACTTATCATGCCTAAATTCCTTTTTTACACCATACAAAATTTAAACTTTGTTCCCTACATATTTTTAGGGTACTCAGGATTGTATCGGGATTCTATTCAGCCCCCTATATTTCAGAAGGAAAAGAATGACTCCTTCTAGAGTACTCTCTAACCCAAATTTTATGTATTTCTTAGTATTTTCTAACAATAAATTCAGTTTCACATACTTAGATCTACAATAGAAACACACTCACCATGATTCTAAAGTAAATTTCCTCCCTTGCTATTGATGTAAGTACAATGCATAGGTTGTAATTTTGTTTATTGGAAACTCAACCCATTCCTTATTTTTCTTCTGTGTCATCTCCATTCTCCAGTGTGATACCAAGTTTCATATTTTCTTACATTTTCTCACTTTAAATGGCAGCTTGAGCCTTAAAAATCAGTGCCAAATGGGATAGTTTTGGAACATTTCCTGTTTTTAATGAAAGTCTTAACCACATTCAAATATCACTGTGTATTGTTGTCACACTAAGGTGCAAATTAAATAGAACTCACTCAGAGTATTTGTGCTTTCTCATTGTCAATAGAAAAATCATCACGTTTGTTAAAAAAAGGAGCTTCTCATTCATGGCCTTTGTACGATGTCTCTTCCCCCCAGACGATGCACGCCCACGCTCAGTTCTGCATGAGTGGGGACCACACATTAGAGGGGACAGAACACGCCATCAAGGAAATCGTCAAAGAAGAAGCTGACGAGTACTTTGTCATTGTCTTAAGTGATGCCAACCTGTCACGCTATGGAATACATCCTGCCAAGTTTGCCCAGATCCTGACAAGCAACCCTCAAGTAAATGCTTTTGCCATTTTTATTGGATCTTTAGGTGATCAAGCAGCCAGGTAAGTGTCATCCCAGGATGCAGCAGGGGGCAGGGATGGAGATACTTGAGTACCTGACACATGCCATTTCATAGGCTTCCCATCGTGAGGGGCAGTGGCGGGGGGAGGGTGGGAATGGAGGAGAAACAGAAACCAGAGTTGCTGCCCTCAAGCAGCTGAGAGTCTAGGTGAGGGGTTGGGACGTTCTAGCTTATATCTGGATGAGCAATAATACTTTAAGTTATTTATTTTTCAGTTTATATTTAAACTAACCAACAATAAAATAAATAGCAAATTGATTTGTCCACCAATAAATTAAACAGTACTTTATACATTTTGCTTTTTACATCAAGGTGCTAAGCTCAGTTCTATTCAGTTCATGCTCAAGTCATATTCAAAGTAGCAAACATCTACTATTTTCCTAGCATCAGAGATTGGGTGTCTGTGTCTCTACATTGTATGTAGACAGGCACACACATATATGTAAATAATACCTAATATGTGTGTCTACATATTTATAGACATAGATAGATCATCTTCTTTCTTATATTTCTCCTTCATGTATGTCTGTAATTATAGTAAGATGCTGCACTGAATATGCTGAATATTCAGTAGAGAAATTTATGGTCAGATAATAAATACCATTGTGGATCATCTGAAAGGAGAGATCTGGAAACACTTTTATTTCTTAAACACACTAACATTTATCTTTTTGAATTATAAACAGGAAGACGCACGGTTTTTCTCTGCTTAAAGTACTTGTAAGAAGCAGAAAACGCAATTGAAAGTATATCTCCTCAAAAAAAAAAAAAAAAAATCCTGCCTCCACACAAAAGGCCACATACCCTTTTATTACTCCACCTCTTTTACCTGTCACACCCTGTGGTACAGAGTCCTACAGACTAGGAGATGTTTTAGTGTCCAAAGTGCTGACATATTTTTCTCTTCCTTTCGCCTTGCTGCAGGATTGCAGAGTACGGCTAAGAACAGACTTAATATCATGTAATTACAGTCACTTTATTACACCTGACTTTGCATTTTTCTCAGTTGTATGTGTTAGCCTCTTCGAGGACTTCCGTGTCCTCAGACGTAAACCGTGCCTTTTCCACTCAGGTTGTCTTCAGGACCAGCCCAGGATGAATCAAACGGCAAGCTCAACAAATATTGGTTGAGCTGAAATAGCTATTTTGTCTTTCTAGTGAACAGATCCTGTTTGAATACTTAAGAAAACACAATAATACCCTTGTGGTTTCCTAGGGAAATGATCCAACATCCACTGGCAAAAGATATGTTTCAGAATTAGCTGGTCTACTGGGCATGCCAAATGTATGATACTACACAGGATGGTGGACTTTTATTAAATGTCATTCCAAAACCAAACTTTGTTGGCACAGTGAAAAGAGGCGTTCTTTTGGGTAGAACTGTGTCTTGTACTTATATTGCCTCCAAAAATGGCCCTTTGTTCCAAATGATAAATTGACATTTTAAAAAATTATCATAAGCCTGTATAACCTCAGTGTCATCAAAACAGCAATTGCATAAGTCAGATTACATTTCACATTGTATGATGTGGGGCAAAAAAGAGAGAGAGAGAGAGAGCGTGTGAGAGAGAGGAAGAGAGAAAGAACCACTTGGGGTTTGGCTGGGCAACATTTTTCAAGACCTGTTTTCTAAGGCAGGAAAAGCAGTTAGAAGTACAGGGTGAGGCCAACACGTTCAATGGATCCAGGTGAGCTAGTCCCAGATTGGTCCCTAGGGCTCCATTCTGTCCAGGGAACATAAAAATACCAGGAAACTACAGTAATAAAAGGGAGAGAATTTTTTCTTTGCAAATTCGCTGATTTTGTCACTGAAAAGACCTTTCTTTCGGTTCAGTGCTTTCAGTGTGCCTCTCCCTGTAGCTGTTGCCTAGTGACAGCGGGTTCCACTGCAGGCAGGGGCAAGGTATTAAAGAGTGAAAGCTTCCCTCCCTAAGAAACCATTCGGATGCTGAGGTTTGCAGGGGCAGGAGGTGGAAGGGGAGCCCTGATTTGCAATGGTAATTTTCTTTCCCCATCCATCCTGACAGGCTTCAGAGAACTCTACCAGCTGGCCGGTCTTTCGTTGCCATGGATACCAAGGACATCCCTCAGATTTTACAACAGATTTTCACCTCCACCATGTTGTCCAGTGTTTAAGAAGTGCCCTTTATCATCCCGATGACCCTGGGATTTGAAATAAGCTAGGAAGAAAGAGTATTCTGAAGAAAAGAAGAGGTCTATAAAGTGCCCCCGAGTGATGACTGGATAATTCTGGCATTCCCGGGCCTTCCTGCGCTTGCTAAGTAATCAGAGTTCAGAGAAGCAGCCAGAGTGAGGCCCATGCATGGAAATCTACAACCATTGATGGGTTTACAAGTCATTAGAGGAAGCGAGTTGACCTGCATTATACAAAAGGTCAGGGTTAAGGGAAGGTGGTTTGAGAACTATGGTGCGTGGTCTGTTCCCAAAAACCTGACAGAAAGAGTACCTTGCTTTTGCCTTAACACAGCACCTGGTCACCTAGGATAACAAAAGTGACCCCAGCAAACTAAGCCTCTGATGCCACATTCTGACACTGGAATACAAGTCTGTGCAAACCCACCCAATCAACTCCTCTTCAATAATTATTTTTATTTTCTCCTCCACTCTGTATTGCCCAACAAACAATGACTTTACAGTATTTAACCCACTGAAAAGTCCTTTCAATGGCAATATTCTATAAAAGGTTGGGTTTTCTCAATAATTTCATTTTCTTAGCCAAAACCAAAAGGAATCAAAAGATCCTTAGATTGCTTCCTTTCCCATGTGACTTTTAAAAGGTTAAATAATAAGGAGCAAATGTCCTACTCTCCGTGCTGCTGGGATTGGAAGGATGTCTTGCCTTGAGTTTCCTGTTTCTTCTCCTTCTTTAGTGCTCCTCAAAAGTTTCACACTCCTCCGTTTTCGTGTCCAAAATGTAATGCTCAAAATAACAAATGCATATGTTTTTACACAAAGCAAAGTAAAAACAAGGCAGTATGTTTGAACTGAATGGTAATGAGATTTCTATAGCTATAAATATATATATATATATATATATATATATATATATATATATATATATATATTTAAGCCTCATTCTTTTTTTTTATTCCCACTCTCTCTTGGGCTGACCTTTACTTATCAATAGACTCGATGTCAGTTTTTTTTTTTAATCAAATGCTCCAGCAGAAGTCAGTCTCTTTCCAACCATATAATAAGTTTCTCTTCACCTTCAATGGTAAAGTCCGAAATGCTGGGGACACCATTGTGTCTGTGCTTTCGTAAGACAAGTTGGAAAAATTAGTCTTGTTAATAATGGTAAGTTATTCACCCATACATAGTGGGAATTGTACGATTCATTTTACTTTAACTATAGGAAAGAAAAATAGATGGCACCCATTTGTTTCACCAATCCATCTCCCTATCAAAGAAATAAAAGCAATCAGATTTCCAGTGCAGTATTGCCCAACAAGTTTGCGTGGCTTGTCTTGTTTCTCTAGACAGACGCTTGCTTTGTGTACTGAATCATCCAATGATGCAAACGATTTCAATCCAAGAAGTATCTTTAAAAATGCAATTGCAGGGCTTCCCTGGTGGCGCAGTGGTTAAGAATCCGCCTGCCAATGCAGGGGACACGGGTTCGAGCCCTGGTCCGGGAAGATCCCACATGCCACGGAGCAACTAAGCCCGTGTGCCACAGCTACTGAGCCTGCTCTCTAGAGCCCATGAGCCACAACTACTGAAGCCCACGCGCCTAGAGCCCGTGCTCTGCAACAAGAGAAGCCACCGCAATGAGAAGCCCCTGCACCGCAACGAAGAGTAGCGCCCACTCGCCGCAACTAGAGAAAGCCCGTGCATAGCAACGAAGTCCCAGCTCAGCCAAAGATAAATAAAATAAAAATAAATTTTTTAAAAATGCAATTGCATTAATAACAACAATAATGATAATGATAAGAACGGCAGCTAGCATTTACTGATTACTATGTACCAGGTATGCTAAGTGATTTCATACATTATTCCATTCAATCCTCACAACAGTGCATGTAAAATAGGTATTTTTTAACCTCATTTACAGATAAGGAAAGTGAGGCTCAGAGAACTTAAATCACTTTCCCAAGATTCCCATTTCTAGACTATTGACTAACTACTCATTGTACTATTAACATCCTCATTTTACGAAGAAGGAAACTGAGGCTTAGGGAAATTCAGGAAAACAAGGGCAGGGGCAGAGCTGTGACCCTGGACTGTCTCCTCTCATGCTTTATTCTTGCAAACCTAGATGTCGAGCTTTTGGTGCCTTTTTCTCCTTTCTCCCAGTGCAGTTTCTCTTCTTGCAAAATGACCACATTTCCTAGAGCTCCCTCTCCCCGGTACTCAGAAGCTATCTGCACAATTTGAGCACTTAGAGGAGGGAGTGGGGACCAAGGACATGGGACACTGCTGGAGGGACACTTCTAACCGCTCCTTCTTGGGCCCACAGCAAATTGAGGAAGTGTCCATCCAAGGGGCAGCTTAACCCCTAGGGGTGCCCCTTTGCTAGAGGGTCACAGCCCCTGAAAGCCTTTGGAAGTTGAATCCAAGAGTGATTGACGGAACAGCCTTTTAATGAATCCTGCCTATGGGTAACTACCTGAGTAAGCAGAAGCCTTTTTTTTTTTTTTTATAACATGGAAAGAATGTTCTCAAGTAATTTAATTTCCCTTTCCCCACTGGCCAGACATCCTTTGCAAAAGTTATTTTTTAAAAATATGTAACTCCTGGCTTTTCTGATTTGTAAGAGGGAAGGATGATGGGGGAGGGGAGTAGAGAGTGAGAAAATGAAGGGCTTCTTTTCACTTCTTGCAATACCTAAGAAGTTGTGCCTTTATTATTAAATGCACTTAATTATAGGCCACTCCAAGCTGTTCCCAGGCCCTTCTTAGGGCCAGGACGTTATAATAAACGTATTGTGTGCCTCAGGGGGGGGTTCCAGAGAAAGGCAGCTAAACCCGTCCTCAGGGAGCCCGTGTAATGCTGAGAAGGTTCATTGTGATCCCCAGCAGCCAGGAGGAATGAATGCCATGAATCGTCTCAGTAGAGGATGCGTTTTCCCCCCCGGAGTCCTTTGTGTGCTCCAGCAAAATGACCTCATCACATACAGGCGGCTCAAACGCAGCCACAAGAAGAGGGTGGGAGCAGGAGTACGAGAGCCCAGCACATGTTTGGAATGAGTCATTTAATTCTTTACATTGGAATGAATCATTTAATTCTTTACATTGGAATCAATCATTTAATTCTTTACATTGGAATGAATCATTTAATTCTTTACATTACACCCTTTCCTGTGAACTATCAGGAGGAGAAATCCATCAATGCCAGAAAGCTTTACTCCAAACAAACTTTCAGGCTTTGAGAGCCATTTAGAAGTGGTTTTCCGTGGGGAGCATTGCCAGCGTCCCTGAAGGCAGCTCCGGAGGCTCCAAACCCTCCCTCCACCTGGTGCCTTCTCGTGCCTGTCAGATCAGCCAAAACGAGATTCCTCAGGGAACAGAGCAAAGAGATGTGGGACCGGGGATCAAGAGGCAGCCTCGCTTATTTGTTGCGTTTGTATTTGTTTCCTCCCATCACAATTGTAAGAGATATTTCACAAGTCTAAGCTGATACCTCATGTGCCTAGACAGATTTTTTTTTTTCTGGAATTGCATCTAAGGAATAGTCAAACGTCCATTCGTATTTAGTAAACTGTGCATCACTTCTTCATCTTATTAAGAAATAAAATGTCCCCTTTTAAAAAATCATTCCAACCACTAACATAGATGGCTTTTTAAAATACTTAATTGAAGAGTAATTCACTACCAATTTCTGGTCAGGGTTATATTTTAAAATTCTTACCTGTTGCCTTTCCTTTACCTTTTTTCTAGGACTTGCTGTGGCAAAAGTACTACAGGTAATGGAAAGAAATTCCAAAGTTCCATCTTGTAGTGGGAGGATTTCCAAACTCTGGGTAGAATTAGTCAGTAGGAAGGAAGTTCTCAATGCTGCTCGGCTGTTAACTACCTGTGCAGACTCGGGCTAGTCACTCGTGGGCTTCAATTGCTTCATCTCTGAATTAAAAGGGTTGGACAAAATGATCTCGAATACTGAAGTCCCATGTTCCTTTATCTCCTACAGAACTGACTTTGTCCCTTGTATGTCTTAGAGAGCCACATCATTTCAGTGTATTTTTGTCTCAACCCCACACACATTTTAACCCCTACTGTACAGAGGATTTTGGCACGTATCTCAATCGCCCTAACAAAACTGTTATTGAATGAATATGCATTCTAAAAGCTACATAAGCTTCATTAGAATTGGACAAGAGGGCTTTTTCCCCCCAGCAGCTGGACAGATATTTCTGTTGGATCATGATTCACAAGATTTCTGCCCATTGTCTCTTGCTTTGCATTTTGCAGCCATAAAATAAAATTCCATATCTGCTGATCTGCACAGTGGGATCAAAAAGTATCAGGAATTGGAAAACTACTGTATGCTGAGAGCTGACCTTTGGGCCACAGCTGAACAATGTGCAATTGTGTATGTGGTTTTTTTTTTTAAATTGTTAGATCCTGTAAACAAAAATCTCCTCCAGAGGAGGAAAAAAAAAATGCTTGCCAAGCAAACTCTCAAGATGAGAGCGATTTGACACTCTTTTTTTTTTTTTTTTTTTTGAGACTAAGTGCTGTCTGGGGCTTTCACCTTCAAACAGAGACAGCGTCCCTTCTGGCCCAGCCGTGCACATTTGCTTTAGAATGCCAGGGTTACATAATTTTAAAACTGAGTGGCACTTGTGGTATTTGGCCACTCAGAGCAAAGTATAACACTCTTTTAAGGTGGCTTGGGTCCAGAAGGTGGCGAGAACGTCATGTTCTGCTCTAAGAAATCTCATCAAGGGACCTGTCAGCTCTAAAGAGCATGGACCACCACGCGTGGTCCCCCCATCCCGCCCTCAGCAGGCACCAAAGGCACCCCTGACCCTTCGCTCTTCTCACGGGCTTCAGTGAAAGGGTTTGGAGCTGCCAGCTCTTCCCCTATAGGAACAACTGAAGGATCTGTCAATAAACCCTGACTCCAAAGATGATAGGTATGACCCCAGAGGAGTTCCAGAATATAAGGATTTATTGAAATTACATGCAACTCTGAAGCATTAGTAACAGTAACTGGAGCTTGACCTGGAAATGGAAGGAAATTGTCTGTCTGAATTTCCCAAAGCGAGTGTGCCTGTCATGCCGGCCGGAATGTGGACAGAAAGTAACGAGCCTGTCAAGAGTCCTTTGTGTAATTGGTCTCATGATGCCATACTTGAAGCCTTATTCGTTGAAACTTGAAGAAAAATAAAGTGTATTTACTCAGACAGGACATTCAAGTTGGACTTTCAAATGTAACATATTTATATTAATAAATACCGATGCTAATTTATTGAGACTGACCATTTCTTCATTTCGGAACTAATAATTAAGTAGTCGTCCATCATCAGGCTCCAGGAATAGAGTGAGTCTCAACAAAGCTAGGTGGTCCGTTTCCTTTTACAAAAGATTTTCTGGCCCATATGAAATTCAGCGCTGAAAACGCTGGCCCAGAAAGGAACACTTAGGGGCCAGTGAAAATAAGTGACAGCACTGGGGAAGCAGCCTGTTGACCACTGTTGGCCTTGCCTCCCAGCACGTGGGATGGGGGATGGGGGATGGGGGATGGGGGTGTCCCCATAGATCCCAGAGCTGGTGAGGAATCCAAGGGTCTCTGTAGCAGGCCAGGTTGCCCAGATTCCAGGGTGTGTGCACACACAATTAAAAGGACAGATGATGGACTACCTGGGAAGGCCTAAAGCTTAGTTAATGGACACAGGCACTGGGGAAATACAGCTGTGTGTTTTGCAGTGAACAAAGAAATGGTCTGTTATCTGAAAAGTATCCCTTAGGACCCAGATGCTTTTGAACAACTATTTTCCAGGCAGATAGAATATGCATGTCCATACATGGCAGGCTTGAGTACAAAGATGTGATATTCAATGTGTGGTGCCTGAACTAAAGCATCTCTTTTTCTCTCTCTGACCTTTCCTACAAACTGGAGGGAACTGGAGCACTATCTGCAGAGGTGGAAAATTGTCTCAGCGCCACAAAACCTCCTGAAAGCAGACATTCACTCACTTGGCAGGAATACAGCCCTGCACAGCTGGCCTGGCGCCTTGCCCCCTCACATCTGAAGTCTATCTTTAGAGAGGGGTTTCTCAGCGAGAGGGGCTCCCCTCTTTTAAAATACAAACAGCTCTGGGAGGCCATCCATCACACGCATCTTGGTTTGAATCCCTCATTCACAGGCTTTCCTCCTAGCCCAGCTGAGATGAAGGTCCTCAGACAGTACTGCGACTGGGGGGGAGGAGAAGAAGGGGGTGAGGGACGTTTGCCACTTGGAGCATCACCCAAGCAGAGGAATGGGCCTGGGGCACAGCAGGAGGGCATGAGACATGGGCACATGGCGGGCTGTGCATTTGGTCCTCCTGAGAGCACTCACTGAAGGCTTCCACGGGTGTGCATTGGTGGCGGTTGCGTTCTCTTCCATCTTGTTTTTAATTTTTTAATATTTTTAAGAGATTCAAGTCCTTTTTTTAAATTAATTTTTATTAGAGTATAGTTGATTTACAATGTTGTGTTACTTTCTGCTGTACAGCAAAGTGAATCAGTTATACATATACGTATCTCCCCTCTTTTTTTTTTGGATTCTTTCCCATATAAGTCATTACAGAGTATTGAGTAGAGTTCCCTGTGCTATACGGTACGTCCTTATTAGTTATCTATTTTATATATAGTAGTGTGTATATGTCAATCCCAATCTCCCAGTTAATCCCCACCCCTTGCCCCCTTGGTAACCGTAAGTTTGTTTTCTATATCTGTGACTTTATTTCTGTTATATGTGGAATCTTAAAAAAAGGTACAAATTGAACTCATCTTGCTTTTTTAGAGACATCAGATTTCCACCTGTATTTTGCCCTCCATCTTATGGAACCTCTACCTGTCTGACATCTGGGTTACAGAAGCAGGCGCAGCAGACATGTCTGGGAGGGAATACCCTAGCCATGATTAAGGGCCTTCAGCCCAAGGACAAGGCCTTTCAACTTTGGAAACCTACTCAACAGCCCCTGAACCATGTCTCTGGTGAAGTGAACAAATCGGATTCTTTTTTATGCCCTGTTCAGTTTGCTAAGAGAAGAACTCTTGCCCTGCACTGGGGACCTTTCAAAAGAGAACTTTCACCTCTGAAAGTCTGCAGCATTTATTGGAAGCCACTTTCCTCCTTGCAGAGGCAGGGCTGGTCTGCACCCCACAGGACAGCCCAGCAAGCCACGGGGAAGTTGTAGTGCTAAGAGCTGTGGAATTCCCAAGCTCCATCCTGGTGAGGCCTAAAATGAGGTCAGAGAGAGCCTCTTCAACTCAGAACATTCCTTTTGTGGAATGAGTTCTGAGCACACTTCTGCTGGAAAGTTTTCTGAAGTGTCTGTAATTCAGCCTTTAGGAAGAAGATGTTATGTAACAGTTTCTAAAAGCCCTTAAGGATGTCCTGACTGCTGTCTGCTGCACACGGTGGGGTGTTACTCCAGGACCTTGCTTCAGACAGGTCTGGACTCAAAGAGGGCTAAAAATCCTCAACAGAAACTCTCCAGTAATTAAGCAGCACCCAGCAACAAATGAGCACAGCCGTGTGGCTGACAGGGTCTTTGTGCTTCGGCTGGGAGTCAGGCCTGTGCCTCTAAGTTGAGCGAGCCAAGTTCAGGACATTGGTCCACCAGAGACCTCCCGGCTCCACGTAATATTAAACAGCAAAAGCTCTCCCAGAGAGCTCCATCTCAACGCTAAAACCCAGCTCCACTCAATGACCAGCAAGCTACAGTGCTGGACACCTTAAGCCAAACAACTAGCAAGACAGGAACACAGCCCCATCCATTAGCAGAGAGGCTGCCTAAAATCATAATAAGGTCACAGACACACCAAAACACACCACTGGACGTGGTCCTGCCCACCAGAAAGACAAGATCCAGCCTCATCCACCAGAACACAGGCACCAGTCCCCTCCACCAGGAAGCCTACACAAACCACTGAACCAACTTTAGCCACTGGGAGCAGACACCAAAAACAACAGGAACTACGAACCTGTAGCCTATGAAAAGGAGACCCCAAACACAGTAACTTAAGCAAAATGAGAAGACAGAGAAACACACAGCAGATGAAGGAGCAAGATAAAAACCCACCAGACCAAACAAATGAAGAGGAAATAGGCAGTCTACCTGAAAAAGAATTCAGAGTAATGATAGTAAAGATGATCCAAAATCTTAGAAATACAATGGAGAAAATACAAGAAATGTTTAACAAGGACCTAGAAGAACTAAAGAGCAAACAAACAATCATGAACACCACAATAAATGAAATTAAAAATTCTCTAGAAGGAATCAATAGCAGAATAACTGAGGCAGAAGAACAGATAAGGGACCTGGAAGATAAAATAGTGGAAATAACTACTACAGAGCAGAATAAAGAAAAAAGAATGAAAAGAATTGAGGACAGTCTCAGAGACCTCTGGGACAACATTAAACACACCAACATTCTATTTATACGGGTCCCAGAAGAAGAAGAGAAAAATAAGGACTGAGAAAATATTTGAAGAGATTATAGGTGAAAACTTCCCTAATACGGGAAAGGAAAGAGTCAGTCAAGTCCCGGAAGCACAGAGAGTCCCATACAGGATAAATCCAAGGAGAAACACGCCAAGACACATATTAATCAAACTACCAAAAATTAAATACAAAGAAAAAAATATTAAAACAGCGAGGGAAAAACAACAAATAACATAAAAGGGAATCCCCATAAGATTAACAGCTGATCTTTCAGCAGAAACTCTGCAAGCCAGAAGGGAGTGGCAGGACATATTTAAAGTGATGAAAGGGAAAAACCTACAGCCAAGATTACTCTACCCAGCAAGAATCTCATTCAGATTTGATGGAGAAATTAAAACCTTCACAGACAAGCAAAAGCTAAGAGAATTCAGCACCACCAAACCAGCTTTAAAACAAATGCTAAAGGAACTTCTCTAGGCAGGAAACACAAGAGAAGGAAAAGACATACAATAACAAACCCAAAACAATTAAGAAAATGGTAATAGGAACATATATATGGATAATTACCTTAAAGGTAAATGAATTAAATACTCCAACCAAAAGACATAGACTGGCTGAATGGATACAAAAACAAGACCCATATATATGCTGTCTATAAGAGACCTACTTCAGACCTAGGGACATATACAGACTGAAAGTGAGGGGATGGAAAAAGATATTCCATGCAAATGGAAATCAAAAGAAAGCTGGATTAGCAACTCTCATATCAGACAAAATAGACTTTAAAATAAAGACTATTACAAGAGCCAAAGAAAGACACTACATAATGATCAAGGGCTCAATCCAAGAAGAAGATATAACAATTGTAAATATTTACGCACCCAACATAGGAGCACCTCAATGCATAAGACAAATGCTAACAGCCATAAAAGGGGAAATCGACAGTAACGCAATAGTAGGGGACTTTAACACCCCACTTTCACCAATGGACAGATCATCCAAAATGAAAATAAATAAGGAAACACAAGCTTTAAATGATACATTAAACAAGATGGACTTAACTGATATTTATAAGACATTCCATCCAAAAACAACAGAATACACTTTCTTCTCAAGTGCTCATGGAACATTCTCCAGGATAGATCATATCTTGGGTCACAAATCAAGCCTTGGTAAATTTAAGAAAACTGAAATTGTATCAAGTATCTCTTCCGACCACAATGCTGTGAGGCTAGATATTAATTACAGAAAAAAATCTGTAAAAAATACAAATACATGGAAGTTAAACAATACACTACTAAAAAACCAAGAGATCACTGAAGAAATCAAAGAGGAAATAAAAAAATAGCTAGAAAAAAATGACAATGAAAACACGATGACCCAAAACCTATGGGATGCAGCAAAAGCAGTTCTAAGAGGGAAGTTTATAGCAATACAATCCTATCTCAAGAAACAAGAAACATCTCAAATAAACAACCTAACCTTACACCTAAAGCAATTAGAGAAAGAAGAACAAAAAAACCCAAAAGTTAGCAGAGGAAAGAAATCATAAAGATCAGATCAGAAAAAAATGAAAAAGAAATTAAGGAAATGATAGCAAAGATCAATAAAACTAAAAGCTGGTTCTTTGAGAAGATAAACAAAATTGATAAACCATTAGCCAGACTCATCAAGAAAAAAAAGAAGACTCCAATCAACAGAATTAGAAATGAAAAAGGAGAAGTAACAACTGACACTGCAGAAGTACAAAGGATCATGAGAGATTACTACAAGCAACTCTATGCCAATAAAATGGACAACCTGGAAGAAATGGACAAATTCTTAGAAAAGCACAACCTTCTGAGACTGAACCAGGAAGAAGTAGAAAATATAAACAGACCAATCACAAGCACTGAAATTGAGACTGTGATTAAAACTCTTCCAACAGGGGCTTCCCTGGTGGCGCAGTGGTTGAGAGTCCGCCTGCCAGTGCAGGGGACACGGGTTCGAGCCCTGGTCTGGGAAGATCCCACATGCCGCGGAGCAGCTGGGCCCATGAGCCACAGCTACTGAGCCTGCGCGTCTGGAGCCTGTGCTCTGCAACAAGAGAGGCCGCGATAGTGAGAGGCCCGCGCACCGCGATGAAGAGTGGCCCCCACTTGCCGCAACTGGAGAAAGCCCTCGCACAGAAACGAGGATCCAACACAGCCAAAAATAAATTAATTAATTAATTTTAAAAAAAAAATTTAAAAAAAAAAAAAAAAAAACTCTTCCAACAAACAAAAGCCCAGGACCAGATGGCTTCACAGGCGAATTCTATCAAACATTTAGAGAAGAGCTAAAACCTATCCTTCTCAAATTCTTCCAAAATATAGCAGAGGGAGGAACACTCCCAAACCCATTCTACGAGGCCACCATGACCCTGATACCAAAACCAGACAAAGATGTCACAAAGAAAGAATATCACTGATGAACATAGATGCAAAAATCCTCAAGAAAATACTATCAAACAGAATCCAACAGCACATTAAAAGGATCATACACCATGATCAAGTGGGGTTTATCCCAGGAATGCAAGGATTCTTCAGTATATGCAAATCAATCAATTAGATACTACATATTAACAAATTGAAGGAGAAAAACCATATGATCATCTCAATAGATGCAGAGAAAGCTTTCGACAAAATTCAACACCCATTTATGATAAAAACCCTCCATAAAGTAGGCATAGAGGGAACTTACCTCAACATAATAAACACCATATATGACAAACCCACAGCCAACATCATTCTCAATGGTGAAAAACTGAAAGCATTTCCTCTAAGATCAGGAGCAAGACAAGGTTGTCCACTCTCACCACTATTATTCAACATAGTTTTGGAAGTTTTAGCCACAGCAATCAGAGAAGAAAAAGAAATCAAAGGAATCCAAATTGGAAAAGAGGAAGTAAAGCTGTCACTGTTTACAGATGACATGATACTATACATAGAGATTCCTAAAGATGCTACCAGAAAACTACCAGAGCTAATCAATGAATTTGGTAAAGTAGCAGGATACAAAATTAATGCACAGAAATCTCTTACATTCCTGTACACTAATGAAGAAAAATATGAAAGAGAAATTAAAGAAACACTCCCTTTTACCACTGCAACAAAAAGAATAAAATACCTAGGAATAAACCTACCTAACGAGACAAAAGACCTGTATGCAGAAAACTATAAGACACTGATGAAAGAAATTAAAGATGATACAAATAGATGGAGAGATATACCATGTTCTTGGATTGGAAGAATCAACATTGTGAAAATGACTATACTACCCAAAGCAATCTACAGATTCAATGCAATCCCTATCAAACTACCAATGGCATTTTTCACAGAACTAGAACAAAAAATTTCACAATTTGTATGGAAACACAAAAGACCCTGAATACCCAAAGCAATCTTGAGAAAGAAAAACGGAGCTGGAGGAATCAGGGTCCCGGACTTTAGACTATACGACAAAGCTACAGTAATCAAGACAGTATGGTACTGGTAGAAAAACAGAAATATACATCAATGGAACAGGATAGAAAGCCCAGAGATAAACCCACATACATATGGTCACCTTACTTTTGATAAAGGAGGCAAGAATATACAATGGAGAAAAGACAGCCTCTTCAATAAGTGGTGCTGGGAAAACTGGACAGCTACATGTAAAAGAATGAAATTAGAACACTCCCTAACACCATACACAAAACTAAACTCAAAATGGATTAAAGACCTAAAGGTAAGGCCAGACACTATCAAACTCTTAGAGGAAAACATAGGCAGAACACTCTATGACGTAAATCACAGCAAGATCCTTTTTGACCCACCTCCTAGAGAAATGGAAATAAACACAAAATAAACAAATGGGACCTAATGCAACTTAAAAGCTTTTGCACAGCCAAGGAAACCATAAACAAGATGAAAAGACAACTCTCAGAATGGGAGAAGATATTTGCAAATGAAGCAACTGACAAAGGATTAATCTCCAAAATTGACAGGCACCTCATGCAGCTCAATATCAAGAAAACAAACAACCCAATCCAAAAATGGGCAGAAGACCTAAATAGACATTTCTCCAAAGAAGATATACAGATTGCCAACAAACACATGAAAAGATGCTCAACATCACTAATCATTAGAGAAATGCAAATCAAAGCTACAATGAGGTATCACCTCACACCAGTCAGAATGGCCATCATCAAAAAATCTACAAACAGGGCTTCCCTGGTGGCGCAGTGGTTGAGAGTCTGCCTGCCAATGCAGGGGACACGGGTTCGAGCCCTCATCTGGGAAGATCCCACGTGCCGCGGAGCAACTGGGCCCGTGAGCTACGGTTGCTGAGCCTGCGCGTCTGGAGCCTATGCTCCACAACAAGAGAGGCCGCGATGGTGAGAGGTCCGCGCACCGCGATGAGGAGTGGTTCCCACTTGCCGCAACTGGAGAAAGCCCTCGCACAGAAACGAAGACTCAACACAGTCATAAATAAATAAATAAAAGAACGTGAATTTCTTTAAAAAAAAAAAAGCAAACTGGGCTATTCATTTCAGTAACAGTCAAGTGGTCTTAGTTTGCATTCAATTTCCAATCAGTTTCTCAATCTATTTCATCTGAAGTCTTCATATTACCCACTATAAAAAAAAAATCTACAAACAATAAATGCTGGAGAGGGTGTGGAGAAAAGGGGACCCTCTTGCACTGTTGGTGGGAATGTAAATTGATACAGCCACTATGGAGAACAGTATGGAGGTTCCTTAAAAAACTAAAAATAGAACTACCATATGACTCAGCAATCCCACTCCTGGGCATATACCCTGAGAAACCATATTCAAAAATAGTCATGTAACACAATATTCATTGTAGCTCTATTTACAATAGCCAGGATATGGAAGCAGCCTAAGCGTCCATCAACAGATGAATGGATAAAGAAGATGTGGCACATATATACAATGGAATATTACTCAGCCATAAAAAGAAATGAAATTGAGTTATTCGTAGTGATGTGGATGGACCTAGAATCTGTCATACAGAGCAAAGTAAGTCAGAAGGAGAAAAACAAATACTGTATGCTAACACATATATATGGAACCTAAAAAAGAAGAAATGGTTTTGAAGAACCTAGGGGCAGGACAGGAATAAAGACGCAGACGTAGAGAATGGACTTGAGCACATGGGGAGGGGGAAGGGTAAGCTGAGACGAAGTGAGAGAGTGCCATGGACATATATACACCACCAAATGTAAAATAGATAGCGAGTGGGAAGCAACTGCATAGCACAAGGAGATCAGCTCAGTGCTTTTTGACCACCTAGAGGGGCGGGATAGGGAGGGTGGGAGGGAGATGCAAGAGGGAGGGGATACGGGGATGTATGTACAGGTATAGCTGATTCACTTTGTATGCAGCAGAAACTAACACACCATTGTAAAGCAATTATACTCCAATAAAGATGTTAAATTAATTAATTAATTAATTAAAATAAAAGCCCTTAAGTAGTATTACCTCAGCACAAAAAAATCTAGTGCTTCTGAAAAAGGAATGTGACCCCTTAAAGAAAAATAGCTCTTTTTCCCTCTTCTAAGGAAGATCAGGGGTTCTTTCTTTGTTTGTTTTTTTAGGTATAATTGACATATATCATTATATTAGTTTCAGGTGCACCACATAATGATTCAATATACGTATATATTGCAAAATGATCACCATAATAAGTCTCATTAACATCCATCACCACACATATAAAGAGGACCTGTTGTGCATTTCCTGATCCTTGGCTCTGACCTCCCTCCCCTTCATCACTGCCGTCCCCAAAGTGCTTACAAATAAAGACCATGACATCAATTTCCCTCTTAAAGCCACTTCAGCGCCTCCCTATGATGATCTCATTTGTCCCGTCGTTGGGACATCACTAAATCAGCCTGTCCCACCCAGGTCTCCTGTGAAGAGGCCACATGGCTGGCACCCTGAAAATACTATATGAGTCAGGACAGGGACAAGCACAGAAGGCAGGGAGAGGTTGACGTTTGTTATGAGAAGAGTCACCCTGCTTTCTGTAGTCAGCCCCATCCCCGCCACGCCGTAGCACCCGAGAAACCCACCCTCAGCTCTGTGTGGTGCAGGTTCAGCCTCCGTGAGGTCACGGTGGATTTCTGGACCTGCCCCTGTCAGCTCTGTGACTTTAGGCAAGTTTCCTGGCCTCTCTGAGCATCACTTTTCTCCCTTCTGAGATGAGGACAATAATTTCATATCTCAGGGTTCATGTGAAGATGGAAGTAAAGTAATGAAAGCACCTCATAAACAGAAAGTGAGTCCAGATCAACAGGCATTTGGTCTTAGGCCCATAGAGGGACATGGCCCCTTGGAAGGTGAGGGTCTCTTTGGCTAATTTTGTTTGGGGACCTTAGGCCTGGTCAGACACCTCAGAATGGATGCAGGGCCCAGAGCGGCCCGTCCCTCAGGAGGAATGAAGTGGGGACCGAATAAAGGAAAATGGAGGGCAGAGCAGCTGGGGGTGCAGGGCAGACGATGGGCAGCCCCTCAGCCCCAGGACTCTGATCCCTCCCATGCGCTCTGCCTTACTTACACTTACAGACGTGGTTGTGATCATGACGTGTTTCCTGGTCAGAACTTCGTTTCTGTCTCTGGCTGAGGGGAGGTGAAATGGCCTTTCTCAGGAGGGCCTCCCAGGAGTTTGCAAGGCAGCCACAGGCTCCCCTTTGGGAGCTGTTAGCACTGGAGCTGTTTTTAAAATAAAGACGATAATAGAGTCCATCTGGGATGTCTTCCTGTCCTGTACCTCTTCCTCAAACCCATGGGAGAAGACCTGACTCAGCCAGGTATTCAGATATTCCTTGAAGGAATTGGTCCCTTTAGTGAGTCCCTTGAGGGGGAGGCAACTAAGGAGTCTTAGAAGGTTAATTCTGGGCTGCCGTGTTCTATATACTGGGAGAATAATAAAAATTATTATTATTAAACAAAATAATAATAGCTGGCCTTTCTCTAGAACGTCCCACATGCCAGGCATTTCCTAAGCACTTTACATAGACAAACTCATTAAATCCTTACAACAATTTCATAAGACAGCTACTGTTCTTACTCCCATTTTATTTAAAAAGCAAAGACAACCATCTAAAAAATACAACAAACGAGTGAATAAAACAAAAAAGACGCAGACTCACAGATCTAGAGAACAAAGTAGTGGTTACCAGTGGGGAAAGGGAAGGCGGAAGGAGCAACATAGGGGTAGGTGGGGCAAAGGGTTATTATGGGATTATGTGAAATCATGTGTGTGCAACTTTTGAAAATTGTAAAGCACTGTAAGATTTAAAGAATCATTCAATTAAAAAATTTTTTTTCATTAAAAAAAAAAGAGCAAAGACAACCAGTCTACTGTAAAAGAGGAAAGAAAAAGCCAACTTGCAGACTGAGGGAGAGAGAGGTACACGCGGCAGGCACCCTGATCACAGTGAGAACGGTCTCAGGAGCTGAGTGCATCGTGTCGTCACTGTTCCCAGGTCTGACTTCCCTGTCGCGGGGAAGAACAGGTATCAAGACCCGTTTGCCTTCAGCCCGGCCTGGAGAAAGCAGTCAGGAAACTTGAATAAGGAGCTGTGGGCTGCAGGGGCACCGTGGTCCTGGGAAGCGGGATGTGGGCTGGCTCTCAAGGGTGAGCAGTCAGGGGGGCCTGGTGGGGAGGCGGGGGCCAGAGTGGTCCAAGCCAAAGCCTGAAGCTGGGATGTCCGAGGGGCAGCGGCGGTGACAGGTCTCCGTGTTTAGCTGCCACCGTCCGGCCCTGAGAAGGGGCCTCCTCCTCAGAGCCTCCAGGGTGGCCTTCTGGGCTGCTCAGCTGCCAATGCCAGCCTCGACTGGCCGGGGTGGGGGGGCGGGGGGAGGCCAGTGGGCAGCCCAGGCCCTCCTGGAGCCCAGAGTCATGACAGCACGACAGAGCACGCCTCCTTACGTGGCGGGACTTCCTGACGTGGCTGCTCTGTTTTGCTTTGCATGTTTGTTTCTCCTTGAAAATGAGCTGAGAACCTTTTACCCAAGATTACAAGTTGGGCTGGTGATGAAAGGTCTGTGCCGTGCACAAGGAGCCCTCGGGGAAGAGCGTTCACATTTGCAAGCCCTTTTGTTGAAAATAGCTTGCTCTGTGGGAAAAAGTAAAAAAGGAAATTAGCTGGGAGGATTAGAATCATCTTGGCCTTTGTGAGGCTGCCTGAGATCCTTGGCTAATCATCATGGCTGCCAAACATTTCAACCTTACACACAACCCAGTAAGATCTCTAGATTCATAAATCTCTAGAAGGCTTAGGAAAAAATCAGTCGGCCCATGTTCCCAAACCCAGGCAAAATCATGCTTCAGCAAGTCGTTTTGCAAAGGGCCTGACAAAGTATGGATTAGTCAATGGGATGGATGGATGGATGGATGGATGGATGGATGGATGGATGGATGAATTAGTGGGGTAACTCAGTAGGTAGATGAGGGGGTGGATGGATTGAAGGGGAGAAAGTCTACCCTATTTAAAATACCTCAGAGAAAGGAGATTCCCAGGGCTCTTGTTAGTACCCACAATAATAATAGTGTAGCAGAGGTAGAGATTCAGCTTTAGCCTAAGCGGGAATTCTGTCACATCTGCCAGCGTGGCAACATAGGACCACTTCTAATCCACTTATATGAAAGATGAGGAACCTCGTGAAAAGGATTTCATCCCAAGAAAACAGCAAATCAGACACATAAGCTTGACCCTATAACAAAATCTTAGTAGTGGGAAGGACAAGGATGCAGAGGCGTATTGAACATGAATTTCTGTCCAGGTCAGCCCCTGGTGACAAGCACACATCCAGGCAGCTGTGTGCAGAAGACACAGTGACACCCAGCAGAGACCATTCTTTACGGGCACCTGAGAAAGCTCCAAGGGACCACATGCTGCTTAGCAAGGC
Source organism: Balaenoptera physalus (assembly GCF_965194825.1). Lineage (NCBI taxonomy): Eukaryota > Metazoa > Chordata > Mammalia > Artiodactyla > Balaenopteridae > Balaenoptera > Balaenoptera physalus. Next base: position 56,623,384 of record NC_138899.1, on the reverse strand, counting down.
ACAGAGGCCTTGACAAAAAAAAAAATGTCCTCAAGCTCATGGGCATCAGATTCGAATCATGACTCCTGTACTAACCAGTTTTCTGTCCTAGGGAACTTTTTAAAAGTATATTTCTGGGACTTCCCTGGTGGCGCAGTGGTTAAGAATCCGCCTGCCAATGCAGGGGACACGGGTTCAAGCCCTGGTCCGGGAAGTTCCCACATGCTGCAGAGCAACTAAGCCTGTGCGCCACAACTACTGAGCCCGTGTGCCACAACTACTGAAGCCCATGCGCCTAGAGCCCATGCTCCGCAACAGGAGAAGCCACTGCAATGAGAAGCCCGCGTACGGCAACGAAGAGTAGCCCCCGCTCGCCACAACTAGAGGAAGCCCGCGTGCAGCAACGAAGACCCAATGCAGCCAAAAATAAATAAAATAAAATAAATTTATAAAAAATAAAAATATATTTCTATTAAGATATAATTCACATACCATAAAATTCACCCTTTTAAGGTATGCACTTCTGTGGTTTGGAGTATATTCAGACAGCTGGGCAAACATCATCACTACTTAATTCCAAAATATTCTCATCACCCCAGAAGGAAATCCCATGCTCATTAGTAGTCATTCCCCAGTGTTCCTCTCCCTAGTCCCTGGCACCACTAATCTATACTTTCTGTCTCAATGGAGTTTCCTACTGGACATTTCCTACAAATGGATTCATACAATATGGCACCTTTTTTTGCATCTTTCACTTACCACAATGTTTTTAAAACTTATCAACATTGCATCATGGAGCACTACTTCACTCCCATTTTATGCTCAAATAATATTCAATATTATTGAATATATACCAAATATATCAAATATACCATATTTTGTCTATCCGTTCACCAGTTGATGGACATTTTAGCTGTTCCACTTTTGGGCCAATATGAATAATACTGCTGTGAACATTCCTGTACAAGCTTTTGTGTGGACATATGTTTTCAGTTCTCTTAGATATGTAACTAAGAGTGGAATTGCTAGGTCATACAGTAACTCTATGTTTAACTTTTGAGAAGTTGTCCAACTGTTTTCCAAAGCAGCTGTACCTACCATTTTATATTCTCACCAGCAAGATGAGGGCTCCAATTTCTCCACATCCTTTCCAACACTTGCTATTTTCTGTCTTTTTAACTATTGCCATCCTAGTAGATGTGAAGTGGTGTCTCATTGTGGTTTTGATTTGCATTTTCCTAGTGACTAATGATATTGAGGACATTTTCATGTGCTTATTGGCCATTTGAGTATCTTCTTTGGAGAAATATCTATTCAAATCCTTTTCCTATTTTTTAACTGGCTATTTGTCTCTTGTTGAGTTGTAAGAATTCTTTAAATATTCTGGATACTGGACCATTATCAGAGGTGTATGATTTGCAGTTATTTCCCTCATTCTGTGGGTCATCTGCACTTTCTTAATAGTGTTGTTTGAAGCAAAAAAAGTTTTTTAATTTTGATGAAGTCCAATTTATCTAATTTTTTTCTTTGGTTATTTGTGCTTTGGGTGTCATATCTAAGAAACCATTGCTTTATCCAAGGTTATGATGATTTATGCTTATGTTGTCTTCTAAGCGTTTTACAGTTTTAGCTCTTACATTTAGATCTTTGATCCATTTTGGGTTAAATTTTGAGTATGGTGTGAGGCGGACATACAACTTCACTCTTTTACATGTGGATATTCAGTTTTCCCGGCACTGCTTGTTGAAAAGAGAATTCTTTCCCAATTGAATTGTCTTGGTGTCCTTGTCAAAAAGTAATTGACCATAAATGTATGGGTTTATTTCTGGACTATCAATCCTATTCCAATGATCCATACATGACTATCCTTGTGCTACTACCACATAGTTTTGATTACTATAGCTTTGTAGTAAGTCTTGAAAATGAAAAATATGAGTGCTCCAACTTTGTTCTTCTTTTTTAGATTATTTTTGCTGTTCTACGACCCTTACATTTCCATTTGAATTTTAGGATCCGCTTGTTGTCATTTCTAGAAAAAAGAAAAGGCCATCTGGGATTTTGGTAGGGATTGCATTAAATCTGTAGATCACTTTGGGGAGTACTGCCATCTAATAAAATTAGGTCTTCTTGAACAAAAGATGCGTTTCTATCCTTTGAGGACTTCTTTCATTTCTTTCAGCAATGTTTTGTAGTCTTCAGGGTATAAGACTTGCGCTTCTTTTTTTATTCCTAAGTATTTTATTCTTTTTGATGCTATTGTATGTGAAATTATTTTCTTAATTTTATGTTCAGATTGTTCATCGCTCATGTACAGAAATACAATTGAGTTTTGTATATTGATCTTGTATATGGCAACCTTGCTGAACTTGTTTACTAGTTCTGATGCAAGTGAAAACACCACAAAGCTCACTGTTCTTACTAAGCTTCAGCCATTTTTCTTAATTAAATGCTCCCAATTCTTGCAGGCCTTTAGTTAATTTCCACAGTTCTGAAAAGTTGATTCTGACCATTTTTCCAGTGTTCTTGTCACTTTTATGGAGGAGAAGATTTTTCCGAGGTCCACACCCACCAGCTTTACTGACATCACCCCTCTTAAGGAAGCTTTTTATACCTCCATTTCCTCAACTGTAAAATGTTTTGTTATTGTTTCACAGTTTTGGGGAAATGATCAATAAGATAATGTGGTCACAACATTCTAAATCAAATATACTTCAATTTAAAAAAAATAAGATAATGTGGTAAAGCACATACCACCTGGCACTAGCGAGTATTCAGGAAGGCTCCTATCACTGGAGAAAGAGGCAGGAAGTGGCTGTGAAGATGCAGTGGCCATCTAGCCTTGCTCACTATCGCACAGCGGTGCCATCCTCAAACCACCACGCTTATACCCAAATAGCCCTCCCCCTAACCCTAGCCTGGGCTTATACTCAACTCCTCATACAGCAAACCCTCCCTTTCATTCCTGTCTCCCTGTCAAAGCCTACCTTTCCCAAGCTGTGAGTCATCAGTGTCTGATCTCTGCCAGGTGGTGACGTGCCAATGACTCGTAAGCCAGCCAGCCAGGTAACTGAGGGTCTGAACCTGGCTATGCTCACAGGTCTGAGTGAGGTTCACCAAGCCTGACAGCAGCCACGGCCAGCTTGGGAGAGGCAGAAAGAGGCAGATTTCAAACCACACCAGCTCCATCCACCTTGACCTCAGGCCCAACCTGGCAGGGAGGACTTCCGTGGTTTATGAGAGATACTAAGAAGCTTAAACCTGGAGGTTTTCAACCAGAGAGAGCAACTGAGTGCTCACGATAAACCTCAAAGCCCTGCAGGCCTTCCTTGCATTCCAGCCACCTCAGCCTCACGGGGATTAGTCAGTTAGTTGGGCGCCCAGCCCCCGGAGGACGCGGTGCTCCCCCGGCCCCGTCTCCAGATGCTCCACCCACGCCCCACCCTCCAGGCCACCACAGCCTCTGACTGACCTCACATCTGCTGCCCCTTTGCTGGACCTGCCCTCCCACCCCCTCCCCCATCTACTTGCCCCAGTCCTTCAAGGCCTAACTACGTGACCTTCTGAGAGAAGAGTTTCCAGAGAATCTTCTCGCTACTGCTCTGCCTCATAAATTTATCCAGCACATGTTTACGGAGCAGCTGCTACGTTTCAGGCACTCTCCTGGGTTGGGGATACAACAGTGAACTTGCTCTGGTGGAACATACATTCTAGTGGCAAAAACCAGAAAAATAAACAGGAAATATGTAGGCAGTGATAAGCTCTGAGAATAAAAATAAGAGGGTGAGGGTTGTATTGGGGGCACTATTTTAAATAAGGTGCACAGGGAAGCCTCTCTGATAACAATTGAGCAGAAACCTGAAGGAAGTAAGGTAGTGGGCTGCTCAAATATCAAAGAGAAAAGCATTTTAGCCAGAGGGAACAGCAAGTGCAAAGGCCCTGAGGTGGAAGCGTGTTTTACAAGCTTGAAGAACAGCAGGGAGGCCAGTGTGGCTGGACTGGAGTTAACAAGGGGGAGAGTGTCAGACAATGACGTCAGAGAGATAGCGACCCCTAAACTATGCGGGACCCTACAGTTCAGAGTAAAAAGTTTGGATTTTACATGATGTAAGTCTGGTAGTCAATGAGGGTTCTGAGCAGAACAGTGACATACTCTGAATTGCATTTTGAAAGGATCACTTAGGCTGCCATATTGAGAATAGGTGGAGGAGGGTCAAGGGTGGAATCAGAGAGACTGGTTAGGAGGTCATGGCAATGATTCACACATGGCACAACGGTGGCAGGGCCCCAGGGGAACAATGGAGGTGGTGAGAGGTGATCAGAATCTGGGTATATTCTGATGGTGGAGCCAGCAGGATTTGCTGATGGATTAGCTGTGGAATGTGAGAGAGAGAGAGGAATCTAAGATGATGTCAAGGCTTTGGGTCTGTGGAACTGAAAGCAGAAAGTTGCCACTTACTGAGATAAGGAAGCCAAGCAGATAAAGTAGAAGGGGTGAAGCTGGAGTCCCCATCTTCTGCCTCCAAGGCCGGGCTCCTCCCTCAGAGCACAAAGACCCAGCTGTGGTGAGACATCCCTTCTGCGGGGATTTCCTGAGCCATCTACAGATATCTGCAAGTTTTATCTTTCGACTCTCCATGGCTGTGGACTGGGGGCACTTTGGAAATCTCCAACGAAGACCCTCTTTCCTCGGGTCACATCGTCTGAATACGCTGGGAACCAACAGAGTTTGTCCAGGTCCCAGTGGCTGACAAGAGGCAACGCCCTGGACTCCCACACGCGCAGACCCTGAGCTGAGTCTCCACAAGGCTGGCAGGGGAGGAAGACAGGACATCCGAACAGCAGTTCTCTGCCTTGTCTGCATACTGGTGTCACACGGGGCAGCCCGCCCTCCAGGCCAGTTCATCACAACGTCTGCTGGACCAGGAGGGTGGGGGGCATGAGGTGGAGCTTGGCATCTATGAGTCTGTTTCCCAGATGATCCCAATATCCAGCCAAGGTTGAGCACCACCACCTTGGATCAACAAGTACTTCTCCGGGGCCTCCTGGTGTTTCCTGATCCAGCTGTGCTGAGCCAGGGGCGAGCTCTGGAGGGGGTATGGAAGCATCCCTGTCCTTACAAAGTCAGGGGAAACAGGCAGGGGCTGCCAAACACCCTTTTGCTCAGAACTGAAACCAAATCCATCTCTACAGGAAAGCACTGAGGCTCACCCAACCCCACTCCACATCTCCACCTCCAGCCCTGCTGTGAAAGTGAGCATATTTCTTCTCTTTTCTTTTTTTTTTAAGGCAATCTGGCCAAGCTCTGCCCGGGAATGTCTCCCAGCCAAGCCCACCTGTGTGTGGAATGTGGCCTAGAGGTGAGAGAGCTCAAGGCTGAGCCGGGCGTTGGGTGTTCATTCCCACCTGGGCGCTGGGACAGAAGGGGTGATGGCAGGGAATTGATGGAAACAGGTCAGATTTCAATTACAGACGCAGGAGCCCGGAGACCTGCTCCCCTGCAAAGCCCGGGGTCAGCCGTTCCACAGCCAACAGACAGAAGAGCCATTCATCCCACAGAAGCTGCCCCCAGGCCTGCGGGCAACTGGGACCCCTCCCCGGTCATCTGGCTCCCCAGACACTTTTGTGGACAGAACTCAAATAACTTATTAAGGTAAGATGAAACGAGAAACGTTTGCTCCTTGAAAATTGCTAACATCTGGCCTGGCCAGCACACCAGAGCGAAGGCTCTTTGTAACTAAGGGAAGGGGTCCCCAAGGAGCTTGGGAGGGGGACCGCGGCTGCTCCCTCCACACCCACCTCCCAGCCCGCCCACGGGAGCCGCGAACTGTGATGCAGGGCCGGCGGGGAGAGAAGAGGGTCCTCATCAGCCCAGCTGGGCTTGAACCTCGACGCCGCCGTGACTGCGCATGAGCTCTTGAGACGTCGTTTCCTCGCAGTCTTGTCCAGAGCGTCCAGCGGATTCTGTGAGCAGAGCTGACACGGGAACATCTTCCGTTCCCTTAAGTCTCCCTCCAGGCTCCTCTCACCTGCCCGTGGACCCATTGTTTGATAGACTCACTTATAGCTGAGTCAGACTCTCATTCCCACACCCCAAAGACCTCCTTTCTGTGGGTCCAGAAGGAAGTGAAAGGACCTGGTTGTAATCTGAATGTTTGAGTCCCCCCAAAATTCATATATTGCAATTCTATCCCCAGTGTGATGGTATTTGGTGGTGGGGACTTTAGGAAGTGATCAGGTGATTAGTATCTTTATAAAAGAGGCCGCCCCAGAGCACTGTCTCTACCCCTCCTCCAGGTGAGGACGCAAGGAGAAGACGGCCGACAGTGAACCAGGAAGAGGGCTCTCACCAGATGTCGAATCTGCTGGCACCTTGACCTTGGACTCCCAGGCTCCAGAACTGAGGGAAATAAATGGTTTTTGTCTAAGCACCCAGTCTATGGTATCTCCGTTATAGAAGCCCCAAAAGACCAAGATAGGCCAGGATGGGGCCAAAGCCTGACCTCATAGAGGACATGTGGGGACAGGTGTGGCTTCAGAGTCAGGTCAGGTGCATGACTAAAGAATGGCACACAGTGAGGTGGTTGACTAGTTGACTGGTCCCAGAAAGATCCCTGGGTTGCCATTCACAGGCAATGACGGGAGGTCTGGAGAAGCATCTCAGGATGTTACCATCACCCCTTTGCCTGTCCAAGTCAGTGACAAGAGGGGGAAGGAGCAAGGGATGGCAGTTCCGGATCTCCCACGTCTACGAGGTGGCATCACTTAATGTGACTGCAGCTCCCTCCTCCTTCCAAGCTGACTCCAGATAGGGGCTCTGTAGTGGATTAAATGGCCCCACTTATTTGCTGTTCTCTAATCGGGAGGTGGAGTTTATTTCGCTCCCCCTTGAGCCTGAGCTGGCTGGTGACCGCCTAAGCGTCGGAAGGTGGTAGAAGTGATGCTGGGCCAGCCGCCTGCTGAGCCCTGGAAAGACTCCTGCTGCGGCACTTTGGGAAGCCCTGAGCTTTCATGTAGAAAGCCTGGCTCCTCTGCCAGGAAATCGCGTGGACACAGCGTGCAGGGAAGGCCACGTGGGAAGCGGGGCCTTGAGACAACCTGGAGAAGCCACCTGTCCTCAGGCCCCAGGAGACCCCAGCTGACTCCAGCCCCAGGCGTCATCTCATCGCAACTGCATGGGAAACCCCAGGAGAGACCAGCATAAGAACTGCCCAGCTGAGCCTAGGTAACCCACAGACCCGCAGGAGGCAACAGAATGGTCACTGTTTAAAGCCATCAAGTCCGAGGGTGGTTTGTTCTGCAGCAACAGATGACTCTGCAAAAGTCCCCCTGCTGCCCCACGTAAGAGCCAGATCCTACAGTCAGAATCACCCCGCTTCCCCCATCCACAGAGCCCCTCGGGCGCACATGCTCCTTCAGTTCACCTCAGACTTGCTCTGTGCCACACAGTGTGTAAGTGCAGAAGCCTCCAGGATGGGCCACACGTGGAGCTGCGAGACTGTAGTCTTTGCAGACAGGTTTAAACCACTAGCAAACTTTCTACTCCCCGTTTGCTCTCCTCCACCCACCTGAGTTGTCCTCCAATTCAGACCCTCAAAATCACCATCCATCCTTCCCACTCACTGCCCTTCACCTGGACTGCACTCCCCCTCCCCTCAGGGCCCACCTCCAGGTCGGGGCAGGGTTCTCCCAGCCCTGAGCCCAGACTCTGCCTCCCCGGTTCCCTCCACAGCCTCCAGCTTCAGGACAGCTCCAAGGGGTGGACTCAGCCTCCTCCTCCCCAGAGCACTCCAGACCCTCCTCCCCTTCCTCTCCCACCGGCTCTCCCCACGCACCCACCTGACAGGAGCCCCAACCTTTCAGATAAACAGGAGGATATTAAAAACCCTCATTCCGCACCTGGGCCTGCACTCAGATATGAAATCAAATAACGCTCCCCAGTAGGAAACTAGGAGGCCCCTTCACTCGACTTAGTACCTGCCCCGTGCCCTACTCTGCTTTGAGGGCCAAGCGTGACTTATGGATATTTTATGGAAAATTCCAAACATAAACATAAGCAGAAAAAGAGTAGATCCTAAATATTCTCAACACACACACAAGGTAACCATGTAAGGTGATGAATATGTTAATGAACTTGATCGTGGTAAGAATTTTACGATGTATATATCAAAGGCCATGCTGTACACCTTAAATATCTACTATTTTTATTTGTCAGTTATACCTCAATAAACCTGGGGAAAAACAACATAAGCAGAGAGATAACCACAGTAAACACCCACGGACCATCCCCGGGGCTCACAGCAAATCTTGTTTTCTATCACCTCATCTGCTCTCCCCCAATACCCACCCTCCAGGTTATTCTGAAGCAAATCCCAGACATCACATTCTTTCATCTCTAAATATTTCAGCATGTATCTCTAGAAGCAAGGACTATCCTTTGCAACCACAATACCATAGTTCATAGGTTTTGAGAAATCTCATCTGGGCCAGGCCCTGCCCAGAATGCCAGGTAAGGCCCACCTGTGGAATGTGGCATAGCGATGACAGCTCCAGGTGGGCTCCAGGTGCTATTTCCTCCCAGTTCTGGGCGCCGGATGGGACACGGTGGGGCGGGGAGCCAGAGCACAGTGAAAAAACCACAGACAGACAGGAAGGAGACTCCCAGAGCTGACTGGACTTGCAGCCATTCCCTCTCTTGTCACCGTCCTCCACCAGAGCCACCTGCGAGGCCCAGGCAACCTTGGGTGGTCTCAGAACTGTGGACGACCTGGAGGTAAAAGTGGGTCTAGTGGTCCACCATCACCCTGAGAACAGTGCAGAGTCCGGCGATTAGCCACCCATCGCAAGGGCCACAGCCCGTGGCCTCAGACCCCCATCCTCACCCCCATTCTGCCCTCTCCAGCCACTCCCAGAATGCTTAGCCCAGGAGCATGGCGGGACTCCTATATTTTCCATAAATCTGAAGCCTGGGCCAGAACAGGGAAAAGAGGCGTGGAAGATTCAGTGCTGTTTCCGTTAGGTAGTGTTTTGAACATTTGAATCTTGCAAATTCCTAAAAAACTGTAACTGTGCCTTATGCCTCTTTGTATGTCACTTATTGTTTCCACACCAGAGTTTCTCAACCTCAGCGCTATTGAATTTTAAACCAGGTCATTTTGGGGAGTGGAGGAGGGGGCCTAGTCTGAGCGTCGAAGCAGCACCCCTAGCCTCTACCCCCCTGGGTGCCAGTAGCAGCCTTTCTCCTCCAAGTTGTGACAACCCAAACCGTCCGCAGATGTTGCCAAATGTCCCCTGGGAAGCAAAACTACCCTCAGGTTGCGAGCCACTGATCTATACTCAACTGTTAGTATCTTTATTTATTTATTCTTCTAATTTGTCTCAAATTCCTTCTGAAAGACATGGTGATTTACTGTGTTAGAGAAATTAGAAACGAAGGACTGATTGGGGAAATTCTCTTCAAAAGCCTCAAGGGTTTTGATCAAATTTTCCAGCAGTTTTGCAATCATAATTGTTATTAAGTGTTCAAATACGTAGATTAAATTTAAACCAGAAGCAGCTCGAGTAAATAAAAACTAAGCCATCAAAGCAAATAACTGTGGTATGTTGAGTGACTGGATTCTGTGTAAATGTTTTTTCTGTTTTTCAAATTTTTATTTTTGCAGTTAAAAAACTAGAGACTGTCCTGAGTTGGGGATAGGAATAAGCCTACACGTCGTGACACTTTTCCCGTCGAGTCTCTGAGAACTGAGGTCTGTTTTGCAGGCCTTGACTAGAGATTCCAATCACCTTCTTATTCCATTATTTTTTCTTTTTTTTTGCATTCCTAAAAGAGGCAAAACACCCTTCAGGGTGTCCACATTGCAGCAAAAACTATAACGGCTGTGGAATGATTTACAACCAGTCGGTTGAGCCTTTCCTGGAGTTACCAGTCTTGCTCGTGTCTCACTTCTGCTGCTGATTCCAGTTGATTACAATTTCACTCCAATCTACCATCAGAAATGTAAAATGTCTTATTTGAACCCACAGACATTGGCCCCGGAGAAGGTCCCCAGGTTAACGGTGGTCGGCCAAAGGCAGGGTCGCTATAGAAACACCCTGCGAAGCTTCCATCCCACTCACTTTCCCCAGCCCCTGAAGGTCTCGTGCCCTGAGGGGCGGCTCAGCCACTGTGGGGCTGGCACCCACTTGCAAGGAGCTATTCCAGAACCCCGGGCTCATGTCAAAACGGGTGCCACAGAGGCCCTGTGAGAAGCCTCTTAATCTGAAAAATTAAAGGAAGGAAAATCGGATCTGAGGACCCTGCTTGGAGGAAGGTCCTTGTTCCCCAAGGAATCCAGAGTGAGCGAGAAGCACAGGGCCGGGGGGTCCGGGACTCTGGGGGTGGCCTCCTCAATGCCTGGGAGGCCGCAGAGCCTTGTAGGGTAAAGGTCTTGGACCCCAACACGTCCCCAGCTCCAGGGCAAGGGTTCCTTCATAAATGAGCTGTCACTTTAGAAAGCAGAGAGCAGGGCCATTAGGTAATTGACTGAGAACAGACCGGGCTGATGAAGAAACAGAATGAAGGACCGTGAATGTCTGTGACCCCTGCAGGGAGGCAGGGAGGCCAGGACAGGGATGCCCGTCAGCTCGGAGGCTAAGCTGCCTCCGGGTCTGTGCCTGAGACCAAGCCTCTCTCAGGCCCCGGGCCCGGGGCTGCCTGTCCCCACGGCCACATGCGGTGGAGGTGGCAGAACGGCCTTCCCCAGGGGCACAGCCAAACTGCCCGCACACTCTCAGCCTCTCTGCTCTGAAGCTCCAGCCCAAACCCCGCCCAGGAAGGGGGAAAAAAAGACTCTTGTCAGAGACTGAGTCACAGCAGGAATCTCCTTAAGACAGAAGATGGAAATTTCAACCTTCTCTACTTCCTGAGCAGGGCGGTGAAAAGGGAGACTGTTCAAAGGATGGGGACCCCGGGCACACACTGGGCTTCGGGACTCGGACTCGAGTGCCCTTGGCCAGGGCTCACAGGGCAGGGGGTGGGAAGCACTGACCCTCTGGCACAGAGGATGCATTCAGGCCCCTGGGGTCCCAAGCACCTCAATGGGCGCCCCAGCCTGGCCAGGGGCTGCCTCTCTCCCACAGTGGGAAACAAGGCCAGCCTTGGGGGGCTGCCCAGACTGTCCAGTAAACCCGCCTGCTGAGCCCAGCTCATTCCACTGCCACCGCGGGGGCCCTGGGGACTTGTATAGAAGCCCATGCTGCCAACAGAGGGGGCTTTGTTTCCCAGACTGGGCTGGGCTTTTTGCTCCTCGCCCTTCATGGGGGGACAGGGCTGCTGAGGGGAGTTTATGTTATTGTTACTTGCAGCTTGGCAAAACTGTAAACGTGAGAGTTCCCACTGACAGAAGATAGAGGGCGTTTTCTCTGCGGGCCATCACACGCTGCTCAGGCCAGGCGGGCATCTCCCCGCAGAGGGTCCGAGGTGCCAGGAAGGAGACGTGGTGAACCCTGTTCTTCTCAGAGGAGGAGACCTGGGAGACCCATGCAGAGCCGCGGCAGAAACTGCACCCTGAGGTCCGGAGTGAGCTGCGCGCTGAGGTGGCGCCCCCTTTTCTGGAAGCAACGGGAGACTTTGCTGCAGCATCACCTGGGCTCTCGCTCCCGCTGGGCCCCGATGCTCAGCCCACCCAGGGCCTCCCCCAGCCCGAGCTGCTGACAGCCATCCCTTCCCTCCCCAGAGGAGGAGTCCCTGTTCCTGGAGCTTTCGCGGTATCTCAGTGAGTCTTCATGACAACAAGTTCATTCATTCATTCACTCATTCAGTCATTCATTCATTCATTCACCCAACAATACTTATCGATGGCCAGGCTCTGGGGTCAGAGAAGAAAACAGGGCGGATGTGGAGTGAGGAGCTGCTGGGGAAGGCAGAAAGCAAACAAATAATGACAAAAGGGATGGATAAGTGGTAGCAACCACAATAATAACCACTAATTATCAAGAACCGGTGGTGTTTTAGAAACAAACAAACAAAAAAAAGAACCGGTGGTGTGCTGGGCATATATAAGCTCACTTAATCCTCCCGATTCCTAATTTTACAGAGAGGACTAAGGAACTTGGCCAAGGCCACCCAGGTGGTAAGTGGTAGAGCTGAGGTGACAGCATCAGAGATGCCCAAAGCCTGGTCCCCCAGAGGCAGCCCTCAGCTTGCAGAGGCCCCGGGTGGCCGATCAGGAGCCTGTGGTGGAGACCCAGGAGCCCCTCTGGGGGTCGGACTGTTTGCAGAGCCCCGGCCTGTTCTGCACGATCAGAGGCTGATCCTTTCAGGAGTTTAAGCCATGCCTTCGGGAGAGGCAAACATTGCTGATTCGGTTTCCGCCCTCCCACTGCCCCAGACACACTGGGGTTCTCTAAGCCCATCCTGCTGGGCTGGGTCCTGAGGATCCAGAAAGTCAGAGTCTCATTGCCAGAAAGACCAGTCCTGACCAGATGCTTCCAAAAGCGACTTAGGCAGGACTGTGACATGTGTATAGCCTGTGCCCCAGGCCCTGGCCTTAGAAGAAGGGGGGAAAGAGCTTGGACAGGGAGTCGAACAGCCCGACCCTGGATCCCTCTCACCAGCTGCGTGAAGTTGATTAAGACACTTGCTGTCACGGGTCAAACGTTAGGGGTTGGGGGGAACCAAGGTCAGCTCCAAGGTCTCCAGCCTGGAGCGCGTGCGCTGCGAGCGGGACCAGGATCCAGGGGCGGGAGACTGAGTCGGAGGAAGTGCTGGGTGGATGCAGGTGGAGCTCTCCCAGAGAGAGCGTCTGCCCAGCCTGTGAGGTCAGTGTGACTGGGGTGTACACGGGTGGAGTGAATGTTGAACAGAAGCTCCATCTGAACCCAAAAGGAGAAGGTTGTCATTTGGTTTTTGCTTATTAGACCAGTGAGATTAGGAGGCAGTGACCCAACATCTCAAAAGAGCAACAAATCCAGGGGTGAAACCAAAAAACAAAGTGCAACATATTAACCCAGGTCAACAGCTGTAATGGGTCAGGAAAGGGGCGGGAACGCTACCACCGTCAACAACCCCCAGATCCCATGCCCCTCCCTGGGGAGAGCCAGGTGGCACCCGAGAACCTGTGGCTGGTGGTGCCGCCCCTCCTCCACTTCAAGGTGGGGCTCAGAGCGGGGACCTTGGTTCTTCGGAGACACTGGTGAGAACATTTTTCTATTTCTCATCCTCTCCCGCTTTGCTTGACAGAACAAACCAAACCATAAACCGTGACTTTCTCGATCGTGAAGCCCCACGTGAGTCGTGCCCGCAAACCACCTTAGAACCCAAGTGCTGGGAGGATGGTCCTGTGGGCAGGAGGAGCTTCTCAATACTGAGAAAATCCAGTGGAAAAATATCCCCAGCATCTGGGCTCCACTGAGCAACCAGCCACTCTGGAGAGGCCAGCTGAGCACGAAGCTCCCGGACCTGGGCTGGAGACAAGCGTCCAGGTCCCCCTCCACCACCCGCAGGGCCTGGAGCTCCAGCCGCTAGCCCTCTTCAGCCGACGCCCCGGTCCCTTTGTTCCCTAGAGCAGCCACCCTCGGTCACCCCCTGGATGCTGGGTACGCACCATAATGAGGAGCCCTCTCAGGGGACTGACCCAGGAAAACCAGAGCCCAGCAAGGAGGCCAGGGCACGTCCTGGAAGCAGGCTCAGGCCAGCTGGGCAGGGTATCTCAGGGCCCCAGTCCCCGGAATGCGGCCCAGGAGGGCAGGCGCGCTTTCCAAGGAGCAAGCCTCCTTAGCCCTCCAGTATTTCCTCCTGTGGGTCAGGGCGCAGCTGGAGGAGAGTCAGAGCAGCTTTCTCTAAAGCAGAACCCACGCAGGGTGGCCTGACTCTAATGGAAATGCCACATGTGTGGAAAGTGTGTGTGTGTGTGTGTATATCCATTTCTTTCCTTCCCTCTCCCTCTCTCTCTCTCTCTCACACACACACACACACACACACACACACACACACACACATGGAGAAAACCAGTTGAGAGCCAAGAGACAAACAAGTCCTCATTCAACAGGCCTTTACTTAAGCAAAAACTGCGGGGCTTCCCTGGTGGCGCAGTGGTTAAGAATCTGCCTGCCAATGCAGGGGACACGGGTTCGAGCCCTGGTCTGGGAAGATCCCACATGCCGCGGAGAAACTAAGCCCGTGAGCCACAACTACTGAGCCTGCACATCTGGAGCCTGTGCTCCGCAACAGGAGAGGCCGCGACAGTGAGAGGCCCGCGCACTGCGATGAAGAGTGGCCCCCACTCGCCGCAACTGGAGAAAGCCCTCGCACAGAAACGAAGACCCACACACAGCCAAAAATAAATAAATAAATATAGACAGACCGTAAAAAAAAAAAAAAAACTATGCTGCAGCAGGATGGGTTTTCTGTCCTTTCGAGTTTTTCTTCTGAAGACTCACCTCTGGTGGGCAAGGGGACATTTTTAAATTATGTTACATCAAAGTTGGGCCAAGAAAGAGTCACATTCGTGAGAGAGAATGTGTTGGCCTGCCCAATCTCCACTATGATGATGTAACCACCATCACCCTTCCAGGCTGGGATGGGAACAGGTGGTCCAGGGTAGGACACTAGGCAGGAGTGGGTCACCTAGCACCTTGGGGGGTGGAGAGAGAGACAGAAGGGGACACCTCAGGAGAACAGGTATGGACCCAAGGCCAACAATGAAGAAATGTTTTTCAGCCTCTTTGTTCTATGTCATTTGGGTGACGGTCAGTCAGGTTCAGTCACAAGAGGAGACATGGGGTGGTCCAGTGGTTAGGACTCCAAGCTTCCAATGCAGGGGACGCCAGATCGATCCCTGGTCGGGGAACTAAGATCCCACATGCCACACAGTGTGGCAAAAAAACAACAACAACAACAGGAGACATGGAAGAGACTCGAGAAAACGATGTGCCCCAGAGAGGGGGTCATGGGAAGCAGCAGTACCAGTCAGGAGGCAGTCAGGAGACAACAGGGCGAAGGGAGAGCTTAGGTTGTGGCCTTTATTGGGGTTTCTACAAGGAAGGCAAAGCAGGGCAGAATGAACAGCTGAGGACTGGCTAGTTGGAATCATGTCAGCAGGCTTGCATATAAACAATACAATCCCCTTGACTCTGAGCGTCTTTGTGATTAGTTCCAATAAAGAGTGGGCTCTTTCTGGAAGTGGGCGGCCCCCGAGGGATAATGAGCTTGGCAGGGATAATGACCTTGGGCTGACCCACTTGAAATCTCTGGTGGAACTCAAAACTGAACCAACACTAAACCAAGGCACCTGACCCAAACTCCTCCCTCCCACCTGTGCCACGTGTCTGGTGTTGGAGCCTTTATAGGCTGGCTCAGTTACTCCAGACCACGTCAAAATGTTATTTCAGGATCGTTGTTCCCCTCAGAGAGTGTAGCCAAGACATCGGTACCACCCCGCCCAAGGCTGGCCACATCTCACATTTCTGCGAGATGAGGAGAAGCTGGAGGAAGCCCTGACAACGTGGAGAGGCCACCAATGCATCTGGCCTCCAGACCGTGGGAGGGGACCCAGTCCAACAGCAACAATAAGGCAACAAGCCTGGAACTAAAAGCAAACAGCAAGTGGGGGCCAGCAGGGCAGCATTCAGAGTGAACTCACTGATACAGTGCGTTATCACCACAACCAGATAGGCACGGTCAAAGTGAGTCTGAGCCATCGCCCAGGATGACCTTCAGGGGAACTGAGCTGCGTTGGATGGAAAGCTGCCTGATGACAAACCAGCCTCGCTTGCTGGTTGTCTCTGGGCCATCTTCACAACCACACCTGCCACCTGCCCGCTCACCTTGAGAGTGAGGAAGCCCCAAGGTGAAAGCTGAGGAATGTGCCCGCAGTGACAAACCTGCTATACTGGACTCCGGAGCAGATCGTTTTTAACATCCCTCCATACGATGAAATTATTTTCGTTATAATAATGAAATGAATAAAAATGGCCAGAAAAAAACAGCAGACAGTATTGAACTCTGCATATGTCATTTTGCCATTCTTAAATGAAAAGCAACTCACCGAATAGGAGAAAATATTTGCAAATCACATATCTGATAAGGAGATAATATCCGAAATATGTAAAGAACTCATACAACTCAATAGCAAAAAAAAAAAAAAAAAAAATTCCATTTGGTGCAGAGGATCCGAATAGACATTTTTTCCAGAGAAAACATACAGATGGCCAACAGGTAATGAAAAAGTGGTCAACATCACTAATCATCAGGGAAATGCAAATCAAAACCACAATGAGATATCACCTCACGCCTGTTGGAATGGCAGTCATCAAAAGGACAAGAGATAAGTGTTGGTGAAAATGTAGAGAAAAGGGAACTCTTGTGCACTGTTGGTGGGAATGTAAATTGGTACAGGCACTATGGAAAACAGTATGGAGTTTCCTCAAAAAAATTAAAAATAGAGCTACCATATGATCCAGCAATTCCACTTCTGGATATTTATCCAAAGGAAACAAAAACACTAACTCAAAAAGCTGTATGCACCCTTATGTTCATTGTAGCATAATTTACAATAGCTAAGACATGGAAACAACCTCAGTGTCCACGAACAGATGAATGGATAAAGAAAATGTGGTGTATATATATATATACAGTGGAATATTGTTCATCCATTAAAAAGAAAGAAATCTTTCCATTTGTGACAACATGGTTGGACCTCGAGGACATTATGCTAAGTGAAATAAGTCAGACAGATAAAGACAAATACCATATGATCTCACTTTTATGCGGAATCTAAAAACAAAAACAAAAACACCCACCAAACACAAAGTTTCAAAGAACAGATAGGTGGTTACCAGAGGTGGGAGCCTTTTGCTATTTCTTACAGAACTAAACACTCTTACTATACAATCCAGCAATTGTGGTCCCTGGTATTTAACAGGAGTTGAAAACTGTGTCCACAAAAATGCCTGCACACAGGTGTTTATAGCAGCATTATTCATAATTGCCAAGATTTGGAAGCAACCAAGATGTCCTTCAGTAGGTAAATGGATAAACTGTAGTACGACCAGATATCCAGACAATGGACTATTATTCAGCACTAAAAAAAAAAGAAAGAAAGAAAGAGCTATTAAGACAAAAAAGACATGGAGGAAACTTAAAAGCATATTACTAAGTGAAAAACGCCCATCTAAAAAGGCAACATCGTGTATGATTCCAACTATAACTATATGACATTCTGGAAACGGCAAAACTATGGAGACAGCAAAAGATCAGTGGTTGCCAGGGGCTGGGGGATAAATAAGTGGAACACAGAGGATTTTCAGGGCAGTGAAAATACTCTGTATGATAACATGATGGTGGATACAAGTCATTATACATTTGTCCAAATCCATAGAATGTACAACGCCAAGAGTGAACCCTAACGTAAACTATGGACTTTGGGTGATTATGATGTGTCAAGGTAGATTCATCAGTCATGACGAATGACTCCCACTCTGGTGGGAGATGGTGATGAGGCGGGAGGCTGTGTAGGTTGGGGATGGGGGGTAAATGGAAAATCCATACCTTCCTCTCAATTTGGCTGTGAACTTAAAACTATTCTAAAAATAAGAAAGTCAAGGAAGGAAGGGAAGGAGGGAGGGAGGGAGAGAGGGAGGAAAAGGGAAGGGAAGGGAAGGGAAGGGAAGAGAAAGGAAGGGATGGGAGAGGAGGGCTCTTACTTATAGCAGAGTGCCAAGAGTTGGCCAGTCAATATGTAGGGGGCACTGGAGTTGGAAAAGCATCATTTTCCAGCCATCCTAGTAAACGTTGGCTCAGGCAAGAGTCGTCAGTGTATACTAAAGTAAATTTTGATGAGGAACAGGATATTTACGTGGTCTTAGTACGTCTCCGCACAAACCCTGTGTTAGTTACAAGGAAAAGAAAAAAGAGGAAACAGTAATTCTACAGTGGAGAAATCAGACAGCACCTTAACAAAGGGATCAAAATTAGCATCACCAGTGAGGGACACTGTGTGTTTCCAGATGTGATACTCTGAGGATGGTACCTAACCGAGGTCATATTCTAGCAGAGTATAAATAACCTGGATCTAATCATAAGAAAACATCAAACAAACCTCAAATGAGAAATGTTCTATTTCTTAAAAAAAGGAGGAGGGGACTGTATTCTTCAAAAATATCAATGTCATAAAACACAAAGGAAAGCTATAGAAATGTTTTAGATTAAAGGAGGCCAAAGAGACCTGACAATCAAATGTAATATGTGACCCTAGACTAGATCTTGTACTGAAGGTAAAAAAAAAAAAAAAAAAAAAAATGTGATAACATTTTTCTTTAAGTGACAAAATCAAAATGTGAATGGTGGTATTGTAGCAATGTTAAACTTACTGAGATTGATAACTGTGCTGTGGTTTTGTAAGAGAATCCACTTCACCCCTTAAAAACATCGAAAGGGCCATGACGTACGTAACTTTCCACCAAATGATTCAGAAAAAAAATGTGTGTGTTTATGTGACACACACACACGCAGGTACATACATACAAATGATGTAAAATGTTCACATTAGTGAACCTGGGTAAAGGGAATACAAGTGTTTTGATGCCATTTTTATTTTTGCAACCTTCCTATAAATTTGAAATTATCTCCAAATAAAAAGGTTTTTTTTTTTTAAATTGCAATTGAGTATACAGGTCTGGAGTTCCAAGGAGAGAATGGGACAAGAGACAAATACAGGAGCCATCAGGACATAGGTGGTGTTTAAAGGCATGAAAACAGGTGAGAGCTACTGGAGGAGAACGTCAAAGAGGAAGAGAAGGGCCAGCACCACGACCAGGAAACACTGGTGTTCAGGACAGAGAAAGAAGCAGAGGAAGAAGTGGGTGAGAGGAAACCAGAGGGGTGAGGTGTCATGGAAACCAAGAGAAGACAGTATTTCAAGAAGAGTGACTAACTGTGACAATTGTTGCTAAGAGGTTGTCTAAGATGTAAACAGAGATATGACCACTGGATTTAGCAAGATGGAGATCACGGGAGACGTTAACAAGAACAGTTTCAATGAAATCACGGTGAATGAGGCCTGATTATAGTGTTTCCAGGGTCAGTACAAGGTAAAGAAATAGAGCAGCATCAGAAGCTGTTGTAGTCAGTTCCTATCACTTCATGCCTTATAGGGGACAATGTCATCTGTCTGGTCACTAAGGATCTGTATCTTCTATGCTTGTGCCCTGCACCTACCTTGTGAGGCAGAGCCCACCTCTCACTATAGAAACCCGAAGTTCCAGATGCTGGCTACTGCAGCTCCCTGGCAGGTAGACCAGGTAAGTGACCTGGGCTCTGTCACTTACAAGAAGAAGCTTGGAGAGCTCAGAATGTATCCTGGCAAAGGGCAATGGTGATCAAGCTGGTAAGACCTCCCGTTCCTACAGGCAACAGGGGCTCTGTTTCCAGTCAGCACCCAGAGGTGCTGAGGTGGCAGTGAAGTGGCAGTGAGCCCTACAGCAGAGCAAATGTGTCTTCACCATTCGGGTCTTATGGGAGGAGTTGGGGTGTTCTACCTCGCCGTGAAGCTTCCAAACCAGGTGTCCCAATGCTGTTGGAACGCTACAAGCTGCCCAATGTCTTAATAAACTCTCTCTCTGTGTAATCAGTCGGGGCCAGTTTCTTTTGCTTGCCACTATGAACCACTGGAAGAGTATCTTGCATTTTCTTGGCTAAGGAGGGGATTCTGTTATGCTGTCTTGCCCAAATTCTGCCTCTCGAGGGTATATCAAGTATCCAGTGTCCTTGGCCAACAGTCACTGTGGACAGAATGGCCTCCCAGTGGTCCCCCTCTGAGGATATTTCTCAGCCCTGATACCTAAGACCTCCAATGTCTCCAGACCTTGGCCACCTCATTACCACTGGAGTGAAATGCCCCAATGTGGATGTGTGTGCCTGCCCCCCACTTTATCTTGGCTTTCTAAAAACTCAGCTCTCGCCACCACCATCCCTTCTCCAGGGACTCCTCGGAGCCTGTGGTTTTCTAGCTACTTCCCTGTTGAGTGTGGGAAAGAAGATAAGGGAAGAACACAAGGTTGAAATGCTTCCAGGAGCATCTCGTAGGTTTGTCTCTTATTAAGACTGGTTTGCTGTTCTCTGCCTGAAATCAGACCATGCCTGTCATCACCCTGGGCTGACGCAGGAGGAATCAGACCCTGTAGATGTAGGGAATCCTCAGTGGTCTCCCCAGCCACACGTGGCACAGACCCCAAAGCAACTGGACAGAGCAGCCAGGATGGATTTCTAACCACGACACTGACAAATGCCAAAACCATGCACTGGCGCCACCTCCTTGGTCCACTGATTCTCCATATGGTGGGTCTTTTCCTTCACATATGACTGTGTCTGAGAAGCCCGACGCCTTCCCACAAGCCTCCCCACTCTAATTGCATGTGCGGTCTCTGAGGGAGCCTCATGCTGCCTTTGGAGCTTCGGGGCAGTCAGCACTAGATAGCAGGGGACTCTGTACTTGCCCTGCTCCTGTGGGCATAGGATTCCCGGGGCAACATTCTCATCTTTTCCAAAGAACTCTTTTGTCACGTGCCTTATCCCATTGATTTACTGCAACTTCCCTTGAGGTGGAGAGGGTATCGATTTTGTCCTCCAGCTGGGAAAGGTGGGGCATAGAGAGAGCGGGAGGGACTTTCAGTGTGGCAGAACCATGCCAACTCAGGGCCCCGATGCCAGTTCTGGTCTGTCCACGTCTGCTCTTGATGGCATCATCCACTGTGCCTACCCTTTGGTGGATAAAGCCTCCCGTTTCCTCCCTTTCTTCTTCCTCTTTCAGCCATTAAATGAAGCATTCTTTGGAAGCACATCATTCTCTAGGGATTCACCAAAGCTAAGTTATGATTCCTAAAATCTAGACCAACAAAAAGATGGTGTAGCTTTGCCCCCAAGGAAAAGTGGCTTATTCTTTTTTTTTTTCAACCCCAAACTCTCAGTCCATCCCTCCCCCACACACCCTCCCCCTTGGCAACCACTAGTCTGTTCTCTATGTCTGTGAGTCTGTTTCTGTTTCGTAGATAAGTTAGATTCCACATATAAGTGATATCGTATGGTATTTGTCGTTCTCTTTCTGACTTACTTCACTTAGTATGATCATCTCTAGTTGCATCCAAAAGTGACTTAGTCTTCAAACAAGATTTGTGTTGTTCGGTTCATCATCTCCTGGGCCACTGATCTGCTTCCCCTGGTGGGACTGGTCTACTCCAAAGCCGGAACATCTTCCCACGCATGGGGCTGCCCTAAAGGAGGCTAGACAGAGGGTAGGGCTTGGGGAGTAGGAGTACGCTGGAGTCACCCATGAGGACAGAAAAACACTACCCAGGCGGAGCTGTGGGAGATGGTCACCCCATACTCCCTCTACCTCCTCTCCTGGGGTTGGAGGTAAGGATGGGAGCTTCTGGAATGCTCTGGCCTCATTGTTTCTGACTCCACAAACGTCTCTTCCATGTCCCCTTCCCAATCACAAGCCATGTCATGTCAAAGCTGTAGGGCTCTGAGACCGTCCCCAACCCCTCATTTGGCAGTCAAGGTGACCTTGCTTCAGACATGTTGCAAAGACAGAGGCAGAAGGTCAAGCAGAGACGTGTTCTGGGGTGTGACATGGAAAACACACTTGGGATTCATACCTGGGGCTCTTCGGGCCAGCCTGAAGCCCAGCGTGTGGCATAAAGGAGAAAAATGGCTGGAAAACTCCCGAAAGCTGACTCTGCAATTCTTCTGAATTCTCGCCACCACAGACGTAGCCAAGTGTCCGGAATGGATGAGAATCAGAGCAGCAGCCTCTTGGTTTTGGAGTCCAGCTCTGATGTTCACACTCCCTGGGAGACACCCCAGCACCCCAATCTCCTCAGAGTCTCTGGGGCTCTGACGTTGATGAGGGTCCTTAGAAGCAGTGAATTCCTAATGAAAGTCTGAACTTCATTTCAGCCATCTGGTGGTCTCAGACAACATCTTTTCCAGCTTCCCTGCTACTGAGGAAGCACAAGGCCCCTCTTTGTCTCCACTTTGAAGTGGCTCGAGTTCATTCTGCACCCACAGTCCCTGTCTCTCTGACCCCAGGCGCTCCTCTCCCACAAGGAGCCAACAATAGTCCCGAGTAGAATCTCCATAGTCGGTTGGTGGGAAATGACAGGTGAGCCATGTCATCTGGGGTCCATGCGAGTCATGCCCCGGAGGGGACACCGCAGGAACCACCAGCCTCCGTGGAGCCAGGAGGGGGACACAAGGATCATCTTTGGAGAAGGAAGCTGTTAGGCTGAATAATCCCTAGAACCTGTGTTTCCTTACATGGCAAAAAGGACTTTGCAGACATGATTAAGGATCTTGAGGTGGAGGGATTATCCTGGGTTATCTGGATGAGCCCAGTGCAATCACAAGGGTCCATACTGGAGGGAAGCAGGAGGGTCAGAGTGAGTGGCAGCAGGAGATGTGACAAGGGAAGCAGAGGTGGGAGTGAGGGGAGTAAGGGGCCGCAAGTGAAGGGATGCAGGGGGCATCTAGCAGCTTAAAAGGGCAAGGAACCAGATTCTCCAAAAGCTTGAAGAAGAAATGCAGCCCTGCCAACATCTTGATTTTAAACTTCTGACTTCCAGATGGTAGGAAAATACGTTTGCTTTGGTTTAAGCCACCACTGTTTTTGGAAAATCATTACAGCAGTAATAGGAAATGAATACAGAGATCTAGGGTAAAGGTTCATAGGACCAGGAGGGCAAACTGGGATGGCCCATCAGGTGTGGTCCCCCCAACCGAGGTCACAGATTTTCTAGCACTGGGTGATTCAATGACAGCAAGTAACAGAAAAATCCAATTCACCTGCCTTACACACAAGAAGCCCAAAGGCAGGAAGGTCCATCCAAGCTGGGCTGGTTTGGCAACTCAGTGATGTTACCAAGGACCTTGGTTCTTCCCATCAGTCCATCCTTCTAGGCTTACTGGCCTCTCAGTCACAAGATGGCTGCCAAAGTTCCAGCAGTCACATCCAGGCACATTGGCAAGATTCAGGAGAGGAAGCTGTTTCACCCTTGAGTCTCTTTTTAAGAGTGAGGAAAGCTTTCTCAGCACCCACACTCCACACCCTCTATGCCAGAGGACCTCCCCTCACATCGACCTCATTGGCCTGAATTGGTGCATGTATAAACCAATCCCTGGAAAGCAGTATGGGAGCACGTTGATGAGATTTAGACCAGTGGAGACCTACTCCCAAAGTCAGTCTCCCTGAAGCATTTGACTATTGGACCGAGGGTCAAAATCAGGGTTGCGTTAACAAGAAAGAAGGGGGTAAATCCATGCTGGGGAGGCATTCAGAAGTGTCTGCTCCACTGGTGCTTGGGGTGGGCTTCACAGGGACCCAAAAGTGTCTCTCCCTGTGACTCCACACAGCTCGGAGCTCACATGGCCTGCTCTCTCTAGCTTTTCTCCTTCACCTAAGGAGGGACAGCGTTGGTTGGCTGGTTTCAGTCACCTTGGAGCACTCCCGCCGAACAGCCACCTGGCCCTTGAGCTCTCCCTCACCCGCCCAATCGCCTTGACCTGCAGTGTGGAGCCTGATCCAACCATCTGGGCCTCAGGTAACAGGGCCGGGTTCTGCTACCTCCCCAGCACCCTCCACCTGCAGCCACAGCTGAGTGAGGACATTCGTGGCTACTTTCCTCAGAAAGCGGTTCTCAAGCTCCATGGATTTCTCTGCCGGGTCCTACTACCCCCTGAGGCAGACAGTTGCCCCGTCAGCCTGCTGGGCTTCAGCCTCCTCCGCCTGCTCAAGACGGGCAATCGCGTCCTTGGGTCCCTCTCCATCCGGCCATACTACGGGCTCCTCTTCTCTGCAGCCACTGCTCACCTCATGGAAGGCATCACAGTGTTTTGTCCCCAGGACAGAGGACTCATGCACTTGCCTCACTGCCCCCCTCGCCTACCTTACCTTCCTGTCCCATCCACAAGATGGGGCGGGAAGATGTGCAGGAAAAAAAATACCAAACAAATAGACTGGGGGCGAGAGGGATAAGGAAAGAAAAAGGAAAAGGAACTAAGTGTAATGTGGTGCCCTGGGTTAGATACTGGAACAGAAAGAAGACCGAGTGGAAAAACTGGTGTCGTCAGGTTAAAGTCTGCAGAGAGTTCCGTGCATTGTCCTGGTGTTAATTTCTTACTTCCGACAAGTGCATGATGGTTGTATAAGATGCTAACATTGGGGGAAGCGGGGTGAAGGGTATGTGGGAACTCCCTGCACTACCTTTGCAACTTTCCTGTAAATCTACAATTATTCCTAAATAAAAAGTGTATTTTTTCAAAAAAAAGAAGAAAAGTAGTTTCTGGCCCTGCCAGGTTCCCACTCCTTGCTTCCTTGGTGATCCCCCTCGCTGGGGAAAATCCTCTGTCCAGGCCCCAACCCTGAGACCAATGCTCACCAGAGGAAGAAGGAATTTAAGTTTTAAAACCGAAGTGTTTCTGGCATATCTCGTTGCTAGGGATGTTAGTAAAGTACTTGGGAAACTGGGGAAGGAGGTGTGAGAATCAGTGGGTAAAAGAGGTTTCTTAACTGCAGGACCACTCAAAACCGTTGATAGGATCCATGCTTTATAACTCTCTGAGGAGGGGCTTTATCATGAGATGTTTCCCCAAAATTACTTAACAAGGTACCTTTCTTCCTTAAGCCCCTAGTGGAATAAGTCCCACTGTCTCTGTGGGAAGACCGGCTCCAGCTCTCAGGTCCTCTGTGGCAAGTTGCTCTGCTGCCTTTCCAGCCCCACCCTGAGGCCCAGTTCTGGCGGTAGCCACGCTCTCTAGACCCAAGCCACCCGGGCACCTCAGTCTAAGAAATGGGTCTGCGTCTCGCTGCCTGAGCAGCCTGCTGAGAACCCAGGTCCTCGGTGATGCAATCACCTTGTTTAAATCAGAGCCCAATCATGCGAGGAAAGACAGAGCCATGCTTTTGCAGATGAGGAAACTGAGGCCCAGAGAGATGAAATCGCTTGCTCAGGCTCACTGCGGCTGCTGATGAACCTGTGCCTTACTCGCCTGTCCGATTTCCTCCAATACCAACCAGCTCCCGGAGGAAGCTCGTGCTGGGGCCTTTGTACCTTCATCGCCTGGTTCACCATCCCCATCCTGCTGTCCTCTGCTCTGTCCAGGGCCAGTACTCGCTGTAACTTTGTGGCTTTGCTGACGGCCAACTGCCCCCTACCTTGTCCTTCCTGTTCCCACACCCGTTGCTGGATTTGCTGCCCACGGTCGGGCCCCCCTGGCTGCAGTTCACCTGCCCTCTCCCAAACCCCAGCCCAGACGAGAAGGAGGGGAAGGCGGGAGGGGTGGGATGAGGGGGGAAGAACAGAAGGAAGGGCCGCTTCCGTGCCAGACGTCTGTGATGGGTCTAGCAGAGAGTGAAAGGACGTTGAGAACCCAGTGTGGGGCCTGGTGTCCCCAGCCCCAGTGACCTGCCTACCCTTGTCACTGGGAACTGTCACAGGCATGGGGTGTTCACTATACCTGGCCACTGAACCTTCCTTTCTGCTCCCCTTCAAGTGACCCAGCTGCTAACTAGGGGTCCTGGCAGAGCCTTGTCCTGCAGATTTCAAAGCTCAGGGGGCCCGTGAGCAC
Organism: Balaenoptera physalus; assembly: GCF_965194825.1. Classification (NCBI taxonomy): domain Eukaryota; kingdom Metazoa; phylum Chordata; class Mammalia; order Artiodactyla; family Balaenopteridae; genus Balaenoptera; species Balaenoptera physalus. Next base: position 56,597,805 of record NC_138899.1, on the reverse strand, counting down.
AGACCCAGGGTGACACTCTGCAATCTGTGAGCCAGTGGCATTGGTCTCAATGAAATGAGACCAACTGGTCTCTGAAATGCTTTTATGCTCCATGGGTTTACTTTGCAAAGGAAGGCCCCAGGCAAAGACATTGACCTTTCTCTGCCTTTCACTTTGAATTGCATTAAAATCGGGATATTTTCCCATTTTATTCACAACCCATCTCAGAACAATAAACACCTCAAGAAAAACCAGTAGCTCTGGGAGCTTCACAGCAGGAACATTATAACTCAAAACTTACGATTCTTTGTTCCCAAGGGAATCTGTTTTCAAGGATAAGTAGTAATTGATTTAATGTTAAAATAAATGCAAAATGAGTAACCACACTGAAAGTCTGACATCACTGAACAAATGGGGAAAATATTTTGTAAAATGTATTTATTTATTAAACATTAAACTCTAAGACTGCTACAACTTTGGGGTGGCAGCCCAGGTGTCTAAGGAATAAAAACTGGGATGAAATGACTCCCAAGGTAATTCACCTCACAGCATCTAGCGAGTCAAGGCAGAGCCCTCAGACTGCAGACTTGCTGAATGGCAGGTGCTGAGCGCTTGTCTTAATTGATTACCGACCTCCACTCCCCGAGAGCTCATTCATCCGCCATCCATTCAGAGATCGTTTACTGAACTCTCCTCTGTCACATTCCCCTGTTTTAATTTTTTTCATAGCACTTGTCACTCTTTGAAATTATTTTTTATCTATTGGTTCTCTTTTTTTTTGGTCTGTCTCCCCCCTGGAATGTGAGCCCCACGAGAGCAGGGACTTTGTGGGCTCTTGTTTGCTGCAGACCCTCCAGAACCTAGAACGACGCCTGGCGTGAGTGGGAACAAAATACACGTGTTGTAGGTTAATGCCATCGTCATGAGCTTCCATCCTCACTGACAGGCAGGTTGTGCTGCAGAGCTTGAGTTCAAACTCCAGCTCTGCTGCTAACTAGCTGCATGGTAGGCAAGTGATTTAACCCTCCTGTGCCTCAGTTTCCCCATGTAACCACCGGAGTGTGATAATGGACCCTCTCTCTTCCCATCCATTGAGTAAATATATGTGAAGTACTCAGGATAGATTCTAGCATATAAATACTCAAGAAGCAGTAGTTATAATTATTGAGTCAGGGCCAAGCCCAGGCAAAACTGTTTGTCTCCAAACCCCACCCTCACCCTCACTGTTGCTGGTCTGGTCTCTTCTCATTTTCAGCCCCATCTGATGGAGGTGCCTGGCGTTCTTAAATCCCCCCAGCTTCTGAGAGCCTCCCACTGCACACGAGCCCAGAGCACCTTCCAGGGCCATGCACCATGCTCCAGAATGAGCCCCCAGCTCCAACACTTCATTTCTCCACCTAACACTCTCCATCCCATTGCCTGGGAACCAAAAGATCTGGGAAACCAAGCTGCAACGAAGTGTGCAAACAAACCTGCTATCTCCCCTGACAAATAGTTCCTGGACAGATGGTAACTAGCATTACCGTGTTGATCATTTTGTAACATATAAAAATATTGAATCATTGGACTTCCCTGGTGGCACAGTGGTTAAGAATCTGCCTGTCTATGCAGGGGACACAGGTTCGAGCCCTGGTCTGGGAAGATCCCGCATGCCGCGGAGCAACTAAGCCTGTGCACCACAACTACTGAGCCCACATGCTGCAACTACTGAAGCCCGCACACCTAGAGCCTGTGCTCCACAAGAGAAGCCACCGCAATGAGAAGCCCACGTGCTGCAATGAAGAGTAGCCCCCACCAGGAGCAACTAGAGAAAGCCCGTGCTCAGCAATGAAGACCCAAAGCAGCCAAAAATAAATTAAAAAAAAAAAAAAATTGAATCACTATTTTGTACACCTGAAACCAATATAATACTGTAAGTCAATTATACTTCAATTAAAAACAAAAAACAAAAAAACCAAGCTCACAGATAGAGTGGTGGCCAGAGGCAAGGGGTGGGCAGTGGGAGAAATGGGTGAAGGGGGTCAAATGTACCAACTTCCAGTTATAAAATACATAAGTCCTGGGGATGTAATGTACAGCATGATGACATATAGTTAATAATATTGTATTGCATATTTGAAAGTTGCTAAGAGAGTAGATTTTAAAAGTTTTCATCTTACGAAAAAGAATTTTCTGGTAACTGTGTGTGGTGACGGATGTTAACTAGACTTATTGTGATGATCATTTCAAAATGTGTACAGACATCAAATCATTATGTTGTACACCTGAAAGGAATATAATGTTATATGTCAATTATACGTTAATTAAAATAGAAAGATAGGTAATTTTTAAGAAAAAAAATAGTCCCTGGACCCTCCCAAGTGGGCAGTGGAGTGAAAAGCTCAGCATAAGTGGGGTCAGCTGAAGGCCCAGCCCCATGTCCTCAAGAGCTCCTTCCCCTGGGGACCTCTCCATAATGACCTCTGTCATCACACATGGCCTCAGAGGGGCTGGCCCAAGTGCAGGCACAGGACTGTCCCCGTTTCCCCACAAGACAGCGGAGGAAGGTTAGAACACCTATTGACTTTCCTAAGGCTCCAGGATGATTAGAGGACTTCCCTGGCAGTCCAGTAGTTAAGACTCTGGGCTTCCAATGCTGCGGGCTCGGGTTTGATCCCTGGTCGGGGAACTAAGATCCCACATATCACATGCTGCGTAACACAGCCAAAAAAAAGAAAAAGCTACCTCATATGGTGGTTGTGAGGATTAATAAAAAAAAAAAAAAAAGGACAATTAGTGTCTCCATTCCTTGGTGCCACTTTTATGCTGCATCCTCAGCTGGGTAGGGGGATAAAGAACTTCCCTCCACCCTCTTACGTTCTGTACCTGGGCCTGAGAATTAAACTGACATAAGACAGATTGACAGGAGAAAAGCATACAAATTTGATTTAATATTTTCACATGTACCTGGGCGTCTTCGAAAGGAAAATAAAGACCTGAAGAAGACGTTCGTCCCAAAAGCTTATATACCTTTTTACACAAAGAATGATAAATCGTGGGGTTGTGACAACGACATAGGAGCTTGGGTTTGGGGCAGTGAATTGTGGGGCGGTGACTAGGAATTATAAGGGGGAAAACTAATGAAAGATTAATTGTTTTAGTGGGCTGGTTTGTACAGATCCATTTAGGCATTACCTCTTGGTCTCCAGTGATAAGAATGTTCTCTGGTAAGGGGAGGGCACCTTTCTCAGGGGAAATTTTATGACCTGCTTTTAGGTGAAAGAGGACCGTCAGGGAACCCTTCCTGCCTCTGCTATTTCTCAAGTGCCCTCAGCTCAAAATAATCAAAATGCCAAAGCAGCATATTTGAGGTGACATGTTCTGATTCCCTTCAGCTGGAACACTCCTTCCTCTCTCCTTCTCCTGCCTACGTTCACTCACAGTCTGTGTCTTCAAATCTGTATAGATCCACTTCCTCCAGGCAGCCCTCCCTGATGGGACAAGTCTGGACGGGATCCCCTTCTTATGCCTCCTGCCCAGGCTCCTGCTCACCCAGCATCCTAGTCACCTGGTTCCCTGTCTGAACCCCCGAGAGCGGGACCACAGCATCTTACCCATGTAAGATGCTCTCTCCATCACCAAGCGCAGGGCCCAGCATGGATCAAGCTTTTGGTTACTAACTATTGAGCTGTTAACCTAAAATTTATTTAAATGCTCAGATGATGTGTTTCTTTGCTTCTGGTTGGAAATTCAGCCGCTGAATATTGCTTAAAAAATTGATTTCCGTGAAACATGAGAAAGTGAAGAGCTTAAGGGGAAAACAGGAGGAATTTCCCCTCTGTCGTGCTACCTGCAGCTCCCAGGCTCTGCCCACAGACTCTCCTCCACAGCCAACTGCTGCCTGAGAGACTTCTAGGCGGTGGAAATAATCCACAGTGGGTTGGGCTGAACTGTTCCGGCTGGGGCAGGCGCCAACCGCCTCCTCACACACTTGTCAGGCTGCGGTTTGGTGGGCTGGTTCCCGGCCTTAAATTAAATACCTTCTTAGACGATGGGGGGGGATGAAGGACGGGTCCTCTCAGAGGAATCCCCCGCATCTCGCTTGGCCACACCCGGCGCACCGGGATGCCAACCATCGGTAAACAGCTCGAGAAGGCCTTGCACTGTGTGGATACATGATAGATTCTGCCTCGTGCAGGGGTTGCCCTCACTTACTCTACTGGGGAGAAGCCAGCAACGTTCCCTGACGAGACAAGGAGAGAGAGAAGAGCTCCTTGCACTGTAGCCGTGAGAGCCCAGCATGTCTGAGTTAAACGTAGTCTGTCTGAGACCAGACAGAAAAAAAGTTAAATATCTTTTTAATATATATTTTTAAAGGTGATCTATGCACATTGTGAAAAAAAAAAAAATCAAGTAGTACAAAATCTAGTGAGAAGAAATCTCTTCCCAGCTGGGATCCTCCAAGACTCTAGCCCCCTCTCGTTCCAGGCTCTTTCAAATATGTCATCTCGTTTCATCTTCATTTCATATATTTTTAAAATTTTAAATGGACTTTAAAAAATTTTTTTTTCCTTTCAGTATTATTGAGATACAATTGACATACAGCACTGTATAGGTTCAAGGTGTACGGCATCATGACTTGACTTACATACATCGTGAAATGATTATCACAATAAGTTTAATGACCATCCATCACCTCATATAGATACAAAATTAAAGAACTAGAAAAAAACCTTTTCTTTTTTTGGGATGAGAACTCTTAGGATTTACTCTCTTAACTTTCATGTATAATATACAGCAGTGTTAATTATGTTTATCATATTGTACCTTACATCCCTCATACTTCTTTATCTTATAACTGGAAGTTTGTACCTTTTGACTGTCTTCATCCAATTCCCCTTCCCCCCACCCCTCACCTCTGGTAACCACAAATCTGATCTACTTTTCTGTGGGCTTGTTTGTTTTTGAAGTATAATTGACCTACAACACCATGTAAGTTCCTGTTACACAACTTAGTGATTCGGTATTTCTATACATTTCAAAATGATCACCACGAGTCTAGTTACAATATGTCACCATACAAAGATATTACATAGTTATGGACTATTTTTACTAAATGCTAATTTTATTTTATTTTATTCACATATTTAAAAATGAGTTAATTAATTAAACAAATGTTAAATAATAAAAATGTTCATTCTCCTTGAAAAATATTAAAACATGATAAAGGTTTTAAAAATAAGACTGACAAAAGATTGAAATAAAATAGAAAACTAGCAAAATGCTAACAGTCAATGATGGGGCTCTAGGTGATTTTTTTTTTTTAATTTCATACCTTTCTAATTTTTCTAAAAATTCTACCATAAATAATATTGTTATATCATTAAAAAATCACTTAAAAAAAAAAGACTTGTTGGGGTATTTTTGACAGACAATAAACTGCACACATTTATGTGTACAATTTGATATATTTTGGCATGTATATACACCTGGGAAACCATCACCATAATCAAGATAAACAATATATCTTCTCTACCTCACACCATACACAAAAATTTACTCAAAATGGATCAAAGGCCTAAATGTAAAGCTAAAATTATAAGAACACTTAGAAGAAAGAATAGATGTAAATCTTCATGACCTTGGATTAGGCAATTGTTTCCTAGATATGACACCAAAAACACAAGCAACAAAAGAAAAAAATAAATAAATTTCACCAAACTTTAAAGCTTTTGCACTTCAAAGAACACTACAAGAAAGTGAAAAGACCCACACAATGAGAGAAAATTTTTGCAAATCATACATCTTATGAGGAAATTGTATCCAGAATATACCAAGACCTTTCATATTTAAACAATAAAACAACCACCCAAATTTAAAATGAGCAAATTTGAAAAGACATTTCTCCAAAGAAGATACATAGATGGCCAATAAGCACGTAAAAGTATGTTTTATATTATTAGTGATTAGGGAAATAAGATATCACTTTAGACCCACTAGGATGGCTATAAGAAAAAAACCAGACAATAACTCCTATTGGCAAGGATGTGGAGAAAATGGATAGTAAGTTGTAGCCACTTTTTTTACCATCAAACAAAGCTGGTATGAACATTTGTATACAAATCTCTCCTAGCAGTGTCTTTCAAAGAGCAAACGTTTTTAATTTTGAAGGGGTCTGATTTATCCTTTTTTTTTCTTTCTTTCAAGGATCTTGCTTTCAGTACTTTATCTAAGAAATCTTTGATTTATCATGGAAATCTAAGAAATCAAAGATCACAAAAACCCAATGTTGGGACTTCCCTGGTGGTGCAGTGGTTAAGAATCCACCTGCCACTGCAGGGTACACAGGTTCAATCCCTGGTCCAGGAAGATCACACATGGCGCGGAGCAACTAAGCCCAAGCGCCACAACTACTGAGCCTGCACTCTAGAGCCCGTGAGCCACAACTACTGAGCCCACGTGCCACAACTACTGAAGCCTGCGCGCCTAGAGCCCGTGCTCCACAACAAGAGAAGCCACTGCAATGAGAAGCCCATGCACCACAACGAAGAGTGGCTCCGGCTCACCACAACTAGAGAAAGCCCACGCGCAGCAACGAAGACCCAATGCAGCCAAAAATATATCAATAAATAAATTTATTTTAAAAAACCCAAAAAACCCTATGTTTTCTTCTAGGCGTTTTATAGTTTTACATTCAGGTCTTATTTTGTACACATGGATATCCAATTGTTCCCACACCATTCGTTGGAAAGACTGTCTCTCTAATACTTTCAGCTGGCTCTTTCCCCACACTCAGCTAGTTTCCTCACATACATGCTTCTGTATTCAATACTGCAGTACTCAGTGAAAGAACTAGAATTCTTTTTTTTTTTTCTTGCAACTAGACTTTTCTTTTTCCTTTTTTTTTTAACTTTTTGTTTTGTATTGGAGGATAGTTGATTAACAATGTTGTGTTAGTTTCAGGTGTACAGCAGAGTGATTCAGTTATACGTATGCATGTATCTATTGTTTTTCAAAAGGTTGTTACATAATATTGAGCAAAGTCCCCAGTGCTCTACAGTAGGTCCTTGCTTGTTATTCATTGCAAATAGAATTCTTTTTCTGTGCATTCTTCTCTCCTCTTGGTCTCCCCAAACTCTCAGATCCAACTCCTCAATTCAGGGAGACCAGCAGGCTCTGCCTCAGTTCCCCTCCCTATGCTGCAGCCTGGAAACTCTCTTGAGACAATAAACTGGAGCAATCGTAAGGCTCACCTTGTTTATTTGTCACATCTCAGGGATCACCCATACTTCCTTGCCTGATCTGATTGCCAATATCTTAAAAACCATTGTTTCATGTAATTTGTCTGTTTTCTGTTATTTCAGGCTCACAAGAGAGTAATTCCTGTTGCTGTTACTGCATTTTGGCTAGAAGTGACAGTTCGAGTGAGTTTTTTAAATTGACTGCTAGATTTTGAGAGTAAGTATAAGGAGGTCAATCTCCTCTGGAAGATCAATTTTCTAATTAAGTTCCAAGTCTAGAAAGTTGGAGGGAAATAGTCACTATAAACATTGAAATTCATATCACTCCCACTTTCCAGGAACGTGGTGCCATTTTGCAGAGAGAAGTTGTCCACACTGGTGTATCTAAAGCATGTGGTAAAATTGCCTTCTCTGGAGGTTCTAAAACCTTCTAATGGTTCCTTTCCTTTCTCTTATCAAAACTCTACTCAAATTCCAAGGGAGAGTCATAGCTGTTAAGAGGACTAGCCGCTATAACCAAACCTCAGCCTAACACCTGCAGTGTTTTCCTACAGGAATATAAACCTAAACTAAATAAATAACCAAATAATATACACACATAGAATAAATATGGATAAAATACACACTTTAAATAGTGCATTCTGAGGCAATATCAGTGCCTGTTACAATTCCATATCAGATATATTTTGCATTTGGTTTTTCAGTTCTTATTCTGTTTTCCTCGTGCTCCCTTCTGCCCCTCGCTGGTCTCCTCTTCTTTTTTCCTGGTTCTTTCTTCTCTCCTGCCTAATCCTCAGAGAACCCTGGGTGCACTCACAGGAATGGACACACTCAACCTCAGCTCAGAGTTACCAGACAGCTTTGGACTCCACCTTCCCAGCCAAAACAAAAAACAAAGAAAATTAAAACTCACCTTTAATTAGATCGCTGGTGTTTTTACTTTTAATATACTAGCACATTCGCTGCTTATTTTGGCTCAGGTTGAAAAATCAACCTCTAGCAGAGAGAAGAAAGATTAATAACCATTGTGGATGGCATATTGTGCGCCTGGTGTTTTATATACGTACATAGAATGAGCAAGCGTCATGGAACGAAATCATAAACCGACCTCCCTTCATAACCATCCTGTTGGGCTAGTTTTTCTCCTGCCCTGGATGAAAACTCAGGCAGGTCTCAGGATTCTTCTGGCAGTCCAGTGAGAAATTAGAATGCCCAGTACCTTATAATAGTCAAAGCCCAACTTTTTTTAAAAGCCCAATGACTAGCCTTCCCCCACAGCTCAGCCTTATTGTAGGCAGAAAGCCTATAGCACAGAGGGGAGATATAATTACCTTTTCTCTTTTCCTCATCTTTTTTCCAATTTTACTCCACTTACTCATCCTTACCGTTTTGCTAACCATCATTTCTGAACCCTCCTGGGTCAGTGAGTGGGGAGACAGGGAGGAGGGAGAAGTGGGGCATTAGAAGAAGGAGAGTTCCTCCTTTTCAGGTGCTGTCATGAGCTGACTTTGCTCCCTCTGGAAGGAAAAGGTGTTGAAAGCTGGCATTGGGGTTCTTTCTAGTCTCATGGGGCAGATGTGGGTTCTTAGTACATGCCCCCAATCAGCGGGACTCTCTTGCAGTCCCCTTGACAAGAACATGTACATCCATCGTCTAGATGATCTAGATGAAGAAGAACACCCCAGAAGGAGGGAACGGTGAGCACAAAGGTCCTGAAATGGGCGCACACGGTTCATGTCCAAGGAACAGAAGAGACCCATTTGACTGGAACACAGGGAGTAGGGACATAAGTGGGAGGAGATGAGGGCAGAGGATAGTGGGGACCGGAGCACGTGGGGCCTCCTAGACCAGGACCCTGACTGTACTCTGGGTGGGGTGAATGGGAAGTCATGAGTGTTGACAGGAGGAGTGACATGATCTGACTTTGGCTTTGAAAGGATCACTCAGCCCCTGTGTGGAGGATAGTTTTGGGAGAAAGGGAAAGTGGGAAAGGCTGAACATTTGGAGATTAACTGGGAGGATCTGTAATAATCCAAGTGAGAAAAGATGATGGTTTGGACCAGAGTGGAAGTGCTGGAGGTAGTGAGAGGTGAATGGGGTATATTTTGAAGATTGAGTCAATATCATCCATGAAGGATTGGATCAGGAATGTGAAAGAAAGAATAGAATCAAAGCTGACTCCAAAGTGTGGGGCGTTAACAAGTGGAAGGAGGGGTTTGCCTGAGGAAGTTTACATATTTGAGATAAAGATGGAATCAGGAGTTTGTTTGAACAGATTAATTTGGAGATAATGTTAGATAGCCAATTGGCAAAGTCAAGCAGGCAGCTAGGGGCATGAGTCTGGGATCCACCTAGAGACATAAATCTTAGAATCATCAGCATATTAGATGTCATTTAAAGTCATGCAACTTAGTTGATCAAATGGGAATGAAAGTGAATAAAGAGGAGAAGTCCAAGGGCTAAGCCGCAGGACCTCCAACCTTCAGATACGGAGATACAGAGAAACAGCAGAGACTGAAAACAACCGTTAGGAGGAGAACCAGCAGTGTCCCAGAAGCCAGGATGAAGTAAGCCTTCAGGGATGACCAATTGTTTCAAATGCTACCGAGATCAAGAAATTGCATTGACCACTGGCAACATGGGGGTCATTTGTGACCTTGGCAATGACAATTTTGGCAAAACAGTGAAGACTGATTTAAGTGTGGCCAAGAGAGAATGGGAGGAGAGGAAGCAGAGACAGTGAGTGAGACAAATCTTTTGAGGACTTTTGCTCTAAAGGAGAAAAGAGAGGTGGTAGCTGGAGGAAAACGTGGAGTGGTGAATGGAGGTATGGAGTTTGGTTGTGTTTGTTTTTCAGGTAGGAGACATTAGAGCGTGTTTGTGCTTGCTAATCGGAATAACGCAGGACAGAGTAGAGAGAATTGCCAGCGTGAAGTGCTTAGGTGGTCAAGAAAGGAGTAGATCTAGTGAACATCAAAGGGGCTGGTCCCATGATGGTCTAATTACAGGAAGGAGGGCAGAGTAAGCAGGCACCATTACAAGCAGGATGGTGGAGGGAGCATGTGGAAATTCTATTCATTTTCCCAATGAAATACAGAGTGAGGTCACCAGCAGAGAGGGAGGAGGGAGGGAGGAGGGAGGAAGAAAGAAGAGAAGGTGTGAAATAGCAGTTTAGGAGAAAGGAAAATAGAGTCAGATTGCAGGGCAAACCAAGGGCCCACTTGAGTTATGGCATTAAGTGAAATCAGGCAGCAAGGGTGTGCGCGTTTCTCCAGTCTCTTCGGCGACCCCAGGGCAGACATGGAGTAGAGACACTGACTTCAAAGAAACACAAATTAAGATAAAATGCCATTTTTTCCCCTTTTTTAGCCAGGCTGCGCGTGGCGTGGCATGTGGGATCTTAGTTCCCCCACCAGGGATGGAACCCACGCCCCCTGTATTGGAAGCGCTGAGTCTTAACCACTGGACTGCCAGGGATATCCCAAGACAAAATGCCATTTTAAAAAAATTCACTTTAACAGCAAAGATGTTTAAAGTATCCTCAAAGTATACTAGGGAAGAGTGAAATAAAACCCTCACACATATCTGGTAAGAGTATAAATTGGTACAATTAACTTCAGAAATTATTCCCTGACTCTTAAAAATACTTATTTTGCACCTCTAGGAATCTATTTTAAGAAGACAATAAAAACTAAGAAAAAATGCACGTAAGGATATTTATGCAAGTATTATTTATACTTGGGAAAAATTGGAAATAATTGAATTACTAACATTAGCGGAGGAGTAACAAAAATAACAGCAGAACCATCTATGAAATAGCAACATTCATGGAAATTGATGTTTACCAAGAGTCTTTAACAACACGAAAAAATCCTTAAGATATAAAGTTATGGCACTAAAAATAGTCAAGATAAAATGCATTTTTAAAAGTCACTGGGAAAATACCAAAATGTTCATTGTAATCATCTTTGAGTAGTAGGATTATAGCTGACTTTCATTTTCTTCATTATTGCTTTCTGCATTTTCCAAAATGGGTATTTCTGTCATAATCAGAACAAAAATGCTATGTTTAAAAATATGGTCCATCCTTAAAGGATTGGATGGATTTGAAGACATTGTGGTTCTTTCTAGTCACATGGTATCCTCACAGTCTCATATTTCAAACTGTGCAAATTCCAGGTACATCCAAAAATTCCCTCCCAAGCAGTCTCAGTTTACCTCATCAGAGTTGAACATTCTAAAGCTTTAACCTGAAGATAAAATGTAATAATTCATTTACAATGAACTATGTATTCAAGGTATAATAACAGAATCTTGTTCTAGAATGATTAGTGTCTCCTAACTCTTTTTTTTTCTAGACTTGCCCCAGCCCTTCTCAGAATTTGAAGATGGCCTTCTGGACTCAGGAACTTTAGACTTCAGCAGATATCCTAACTAAGGTTTGTAAAATTCTTTTTTTTTTTAATTGAAATATAGTTGATTTACAATATTGTGTTAGTTTCAGGTGTACAGCAAAGTGATTCAGTTATGTATTTTTTCAGATTATTTTCTATTATAGGTTATTTAAAGATATTGAATATACTTCCCCGTGCCATACAGTAAATCCTTTTTGCTTATCTATTTTATATATATAGTAATTAGAACACTCCCTCACACCAGATACAAAAATAAACTCAAAATGGTTTAAAGGGGACTTCCCTGGTAGCACAGTGGTTAAGAATTCTCCTGCCAATGCAGGGGACACAGGTTCGATCCCTGATCCAGGAAGTTCCCACATGCCACGGAGCAACTAAGCCTGTGTGCCACAACTACTGAGCCTGCCCTTTACAGCCCGTGAGCCACAACTACTGAGCCCTCATGCCACAACTACTGAAGCCCACACTCCTAGAGCCCATGCTCCGCAACAGGAGAAGCCACCACAATGAGAAACCCATGCACTGCAACAAAGAGTAGCCCCCCGTCAACACAACTAGAGAAAGCCTGCACACAACAACAAAGACCCAACACAGCCACACACAAAAAAAAAGATATATAAAAAAAAATTGGTTTAAAGACCTAAATACAAGACATGACACCACAAAACTCCTACAAGAGAACATAGACAAAATATTTTCTGACATAAATCCTAGCAATATTTTCTTAGATCAATCTCCCAAGGCAAAAGAAATAAAATTCTTTTACTTATAAATTCAACAAAGAAGTGCCTCAAAAGGAACTTCTACTCATGTATCAGTCAGCTATCACTGCATAACAAACAACCACAGAATTTCAATGACATACAATAATGAGCATGCATTTCACTCATGCACTTGTGTGTATTGGCTGGAGCCAATATGATACCGGCTGAGCTTACTGGGCAGCTCTAAACCACAAGTTGAGACCAAATCTGCTCCATGTGTCTCTTATCCTCCTAGGACCAGTGGGCTAGCTTGGCATATTCTCATGACGATGGCAAATGCATGAAAAAATAAGCCCAACCATGCAAGTACATGTCAAGTCCTTGCTTGTATGTCTGTTAACAATCCATTGGCTAAAACAAGTCACTTGGCAAGCACAAAGTCAAGAACAAATAAACTCTGCCTCTCTAGTGGAAGGAACCAGAGAATCACACAGAAAAGGGTGTGAAATCAGGGAGAAGTGAAGAACGAGCCAATAAATCAATCTACTATAACCAGGAAAGAAAGAAAAACAGAGAAAATGCAAACACGAAAGGTGGAAACTAATTTAAAAAGAGTAAATTCTTCAGTCAAAATCTAATCATGGACAGTTCCTATTCCTAGTTACTTTTTCAACACCTCTGTTGAAACCCAACCCCCAAAGCCCCAATATTCAGTCCCTGAGCATTTCTCAACCCCATCTCCTCCAGAGGAGAGATGGGAGCCAGAGATACAAACTCAGTGGGTCAGCAGGTTAATGGACACCATCCTAGAGAAGAAATACAAACCTTGGCTTTTCTCTATCCCAGGAATATCAGACACTGAAGCCTCTTCCAGCCCTGTAAGCCAGCCTCACGGCCATCCAGTCTGCCCTGCACCCCAAAGCCCCATCACAGTGATGAGGAAACAGGTCTAGAGGATCATTTCTTCAATCTTTCCTGGAGGCTAAAGGCTGAAGCCCGAGCTACGTGCTATTAGGCTCCTTCTAAATGGGAGCTTTGGGGATTCTCTCATTACAAGGGGACCACCATTTATCTGAAACAGAAAAAGGAGCATGCCTTAATGCCATTAGACTATGCTTAATGAAAATTTCTCCTTCTCCTTCTCCTTCTCTCCCTCTCCCCCTCCCTCCTCCTCTCTTTCTCTTTCTTCCTTTCAAGCCCACTTCCAAAGCTGACCTGAATCTCCAGCAAAGGCTCTGAACCAATCCAACCACACAGCTTGGGGCCCAGAGAGGCACCATAGAAATGATTTTCATTCCCACGTTATACTCACATCGCTCACAACAGTCAGCAGTTCTACATTCTGCTCTGAAACATGGTTGTTAAGGGGATTTGACTCTAGGTTCAGACAGACCTGCACGGACACCTGTCTCCTCTCCTCACCTACCATGTGAACTTAGGCAAATTGCTTAACCCCACAGGTTCCTCATGGGTAGAATGGGGCCAATAACAGTGGCAGACTCATAGGACTATCGTGGATATGGTGAGATAAAATATGAAAGTGCTTAGAAGAGTGCCTGCCACATGGTCCACGCTCAATCAAGTGCAGCTGTAATAACTTGATGTGGAAACCATAAACCTCCAGTGGGAAGACACTCAACCCTGGTGAACTCTGAGGAGCAGGAACCCCAGATCGTGAATCTTGTGTCTACAGTATTTGGAACACTTGAAATACTGGTTCCCACTGCGGAGGTAAAAGGACAGCATTTGGGCCAATCTGGAGTTAACCACTCCTGGGTACTCAAATGTTACAATGGGGATTTTTGTGGTCTGAGCAATACATGCAAAAACGCAGGTGTCTGTGGCCAGTGAACTTAAACATGAAGCAACAGTCACCCAGCAACAAGCCAGGAACACCTGTTGGTGTCTGTTAGACGCCACCCCAGGGCACAAACCAGCTCTTTCCTCCTGCATCACTGGGTGGATCGACAAACTTTTTCATGTGACTGATTAAGATACTAGTTGTCATCACAACTTCACTTTTTTTTGTTGTTTGTTTTTGTGGGTTCTTTTTTTTTTTTTTTTTTGGTTTGGTTGGTCTTTTTAAATTGAAGTATAGTTGATTTACAATGTTGTGTTAGTTTCTGGTGTACAGCAAAGTGATTCAGTTTTATACACACACATATATATACACATATATATATATCCTTTTTCAGATTCTTTGCCCTTATAGGTTATTATAAAATATTGAGTATAGTTCCCTGTGCTATACAGTAGGACCTTGTTGTTTGTCTGTTTTATACATAGTAGTGTGTATATGTTAATCCCAAACTCCTAATTTATTCCTCCACAACTTTACTTTCTAAATAAACTGTGCCTCCTTTTGGTAAATTCAATGTATTTCCTAGCACCCTTGATTCAATTTGATAAAGATGTGTGGAGTGTTTGCACTGTGGCAGATGCTGTGGGTATTTGAAATGGAGAAAGAATGAAAGTAGGCTTTTTTCGAGTTCTTGCTATGATTAAACAAACTTGTGGGTGTTGTTTATGAATCCCCTGCTCTACTTTGTTTAAGGAGGGTAGATTCAGAGAAAGATCATTTGTGTGACTAGGAGTAAGAAGGTAAAATGGGAAATACTAATGCTTCATGTAAGAACGATGAAGCCATTTCCATGGCCTAAAACAACACAGGTGGATTTCTCATTCCCAGTGCAATGTTCCTGGTCAGCCTATGGCTTCCTTCCACGCGGTGATTCAGGCACCCAGGCTCCTTCCTTCTCGTGGACCTGTCATTCCTTATGGCCTCAAAGTCCCCTGCACCCTAACTGCAGAGGGAAAAGATCATGAAGAAAACCCACCCACTTCTTAAACGCTCCCTCCCAGAAGCGACAGATTCATCCTATTCACATACCACTGGCAAGAGTTAATCACGTGGCCACTCCTGGGTACAGGAAGGCACGAACACGGAATCCTCTTTCCTGTTGGGACAGCAATAATTCCCCAAAGCATAAACTTTTGGTAAGTAGCTAGCTATCTATGTGTATGCAGGTTTGTCCATTGCTATATTATTTTGCCTATTTCCCCCACTCTGACATGAGCTCCATAAGAGCAGGGATTTGTCTTTGTTCATTGTAGAATCCCCGGCTGGTGGTGATGCCGGAACTGAAAGTTGGAGGAGTTGCCCAGGTGGAGAGGTCAGAGAAAGGCCATCCAAGGGGTGGATGGCACGTGAAAAGGCAGGAAGTATGAGGGCGTGGTGTGTTAGGAGAGCTGAATCTGCCTACTCTTGCCAGAGAGAAGAGTGGGGTCTGGGCCAGGGCTTAGCAGGAGCTTGAGTGCAGGGCCCAGAATGGGCAGGGCCCTGGCCTCAGGCTAAGGAGTTGAAATATATCCTTAAGTACCACACAACTCAGAAATTCCCCTCCTAGGTATATACTCACCCAAAAAAGGAAAGAAAAAAGAAAATTATGTCCACACAAAATGTTCATCATAGCCAAAAAGTAGAGACAACCAAAACATCCCCCAATAAATGAATGGATAAACAAGATGTGGTAAATCAATACAATGAAGTAGTACTCAGCCATAAAAAGGAATGAAGGACTGATTCGTGCTACAACTTGGATGAACCTTGAAAACATTACCTAAGTGAAAGAAGCCAGACACAAAAGAGCACATGTTGTATGAGTCCATTTATATGAAATATGCAGAATAGACAAATCCAAAGAGACAGATATAGACTAGTGGCTGCCAGGGGTTCAGAGGAAAGGGGAATGGGGCGTGAGGACTAATGGGTACTAGATTTCTTTGGGGGGAGATGACAATCTTCTGGAATCAGATAGTGGTAATGGTTGCCCAGCTCTGTGAATATACTAAAGACAACAGAATCGTACTCTTTAAAAGGGTGGCCTCTGTAGTACGTGAATTACATCTTAATAAAGCTGTTATTTTAAAAATCTATCCTTAGGACAATAAGAAACCATGAAAGTTTCAAGCAGGTGATGATCATGTGGTCAAGATATGACACTGGTGGTTATGTCCACAGTGGATTGAAGAGGATGGAGAACAGAGCATGCAGCCTGGTCCTCCCAGTGAAATGTAACAAGCAACTGAACTAAGGGCCCAGAATTAACACCCCCCAGGTGAGTTAACACTGGGTCAAAAGACAGAGAAAATGGAGAAAGCACAAAACCAGCTTTGCGGCTCTCCCTGTGAAACCACATCTTCTAAGCTGTGCCAGCAAAACATGCACAGAGGGACTTCCCTGGCAGTCCAGTGGTTAGGACTCGGCGCTTTCACTGCCGTGAGCCTGGGTTTGATCCCTGGTCGAGGAACTAAGATCCCCCAAGCTGCACACTGAGCGGCCAAAAAAAAAAAAAAATGCTCAGAGCCCGAGAAGTACCAGGCATGCCTCTAGTCCTACTTCTTACACTTGAGGAGCTGCTGGGTCGCTATGCCACACATGCTGCTGGCACAGGAATTCACCCCCCAGGCTGTTTGTCTTTTCAGCACCAAAACATGGAGCAAGTTTCCAAGGTTCTCACCCCTGACAATCTATGTTGTGCAACTCTGGCTGCTGGCTCTGTGGTTGACATTTGGTCATTTTTCTTTTAAAGTATTAATAAGTAAATGCACATATCGGAAAGCTATTTGCATATCCTTGGAATAGCAGGGAGCCACGTTTTACGAATTGGTAGGTAAGTGATCCAGGCAGCAAATTCAGTACCCGCCAAATTTGATGCCCTGCCCTACACCAAACTCTACAACTCATTGGGTTTCATGAACACCTACTGTGTGCCAGGGACCAAGTGATACGGAATGGATAGGAAAATGATCTGTGTTCTTAGGAAGTTCATAGGCTGGTGAGAGAGAATGACTCTGAGGCAGATGGGTGTGAGTTTATGGAAGTGCGCTGATGGAGGGATGCACGTGCATCTAGCCCGCGGGGCAGGGAGAAGTCATGGGAGGCTTCCTAGAGGAACACTTCCAGTCTGGGAGGACTCCACGATCTGTGGGCCCTGAGGCTGGCTTTGCATCTATCAGCTCATGGGGTAACTTCCTGGGTGGGAAAACTCAGTGGGCACGCAGAATAAAGGCGGTGGGGGCAGGTGTTTCTGGGATGGCAAAGACGGACCAAACATGAAGACTTTTCATAATATTCCAAGGTAATATTCCAAGGCTAGAGAACAGGAAAATCCAATCTATAGTTGCCTTTGGGAGTTTGTTGACTATGAAGGGCCCCAAGAGAGTCTCCTAGGCTGCTGAAAATGTTCTATATTTTGATTTGGATGATGACTGCAGGAGAGAGAGAAAGAAGAGTCTTTAAGACTACACTGAAGAACAAAACAAAACCCTAGGCCTACTACAATAACTAGACTTATTCATTATATTTTTTTAATAGCACAAAAATTATTTACCATGTAGTTCCTATTTACAAGTGTTTTCTTTTTTTTTTAATTGAAGTATAGTTTATTTACAATGTTGTGTTAGTTTCAGGTATATAGCAATATAGCAAAGTGATTCAGTTTTATATATATATATATATGTAAAAAATATATTTTCTTTTTCAGATTCTTTTCCATTATGGTTTATCATAGGATATTGAATATAGTTCCCTGTGCTAAACAGTAGGACCTTGTTGTTTATCTATTTTATATATAATAGTGTGTATCTCTTAATCCCAAACTCCTAATTTATCCATCCGCCGACCTCCACGTGTTTTCATCTGTGTGATCTCATTTATTTCTCTGAATAAGCCTCAGCTTATTCAGGACACATATTTTATGCCAGAAACTCAAACTCCAATGCATTAAATAACTTGCTCAAAATCATCCAACTAGGAAGTAGCAGAGCCAGGATTTGAATTAATTCTCCTAGCTCATAATTCAGCTATATTCCTGTTACCCAAGCTAGTTTAAAAATTGGGAGCTATTAATGTCACGTTCTAACCACAGGTCGTGCCAAGAAGGCCCAAGAAACATCTCTTAGCTGCTTCTGACATGAACTCCTTTCAACTCAGTTCAGCCAAGCCTCGGTCCAGCCTGTGCCAGGCACAAACTAGCACCTGGGGGACCTGGTGTGAGGGGACATCACCTACACCTTCCAACAGCTCATGGGCTAGTGGAGAAGACAGGTTGTGCACACCTGGTTATGGTCGAAGCAGAGTATGAAACAGGGGCTACGCTAGACACACAAAGGGCCATGGGATGGCAAATGAGGCCGCCATGGTTTTCAGTTGGCATTAATTTCATACCCAATAAGTTTGACTGTCTTGGGAACCAAGCTGGGCAGCTGCCCAGCTCCTGGAAGAGCTGGTTCTATATACTTCTCCTGGTAATTCCTGTCTCCTCTTTTCCACATATTCCCTGAGCCTGGCCTGGGAAGCAAAGGGAGCCTGGAACTTCACTCATCAGCCCCTTCCCTGGAAGTCACATGTTACTATAGCAACACTGACCTCGGTTCTGACATTGTCAGGCACCAGCTGGAAGGTTGGTGCAAACACTGGGTTTCACTGACAAGGTGCAAAGTCTCTGAAATCACTGCCTGATCAAAGTCCCAAGAAGGCCAGCCTCTGACCCTTGAGGGGCAGGAGGCCAACTAACCCAGATTTTTCCCGAGGGCCAGCTGGTGTGATAGGAAGAACGTGAGCTTAACCCAGGTGAACCCAGAAGTGGTCCAACTCTGCCGCTCTGTGCTGCCAGGACCTAAGCCTCAGTCCCTCGTCTGCAGACTGGGGATGATGATGTCTGCCTCACGGAACTGCCCTGAGAATGTGATGAGAGCACCTTTGTCAAATGCCTCGCACGTGGTGCTCTTATAACTGGCACTGAATTCCCACCATGAGGAGAATTTTCAGAGCGTCTCTTTAAAAGCTCTGGCCAGGATTCACTCAATATCTCATTCACATAAACATCCCTCTTTGAAGATTACTTCACACTCCTTAAATGCTAGACTTATCTATTTAAATCCCAGAACAGGATGTCTTCAACTTCGGAAACCGCAGGGTGACCTCGGAGGCCATTGTGCATCCCTGGAAAGGGTGCAGTTCACGTGACAGTCACCTCACTCCATGGCACAGATGAGACGCAGCTGAAATGGTGACTTTAGGTGGGGCCTGCCCTGCAGGCTCTGTGGACAGCCCAGCCACGCAAGTGGAATTCAGTTCCCTAAAGTAGAACAACAGCTCAGGAGGCCCGCAGGGAGGACCAGAGACCTGGGAGGGACAGCCATGAGACAGGACAGAAAAGCCTTAAGAGGTCAAGGACCCACCTTCATCCTTCACAAAGGGTCTTCCCTATACCCTTCAGACAAATGATACTCTATCCTTTAAAAATGAAAGAGTGTCAACCCTCCTGCCCGCTCACTATCAGATTAGTGTGTCCAACTTAGCCGGGATCCCTATCTATCCTGGTGATATGGAAAGAGGTGACAGCTTCAATTGCCATTCAGTCTTTTAGGGAAGCAGGACAATGGAAAAGAGGGCTTGTGTTTCCCGACCCCTCCACCTCCCCTCAGACCATCCCCAGGTTCCCTGTGTCTCTCTTGGATGGTGGAGCCAACGAGAGATTCAGAAAACAACCATCTCAACTCTGAGCAAAGAAACCTGGACCAGGTGCCCACCATCTTAAGAGAGATAAAGTAGTGATTGTCTAGTGCAGAGTCTTAATGATCAGGAGAAAAAGCTAATCCAACCTTTCGGATATGTTCGTGCATCTGTCTCTTTCTCTTCCTTGGGGGGAGGGCGGGGGGGCACAGTTTTGCCTTTAAAAATGGGATTTAATACAACATGAAAAGAATTCTGGACATCAGGATGTGGCGGGATTGAAAGGCAGAATTCGCACAAAGGAAGAGTGACTACTGTGGTATCGCAGATCACAAATTACAAACAGTTGTGTGCAGTCTAAAAACACCGTTCAACAGCTGGTCAAGGAGAAGCAATCTCTTCCCTTTCTCAAACGAGATTAAAAATTAGAGGAATCTAAAATATGGCACAGATGAACTTTTATGAAACAGAAACAGACTCACAGACATAGAGAATAGACTTGTGGTTGCCAAGGGAGAGAGGGGATGGGAAAGGGATGGATTGGGAATTTGGGGTTAGTAGATGCAAACTATTATATACAGAATGGATAAACAACAAGGTCCTACTGTAGAGCACAGAGAACTATATTCAATATTCTATGATAAACCATAATGGAAAAGAATTTATATATATATATATATATATATATATATATATATATATATATGTCTAACTGAATCACTTTGCTGTACATCAGAAGTTAACACAACGTTGTAAATCAACTATATTTCAATTAAAAAAATAAATAAATAAATACAGGGATTTCCCTGGTGGCTCAGTGGTTAAGAATCCGCCAGCCAAAAAAAAAAAAAAAAGAATCCGCCTGCCAAAGCAGGGGACAAGGGTTCGATCCCTGGTCCAGGAAGATCCCACATGCCACGCAGCAACTAAGCCCGTGTGCCACAACTACTGAGCCTGCGCTCTAGAGCCTGTGAGCCACAACTACTGAGCCCGTGCGCCACAAAGACTGAAGCCGACGCCCCCTAGAGCCCGTGCTCCGTAACGAGAGAAGCCGCCGCAATGAGAAGCCCGCGCACCGCAAGGAGGAGTAGCCCCCGCTCGCCGCAACGAGAGAAAACCCGCGCACAGCAACAAAGACCCAACGCAGCCAAAATAAATAAATAAATAAATGAAATATAAATAAATTAAAAAAAAAATACAAAAGGATCCAGATGTCATTTTGCCATGTGCCCTGGGACCCATGGGGCCGTGGCCCTAACCTGTTTCGTAACTTCTCTGAGGATCAGCTCCAAGCACAATAGGCTTCCTCAGATCAAGGTGACCTCTCTCCCAAATGTTTTCCTCGGCTGCTGCTCGCTGGCTCCCTTGCCTGCTAGCGTTACGCAACTTCTCTTATCTGCACGCGAGCAGTTGATAAGTGAACGTCCTTCTGGACACAGCTAATCTCTCCATCAGCCCTCAATCACTTGAGATTATAATGGTTAATTATACTTCGGGTTTGGGGAGCTCATTTTCCCCCTGGTACATTCATGTCTCTGATTTCACCTTCCTGAAACTTTTTTGTCAGAGACACAATGTTTGGTCACTTAAAGCTTCAGCCGCAGCATCAGTTTTCTTGTGTCTAAAATGAGGCAGTTGGGCTTCCCTGGTGGCGCAGTGGTTGAGAATCTGCCTGCCAATGCAGGGGACACGGGTTCGAGCCCTGGTCTGGGAAGATCCCACATGCCGCGGAGCACCTGGGCCCGTGAGCCACAACTACTGAGCCTGCGCGTCTGGAGCCTGTGCTCCGCAACAAGAGAGGCCGTGATAGTGAGAGGCCCGCGCACCGCGATGAACAGTGGCCCCCGCTTGCCGCAGCTAGAGAAAGCCCTCGCACAGAAACGAAGACCCAACACAGCCATAAATAAATAAATAAATAAAATTTAAAAAATAAAATAAAATGAGGCAGCTAGGGACTTCTCTGGCGGTCCAGTGGTTAAGACTTCCCCTTCCAATGAGGGGGTGTGGGTTCCATTCGTGGTCGGGGAGCTAAGATCCCTCTATGCCTCGCGGCCAAAAAACGGAAACATAAAAACAGAAGCAACACTGTAACAAATTCAATAAAGACTTTAAAAATGGTCCACATCAAAAAAAATCTTTAAAAAAAAATAAAAAATAAAATGAGGCAGCTTGACTGGATGAGCTTTTTGTGTTTCAGCCCAAGGAAATGCCGCCCATCGGGGCAGAGCTAGGACAGGGCATCAGATGCCGGCCCCTCTTCTGTTTGGGAGACTGTGCAGCCAACCCTCCTTCCAGAATGATCCTGAACTCTGCGTCCTTTTGAGTTTCCTTTCCTCCGAGTCTACACACCTACCAAAAACCTCACTGTGTAATTTATCCTGTTTCCCAAGTTCCTCTCTGTCTACCTGAGTTCTCCCAGGGACGTACTCCACACCCTTGTTTCCCTAGACGGGCAGGCCCCTCACTCAGGATCCTTCCATAAGCCCGCGACTCTGCTGCTGCCTTCCCCACGCCTTGCCCTCCAGATACCCTTGACAAGCGAGAGGTCACACTCTGGTCCTGCCCCTCCCGGACCTGTTCTTGGCTGGGCAGGGGCTTCCTTTGGCTGAGACTCCACAACCAAGCCATGACTCTTTTGGTTCCAAAACAGGCTCTGGCCCTGAGCCTAGGACAGTAGGTCACACGCCTCCTGGGAGCACGTGGAAATGGGCCCTTCCCATGCGATGCATGAAAACTCAATTACAGAGGTAATCCTGTTTCGAAATGTTGACAAGCAAGGACAAGCCCAGCGGAAGAAGGGCCACTCCAGCCCAATAGACAGATCAGGCTGTTACCAGCTCAACACCAGACCCTCTGAGGGCTCTGCCCCCTCCTCCAGGTCTCCAAAACCAGGGCCCACATCTTTGTCTCCTTCCGTCTGATTCATAACACACACGTATGCATACACAGGCACACATATACATACAAGTGCACGCGCACAAGCACACATGCATACATCTACTCAAACACACCCATGGTGTGCTGACACCATGTTCTGTCCACAGGGGTCTCGGAAGACTTCTCTGACTTTAGAACCCTTGAGTTCTAGGAAAAGGTAAATATTGTGTCAGGATCAGCCTAGCATCAGACATCTCCCTGGAGTGACAAGGAAGTCCACCTCTTCCCCTTACTGCCAATCATGGAACTGAAGTTCCACCATTAGAGATTCATTCCTTTTGACCTCAAAGATCTCTCAGTCTTCAGAGCTCTCTTCTCCCCCAGTAAACTACAAGTAGCTGGGGAAAGGATTATTATGGGCCCCCAGCACCAGTCTTGGCCCTGGATTCATTTTTCAGATGCTTTGGCAGGATGGGAGCAAGGCCCTAGAGAAGGGAAAGCAAAAAGACCTGCGAGAGGATGGTAGCCCAGCGAGGGAGCAGAGGGGACAAGGTGAGCAAGCACCCCAGACACAGTGTCATGCCCAGCCTGCCTGGGCTATGGAAGAAGTGAGCCGTTTCACTCATTCCGTCAACAAATATGAACTGAGAGCTTACTATGTGCCGGGCACCATGCCCGGCACTGGGGATACATGGCAGGCCAAACTAGAGATGGTCCTTGCCTTCATGGAGCTTATGGTCCACTTGCAAGAGAGTGGGGAGAAATTAACCCAAAAAAATCACCCAAATGAACATGTCATTGCAAACCAAGATGAGTGCCCTTAAAGAAGGTGCTACAAGAATAGCACCAAGGACCAACCTAGGCTGGGGGCCAGGAAGACTTTCTGAGGAAGTGATGCTTGAGCTGATCCTAAAGAAGCAGAATTAACCAGAAAAACAGAGAAGAGCAGGCAGTCCAGGGAGAGGGAATTGTGTGTGCAAAGGCCCTGCGGTGGAAAGGAACCACCTAATGCTGCCATTGTGCATAATCCTTACCCTTCAGTAAACTTTGAACTTGAAGGAAAATATTCCCTTCTAAAAATGTATTTCCCTTTCCCTTTCCCCTTCCACTTACCCCTGCCCTTCAATCAATACAGAGTGACACAGAGAAAGGTGAGCTGGGCAGGAGAAAGCCTTAAAAAAACAAAAGCTGCAGACAGCAGCTATGACAGCTATTTCCTGTTTGGTGTCTCTCACCACAAACCTCCTTAGGCAAATAAATTAGCACAGGAAAACATTTTGGAGAAGGGTGTGGAAGAAACACATACTGAAAAGCCAAACATATTCCATCTGCTTTTCTGAGAAGAGCTGCAAGTCTGAGGTAGGGGCCAGAGCGCACTCAACTGTAGGGGCCAAAGAGACTCGTGGACATTTAGTCCTAGGTCTGTGTTTAACCTGGAGGAAGCTGAGGCCCAGAGAGGGGCCGGGATTCACTCACCGGCAGGGCTGAAGCTTGAAGTCCATCTCTTGGCCCTTTGTCCTGTGTTCTCTCCCTGCCTTACTCCCTCTGGGCCCATCAGACCAAACCTGCTGGTTTTCTTCACTCAGACAAGGAATAGTGGGGTTGGAACTGCCCTCTGTGACCACTGTAGGTGATGCTTAATTTTGCCTTGGGTACGGGAGCCCAATGTCCTTGTGTTATGAGGAGGAGGGGGAAGAGGGCTAGATGCTTTACCTCTATATTCGGTTTTCACAATGACCCTGGGTGATAAGGACTCACCTCCCCATTTTATAAATGAGAAAACAGCACGTCTGTGCCCAAGATCAGCCAGATACAGGGCGGCAAGGTGGGATTTTAACCTGGTCTGGTTTGAAAGCCCATACTTTCTCCCCTTTTCCCCATCCCATCCCAGAGGGATATTTCTGTGGAGAAACCTCCTCAGGGTCCCCAAGCTCAGCTGGTTGTCAGTAAAGCCCCCATAACCACCTACTGCCCCTCAGCTCAGATGTGCCTTCTCACACTTGGGGCCGAGGTGCCGATACAGCCCGCCTCGGTCATAATTCCCCAAGAAGACATGCCATTTGTTCCTCTGTCCCAGCCCAGAGGCTGGCTGGGGTGTGGATGTGTGGGCTGGCACTTGATCCTCTCATTTTGGGTGTGTGTCATATTTTTTGTTTTGTTTTGCTTTAGCTCTCCCTCCCAGGAGTTTGAACAGAAAATTCCCAACTCAACAACATACTATTCACATCCTACCAGCTCTGCATGCTCAGAATCTGGTCTTGTTCTGTTCCAGAAAAGCCCACTGGCTGACACTCTCCAAGGAACAATCAAGCAATTTGCAAAGGCCACGCTGTGGGCACTCAGGTCTTGGAGGAGGTGGAGTTCAATAGACCTCACTGGGGTGAGATTACCTACAATGGCATTTCCCAAGGTGCGTTCCAAGGAAGAATAATACGCTGTGGATTATCGGTATTTTTTCCAAAAAAAAGGCAGGTTTTTTGGCTACAGGATTTCTCAAAGCCTTCAACATTCTGTGGCAGAGATGACTAGTTGTCCTCCAATACCCATTCTCTTTGTCTTTCTTTAATAATAGAAACCTCAAATTTTATTTTTATTATTATTTTTTAAACTTTATTTTTTATCTATTTTTTTTTTTGGCTGTGCCACGCAGCTTATGGGATCTTAGTTCCCTGACCAGGGATTGAACCCAGGCCCTCGGCAGTGAGAGCATGGAGTCCTAACCATTGGACTGCCAGGGAATTCCCAGAACCATCACATTTTGGTTGAGCACTTATCTGCCCAGCAAGAGACTTTCTCCCAGCCTCTCTTGCAGCTGCAAATGACCATCTGACTAAGATCTGGACAAGGGAATGTGAGCAGAAGTAATTTGTGTCCCCTCTAGTCATGTCATTGAAAGAAATAAGCCTGTGCTTGACTTGCTTTTTCTCCTTTGTGTTGGCTGGGATGAAATGTGATGACAGGAGCAGGAGCAGCCACTTTGCACCAGAGAGTCACTCAGCCAGCCTTGTACTGCTCACCTCTGGGCTGTTAGTGAGAAAGAAACTCCCATCTTGTTTAAGCCACTATATTTGGGGTTCTCTGATCCATCACCTTAGACTGAATCCTACGTAATTTATGTACTAATGTGCACAATAAATCTCTAAGTGAAGTATATGCAGCACTTTTCAAGCACCTATGACCTTAATACCTACTCTTCAAAACAGCTTAGGAATGTGCTCTTGAAATGCATCTTGGGAAACATGGAAAACACTCTTTTCAACATTCCCAGAACCCCAAGCTCTGACTCAGCCCACAGCCTGCTTGTCCCCAGTTACTCATCCAACAGAGGTTAGAGCACAAACTACCCTCCTCCCAACACTCTTCTAAAGGAATCCACTTCTCTTCTCCAAACCACTGACCTTCTCCTCACAACAGGCCACAAAGCTCCATACCCTGCACATCTAACTTTGGGAGTCCAGGTTCCAGGAGACCATAAAGAAAGAGCTGGCAAATGAGGTAGATCCTCAAATCCTAAAGAGGCTACTAATAAAAAGGTATAGTGTCCCAGTGGGAAAAAAAGGTTTATCCAAAGCAGATAAATGTTCCCAAGCATGAACAAAAAACAGTTCCAGGTAATGGGAAAATTATGTTTAGAAAACAAGTCAAGGGCTCATTTGATGAAAAAAGATAATATTCCCACATCGTACTTAGTGGTGAAAGACTGATAGCTTTTCCTCTAAGATCAGAAATAAGATGTGCCCTCTCACCACTTCTTTTCAGTATTGTACTGGAAGTTCTAGCCAGGGCAATGACGCAACAAAAAGAATTTAAAAGGCATTCAGATTGGAAAGGAAGAAGTAAAACTATTCCCATTTGCAAACGGTATGATTTTGTATATAGAATTGGCCCCCACCACACACACACACACGCAAAACCCTATTAGAACTAATAAATAAGTATAGGAAGGTTGCAGGATACAAAATCAATATACAAAAATCAAGTGTATTTCTGTACACTAGCAAGGAACAATCTGAAAATAAAATTAAGAAAACAATTCCTTTTACAATAGTATCAAAAAGAATGCTTAGAAATAAATTTGACAAAGGAAGTGCAAGAGTTATACACTGAAAACTACAAAACATAGTTGAAAGAAATTAAGAAGATATAAATAAACTGAAGGACATTTCATGTTCATGAATTGGAAGGAAGACATAATGTTGCTAAGATGGCAATACTTCCCAAACTGATACATAGATTTGACACAATTTCTATGAAAATCCCACTGCCTTTATTGCAGAAATTGGCAAACTCATCCTAAAATTTTTCTGAAAATGCACGGAATTCAGAACAGCCAATATAATTGTGCAGAGAACAAAGGTGAAGGACTCACACTTTCTGATTTCAAAACTTACTGCAAAGCTATAGTTATCAAGACTGTGTGGTACAGGAATAAGGATAGACATATAAATCCCTGCAACAGAATTAAGAGTCCAGAAGTAAACCCGTACACATAGGGTCAATTGATTTTCAACAAGGGTGTCAGTACAATTCAATGGGGGGAAAAAATAGTCTTTTCAACATATACTGATATGACAACTGGATATTAACATGCAAAAGAATGGAGTTGGACTCCTACCTCACATCATATACAAAAATTAATTCAAAGTTGACCAAATACCTAAATGTAAGATTTGTATAATCTTATAGAACTCTTAAAAGAAAATATACGAGTAACTCTTCTTGAGCTTTAATTAGGCAATGGTTAGATATGACACCAAAAGCACAGGTGGCAAAAGAGAAATAGATAAATTGGACTTCATCAAAAGTTAGTGCTTCAAAGGACGCTAACAAAAAAGTGAAAAGACAACTGACAAAATAGAAGAAAATATTTTCAAATCAGGTGTCTGGTAAAGAACTTGTATACAGAACACATAGAAAACTCCTACAACTCAACAATAATAAAGACAACTTATTTAAAAACGGGCAAAGGCTGTGAATAGACATTTCTCCAAAGAAGATACACAAATGGCCAATAAACACATAAATAGATGTTCAACATCATTAGTCATCAGGAAAATGCAAATCAAAACTGCAATAAGAAAAAAAAAAACTGCAATAAGATACCACTTTACACCCACTAGGATGGTTATATTCAAAAAGATGAACAACAGCAAGTGTTGCCAAGGGCGTGGAGAAATTGGAGCCCTCATACATTGCTGGTGGGAATGTAAAATGGCGCAGCTGCTATGGAAAAGTTTGACAATTCCTCAAAAAAGTTAAACATAGGGTTATCATATGGCCTAGAAATTCTACTCCTAGTTATATACCAAGAGAAATTAAAACATATATCCACACAAAAATTTATACATGAATATTCATAAGAGCAATATTTGTTAGCCAAAAAGTAGAAACAACCCAAATGTCCCTCAACCAAGGAAAGGATAAAAAAAATATGGTATAGCCATACAGTGGATTATTATTCAGTCATAAAAAGGAATGAAGTAACGATTCACATACAACATGGATGAACCTTGAAAACAGTATGCAAAGGGAAAGAATCTAGATACAAAAGACCACATGTTGTATGATTCCATTTATAAGAAATACCCAGAATAGACAAATCCATAGAGGCAGAGAATTAGATAGTGATGCGTGCACAACTCTGTGAATATAGCTACTCAAAACTACTGAATTGGGAATTCCCTGGCAGTCCAGTGGTTAGGACTCCACACTTTCACTACCAAGGGTGCGGGTTCAATCCCTGGTTCAGGGAACTAAGATCCTGCAAGCCACATGGCGTGGCCAAAAAAATTGTTTTAATTTATTTTAATTAAAACTACCGAAATGTACACTTCAAAATGATGAATGTTTGGGTATGTGAATTACATCTCAATAAAGAAATAAAGAAAATATTTGGGTTCAACCCAAAAGCTTTCCCAGAAATTTGGGGAAAAGAAAAAGGTTAAAAAAAAAAAAAAAAAAAAGAAAAAGGTTAAAGAAAAGGCACTTTATTGAATAGTTTCACAACGCCCTAAAAAACAGATCCAATTAGTAGTTAGCTTTTGAAAATATAAATAAAATTATAAGTACTTATGCTTTGGATTTGTGTTCTACAGGCACATAAGGATTGGAGTTTTTTTTATAACTTGATTCTGATTATCAAAGTAATGTCTGGTTATTTTAGATGTTTTAAGGATAGAAAAGCATAGCTAAGAAAAGTATGGACTCTCCTGTTTTGTATGCCTCTCCCCATCCTCCACAAAAGGCAGGTGGGGGGTGTGGGGGGGTCACTGGCCTCTACAAGCGAAGCCCACTCTATGGGAGACCTTGCATCTGGACCCTCCGGCTCCACTGAAGCCACCTGGACGTGAGCACCCAGGCCAGCACATCAAATCTTCCTCAGCACACAGATTTTATGAGAGCACCATCATCTATAAGTCCTCCAGCTGCCCCAACGTGCCCTGGATTTTGAGTACACCTGGTATTTCCCCTAATTGAAGGAAAGAACCCGTGGCACCTAAAAAGGTGCTAAGAAATGAGGAGAATGGAGATAGAAGAGAAACCCAACTTTCACTAAAACTGCAACCCTCAAATTAAAATTTCCCATCAATCATATGCCAGCATTTCCCTTTAGAGCGCCGAATGAACTGCAAAGTAACACTTTCTCTCGTTTACCATCCTAGTGCCTAGTGCAATGCGGCAGCGCCCAGGGTCCATATTAGAAGTCAAGCGACGTGTTATTTCCACTTGAATACTATTTGGATGGAAATATATTGAAAGAAATCAAGAGAAAAAAAAAAAAGGAAAGCTTACAAAAGACAGACTTCCAGTTCAAACTTTATTTGCATACAAAAATATATTATAATGGGAAAAGCATAGTACTGTCTCCAACTATATATAATTAATTACAAATATTTTCATAAAAGCACTTTAAATTACAGAAAAGCTATGTTTTAAGAGGAAATACAACATTAGCATGAGTCATCTGTTCTAATACTCTGCAAGCAGGTAAACAAAGTCAATTTCTAACTTGCCCAGAGATGAGCCCAAAGGCATTTTTAGGATGAGAATGAGAATGGCCTGGTGGTAGATGAGTAGCATCTCTGGCCCCTCCAGCAGCAAATTCTGTAGCTGATTTTATCAGGTCCTCAGAGCTCTCTGAAGCTTCTGCCTTATGATGAAAGGACCCAGACCTTCTTGCTTCACATACCTGTCAACAGGAGACAGAGAAGGTGATCCACTCACGAAAGCCAACAGTTCCTATGCTGAGCCAGAGCACATCTCTCAGACAGGCATCAAAGCACCAAACTTAATGGCAGGCTTCCCACGTAGTATATGTCTGATTTACTGGTATGACCGGCAGCCTGCTGCAATTTCCATGAAGTCAACAGGCAGGTCACATGGGTCTACTACAAACTGTGCTGCAATTACAATCATCTCTGTCAGAACAGTCTTCTGATGGAGGATGGTACAGCACATAAGAAAATGGGCAACAAAATCTTCCAGTAAACAGAAACTGCACAAGAACTTTCCACCTAATACTTAGGTCTGTCTGAAACCATGTTTAAGAACAGAGTTCTTTTTAAATAACCAGCTTTGGATCTATTTTTTCAGATTCTACCCAGCTATTTAGCAGAGTATAGCATAAAATATTTCTTAAGGAAAATCAACTCTTTCATTGTAAAATGAAAGGGGCTAGGATGCAATTCTCCAGGCCTGTTCTGTGACCGAACAAGGCCCCCCAGGGGTAGAGTTGCTGAAACTGTCATCCGGGAAACTCTAGCTGACCCTTCTGGCTCTTGCAATCCTGTTCTTTGGAAATAGACTGGGTGGATTGATTCTCAGGGTCCCGTCTTCTAGGCACCCCCGTAGCAGTTATGATCTAACATCCTCAGGTCTCAAAATTTTTGGTCACAGAAAATGGGGTGCCATTAGTGTAACTGCCAGTGGGAAACAAGGTACTGCATACTTAATCCAGGTCTTTTAGTAATTGGCGTGGGTCTTTGGTTACAGGGTCTCCCCAAGCCAATTCTCTCTTTGGGGACCCAACCCTCTAGAAGTCAGACCTCACCAAACCCCTGATCTAACTTGTGAAATTTTCTCTGGCCCCTGAGATGGAACCCCCTGGCTTGTCAGTATAATGCTTGATGGTCAATAGGCTGATTTCTTTTCTGAAAAGCCTGGCAGGCCACCATGCTGGTAAGGCTCCAATCTTGCTCTAACTACTACTTTACTCTCCATTTCTCAAACAAAATGCCATTGTTTGCTGGTGGTCAGTTCTCACTGTTTGGAAAGGCACACAGTCTACTTCAATGTAAGCTTACCCTCAGAATTTCTTTCTGAGCCACTAGGGTCCTGTTTCTGAACCTAAAGAAGCCTTATGATGTAACTTCCTGCCCCAGGCAAGCTGGTAAACATTACAGCACTTTATCAGAGGTGCTGGTTGGGTTTTCTGTTTGATTTTTTTTTTTTTTAACTACCAGGCATGTACTCACTTGCTAAAGTTCTGTCGAGATCAGCAATAAAGTCTTCTAGCTCTTTCGTGTCTCCTAGTTTGGCTGAAAAACAAGAGTTGGGGTTCAGTTTCCATATCCAAGACAGCTGATGACTCCGACTTTTCCAGAATTATGCAACCATCTCTTTTTCTTCAGAGACTTTATTAAAGCGTGTCCTGTACCAACCCTAAGTGGCTGCTCCAGTGTTTACTTATAGTCAACTCAGAAACTTGTTCTGAAGATTAGCCTAAATGTTTCTTTCTGGTTTTTGTAGTTCATCACCCCCCCATACCCCACCCCTATCCCAGCAACCAGGAAGAAGTATCTCCCTTCACTACCTTAAAAGTTGGGAGATGCGGGGAGACAGGGACAGGGAAGGAAGATTAAAAGTTTGAACTTTTTGATTGTGCAGGATTTGAGTTAGTCAAAATATTCGGGAAGCACGGCATTGTGTGGAATGGACACCCAGATTCCCTAATTCCTGCTAAACTTCTTCCCTGATGCAATTTTGTTCATGCTATCACTCCAGGGCAATGCTTCAGCCCTCATGGTCCCTCCAGGATGAAATGAACTAAGAACTACAGTTCCGTGTCAAAATGGTACAGAGAAGGCGACAGGAAGCTCCTGGGTCTAGAGAACCTCATCCCATCCAGGTGCCAGCACAGAGCAACGAGTCCTCATTATCATTTTGTTCCCTCTGTATCCTGAGACATGTACTTCTTTCTGTGTATCTTACTTTTTTCCTCTAGAGTTCATCATTCATGCCCTGTCTGAACGCACTACTGGATATTTTAATTAATTAGCCCCCGCTGGCCACAAATAGCTCATTGTCCTTAGCTTTTAAAGTCAATTTGCCACTAGGGCTTTCTTCTCCTCTTTAATTCCTACCTCTTGAGGATCAGGTAACAAATCTGGGCACATTTTAAGCCACTTTCTAGACTGTTCTGTCTCTCTCAATTCAATAGATCCATTACAGACGAAGGGCTGGACAACGGCAGAGTCCCCAGTGACTGCTAACATTGTTCTGTTGAGAAGAGAATTTTAAAATGTCCTTTTGAAAAAGGGGGAAATTCTGCCTTCATGCCAGAGTGAGAAAATGATGGAATCTTCATATTTCTTTTTAACTATGTTCCACTTTTATTGCATTCTGCAACTATTTTCAGCAAGTATAATGTTTCTTAAGGGAAAAAAACTGCTTTTGTTTTCAAAAGGGCACTTGCCCAATATAAAAGAACATTCAGATCTCTGGCTGGAGACACTTTGCTAGTTCCAAAGTATAAGAAACTGCTCATGCATCTTTAAAAACCTTTTCGGCCTATTAATATCCCAGTAGAGGCAGGATGGAGCTGCCATTTTGAATTATGTTAGATCATTACTTGTTTCATAACGATGACCCCATTTAATTGCTAAATTGGTCATCTGAAAGCATTAGTTAAAGAGTTAATGCAAGAAAAAGAACCCACCTTTCTGCAAAGCCTAACTGCTGAGTTTGATGTTCCAGAACCAACCAGTCTTGGGAGGGCACTGTCATTTGACACTGTCTTGATGACACCACAAGAGAGAAAGCAAAGTCTAGAGTCTACATGTCTTTTCTCCCTGTGAATTTGGTTTCCTGCCCCCCAGTTATCTGATTTCACTTTCACGCTGATCAAAATCCTGAGAAATAACAAAATCCACTCCATGCTCTACTATACTAAGATACTAGTCTTCTCTATCACATTTGGGAAAGATCGGTTAGGGGGAAGGGGGAAGAAAGAAGAGGCTGAGGAGCCGGAGGAGGGAGGAAGGAAGCAAAAACACTCACAACCCAACTAATGAACTTACCTTTCCGAGGAGGGACAGCGGGAGAGAGCAGAGCTGGAGTGCTGTCTGTTGGAGAATTCAGTTTTTCATCACTGAAGCTGAAGCTGTTTCTATAAAGTGAATCTGCACCTTTCAGGAAAGAAAACATAACTCATTAGAAACAATTTTCAGTCTTATGGTCTATTGCCAACCAACAGTTTATCTCCAAAAGGAGTAAAGTTATAATGAAAACAGGTTGGTTTCCAGATTTTATATTTATGCCCCCAGATGATTTGAGGCAGGAGGGTGTGCCTGTGTATGTGTGTGAGTGCGTGTCTCCAATTGGGCACACCACAGGCCCTTGCTTCCCTAAAAAAAGAAGGGGGTGACAGGATCATCGTGACCAAACCAGACTCCTTTGTGACAAACCGGAGCCCACTGCCCAGTGGGTGTCTGACAGCTAAGCCAATGCTTGGCCGATGAGGGTGAGGGGCTTCCCTTGGGATTTGAGACATAAGGAACCATCTTTCCTGAAAAATGTCCCTTCTCCCCTCTGAACCCCTTAAAATACAAAGACAAGGTTGGATCCCATGACTTAATAATCCTCCCTGCCTGCTCATGAGAGCGTCTTTGTTGTGGTTTTCCTGAGCTCCTACATTCTGGGGATAAGCTAGAGGGTCAAAGATAAAGATTTCTTCTCCCAGAGGTTGTCTATTACAGTTTGGGTGATTTGCTGCCTCCATTGTCATACCCTCAAAGACCAGAGCAAGAGCAAGGCAAGGTCCCAGAAGCAGGGCTGAGCTGAGTCAAGGAAACCAGCCCAGCTACTAAGTATTCAGATGCCCTTGAGCAAGATAATGTCTCCGGGCCTCAGTTTACCCATCCATAAAATGGGAAGCTGGACTAAATAATCCTTAAAGTCCCTTCCAGCTCTGAAGTTCTGAGATTCTATTTCTCTAAGTCCTGCCAAGGGGGAGGAAACCAACCCATGGCCAGCCAGCCGTGTGGCTGTGACACAGAAAGGAACTGCTGGCTGAGCTGCACTAACTCAAAGGCTCAAAGGCAGACCCGGTGGCGGAAGCAGGATGTGGCCTCTGAGGTCACAAAGGAACAGCCTTCCCAGTTAAAACAAAACACAAAGCCAGGCACAGCTGTAGCAGAGATGAGCTCTGAGAAGGCTGTTCGGGTGAGGGAGGGTGGCTGAACCATGAGGAACTGGCCAGGCTCCCTGTCCTCCTTGGGATTCGCTCAGTTTTATCCAATCACCTCCAGCTCAGGAAAAGGCAAAACCATCTTTCTTTGGTCCCCTTAACTCAAAATGAACAGGACTAAGTTACAAAAGACATGCCAGAATAAAAAAGGGTTTTCAGAAGCAGAGGTTTCTGGTCCTAAGAGAATTCCTCTTCATCACTCAAGACTTCTCCAAGTTCCTGGAGCAGTTCCTGAGGCTTCCTTACTGGGCCTCCCACCCTCCCCTGACCAGGTGGCCCCAGAGCCATCTTGTCTTCCTGGCCGACACACCCATCACGTTCAGTTTTCCAAACATGCCCAACCCTCACAGTCAATTCTTCCTTCTTAGGTCCAGCCCGGGTCACCTAAAAGGACGACAACCATTTTTCAAGGCTTTGATGATGAACACCTACTGAGATCTGAAACACCAAACCTTACCCTTACATTTCCCCAGAAATTATTTCCCAGAATAGTGGTCCTTTGAGAAGAACTGCGTGATCAACGAACTCTAAGAAACACCAAGCACCCCTGGACAGTCCTCTGATATAACCCCACTTTAACATGCCTGAGACATCTTGTGATAAAGAAACAGACTCAGGGACTTCCCTGGTGGTCCAGTGCTTAAGAATCCGCCTTCCAGTGCAGGGTACGCAGGTTCGATCCCTGGTAGGGGAACTAAGATCCCACACGCTATGGGACAACTAAACCTGTGCGCTCTAGGGCCCGCAAGCCACAACGAAGAGCCCGGGCGCCGCAACGAAAGATCCAGCATGCCGCAACTAAGACCCAACTCAGCCAAATAAATAAATAAATATTAAAAAAAAAAAAAAAGAAACCAGCTCAGCCCTATTTCCCCTGGTTTCCTTGCCCTTGGGACACTTTTTCGGTGGCACCTCTATTACTATTTCTCAAGACGCTTGTACTCAGTGGAACTCAACGTGGGAAGCCCTTCTGCTCGCTTGTCAGCTGGGCCGCCCTCTGCAGCAGTCCGGATTTTCTCAAGGGGAGGGCTTTTCCCTACGCACAGGAAAGTGGTCACGCCCATCTCAGACCTACCGCGTCTCGTTACTGCTTGTCGCCACGTCAGAGGCAGGAGAATCGCCCCAAATAGAACCCGAGAGACTTGTGGGGAAAAGATGAAGTAAGACTGAGGGGGCAGGAAAACCACAGAGGGCCCTGGGGAAGCAGGCCTCGTGCCCAGACTCGTGAGCCAGGAGAAAGGAGTATGAGGCCTCTGGGACATTATCCTTGGCTCCAAAGGACACCTGAGAACATCAGCCCCATCCCTGGCCCAGAGTGCTGAACCCGGGACTCGCTGGCAGCACCCCTGGTCTCAGTCTCACCACCACACCCTGCACCGCAGGCCCTTCTCCTGACTTGGGACTTCACCTCTGTTCTGCCCTGACTCTCCATCAATTTAACGTCCGTGTATACTCATCCCTTGGGAGGGGGCAAACACACACACACACACACACACACACACACACACACACAATGTGTTTGCCGCACACACAGGTTGACCAAATGCTGTTGAGTCTGGGGGGAAGGAATGACCTAGACATGGAAAAGGTCATTGCAAAATGGTAGGAAAAAGGAATCCAGTGAGAATTCATGAAAAACTCAGGTAATTCACTTGGTTTTGAGACTCTGTAGCGTCATAGTATACTAAGACCTCACCACGGCTTACGTCTTACCCTTTAGAGCCTGGTGTTTATATGCCTTTTTGATCTAAGTATTTTCCTCAAACTCAGAAAATATATAGACAAACTGTTATTTGACTGACAAATTCAGCTGCCAACTATTAAATGCACTGTTCAAATAATCAGAAGTTGCCTCTTACTGATAATGAACTTGTGCTACTCCCACAGTGAAGGAGGGGAAAAAAAATTCTAGTTACAATACACACACACACACACACACACAATCTCACACACCAGCTCACTGCTACACCTTGATGCCTCTCTATTTCCATGAGTTCCAGTGCACAATCCAGGCCCAACCTGACTCCAGGCTCCAAAGTGTTCAACCATCAAAAGGAAATGAACCCCCAGCACCCCTGAGCCAAACTTCCCCACAGCTGAGTTCCACCCTGTGTTCATAACTGCTCTACACGTCATTCCCCAAAACAATGACCAGGACAACCGCAGCAGCCCCAGAAGCGGCCACCCTAGAGATGTGTGGCACCGAGGCCGTGTGAAAGCTGTGTGACCCTGTGCAAGTCACTTCATCTCTGAGCCTTAGTTTCTTCTCTTGCGAAAGGGGAATCAGTAAGCCAGGCGCTCCATGTGATACCTCTGGTTTTCATTGCTTTTATTTTATTTTCCCGACAAAATGGAGGAAGACACGCTCAGGAGAAGAAAGGTCACCACAGGGAATAAGAAGACTCAAGATTCTGGGCCCGGGCTCCTTCCACTTCTTCAGATAAATTCCTAAGAGAAAATTTATCTTCAGAGGTGCCCTAGAACAAACCTCCCAAGAACAAACCCACAGACACGGAAGTACCCCAAGCTCTAGACCTCTCTTTACCCTTTATCCAATAAAATTTCATTCCACGGACTTACTTACAGTGAACAAGATTTCATGCTAGGTGTATATTAAAAGGGAAGCAAAGCCTGACTTCCCGTTCTTTTCACTCCCCTAGAACTCTATTTCTTGAGTTCTAGAAACAACAGCTCATTAGTCTGATAAAGGACAGGAATGTGTCACAGGCTGATAGCATAGTAATGTATTCTTGCCCCACCCAGTATTAGATGCTGCCGTTAACAGGGGTTCAAGGGACACATAACAGTGATGATATGGGAAACCGCGGCAGGTGGCAAGACTAGATATCTTAGGGCCTTACAACATCTACCGCTATCGGCTCTAAAGCCCCATCAGAAATGTCCTTGGCCAGTCAACTTGGTGCGCTGAAGCCAGGAACCTCGAATTCAGGGACCAAGTTTTCTAAGACATCATCAGAAGCAATGTGAGCGGGCTTCCCTGGTGGCGCAGTGGTTGAGAGTCTGCCTGCTAATGCAGGGGACACGGGTTCGAACCCTGGTCTGGGAAGATCCCACATGCTGCGGAGCAACTGGGCCCGTGAGCCACAACTACTGAGCCTGCGCGTCTGGAGCTTGTGCTCCGCAACATGAGAGGCCACGATAGTGAGACGCCCGCACACCACGATGAAGAGTGGCCCCTACTTGCCGCAACTAGAGAAAGCCCTAGCACAGAAACGAAGACCCAACACAGCCATAAATAAATAAATAAATAAATAAAGAAGCTTTCATTAAAAAAAAAAAAAGCAATGTGAGCATATTAAATATGCAAACATCTAACTACAGGAGCTCCAACAGAGCTTGGGAAACTCAGCTACAAAAACAGAGGCTTGTTTAAAAGGTAGACGTGCTTTTTTTCCTTTGGGGGTGGGGAGAAAGGTAATTTGGTGTTGGCACCAGCGTGTGCTACTCCAGAGGAAAGGGAAACCACAGACAGTAACCCTGGCCCAGAGCTCCTGTAAATATAGAACAATCCCACACATTGCAGGCAAGCAAACGATAGTAATTAACTGAGAAAAAGAAAGCCTTGGACGTGTTTCCCTTTTGCCACAGGGAATGGTATGCGGGAATTGGGGGAGGTGGGTTGAATCTCCTCCTCAAAATCTAAATTCCAACAGCCTCACTGAAAGTGGGATAAAATAAGAAAACGTTTCTCAGTTTCAGCACTATCGCCCCCGATTCCCTTCTGAGACTGCTCAGTCCCTCTAGATACCCCTCCAGGTGTCAGCCAGTGACACCTGTCACCTGCCTGGAATTCCTAACACACATGGGTACACCCTGAGGGCTCCTAACTCCTCACTCTCTCCCGCCTTGAACAAGTTCAAGTTCTGGTCTCAGTGGCTCTTAGGCCAGATCAGCCAACAGGCTACCTGTCATGCATGCCCCACCCCCCACCCCTAGGGCCATACAGTCCCCTCTCCCAGGGCCAAGCTAGAATAGTCGAGGCAAAGAAATACAGACGTTCTAGGTCCTGCACATGCTAAAGAAGCCAATTCCTCATTCCCTACAATGGCCCTGCAAAATCATAATAGCCCCAACATACGGAGTAGACTTCAGACGTTTTCTGTTAAGTAGCAAAACACTTCCCCCCTCAAAGGAAAAAGGAAACTCCAATCCGTCAAAGATATAAGTTCGTATCACCTTTTAAAGTTCCAGTTAATATTAGAAACTTCTTATAAAATCAATTGGTGGAATCATAAATTAACACATTGGTTAAAATTTAGTATCTGATGAGTTAAAATGTCATTAAACACATTTCGGAAGTCATGCTGTATGCTTACAGTTTTGAAAATACTGAAAAAACAACAGATTTTTCAAAATAAGTTCAAACCAAAAATGTTCACAATGCCTGAAGCACCTCTGCGGATCACGTGTGAACCTCACTCACTGCCCCAGCTCCTAACTGTGCCCTTTTACTGCCGAAGTTGAAACTGCTCTCATGAAAGTGCCTGGTGTTGCCTGGTGTTACCTGTTGGAACCGAAATCTAGAAGAAAGAAACAAAAGGAACTATTTTCATCAACCCCCATTTGAATGCCACCCCTAATGTGAAGTTATCTTGCCACTGCTATTTTGGTCCTCTTCATGTCTTAGGAGGATTCCCTGTAAGTGGAAACAGGAAAGAGTATTTCCTTATTAAATATCCGTTCTTCTCTCCTATCTAAGTAACTTGCTTCTCTGGGTGAAAGAAGGAATGTCTACTTTTTCTCCTTTGGATGCAAGCAAGCGAAATATTTTTTAATTGAAGTGTAGTTGATTTACAATATTGTTTATATTGTATAGTATATTGTATAGTTTCAGGTATACAGCAAAGTGATTCAGATATATATATATGCATACATATATTCTTTTTTTATTCTTTTCCATTATAGATTATTACAAGATACTGAATATAGCTCCCTGTGCTATATAATAAATCCTTGCTGTTTATCTATTTTATATATAGTAGTATGTATCTATTAATCCCATATTCCTAATTTATCCCTCTCTCCAGTTCCCCTTTGGTAACCATAAGTTTGTTTTCTATGTCTGAGTCTGTTTCTGTTTTGTAAATAAGTTCATTTGTACTAGTTTTTAGATTCCACATATAAGTGATATCATATAATATTTGTCTTTCTCATCTTTTTTTTTTTTTTGAGAGAAAAGGAAGGGTTCTTCAAAAAACAGGAATGCAGTAGGTACATCTTCAGAGAGATGGAGTTGTAAAAGGTAGAGTGAAAACCAAGGTCCCAAGGGTTTAGACCTTCATACATAACATTTTCACACAAGACACTGGCTCAAATGTCTCTGACCTACGTGACATAGCGTGGCATGTGCGTTTTATTATTTTCTTAAAAGCATCAAACAGAGCAAATATTTTCTTCCTCATCATGAGCTTATGGATGTTTCTAACATCATCATTAAATAACATCCTATCCAGTTCACAGCTAGAGAAAATGAGGCCCACTCCTCATGCAGGGCCCTAAAAGAGCTCAGCCTGGGCTCCACAGATCCGGCCAGGTGACCACTGACTTGAAGAGACACCTTCAAACACAACCACCATTGATAAACAGGCACATGATCCCGGTCCAGTGAGACTTCAAGTCTATCCCGGAGGACCTGGTTCACATACCAGCCAGCCAGCCATGGTGACAGAGCAAGGCCTTAGAGAGAGAGACAGCCCAACTGGTTCCACTATTTTGTCAGAAAAAAGGAGACAACAGTGCCTACATTCCAGGACTGTAGTAGAGATCATAGGAGATACATTTAAAGCAAAGCAAAGAGATCATTAATGGTTAGAGCTAATAAATAATAATAGTAATCATAGTAAAAGCTTGGCAAAAGAGAGCTGCTCTTCCACGCACCACAACTACTGAAACCCATGCACTCTAGGGCCCGCGTGCCGCAACTACTGAGCCTGTGCGCCTAGAGCTCGTGCTCCGCAATAAGAGAAGCCACCACAATGAGAAGCCCGTGCACCACAAGGAAGAATAGACCCCGCTCGCCGCAACTAGAGAAAGCCTGCGTGCAGCAACGAAGACCCAATGCAGCCAAAAAATAAATTAAAAAAAAGAGAGAGAGCTGCTCTTATTACGATCATCCTGGTGTGTCTCCCCTTTGGTGGGCTAAATTTCAGTAGGATCCGCGTCTCTCAAATATTCTCTTCCACAGAAAAGCATTAAACAGACAAATGAGTATAACAAATGTCTGTGATCCATTCTTAGCGGCAATTAAGACACATATTATGCGTCCTTAAGAAATTACTATTTAGATACACACTGCTTCTGCCAGGACTATTTCTAACCTGCCTCGTGGAGGCCAAACTACACATTTATAGAAAAGACTAATGTCATCTGAGCCTTCTTTATACCCTCCCATTTACCTCTCTAACCACCAAACTAAGGGTTAGTTTAACAGTTAACAACAAAAGCAGAAAACAAAGTACACACACATACCCTAAGAAAAACTACAGACTATTCCAAATATCTCCCCCAAAACTGTTAAGAATGTGTTTCGAGTGCCTTTTCTTTGAGGCCTCTGAAACAGATCCCAGATCTGAAACCCTACCCAGAGGGAGTTGCAATCACCCATGAATGGGTGAGCTCAGACCGTATTCTAGCCAAATGCAGCTGTGGTTTAGAAAGGAGCTGTTCTTTGCAAGACAGCGGCACTGGACAGACTGTGCCAGCTTTCTTTCCCACGGGGGAGAGAATTTGTACTTGATGAATAACTTGCTCCATGCCCCAGTAGAAGGAGACATATTTAAGTTTGGCTACGGACATTGAGACAAATTTCAAAATTTTTTAGACTTCTCTTTGAAATTGAAAATAAGCGGTCTGGTCATTAGCAACGAAGTCCAAACATACTGAACGGAAAATTAACAGCATACGATTCCATCCCCTTTCACCTCAAAAGCTGCAATTATTTCTAACACTTGGGCAGGGCTGCCAAGAAAAGTCAAGCTGGAACTCAAGTTTCTGACTCAAAGCCTGAACTGGGTGGCGAGTGGCCTTTATTCCTTTTCAGAAGGACAACTCATGTGTAAGCCTAGGACTATATCTTTGCCCTGTAACAAGGGGGAGCTTCAGATTTCAAAAGAAGGGAATCACAAGGAAAGGTCATTGTTTTTATTTCCAGAGTCAAGGACAACAAAGGGAGTGACATTCATGCTTGTATCCCATCTAGGGAATGAAGCCTCAAGAATTACCCAGAAATGTTTAAAATTCACTTTGAAAAATAGTAAGTAATCCAGGTTGGGTAAAACAGCAGTCACATAATACTGAAAAGTCACCCGATTTGCTATTTGACGCCTAAAAAGGTATCCAAAATCCTTACAGGACATTCGAGTTCCTGGAAAAAATGGTCTCTCTTTTTAACAAGGTTGTTTAGGACAGAGAGACGCTGGGGCTAGTCTGCACTATGAGGAAAGTCACCAGAAAGCAGCTCTGGGTCCATCTCCTCTCTGCCCACCCCCAGCTGGGGGGGGAGTCAGAGCCAGCCGTCCACGTGATGGACCTGCCTGAAGGATGAGGGACACTTTCTAAATACTTGAACTCAGCAGTGCCAGGGATTCTTTCAAAACTTCGGGCAGTGTAGCAACAAGTCTGGGAGCTCAGGGCCAGAAGAAAATGCAAGAAGTGTTTCAAAAATCTCAAGAACGGGAGCTTATGAAACCTTTCCTGGTTTCACAAATATGTCCATATCGTGCCCTCCCATGCGCCCCGACCCCATGCCTGTGGCACTTGCTCCACATCCTCTGAAGATACCGCTGAGAGGGGAAAGAAGGGGGAAGGAGAGGAGGACGGGGAGCCGCGGGAAGGCCTGGCTGGGGTCCCAGGAGTCCTGCCGCTTCGACCCTCCTGCCTCCTGACACCTGCCGGCGGCAGGTAGACCAGCCTGCCCTCCAAGAGCCTTCCCGAGACCATCCTCAGGGGTCTTGCCCCCGCCGGGCCTGCAGCCCCGGAGACGCCTGGAGTCCTAGAGACCGCGCTGAGCTTTGGGGCTAACTCCGCCCGGCCCCGATAAGCAAACTGAGCCCCGAGCCCAGAGCGCTCCTCCGCGGGCCGGGTACGGGGAGTCCGCAGGGCTCCGGCACCTTCCCCGGCGGGGCCACACTTACTCTCCGAGTCGCTGAAGCCGCTGCTGTCGCTGACGCTGGCGCTGCTCCGCCGCTTCATGCGCTCCAGGTGCTCCTCGTAGTGGAAGTGGCGCTCGTGGAAGGGCGACGCGAAGTCGGCCAGCACCGCATCAAACTCGCACAGCGCGTCGCTCAGGTCCCCCGCGTCGGCCGAGTCCAGGGCCGGGGCTGGGGAGGGACAGCGGGCTCAGGTGAGGGTGGGGCGGGGCGGCCGTCCCAGCCCGGGCCCGGCAGGGGCCGCACCGTTCCCGAGGATCGCTAGCTAACGCTGACGGCGCGCTGGCCCGGGGACAGCCCGGCTGCCGCTGCCCGCTGCTCGCTGGTATCTTTTAATACTCTCCACCACCCCCTGAAGTGCGCCTTGGTGTCGTGCCCGTTTTCGAGATAAAGAAACTGAGCCTCGACCCGGGGAAGTTGCAAGCCAAAGGTCACGCAGCTGAGCGACACAGCCGAGCTCTTTCCCACGCGCTGTCGGGGACTCTTCCCCGCGTTCGCTCCCCCGGGGGCGCGTGTGAACCGGGTGGCGGTGGGAGGACTGAGTCAGGATGCGCCCGTGACGTGTCGGGCTCGGACCCGCAGCCCCGCGTGGGGAGGAGGCTGAACCCGCCCCGGGGCAGAGTCCCGCCGGTGAGGCTGGGGGAGGGATGTAACGAGACGACGCGGGATCCCGCTTCTTTCGCGCGAGGCCCGGCTTTAAGGAGACCCCCACTCACCTGCGGCCGCGGCGGCCGCGGGGCTGCCCTGCGCGGCGGGCGGCTTCATGGGCGGGCTAGGCCCGGCGCGCGTCGGGGGGTCCTGCGAGGTCTGGGCGCGGGGATCGTGCAGACGCTCCCGCTGAGGCCGCCCGTCCCCTCTCCTGGCCTCGTCCCGCTCTGCCTGTCCCCTCGCCCGGCTGCGCTCCCGCCGCGCCGCTGCCTGCGCCGTCCGCCCGCCAGATCTTTCCCCGCCCGCAGCCACCCGCAGTCCCGAGGTCTTATAGCCGCGGGCGGGGGCGGGCCGGGGCGGGGCCACGGGAGCCTGGCCGCCGGGTCTGTCCCTGCCGCCGCGCCAGGGACGCCCCTGTCCCCCAGGCACCGCCCTCGCCACGCGCCCGCTGGGGAACCGCAGTGACGCGGAGTCGCCGGAGCCCAGGTTACAGCCCCAAATATTTACCCGCCTCTTTCCCCGCGCGCCCTGACAACGCGCCCCACGAAAGTAGCTTTGGCGACACCAGGGCCCCAAAGAGTTTAGGGCTGGCGCTCAGCTGATTCCCACCCTGTGCGCTAAATCTCCACGAGCCTCAGTTTCATCATCTGTGAAATGGAAATGCTGAGCCTCCTGGGTTTGTTGTGAGGAATAAAGTAGACGAAAGCCAAGCCAAGCCGTGGAAGACCCAGACCCATATAAGAGCCGCAGAGGGAGTCTCCCGCGTGTCCCCTCCCCATTGCCCCCAAGGGACTTGAGGATTGTGGGCGGATGGAGTAGAGAGGGTAGGGGGCCAGAGGGACAGAAGTCGGTGGAGTCCAGGAGTTGACGAACCTTAATTGTTCCCATCCCCGAGCCCCAGAGCCTGACTACAGTCCTGGGTGTTCACGGCAGCCCCGACTTTGTTCGGGAGGAGTTTGTT
Organism: Balaenoptera physalus; assembly: GCF_965194825.1. Lineage (NCBI taxonomy): Eukaryota > Metazoa > Chordata > Mammalia > Artiodactyla > Balaenopteridae > Balaenoptera > Balaenoptera physalus. The sequence continues at coordinate 56,553,847 of NC_138899.1, read as the reverse complement.
AAGAGAACAAATTACTACGTAGATGGAGTGCGAACCCGGCGCCTCTCGGTGTCCACACTGAGCCACCTCGCCCAGCCGCCTGGCAGGGGACGAGTCCTGACCGTGAAAGCCGTGCACACTGTGCTGCCCGATGCGGTAGCCACTTGCCACAGGTGGCTTCTTAAATGCAAAGCAACTAAAATAGAATAAAGTGAAATTTTCAGTCCCTCAGTTGCACTAGACACATATCAAGTGCTCAACAGCCATCCTCGCTCCAAGTCCTATTGGACGGCGCTCCCAGTGTCTCTGACCCTCAAACCGGTCTCAGAGGGAAAGGAGGCATCTTACTGCGGTTATCAAGGGCCTCCTAGGGCAGGTCTTGGCGTGCACCATTTCCAGGCCCACAGCAACCCTGAGAGGTAGAACTACTGCTTCTGTTCTACACAGGAGGAAACTGAGGCACAGAGAGGCTAGGTGATAAGCTAGTCACATAGTGATGGAAAGGCAGGTCTGACGGAAGCAACCTCAGTGTCCATCGACAGATGAATGGATAAAGAAGATGTGGCACATATATACAATGGAATATTACTCAGCCATAAAAAGAAACGAAATTGAGTTATTTGTAGTGAGGTGGATGGACCTAGAGTCTGTCATACAGAGTGAAGTAAGTGAGAAAGAGAAAAACAAATACCGTACGCTAACACATATATATGGAATCTTAAAAAAAAATGGTTCTGATGAACCTAGGGGCAGGACAAGAACAAAGACGCAGATGTAGAGAATGGACTTGAGGACATGGGGAGGGGGAAGTGAAGCTGGTCGAAGTGAGAGAGTGGCATGGACATATATACACTACCAAATGTAAAATAGATAGCTAGCGGGAAGCAGCCGCATAGCACAGGGAGATCAGCTCGGTGCTTTGTGACCACCTAGAGCGGTGGGATAGGGAGGGTGGGAGGGAGACGCAAGAGGGAAGAGATATGGGGATATATGTTTATGTATAGCTGATTCACTTTGTTATACAGCAGAAACTAACACACCATTGTAAAGCAATTATACTCCAATAAAAATGATAAAAAAAAAAAAAGAAGGCAAGTCTGTATGGTTTCAGAGCCACTTTGGGCTTCACCACACCCTCCCTTTCTCCACAGTGCAAGGTGGAGAACTGAGCAGACAGGAGGAAGAGGCTCCAGATAAGAGTGCAGATAACCCAGGTCCTTGAAGCAGCAGTCAAGGCATGTGCATCTTTTTCCTTCCTTTTCCCACCTCCCTTATTCAATTCTTTTTTCTCTCCTCATGCTCTTTGACTTGCTGTGGTACCCACTGGGCATGCCCTGGGATAACGGAGCAGCAGCCCGTCTGGGAGTTGAGGCCAGGGAGCTACCTTCCAAATGAAGCTCTCCCTCTTTGGTCAGGCTGGGGTGTAGGGTGGCGGACACCCCAGCCCAGCTCTTGCCTGATGGCTCAGGGGCCCTCTCAGCTAAAGAATCAGTTAAGCTGATCTTCAAAAGAGCCTACAGAACAGCCCCACTTTTTAACAGACATGCCAGTTTACTAAGAGAGTGACAGTGAAGATCACCTATTTCTACCAGGAGAAGTTGGTTGGTTGGTGTCTTCTGCACCCCATTGTAAGGGAACTCCCTTGCCCAAGTGCTGGGGAGATAAACGGGCAGGGGCCTCAACTCAAAGTGTCACCACCTCTAGGACGGTGTCACTTCCATTATGGAGAACTACTGCTCCCTCTCTTTCCTAATTATAAATATAATATGAATGTACAGGAAAATATAGAGAATTCAGTAATAGCACTCTGTGTACCCACCAATGAGAACTAACACATGTTAATATTTTGTCATTTTTGCTTCAGATTTTTTTGAGATATAACTTATATATGATATAGTATGCAAATCTTGAGTGCACAGTTTGGTAAGTTCCTACCTGTATATACACCTGTGTAATTACTATCCAGATCAAGATGTAGTATTTTGTCATCACCCCAGAAGGGTTCTCTATGCCATTTTGCAGTCAATAGCACCCCATAAGTAACCCCTATGGCAACCCCCGTTCTGAATTCTGTCACCAGGAATTACTTTTGCCGACTAAAACTCCTTAAAATCATACTGTATGTACTCTTTTCTATCTGGCTTCTTTTGTTTAACATAATGTCCAGGAGGTTCATCCACGTTGTCGCGGTCTGAATCCGTCCTCCTGTTGGTGGAGATTTGAGTTGTGTTGCTGCCGTTGCTACTGTAATGTAGTGCAGCAAGGAGTATTCCTGCACATGTCTCCCAGCGTACAAGAGTAAGAGTCTCTAGGGTATATATCTAGAAGTAGAATAACCAAATGGTATGAGTATCTCTAGTCATTGGCTAGTATAAATAAAGCTGCCGTGTACAGCATGGGCATTTCTTTTGGTGCACATAAATACTCACTTCTCTTGGATTTATACCTAACCTAGAAGTGAATTTCCGAATCACAGGATAGGCATCTGTTTAGCTTTTGAAGATACTGCCAAAGAGTTTTCTGAAGTGGTTGAATGAATCTACGTTCCCGCCAGCCATGTAGAAGAATCCCAGTTGTTCCATATTTGTGTCGACACATGATATTGTTAGACTCATTCATTTTAGCCATACTGGTAACTGTGTACTAGTATCTTAGTGTGGGTTCTTTTTTCTTCTTCCTGTAGCTTTAATTCACATTTCCGTAATAAGTAATTAAATTGACCACCTTTTCATATGCTTCAAACATTTCTTAACAAGAGAAATTGAACAATGCAGAAAAAGTTGAAATCCCCTTTTTCATCCTTCCAAGTCCTATCCGCTCCCTCCCCAGAGAGGAGCATTACCATGAATTTGGTAAGTACCCTCCCAGTCCACGTTTTTGTACCTAAACTATATTTATATGTTTACATTAAAAAATATAGTATTGCTTTGTATGATTTTTAAATTTACATAACTAATGTGAACATGCTTTGTTTTCATTCAACTTTGTTTTTACATATGTTGGTACACACAGATCTAATTTATGCAACTAGATCTAGTTTATTTATTTTTATCGGCCAAATAGAATTCTATTGAATGACTACAGAATAATTTATTTATCCGCTCTCAAGTTGATGGACACTTGGGTTGTTTCCACTCTTTCTCTCTCACCAACAATACTTAGCTAACATGCTCTTACCTATCTCTTAGTGTACACATGCGAGTCCACTTCTCTGTTCACCTTGAATCCTTTCCTAGAACCAGACGAAAGGCAAAAGTTAAACCCTCTGTCCCTTGAGCCTTCTGGCTGGGTTCCATTTTCTGTTCCAGGGCTTCCTGTGGTCCCCAGTCACCTGATCATAGTGATGAAGATGGTAAGTAACCTCACCGTGCAGATGTGACCTCTTCCCTCACTGAGGAGGGCTGGGGAGCCTTGTCTTTCATGAGCCCTGAACCTAAATTAACCATAAAATCTTTACACTAGAGTTTATACATATTTCAAGTTACAGAGGTCACTCATTCACACAGGTCTCCTTTGAGAAAAAAACTTGAGGTAGCTTATAATTTTGAAACAGGAAATCAGAACTTCTTTCATTTTTAAAGACCAGTTCTTTATCTTAATTGGCATCTCTTCCCCTTGTACACTGTTAACCACTGTCTCCTTAAAGCTTTTCTTGAATATCCATCTAATCACCTCACCATTTCTTCTCAGGGCCCTGTTGAATCCTCCTCTTCATAATTAAAGTCTGAGTCCCCTACAGGTCTCTCCTTGATCTTTTCTTCTCATCTATACTTTTGCCAGGCTATCTCATCCCCTCTCAAGATTGTAACTAACATTTACAAGTTTTCAAATTTCTATTTCCAGATGAGATTTTTTTTCTCCTTAGGTCTCCTATAGCCAATCATCAAAAACTCCTAGCATTCCTTTACAGACACTGTGTGGAAGAAACTTCTGTTTCCTAATATCAGCTCTCCCCTTCGGACCCACGGATTCCTGCAATAAAGACTGTATTTCCCAACCTCCCTTGCAATTGGGAGTGGTCATGTGACTTGATTCTGGACCACAGGCTTTGAGCAGAGATATTCTATGCAAACCTCTAGAATGTAATCTCAAGGGAAGGGGGCAGGCACCCTCATCCTTGCTTCTCCCTGATGGATAGAAGACAGACTTGCAGCTGGATTTCACACCATGAGGTGGAAGCCATATATTGAAGATGGTGGCAAAAGGATAGAAGAATCCCAGATCCTGATGTCTTGGTGCCTCCATACCAACCGAACCCTGGTGAGAGACCTACATGAGAGAAAAATAAAAGACAATGTCTGGGATAGGGAGGGTGGGAGAGAGATGCAAGAGGGAGGAGATACGGGGATATATGTATATGTATAGCTGATTCACTTTGATATACAGCAGAAACTAACACACCATTGTAAAGCAATTATACTCCAATAAAGATGTTAAAAAAAAAAGACAATGTCCATCTTGTGTAAGCCACTATTGTGGGGATTTCTGACCCTTATAATTGAACCTCATCCTAACACCTAATACTTTACGTGAATCTCATCAGGAATCCCTCAACTCTGGAGGTGTAAGAGATAGTCACTTCCTTATTGCTTAAGCAAGTTTGAGTTATGTTTCATTAACTGTATTAGTTTTCTAGGTCAGCCGTAACAAAGTACCACAGACTAGGTGGTTAAAACAAAAGAAATTTATTCTCTCACAGTTCTGGAGGCTAGAAGTCCACAATCAAGGTGTCAGCAGGGTTGGTTCCTTCTGAAGGCTGTGAGGGAGAATCTGTTCCATGCGTCTCCCCTAGCTTCTGGTGGTTTGCTGGCAATATTTGGCTTTCTTTGGCTTGTAGATGCATCACCCTGATCTCTGCCTCCATCTTCACATGGTCTTTCTCCTGTATGTTTTTGTCTGTGTATCTTCTCGTCTTCTTAGGACACCAGTCATACTGGATTAGGGTCCACCCTAATCCAGTATGACCTCATCTTAACTTGATTACATCTGTAAAGACCCTTTTTCCAAATAAGGTCACATTCACAGGTACAAGGGGTGAAGACTTCAACATATCGTTGGGGTAGGGGCGTGACCATTCAACTCACAATAGTGATATAAGCCAAAAATTGACCTATAGTAGTGAAAATCATCTTAAAGAAGAGAGTAATGTTACACTACCTGGTTTCAAGACTTCCTGTAAAGTTACATTTATTAAAACGGTGGTATTGGCCAAGGATTGGCAAATAGACCAATGGGACAGACAGGAGCTCAGAAATACATACACACATACCTAGTTAATTGATTTATGAGAAAGGTGTCAATGCAATTCAACAAGGAAATAAAAATCTTTTCAACAAGTGGTGCTGGAAGAACTAGATATCTGTACAGAAAAAAATTTACAATAACACCTTCTATACACCCTACACAAAAATTAGCTTGCAATGGATCATAGACCTAAACATAAAAGCTAAATTTGAAAAGTTTCTAGAAGAAAACATAAGAGAATATCCTCAAGACTTGGACGTAGGGAAAGATTTTTGGATGGTATATAAAAAGCACTAATTATTCTTTTAATTGAGAAATCAGACTTCACCAAAATTTAAAACTTTTGTTCATCAGATGTTATTACAAAAAGAAAAAGGCAAGCCCCAGACTGAAAGAAAATGTGGAAATCCATATAACAGACACAGGATTTGTTTTTAGGACATAGAAAGATTATCTACAAATTAATAATAAAAAAACAACCAACCTAGGAAAAACAAAACATGGGCAAAACATTTGAACACGCACCTCACAAAAGAGGATATAGGAATGACTAATAAACACATGAAAAGTCAAACATGCAATTACACTGTGATCTAGCAATTCTTCTACATTTTTATCCAAGAAAAGTAAAAAACAATATAAGAATGAATTTTTACTCATAATAGCCAAACACTAGTAAAAACCCAAATGTCCATAAACAGAAGAATAGACACACAACTGTGGTACAGTCATATACCAGAATACTGCTCAGCAAAGAAGCAACAAACTACTGACACAAGACAACATGGACGAATCTTAGGAATACGATGCTTGCCAAAGGATGCTGCAGCGGGTTGAATAACAGCCTCTCAAAGACATTCAACTCTAATCCCCGCAGCAACATGGCAGAAGGGAATGTTGATAATGGGGGAGGCTGTGTTTGTGTGAGGGCAGGAGGTATATGGAAAGTCTCTGTACTTTCCACACAATTTTGCTGTGAACCTAAAACTGCTCTTCAAAGTAAAGTCTATTTAAAAAAAAAAAAAAAACAGTAAATGAAGTCATGGCATAGAAAACAAGTGACCTTTCAAAGAAAGAAAAATACCTCCACGTGATTTTTTTTTACAGAGTTATCTCAATATAATCAACATACAATAAACTGCACAGATTTTGAATATACAATTTGAAAAGTTTTGACATCTGTTCATAAGATAGTGAATGTAGCCACCACCCACAAAGGTTTCCTCCTGCCCCATTGTCATCCCCTCCAGCCCCATTCTCAGGCAACAACTAATCTGCTGTCTGTCACTGTAGATTAGTTTGCATTTACTAGAATTTTAAATAAATGGAATCATACAGTATGTACTCTCTTTCTGTAATTATTTTGAGATTCATCCATGTTGTTGTGGGTATCAATAGCTCACTTATTTTTACTGCTAAATAATATTCCATTGTATGGATATACCACAATTTGTTTATCTATTCACCGGTTGATGGACATTTGGGTTGGTTCTAGTTTTGACTATTACAAATAAAGCTGGTACACAAGTACGGGCAGATGGTTTTGTTTCTCTTGGATATATACCTAAGAGTAGAAAGACTGGATCATACAGTAGGTGTGCTTTTAACTTTTAACTCTTAAAGAAAGAAAATACTTTAATGTGATTTTAAACAAAAACAACCCACTGTGAGTCTCAGGCAGAATCAAGACAGGAGTTTCCCTAGTGCCAGGTTCTAAGACTTTCTGCTGCCACCATCTGGGGAGCACAAAGAGGAGAGAGCCGTCCCCAGAAGTCCACTCCCAGCACCAGGATCTTGTCCTGTTTTCTCTGCTCTCTCCTGCAATGTTGCCTCCATCCCATCATACCCACAGCCCGCAGCCATTCAAAAGCCATTTGCCTAATTTGATTACGGGTGAAGAATTGGAGTGGTTCAAGCCACAAACATAACTCAGTGGGAAAGAAGAACATGGGCTTAAAGCTACTCTCCAGCCCTTTGTAGCATCTTAATGTCACAGAGGAAAAAAGAACTTCTAATTCTGGAAATGAGCTAGCACTCTTTTTGCACCCCAAACCACCTTGGCAAGTTGCAGAGGTGCTATTTATTCCAGCGTCAGGCACAAGGTATGTACTTAATTTTCATTTGAATGAATGAATGTCTACCACACACATTCCTCTAATTAGTCACAAAAGAGACAGTTGGAGAGAAAAACAAATATCGTATATTAACGCATGTATGTGGAACCTAGAAAAATGGTACAAATGAGCCGGTTTGCAGGGCAGAAGTTGAGACACAGATGTAGAGAACAGACATATGGACACCAAGGGGGAAAACCGCAGTGGGGTGGGGATGGTGGTGTGCTGAATTGGGTGATTGGGATTGACATGTATACACTGATGTGTATAAAATTGATGACTAATAAGAACCTGCAGTATAAAAAAACAAACAAACAAACAAAAAAACAACTAATACTAAACTTTCTTTGGGTTATTTGTATGGAAATATGTTAATATAAATGTTTCAGACACTACATGAAATTTCTAAAAATCTTATATGTTCTGGTGTAATGTTATAAGTCATAATTCTAGTTATTACTTTAAAATGTATATCTCAGAAATAACTAAATGTCCTTGTCAATTGCATTATTATGAACTTTCATCAAATCTTTAACTGTGTCATTTTTAAGTCTTTTGTCATTTACAGACAGTTCTGGGTGTACTCTGATGCTTTCGCAAAAATGTTCCTATAAAAGGGTTTCATCTTCAAGGAATTCATGGAAAAGACTCTGACAAGTACAGGTTTCTGGTAACTGACTATACTGCTGAACTGAATGAATAAGCATTTTCAGAACTCTAATGGAAAACTGATGAATTCATAAAAGTGCTAACAAAAGATCAAGATGAAAAAAAAAAATTAATTACATGGGACTGAGTGAACTGATGAGGATGAGTATAATTTTTGTGACTTTCTGTTTGATTAAAAAAAAAAAAAAAAAGATACAGTTGGTTTCAGGCAAGAGCATGTAGTAAACTAGGGGTCAGAAGGCCTGGACTCTGGTGCCTGCCTTGCCATTAATCTACCTGTGTACTAGGGGGAGGACATGGAACTTTTCTGAGCTTCGATTTCCTTAAATGTAAGATAAGAAAACAACCTGACTTCTTTAGCTTTGGGGCCATTTAAATAAGATGACACACGCAAAAATCCTTTATAAAATGTGTACATTTACAAATTTATCTACAAATGTATTAGCAAATAAAAACAGTTCTACAATATGACTTTTTTTTACATTGTCTTCCAAAATCTCAAACCTGGCTCATACATTTAGCTCTACTTTGTTAGGAAGTTAAGGAAGAACAAATTTTTGCCAAGCCTAGTAAACCAAGCAGTTGAGCCACAAAGAGTTGAATTGACTTTCCAAAGATCCAGGGAGTCATTTTTCCGGCAAACTCGAATCTGGCACTCCTTTCTGAGGACAAGTTCATCTCCTCTTTATCTCCGGGTTTCCATCAGCACTTCTCTGTACTGCTGTAAACCTCTGACACTGTTAAATGTGGAGCTGGCTTAGTCAGTCTACCTGAAAGCAAATGCTAATTTCACCATTACACTATAGAGAATAATTAACTCGATTATTTTATAAGTGGTGTTAGTTAATCTTCTCAGATAAAGACCACCTAGCTCAGGACTTCCCTGGTTGTGCAGTGGTTAAGAATCCACCTGCCAATGCAGGGGACACGGGTTTGATCCCTGGTCGGGGAAGCTCCCACATGCCGCGGAGCAACTAAGTCCGTGCGCTACAACTACTGAGCCTGTGCTCTGGAGCCTGCGAGCCACAACTACTGAACCCGTGTGCCACAACTACTGAAGCCCACGCACCTAGAGCCCATGCTCCGCAAGAAGAGAAGCCACTGCAATGAGAAGCCCACGCACCACAACAAAGTGTAGCCCCCGCTCGCCGCAGCTAGAGAAAGCCCGCCGCAGCAGTGAAGACCCAATGCAGCCAAAAATAAATTAAAAAAAAAAAAGACCACCTAGCTCAAATACATAGTCCAATATTTTAAAATTACAGTAAAACTAACAGTCCATTAATGCAAGAGATTATTTCCACCGTTGTTAGGGGGGGAAAAAAAGACATACAGAGATCTAAAATTCAGAATGGGCCAAATCTTCATTTGACCTTTATTTGCCTCCAGCTTTACATTGCCCATCCCCACTACCCAGGGTTTATTCTGGATGAACATCTGATTTGGGTTGGGGTTGGGGGACAGGACTGTAGATGTGAAGTGGTAAATCATGGCCGTCTGAGGTCCTGACAGTGGATTCTCCATCTTCTACGTTCCATGACACTGTTTCGTGCATTCCAGTCGGATCACTTGACTCTTTCCTATGTTCTAACACAGATGCCCACATGAGTAGAAATGAATAAATGAAGAAACACACACACTTAGCAGACACACCACTAGCATTGTACGTATGGAAAGAAGTAGAGAGAAGAACGCAAAATTCCCTTCTGAATAACACCTTTTACCAGACTCTCCTGGTAGAGAAAACTTTGAGATGACCATACTAATTGCAATGAAATATAAATAAGGCAATGACAGGTTTTCAATAATAAAAAACAGACCAGCTACAGGGGTTCCCAGGGTGGTGAAAGTAACATACCTCCTGACCCCACCCTGTGGAGAGGAACTTACTATAAAGCTATCCTCTTCTCTCCCTGGATGATACTTTCATCCTCTTGAAATACTCTTCAAAAGGATGACCTTTTGAGAAGGAAATGTAGTCTAACTTTTTTAAAAATTAAGAGTTTGGGTAACTTTGCATGAAAAAGAAACAAAGAAAGCAGGTTCTATGTTGTCAACATAGTAGAAAATTTTAGTGTTCAGTAAAACCTCATACTGTAAGTAAAGTAGAATCCAGTAACTTAATATGTTCAATGGGAAAAAAACATCAATGTGAGTACAGAACTTTTAAGCTCTCTCATTGAATGTGTCCCAACATCAGCAGCTGTTCTTTGGTTCATCCCCAAAACATGAACATCACTAAGAGTAGGAATTTGTTCTCTAATTTCACTAAATGGAAAAAGGACTCCTTGGAGAGAAGCTTACTGAATATCTTAGGGAAGGGGAAAAAAATCAGTTTGAATCTGGATTATCTTGTTTCCAGAGAGCAAAGATGCTTTTCAAAAACAGCTGCAGTCGAGTAACTCAGAGTGAGCTCCCACTTGGCATGTAATGACAATTTAAGTTTTATCATCTTCATATACAGTGTAAATGAGTGGTTCTCAAACTTGAGAGAGCATCAGAACCATCTGGAGGTGTTAAAACCCACATTGCGGGGCCCACCCCCAGAAGTCTGTAACAGGGCCCAGGAATCTGCATTTCTAACAGATTTCCAGGTGAAACTGCTGCTGGTGGTCCAGAGACCACACTTTGAGAACCATTGGTATAAATGATCTTAGTTGAACTGGGCGATTCTGTGAGCATCTATGAGTTCATTATGATCCTCAAAAGAAAAAGTCAATATAAAATGTACAGAAAGGCAGTTGTAAAAAAAATTAAATTTCTTAACATACATGGATATTTGTATCTTCCTTTTAAGTACGTGTTGGTTTATAAAGCATAGTTCTTTTAAAATCTGTGAAGCAATGAATAGATATCCACAGGTACCAAAAGCAGGAAAAACGAAATAACATGATAGAAAGAAATCCGGTCCTCAGTCAACACTACTAGAACACAATAACTAATCAAAATTCTTGTGTTCAAAGATGACAAACTAGCCAAATGGCCCAAAGAAGAGAATTAACTTGGTACCTCATCATCTAGGGGGAAAAAACCTCTAAATGCTCATTGTAATAAGATGTTCACACACTCATAGCTCAGTGATATATTTTCAATTAATATATCAAATGAGGTTAATATATAATAATGGCAAGACAATGAGTTTGGCAATGTCAGCCATGTGAAACCCAAACCGACATCCTTTCCGAGGAAGACGTAAGTTTCATAAACTAAAATCTATGAGAAAGTAATAGACTTAAAATTCCCACTGATAAAACCAGGTGCAACTGAAGTATAAAAGGTATTTAACTAAAGACTCAGGTTTACATTACCGTGGACTATAAAACCAAATTGAGGTATCCACCAAGAACCAATCAGTGGACAATACACAAGGTCTAATATTGTCTTGCTTTGTTTTTATCTTTAGAATCTGGTAAGATTACTACAACCACAGGAAAATGCAGAAATAGAATCAGGTCAAATTACTGTTAACTCCAAGGGGATGTCCCTGAGGAGATATAAGAATAAACGTAAGAATAAGAACAAAATAAGGATAAAAGCTTATAAACTGCACAAAGGCTGACATGTGAAGGCTAACAGCAGTTTTATTCATAATAGTCAAAACCTGGAAACTATCCAAATCCCCATTAATAAGTGAATGAATAAGCAAATTGCAGCACATCCATACTATGAAATACTACTCAGCAAAAAAAAGGAACGAAGTATTGATACATGCTACAATACAAATGAATCTCAAAAATATCATAAGCCAAAGAAGTTAGACAAGAGTACCCACAGTATGATCTTTTTACTTTTCTTTTTTAAGGCACGATCTTTGTGTTAGTGTATGTGGAATAATTCTTTAGCTGTTTAAAATATTTATAAGGAGTTAGTTTATTGGACTGGTGACTTCATCAAATGTTTAGAAAATTTTGATAAGACAGTTTTCAGTCAATGTTGAAATGCATGGGGGGATTCAATTTGTCAAAATTCAATGTTTTAATTTATTGGTTGTGGAAGTCATGTAAATACTCAAAAGGATATAAATTTCAGTGATTAAAGGAATGTTAATTGTTCAAAATATGCATAAGAGGAATACACTGTTACATTAAATAAGGCATAATAGGAGGAAGTGGTCCTCGCTTGCACAAAAGCCTCTTACACATTCAATAATGCATCAGCATGCATCAAACAAACACCTCCAGTCTTGGTCAGCACGAACACACGCATTTGGCAAAGTTCTCATCAGTGTGCATAGATGATCCTGGGTTCTGTTTTTTCCACTTAATGACATTTCATATGTACACTATTAGCTATAGAAATAGCCCACAGGACTTCCCTGGTGGTGCAGTGGTTAAAAATCCGCCTGCCAATGCAGGGGACACGGGTTCGAGCCCTGGTCCAGGAAGATCCCACATGCTGCAGAGCAACTAAGCCTGCAAGCCACAACTACCGAGCTTGCACTGTAGGAGCCGCATGCCGAAACTACCGAGCCCTCGTGCTGCAACTACTGAAGCCTGCATGCCTAGAGCCCGTGCTCCGCAACAAGAGAAGCCACTGCAATGAGAAGCCCTCGCACCGCAACGAAGAGTAGCCCCCGCTCGCCGCAACTAGAGAAAGCCCGCTCACAGCAACGAAGACCCAACGCAGCCAAAAAGAAAAGAAAAGAAATAGCCCACAACGTTGTTGTTTTTGAGATTCTGATAAGGCATCTGTGATATACCATAGTTTGCTGACCTTTTCCTCCATTGTTGGGGCTTAAGTTCAAAGTCATTAAAAATTATAGTTACCAATCGTTTCTTTCTCGCCATGGTACACTAGCAATACCCAGACCTGGCTCAGAATCCCAGCTCCACCTTGTCATAGCCATGTGACCTTGAGCAGACCACCTGACCTTTCTGATCCTTACTTATCCCAGGGTTTCCAAAAAGGATAAAATAAGGCACACCTGCAGCTCCTGGCACATAGTAGGTGCTCAGAAATGTTGAGCCCTGCAGGGGGCGAGGGCTCTATCCTTGGTAGGGGAACTGAGATTAAAAAAAAAAAGAAAGAAAGAAAGAAAGAAAAGGAAAAGAAATGTTGAGCCTTAGATCTAACATGTATTTTCCTGATGTACATACTCTTCAGAGCATCCAAGCCTTTCAGTTTTAGTGTAACAATTATACCACTTTGGGCCTGATATTCTTCATATTCTAGCCATAATCTTCACTGCTTTTCTTTTTTGAGAGTTGATTTACACTTCCATTTTTCATTCCTTCAATCCATTATATTCCTAAGTTTTGTTTGTTGTGTTTGTGTTTTTGCTGCTACTTTTTCCATCTGCTCCTCTGTCTGTAATCCATGGCCTTCAAATCATTTGTGCTGCATTTTCTCTTCTCCTGTTTGATGTCTATCTTTTCAGTCTGTTTTCTTTAAGCATACATTGGTGTATATATTTTAAATAAGATCATACGTTATATTCTGTTTGTAACCAGTAACCGTATGATCAGTTTCCACGTCAAATATGTTTTCTCATTATTTTAATAGATGTGTTGGTAAATCACAATTTAATCAATTCCTCATTTTTAACATTTAGATTGTTTTTACTTTTTCACTTTTATAGGTGATGCTTTGATGAATATTCTAGTAGCTATATCTTTAGGCTCATCCATGATTGCTCCCTTAGAATTAATTCATACATGTTAAATTGCTGGGTCAAAAAACCATAGAATTCTAGGTCTTTTAGTATGTATTTTCACATTATCTAGATAAAGATTATACACAATAGGGTTATAGCTTCCTGCAGAAAATCCAAGGCAATATTATCACATCGATTTCCTTTAGATACTCCCCTACAGATCAATCTTCAGAAATATTAATATTTTGAGCCGTTTTCCTGTATAAAAAATTATAAATAAACTATTATGAGCTCACATTTTTACAATCTGATACAAAAGAAGTAACTACTCTCTGGAATGTCACCTTTAGTAAACCAGTGCTCTCTGAGAGCACCTTACAATGTAGTGCCTGTTTTATAAAAGCACATTCATTTGATTTTGAGATCAGTATGTGAGGGGGCCTGGGGGCATTCCCATCCTCTTTTGTGCTCTCATTCGCCCTAGCAATGCCGACTAAACACTTTGTTTTCAACCACAGGGTCTGGGCCCTCCATAGCTATACCATGCCTTTTAGATTAAATCTGATTCCTTCCTTCAAGTGGATGCTTTATTCTCATAGCCAACAGGTCACAGAGTTCAGAGAAAGAAGATCATGTTCCATAATGTTTATTAATGTCTTAAAACTATGTGCCCATCTATTCTGAGTCTGAAAGAAATCGAAGTTAGTCTTACAGAAAATCAGGTGCAGTGAATCAATCAATTAATTAATCATTGCTGAGTGCCAACAATGTGTAAGGCAGCAGAAGTCCTCCAAATCAGAGAATAAGCTTAAAATACATTGGTAAATATTCTTCTTTCATTTTGGTTGCTTTTCCTGGAATATTGGATGAATGTTTAAGTTTGCAGTTTGTTTTTCTAGATGTTATTTTTTCTTAGCCTGGAGGAAGACCATCGTAGCTAAGTTTTTAAAGTATCGTGTTTTTCCTCAAAAGATGCTTTTTAAATTGAGGAGATTGAGTGTCTTGCAATATGAATATTGGCTTTATGTGTTTCCTCTTCTGTGAAATGTCCATTTATGTCTTTTGCCTATTTTTCTATTGGGTTATTGTCCTTTGCTTAACGATTTGTAGAAGTTCTTAAAATATTCTTGATAGAGATTCTTTGTTATATATGATACATCTTCTCTATTTGTACTTTACCTTTTCACCTTCTTTAACATGTCTTTTGATTAATACTAGTTTTCAATTTCAATATAGTCAAAGTCATCACACTTACTTGATGATGGGCTTTTTCGGGTCCAGTGTTTAAGAAATCCTTCCCTACCCTCCAGATCTAAAGATATTCACTCATTTTTTTTCTGAAAGTTTTAAAGTTTTGCTTTTGATATTTGAATCCTTAATCCATCTGGAGTTGATTTGCATGTCTGATGTGAGATAGGAATCTGATTTATTTTTCATATGGATAATTTTTTTCCTGTTCCATTTATTGAATTCCTCATAAATAATCCAGGAAACACAAATCAAGACCATAAAGAGATACCAATTTACATCCATTTAGTTGGCAAAAATTGAGAAGTCTGACAGTACCAAGTGCTGAAGAGGATAGATCAATAGGATGGTGAGAATATAAACTGTTACAACTGCTTTGGAAAACAGTCTGGCTTTATACTGCAAAGTTGAACATTCATACATCCTACAGTGGAGCCACATTCCATTCATAGGTATAAACCGAGGGCGACTCCAGCAGGTATGCACTGGGAGAGAAAACCACTTATGAGAATGCTCATTAGAGCAAGAAATGTGAAAGCCTAAACTCCAGTATCCAGGAGGCCAGATAAATAAATGCTGGTATAGTCAAACAATGAAATACTATACCACAGTGAAGATGAATGAATCACTGCAAACCACAACTCTTAGTAATAGAAGTAAATGACTCTTAGTAATAGAAAACTAAATGGGAAAAAAGTCCCAGAAGACTATATACAGCATAATATCCTTTTTATAAAAGTCAGGAAGAGTTGAAACTAATCATTAATTTCTTTGCATGCATATATGTGTGATAAAAAATAATTTAAATCGAGAATGAATAAAAATACAAGATTCAGAATTGTGGCTATACAGGTGGAAGAGGCAGGGGGATGGGCCAGGGCAGGGCACACAGAAGGTGGAAGTTTTTGTCAGTGTGTTGGTTCCCTGACTGGATAGTGAGATCGTGGGTGGTCGTTACATTATTTTATTATATTTTTTTAAAGGTAACTTTCTAAAATTATTTACTTATTTATTTATGGCTGTGTTGGGTCTTCGTTGCTGCACGCGGGCTTTCTCTAGTTGCAGCGAGTGGGGGTTACTCTTCGTGGCAGAGCCCGGGTGGGCTCTAGGCGTGTGGGCTTCAGTAGTTGTGGCACACAGGCTCAGTAGTTGTGGCTCATGGGCTCTAGAGCGCAGGCTCAGTAGTTGTGGCGCATGGGCTTAGTTGCACCGCGACATGTGGGATCTTTCGGGACCAGGGATCGAACCCGTGTCCCCTGCATTGGCAGGCGGATTCTTAACCACTGTGCCACCAGGGAAGTCCCGGTCATTACATTATTAACAAATAAGCACACAAGTAGATAAAATAAAAGAGGGCCAAGCATGGACCGGTGATGAGAGTGGGAGAGAAAAACCAGCACAGAGCCTTTGAGGAATGAGCCGGCCTAAGGTGTGAAGTGATGACACTCAAAACGAAGGTCAAAAAGCTGTTTGAGGGAATTCTCTGGTGGCCCAGTGGTTAGGACTCTGCCTTTCACTGCCGAGGGCCTGGGTTCAATCCCTGTTCGGGGAACTAGGATCCCACAAGCCGTGCCGCATGCGCAGCCAGAAAAAAAAAAGGTATTTGATGTAAGTAACAGTTAAGTATTACTAAATCAAAACTCCTCACCTTAGTAATTTTTTCACTAGATCCTGATTAGGTATTAGTTAGTTTATATATGCAGGCTGCCTAAATTCCATGTCATTTCAGGTCTGTTTGGATCACAGTGAAAAAGATAAATTCTCTAGGGAGAGACTGGATAGAAAGAGAAGCAAGCTGACTAAGAAAACCTTCAGTTCTTCCAAGCACTCTCATTATGTCACAAGAATAAGTTAAAGACTATGGCATTTCCAAACTTCTAATAATAAAAGCAGCTTACATTTTTCTGGGATTTTATATTTGCTTAGTGTTCTCACATACATGCTTCATTTAATAATGCGTCAAAGAGCCTGAGAACTTACAAAATCAAGGCTGTCAGATGTTGGTGATAAGAAATAATAACAATACAAATAAAACTGAGTGCTGGGGTTATTTCAAAGCTGAGTCTCTGTAGATAAGAGCTTACTAAAGACAAACCAGAAAATGGGACATAAATTTATCAGCATGATCTTTTTTGTGCTTCAATTTCTTTAAATCTTAGTCTAAACAGGAGGTTACCCTACTGTTGTTCTAAAACTCCAACTCAACAAATATTCATCGAGTTCCTAAAATATGTAGGCACTGTGCTTGGATCTAGGAATAAAACAATGAACAAAGAAGACAATAGCCATGGAGCTATTGATAAACAATGTTTAGCAAAATAAATATATTTCTATTTTTATTTAAAAAACTGGATCATACATGATATCTTTCATGAAGGTTTACTTGCTTTTATCCAAAACATATCCAGTAGAATTGATGACCCCTCCTCTGTCCCCACTAGACCTCACTGTGCTTCCTTTATAGTATTCGTCATGCTGACTTACAATCATTTGCATACACGTCTGCAGCAGATGTCTGTTACTTTTATTCTGTTCAGGACCTTTTCTTCTCAGGAACTCCTTTCTCCACTTTCTAAGGCTGTCAGTTACATGCCCCCGCCTCCCCAATCTGTGGGGAAGCACAAGATGCAGGCTGGCCACAGAGAGAAGGTGGGTCTGTGACCCAAGTAGAACCTGTTTTGGAGACTTGATTTGGATCCTGGAAGAGAAGAATCTGTTTCTCCTCCTAAATCACTAGTACTAATATGGATGCCTAGAGCTTTGCCTCCATGGGAAAATCTAAGAACACAGAGGAGAACAGAATTGTGAGATGGAGAGAGAGACTGAATCCTGATGATACTCTTTATTTATTTATTTGGTTGTGACGGGTCTTAGTTGCATCAGGAGGGCTCCTTAGTTGCAGCTTGTGGGCTCCTTATTTGCGGCTTGGGGGCTCCTTAGTTGTGGCATGCAGGCTCCTTAGTTGTGGCATGTGGGATCTAGTTCCCTGGCCAGGGATTGAACCCGGGCCCCCTGCATTGGGAGCGTGGAGTCTTAACCACTGGACCACCAGGGAAGTTCCCTGATGATATTCTTTAAGCCTGAACCAGCAGTACCTGCAACCCATTATCCCAGTTAAAAGAACCAATATATTGACTTTTAACTTAAGCTTGTTAGGTTAGTTTTTTGTCACTTAAAACTAGGAAATCCCAACCAATAATGTGTATGTCTCCTCCCAGACTGTCAGCTTCTAGGAGTACCTATGAGCGAGGGCCTAATTGGCACCTACACTGACCTGGTGGCAATGGCTGACAGGCTGACATGGCAGGCAAATGCCTAGATAAAATTGTTCAGTGTCTAGAGCAGGTGTGTGTAACCCTAGGCCCATGAACTCCCAATTGGATCCATGAATGGATGTGTATATGTGGATTTTTCAGGTAAGAAAGTTAATACTTGTCATCAGATGCTCAAAAGAATCCCAAACCAAGAAAGTCCAGGAACTCTCACTGGTTTAAAGGCTGTGCCTCACTAACTCAGCCTGGTTTCAGTGACAGCAGTCATCACATCTGGATACATGGAGCCAGGGGAGAAAGAGCTTTGGCCGAACTCTCCTTCAAGTCTAGAGAATGCAAAAGCTTGCTGTATTCTAAGCGCAGTCATGCCATGTTTGTGTGGTTTGTTCCTTTTCGTGTGTGAGGATGCTTTCTCGTCTGCTCTTCTAGATCCACTGAGGGATATAGCTGGGAAATGTAAGGTAAGAAGAGAAATCCAACCCCCTTTGACCACAGCCCTCACTTCATATCACATAACTGACAGAACCCCTCCTGCACTCCCTCCCAGTCCCTGGGATCCCTTGAGCACTGACCACACCTAATCCTGTTATTAATCTCTAGATCCATTCTTTTCTCTTTTATTGTGGGAAAATACACATAACATACAATTTACCATCCTAACCATTTTTAAGCGTACTGTTCAGCGGCGTTAAGTACATTCACATTGTTGTGCTACGATCACCACCATCCATCCCCAGAACTTTTTCATCATCCCAAACTGAAACTCTGTGCCCATTAAACACTAACTCCCCATTCACCTCTCCCCCGAGCCCTAGGAAGCTCTATTCCACTTTCTGTCTCTATGAATTTGACTAATTTAGGTACCTCATATAAGTAAAATCATACAATATTTGTCCTTAAACGTCTGGCTTTTTTCACTTCTCAGAATGTCCTCAAGGTTCAGCCATGTGGTAGCATCTAGCTTCCATTCTGAGTCACCTGTGGACCACAGTGAGTTAGCTTCCCAAACCTGCCTCTTCACGGCTGACGCATAGGCTGGCTCTCAGAGAGCCGGACCGAATGCTGAGCCAGATGCTGTGAATCTTCACTTCCCTGGCACAAACGAGCCTCTCTCAGGGGCTTCCTGGGGAAGACAGATGGGAGAGATTATTATCCCAGGCCCATGAGGTCTCCAAGTATTGCCAAATTAATTCATATGGATTTTCTTGATGTTTTTCTTTTTTTATTTAGGTATAATTGGTCTATAACATTATATTAGTTTCAATTGTACAACATAATGATTCAACATGTGTATATATTGCAAAATGATCACCACAATAAGTCTAGTTAACATCTGCTACCATACAATGTTACAAATTTCTTTTTCTTGTGATGAAAACTTTTAAGATCTACTCTCTTAACAATTTTCAATTGATGTTTTTCAAAGATAAAAGACCGTCTTTGTGGGGAATTCCCTGGCGGTCCAGTGGTTAGGACTCCAAGCTTCCAATGCAGGGGGCACAGGTTCAGCGAACTAAGATCCCGCGGGCGCAGCCAAAAAAAAAAAGACTATCTTTGTGCACCAAATATGCACATGAATAGAAAAGGCTATCAGATCTTTCACTAGGTGAGGTTGGAGCAAGTTCTGGAGAAGCTCTAGTGAGGAAGAGAGGGGATGCTAATGAAGAATCAACCAGGACTGGTAGATAGTCCCAAAGCATCAGCTTTCTTCATGGGAAAGCTGGGCTGGAGAACACAGTGGGACCTCCTACTCCAACCCCACTTGACTGAGAGCAATCAGGCCTGTGGCTGTAGTGAGGATGTGACTCTCCTCCAGGAGGCCCTGCTCCAGGGCGCCTACAACATGAAGGTTGGAAGCACAAGACCTGCTCCACCTGAACACAGGCAGGTTCAAGAGGGGACAGTCAACTGCTCATGCTGCACAGGGGTACACGTGACGTTGACTGGTCAACCTACCCTATTGATGATCCTGATCGAACTTAGCCAATGATCAATAAATCCCTCTTCTATTAAGAAGCAGCCAGAAAAGGGATGAAGGGGGAGGCAGGAAGTGAAAGTATTGGGGATGGTCATTCCTCTCTGGGCTGAGGCAGGGATGAGGGGATAAGAGGAAAATAAATCCACCTTGCAAATTCCAGAAAAGCCAGCCTCACTGTGCCCGACAGCAACGGCCTTCAAACTGGACGTAGCAAAGAGAGTTGCTAGTTTATGAGCTCTCAGCAACTTTTAGGGAATTAATTTTCAGATCCTCAACTTGAGTTTGTCTTCTTTCTTAAAACTGTCCTGCCAGAGAAGCAGTGTGGTCAAACTATTATACTGGTGCTCTATTTCTACCTCCCTGTTCTCCATAGTGCTTCTCCCACTTAGGAAAAGTGTTAGGGTTAGGGTTAGGGTTAGGGTTAGGTTTGGGAACTCAATCTCTCGCTCATCTGAATCTTCCAATGGTGCATTGCCACTCGGTATAAAAATCTCCAGGCACCCAACAAAGGGCAATTTAAAATAGTGGTGTTGATGAGAAAATGAATAACTCTAAAGGAATGTCTTAGGTTGGTGTATTAGTTTCCCATGGCTGCCATAACAAGCATTTCCACAAACTTGGTGGCTTGCAAAAATAGAAATTTATTTGCTTACAGTTCTGGAGGCCAGAAGTCCAAATTCAAGATGTCAGCCGGGACCAGCTCCCTCCTAAGGAAAAATAATCCTTCCTTGCCTCTTCCAGCTTTTGGTGGCTCCAGGCATGCCTTGGCTTGTGGCTGCATCACTCAATCTCTGCTTCTGTCTTCATATGGCCTTCTCTGTCTTTGTGTCTCCTTGTCTTTCTCTTATAAGGACACTTGTCTCTGGATTTAAGGCCCCTCTTCTGGGGTAGTCCAGCATGATCTCATCTTACAATTCTTAATTATATTTGCAAAGACTATTTTTCCAAATAAGGCCATATTCACAGGTTACAGGAGTTAGGATATGGATGTATCTTTTCGGGGGCCACAATTCAACCTACTGCAGCTGGGTTACCCCAGAAGCATTGCCAACATCAAGACCTGAGTGCAAATTCTTTTTTAGGGAGGTGATCCCAGGCAGCATCAGCAGGAGAGTGGGAAATGATTGAGGGGGAAGAGAAGGAAGCCAATACAGAGTACCTTAATGAGTTACCATTGTGAGAAACAGGGGTTCGCTTCCATAGAGAGCCCTGGGGAGACGGTGTAGAACACACCTCAGGGTTCTGAGTCAGGGAAGCTGTAGTATTCATGCTCAGAATCTCGTTTGTCATTGACTGAAGGCTGTCCCCAAGGGTATTAACTCCCTGATGCTTATCTCCTTGAACCCTCAGGCAAAGTGAAAGCTTTCAAAGGATCATTCATATATGTATTTGAATACATAGTGCACGTACTGAAATGCTAAGTGCCTAGGGGATGTGGGTGGGGTATTGATAGCGTCTGCTACTGGGCAAGTCAGGTAGTTTTTATTTCATTGCTTCTATCAAAATTGAAGAAGGAGCTACTAGAGTTGTCCACCGACAGGTCATTTAAAATAATATTTAATGGAAGATCACTGAGTGATTTTTGGCATAAAACCGAGAAGAATTTCAAAAAATTGAGTGACATTAGTATACAAATTACTTCCAGACTCCTCTGCACATTTATTTGAACAAAGTTAGTTACTATATATGGGGATTAAGGAATATGTGATATTCATCAATATATAACATTTATCACTGGACACATGAATTAAAAGTTTAAAAGGCCAATAAAATTTTACTTTATGTTGTATAATTATGAAATTACATAGCATATTTAACTTGCTTTTAATACACTTAAAACCTTATGGTCACTGCAAATTTTAACATTTCTAATTTCAATTTACATAGGTATTTTTGTTCTGGAGAATTAAGATGCTGTGATCAATAAAAAATGAACTATTTGGAATGGAAACATAGGTTTAAAGGGAAAAGAGAATGATGGAAAATGTCCTGCTGTTAATATAGTGCTTGTTTTTTTTTTAAATGGATGATGGATGGATAAATTTAAGGGATGAATTTAGATACTGCTTGATATGGGTAAAAGAGTGACATGATTATTTTATTCTAAAATGTAAGTATTGGGCTTCCCTGGTGGCTCAATGGTTAAGAATCTGCCTGTCAATTCAGGGGACATGGGTTTGATCCCTGGTCTGGGAAGATCCCACATGCTGCGGAGCAACTAAGCCCGTGCACCACAACTACTAAGCCTGCACTCTAAAGCCCGCGAGCCACAACTACTGAGCCCACACACCACAACTACTGAAGCCCGCACGCCTAGAGCCTGTGCTCTGCAACAAGAGAACCCACCGCAATGAGAAGCCCGCACGCCGCAACAAAGAGCAGCCCCCGCTCACCGCAACTAAAGAAAGCCCACACGCAGCAACGAAGACCCAACGCAGCCAAAAATAAATAAATATAATAAAAAAATAAAATAAAATA
This sequence comes from Balaenoptera physalus, assembly GCF_965194825.1. Lineage (NCBI taxonomy): Eukaryota > Metazoa > Chordata > Mammalia > Artiodactyla > Balaenopteridae > Balaenoptera > Balaenoptera physalus. The sequence continues at coordinate 56,531,275 of NC_138899.1, read as the reverse complement.
AAATGTAAGTATTTATGGAAACCAGGAAATAACATCCTTTGCAATTCCATATGCTTACAATGAAAAATTTTAGAAGTCACTCTAAACTTCTTTTAGGAAACATTAACTAACCTCTAAATCTGAATCACAGATTCCTAGAAAAGAGGGTCTGATTGGCCCAATGTGGATCAGATACTTACCCCTGGTAGAATCAGTTGTGGTCAGTGAGGTGGGGTCACACGGACTTTCCGTCCACTCGGTAGGGGCTGTGAGGGGTTGGGTAGCATGTGCTAGATGGTTCTCGGAGAAGAGGGTGGCACCCAAGAAAGCTTGACTACTTAATAAAGGTTTTTACTTAATATGCAAGTGAACCCCAGTAAACTGATTTTTACGCTGAATCCATTTTTTTTTTTAATTTAGTGGGAGATTTTTGAATTAAATTGATACAGGCTAACGTCTTTTTTTTTTTTAATTATTATTTATTATTTATTTTTTTTTTGGCTGTGTTGGGTCTTCGTTTCTGTGCGAGGGCTTCCCCTAGTTGCGGCAAGTGGGGGCCACTCTTCATCGCTGTGCGTGGGCCTCTCACTATCGTGGCCTCTCGTTGCGGAGCACAGGCTCCAGATGCGCAGGCTCAGTAATTGTGGCTCACGGGTCCAGCCGCTCCGCAGCATGTGGGATCTTCCCAGACCAGGGCTCGAACCCGTGTCCCCTGCATTAGCAGGCAGATTCTCAACCACTGCGCCACCCGGGAAGCCCCTGAATCCATTTTTTAAAATATATCTTTTGAGGGAATAGACGGTGGTCACTCAGAAATACATTAGCACCAACTCTCCAGAAAATCTCTAGGCACTGATTTTCAGAGGCAGTTGAGGGTGCTGGCCATGCAGCCAGGCCCTACCAGCTCTGTTTGTCTCCATTGTAAGATGAGAAGCAGATCGGGCTCTTTGTTCATGGATGGAAACACTCAGAACATGAAATACCACATAAACCTCCCTCATAACATAAATTTCCTTCCTTCTTCCAGGCAGTGGTCCAACATGTATTTTAGGTTCCTTCTTTAGCATCTGTCAGTGTCTCTACCTCTTATTTCATAAGCCAACCTATATTTTGCTCTTATATTTTTAATCAGGTTGAGTAATGCAGCTACTAGTCTAGACCAAAATTGGATTGATTTGCTTGTGACGATGAATAACACAACAGGGAATAAAAAGGAAACATGTGCAGACAGTGTGTCTCTGGAGAGGTACCCGTGATTCTCTGAGGAACCGGAGGCTCCAGTTCAGTGTTTCCCAGCATTTTGGACATTTCTGTACTCTCTTCATGAACTTCACTATATCGCTGACTTGTACTTTTTTTAAAAATAGCTGTATTGAATTGTACACTCACCATTTAGAGTATACAATTCAGTGTTTTTTAGTATATTCACAGAGTTGTGCAACCATCACCATCAACTAATTTTAGAACATTTTCATCCTCCACAGAAGAAAGTCCAGACCCACTAGCATTATCTCCCCATTCCTCCCCTCTACCCACCCCTACCCACAAACACACTTCCCAGACCTAAGAAACCATTAATTGATCTACTATATGTCTCTATGGACTTGCCTATTCTGGACATTTCATGTATGTGGAATCATATAATTTGTGGCTGGCTTTTTTCACTCATATAATGTTTTCAAGATTCATCCATGTTTTAGCATGAATTAGTACTTCAATCCTTTTTATTGTCAAATAATATTCTATTATATAGATATATCTCTGTATTAGTCAGGGTTCTCCAGAGAAACAGAATCAACAGGATGTGTATATATGTATATAGAGAGATTTTTTTAATTTTTATTTTATATTGGACTATAATTGATTTACAATGGTGTGTTAGTTTCAGTATGTATACATATATCTATTCTTTTTCAAGTTCTTTTCCCATTTAGGTTATTACAGAATATTGAGCAGAGTTCCCTGTGCTATAGAGTAGGTCCCTGTTCGTTATCTATTTTATATAGTCATGTGTATCTGTTAATCCCAAACTCCCAATTTATCCCTGCCCCCCCCCCACCTTTCCCCTTTGGTAACCATACGTTTTTTCTAAGTCTGTGAGTCTGTTTCTGTTTTGTAAATAAGGTTATTTGTATCATTTTTTTTAGATTCCACATATAAGCGATATCATATGATATTTGTCTTTCTCTGTCTGACTTACTTCACTTAGTATGGTAATCTCCAGGTCCATCCATGTTGCTGCAAATGGCATTATTTCATTCTTTTAATGGCTGAGTAATATTCCATTGTATATATGCACCATATCCTCTTTATCCATTCATCTGTTGATGGACATTTATGTTGCTTCCATGTCTTGGCTATAGTAAACAGTGCTGCAATGATCATTGGGGTGCATGTATCCTTCTGAACCATGGTTTTCTCCAAATACATGCCCAGGAGTGGGATTGCTGGATCATATGGTAGCTCTATATTTAGTTTTTTAAGGAACCTCCATACTGTTCTCCATAGTGGCTGTACCAATTTACATTCCCACCAACAGTGTAGGAGGGTTCTCTTTTCTCCATACCTGAGAGAGATTTATTTTTAAGCAGTTAGCTCATATGATTCTGGAAGCTTGGCAAGTCCAAAATCTCATGGAGTAGGCTAACAGGCTGGAGCCCCAGGAAAGAGCTGCAGTTCAAGTCCAAAGGTAGTCTGTGGGCAGAATTCTTTCTTGCTCAGGGGAGGTCAGTCTTGTATCCTCCTTGGGCTTTCAACCGATTGGATGAGGCCCACCCTCATTATGGAGCATAATCTGCTTTACTCAAAGTCTATAAATTTAATGTTAATCTCATCCCAAAAATACCTACACAGAAACATCCAGAATAATCTTTGATCAAATATCTGGGCACAATGGCCCAGCCATGTAACCATATCAAATCAACCATCACAGCTACATTTTATTTATACATGCACTGGGTGATGGAAATTTGTGCTGATTCCATTTTTTAGTTATCATGATGCTGTTATGAACATTCATGTACAAATTTTTGTGTAGACACATGTTTTCATTTATCTAGGAGTGAAATTACTGAACTAAATGACAACTCTATGTTTTACATTTTGAGGAACTACCAAAAAGTTTTCCAAAGCAGCTGTACCATTTTATAGTCTCACCAGCAATGTATGAGGGTTCCAGTTTCTCCATAACTTTGCTAATACTTGTCATTATCTTTTTCAATATAGCCTTTCTAGTAGTTGTGAAGTAGTATCTCATTTCCATTTTCCTGATAACTGATGATATCAAACCTCTTTTCATATGCTTGTTGATTGGTCTTTTGTATATATTCCTTGGAGAAATATTTATTCAGATCCTTTGCCCATTTGTTAACTGGGTTATTTGTCTTTTTATTATTAAGTTATGAGTTCTCTATATATTTGGAATACAGGTCCCATATTTGATATATAATTTGCAAATATTTTCTCCCATTCTGTGGGTTGTCTCTTCATTTTCTTTTCTTTTTTTTTTTTAATTAATTAATTTATTTTTGGCTGTGTTGGGTCTTCGTTTCTGTGCGAGGGCTTTCTCTAGTTGCGGCGAGCGGGGGCCACTCCTCATCGCGGTGCGCGGGCCTCTCACCATCGCGGCCCCTCTTGTTGCAGAGCACAGGCTCCAGATGCGCAGGCTCAGTAACTGTGGCTCACAGGCCCAGTTGCTCCGCGGCATGTGGGATCCTCCCAGACCAGGGCTCGAACCCGTGTCCCCTGCATTGGCAGGCGGATTCTCAACCACTGCACCACCAGGGAAGCCCTTCATTTTCTTGATGGTGTCATTTATAGCACAAAACTTTTTATTTTTGCTGAAGTCTAATTTATTCGTTTTTTTTCTTTTATTGTTTATGTTTTTGGCTTCAGATCTAAAAAAATATCGCCTAATCTAAGGTCTCAAAATTTACTTCTATGTTTTCTTCTAAGAGTTTCATAATTTTAGCTCATATAGATGTGTCTAATTTTTGTGTATGGTGTGAGGAAGGGATTTAACATCATTCTTTTGCATGTGGCTACCTAGTTGACCCAGCACTTGAATTTTTGCTTTTATTACCTAACTTTTCCTGAAATCAATTCATTTTTTGATGAATTGATTTCAGGAAAATAAACAAATTATTTAAAAAGGAAACGTTATAGCACTACCATAAGTGTAAAGCTACTATTATTTGCCATATAAAGAGGGGAACATAAATATAAATACTAAGAAAACAAAACAACCCTATAAAATGTTAGAGATACAGATAACTGCTAAAGGCCTCCTTTCTTTGTTATCAATAAAAAGAGAAATCAGTGAGTGTTAGGGAGTTATTAGGGATATACCAGCACCAAATGGAGATTTGTTCCAAGTTAGAAGGATAAAAAGAAGGAATTAAAAAGGAAACATTTGTCTCACTGAGTGATTTGGGGTGAATCAGGGCCTCCCGATGAATGAACAAATAGGGAATTCCCTATACCCCCTAAGCGTGGGTCCCACCTGGTGGGAAACCCTTCTCTGTATCATTAGCATCAACAGTAATGGAAAGAACCTGGGCTGACGGGGGAGCCCACTGTGGGTTTGATCCCAGGCTCATCACTTATCACCTGATTCTGGGCAAGTTACTCAGCCTTTCACAACACTGTTTGCTCAGCTGTCCCTTCTGAAAGGGTGGTCTGAGGATTTAATATTGAGGTGTATGGAAGGCAGTTCAACAGAGGGTAGGCATAAAGAAATGTGAGCGCCCTCTCGCCACTTCCAGAAAAACAGAGAATCCAATACCCAAGCAGGTGGGTTTTCCCAAAATGTGGGATGCTAGTGACATTGGAATCTCCCTGGAGAGGAGATTCCGTTGCACACAGTTGGGGGACTGCTCTCATAGACCTGCCTTGGGTCTCTATGGCTTCTGTCACTTCTGTTTTGACAGATGGGCCTTGGTGAATTTTCCATTCCTGAAGACACATCCTCTGACAACCACTCCCAAGGTCCTCTCAAGGCTCGGGGAATTTGGTTTTATGAATGACAGGAGAAAAAAGCTAAAAACATGGAGAATCCAAACACACTGCCAACAGAAAATATTTAGCTTTGAAATGGAAAACTCCTTAATTAACGTTAAAAGTCCATTCCAGAGGCTGGCCAATGAAGGTAATTACAAATTAACACATGAATAAAAGTCTTCGCAGTGTAATCCTCCAGGTTACAAATATCAACTATTTAGTCAGATTTTGTTAACTGATTTTCATGTTGTGAAAAAAGTCTAAATATATGATGGCATTTAACAAGACAGTAAAAAAAAAAAGTTCTATATATTGACCTGACTGGTGGTTAGACACACACACACACACAAACACACACGTGTGTGTGTATGTATGTATACGTGTGTGTGCATGTGTATCCATCATATTGCACCCTTAAAATTTGTGTTACCTCTCAATAAAAAATAAATATAAGAAATTACTATAAAAAAACACACTGCCAAAAATTCAACCTTCCTAAAGACAGTAGCAGCATCCACGGTCTATCGCACTCGCATCCTCTTCCCAACCTCTGGTGACAAATACTAAGAAGCAGAAACAAGGTACCCAGGCTACCTGTGGGCTGCATAAAGGAGGGCTGGAAAATCCCAGTTGAGAATAACCAGTTCCTGAAAACCCACAAGCTCTTTCCTGCCATGAAGAGTTACTGACCCCTTCCCTCCGGACTGCGCCAGGCAGGGTGGGGTACAGATGCGAGAGGGGATACAGGAACCCATACCTAGAACCTCTCTGCCCAGGTGGGGAGATGAACCACACAGGAGGGGTCCCAAGGTGTGACATCTCATCTGAGTCCAGGGGGAAGGATGGAGAAATAGTGGCCGGAGAAGGAAAGAAAGCATATATTCCAGAAGACCAATGGGTGGAGAGGCTGGAGAGCTAAGATGCACAGTGGGGTGGAGGGTGGGCCTGAGGGGGAGAAGGCAGAATGGAAACAGATATCAGAAACTTGGTGTTCTTTCTTTAAAACAATCAATTCCATCCCGCCCCCTATTAGGTCCTGTATTTCCGATTCAGGTTGGCAGATGAAATCCTGACCCTAGCCTTGAGCCTATATACTCTCCTAGTTGGCGGTTGTTAATTAAGAAAGGTACCGACAGACCAGAGAAGCTGTTGATGGAGGTAGACGACATGCTCACCAGAGCGGTTTAAAACTGGTCAGAAAAACCTGGGGGCTGAAAACACTCAGGAGAAACTCCTACCTGCTCGTCTTTCTGGAGTCTTGACTGGAAAGTGTACAGTTGTAACCATCCTGTTGTACAGTTTACATCCATGAAGGTAGGTACCCTTACAAGATTGCCTCTGACAAATCCACTTGGAAGCATGTGGCCTTTTAAAGTTTACTGTTCTCTCCTGTATTGTGTAAGCGTTTTTTTTGTTTGTTTACTTGGTTTTTTTTGAGCTATAGTTGATTTACAATGTTGTGTTAGTTTCAGGTGTACAGCAAAGTGATTCAGTTACATATATCTAGTCTGAGTTCAGGGGAAGGAGATATATATATTCTTTTTCAGATTCTTTTCCATTAGAGGTTATTACAAGATATTGAATATAGTTCCCTGTGCTATACAGTAAGTTTTTGTTGTTTATCTATTTTATATATAATGTATCTGTTAATCCCAAACTCCTAATTTATCCCTCCCCCTCCACTTCCCCTTTGGTAACCCTGAGACTGTTATCTATGTCTGTGAGTCTGTTTTGTAAATAAGTTCATTTGTATTATTTTTTTAGATTCCATAAATAAGTGATATCATATGATATTTGTCTTTGTCTGACTTACTTCACTTAGTATGATAATCTCTAGGTCCATCCATGTTGCTGCAAATGGCATTATCTCATTCTTCCCTGTGTTGTATAAACTTTAATCTCAAAACATTTCATGTGATGTGTTAATGGTATGGTGGTTATAGAGGGGAGAAAAACCAGAGAAAGGACAGCATTACTAGAATCATACTGTTTCATAAATGGGTTGGGGGAGATAGAGGAACAGATGAAATCATATTGGCAGCCTCTAGGGCCAAGTCAAGTGGACATGCACCCCTTTTCTCAACCCTTCCCCAATTCATTTCACTCAGTTGAACCTGGGTGATGGGTACATGGGGTTTTTTTTATCCTATTCTATGTTTTTGTATATTTGAAAATTTCCATAATAAAGAATTTTTAAATTGACTAATTGATTATCATGTAGCCAGATGTACCAAATTGTATTCAAAATGTATTTAAGAGGTATTTGTTGTTCCCAAAGTATTTCAAGTTTAAATTACTTTGTTCAGCTGAAGACCCTGATTGGATGGATGATGAATAGATAGATTAATAAACAGATGGAGGGATGCATGGTCAAATTGCTGCTAAAATAAAGACTTGGTCTCCGGAGCCCTGGCCACAGCTCCAGAGTGCACTTACCTGCCCAGTTCTAATGTACTAACCCTTGTTGATTCCATCTTTGATTTTCCTTCTAAAGCCAGATCTCTGTATCAAGACAGATAGACAAGATCCTTTTCTCTCCCCCTCCAATTTCACTCAGGCTCCTTTTGGGTCACTGACATACCTGAAAGATGTGAAGTGGTGACCTCAGGATGAATGGCTCCAGGGTGTGTTACCAAATCCCCCAACAACCTATTTTCAAACAACAGGTTTAAATTATATCCTAAATGTGGGTGTTTGCTGTTATTTTTAAAATTTTATTTATTTTTGGCTGCATTGGGTCTTTGTTGCTGCCCGCAGGCTTTCTCTAATTGCGGTGAGCGGGGGCTACTCTTTGTTGCCATGTGCGGGCTTCTCACTGTGGTGGCTTCTCTTGCTGCAGAGCACGAGCTCTAGACATGCGGGCTTCAGTAGTTGTGGCACATGGGCTCAGTAGTTGTGGCTCACGGGCTCTAGAGCACAGGCTCAGTAGTTGTGGCACACAGGCTTAGTTGCTCCGCCAAATGTGGGATCTTCCCGGACCAGGGATCGAACCCATGTCGCCTGCATTGGCAGGCAGATTCTTAACCCCTGCGCCATCCGGGAAGTCCCTTTGTTTGCCATTATTAAGATTTCCTGCTGTTCTTCCCCATCCTGACCGCTTTTCCTTTGGGAAATTAATAGAGGTCTTGCATTCACTCAATCACTGGTTGACCCCCATTTGTTGAACTCCTATTGTGTGCTACTAAAAATTAGCAACACGGAAACTGCCATGGATTTTTCTGTGGTGCTATGAGGATTTACTGTTAACACAATTGCTTATATGAGGATAGTGGGGTCTTCAAACTCTTCGGGGTACACTTTCCAGTGGTGTGCTGGAGCTGGCTCATCTAGGCTCCAAAGAGCCTACTGTGGCTTCTCTTCCCAACTTCCCAACTCTGTATTCAGTGACGCTAAACTGGCAGCTTGAAACCAGCCATAAGAGGAGTATTTACACCACAAAACCAGCACATTCTCCAAATCAGGGCTTTCTCCCCTCTCACCCCTCAACCTCAGAGCCAGTTATTAAACATTTACCAGGACACAACAGACTTTTTGCATGTATTACCCCATTTTCTCTCTACACTACTCCTTAATGTAAACAATTTACTCATGAGAAAAGCCAAACAAAACCACTAACTGCAGGACAAGACTGAGTGAAAGCTGCAGCCCGGTTCTTATGACTCCAAACCAGGGGCTCTTCCCCCGACACCCCACACTCCCCCCTAACCACCTCCTCCCCACCCACCGTCCTAACTGTAACTGGCTCTCCTTCTCATCTTTTCCCTTTACTTTTTCCAACCAGATTTTAAGGACAAGAAATAACAAGATAGAAGATGAAGGGGAAACAAGGCAGGCTATGGCTTTTTAAAAATATAATTTTTTTAAAGTAAATAACAAAAGTAGCATATAACCTAGACAGTAGCACTTGTTATGGGCTCCATTATTCATAACGACCCTCACAGGCTAGCCTGGGAGATTTCATAATATGTATTGAAAAGGGTGGATATGGGCAGTGATAATAGTTACTCTAAAGACCAGTAGGGGCCTTCCCTGGTGGCACAGTGGTTAAGAATCCACCTGCCAATGCAGGGGACACGGGTTCGAGCCCTGGTCCGGGAAGATCCTACATCCCGCGGAGCAACTAAGCCCATGTGCCACAACTACTGAGCCTGTGCTCTAGAGCCCACGAGCCACAACTATTGAGCCTGTGCACCACAACTACTGAGGCTGCACGCCACAACTACTGAAGCCCACGTGCCTAGAGCCTGTGCTCCGCAACGAGAGAAGACACAGCAATGAGAAGCCCGCGCACCGCAACAGAGTAGCCCCCGCTCACTGCAACTAGAGAAAGCCCGCGCACAGCAACAAAGACCCAACGAAGCCAAAAAAATTTTTTAAATAAATAAATAAATAAGACCAGTAGGATATTAGAAATGAAAAAAAGAATTATTAGCAATAGATTATTTATATTCCAAACAATAGAGACTATAGATAAGAGACCAGAAACTCAGAGCCTTGGGATTTTTAATCTCTCTCCATATATCTCTGAATTTGGTTTCTTTCTCTTTTTTCATTATCTGAGTACCCAGGTGCTGTGAAAAATATGAAGGTGACCTGTTAGAACCCACAACTTGAATTTTCCAGGCTGGTTCCATTTTTTTTTTTTTTTTTAATTATTAGCACTTTTAATTATTATTTATTTATTTATTTGGCTGTGTTGGGTCTTCGTTTCTGTGCGAGGGCTTTCTCTAGTTGCAGCAAGTGGGGGCCACTCTTCATCGCAGTGTGCGGGCCTCTCACTATCGCGGCCTCTCTTGTTGCAGAGCACAGGCTCCAGACGCGCAGGCTCAGTAGTTGTGGCTCACGGGCCTAGTTGCTCCACGGCATGTGGGATCTTCCCAGACCAGGGCTCGAACCTGTGTCCCCTGCATTAGCAGGCAGATTCTCAACCACTGCACCACCAGGGAAGCCCTCCAATTTTAAATAATTACGTATTGTATCAAAACCCTAAATTTGTTACCTAAAGTCATTGAATTTTTATCTTTTCATAATCCTTTTCATATAACCATTCACAATTTTTAATATGATTTATGAGGTTTAGCCTGGGTCTTTGGTTCAGCAAACACAGCCACTGTACTGGGGACAGTCCTGATCCAGGGCACTTGTGGACTGCTGGAAGAGCTGGCTGTAGTTTCCAATTCAAGGTGGGTGAAGTTGCTTTGAAGAAGCAATTGCCTCTTTGGGCTCAGAAGGCTCCAACCAACTACCTTGCAGAGAAATAAAAAAGAGATTCAAACATTTACTAAACTAAAGCGAACAGCTCCCATTTACAGACTGTTGCACAGCAGGGGCAGGCTATTACCGACAAGGCACGGTGGGGAAATGACTTGCCCAAAGTCATCCAGCTTGAAGAGCATCACCAACCAACTTGAAAGGCAATGCCCGTCTTCCTCCAAAACCTGTGTTCTTTTCCTCAATGCCCCGGTCTCAGGTCATGTGCTGGGAAGAGATTTGTGAAGAACTAGGAAGATGTTCCTCAATAAAGCGATGAATGGTCTCCCGGATCCTCCTGCTACTTCCCTCCAGCACAGCCACCCCACGGTCTGCAAACTCCTCACGTCCTATCTTATCACCCCCCGGGACAGAGCGTCTCAACATCAAAATTAGTTCCTTAAAGGGAGCTTTAAAAAAATGTCTAAGGCCAAGCCTCCCCGCCCCCCTCCAGGTCAATTGAATCAGAGTATCTGGAGGGAGGGTCCTAAGCGCAGTAGTTTTTAAACTCTCCTCGAGTAATTATAATGTGCAGCCAGGGTGGGGAACGATTGTCCCAGAGCCAAACACAGTAGTTCTCTGCCTGGGGCACACAGGGTTTTTTGTTTTTTTGCTTTTTAAAATTTATTTATTTTATTTTATTTTTGGCTGTGTTGGGTCTTCGTTTCTGTGCGAGGGCTTTCTCTAGTTGCAGCGAGCGAGGGCCACTCTTCATCGCGGTGCGCGGGCCTCTCACTATCGCGGCCTCTCTTGTTGCGGAGCGCAGGCTCCAGACGCGCAGGCTCAGTAGTTGTGGCTCAGGGGCCTAGTTGCTACGCGGCATGTGGGATCTTCCCAGACCAGGGCTCGAACCCGTGTTCCCTGCATTGGCAGGCAGATTCTCAACCACTGCGCCACCAGGGAAGCCCCACACAGGTTTTTAAATAAAAGAAACATTCCCCAGCTTCTGTCCCAGGCCAATCAAATCCAAATGGCTGAGTGCTGTCTTTTAAACCAGCGGTCTCCAACCTTTCTGGCACCAGGGACTGGTTTCAAAAGCGGAAGACGATTTTTCCATGGTCGGGGCGGGGGTGGGGGTGTGGGGAGAATGGTTCAGGCGGAAACGCATCTGCCGCTCCCCATCACTCCCCATCGCTTGCGTTTCCGCCTGGACGGCAGCTCACCTCCTGCTGTGCGGCCTGGTTCCTAACCGGGGGTTGGGGTCTCCTGTTTTAAACCATATCACCCTACAGTCTAATGCAGGGGTGTTGTTAGGATGCTATGCTTTGTTAATCTGTTTTCTTTAGTTAACTTATGGGGTATATTCTGACCATTATTATACACTGATAATTAAGAAAAGAATCTCGGTGAGGGGCCTAGCGTGGGTTTCTTAAGCTCCCCACCTGATGGCCATGGGCACCTCGTGGGGAGCCACTAAACACACTGCTGCTTCCTTCAGGCTGATAGAGCACAAAGGAGTCAGAGGTCCCAGGAGCTGTCGGCCACAAAGCTCCTATTGTCTAAAAAGAAATTCCTCAAGGCACAACGGAAAGCCATCCTACTCTGCAGAATCCATCAGGAGCCCACATCCTGGTAGGCCTCCCTAGCAAGGAGGTATGGGAGAGACAAAGATAATAACGACAACTGCAAATGCTGATATGGCACTGTGTTGAGGCACTGTTCTAAGCGCTTTGCACGTGAATTCATTAATCCTCGCTGAAGCTAAGTCTGTGAGTCAGAGAGCCATATAAATGACTGCAATAAAGAGGGGTCTAGGGTAGTACCGCCCAGTGGCATTAATCTCAAAGAAACATGGGTTTTTGTATAATAATGGAAGAGTAATGGTCTGGAAGCAGTAGCTGGGAATGAGGCTAATGTGAACTGTCTCTCCAGATACATATTTTCTGTGAGAAAATAAACAGCCTCCACTTGAAAGAACTGCATAATGGGTGGAGATCTCTAAGTTAAAGTTTTCAGTTAAGGTCAAGAGAAAGGAAAATGTTGAGGGCAGAGAGTGAAGATGTATAGAACTATAAAAACCATGGAATGGAACATTTCCAGAGGATAAGTTGCAAAGAATACAAGGAAGAGGCATAGAAGGAGGCTTGGCTAAGGAAGAGAAAACAGAACATGAGGATGAGAGTACGGTAGAAGGGAACAAGACAGAGGGGCTTATGCCTTAAGTGGTCACTAAGAGATTAGCCACAGGTCTGCCAAGAGTATTAGTCCCAACAGATCCCTGGTGGATTAGGAGTAGGGTGCAGATAGGGTGGTAGGCTTTCAGGCTCTCAGAATTCCACAGTGGTCCAGATAGGAGTCCTTTCAAAGGCAGTCCTAGCCTCTGATGATTAGAAAAACTCCAACCAGTCCGAAATCAGCTGTGGGGTGAACTGATTATATGGCCGTAGATTCAGAGGCTACCAAGAGCCAAAGGTAACATATAATCCAACTCAGGTGCTACGAAGACACTTGAGGAACTTGGAGATAAAGAACGTTCACTTGATCACAACAGTTATCCTGAAGTGTAAAGTCACAAAGTACAGCTAAAATATTAACAGCAATTTGTATTCTAGAACATCTACACGTTCAGGGGGAAGGAGGTAGGGCTAGCAGGTATGCTATTAGTGATTAAAATAATTTTCTTTAACAATTTGTTAAGAACAAAATCTATTATTGAGGCTGTCCAGTCTAAGTTATTTCAGATAAAAACTTATCAGACCTCATTAACTATCTTCTCAGAGGACAGGAGTCACCAGGCACTGAAATCTGTTACAATTCTTAAGTTTCTGAGTTACTTAAACCTACCCATCCAAATGTTTTCATTCCACAACATATTAAAGAACTTAAAAGACACACTGCCACCCAGCTACTGACGATTCTCACCTCAAGACCTTGAGCCGTTTTAGTCCTCCTGGAATATTCTTCCCCCCAATATCTGATCTGCAAAGCTGTCCAAATGTCATTCATTAGAAATGACTTCTTGCCCCATCCTACTTAAAAACAATAAACCCTTCCCAATCACCCTATTTAGTGTAGAGTTCTATTTATCAATACATACTAGCTCAAACTAATTACTGTACATGGTTTGTCTTCAATAACTGCTCTCTGCTTGTCTGCTTTACCTTTCAGTTTTTGAGAGGGAAAAGGTGTACTAAAATCTGCAACTGTTGATATTTCTATTTCTCTCTTCAGCAATCTATTTTTGCTTGATATAATTTAAAGCTATATTAAATGCATATAAGTCAACGGTAGACATTATCTTTTCATATTTTCATTGACATATGATTGACATATAACATTTTATTAGTTTCAAGTATACATGACTCACTGTATGTATGTATATATTGGAAAATGATCACCACAGTAAGTCCAGTTAATACCTATCACCACAGTTAAAAATTTCTACCATTTTTTACCATTTAATTTTTACTGTTAAATTTGTTATTGTTTAATCAATGTATAAATAATACCTCTTTGCCATTGTATTTTGCATTAAATTCTATTCACTATTCTCCACCTTTATTCTGGTTCATATTAGCTTGCTATATCTATTTCCAGCCTTTTATTTCAATTTTTAAGTGTGTCTCCTGTAAACAATCTTTAATACAATCTGAGAATCTGAGTTTCCTAATTGGTTAATTTACCCCATTTACACATTGTCATCAGTGTTTCATCAGAATTTCTGCCACCTTATTTTTCATTTACTGTAATCTTTGTTCCTCTCTTTTTCTGCTTCTCATTAGATAAACTGAGTTAGCTTCTGATTTGAGTTTAACATTTGTGGTCTTATGGTAGTTTTTATAACCATATTCATGTTTTGTGCATGACACAAAATTCATCAATTTCTTAATCTTTTTAACATCTATAACTTCCTCTTAAAAGACACTTTAGCTCTCTCCTTTTTTATTTTTATTTTTTAAATTTTATTTATTTATTTAATTTTTGGCTGCATTGGATCTTCGTTGCTGCGCGCGGTCTTTCTCTAGTTGTGGCGAGTGGAGGTTATTCTTGGTCGTGGTGCGCGGGCTTCTCATTGCAGTGGCTTCTCTTGTTGTGGAGCACAGGCTCTCAGCGTGCAGGCTTCAAGTTGTGGCATGTGGGCTCAGCCACTGTGGCACACGGGCTTAGTTGCTCCACAGCATGTGGGATCTTCCCGGACCAGGGCTCGAACCCGTGTCCCCTGCATTGGCAGGCGGATTCTTAACCACTGCGCCACCAGGGAAGCCCTGCCTAAGGATATTTTTAAATGCTGTCACATACTAATGCTAATTTGGTTGGATATAAAATTTTAAGCTCAAAATTATTTCTCATCAATACTTAAAAAAATCCCTCATCTTCTTACATTCAATAATGCTTTGAAGAAATCTGGTTTTTCTTCACAGTAATTATCACTACCTGATAGTTTATCATAGATGTGTTTCTCTCTCCCCCTACTAAAATATAAACTCCATGAAAATAAGGACAATTTTGTTCACTATTATATTTGTAATATCTAAAACGATGTCTGAAGCATAAAAGGTGCTCAATAAACACAGACTGAATTATGGTTCTTTACCCTTTAGGCTTTGCCTGTTAAATTCATTCCTCAAGAAAGAAACCACAAGAAACCTAAAGCCAAATTCTGAAGTTATCACACTGTCACTTGAATCTTTGTCTTTTCCTATCTGTTCTGATAAACTTGGCAAGATCAACAAAGGACTTTTTGTGTTGAGACTAGAGGCTTCACTAAGTACTTGGTTCTCAGATGCCTCTCCTTTAGGTTTATCATTATTCTCTTTTAGCTTTCCAAAATTAAAAGGCCCTCTGCCAAAGTTGGGGGTAGGCTGGAGGTAGGGGATGGAGGGACATGATACAAAACCCTGCCTCTCTTATCTAAAAAAGATCCCTATGCATATCCCAGGTTTACAATGTTTATACTCAAAGTGGGATGGGAGTAGGTAGGAGAATAGATACAACCTCTATACACAGAGGAATATACTACTGGATTTCACTCATCCCAGTGTCACTCTTTATCCTGCCTTCCACACCTTAAACCTAACTTCTCACATCTCCACTGTATCCACCCTATATATTTCAGAAACTCCAAATGATCTGAATGAAATACTTTTTAAAGATTGCTGTTGAAAGCACAATTTCCACATTAATTATGATTAACTGGCATCTTTTATAGAAATGGCATCTTGCTGAAAGTTAACATGACAAATTACATGTTTCCCAGGATATTCAGTAACAAAGATAGCCTAGTTCTAATATTATTAAAACTCTAAAAAGAAGCCAAGCTGCTGTGGCACTAGAATATATTGGTAGTTGGTTATTTTTTAAAATAAACTTGTAGAAACTAAGATAATTAAGTTTTTACTCCCTCAAAGAAAAAACATTTTGCAAAAATATTTTGATAGTGTGAAACAATAACACAAACACAAATAAGCAACTGTATACAAAATAATTTATTATAGCATTACATAGGTTGGCATTATTTTACAGTAAGGTTTTTTCTCTCAACAATTATGAATCTAAATATTAGCTTAGAGTGAAGGAAAACCATTTTAATTAGAATTGTTTCTCTAAATAAAATCTCCCCTTTTGAATTTACATTTGCCTTTAAAAGGAAGTATTAATGTTACAGACATTTATACAGTTCTGAAACATATTCAATGATTCTATTACTGTTTTCTGTACAAGATAGAACAAAAGCTACCCCCCCAAAATATTGCTCAACAATACTATGTTTTAATAGTTAAACTAGCTGATAGTTTAAATTCTCATTTTGTTGATATAAAAATGTATCTAATAGTCAATGCATGGCTATAAGAGTAAGAATATCTCATTGTAATTTGTATTCTACCCTATTATGCTCCCTTGAAGCACTCACATACAAACTACTTGGTAACGCAAAGCAATTTAGCCAAGAAAGCATAACTCTTGCCTGTGGGTCTTTAAGACTGATCTAGATATACAACAAATTTACCAGTGAACTTCCATGATTAAGAGGCAAACAGATCCCCATATTCTGAATCATCAACATAAAACTGGAGTACCCTTGTTCAACAGAAAATAGCATTTTCACGGCTATTAAAAAGGAAAACGGTAAATCACAAAAAAAGTAAAGTGGACAAAAGGTCAAACTGAAGTAAATTTTAAATAAATATCTGCCAAAAGGAGTTCCATATCACTTCTGACATATAGTTAACACTTTAATATTGATGTGCTTTAATAAAAAGCAAACAAACAATAATAAAACAAACCAATAAGGGATCAAAACATAAGATTCTGAAACAAAACCCAGATCTAAAGAAAATAATACAGTAGAGCTGTATGCAACTTAGGTTAATTAAGAAATTATAGTTATGATATGAAGTGACAGCACCAATCACAATGCTGATAATTCAAAAGTTTAAGAAAGCTGTACAAGTATATAACAGGTAATTTTAAGAGCTTTTTATGTAAATTGGCATAGTCGGATAAAGAATAAAATAAGCTTACAGCATACTCCATTTAAAAATTCTATCCAATACAGTTGACCTTTGAACAAAGCAAGAGTTAGGTGCACTGACCCTCCCTCCAAGCAGTCAAAAATCCACCTTTAACTTATAGGTGGCCCTCTGTATAAGCAGTCCCTCCCTATCTGAGGTTCTGCATCCATGGATTCAACCAACTGAAGATCGCATAGTACTGTAGTATCTCCTATTGAAAAAATCCACATACAAGTGGACCCTCGAAATTCAAACCCATGTTGTTCAAGGGTCAACTGTACTTCATTTCATATCTATATTAACATACAAGCTGGAAAAGGAACCCTGATCTGAATTCAGCTTTGAGTTTTACAGAAGTCAACTTTCTACAGGATTTCAAATTTCACTTGCCAAGACATCACAGTTAGCTGTGTGGTTTAGAGCTGCGCTATGACCGCCGACTTCACTCGCAGCAGGCAGGAAAGCAGAAGTAAACGGAAGCAGGTTATGACAGGCCATCCTGTATTCTTCATACTGAGAATTACAGTTCCCAAAGCTTCCATCAAGCAGTGCCTCAGAAACCTTTATTAAAGTCTATTTAAACAAGGGAAAAATAAAAATTATTTTTTTAAAAAACTCTGGTTAATAACTATCTTTTTTGTTAATAACTATTTTAATCAAAAGATGCAATTTGTTAATTAAGCAAGAGAAAACCAACAATGCCACACTCTAAAATAACTTCTTGCTATCTATAATAAGTAGTCACCACAAAAAAAAGAACATTTAAAAAAATCAATTCTACAAAACCTTAAAAAAGCAATAGGGAACTTGCCTGCTGGTGCAGTGGTTAAGAATCCACCTGCCAATGCAGGGGACACAGGTTTGATCCCTGGTCCGGGAAGATCCCACATGCTGCGGAGCAACTAAGCCCATGCGCCACAACTACTGAGGCCTGCGTGCCCTAGGGCCCACGTGCTGCAACTACTGAAGCCCGCACGCCTAGAGCCCGTGCTCCACAAGAAGAGAAGCCACTGCAATGAGAAGCCTGCACACCACAACGAAGAGTAGCCCGCGCTCAGCAATGAAGACCCAACAGTCAAAAAAAAAAAATAAAGGTGATAGAATTCTAATACTTAAAAAAAGTGAGTATCTGAAACTGTGATCACTGAAAGTGTCCTTTATTAATAACAATAGTTCCCATTTACTGAGAGCTTACTATGTGCCAAGCACTTCACAGTTTACTATTTCAGTTAACACCAACTCTGAGATAGACAGTATTTTCATCCTCACTTTATAAATGAGGAAAAGGAAGCTAAGAAAGGTAACTTGCCTAACATGACACAGCTCATACTTGGTAGAAGAGCTGAGATCCAAATCCATACATAACTCTGAAGGGCCACTCAAGAATTATGTTGTAAAGATATGTTTTGTTAGATCACTCAGTATCCACAATCTCTGGGAATCAGTGTGTGAAAACTCTTACCTTTACATTTTTATCTTTTATGGTTTCATCCAGTCTAGTGGCAATAGCAATTGCTTTCTCTTGCCTTGACTTGTCCAGAAAATACATCATTTTAGCACCTGAAATACGAAGACATTACAAAATGAGTACATTCCTATGTCTTACATTTGATTTGATTTATACTGATCAGTGACTTAAAACATGGTTCCAGAGACTTCCCTGGTGGCGCAGTGGTTAAGAATCCACCTGCCAATGCAGGGGACACGGGTTCGATCTCTGGTCCGGGAAGATCCCACATGCCGCAGAGCAACTAAGCCCGTGCGTCACAACTACCGAGCCTGCGCTCTAGAGCCCGCAAGCCACAACTACTGAAGTCCGCGTGCCTAGAACCCGTGCCCCGCAACGAGAGAAGCCACTGCAATGAGAAGCCCGCGCACCACAACGAAGAGTAGCCCCCGCTCGCTGCAACTAGAGAAAGCCCACGTGCAGCAACAAAGACCCAACGCAGCCAAAAATAAATTAAAAATTAAATAAATAACAACAAAAAAGCCATGGTTCCAAGTATCCAATCGGTGGGCTAGAGCTGACTGTGATATCTTTTCCCAACTCCCTGTTCCATGACATCCCATTGATAGCTTAGGGTCACAATGGGAGTATTTATATTATGGCAAAACACTAAAATCAGGGTTTTTTCTGCCACAAAGAGATGGCTGTTAAACATTTACCAGGAGACCAGATTTAACAACTCCACCCCTCAGAAATGCTATAACTCAAAATGTAAGTATGGGTTACCCCTGTGGCATCAATCAATATTTCAACTAAAATCATTTTTAAAAGATGATACCCTAAAATAAAACACTTAAGGAACAAATTATTATCAAAGAGCAGTGTGGGTACTTCCCTGGTGGCGCAGTGGTTAAGAATCTACCTGCCAATGCAGGGGACACGGGTTTGAGCCCTGGTCCGGGAAGATCCCACATGCCGCAGAGCAGCTAAGCCTGTGCGCCACAACTACTGAGCCTGTGCTCTAGAGCCCACGAGCCACAACTACTGAGTCCACGTGCCACAACTACTGAAGCCTGTGCGCCTAGAGCCCGTGCTCCACAACAAGAGAAGCCACCGCAATGAGAAGCCCGTGCACCGCAACAAAGAGTAGCCCCCGCTTGCCGCTACTAAAGAAAGCCCGTGAGCAGCAGCGAAGACCCAACACAGCAAAAATAAATAAATAAATTTATTTTTTAAAAATAGAGAGCAGTGTGACAGACGGACAGCAGGAAAGTGTTTGCATATTCACAAAGAAAATAATTTTTAAAGCTGTTTTAAAGTAAAATCCAGTTTATATTCCCCATATGAATTACACGGTCCATGTTCTATGCTCATTTTTCTATTGGGCTTTTATTAATTTATATTTCTATTGTTAATTTATAAGAGTAGTATGTATATTATTAGCTTTTAATTAGTTACATATCTAATGTATTTTTCCCACTTGGCCTTCTGACTTTATGGATTTTTTTTTTAATGTGGCAAAAATTATCTTTTCCTTAGAATTTCATATGATGTTTAGACAGGCATTTCCCATTATTATAATAAAGAAATGTCTCCTTCCATTATTCTGTGTTCTTGAAGAAAAATTCTTATTTGCCCTTACTACCAAGAAGTGCTGTAATTTTTCACGAGAATTAACTTTTTTCCATAGTTATCACAACCAAGCAGTTTCCCTTTACAATAAGAAAGCTTAGGTTAAAATATTTAAAGTAGGAGCATAGTTAATTATATTATGTACTCCATTCCTTTTGTCCCCAACTGCTTTTCCACAATCTTTTTCCAGTTTTCATTTATGCCATCTTGTCATTTTATGAATTTGTGTAAGCTGCCTAAAATCCTTCCTGTAACATGACAGGATATAGTAAATCCTCAAAACACAAAATACGGGGACTTCCCTGGCGGTCCAGTGGTTAAGACTCCACGCTTCCACTGCAGGGGGCGCGGGTTTGATCCCTGGTCAGGGAACTAAGATCTCACATGCATGCCATGAGGTGTGGCCAAAAAGTGAAAAAGAAAACAAACAAACCCACAAACACAAAATATATACAGTAATAAAAAATACAAGAAAAAATAAGTGTCGCATTACCTCAACATCCAAAGTCAACCATTAAAGCTTTGATGCTTCTCTTCAGCTTTTATGCCATGTGTATTTTTACACAGCTGAGATTACATTATATGTTAATTCTGCATATATATTATAAAAGTACCCCTGTTATTACAAATCTTTTGAATAAATATTACTTTATATGACTACCTGTCATTTTATATGAACCTATTACTGTTTTCCCTATTACTGGACATCATTAAATTTGTTTCCATTCTTTTCCCCATCCTTACACATAGCATTCCAGTTAATATCTTCGCCGTTAAAGCTCTTTCTTTGCTTTGGATTAATTCTTTAGAATTATTTACACAAATACGTGTGACTACAGCAAAAGACACAGTTGTAATGAAGCTCTTGGTAAGAATGACAAATTGTTTTCCTACATGGCCAGGGCAATTCACACCTGCAGCAGTAAAATACAAGAGTGCTTATATGCCACATCATTCCCATACTTTAGTCTCCTTTTTCCATACAAAAATAATCTTTCCTTTTAGGTGGTAGGTTAGGTTGTTTATTTGAGATTTTTCTTGTTTTTTTGAGGAAGGCCTGTATCACTATGAACTTCCCTCTAAGAACTAAGCTTTTGCTGCATCCCACAGATTTTGTATGGTTGTATTTAAAAATAATCTTTCCTAACTTGAAAGATCAAAATGGTACTGTGGGGGGCTTCCCTGGTGGCGCAGTGGTTGAGAATCTGCCTGCCAATGCAGGGGACACGGGTTCGAGCCCTGGTCTGGGAGGATCCCACATGCCGCGGAGCAACTGGGCCCGTGAGCCACAACTACTGAGCCTGCGCGTCTGGAGCCTGTGCTCCGCAACAAGAGAGGCCGCAATAGTGAGAGGCCCGTGCACTGCGATGAAGAGTGGCCCCCGCTCACCGCAACTAGAGAAAGCCCTCGCACAGAAACGAAGACCCAACACAGCCAAAAATAAATTAATTAAAAACAAAATGGTATTGTGTTCATTTCTTTTTCTCTGATAGTTAGTGAGGTTGATCATCTTTCCAAACTTTTCTTTTTTCATCACATTCTAACTTTTTTCCATAAACATTTTAACCCTGGGAACTAAATACCAACCTGAAAGTAGATGCTGAAGAGAGGTAGCATTATGTTTGAGAAAATCCTCATTAAAACTTTCCAAATCCTTGTTAACAAATATTTTCTGCATTTCTTGAGACAGAACTTTGCTCACAACGTCTGGAAGATTACTATGATTAGACACTATAAAAACAGAACATGTGAAGTTTATAAAATTTTTGGTCTGTGCTTTGAAACAAAATCAATTGAAATACACCTATATTTATTATTAAGCTTGATATATTTTACATAATAAAAATAGTATTACTCCTTTGTAATATAAATACATTCTAGCTTAAAATGCACTAATTTCTAACATATCTTTGGTAGCATGTTCATTTTATAGATATATCTCCATTTAAATACTATAAACATTATACTTTTTTTGCTTTACATTGTTACAAATCTCTTTAATGTCCAGCTTAATGGAAGACAGCTGAACTGTCATATTTACTTTTACATAAATATCACCTTTTTTATACTTACCAGATTTAGAAAATTTAATTAAACATTCATGTAACCATGGGTTATTCCTGTTGATGGCAAAAGCTCGTTTGACAGACTGCAGCATTAACAGAAACTTTCCTATGTCAGAAAAAATTATAAAAGTAACAGCATCAATATTTATGTATGTTATTTTCTTCACTTTATTTTAGCCTCACTTAAAATCCAGTAACAAAGTGTTATCTTTCCTATAACACTCAAAAGCAAAATTCAAAGCTGCCTTTGGTTATCAAAGATAATATTATTTTCTAAAGAAATGCTTGAAAAATCATGAAGAATTGCTTCAGGTAAACAACTTGTATGACTATTCAAATTATTCATTTGATCATAATATTCCAATTTATTACTCAGTAAAGTTTTGAGTAGCAAAGGAAAAAGGAATTAAGAGCCTTTGTGGAAGGTTGAAATGAAACTCTAAGAAACAAAAATAGATCTAATTCACAAAGAGTTTACTGAATATGGCCACCAATAAAATCAAGGATTAAAATCTGAATTCAAACTATTACCTTTTCTAAAATATATTTCAAATGCTAATAGATGAGTGTCAATGTTATCAGCAACAAGGTTCTTAAGAGGTATAAGAAACTTGATAGCTTCTTCTAATGGATTTTCTATCTATTTTGAAACAGAAAGAAAAATTATTGTATTTAAAAAGCAGTTACACAAGTCAAATTTCCCCCCAAATTTTATATTAATACATAGCTGAAGTAATTTAGACAGTTCTCTTCATATAACCAGGTAAGCAAGAAAAAATTTTAAAACTATCAACTATAAACAACTAGTCAATACTTTTCAAAAAATGGAAATAGCTCTATTGCTTTTCTGATTATAAAATCAAGATAATTTTATAAAAATCCAAAAAATTACAGGAAATTATTCCACAGACTTGATGAAATGGTACAAGTACCATTATGCTACCAAGCCCCTTAAACTACAAACATTTAAAGGAGACAAATATAATTGCACTACACAGTTGAAAAAAAGGACAAGTTTAAAATACTTATACTAGATTCATAGTGAATAAACCAGAAAGCTATTTCCCTAAATATTTAGCTATTCCCCTAAATAGGAAATATTTCCCTAAATCTGGTTCTTAAGTAACTATTAACACTTTGAGAAAATCCTGGAGATAAGATGTTATTCTCTTTGTAGCTAAAACATTATCTAGAAAGGTGTATGAAATGCTTCCATATTTAATTGTACTGCTGCTCTAACAAATTACCAAAAATTTACTGTATTAACACAAATTTATTATCTTGAAGTTCTGCAGGTTAAAAGTCCAACGTGGGTCTCACTGGGCTTAAATCAAAGTGTCAACAGGACTGCATTTCCTTTTGGAGGCTTTAAGGGAGAATATGTTTCAATGCCTTCTTCCAGCTTCTCAAGGATGCCCACACCCTCTGGCTTGTGGCTCCCGCCCCATGCCCCTTCAAAGCAACAACAGAGGATTGAGTCCTTTTCCCACCACTGAGCCCTCCTCTCCTGCTTCCCTCCCCCATGTTTAAGGCCCCTGGCGATTAGTTACATTGGGCTTCCCTGGATAATCCAGGCTACTCTCCCTATTTAAAGGCCAGCTAAGTACAACCTTAAATTCCATCTGCCACCTTAATTCCCTTTGCCATGAAATGTAACATATTCACAGTTTCCAGGGATTAGAACACAGACACCTTTGGAGGGCCATTATTCTGCCTACCACAACTACAATTCTATCTATAATTTGCATTAGCCAAAATTTGCATATTATCACTCAAAAATAATTGATGACTATCATAATGATCTTGGCTAATACTACAAATAACTTCTGATTTACAGATTTAAATAAATTATGTTTACGGTCAGAACAGAACGAAATAACATAAATTTTATCAAATAAGGACAGTAAGTTCATCTCACCCTTTCTAATTTTTCAGGTATAAGTTCTTCTTTGAGACCACTGGTTTCTTCTTCTTCTTCATCCCGTTTTTTCTTTTGATTTTTTTGTTGACGTTCCCTTTCCACATGCTTTTTCTCTTCTTCTAATTTAGCCTTTTTCTGAGCTCTTCTCTGCTTGCTAAGCATTTTCTTCAATTCTTTGGCTGACAGGTTTTCTATAAATATCCAAATGAATGAAAATTCTGAGTCAATGTTTCCAATTTCCTCATATTCTTATTCAATACATACTATTAGTATAGTTTTTTGGGGGGCAACTATATAGAAGTCTTTAGAAAGTGTACTCCTAATGACTAGCTCAAACCTGGCACACAAAATGCAACAGCAAATGCTGCATCAACTAAAATTAACCAATTCTAGCCTGGTTCTGCTTCCTACACAATACATGGGTTTAGGCAAATCATCTTCTCTCAGTCTCAAGTCCCAAACTGTATAAAGTGGAGCTGAAGACTATCCTCTTGGAATATCAATATATCAAGGATAAGTGCAATGCACATAAACACTCATGATCTGATCAGAAATTTGCCTCCATGCATTTCTCAAATATTCTTAGATATTAACATTTTAGTGGATAAAAGGCTCTATACAGATACTCTCATTGGCATTATTATTTTCAATCAAGTAGGTATTCGAAGTTGTACAAATATATTTTGTTTCCCCTAAAAAGCTCAAAACTATCTTCAATTCCTATTTAAGAAAAAAAACCCCAAAAACCCAGCCCATAAACATTTCTATTTTTCCTGAATGGGCCCTACGAACGATAAAAATTAGAATGATTGCAGGTCATTCCATTAGGGTAATTTAGAAGCGTCAGCTACAGCACATCATCCTGTCAACTTTTTCTAAGTCTTCCCCCCACTTTTTTTTGGTATATCAGTTATCTAATGTTGTCTTCACATCCATCTGATAATATACTTTTTCATCATTATGTTAATGATGTTCTGAAATTTTGTATTCTTTTCAAATCTCTTTAAGCAAGTCCCTTTTCAGTTACCTGAATTTATTTCTTGTTGTTTGCTTTCATTGGTCAAGGGATTATCATACAATTTCAAATATATTTCAATAGCTGATCTAGCGGCCTTGAAATAGAAGGCATGTCTCCTGAGTATATCTTCTAATCTCAAAAGGTCAATGTAGGCACGAAGGGTCATCTTTCTCATGCAATAAGTATGGAAGTCAAATTGATCGTCGGTTATCTCAAAAAAATGCTTAAAAACAAAACCACAAAATTATCTCTTACGTTTATGTCAATAATGTCTACTTTTGAAAAGAAAATCATAAAAAGCCCGAAAGATAATGTAAGCAGTCACAATTTCACTTAGTTGCCCTCTCCAGTGTTTAACATATGAAGGACCTCAAGGTGTTCTTTGCATTAAACTTAAGTTTCTCTTCCTACGATCCATGCGCATTCCCTATACATCATGTTTTATTATGATACTCAATTTCTATGAAATAAGTCAGATGAAGGGAATTCCCTGTTGGTCCAGTGGTTAGAACTCAGCGTTTTCACTGCCGGGCCCGAATTCAACCCTGGTCAGGGAACTAGAGTCAGATGATCAGGTTATTTTTTAAACCTGGAAATTACAACATACTGATATTTTAGTTTTAATGAAATACTTCTCCTCAGTATTCCCCCCAAAAGTAGCAACGCAGAGTTAAACAGAGCTGAACGGAGACTAAATATATATAAGTTCACACTGAATGTCTACAAATTAGACAGTTCTATTCAACCAAGAGCTCTTCAAGGACAAGCCTGTCATATCCATCCCCACTACCTGGCACAGGGCCTAGCACAGCAGACATTCAATAAGCACAATATTTGCCAACTCAGGAGAGAAGCTGCTTATCAGTCATGTGACTTGTTAATTTCCTAGAGCCTCCATTATTTAACCTAAGTTAGGAATAAAGATATATCAATACATACAGCTAATTTCATAAGGTTGCTAAGGGATCAAATAATTATTTTAAAGTTCATTCTGAACAGTAAACTGCTTTACAAATGCAGAGCATTATGGTTTTCTCTCACTCATTAAACTCCCATTTATCTACTTACGTTCCATTTTAGCAAAAGTTCTTAATCTGGAGTCTATGTATAAACAAGCATAATAACATTTTCCTAAGGCGAGAGCTTGAGGCTTTCATCCAATTCTCAAAGGGTCCACGGCCCAAAAAGGGTTAAGAATCCCTTACACAGAAAAAAGACAACTAACCCTCCGACAAAACAATTTATACTTTTATTTTCTTCCCTACATGCATCTCTACCTCCATCTTCTTTCTTTTCCCCTATTCTAGCTTCGCCAAAAATATATAGAAAAAATGAATGATTCATTACACAAACACAGATCAAACTCTGCTACTACTTCATTTTCCCTCTGTCCTGGAGGCCTAGTAACTCACTGTGCAGAGAACACATTAGTAATTGTCCATATCATTTGATAATTTTAGTTATCTTGGTAATTAGAAATACACTATACACAGAATTACAGTAAGTACCTGAGACTTTAAGGGAAGAATACTAAGATAAAAAGAATAAAAGTATACACTGTGAAGGAAAGAAATGGGGAAGAAAAAAAATGAACATTTTAAATTAGTTTATATTTCCTACTTCAAGAATCATGCTTTAATGTTATATTTGAAAGCTGCATTCCTCCCATTAATAAGACAAACAATAACATAAACTTTTTTTAAATCAAGGAATTACATAGTTGTTCACAGCTAATATAAATCAAGTTATATCTAGCACTATAATATCTTAAAATTCAATACAACTGACTGAGGAAAAATGGCAGTGCCCAAAATCATGGCACACATAATGAGATGAAAACATCTAAGAGATTACAGGACTTTTTTTTAAGGGTGAGAAACACTGATGTGTAAAAAGGCAGACACAAGTTTCAAGAGATATTCCTAGAGCATTAGTAGACATAGATTTAAGTCAAGTCTTAGAGGGAGCCATATGGAACCACAAACATTTAAGCCGCTCTTTATCAGTAACAGCCCATAGGCTGCCTCTCTCCAGTTAATGTCTTCCGTAAATAGGGTAACCAACTTATCCCAGTTTGTCTGAGGCTTTCTCAGTTTTTCCACTGAAAGCCCTGTGTCTCAGGAACCTGCTCAGGAATGGCATATTCCTACTTAAAAACAATTAAATAATCTTAGGTTGATTTTCTTTTTTAACTTTTAATTTTGGAATAATTATAGGTAAAGGAAGTTGCAAAGATAGTACAGAGATGTCCCATATACTCTTCCCTCAGTTTCCCCACAAGGTTACATCCTATAGTAACTATCAAAACAAAAACCTGACATTGGCTTAATGTGTGTGTATAGTTCCATGTGATGTTATCATGTGTAGATTTGTGTAACCACCACCACAATCAAGATAAAGAACTATTCCATTACCACAAAGATCTCCCTAGAACTACCTTGGGGTGATGTTTAAGTCTCCAAATTTATAAAACATAAAAATATACTAGATAACACAAACAGGCAAATAGGTAAAGTTACCTTCCCTGCACTTCAGCCAAACATGAACATGATATGGTCACTTAGGTCACTGCAGAAATTAGGCACCCTAATTTTAACATACAGCTCATGCCCTTAACTCACTTTCCCCCTCATCATGAACACTAGTTCTCTCTTTTGGGGGTGAGGGAAAATGCGGGGGGAATGCTGGCAGGAATTGCTTAAGTTGTCAAAATTAGGCTTGTATCAAAGTAAGACAAGTCAGCAAAAACTTAAGAAATGCTATTCACAGCTTAAAAGTATGGTTTTCTTTAGGAATTTCCTATTAGGCCTTCTCTTCTGACCCAGATTCTCCCACCCATTACTTCTCAGAGTTGCTGCAGGAGACTAATAGGAGCTCATACATAGAAAGGCTACAAAAATCTTTGGACTTAAGAAATAATAATAACTAGACCAACTAGGGCAATAAGCAACTCTATTTCCTTTATAGAAAATCGGTTGTTACAAAAGCATGTGTCAGGACTTCCCTGGTGGCACAGTGGTTAGGAATCCGCCGGCCAATGCAAGGGACATGACTGACTTCGATCCCTGGTCCGGGAAGATCCCACAGGCCACAGAGCAACTAAGCCCGTGCGCCACAACTACTGAGCCTGTGCTCTAGACCCCGTGAGCCACAGCTACTGAGCCCACGCACCACAACTACTGAAGTCTGAGCGCCTAAAGCCTGTGCTCTGCAACAAGAGAAGCCACCGCAATGAGAAGCCCGCGCATGGAAACCAAGAGTAGCCCCCATTCGCCGCAATTAGAGAAAGCCCGCGCGGAGCAACAAAGACCCAATGCAGCCAAAAATAAATTAATTAAAATAAATAAATTTTAAAAAATAAATAAAAGCACATGTCAATTTGATAAAGATTAAGATGCACTAGAAGATAAATATATGAACTTCCTATGGTTTTGATCTGTCAGAAATCTTAGATCTTATCAAAGTTTTAGAAATATACATTGTTCCTGTTTCAGATATAAATCAACACACTAAAATAATGAGAAACTAATCACCTGAAAAAAAAGGAAAAGAAAGCTCAATTCTTGAAAGATAAAATACTTAAAAATATTATTCTGAACTCAAGTTTACAGCCAGTACTTTGAAGGTGGTCATTTTGTCTTATTTTTAATAAAACAAGTTCTAAACATCAGATTGGGTTGGACTACGTAATCTTTATATATAATCCTAAAATCCTACAAGGGAGGCAAGATGAAGGCAGAAAAAGTACTACAGTGGGCCATTCTAGAATTCCAATGTTTCAAATCCAATTAGTAAGAGCACACAGCAGTATGTCCTAAGCTGAAACTGCCTTCAATGAAAGAACTCTTGAATGAATTCTTGAAGGGAGAAGGACTTAGCCCTTCTTGGAACTTACTTCTCTATTCAATGACCTTCTATTTAGAAGGTCAACTGCAAAATTTTATATCTGAAAGGTGCTCATTTCTTTACTAAAATATTTCAAACCTAGGCACAAAAGTAACTCAAACAGATACCTATTATATCTTTGATTTCTGTAATTACTCGTAAATCCTTACAATTATATCATCAAGAATTTTCTTTTAGATTATATTAATTTTATTAGAAATTAATTTCAGAAGCATTAATCAGCAAACATTTAATCACCCTATTTGTACTATACACTAATGTTTTCACACATAACCACTAGAAGAGTTAAGTCTTATAATATTTACTTCTTAGTATAAATTATTCACTATAAAGACTAGCTTACAAGTGGAATATGAATAGGACCTTTTCTTACTTATCTGCTTCTGGTTATATTTTCAAGCACCAACAGCAAACCCTAAAGACACTTTGTAAAGTTTCTAGCAATAAC
Organism: Balaenoptera physalus; assembly: GCF_965194825.1. Lineage (NCBI taxonomy): Eukaryota > Metazoa > Chordata > Mammalia > Artiodactyla > Balaenopteridae > Balaenoptera > Balaenoptera physalus. The sequence continues at coordinate 56,502,158 of NC_138899.1, read as the reverse complement.
AGTTATATAACATGACCAGAGGGTGACGATTTCTACCATGTTTTAATCTCTGATAACCAATGATTTCCTCTAATTTTTTTTCCTTCAAAAATGCTTTCTACCAGTCAAAACATATTTCTTGAACTGGAAGTACAGCTGACCCTTGAACACCACCACGTGGGCCCACCAATATGTGAATTTTTTTCAACAGTAAATACTACAGTACTACACAATCCACGGTTGGCTGCATCCATGGATACAGAACCACGGATACGTAGGCGTCGCACATACAAAGGGCCAACGAGAAGGCACAAAGGGATTCTCAACCTCACACAGCGCTGGCACCCCAATGCCCACTCTGGTCAAGGGTTCAACTGCAGTAGTTCAAAATCACTGAAAACTCAGGGGAAAGCAAAATCTAAATGAAACTTAGTAATGGAGTAGCTAGTAATCATAGTCTAACAATCCTCAAAAAATATGAAAAAGAATAAAGTAGTACAGTTACTAACGTTAGGAGGAATGGGACTAGAGCTGGAAAAGTTCATGATGACCCCCAAGTGTTCAAATTTGACTTTCACAGAAAGTCTGATAAATTTCTAATTATGGTCTTGCTGGAATTACTGGTCCATACGTGCCGAGCAAGCTGTTCATTCAGGAAACAATCTACCGCTCCCTGAGAATGTCCTGGTTAATAAAAATGTCTTTCCTTAGTAACAAGCAGAATGCTTTTAAAGTGACCATCATCTAGGAGTGTCGAAACAAGTTAGTGATCTAGGTTATGTCACAGAAATAAGAGCCTGATTTAAACTTAGAATGCTTGGATACTGTCTGAATATTTCACATATCATCCAAAGGCTTTATATTTTCCAAGAAGATGAGAAGGATTTTCCCCAGCAATCCAGCCATCAGGCCCAGGCTTAAAAAGGAAAAAAACAAAACAAAGCAAAGCAAAAACTAAGCTATTTCTAAAAGGGCTCAGGTAGAATCCTAGTTCCAGTTCCCGACCAAAGCCACCCCCTAAGATTTAGCCTTCCTTTTGGGCAACCTCAGAAGTTTCATGTGGGAAAAAGGCCAAAGTGACTGCCAGAGTGCAGACATCAGGCTCACCTGACTACGACGCCTGTGGCTCTATACTGCGTCAGCTTGGGACAGTGCTGCCGAGTGACCCCCAGCTGAGGGCTGCTGAGGGCTGCCTCAGGGGTGCATTTGTGGCTCTTTTCCTCCTGTGGTCCATTTGGAAGGAGAGTGCTTCAGAGATGACAAAGAACAGGAAAACAAAAATTCACACACAAGGAAAAGAAAAGTCCCCTTACTAAGGCACATCACACACATCATCCTAGCAAGTAATAAAATAAGCTTGCAAACCAGCCACACATTGTGTACAAAGTGCTGAATGTGACAACAAATATCCTGGGAAGACAAACTGGAGAGAGGCTGACTATAGAGCAGATCCTGACATAAAGAGGAGAGAGGTGGCCATCAGCTTGTGCATCTTTCTAGGCTAGAAATGAAAATCAATAATGGCCCGATTAGGGAACAGAAATTTTGAGTATATATTAATAATAGCAACAATAACTTACTAATCTTTTCCTTCTTCCTTCAGACAAAAGTATGCAGACATGTCGAAATCATAACCATTTGAGGATCAAAAGAGAGCAATCATTTATTCACAACTTCTGAATGTTTGAAAGGCTAAAGATCAAGAATTTTTTCAAAATGAAGTTTCCAAAGTAGTTATAAGAGGTAGATGATCCCATGTAGAAATCTACCTGCTTTTTTTGTCACCTTAGAGGAGAAAAATAAAGCCAAAACTCTATTAACTTACCCTTTCTACTTCATGGCATTTTTTCAAAGCATCCCCGTATCTTCCCAAACGCTGATAAGCTGAAATGCATTCTGTTTGAAACCACATACATTGCATTTCATTTAGATTTTCCATGGCAGATGTTCCTTCCTGAAATGGAAGCAATCATAAATAAAAGAAGCAAACAAATAAAAGAGATCCTAAAAATCTCATTTTCTCTTTTACAACTATGTCTACAAGGATTATTATGACAATAAATAGCATTAACAAATTATGTAACAAATATATCAATGCGCTTCCAAAAGGCTCCTATCAACTTAAAATTACATGTCTTATTTTCCAGCTCTGTTGAGATATTCAACAACCTACATAGAAAAGACTGCAGATTACTGAAGCTAAGTTTTAAACACCAAAGCTTTTACTTAATCTATTTAGGACAGTAATCCTACGAAGCACTGCCTATCTTTTGTCTATTAAGCAAAAGCTACTTACTTAATCTTTCCTTGCCAACTTAGGATCACTGTTAATTACAACATCATTTTCAAATCGCTTACTAGTAGTTCCAAGCCTGCTTTTCAGTTTCCCAAGTCTCCTCCCCCTCCATGTCAGGCTATCAGTTGTCACTTCCTTTGTACCCATGTGTCTGCTTCTAACAGCATGTCCTGTTCCATGCCAACTCTTTGCAGTGGGCTGACAAAACCAAATAATGGAATTTATTAAGAATATTTGTTAACTCAGGCTCAGTGTGTATTCTAGAAGAGTGTAAGACACAGAGTACCTAGTTTCAGCGCAGGGGCACTGTAGTTTTGTCACAATTTAGAACAGTTACTTAAAATATACTTTATGTGACCCCAGGAAAGATAGTAAAAATATGGGTACATTTATATAAGTTTAATATTCACTTCTCTTTCACAGCCATTGTGAGTTACCAGTTCAATTTTCAGAATTCAAGTATAAAAACCAGTTATCTCTGGGTAAAGGAAATTATGGTGGTATTTTATGTCATCTTTAGGGCTGTATACATATTCCATTTTTTGATGACTACATATGTTTATAAGAAATCTACATTATTTTTCATTTCAAAACTTTACTAACTAGAACTTTCCAACTTGCATCAGCAACTCTACAAATATTCTAAACTGTGAAAAATCTGCAAGAAGGAAATATGAGCACTTCACTCACTTATTACCAAGCAGATATAAACTGATTATCAGAGTCATTAGCAATTCTCCTCCCCCAGTTCACTGTCACCCACCACACACTAGGGACACGCCTGGCCAGGGAAGCAGTGTGGATACACTAACAGGCTCTCCATACGGCACAGCAACTTGTCAAGAGCGGATGATGGGAGATGATTACGACGAGCAAGCTGAGCCCCAGACTCTGAGGACTACTCTCCTCAAACGGCCTACCTTTCCCCTTCTTTCTTCCCCTTCATTCTTCTGGGCCTTTTCAGACATATCCTAGTCGGCTGTTTTTTGCTGTGTGGGTGTTTTTTGTTCTTTATTTTTTTTAAACCACTGAATTTATTTAACTTAAGAAGTTTTATATACTCATTTCTAATTGTACTTTACTTCTAATCTAGCTTGGCCTTCCAGGTGGTACTTTTCTCTACAAGCATCACTGCTTTTACATCTACTCTTGGACTTTCTTCTAATTTCTAATCTTCAAAATTGTGACACAGTGGAAAGGGCATTGAAGAGTTTGAGCCCCAGTACTACTGACTATGTGACCAAAGATGATTCAAGTAACCTCTTCAGAGCCTTAATTACCTTGCTGTAAAATGTCATGTGATTTTACATGTGATTAGGTGTTACATGAACATAAACAGTATTACTATTTTCCTAATTTTATTTTTCTCTAATACCCATCATCCTTTTTTTATTGATATGGCTGATGTACAATAATTTGTTATAGGTGTATAACAGTAATTCACAATTTTTAAAGGTTATACTCCATTTATATAGTTATTATAAAATATTGGCTACATTCCCTGTGTTGTACAATATATTCCTGTAGCTTATTTATTCTATACACAATAGTTTGTACCTCTTAATCCCTTACCCCCATCTTGCCCCTGTACCCTTCTCTCCCGGCCCACTGGTAACCACTAATTTGTTCTCTATATCTGAGAGTCTGTTTCCTTTTTGTTATATTCGCTAGCTCTATTTTTTAGATTCCATATATAAGTGACATCATACAGTATTTGTGTTTCTCTGACTTACTTCACTTAGCATAATACCCTCCAAGTCCATCCATGTTGTTGCAAATGGCAAAATTTCATTCTTTTTTATGGCTGAGTAGTATTCCATTGTATATACATATATACTGCATCTGCTTTGTCCATTCTTCTGTTATGGACACTGATTGCTTCCATATATTGGCAACTGTAAATAATGCTATGAACATTAGGGTGCATTTATCTTTTCGAATCAGTGTTTTCATTTTTTTCTGTATCTATACCCAGGAGTGGAACTGCTGGGTCATATGGTATTTCTATTTTTTCTGAGAAACCTCCATACTGTTTTCCACACTGACTGCACCAATTTAGATTCCCACCAACAGTGTTCCCTTTTCTCCACATCCTCACCAACATTTGTTATTTGTGGTCTTTTTGATGGCAGCCATTATGACAGGTGTGAGGTGACACCTGACTGTGCTTTAAATTTGCATTTCTCTGATGATTAATGACGTTGAGCATCTCTTCACATGCCTGCTGGCCATCTGTATGTCTTCTTTGGAAAATGTCTATTCAAGTCTTCTGCCCATTTTTTCATCACGTTGTTTGTTTTTCTGATGTTGAGTTGTATGAGCTGTTTATTTTAGATATTAACCCCTTATGGGTCACATCATTAGCAAATCTTTTTTCCCATTCAGTAGGCTGTTTTTTCATTTTGTCGATGGTTTCCTTTGCTGTGAAAAAGCTTTTAAGTCTAATTAGGTACCATTTGTTTATTTTTGCTTTTATTTCCTTTGCTTTAGGAAACAGATTCAAAAAAATTGCTATGATTTATGTCAAAGAGTGTTCTGCCTATGTTTTCTTCTAGGAGTTTTATGGTTTCCAGTCTTACATTTAGATCTTTAATCCATCTTGAGTTTATTTTTGTATACAGTGTTAGAGAATGTTCTAATTTTATTCTTTTACGTGTAGTTGTCCAGTTTTCCCAGCACCACTTACTGAAGAGACTGTCATTTCTCCACTGTATATTATTGCCTCCTTTGTTGTAGATTAATTGACCATAAGTGTGTGGGATTTATTTCTGGGCTTTATTCTGTTCCACTGATCTATGTGTCTGTTTTTGTGCCAATACCATTCTGTTTTGATGACTATAGCTTTGTAGTACAGTCTGAAGTCAGGGAGCTTGTTTTGGCTACTCAGGGTCTTCTGAGTTTCCATAAAACTTTTTAATTATTTGTTCTAGTTCTGTGAAAAAATACCCTTGGTATTTGGTAGGAACTGCACTGAATCTATAGATTGCCTTCGGTAGTACGGTCATTTTAACAATATTAATTCTTCCAATCCATGAACACAATATATCTTTCCATCTGTTTATGACCTCTTCAATTTCTTTCATCAGTGTCTTACAGTTTTCTGAGTACAAGTCTCTTACCTCCTTGGATAGGTTTATTCCTAAGTATTTTATTCTTTTTGATGTTATGGTAAATGGGATGGTTTCCTTAATTTCTCTTTCTTATAGTTTGTTCTTAGTGTATAGAAATGCAACAGGTTTCTGTATATTAATTTTGTATCCTGCAACTGAATTCATTAATGAGCTTCAGCAGTTTTCTGGTGGTGCATTTAAGATTTTCTATATATAGTATCACGTCATCTGCAAACAGTTACAGTTTACTTTCTTTCTAAATTGGATTCCTTTTATTTCTTTTTCTTGTCTGATTGTTGTGGCTAGAACTTCCACTACTATGCTGAATAAAGGTGGCAACAGTGGGCATCCTTGTCTTGTTTCTGATCTTAGAGGAAATGCTTTCAGCTTTAGAAAGCATTTAGAAATGATTTAGAACATTACTGATGTTCTGTCTGGATGATCTGTCCACTGATGTAAGTGGGGTATTAAAGTCCCCTACTATTACTGTGTTACTGTCATTTCTCCCTTTATGTCTATTAATATTTGCTTTATGTATTTAGGTGCTCCTATGTTGGGTACGTATATGTTTACGATTGTTATATCTTCTTCTTGGATTGACCCCTTGATCATTACCATCATTCTTGCTAATACTCTGCACCCACTACATCTGCCACTTTGCACCTACTGTTGATCCTATGCCATATGAGTTTTAGAAACACTAGTTTGTATCCTACTACACAATTCTAAAACATGGGTTTTAAAGAGTCTACCTAGGGCTTCCCTGGTGGCACAGTGGTTAAGAATCCGCCTGCCAATTCAGGGGATACGGCTTCGAGCCCTGGTCCGGGAAGATCCCACATGCCACAGAGCAAATAAGCCCATGTACCACAGCTACTGAGCCTGCGCTCTAGAGCCCGCAAGCCACAACTACTGAGCCCACGTGCCACAACTACTGAAGCCCACGCACCTAGAGCCCATGCTCCACAACAGGAGAAGCCACTGCGACAAGAAGCCCACGCACTGCAACAAAGAGTTGCCCCCGCTCGCTGCAACTAGAGAAAGCCCGTGCGCAGCAATGAAGACCCAACGCAGCCAAAAATAAAAAAAAATAAGTTAAAAAAAAAAAGAGTCTACCTAAGCTAGAATCCTGTTTCCAAACGAATGACTAGCTGGGTGATCTCCAGCTGGCAGAGTAATTGACCTCTCTAAACATTCTCTTAACTGCAATATGCAGGTAATGATATAGGATTGTATATACAAACAATAACATGTATATAAAGTACTTGGTTCAGTGATTAGTAATTGTTAAAGCCATTTTTCTCTTTTCCCTTACAAATGGTATACAAATTATTAGCATCACTCTAAATACCAGAAAGCAGAAGTCAAGCAGGTTCAGATGAAAAAGCTCTTTTATGGACTTCCCTGGTGGCGCAGTGGTTAAGAATCCACCTGCCAATGCAGGGGACATGGGTTTGATCCCTGGTCCAGGAAGATCCCACATGCCGCGGAGCAACTAAGCCCGTGCGCCACAACTACTGAGCCTGCGCTCTAGAGTCCGTGCGCCACAGCTACTGAAGCCCACACGCCTAGAACCCGTGCTCCACAACAAGAGAATCCACTGTGATGAGAAGCCCATGCACTGCGACAGAGTAGCCCCTGCTCACCACAACTAGAGAAAGCCCACATGCAGCAATGAAGACCCAACGCAGCCGAAAGTAAATTAAAAATTAAAAAAAAGAAAAAGAAAAAGCTCTTTTACGATGAGAGAAACAAATGATCTATAAGTAGTAGCCTTTAATGAAAAATTAAACCTATATGTGTATATGTACATCACACGCATAGACCATACGTTGTTTCTTTCTCATCATTAATATATACACAATACAGATGTATGGTATACGTATGTGAGATGTGTGTGCATGTGTGCGTTTGTGTATGAATGACATACCATTTGTCAATACCAAGTAATGTCAGACTTAAATTTCTGGGTAATTTCACGGGTAAAAAAATGATATATTGTCTTTTTCCCCGATTACTAATGAAGATATCTTTTGGCCATTCCATATTCTACTTCTGTGAACTAGTTATTCATCTCCTTTGCCCATATTTGTATTGTCTCATCTTTTTCTTATTGAGTATTGTGTGTGTATGTGTATTTAATGCTTCTATGACATCATTCTTGCAAGCAGTTAAATTTTCACAATAAAAATTCAAGCTATTCTGTGGCTTCTAAATTATAACGGGTTTCAATTAACACCCAGACACAACTAGAATCTAGTTAACATTTAAACAAGGTGGTACACTGGTGCTGTATTAGTGATACATTAGCATCACAGAGCACAGTGGTAACTTATTTTCATCCTAAACAACTTACTTACAAACACCAGCACTAAAGCCCTCCACTTTGTATGTAATGCACTTGGAGATATAAATTACTTATTTTGAAGTATCTTAATTAAAACTTGGAAATCAAACTTGAAACATGGTTTTCTCATAATGCCTCTATGTTACATTCAATGTGTAACTATTTCAGTGACTTCTTCGGCTTTCTTTATAAATTCTTTTCTTCTTATATGAGTTGGAAATATCTTCTCCAATTCTATGGTTTGCCTTGTCACTTTGCTTATAATCATTTTTTGTTATACATTATCCTTAATTTTGATATAATCAAGTGTATCAATTTTACTCTTGTACCTTTATGTGTCTGGTGTCTTAAGAAATGTTTCCTACCTTGAGCCCTAAAGATAAACTTCTATACTTTCTTCTAAAAGTGTGAAAGGTTTGCTTTTAGATCTTTAATCCACCTGTAACTGATCTGTGTGCAGTGTAAGATAAGGATGTCATTTTATTTTTTTCAACACAAATAAATAATTATCCAAACAATATCTTTTCATCTCTGATTTTTAAAGCACCTCTGATACATACCAAGTTCCCAAATATGTGTGAACAGTTTTCTATTCTGTTCCATTAGCCTCCTTATATTTTTAACCATAAACATGTACTGTTTTTACAATATAACAGAAAGGCTGCGTAAAGGATATGAAAGGATGGTGAAAGATGAAACAAAAGGAATAAATGTTTAGCCTAACAATTTGAAAGAACTTAAATTCTTAAATGTCACAGAGACCAGTAGTCCTCAGAAGTTAGTTCTACAGAGAAAGAACTCTATGAGCTGTTATGAAGTTAAGACACTGTAACTGAGAAATTAAACAGCAGTCACAAATTACTAGTGAAACAAAAGAACAATAAATCAAATCTTGCATATAAGCACTTAAGTATGGCATAATGCTTATTGCTGTATAAAGGTATTTTGCTCCTGTTATTGCTTTTTAATCATCTCCCACGAGAAGCACATGCACATACATCAACCACAGTAAGAAACCATACTTAGGATATGAGCTAAACAAGATTAAAAAGTAATAATAACAAAAGTGAATTCTTAGGAACTTCAGCAGCAAACTTCACACATCACCACAGAACTTAAGTTTAATTTTACTAACTCAGACAATTACACGCCATTTCCTACCCTTGTGAACTTGGAGCACATTTCCTCTGCTTCTTTTATCATATTTGCTCGAAGCATATATTTTGCACACTTGGAGTTGATGAATCTATCAGCTGTGTCTAAAGACTGAGCTTCATCCATCCACTTGGCAGCTTCTCTGAGATTACCTATATGCTTTAAGAAATGAAAGTATTAAAGAAATCACTGTTTATGACTAAGAGAATATGGGTACAATATAATGGAAAAAGTTCTTAAAGACAAATTAGAAATCTGTTACATTTCTGTCAAATTTATCTAGAAATCTTTAGATACATTACAATTAATATTTACTAAGAGTTGAAACTATTAATACTGACTATACAACTATATAACATAAAACTCCTCAGGATTATTAGAATATTAGGAATAGATTATCAGGGTGTCCTAACAGTTATCTCTACACAGAAACAACTCCAAGCGTTCCTAAAATGGCCAAATTCTTCAACTACTCAAAAAACATGACAAAGATTTTACCTTGTAAATTTTTGCTTTCATATAGAATAATTCTATTAGAGTTGGAGTACTAGCAATTGCAGCATTAATATAATCCAAAGCCAAAGAATACTGCCCAAGTTTATCAAAGTGCTGTGCCAGGAAATACTGAACCCAGAGTAGTGTCGTTGGGGGTTCTGTCTCCCCATTCTCTGCAATCAAATATAAAATCATTACGGGGAATAAGGCAAAGTAGAGCAACTCACATACTTTCTTTCTCCCAATGCATACTGAAATTAACTATTACGATAAGCAGTAAAAATCCAGCAAAAATGACCAAGTTCAACAGAAAGAGATATGACTTCATGTCATAAAGTCCAAAAAGTAGCAGCCAAACAGAGAAAAAAGATGCTGGTTTCATAGGCTTCTACCCATACCTCACTCCAAAGAAATAGTTTGGGGAAAAGAGGTAAATCAATCTAACTCTACGAATTCTCAGGCTGAGAGCATAAGGCAGCAGGTCCAGGAAAAGTCAAGGAAAATAGCTTGAAGAAAAGATGTCCCTAACAATCACTGCAAAATTTCCACGAAGGCAAGAATGGCCAGGGCTTACTTAGCATTGTAAGTAGGCCTCGACACTACATCAGGGAAACCCAAAGTTGAAGGGTATTAGGAGGACACACTCCTGACAAGATGGTCACATAGAATCAGCAGAGCTCTATCTGGTTCCCCACTCTGTACCCTCAAGCTACAGAAGAGTAGATAAAGAAATACCAAGCTCTCAAAATGGATTTCGGAAGGGAAGACACACAGGTATAAAATGAGGTAGAAAGAGCAGAAAGGAGAATTTACCCATGCCACCTCAGAAAACACAGAAGGTCTGCTAGACTAGATGACCAAATGAAATGACAACAATGAAAACACACAGATTAGCATAAAATTAAAACACAAATAATAAACACAGGCAAAGAGCCAAGCATTTATCTTGCTCCTCTCATATAAACTACATTTCAGGGGAACCAAATATTTGATGAAGAAAAGTTCTTTGCTTGGGATTGACAATATATACACTAACATGTATAAAATAGATAACTAATTAAAAAAAAAACCTCTCTGTAAGAATTCCAGCTAATAAATGCAGATGGAATGATGATTAGAATGAAATAAGGGATGAAGGCAACGATTCTCAGTGGCCGCAAAAATCATTAGGTGAGTGGTCAGTGAAGAAATTTTAATGGGCAGATTAGGCTGACAAACATCAAAACCCTGATCAATCTTAATATCACAAAAAGGGAGACAACCAGAATGTTTTCCGCCTTCAGATGTGATATAACAGGAAGTACAAAGTGTCACGTATGAAGTATTCACACGGAACCTGAATCCAATCAAGCCTGTAAATCTAGGGGAATTGCCTGGCGGTCCAGTGGTTAGGACTCCACGTTTCCACTGCAGGGGGCACGGGTTCAATCCCTGGTTGGGGAACTAAGATCTCACTTGCCACACGGCAAGGCCAAAAAACAAAAAAAAGTCGGTAAATCTAACCCGAACTTTGTAAGAAATATGGATGACAGCAAAATGTATTAACTGATACCACGAGAAAACAATCAGCCAAATTCAAAACATGGTATGTTCCACAAGACAAATGACCTTTCGACAACCTTTTTTTTTAAAAAGGGAAACGAGTGGACAGCACTGCTCAAGATTAAAAGAATATCAGAGACATAACAATCAAATGTAGTGTGGATCTTAGCTGGATCCATATTCAAATAAACCAGTTATACAATTTTTTAAATAATCGGGAAAATTTGCATGCGGACTGGGTGTTAGATACTGTGGTATGAGAGTTAATTTTGTGTAAGACAGCACTGTGGCTACATCTTGTGTTTAAGTGTTTTAAACAGTTAGAGATGCATACTAAGGTACTGACAGGGGAAACAGTATGTCTGCTTTAAAAATACTCCAGGAAAAAAAAGTCGACAGAAGATACTTCAAATAATACCGGGAAACACTGATAAAAGAAGGTAGGTGATGGGGACACGAGGGTTCATTATTTACTTCTGTGTCTGTTATTTTATTGTGAAATTTGTTTCAAACTAACAAGAACAAAAGGACGATAACAAATAAAAGATGCAAGAAGAAACCAAAGTTACCATTTGCATGACTGAAAGCATTCTAGAGTGTTTTCTAAATAAAGCTGCCTTGATTTACATATGCCCCTACAAACAGAAAAACAAAGAACCAAATTATACAGGATTTAAAGTAATATAAGAGTAGAAAGAACAAAGAAGTAGGAATTCAGGAAAAATACATTTCAGCATAAACTACTTGATCTTGGTCAAGCTGCTCAACCTCTCAATTCTGTTTATTCATATTAAAATGGAGTCAACTCCCCCCGACAAGATTAGGACATTTTTAATTACTTAAGATTGCAAGTGCTCTTCTCATTTCATTCACTAATTCAAAAACTATTTAGGGAACAGTTATCATGTAGCACATACATAATAAACATAAGATAATGTTAGTGTAAGTGACTAAAAATGGATTGAAATGAGTAACCAAATTTCAACTCAATCTAATTTAAACTTACCATAAGGGCTAAAAAAGTCACACGTTTTCAGAGAGGCTTCATAATTAGTAACAAGCTCCTGGATTACAGAAATCTGTTAAAGAAACATAGTTTTAAAATTTAAAAATATTTTATGATGATATTTTTATTTACTATGGATTAAATTAGATTTGTAAGCAATATACAGCTTATTCCAGAACAATAAATTAATTATAAATTGGGGTGTCTGCTTTTCCCCACTCCCTGTGTTGGGGGAAAATGAGAAAAACAGAAAACGTACTGCTCTCTTTATTAAGAGTAAAACAGAATCTCATTAATTTCTCATCTCAATAAATATCAAGTTTCAGGTTTTGATGGACAAATCATCACTAGTTACCACACACTCCTTTTTTTCTTTTTGGCCAAAGAACTCACCTGTATAATTTATTATTATTAACAATTTATTTGCCTTTTGCTTCCCATTGTTACAGGGTGAAGTTGTAAGCCATTATATATTCAGATTTTCTAAAATGTCACTCATTACAAAAAAGTCAAGTGAAATCATCTAAATTATACAGTGAGTTGATGGAAGAAGTTAAGTAAACTCCTAACAAGATGTTTAAACTACCTTTGTTTTTAGTGATCATTTTGATAGATTTTCATTCCAGTGCTGCACTTAGGTAGGACTGAAATATTATACACTACACTGTAAACATGCTATGCCCTGAAAGTGCAAAAGAAAAGTGACATGAATTAGAAGTGGCAGGGGAAAAAAGTAGCTTCTATGCATGGTTTGTTTTAAATGTCTGTTGATGTTACCTGTTCAAAATGAGTTAGAAAATATAACCACCTTATTTGTGAACTTCAGAAAAACAAAGGTCAAAAGTGAAGAAAAACCATTAAAACTTATAATAGTATGTGACCAATACAGTATTATTTTAAAACTGTCCCACTGACAGCAGTCAAAAAAACAAAAAAGGTCAAATTAAAACACTTCTCAGGCTTACATGATATCTTTCTGACAAGAATGTTGCATTGTAGGGCATAATTCTCTTAGATAGAAGGGCAATAAGGACTAGGTGGGACAGTACACATTAAAAGTGGGGGAAAATATGTAAGTAACATATAAAAAACAGAACATGAAAAGAATTTACACACATTATGACTTCACCAAAACATATACGTATAGATACATACTCACTGGAAATATGACCAAATGGATTAGGGTAGTAGAATATGAGGACACTCTTTTAAAACACAATAATGCTGTATTATTTTAATAAGATTTTTAAAACAAAGACTGTTTAAAAAGAATGGTTATTAAAATGTGAATAGACCTATAACTAGTAAGGAGATTGAACCAGAAATCAAAAACCTACCAGAGAACAAACATATGGATACCAGTGGGGGAAGGGGAAGGGGGATGAATTGGGAAACTGGGATTGACATATGTACACTGCTATGTATAAAACAGATTAACTAATAAGAACCTACTGTATAGCACAGAGAACTCTACTCAATGCTCTGTGGTGACCAAAATGGGAAGGAAATCCAAAAAAGAGAGGATAATGTATACATATAGCTGATTCACTTCGCTGTACAGCAGAAACTAACACAACATTGTAAAGCAACTATACTCCAATAAAAATTAATTTAAAAAACAAACAAACAAAAAACCTACCAACAAAGAACAGCCCTAGACCCAAGGGCTTCAATGGTGAATTCTACCCAACATTTAAAAAACTAATACCAAACTCTGCCAAAAAATCAAAAAGAAGGGAACACTTCCAAACTCATTCTGAGGCCAGCATTACTCTCATACCAAAGCCAGACAAGAACACCACAAGAAAACTACTGACCAACACCCCTGATGAATATGGATGCAAAATCCTCAACAAAATACTAGCAAACATGCCTCAGCAGCATATTGAAAGGATTATACACCATGACCAAGAGGAATTTATTCCTGGAATGCAAGGATGGTTTAACATAAAAACTGATCAATATAACTTGCCACATCAACAAAATGAAGGAAAAATACCCACATGATTATCTCAATTGTTGCAGAAAAAGTATGTGACAAAATTCACTACCCTTTCCTTATAAAAACATTCACCAAACTATGAACAGAAGGAAACTATCTCAATATAATGAATGCCAAATATGAAAAACCCACAATGAACATCATACTTAATGGTGAGAGACTGAAAACATTTCCACTATGATCAAGAACAAGGCAAGGATGCCTGCTTTCATCATATCTACTCATCACAGTACTGGAAGTTCTACTGCTGGAAGGCAAGAAAAAGAAATAAAATGTATTCAAATAGTAAAGAAAGAAATAAAATTATCTCTGCAGATGATATGATCTTACTAGTAGAAAACCCTAATGATTTCACAAAAAAACCTGTTAGAATAAATGAACTCAGCAAAGCAGCAAGATACAAAAAGTTAATACACAGAAATCAGCTGCACTTTTACACACATGAACAATCTGAAAAGGAAATTACTAAAGCGATTTCATTCACAACAGCATCAAAAAGAATAAAATACTTAGAAATGAACTTAACCAAGGAAATGAAAAACTTGTACAATGAAAACTATAAAACACTGCTGAAAAAAATTCAAGATGACACAGATAAATGGAAACACATCCCATATTCATGAATTGGAAAAATTAATATTATTAAAATATCAATACTACCCAAAGAGATCTATAAATTCAACATTATCTCCATCAAAATCCAAATGCCGTTTTTTTTTTTTTGCAGAAATAGAAAAGCCCATCCTAAAATTAACATGGAATCTCAAAGAACCCCAAAGAGCCAAAACAATCTTAAAAAAGAACAAAACCAAGAGGACTCACTCCTGATTTCAAAACTTACTACAAAGTTATAATCAAAACAGTGTGGTACTGGCTTAAAGAAAGATGTAGAGACTAATGGAATAGAACAGAGAGTCCAGAAATAAACCCTCGCATATGTGGTCAAATGATTTTTGACAAGGGTGTCAAGACCAATCACTGGAGAAACAGAAGTCTTTTCAACAAATGGTAATGGGAAAACTGGATATCTACATGCAAAAGAATGCAGGTGAACCCTTACCTAATACCATGCACAAAAATTAACTCAAAATGGATTAAGGACCTAAATGTAAGACCTAAAACAATAAAACTCTTAAAAGAAAACATAGGACAAAAACTTCACAATATTAGATTTGGCAATGATTTCTTGGATATGACACCAAAGGCACAGGTAACAAAAGAAAAAACTGACAGGTGAGGTGGGGATGGTGGTGTGCTGAATTGGGCGATTGGGATTGACATGTATACACTGATGTGTATAAAATTGATGCCTAATAAGAACCTGCAGTATAAAAAAACAAACAAAACAACTAATACTAAACTTTCATTGGGTTATTTGTATGGAAATATGTTAATATAAATGTTTCAGACATTACATGAAATTTCTAAAATCTTATATTTGTATTTGTATGGAAATATGTATGGAAATATGTTAATATAAATGTTTCAGACATTACATGAAATTTCTAAAAATCTTATATGTTCTGGTGTAACGTTATAAGTAATAATCCTAGTTATTACTTTAAAATGTATATCTCAGAAATAACTAATTTTCTTGTCAACTGCATTATTATGAACTTTCATCAAATCTTTTACCGTGGTCATTTTTAAGTCTTTTGTCATTTACAGACAGTTCTGGGTGTACTCTGATGATTTTGCAAATATGTTCCTATAAAAGGGTTTCATCTTCAAGAAATTCATGGAAAAGACTCTGACAAGTACAGGTTTCTGGTAACTGACTGTACTGCTGAACTGAATGAATAAGCATTTTCAGAACTCTGATGAAAAACTGATGAACTCATAAAAGTGCTAACAAAAGATCAAGATGAAAAAAAACAATTAATTACATGGGACTGAGTGAACTGATGAGGATGAGTATAATTTTTGTGACTTTCTGTCTGAATTTAAAAAAAAAAAAATCCCACAAGGACACAGAGGCAAAGAATATACAAATCAATTTTCACTGCAAAGTAAAGGAGCTGTTACAGTGGAGGATTCCTGGACTGAATGTCAATATTATGACATAGTATGAGTGTGTTTCATGTTTGGTAATTGCAATCATTGTTGCTTTTGTTGTGGTCATCCATGTACAATGCTTGGTGTCAGTCTATTTATCTCTTGTAAAAATAAAATACAGTGTGTGTGTGTGTGTGAAAAAAATAAATAAATAAAATAAAATAAAATTAAAAAAAAAAAAAAAAGAAAAAACTGACAAATTGGACTTCATGAAAATTTAAAACTTTGTACACCAAGATGCCATCCATAGAGTAAAAAGGCAACCCACGGAATGGGAGAAAATATTTGCAAATCATGTATCTGATAAGAGGTTAATATCCAAAATATATGGAGAACTAAAATTCAACAACAAAAATCCAATTCAAAAATGGTTGCTAAAATACTTGAATAAACATTTCTCCAAAGATATACAAATAGCCAGTAAGCACATGAAAAGATCTGCAACATCACTAGTCATTAAGGAAATGCAAATCAAAACTACAATGAGATGCCACCTCACACCCAGGAGGATGGCTACCTTAAAACAAAACAAAACAGAAAACAACTGTAGACAAGGATGTGAAAAAAACTGCAACCCTTGTGCACTGCTGGTGGAAAATGGTACAGCTGCTGTGGAAAACAATATAGCAGTTCCTCAAAAAATAAAAAATACAACTACCAAATGATCCAGCAATTCCACTTCTGGCTATATATCCAAAAGAACTGAAAGCAGATCTCTAAGAAATATTTGTACATCCATGTTCATATCACTGTTCATAATAGTCAACACGTGGAAGCAACCCAAGTGTCCGTGGACGGAAGAATGGATGAGCAAATGTGGTATAGACATACAATGGGATATTATTAAGCTTTGAAAAGGAAATTCTGAAATGTGCTACAACATGGATGAACCTTGAGGACATTACGCTAAGGGAAATAACCTAGTCACAAAAAGACAATTACTGTATGATTCCACTTATATGAGCTACTTAGAGTTGTCAAAATCGTAAAGACATAAAGTATAATGGTTGTTGCCGGGGGCTAGAGGGAGGGAAAAACAGAAAGTTATTGTTTAACGGGTACAGAGTTTCAGTTATACAAGATGAAAAGAGTTATGGGGATGGATGGTGGTGATGGGTGCACAAAAATGTGAATGTAGTTAATACCACTAAACCGTACACTTAAAAATGGTCAACATGGTAAATCTTATGTTAAGTGTATTTTGCCTCAATAAAACAACAACAACAAAAAGGTGGTTCTGAAAGTGCAATCCTCAGACCATTAACATCATAAATGTCAGGATTAGTATCACCTGGTAGTTTGTTAGAGATGCAAATTTTTGACCAAATCCCAAATTTATAGAATCAGAAACTCTGAGTCTAGCAATGCTTTTAGCAAGCCGTCAGATAATTCTGATATACCCTAGAGTTTGAGAACTGATTTTTAAAAATGCTGCAATAAGACTATTACTACAAAGCAAAATAAAAACTAACAGGCACTTTTAGGGACGTGGCGCAGTGGTTAAGAATCCGCCTCCCAATGCAGGGGACACAGGTTCGATCCCTGGTCCAGGAAGATCCCACATGCTGCGGAGCAACTAAGGCTGTGCGCCACAACTACTGAGCCTGCGCTCTAGAGCCCGCGAGCCACAACTACTGAGCCCGTGTGCCACAACTACTAAAGCCCACACGCCTAGACCCCGTGCTCCGCAACAAGAGAAGCCACCGCAATGAGAAGCCCACGCACCGCAACGAAGAGTAGCCCCCGCTCACCGCAACTAGAGAAAGCCTGTGCTCAGCAACGAAGACCCAACACAACCAAAAATAAATAAATATATATTTATTTATTAAAATTTAAAAAGTAATAGGCATTTTTAACCCACCAGGATCAATCTCACTGAGAGTATGTGTAACTTAAAAAACGTTCAGGGTTAGAAATTCAGTACTCAATTTACGGAAGCAAATAGTTTTCCATGAACTTACACTGCCATCTACTGGCAGTTACTAAAACCACAGCTAGAGCTTTAAATAAGGGTGTACCTTTCCATCTCTAGGGTGAAATAAATTTTTAAAATCAGTTTTAATCATTTTAAAAAGTACAACAAAATATATACTGAAGTTACACATAATTCTTCATCATAAAGGAGTGTAAAATACTACTGAATAAAATAGAATCTTCAGCTTCAGAACTTCAAAACAAGATTTAATTGAGGAAATAAATCAAGGTAATGGAAAGTTCACATGAAATGTCCTAAATAAAAAAACTGCAGAGAACACTGTCCTTCCTGGTTTATTAGGCATATTTATTGAATCTAAAAAATGTATATTATAGTCACTCACTCAGTAATTAAGTGAACAATTCAATTTTCCAAACTTGTCTATGAAAGTTAGTCTAAGGAGTTTTACTAAGGTATAAAGGACCCATTTTACTTCAAGTTTACTTACCATTTATATTTCAGTAATACTGTATAACTGTATAGTCAATTATATAATTGTATACTGTATAACTATATTCAATTATACAATATAACTGTATATTCAACTCCTTTCTTGCAAAACAACATGTAATGGCTATTCTTCTTGAAAATAGCTATCTGCCGCTGCCAGTTAAAATCAAGAAAGCCAATCCACTTGTTAGGTATCTAAGATCACAATAAAACTTTAAGCCTCAAAATAGACAGCTTAAATTATACAGTCAAAATTTTTTTATGAACTGAAAAAATTTCCAAGTTCAACCACCTTCTCCTGATTTAAATATTTTCTTCTAAGTCATAATTTGACCAGGATTGAAAAAGCTTTGTTTCTGCTAACAAAATCTAACCTGGGCAAATGTTGTGACTATTGTATATTTCCTAAATTACTGCCCTTATCCAGCTTTTCTTATGTATGAGTTAAAAGAATTCTTTATTAACCTTAAAGACAAAGCCCTACAAACCACATCTGATACACAATTTTTCACAGTATAAATACAGATTCCACTTAAAATGTTACTGTAACATGAAAGGCACTGAAACTGTCTTTTCGGATTTTTTTTTTAATCCAAATTAGAAAGCTAAGCACAATACTTTATCAACAAGGACCAAAATTGTTGGATTAATTTCTAATAAATGTACAATTAACAGTGACAATTTTGGTTCCAAAGGAGCTAGCTAGAGATAAGTTGTCCAAGAACTATGACACTAAAATGAAACTAGGTAACTTCTTGCAGAGATGAGGTGTGACCCGTGGGGATGGTGGAGAGAACGACCAGTTCTTGAAAACCTCTCTGAACCAAGCACTTTACAAACTTTATCATTTAATTAAAGAACACAGCAACTCCTTAAGTATTATCTTCCCCAACTTTATGATCCAGAAACAGATTCAGGTAGTTGCTCAAGCAAATGTGTGATGGAGTCAGGATTCCAAACCAGGCCTGATTCCAAAGCAATGCTCCTTTCCCTATACCAGTATTTCCCAAAGAGTGGTGCCCACGGTGGAACAAGAGATGATTACAGCTAATTCACCAACTGAAACTTTTTAAGTTAGATTTTAATTTTATGTGTTTTATAAAAACTATACTAGCACAAATCTGTAGTTTTTACGAAAAACAAAAAAAGTAACCAAATTTACTGGAAAATATTTTTAAAATAACACTATAGGTGTTATGTAGATTTGGCAAAAATTGTGAAGGGGATTAATAAATGTCAGCAGACATTATACTATACTGTGATACCTTCCTAGGTATAGGAATACCTAGGAAAAGTATTGGGTTGGTCAAAAAGTTTGTTCGGGTTTTTCTGTAAGATGTTATGGAAAAACCCGAAAGAACTTTCTGGCCAACCCAATACTTGCTTTTATTTTCTTCTCCCCAAATTTAACTGTTTTTAAACAAACAAAAAATGAATTCATGAACATCATTACAATTACCATTAACTGTTGATCAGCATGTCTGAAAAATACTAACTCTGGGCTTCCCCGGTGGCGCAGTGGTTGAGAATCTGCCTGTTAATGCAGGGGACACGGGTTTGAGCCCTGGTCTGGGAAGATCCCACACGCCGCGGAGCAACTAGGCCCGTGAGCCACAACTACTGAGCCTGCGCGTCTGGAGCCTGTGCTCCGCAACAAGAGAGGCCGCAATAGTGAGAGGCCCGCGCACCGCGATGAAGAGTGGCCCCCGCTTGCCACAACTAGAGAAAGCCCTCGCACAGAAACAAAGACCCAACACAGCCAAAAATAAATAAATAAATAAATAAGTAAATTTAAAAAAATATATATTAACTCATAAAAAGTCATTCCAGAACAACAAACCCTTTGCTTTAAAAAAAAAAAAAAAAAAAAAAAAACTAACTCTGATACTGTTACCACTGCAAATAATGCCTTCTGGAATTTTTAAAGATAGAATTGTTATTGACTCATTTTTTTCCTTTTCGTGAGAAATCCAGGATTCTCACAAAGAAACATTCTTAATGTAGTCCTTCTATTACTTAGAGCATCTAAGAAAAAAATTCCTTATATTGCCCTGAAATACAAATCAAACTCTTGCTTTCCTTGCCAATTACTCCCCTATATCACCTTCTGAAACACCTAGTTTTCCAAAAGTATATATGAAATGAAGCATTTTTAGAATCATTTTGCTTGACTATTAACTGTGAAGCCATTTTTACAATGATGTTTAGCTTCATTTTTTTCCTAACTTACCTTCACAATTACAGTTAGGTAGTAAACAGATACAAAACTCAAATTTTATACCTGCCTGAGTTAATGAAAAATAAAGAAAGAACCAAAGATACCTTACAGATAATATATTCCAGGATCAAAATCTAGTTTACCCACCACCTCCACCAACAAATTATCGTTGTTTCCCACTAACAACGGCCAAACAATTTAGTACTTCCCGTAGAAATATTCCAATGAAGTTCATGATGATTCTCTTTCTTCACTGAACAGGCCAAGTTTTTTGTAACTCTTTGGGCCTACTGTCACCAGCTTCTAAAGGGCACACATACCTCTACACGTTCTTTAACTGAATGAGGATCTTGGAATATTTTCATAGTATGGGCAGATTTAACACAAAAAAATGTCCTCTGGGAAACAGCCTACCTTCCCTTCCTGTGTATGGACACCCATACACTTTCTGTTGAGACATCTATGCTTCATCCAGTCAGTCTCGTCAAGTACTCAGTTTCCATGTTCTGACTCATATTCACTGCACCTGTGCACTGATGTCCAGCTTCAATGGAATCAAATGCACCTGTAACAACCCACGCAAACCTTGATGATTCACTGCCTTCACTCAACAGTCTGACACAGTGAATAGCTACAGATCAAAACTGCAAGGTACTTTCCATTCTAGGTGAAAATGGAAGCCCAGAATTAATTTCCACCTCTTATTTAGGGTCATTCTGGTTTCTTTTAAAACACTAAAACAATATTTTTTAATGTATATACTGTAGCCTTGACAGTTGAACTAAAATTAAATAAAAACTGATTTTACTCAGTATCTTTCTGTGCAAATATAGATCTTTATCCTTAGAAAAAACATTTTTCTCATCGATTAAATCTGCAAAGTAAAAAACAAAAATACAGAACACTAAGCACATGTTAGGAAAAAAAAACTGGAAAAAGATGAGCAAATTAAACCTAAACCAGCATAAGTAAGGGTATAATAAAGGTCAGATTTGGGAACTAATAAAATAGAAAAGGGGGGTGGGGAAATCAACAAATCCAAAACTTGGCCTTTGGAAAAGACTGACAAAAGTGCCAAACCTTTAGCTAGGCTGACCAAGAAAAAAAGAAGACTCAAGTTATTAAAACTAAAAATGAAAGAAGAGACATTACTTACTACTGACTTGAAATAAAATGATTATAAAGGAATATGATGAACATATATGCCAATACTGGATAACTTAAATGGACAAATTTCTAGAAACACAAATTTCAGAAACCAAATAAGAAGAAATAGAAGATATAAATAAACCAATAACAAGTAAAGAGTTTCAACAGGTAATCAAAAACTACCCACAAAGAAAAGTCCAAGCCCAGATAGTTTCACTGGTAAATTCTACCAAATATTTAATACCAATACCAATCTTCACAAACTTTTCAAAAAAAAAACAAAAACAAAAAACAGGAGAGAACACTTCCCAACTCATTATAAGGCCATTATTACCCTGATATCAAAACCAGACAAAGACATCACAAGAAAACTACAGTCCAGTATCTGTTAGAAATATAGATGCAAAAATCTTTAATAAAATACCAGCAAATTGAACCTAGCAACATATATAAAGAATTATACAGCACAACCGAGTGGGTTTTATCCCACTAATGCCAGGTTGTTTAACATCTGAAAATCAATTAATGTAATATACAATATCAACAGAATAAAAATAATAAACACATGATCATCTCAACAGACAAAGAAAAACCATTCGACTCAATCCAACACCCTTTCACAATAAAAATGCTCAGCAAACTAGGAGTAGGAGGGAACTTCCTCAACATTATAACGGGCATATACAAAAAAATCCATAGTTAACACAATATTTAATGGAGAAAGACTAGATGCTTTCCCACTGAGATCAAGAACAAAACAAAAATGTCAATTCTCATCATTTCTATTCAACATTGACTGGAGGTTCTAGACAGGGCAATTAGTCAAGAAAATGAATAAAAAGGATACAAACTGGAAAGGAAGAAATAAAACTTTCTATTTGCAGATGACAGAAATTCATTACACCAACTATAACAACTAATAAACAAGTTCATCAAGGTTACAGAATATAAGAACAATATACAAAAATCTACTGTATTTTATATACTAGCAATAAAAAAAACCTGAAAATTAACTTTAAGAAAATAATTCCAATCCAAAGAACACAAAAACACTAATCCAAAAAGATAGATGCACACCTATGGTCACTGCAGGATTATTTACAATAGCCAAAATATGGAAACAACTTAGATGTCCATCAATGGATGAATGGATAAAGATGTGGTGTATATATACAGTGGACTATTTACTCAGCCATAATGAAGTCTTGCCATTTGCAACAACATGGATGGACCTCGACGGTATTATGCTAAGTGAAATGAATCAGACAGAGACAAATGTCACATGATTGCACTCATATGTGGAATCTTAAAAAAAATTTTAAAAAACAGATTAGTGGTTACCAGAGGGGAAGGCAGTTAGGGGGTGGGTGTGAAATGGGCGAAGGTACGGCAGAAGGGTCAACTGTATGGTGATGGATGGTAAGTAGGCTTGTAGTGGTGAACAATTTATACTGTACACAGATGTCAAATTATAATTGGCCCTATATAAGTTTTCAGGATGTACACCTGAAACTATATAATAAAAAAAAGCAAAGAAAATACTTCCATCTAGCATAGCATAAAAAAATAAAATACTTAGGAATAAATCTAACAAAAGATGTATAAGACTTATAAACTGAAAACTACAAAAAAAATTGTTGAAAGAAATTAAAGACAATCTAAATAAATGGAAAATTTCCAATGTTCATAGACTGAAAGACTTAATAGTGTTAAGATGGAAATACTTCCCAAAGCGATCTACAGATTCAATGCAATCCCTATAAAATCCCAGCTGGCTTCTTTGTAGAAGCTGAAAAACTGATCCTAAAATTCAAATGGAAATAAAATAAATCCTTAATGGTCAAAAGAATATTAAAAAAAAAAAAAAAGTAGGAAGATTCACACTTCCTAATTTCAAAATTTACCCCAAAGCTACAGTAATCAAGACAGTGTGATACTAGCCTAAGGACAGGCATACAGATCAGTGGAACAGAAATGAGAGTCCAGAAATGAACCCTCACATTTATGATCAATTTACTTTCAACAAGGCTGTCAAGACTTTCAATGGAAAAAAAAAAAACAAATGGTGCTGGGAAACTGGACAAACACATGCAAAAGAATGAAGCTGGGCTCCCACCTCACACCATATACAAAAATGAACGCAAAATGAATCAAAGACTTTAATGTAAGAACCAAAAGTATAAAACTCTTAGAAGTAAATATGTGTAAATCTTCATGACCCCGAATTTGGAAATTGGTT
This sequence comes from Balaenoptera physalus, assembly GCF_965194825.1. Lineage (NCBI taxonomy): Eukaryota > Metazoa > Chordata > Mammalia > Artiodactyla > Balaenopteridae > Balaenoptera > Balaenoptera physalus. The sequence goes on along the minus strand of NC_138899.1, from coordinate 56,478,140 downwards.
TCTTTTTTTTTTTTTGGAAATTGGTTTCTTATATACAACACAAAAGCACAAGCAACACAAGGGAAAAAAGATAAAATGGGCTTCATCAAGACACTTTCAAGAAAGTGGAAAGACAATCCACAGAATGGTAGAAAATATTTCCAAATCATGTATCTGATAAGAAACCTGTACCTAGAATATATTTTTAAACTTACAACTAATAATGAAGAGACAAATAACCCAATTAAAAACTGGGCGAAGAACCTGAACTGACATTTCTCCAAGGAAGATATACAAATGGCCAACAAGCGCTTGAAATAATGCTCAAAATAATCAGTCATCAAGGAAATGCAAACGAAAACCACAAGGAGATACCACTTCACACCCACTAGGATGGCTATAATCAAATATCATATAATAACAAGTGGATTGTTGGTGAGGCTGTATTGCAATCAGAATCCTTATACACTGCTTGTGGGAATGTAAAATGGTGAAGGTACTTTGGAAAAGAGTCTGACAGTTTTTAAAAAGTTTAAACATGGAGTTACCATTTGACCTAGCAATTCCACTCCCGGGTATATGCACCCAAGAGAAATGAAAACAAGTACATGCAAAAACTTGTACACAAATGTTCACAGCATTATTCATACCAAAAGGTACAAACAACCAAAATGTCCATCAACTGATAGATAAAATGTAGTATAGCCATACAACTGGACATTATTTGGACATAAAAGGGGATGAAGTACTCATGCTACCACACAGGTGAAAATATTTATGCTAAGTATAAGAAGCTAGAGAAAAAAAGGCCACATATTGTTTGATTCTGTTTGTATGAAATACTCAGAATAGGCAAATCCATAAACAGAAAGAAGACTAGTGGCTGCCTGATTGGGGGAGTGAGGCGGGCAGATATGAATGGGGTTTCTTTTTCGGGTGATGAAAATTTTCTAAAATTACCGTGGTGATGGTTGCAAAACTCTGAATATACTAAAAATCAGTGAATTTGTAAACTTCAAATAGGTCAATTTTATTGTATGTGAACTGCATCTCAATAAAGCTATTAACAGAACAACAAAGATACTGGGGGTAAGCGGCTGACGTCTAAGTGGTAGAGGCCAAGGACACTGCCAAATATCCTGTGACGCACAGGACAGCCCCTAGAATTACGCAGCCCAACACGTTGGTGACGCGGTTCTTTGCTGTGGGGGGCTGCCCTGTGCACTGAAGAGTGTTCAGCAGCGTCCCCGGGCTCCACCCACATTAGGTATCAGTAGCACACCCACCAGCTGACAACCACAACATCTCCAGACAGTGCAGAATGTCCCCTGGGGGACAAAATTCCCTCCCCCGCCCCACCTTGAGAAGCACTGCTCAAGAGGAAGAGGACTTTCCAAACTGTTTCTAAAACAATAGGTGAACTTCCACAATAGAAATAAAGATCAGCAAATCTGGTTACATTAAATTTTGGCTTCTTTATGTTTAAAAAAAAAATCTCATTAGAAAAGCAAACGTAAGAAAAGAAAATATTTAACACTGCCTAATGCTGGTGAGGGCACAGTGAACCTTTCACACACTTTGGTAGTGGCAATACAAATTGATGTTTACAAGAATAACAAAATGTTCATACCTTTTACCCATTAATTTATTCTGAGAATTTATGAGGCAAAAAATCCTAAGTAAAGCTATATGTACAAAGATATACTTTTATAACTGCAAAAACTTTGAAAATCAAAGTTCAATTGGAGGTATGATTTTGATAAAAGACTATACTGTCATTAAAAAGAAGATATTGAAGACTACATAACACATTAAGTGCTTGTGAAATTGCTGGGGGGAAAAAACCAAAATATTTATGGTCAAAATTCACAATTTAAAATGCTGGAGACATTTTTTAAATACTTTTTGACACTTGTACTATATCCTAAGCTAACTTCAAAAGATAATTTTATTTTCATGGTACCTGACATGCAGTATTCTTTAAGACTTGGAAGTTTACAAAACTATAATTGTTTATCAGCCTTAACTCTTTGAAATCCTTCGAGAGCTAAAATGCAGCCCTTAGCTAAAAACAGGACTCACTGCGGATTAGAAATATGCAAATTTTAAAATGCCCTCTTGAGTAATCACAAATATGTGACCAAAATGATTTGAGAATCATTTTTTCTCACTATACTAAGTTCTGACAACTTAAACTCAATTTTCTGCAGTTTAATTCAATTCTCAAAAACACATGGTAAACATTCCTGTTGCGTGCTCAAAAATTAACACTAAAGAGATGTCAAAGGTTCCCATATAGATGAATGCATTCTCACTGCCTTCTTTAAAAACACAATTTCCAAGCTTTAAAAAATAAAATACCAACAAATGCTTAACACCTTTAAGATGGTAATTTTCGATCAATATTGGAGGGATTTTTTTTTTTTAAGTCTATGCCTCTTATGAAAACTGAGAAAGCCAGTGAAAGCCCAGTGATAGCTTAAGAGGAACAAATTCTGTAAGGAATTCTGTAAGGAACAAATTCTGTCTTCAGTACTTGCTGTAAGACAGTATTACAAAAGCACTACTCTATTCTCATTCACATACATGTTCTTTATTATTTCCGACATTTTATCTCATCTTTCTTCTCTGTCACCCTTGCCTAAATGAGTAAGAGAAGAATTTTGGCAAATGCTAATTTAAGTAACCTACAAAAATTACTGGTAGGCACTGCTACATGTTTTCATATGAATCAATCACTATCAAAAAAAATCAACAGAAAAAAATCAATTGCAGAAAAAAATCGATAGCAGTACCATTGCAATCAAATAAAGCATACTACAGACATTAAATAATTGTAAGTTTTGTTTGTTTGTTTGTTTTAATGTAAATGACACTTTTTACTAGTCGGGTACTATAGGTCTCTTTCCCGAAGTGGGGATCTGCCCAATTGGCAAGGAGACTGGGTGCACCAATGGTAGGAACAGAGTACAGAAGTTCTGTTAGCCATCCTCAGCCACTCCCCTCTAGATATTATCAGTTGTCCCTTTTAGTTTATGAAACCTGCTGCCAAAGGAAGAAAGTGTCAATCAGTTATACCTAACACTGACTTTTTTCAATATTTTATTATTCACAATTATTACTAATTTACAAATAATTATGGGTCAAAACTAAATAAACATGAAGTGATATAGGTTTAACTAAAAATATTTTAGCATTTCTAATAAAATCTTTTCCTTATCCACTAGTAACTTTCAAAAACTGATCACAGAAAAGAATACAAGATTTTAGACCTTAATAAATAAGAAGCAATGCTTGGAAATAGAAGTATAACTTATTTTCTATTAACTTTTAATTTTCTAATTATCTCTCTAATATAAAACCAAGTCTATTTCCTAATTTAAAAAAGCATAAAGTGATTCTCTTCATTCGAAAACTAGTTAAAACTACATTAAAATGTAGCCTATTAGTTAAAACTAACAGCGCCAAATGACATTTTACTGTTGCAGTAACAATTTTCCATGCTCTAACTTTAAAAGCAAACATAACAAATTTAAAAATCCACAGTCATACCATAAAATAATAGATAATTAATCATGAAATAGTTAAATATAGACCTCTGGTGACAATAGGTCAAACTTAAAATCCCACTAGACAAGTATACCCATTAAAAACAACAACCTTTATTTTAGTGCTTTTATAAACCCTTTACTCGGTAAATTTCAGATTGACATTTCCTTTGATACTACTTATAGTACATGCATAAAATTTCAGTTCATCTATTATTAGATTAAGGTGCACACCATTACTAGAATAGAGAAAATGATTGAATCATAGCATACTATTTACATGGAAATTTTTCTATAATAATTAAGTTAGTAAAAAGACTACAATTGAATAAAGACCAAATTTTACCTTTTCTGTATTGTAATATAAAGATTTCAAAGTAGTAAACAAGGGTGGGCAGCCTTTACTGAAGTTAACCCTCAGGAACTTATCCATTAGTTCTCTAAATTTTTCACCTAGAAACAAAAGTGTACTTTGTTATACTTCGACTGATGCAAACAGTTTACAAAATTATTTCATAAATAAAAATAAAACTCCTTCAGAAACAATGATTCCCCTATCCAATGTTTAAACCCAAAAAGTCAGTCAGCATTATTTGTTACCGCCAAAAAGCATAACAACAAATATCTCGGTTCGGTTGGCAAGTGTATTTTCCCTAGATGTAGATTCAAAATATCTTCAAGGAACACTTCAAAAGATAGGTAAACAAAATGACTGTGCAGCTTTGAGGAAAAGTAACCTACTATCTATTCTGAATACAGTCCCGATAGGAAGTACCTTTCCTAATCTCACTGACCAGCAGAGGCTCAATCCTACTATCTCAATCCTACATCTCAGAAGGCACTCTGCAAACTATATAAGGATTCTACTGTAACCAGCACTATATTTAAGTAGCAGTCAAAATATCTTTTTAAACACTAACACGGTATTTACAAATGTTTTCCGAATCAACTAGTGATTTACTTCAACAGTCATTCATTCCACAATCATCTAATCAAGCACCTACTATGTGCCAGGCATTGTTCCAGGTATCCAGGATATAGCCGTGATTAAAACAAAAAAATTTTTTTTAATTCTGCCCTCATGGAAATTATTAACATTCTAGTGGGTGAGATAGACAATAAGTAAAATAACATCCATAAGACATCAGACAGAGCCCTGAGGCATGCTAACATTAGAATTAAATAAATACCCTATTTGTAACATCAAGTAAATAAATCTCCTATTATTGCTAAGCCCTTACCAAAAAGTTTCAGTGTCACTTTTTAAAAGCAGAAAAAATTGAAAAAAATTAATTTTAAATACAAAAGCTCTAACTTTTTGACAATAAGGGTTAATATGTAAGGACATGGATTTGCCCACTCAAAAGAAAAAAAAAAGATACATATATGTCATGAATGTTTTAAGCTAAAGTAAGACTACTGAAATGACCTTTCTTAAGGTTTCTTTATGTATCACATTTTACCAAAATACTCAACAACCCAAGTGGTTATTTTTATTTGTTGTGACTGACACTACTGAACAAAACATGCATACTCAACATATTGCAGATGTCATAAAAATTAAGAGGAGAAATTTAAATTTTATTGAGTGAAAATTTTATCTAATATTTGTTACCTCAACTTACTACGAAGACTGTTTTCAGATGATCTCTAATCTTTATAACAGAGTAAGTGCTGGAAAGATTTGATCTCTAAAACTATTTTTGAATTTTAAGGAAGTAATCATGTATATTCAACCCAGAGTGGTATTTTGTGTTCCTTCGGTATACTCTGTATATAATCTTTTGAAAATCACAGATTATCAAGACTGCACAAAATTTCACTCTGGGTTAAATATATATCATTACTTCCTTAAAAATCAAAAAGTCTCGGAGATCAAATCTTTCCAGCACTTCCTCTGATATAAAGCAAAGGTTAACAGTATTGTGGCAGGCAGTCAGGGATGTTGTTGTTTACTTCGTGTGTGACACTGTCCACTAAAAATCTCAATTTCTCCACTGTAAGATGTCGGTAACGCCACCAGCCTCAAGAGTACTCTTTCATGACTCACACAAGATGAAAAGTATATAGCGTAAGCACACAGTAACCACTCAATAAATGTTGTCTATCATTTACACCTTGACATCTGACAGCTATTGTATTTCTATAGTTAAGAATGTTTTTCACATTTGCTATCATCTACTGAGAAAACATGCATTTTACCTTCATGTCAGAGGCTACTCTGAACTCCTCTTCAACTTTCTCAATCTATTCAGATCATACTGGCAATTTTACTTAAAAGACAATGTACTCAGCTCTCAAGTATCCACTACATTGAAAGCCTCTTCTCCCATTAAACTTTTATTTCAACTGTGCAGCTAGCTATGATAAAGAATGAGGAAGGTCTTATATACTGATATAGGACTGAACTCCAGATACAGAGTTAAGTGAAAAGGAAAACAAGGTGCAGAACAATCTATGTTACTTTTGTACAAAAGGGGGAGGAAAAAGGAAAACTACACATAAACCCTCAAACACATACTTTTGCTTGTATATGCACAATGTATTTCTGGAAGAGTTAAACCATCTACTAGTAACAGTGGCTGTCTCTGGGGAAGTAAACTTGGTGGCCAGAGGACAGAGACACAGAAAAGACTTTTCAGTTAAAACCTGTTTTGCACCCTTTTATTCAGAACTGTATGAATGCACTGTCTAAACCAGAAGCCTACCCAGCTACTCAACTGCTCAGTCACACACTATATCCCAAAATTACTTACTATTTACCCATTTCATAATTTTTTTCTTTACATATAAGAAAAACGGTTTCACAAAAATAAATAAATAAATAAAATAAATATAAATAAAATAAATATAAATAAAATAAATATAAATAAAATAAAATAAATAAAATAAATAACCTCCCTTCTTCCTAACTATTTTAAAATAACTCTTTAGTCTTTCCTTTAGGGGGTAAAAAAAAAAGCTATCAATCATTATGTGCCTGACTCAGCCATAAAAAGGAACGAAATTGGGTCATTTGTAGAGACATGGATGGATCTAGAGACTATCCTACAGAGTGAAGTAAGTCAGAAAGGAAAAAACAAATATCGTATATTAATGCATATATGTGGAACCTAGAAAAATGGTACAGATGAACCGGTCTGCAGGGCAGAAATAGAGACACAGATGTAGAGAACAAACATATGGACACCAAGGGGGGAAGTGGGGAGGGGCTGGTGGTGGTGGGATGAACTGGGAGATTGGGATTAACATATATACACTAATATGTATAAAATGCATAACTGATAAGAACCTGTTGTATAAAAAAATAAATAAAATTCTAAAATTAAAAAAAAAAATCATTATGTGCCTGTTTAGCACTGCAGCTTGTAAAACAAGTCATCTGACTACAGAGATGCTATGCTAATTCTTCACTAAATGTAGTACAGATTCACATAAAAATTGATATCCCAAAAACCACCACTAAAATAATGAACATAAACAGCAAGATCAGACTGTATCTGATAACCTGGGAATTTACTCTAAATAATGGTGCATGTTCTCACTACAAAAAAGAAATGATAATCATGTGATCTAATGGAGATGTTAGCTAACACTACAGTGATAATAATATTGGAATATATAAAGGTATCAATCAATACATCGTACACCTTAAACTTAAACATTGTATGTCAACTATATCTCAATAAAAAATAAAAACAATCCAATGAAACAAAAATAAAATAGGAGCAAAATGTGGTTAGCATTCTCGTTTAATACTCTGGATTATCTCCTTCCCTCTTTCTCCCTCCTTGGCCAGTGAAGACTAATAGATCACGATGAATTAAACTAGTTATTTTGAAAATTACTGTTTTCACAGCACTTAATATTTCAGGCTGTTGCAGAATCTCCCCAGGACTTTGGCTGTTCACTAATCTGTAGGTAATAAACCTTTTTATCTAAAAACCAGTAAGCCTTTTTCAAAACTTGCATTCTCAAATTCCATCATGTTTCTTGTAAAAGATCTTATTGCCTTTGATAATGCTAAGATACCTTTCTTATTACACATAAAAATATTTCTAAACAGGCAAAAAAACTTCATGAAGTATTCAGCTGTTGCAAAGGTACAATTAAGTAGTTGCACAATTTTATATATGGTCCCCAGAGCTTTGTAAATACATGTATGTTAGAACCTCAAATGATGCTGACCTTGAAGCCCAAGCCATCAAGACCCCTCAACTGAGGCCTAGCTTGTAAAAAGATCCTTTTAGCATTTCAAAGACAATGTCCTAGAGGGTCCAGAATGATTCCACTTTAACCTAAATCACACTTCACATTCAACAGCTGGCTCCAGGTTATCTTTCAGTAACAATATACTTCCTACCTTATACACAAAAGACCACCTATGGTATGATTCTAATTATACAAAATGTCCAAAACCAGCAAGTCCACAGGTACAGAAAGTTAGGTTAGTGGTTGCCTGGTTCAGGGGTTGGGGGCTGGGAGTGACTGCTAATGGACATGAGTTTTCTTTTTGGAGTGACGAAAATTTCCTGAAACCTGGGAGTGATGATGGTTGTGCAACTCCCTGAGCACATTAAAACACGGAGTTGCACACTTTAAAAAGTAAATTTTATGGTATGTGAGTTATATTTCAACAGGCTGTTATTTTTTTTAAAAAGGAGATACAGAAATGTGAGCTCGAGCGTCTTCCAGAAAACGCTTTTACTAGGGAAATGCTCCTCTCTGCACAGTACATCCCACCTTGGAAATTCACAACTCATATACTGAAAGTTCTAGGAAGTCCTGAAGAAGCCTGATTGTTGTGTTTAACCAAAACTTTCCCAAACTCATGTGACTAAAGAACATCTCAGTACATAGGCGTCCTCCCCACCAAGCCTATTAACATCCACTGGGACTTAATGTTCCCTGGAAAACATTAGGAAATCTGCCTACTTCACAAAGCCGAAACAAAACAGGGAGGATCAGAATACTATTCATCATTTACATAAATGAAAGGCACTATTTATTTATTTTTAAATAAATTTGTATCTACTGTCTAATCCAATACACTTCTAAGAGGTATTTCATGTATTTTTAAAGTCAGTCAAATAAAAAGCTTTTAATTTCCATTAATCTTTTGATAAAAAGAAAATAACACAATTACTTAAACAAATATTTCCATTGTAAATGAGAATTCATTAGAAAATATACTCCCCCCCTCGCCCCATGCCTAGAATAGAGATTTTTAAGTTATACTAGCATTCTAGGGTCTGACTTGTATCAAAAGACATGCCAGAAGTCCCAATAAATAATTAATAATATATAGCACTTACAACTAAAAATAAAAGATGACTTTAAGAAAAAGGCACAATTTTGCATAAAATCATCAACAAAGTCATTAACTGAAGAGCTAATATACTCTTTACCTCCTATAAGCTCAATAGCAAATGAGTTCAGCTACATGCTACAACTCAGGTCAAGGTCATGAATATACTATTGTTCAACAGAAGCAAATCATAGAATACATACCACAGTGCTCCAATTTACATAAAGTACAAATGCAGGGTTTTGTTTTTATTTCTAGGGATACAAAATACATGGAGCTCTACAAAAACAATAGCATGATAAAAGGCAAATTTCAAGAATGCAATCAACTCTGAGGAGAGAGGGCCTTGCACAGCATTGGTGATATTCTTTAACACTGTGGTGGGCACAAAAAGCTCACAACTCTTTCTTTGAATTTATGTCCTAAAAGGAAGATCTAGAATGTCAAAACTTCTACCACTTAAATCACAATACCTCGCATATAATTTGTCATCAATTCTAAGGAATTTAATTTACCTTCTAAATACGCTGTTTACTTTTTAAAGTCACATAAGAAAAACAATTTTATATAAATAACTTCTGACACTTAAAACCAACATAAAGCTAACAACATAAATACTCTTAACAACATATGCATAACAAATAAATAACTGATCTCGCCCACCCCCAAGACTGGTGTAGATGTAAACTCTATTCCAGAAACAAGCTTTTAAAATGTGAATGGTGTTGAGTAATTTCAACAAGTAATTATTAGTGTTACAAAAGATATCCTAATATTACCTGGGACAAGATTCAAAGGTAATCTTCTAGGTGAAATTGCTCTGGGGTGCTGCTTACTAATTTCTTCATAAATTTGAAGCCTCTCTTCTAAAGTGCCTATTATCAGTAAATATGCGTCAGATTCAAAGCATCAAAACTTTTATCTATGATAAAATGCTAATAAACTTTAAAAATTATGTTATAAATTAAAAATCACATTATCAGTATTAAAGCTGCTCTCAATTTTTGTAAGAATGACATTAAAAACTCTGTGGCAATGAAATAATCACTAAATCACCATTTTAAACCCAAAGTCCAGAGAAAACCAAAATTTCACCACAACAGAGTCTACATCCAACTCTAATCATATACACACAAGACAGACTCAAGATACACTGCACTTCTCTGATATTCCTGCATGCACAACCCACGAAAAAGAAAATGTTCCTTATAACGTATCTTACATAAATCCTCTACCCCAATATAACCCACATAAACCCAACAAAAGTCTGTAACGCCTATTGATAGGCTTAAAGAAGCAATAGTTTTAGGGTCATGAGTGCAATATTTTAAAAGATGAACTAAGTTGCTAAGGAGGTTTGACACTTAAAATCTTCAATGAAACTCTATTACAAAGAACTCCATTAGTTCATATCCCTGTCCAGGTACCAAAAAAATGAACCCCATTAGAACAGACTTTTAAAGTGGCAATTACTTCTCCCAAAGATTATGATATAAAATATACTTCTAAAAGAAAGTTGTATCTTCCCTGTCAAGACCAACCTAATTTTATAGTACTAAATACAGGATCTATATGTAAACTACAGTAACAATCTGCAGAATCGGATCTGGGTCTAGTTTATTATTCTAAAATAATATCCTGCATAATTTACAAAGAGAGATCACATGCATTATCTTACATAAGCAATAAGATAATTTACAGCAGAATTTTTAAGAAAAAGCAAACCCATTTTTAAACTCTAAGGTTCTAGGTGGATTTTAATTCGGACCACAGAAATAAAATTATTATAAAAATAACCCTTGGTGCTAGCAATCAAGCCACAGTAAATGTAGTGTTCAGTATCAAGATTATAAACACAGCACTTTAAAAAGTAAAGTCCGATTTTGTTTAGACTCCTTCCTTCCCCCAATAATACATTCTGGAGCTCCAATGTGGTTTAATTTTAAAAACTGGGATATGTGAAAAATTATTTTCACGTTCTGTTAATGATTTGGAGACTTCATGAAATATTAAGGACCCTTATACTAAAATTTACAAGAAGCCTATTGCATATTTTTAAAAAGCAGTTCTCATATTTACACCTAATCTTAGAGAATGAGACAAACTATGAGTATAAAAAACATTTTCCCACTACCAGATAAAACAAGTCTTATAAATGTAGTTACACTGAGACAAAAACCAAACCATTTCAATGCCCCATTTGAAGTCACAAGTTGGAGCTCCAGAACCTACCATGGGGGAGAACAGGTCCTAAGGAACCTAAAAAAAGAACTCGTTTTATAATCAATATATTTTATAGTAAGCATGGATCCTGATATATGGAACATATTACATTCATTTTACTAAAGCAGTTAAGGGATTAACATGCCAGTAACTGGTAGTTTAAAGAAAAATCAGTTATCTCACATTTCCAACCTGCAGACACATGACTTTTGTCCTGTTTTTTTTTTTTAAAGACAGACTATTGATCTAATCAATATTTTAATTTTCATTATTTTCTTAAAAACAATTATTTAAGGAACTTTTTAAATAATTTGTGATATTAAATTTTAAATACACACAGAAAACCTGGATTCATGTATACAAGTGATTAAGATACAACAAATAAATTTTTCTCATAGCTCTTCCTACTATTAATGAATATGGGTAGCTACCTACTTACCATACTTTTTAAATTTAAAAATTCTGCTGTTTCAACACCTTCGAGTTTCATAATTATTTCATATTAGTTTCATAATTATTTCAGCCATATACTTACTTACCCATGACTAAATATGATTTTAGCAATATTAACTGCTCCTAAAGATATTTAATTATGAGAATATTAGGGAAATTTTAGAATAATATTCTAGATTTCTGAAAAGAGTCAAGGTTATCAAATTTCAAAAGAAGATGTATACAATTTATTCTACACAAATTAGCCTAGTTTGAAAGTAAAAGAATTGTTTTTATGCTGATGCTATAGACAACATACTCTCAGCAACATTTCTTTGGCCCGATTCTTATTCTTAGAGATTGACACTAACAGTCCTCTTATTCTTTAAAAATACTAAACAATTATGACATTTCCCAGAAGGGGAGTGCCCATTTTCTTCCCCACCACTCTAGTTAGTGTAAATTAGTAACATTTTAATGGATCAAGAAACCTAAAATAATCTGTAAGCATTTATCACTTAAATATAAAAATATCTGAATTCATTTTCACTCCCATGTTTAACCTGTAATTTTCCTAAATGGAAACATGAATGCTAAAACTAAAAATATGCATCCTCAAATATTCTTACAACTTTATATTTTACTATACTTCAAACACTAGCTAAGGGCTTCCCTGGTGGCACAGTGGTTGAGAATCTGCCTGCCAATGCAGGGGACACGGGTTCAAGCCCTGGTCCGGGAAGATCCCACATGCCGCGGAGCAACTAAGCCCGTGCATCACAACTACTAAGCCTGAACTCTAGAGCCCACGAGCCACAACTACTGAAGCCCTCACGCCTAGAGTCTGTGCTCCGCAACAAGAGAAGCCCCTGCTCACCACAACTAGAGAAAATGCCCACGTGCAGCAATGAAGACCCAACACAGCCAAAAATAAATAAATTAATTAAAAAAAAAAAACACTAGCTAAGAGAAGGTAGGAGAAAAATCATTACATACTAAGTTGTAGAGCTTTTTCCAAGCCTTCATAATAACACCAATTTTCTGCATTCCGATCAATCAAGTTTTTGAATACTTCGCTCGCTTCTTTTAATCGTCCCAATTTCAACAGCATTTCCCCTAAAATTAAGTTTAAATGTCACATTCATTTTGCTTAAACATTAAATACCTTTCTAATCCCAGAGATTTCACTAAGCATTATTAGTATAATAGATGTTTATGAAAGACAACTGTACGGTGCTTCCCTTTAGGGCTTGTTGCAGTTTAAATAACTAACCATAGATTAATTCACAGCTTGTCTTCAGAAATGAACCTTCATTTACACATTCTATTATACTAACATTCATTTTTGGCTCCCTCCCACACCATATATATGATATTAACTTGTTAGTAAAAAATCTTTGTATTATGCACATTTTTGTACACCCTTTAAAGTAACTAAAGTTACCTTATATATAGATTGGTAAATAATTCTAATGAAATATCCCTGCCTTCCTACTGCAAGATTTTTAATGTACTTTTCCTAATCAATTCTTATGTTAAACAATTCTCCATTCAATTCTCTTACTGTCCTTTCCAGGTCACTAAAACTGGAGAAGTTTAACTCACAAAACAATAACACTAAATACCACTTCACAGCAAGAAACTACACAAACCATGTTTACATGTGGGTCACCTCTAAGACTCAATTTCTTTTACTAAGCCATACAAATTGAAAGTGGGTATGGGAAATGAGAATCTAAATTTCTCAGATAGGGACTTCCCTGGCGGTCCAGTGGTTAAGACTCCATACTTCCACTGCAGGAAGCGCGGGTTCAATCCCTTGTGGGGGAACTAAGATCCTGCAAGCCGCACGGCGCAGCCGAAATAAATAAATAACGAACTTCTCAGATAAAATGGAAAGCACACCTAATCAAGATAAAAGGCAGAATCTCAAAAAATATATCTCAACTTTCTATCCCTAAGCTTTCCCATTCCCTACAGAATCTGTTTCAAACAACCCTTTGAAATGTCTTCAGTCATACATACTATTTCAGCTTTCATCATCATCATATTACAGTAATTATTATATATATCATTTTACTATTTATTTTATTATATTATATATTACTCAAGCTCTACAGTAAGACTAACAAGGTGTAACTATCAGTTTTACCACTTTCTAGCTCTATGACTTTGAATAACTTACAAAACTTCCAATTTCCATTTCCTTACCTGCAAAATATCAACTACATCAGTCTGTTTTTACGATATCAACTGAAATAATGTACTTAAAATGGTCAGCACACTACTTGGTACAAAGTGAACACACATAAACATTTACTAGTTAAAACCATAAACAGTACGTTAAACTATACTTGAATTCAAAAAATAATAAAAGGAGAAAAAAAGAACTATGATCGTGCCCCATTCCTCCACAAGAGTAGAGGATAGCAGTTAAAAGGACTCATGAAAAGACATGAAAGAACCTTAAATGCATATCGCTAAGTGAAAGAAGCCAATCTGAAAAGGCTACATACTGTATGCCTCCACCTCTAATACATTCTGTAAAAAGCACAACTATGGAGACAGTAAAAGGATTACTGGTTGCCAAGGGTTGGGGGTAAGGAGAAGCAGGCAGAGCAGAGGATTTTTAGGGCAGTGAAACTACTCTGTATGATACTACAATGGTAGTATGTAAAATGTCATCATACATTTTTTAAAACCTAGAGGGTATACAACACCAAGAGTGAACCCAAATGTAAACTACAGGCTTGGGGGGAGGGGGGGTGCAGGTAAGAGGAATTGTGCATGCGCAGGGACAGAGGGTATATAGGAAATCTTTGTACCTTCCACTCAGTTTTGCTGTGAACCTAGAACTGCTCTAAAAAATAAAGTCTATTTAAATTTTAAAAAAAAAAAAGGAAAGGCTCTGAAGTCAGAAAGATATTTTTAGAAATTAACTCTACCTCCTGAAAGGCTGGGGGCAACTTGGGCAAGTCTTTAACCTCTCTTAGTTTCTTCAAATATAAAAAGGGACAATAAGTAATACCCATGTTAGAGGTGCTAAAAAATTAAGTGAAATTAAGCAGTTTAAGCAATTACCATACTGTGAAACACAGAAGAGTAAATAAACCTTAGCTAGTATTTTTAAGCTTTAGAAGTCCTGCAACTACATGAGATTTTAGTTTTAAACTAATTATTTATTTAGATGGACATTCTATTTAATACGGTGTTGCTCAGGAAATGGGTAATTGATGAGCAAAGCTATGTATAAAAAAGAAAATTTGTTTGACTTTGCTGAAAAACATTCTTAACAAACTATTTCTCAGAATCCTGTCTTCTTAATTAGCCCATAATGAAAATAAATGAATCTTGCTTTCATGAGGATCTCAAGTGTCATTTACTCTTCTCATTTTACTATATATGGAGATAAATACTGGGGGAGGGGGTTGAATATGAAGGCAGTATAACATACTGCTTAAGAAAATGGAATCTGGAGTCAAAATCCCTGCACCCAAATCCAGCACTACCCAGATTACTTAGCTGTGTGACTCTGGGCAAGTCACTTATCTCTCTGTTCCTCAGTTCCTGATCTCTAAAATGGATGTAACAACTACATCATAGGGTTGTTATGAAGAGTACATTAATTTTATTATTAAGCCATTACATTAATTAATAATGGCTTAATAATAAAGTATTTAGAACATTGCCTGATATATAGTAAGTCTCATTTAAGTGTTCAGACATAATAAAGTATATAGGTTTTATTCTTTTCTTTAATTGAGGCCAATAAAAAAGAAAAAGCAGTTCAACTTACCTTTAATTTCTTCCACCAAAAGTTTATCACATATCTGTTTCTCATATGTTTCTATATGTTCCAAAGATTCCTGAAATAGATCTGCCTCCCTCATCACTTGATTCTGGTACAGTATCAGTTCACTATATTCATAGTCTATTTTGTTGGGAGGAACCTGAAAAAAATAACCAAATTATCTTACTTATATAATAATATAAAGCAGTTACAGATCTTTAATTTAATTGCTTTCTCAGGACAGTCATTCACACAGACTTTAAAAAGCAACCCACAAGCAGTTACAAATAGAAGAGTGATTAACAGCAAAGAAGATTAATATATTCTTTAAAACAAATAAAGGAGTGGGGACTTCTGCCTACAGCAAAGTGAAGAGGTTAGCAAATCCTATTACCAAAGGAAAGTATAAAAATGATTAAAATCCTAAAGAATCTTCCAAAAAAAACTACTAGAACCCATAAAGGAGTTTAGCAAGATGACAGAATACAAGATCAATATATGAAAATCAATTATACTTCTAAATACTAGGAATGAACAACCTGAAAATGAAATTAAAATAATTTTCAAAATAGCATCAAAATGAAAAAAACATTCAGGAATAAATTTAAGAAACAAGACCCATATACCAAAGAATACTCAATCTTTTTTTGACTCTATATTTATTCTCCCCAAATTGATCTAAAAATTCAATGCAATCCCTATCAAACTCTCAGCAAGCTTTCAGAAACTGATAAGCTGATGCTAAAATTCAAATGGAAATAAAAGGAACCCTGCATGGACAAAAGAATCTTAAAAAGAAAAACAAAGTAGGAAGACATGTACTTCAAATTTCAAACATCCTTTAAAGTTACAGTAATCAAGACAGTGTGGTTGGTACTGGCATAAGGATACACATATAGATCAATGGAACAGAATACAAGGTTCAGAAATTAGCCCTTATAATCTGGTCAACCGATTTTGAACAGATGTGCCAAGACAATTCAACAGGGACAGGTTAGTCTTTTCAACAAATGATGGTGGGACAATTTAATATCCATATGCAAAAACCTTAGACACATACTTCATACCATTTACAAAAATTAACTCAAAATGGATCACAGACCTAAATGTGAGCGCTAAAACGATAAAAGAAACCTTAGAAGAATAGGAGAAAATCTTTGTGACCCTTTGCATAGAAGAAAAAACAGGTAAATTGGACTTCAACAAAATTATAAACTTTCCTCTTCAAAAGACACCATTAATAACATAAAAATACAAGTTACAGACTAGGAGAAAATATTTGCAAATGATCTATCTGATAAGGAACTTGTATTGAGAATATTCAAGAAACTCTTACAACTCAGCTGTAAGACAAATAACCCAACTAAAAAATGGGCACAAGAGTTGAATAGACATTTCATCAAAGAAGAAATATAAATGGCTAATAAGAACATGATAAAATGCTCAATAGCATTAGTTGTTAGAAAAATGCAGAGAAACAACTAAAACAGATACTACTACATATCCACTAAGATGGCTATCATCAAAAAATTGGACAGTTAACAGGTGTGGGGATGGGTAGAAACCGGAATTCTCACACATTGCTAGTAGGAATGTAAAATGGTTCAGCCACGTAGGAAGACAACTGGGCAGTTTATTAAAAAGTTAAATATATACTTACCATATAACCAAGTAATTTCATTCCTAGGTATCTACCCAAAAGAAATAAAAACATATGTCCACACAAAAACTTATGCACAAATGTTCATAGCAGCATTATTCATAACAACTAAAACTAAAAACAATATATATGTCCATCAATTAATGAATGGATAAACAAAGTGTTATCCATAGACCACAGTGTATCCCTATAATGATGAAACAGTATTCAGCATTAAAAAGGAATGAACCACTAATACATGCTCTAATACAGGTGAATCTCAAAAGCATTCTGAATAAAAGAATTCAGAGAGAAAACACTGCATTTGATTGCCTTTATTCGAAGTTTCCAAAAAGGGCAAATCTATAGAGACAAAAAGCAGATCAGTGGTTGGCTGGGGATGAGTGGAAACTGACAAATGGGCACAAAAGAACTTCTTGGGGGTGACGAAACATTCTAAAACTGGACTGTGGTAATGACTCCATGACTATAAATTTACAAAAAAAAATCTTTGAGATGTACAACTAAAATGGGCAAATTTTATGGCATGTATTATACCTCAAAAAAGCCTTATACCTCTTAATTATACTTATTACAAAAAATAAGAAAATTCCACACACCTAATTTTAACCATCAAATTGCAATAACACTGTATTTAAAATGAAAGACTGTTTATCAAACCCCAGTGAATATGGTACAGTACACCCTCTTATGGTAAGGACTTGATTCCTGGATAAAGACAAAGAACTAGTCTCAATACAGAATTCTCTAGTTCGCAGTACAAAGCTAAGAATCTAAGTAAACATGACGAACTTACCACACTCCCTTATGAGAATAAAAATAATAAAGGATTTAAAAATATATTAACCTATGAAAACAGAACATACGAGATTTCAACAAACTTCTGGGAAATGGAAAGCAAATGAAGAATAAGGGATGAAGTAAAACAGAAGAAGCTAAAGCCTAGAGTAGCTATACAGAGGAAATCTTTAGGGAGGGTGGCCATCTGCCCTGGAAAACACCAAACAGGGTCAGGATTCTGAAATGACAAGTAAACAGAGGGTGCGGGAACGAGAAATGGGGCTCAAGATTAAAGGATTAACTGAAAGGCTGACCCTGACCCCATTTCCATCAACTCAGCAGCCAAATCCTTGTTTAAAATATTACCCTGTAACCAGGCATCCATCCCACTCAAAGAGTCAAGAGCTCTTCTTCAAAGAAAGCAGATAGTCCCAGAGAACTGGATGCTAAGGCGGGGTGGGGGGCGGGGGGGGTGGGAGGAGCTATTCACTGCAGCATTATTCACAATAGTCAAGATATGGAAACAACCTAAGTGTCCATCAACAAATGACTGGATAAAGATGTGATATATATATACAACAGAATAATATTCAGCCATGAAAAACAAGGAATTCCTGCCATTTGCTGGCTTAAGACACAAAAGTATAAGTATATTCCCTAATGTTATAAAGGTAACACTTAAAGAACCAGAAATATTCATACAACTATTATCAGGAGAATGGGGAAGAGACGGTGAGGTGACATAAAAGAACTATATACTACTCTATTGTAGCAAAAACCGTAGAGAATGCCTAAAATACATATAAAAAGTTGAACGTGCATTATTTAGACATATGGCGGGCTGTGTTCTTCCATGTCTTCTCTGAACTAGACTCTGGATAGCAAGGCAGGGACAGAAAGGTAGAATAGGGGACTGTTATCATGTGTACCCTGCAACGAGAATTACTGGATAAATGAAGAGAAAAAAAGTCTACCACTCTAGCAGGTAAAATTAGTTTGGCTATCATTCCAAAAAACAATACCTTGCTTTTAGGGTAATGTCTCAAAAGAAAAAGTTTTCATCAGGAAAATCCAAAGAGGACGATGTCAGGAAAACCGGGAGAGTCAAGAAAGAACTCCAAAACTTCACCTCT
The DNA here is from genome assembly GCF_965194825.1 of Balaenoptera physalus. NCBI lineage: Eukaryota > Metazoa > Chordata > Mammalia > Artiodactyla > Balaenopteridae > Balaenoptera > Balaenoptera physalus. The sequence goes on along the minus strand of NC_138899.1, from coordinate 56,459,287 downwards.
CCAAAAGAGCGAGGGAAGAACTGGCAAAAACTGTCAGACTCACCTTTTTCAGAACTCTGGAAATTAACCAAAGGCTTACAGCACACCTGGGGAGCATTTATTGAAGAAAACAGCTAGATCTTGGTAAGACCAGTGAGTTTTGTGTCATTTTAACTTGCCCTAATCCTATCCAGTGCTCTCCAGCTACACAGTAGCCTTGAAAAATAAGCTTGTATTCCCAGAGGAGTTTGACAGCCACCAGTGAGAACAATAAAGCTGAAGCTCTTTCAAAGCCTCATTCCCAAAGAACTGTAATTAACTGACCTATCTGTTGGTTCACTGCAAGCCTCCAAGTACAAGCCTAACTCAGAGCTTGCCCAGAGCAAAAAAGCATTGGGGGGAAGGGAAGGGCCAAAAGTGCTTATTAAAAGTGATTACAGGCATGTGTTTTACCTTTATAGTGCCTGAAAGACAGCTAACAGTCAGGGCAAACAACAGACTAAACAAAAACCTTAAAGTAAAAGCTGGGAAATGTGATGTCCATAGGGGCTTTGAAAAGTCACACACATGTACAGAGTTACGCATATGTTCAAGAAAGACCTGAGAAAGCCCTAAACTCTCACCTCTTGCTGACCTTGAGACTCTGACCTTTCACCTTAAGAGGCGAAAGCTAAGGTAGAGTTGTAAACTGCCTGGCTGAGTGCTAAAGCATACATACACCAACACACCCACAGAGAAATTTAACAAAACTACAAGTTGGCTCTTTGACAAGATCGACAAAATTGACAAACCTTTAGCTGGAATGACCAAGAAAGAAAGAGAGAAGACTACTAAAACTGAGAATAAAAGCAGGGACATTACCACAAACCCTACAAAAATAAAAAGGATTATAAAGGACTATTACGAAAAGTTGCATGCCAACAAATTAGATTACCTAGATGAAATGGACCAATATTTACATAAGAACTAACACCATCCATCACAAACTCTTTCAAAAGAGGGAACACTTCCCAACTCATGCCATGAGGCCAGACACAGACATCAAAAGAAAAGTACAGATAATATCTCTTATTCCAATATCCCTCACTAATAGTCAAAGAAACACAAATTAAAAGAATAATGAGGGAATTCCCTGGTGGTCCAGTGGTTAGGACTTGGAACTTTCACTGCTGAGGGCCCAGGTTCAATCTCTGGTCAGGGAACTAAGATCCCGCAAGCCACGCGGCACAGCCAAAAAATAAATAAATAAATAAAAATTTAAAAAAAAATAATGAGATAAACTTCTTCACATCCAGAAGAATGGAAAAAATAATAAAGCTGACATCAAGTGTCAGTAAGGATATAGGCAAACAATAACCATAAAACCTTGCTAGCGGGCATGTAAATTAGTACACGTGCTTCAAATTAGTAAAACTAAACACACAGAGCCACAACTCTGCAATTCGTTTTAGGTATAAACTGAAGAGGAAATAACAAATGTGGCTAATGAAACAGCAGACAAGAATATTCACTGCAGCACTAATTTTTAATACAGACAAAGTAGAGTAGATTAACTTTAGCTTATTTATATAACAGAACACCAAACAGCAGTTTAAAATGGATAAACTAGTCAACATGTATCAACACAGATATATCTCAAGAAATGTTGAATTTTAAAAACTACATGTCATTCATGTAAAATTTTAAATATACAAAATAATAGTTTGTAATTTTCATGGACTTACTTAAACATAATGTAATCATGACTAGAAATGATCTATACCAATTTCAGAATAGTGGCTACCTCTAGGGAGGGATGTGGGAGGACTTCAGCTGTTTCTGTAACATTTCTTTAAAAAATAATTAAATCTGGAGCAATTACGGCAAAATGTTAACATCTTTTTAATTTATCTGGTGATACACAGTATATTTTTTGTATTTTTCTATTTTACACACATATTAAAATGTATTTATTAACATATTTATATAAAATATAAAGCAATATATATTAGAGAAACAATTCCCATAGTCACAAAACTATTTTCATTCTCATGTATTCTTTTCTTTATTCATTTGAATATTGCTGAAATTATAGTATACAGAAATCTTTATATTATTTATTTTGTATTAAGAATTCTTTGTTTTGGGCTTCCCTGGTGGCGCAGTGGTTGAGAATCTGCCTGCCAATGCAGGGGACACGGGTTCGAGCCCTGGTCTGGGAAGATCCCATATGCCGCAGAGCAACTAGGTCCGTGAACCACAATTACTGAGCCTGCGCGTCTGGAGCCTGTGCTCTGCAACAAGAGAGGCCGCGATAATGAGAGGCCCATGCACCGCGATGAAGAGTGGCCCCCACTTGCCGCAACTAGAGAAAGCCCTCGCACAGAAACGAAGACCCAACACAGCCATAAATAATAAATAAATAAATTAAAAAAAAAAAAAGAAGAATTCTTTGTTTTAACTTCTTCCAATTATTTCAAAAATTTTTGAAGTTCTTCCATAGGTCTGAAAGACTAATTCATGCTTGGGAGTGGAGGCAATATAGAAGTTAACTATTTTAGTTTATGAAGGCAGAAGAAAATGTTAAAATGCAGTTCTTACTTGCTGAGTTTGTCTAAATTCTTCCAATAGTTTTAGTGCCATATCATAATCTTTCAGTAAGTGGTATGCAATAGCATATCCAATCCAGGATGCACGTTGTGTTGGGCGCAACTGAAGAAGCTGATATCTCGTCTCCTTTAAAAAGAAAAATTTCTTTAAAATTTTTTTCACTTTCTTAAGTTTCTCTAAAATATAATTCATCACAGAGTTTTAAGAAAAAATACCTTTAATTCCTTTCTAATGAATTCAATGAACAAACGTCTCTGAACTCCAAAATAAAACAAATACTTTTTATGTTCCTGATCTAAACTTAAGTTCGAGAATACCCTGTAATGTAATGTGCTTGGGGTCAATGTTTTTAGACTGCCTTATAAAATTACCTTTATATAATGAGAATTTCTTCTGGTAACTAAACATCTCAGAAGAGAGACTAAGATAGCTTTTTATGAAACTAGAGTTTACTGTTTATAATATTGTTATATGAAACCACAACATATTGTACATTATTATAATAGGCCCCAGAGATAGGACGGACACAGCCAGGGAAAACACTCAAACATCTGACTGGACTTTTCTAGCAGAAACACCACTGCTGCTACTCTAAGACAGTTCAATATCTACAACATTAGGGAGAAAACACCAGAAATTCCACCATGGCTGCTCCAGAAGAATCAAGATACCTTCAGACCAGCAGAAAATGTAACCTCCTTACACAGCTCCCACTTCCTCATAGCTCATATCTGCCTCCAACTTTTAGGCAAGTGCAACTTTGCTTGGCCGAACACGGTCTCATGAAGAACACTAGCTGCAATGAGTTTTGAAAATGTAATGTTTAGCTTCTGTGACTCTGTTGTTGGAATGGGTGCCGTCCATCCACGGTACATGCCACAAGGAGAACCATGATCAGATCTTTTTAAAAAAAAGATATCTTCAACAAAACAACTTAGACAATATCACTCCTCTACATTCATGTGTAAATGTCTGCTCCTTTTAGGCATATGGCATTAAGCTCTACCAGTGTATCACCCTTACTTTCACTGTTGCTTCTCTGTCACTCCCCCACTTCATTAAAGTCTGACTCAGTTTTCATCTCTCTACCAAATTCTGCCATTATTCTGGGCAAATGCAACACTGTGGATCACCTATCCAATAACCTATCTTCTTAGATCCACGATTTCCTCATCTACAATGATCTCTACCCCACTTCAGGGACCCACTTCTACCACCACACCCTAGACCTTACTGCCACCCAGAAATCATAAATTCAGATACTCACTCTGGCTACAGCTCCTATGCTGCCAACACTGTCACTCAGTGACCTTCCTGCCCTTGTTCTTGGGCATCACCAGTACCTCTAGTTCCTTGAATCCTTCACATCTAACCACCAGCTCTTTTATCTTCATTTATTTCACTACCCCTCCTAGCAACCAGTCTCTCGCCATTACTAATTTCTTTACTTAATTTCTAAAGATAACTGATTTTATCTTTAGAAAGATAAAGATAACTAAAGATAACTTAGGCTGCTAAGTCCTAATGAAGAAAAATCACACAATCGTGATGAATGGTACCATTATTAAGCTCAGCAGAACCCTTGAAACATCTGCAAAAATCTATGCAAAGACTTACATGGCAGTAGAAGGACAACAGTAAAAAAGTAAATGAAAAGAGACTTATCTAAACAGAACTATTAAGAGTTGGTAGCCTCCTTCACATGAGAAAGTAAGATAATTCCATTTTGGACATACTGAATTTAGGAAACTAAGTGGAGTAAGCACATGGAGCTGCCCAGAGTTGACGATAACAGTGTGAAGAGGCCTGGGACTACATTTATGGCAATCCTCACAATATTTTGTATTTTCTAACCCATAATGAAGAAAGCTAATTAATCTCCACATTTAGATTTTAATTATAAAAGCTCTGTTTACCAAATTTGTAAGTATCAAGCCCACAAAGAATATAGTACAGCATTAGCACATAGGCGATATTCTAGCTTTTCAAAAAGCATTAAATGAGGGACTTCCCTGGTGGTGCAGTGGTTAAGAATCCACCTGCCAATGCAGGGGACACGGGTTCAAGCCCTGGTCCAGGAAGATCCCACATGCCACGGATCAACTAAGCCCACGAGCCACCCACAACTACTGAGCCTGCGCGCCACAACTACTGAAGCTCGCGTGCTCTAGGGCCCGCATGCCGCAACTACTGAGCCCGCGTGCCTAGAGCCCATGCTCCACAACAAGAGAAGCCACCACAATGAGAAGCCCGCACACCGCAACTAGAGAAAGCCCGCACAGAGCAACGAAGACCCAACGCACCCAAGAATTTTTTTTTAATTAAATAAAATAAGTAAAAAACCATAAAATGAATAAACTAGTTATCCTTTTTTGATGATCAAGTATGCACTTCCAGGGACTTCCCTGGTGGCACAGTGGTTAAGAATCCACCTGCCAATTCAGCAGACACGGGTTCAATCCTTGGTCCAGGAAGATCCCACATGCCGCAGAGCAACCAAGCCAGTGCGCTACGACTACTGAGCCTGCGCTCTAGAGCCCGCGAGCCACAACTACTGAGCCCACGCACCACGACTACTGAAGCCCACGCGCTTAGAACCCATGCTCCACAACAAGAGAAGCCACCGCAATGAGAAGCCTGCACACCGCCAATAAAGAGAAGCCCCTGCTCGCCGCAACTAGAGAAAGCCCGCACACAGCAATGAAGACCCAATGCAGCAAAGAATAAATTAATTAGTTAATTAATTTTTTTAAGAAGTATGCAGTTCCACTACTATTATTGGAAGGAAGATCCAAAGTGACTTTTCCCTTCTACTACAGACTGTAATGAACAATCAAGTCTACACGATCTTGTCTTAAGTTCACCTCATTCTGAATTCACATGCTTTTAAACTATATCTATTGTAAAAACATGTACATTTAAGACTAAAGTACTTACTCGATAACCTTCAAGGTCTCTCATTTGGATCTGTAACAGAGAGAGATCCCTCAAAATTTGCAGATTATCTTTATCTAATTTGAGGGCATTTCGGTAACACTTAATAGCTTCATCATACTTCTTATCAGAACGCTGCAAGAGTCCATATACATGCCAACCTATTAAGTTAAGGAAACAGACATTCACAGATACTAGAATACACTATGCTACATGTCTAATAGAAAGCTTACCTTAACAAAATGGTATTTTGTTTGGGATTTACTTCAGAATGATCTGGCATCAGAGGGAGGGGGATAGTAAGCGGGTGATAAAATATGAAACCAGATCAGCCTTGATTGACAACTGTTAAATTATTGAAGCTAGGTGATAGGCAGATAGGGGTGCATTATTCTATTCTATTTTTGTACATGTCTGAAATTTTCCATAATATATTTTTAAGTAACCTGAGAAAATTATTGGTAAAAATTCTTCATGTTGCCTACCTCCATCCCCTCACTTTCCTATGCCAGCACCTCAACACTCACTTATTCTCAAGCACTATATATGGAAACAGAATATATACAAAAATTGCAATTATCTTTTAAAACAAGTATATATTCAATCAATTATAAAACAACATGTAACCATCAGTTAATTCACTAGTGATATTAAAGACCACAAAAATTAAGTTTTTATTTAATATAAAGTCAAGTCTTAGGATATCTTGGAGCCAAAAAACTATCATACTTACATGCCCTCTCTCTTCGCTCTGGGGTAAGCACTGGGATAAAGAAATAAGTATTTAGTATTTTGAGAGAACCCTAAGCTAAATATGTAAAAACACCACTAAGACTACTGATGTTCAATACTGGCCAATAGCTAGATGATTTAAATGTTAAAAATTAAGATACAAGGGTAGTATGTTGAAAGGTTTTAAGTATATAAATACGTAAAACAGAGATTAAAACAATTTCAAAGATCCATCCCTAAAGAATATTTTTGTTTTTTTAACAAACTGGGATACTAGTCAATGAAAAATACGATTATAAGTACCCAGTGAAGTAACAGCTAAGTCCCTGTGCAACAGAAACCAAGCTGAAGAATCAATATAATATTTAATACTAAATAAAATCTATTTTACATCAAGTTGCTTCTGAATTTTTCTCCTAAAATTTCTAAAGGGAAGTTTAAGGAACTTTTAAGGAACACAAGTTTTAGTATACAGATAAGTACTATACAGGTAAGTCATTATTTGGAACGAGGAAAGTATCACTCAGTTTATGGATGTATAGGAAAAAAAAGGGTTTTAAATCACATATAATTATTAGTTACTATTCTCTCACACTAAGCACAACTGTGTAAGTAAATATAAGTAAATATAACTGTATAAGTAAATATACAGTGCATAGTAATTCTCTTTAAAATACTCCAATAAACAAAAAAATAAGAAGTAGGGAGCAGATGAAACTAATATTAAAAATGTTGATAATTATTGAAACTTGATAATGGGTACATAAAGTTCATTACATTCACTCTTCCATATAGTTTTAAACTTTTTTATAGTGAAGTGTTTTTTTAATTTGGGTTAGAAAAAACTCATAAATGGAAAATACATAAATGAAATTAAACTATTCAACTACTGCAAAAGGATACAGACATGACTCTTGACATCATTACGAAGTCCTTTACGAACAAATTCATACGCCTCTTCTTTTTTTCCTAAACAGTTCAATGTTAATCCTTTCATAGCCAAAGTCTCTGAAAAATATTTTTAACCTCTATTTACACATGAAAAATTCAAATTATTCTCTTAGCACTATTTTAATATCTGAGCTCTACCAATACTTACATTATTCATCCTTTTAATCCTATAGTTAGAAGAATTTCTCTCCAAATAAAAAAAGTAAAGGTATATTTATGTATGTGCTTAAAGCTTAGCCCAAGTCCTTTTCTGAAATTCCTCAGGCTGGGACTGAGTTGGTAAAATGCTTTCTGCCTTTCTGAAGACTCTATAAAGGAGGTTAAGATTATTCTGCTGAAAAAAGGTAACACAGCAGGGTCCTGAGTCCTGTTGAGTTAAATCTACTGCAACAGACCTCAGCTTTCACCTGAGATCAATCCTACTAAGAATCAAATCATCTGATTTATACCCCACAAAATCATTCAATCTACCTTAAAGGGATGTACACAATTTAAAAATCACCTTACTCATTATTGGAACAGACTTCATTTTTGGCTGCAAGTTTATTCCAACGAATCCCACTTAGGCTAATTAACATCAGTTTGCATTTGAAAAGCACGACACTGGACTATGGGAGTGGCAACCCAAGAATATGTTGAAGGTAGTTAATCAAAGATTGTTTAGAATGAAATAATTCTCTGAATAATCCACAAGAAGGGACTTAGACAAGAACGATGGTTTTCAAACTGATCTCTATGGACTATGGTTTTCAGAACGGGTGATCCAGCAGTCCAGGCCCCTATGACCAAACATCTTATTTTATCTGTTTTTACATAATGAATTTCCCCACGAGCTTCCATTTGGATAAGGGTTCCACTGCTAAACAGCTTGAAAACAAGCTTTAATTTCTAAAATTCTATGAAATTACTTCTGTCCATTGCCTTCAAAGAATGTTTTACGTGTTATTAGAAAGCTGAGTAGGGTCAGCCTTTTTTCCCAAAAAGATGGTCTCAATAATTACTCAAGTCTAATATTCAGAAACCCCATCAGCTTTGCTCTGCTACAGGACCATAATTTACATGTCTAACCTGATCCATCCTTTTACCAAACACTGGTCACCAGTGAAAAAGGATGAGACAAGCAAATACAGACTTACTAACATCAGTGCTAGAAAAACAACCCAAGATAATACAATGGTAAATCAGTAGTATCTTATTTACATATGAAGGTTAGCAGATAGATAAAAAATACATCTACCAAAAAATAAAATGCCTTTGATTGTATCTTAATACTACTCTGGTGTTGCAAATATTGTTCTAATTTTACACATTAGAAATCAAAGGATAAACTTAAATTCTATTCAAAGTAACAAATGAAATCAGGTCTATAAAAATACAGGTATATATGCCAATCACCAATATATCAACCAATCATTTCTCATCTAAAAGTAAAGACTGTAAATATACCTAAGCATAACAGAAGTAATCTAGAATAAGAATGATATGAGGCATATCTGAAAACGTTAAACATTTATGCACTCTAATAGAGAACTACAAGGCCATGGAATCTGGGAAGTATTCTTCTTTCACTGTTGGGAATCCTATCCATCTGATTTTAGAATTAGATTTCCCCAACGTAATCTCTCATAGGTGAGATAATACCTCCATGTTCAGCAAATTTTGGATTTGAAAGAATCATCTTGCAAAACTTGAGGCCATTTTTGTATTGCTTCTGTTCATAACATTTCTGTAAAGAAATATGAACAAAAATTATTATATAAAATGAATACACATGTAGCAATTTTTCATTCCATTATATAAATTCTAAATTCAAGATCCAAAATTAGGTCTAAAACATATGTGATGGAAAGGTTTTGTATCAATTCGTATCAGTTATAACATGAAGTTTACCTCTGTTACCTACTCCTTGCCAAACTATTCTGGTATCTGAGTATTTTCACTTTTATAGAAGATACAGAAAAAAACACCTTAACTGTCAACCAACACACTGCTACAGCTTTCTTTTATTCAAAATCCAAAAGCAAAAACATATGTGATAACACAGAAAAATACTAGAAACTGCATTAAAAGTCTTTGCTACTTCAAGAATGGAACCAAGGCATACACACAAAAAAATACTGCTATTTACTGAGCAACTAACATGTGTCTGTACAAAACTTGCTATAACTCATAACAACTCCTTAAGGTAGGTGTCATGACCTCCACCCTACAGACGGAGAAACTGAAACTTAAAAGTCCATTAAATTAATTTGTAAGTGGCTCAGCTTAGTTGCAAACTCTCCTCTGACTCCAAGACTATGGTCTTTCCATCACTTGTAGTCTAATCCAAGTGTAAGCAAATCTCTTACACTTGTATTAGACTAGATTTATTTAGGAATAAACCCTCTTTATTCCTCAATGACACCAGCCAGGCTAAGTAATCACGCCTGCCCTCCACAGCTATTAACCATCAGAACACAGCATCTTTAACTCAATCTCTCACTTACGTGGTTACGGGTTTTCTTTTTAGTACTCAACGTGCCAAGCTCATCCCCACCTCAGGACCTCTGCACTTGTGTTCCTTCCACCCCCTGAAATGTTGTTCCTCCCCACATCTTCCCATGGCTGATTCCTTACGATCAAGTTTTACATATCATCTACCTGACAAGTCTATCTAATACTGCCAGCCTCTTACAGCACCCCCCAAAACACTCTATCATATTACTCTATTTTCTACACAGCATTATCATTTCCTGACATTCTTACTCATTTTTGTACTTATTTAGTGTCTATCTTCCCCACCATACTGTAAGCTCCTGAGAACAGGGATCTTGCCTATTTTAAACACTGCTGCATCCTCATGTTCTAGACAGATAAGAACTGCTCAATACATAGTCAATATATACAGTCAAGTTCCAAGCAAAACAGTACCAGCAAAGGAGGAGGAAGAGATTAATTCTTGCCAACAGGGGTGGAATATGGAGAGAAGAATTAGAAAAGTATTCATAGAAAAAAATCTTTAAATTAAGGCTTCTTGATTGCCTATGGGGAAGAGAACTTAGTGGTTGGGAAACAGGATAGGAAAACCTGAATTTTGAACCATGCGAATATATTACATATTCCAAAAATATTTAAAAAAAAAAAAAGCTGAAGGAGCTACTGGGGAAGAGGAAAAGAAGAGAAATTTTTTTTTTTCTGCCTTACCAAGTGATCTGGAAGTAATAATATCATACTACCAATAACAGTAATAGTAATAGTTAACACTTATTGGAAGCACTTACTATGTGTCAGGCACTGTTCTCATTTACTCCTTACTTAAATACCAGGAAAGCCTATAAGATACACGTTATCTACATTTTAGATGGAGAGACTGAGGCACAGTTACTGAGTTTACACAGCTAGTAAGCGTCAGAGCCCCAATTCAAGCCCAGGTAGTCATCTCCAGTATCCGAGTACTCAGGTTAAAGAAAAGTCTTAAGTTCAGTAAGGAATATCTACTTAGTAGAAAAGATAGACTCTAGTTTCAACTTTGCTACTAACCAGACGGAGAACCTTAGACACTTAGTCATTTACCGTTCCTGGGTTTGACTGTCTCATTTGTAAAAGAGGGCCTGCAATAGCTCCAAAATTCAACAAAACATTATGCTAACAGCCAGTCTGGGGAATAAGATAGGCAGGGACAAGCCATGCAGAACATGTGATAAGCACCCTGGTGAATTTGTATGGGTGTGTTTCAGTAAAATGATAATTTTTTAAAAATTACTGTTGGTGGCAAAGCATTTTGGTCCACCAACCAAACTTAAAAGAATAATTTTATTATAGACTTCTGTTTGCTATGGAATTTGTCATAGTAAAACTTTACCCACACTTACTGCAATTTGAGACGATCAAATCATTCACTTTTGCAGTATCCTCCTAAATTCATATAACATTATAATAAACATTACATACCCAGATAAAAAATGTTTAGCATTTCCCAATTTATTTGGGGATAAAATTAACTCTGCAGTGGTCTTTACATTTTTTTATAACTAGAGTAATAATAAATCATATAATTGTTTTTCATTATGCTACTGATAACATGATTTGAACTAGAAAATATCCGTATAGAGAGAAAATAAGTGTCTGTCATCTTTTAGGTATAATACCAAATGTCCTGAAATCCAACAATTTATAATTTTTCATTAACATGTTTCAGTTTCCTTAGACCAAAAAAAAAACAACAAAACACCCCACCCAAAAGGGGCAAAAAAGTTCACTTCTCCAATTCCACACTGCGAAAAATACAAGGGTATGAGAAAAATGAAAGTAAAATAAAGAAAAAAATACATGCAAAGTCGAATGAAGCAATCTGCCACAATTCTTTAATTAGATTTATGTTTTTACACTCGTTTCTCATCGTTTGCGCAACACTAAGCACCATATAAAATTAAGACAAAATTTTCATCCCATTTACTATGTAGCTTTTGTAACATTCTGAAAACTGTGACGTTTCTATTTGGCTTGAAACAGAACAGCTGTAATTTTTTTTTTTATCTGCAGTTGCTTATACTTTATTTTATATATAATAAAGGTAAGCAACAGCTAATGGTCATATAACCAACACAAGCTCTGATTAATAAATTCACCCTTAAAATCTAAACGCTGGTTTTCAGATGAAAGACAATCAGTCTCCAGTGTCTATTGAGAAAAGCAAAGGCATGTTGCCCCTCCTCCCCGGGAAACCGTGAAGGTACCAGGACGGTGACACATAACCCACAGAAAACTCCCCTCTCCACCCGGCCGCCGTCATCATTACGGGGCCATTATTCAGGTTTCTGCTCGGAATCAAAGTAAATGCACCCCTCAAGTGCAATACCAGCCAGTCCGCGCGGCTTTAACCACTTACAGGGCCTGTACGAGTTAAAAACAATCAGAGCTGTGTGTTCGGCTTTAGAACTTAGAAATGCAGTTCGAGTCACTTACTTCCCAAAGAGGATTAGTATGACACACCAAAAACAGGCAAACTCTCTACCAGAGAGAGAATGAGTCTCCGAGGTTTTAGTTTCCCGTAACCGGTATAAATCGGATCCCACCCCATTACAGGATCGCTCCCGCTTTCATAGGTGTCGAGGTGCGCTGTGCAATAGATTCCACATAAAGCAGTGAACGAACACCTGGACGCGGGGATGCCGGCAAAAGTAACTGGGGTGGACCGGGGGGAGGAGGTCGCGAGGCCGGCCGCCAGGCGCCGCAGAGGGCATGGGCCACTCCCGGCCGGCGCGCCCAGGCCCAGGGTGACTGCGGCGGGAAGATTCTGGAAGGAGCGGCCGCGGAGGGAGGGAGGAGAGCCGGGTGGCGGGCCCTGCGAGGCGGGGGTAGGGCCATGCGGGTTCGCGCACAAACAAAGAACCCAGGGGGGCCGGGCCCGGCCGCGCAGGCGCCATCGCCGCCGGACCGCTCGCCGCGCCAGGCCCGGGGCTGCCGGGGGTGGGCGGCGCAGCCACCGGCCACTCACCAAGATGCGTTTGAAGAGGTTGTTCTCCTTTGGCGGCAGCTGCACGTTCGGCATCGCGGCTGGCGAGAAGGCTGGGTGCCCGCGCGCTCCGTTTCGCGGGATGGGCACTGGGACAAGCCGCGGCTAAGAGTCGAGCTGCGGGTGACGGGTCAGTTCATTGGCCTAGACTTGGGGCTGAGCAGCCTGGGCAGAGCTGTCGGGCAGGGCTGGCAATGGAAGAGGATGCCGGTCTGGGTAGGATGCCCTTCAGCCCCAGCCTTGCTTTGGGGCAAGCGGCGGCGGCTCCCGCACGGGGCAAGATGGCAACTAGGGCCCACCCCCCCCACCTCGGGCGAGGCGGCGTGCGCATGCGCAGGGCGCCCCGCGGCGAGGAACTGGGCGCTTGTGTTAGGTGGTCGCTTCTGTCACCTGCACCCAGGCCCCGGGTAGGGCTGTTACACCGTAGCCGTTCGTTAAGTCGCTGCCTTGTATTGTGCTTTGGTTGTTAGGCTTCTGGCCCAAGATAATGTTAGTTATACCAGAGTCTGACTTTTTTGATTTCTCTCCAGTCAGGAATTTAAACAGCGCTGGACTCAAAGTAAATTTCTTTATGTAGGACGAACTTGTTTTCCTTCTTTTCTCCCTCGACTTAGACTTTAAGAGAAGCCTTTTCTCTCCAGGGCAGAGCAAAGAAGTATTCACAACGTATGTGAGGTCACTGGGCAGGACTTGAAAAGGGCTAATGTGAAAGCACGTTTGAAATATCGGAGAAAAATATTCTCAGCAGTTTAGAACACCTCACATTGTCAGTGAGAATTACGGTGGTTTTATGCGGCGCCTGATTCCCCAGGTCTACCTACGCTTTCTCCTCAGGTGGTTCTCCTTTATACAAGCCCTATAATAATGAAAGAAAAAAGATTCAAACCCAGGATCTTCCAACTCTGGGGCGCTTTCTACCATACATAAAAGTCAACATAGTGGGGCTTCCCTGGTGGCGCAGTGGTTGAGAATCTGCCTGCCCATGCAGGGGACACGGGTTCGAGCCCTGGTCTGGGAAGATTCCACATCCCACATGCCGCAGAGCAACTAGGCCCGTGAGCCACAATTACGGAGCCTGCGTGTCTGGAGCCTGTGCTCCGCAACAAGAGAGGCCGCGATAGTGAGAGGCCTGTGCACCGCGATGAAGAGTGGCCCCCGCTTGCCGCAACTAGAGAAAGCCCTCGCACAGAAACGAAGACCCAACACAGCCAAAAATAAATAAATAAATAAATAAAAATTTAAAAAAAAAACTATCAACAGATTCACGCCCTCCAGTCCTCTCACTTCTGTTGTATTCTTGTTTGTTTGTCTCTCTGCTTTCTCTCCAGACTCATCCTCCTACTGCTCCTTTCTATGCCACACCTTTCTATTCGGCTTTATCCTCAACTCTTTCACTGAGCATTCTCTTCCTCCTTACCATCATTGATATCCAGCCCTTCATCAGGGACATTGTCTCTCATTTTGCATCTTCCTCTGCTTATATACCGTAGGAGTTCGTGAGGGAAAAATCAGCACTTTTTTCCCCATCCCACTGCCCCCCCCAAATCATAATACTTCACCTGCATTTAAGGACAGGATACTTGAGTCTATACTCACCAGCTTTGTTGTTCTCTTCTCCTTTTCCTCTTGGTCACTATCCTTCATTTGTTCATTTGCCAAGTGACAATAGCTGTCATTTCAACTTCACTCCTAGCATCCATTTACTATGATTCCAGTAACTATATGTATGATTTAAAACCCTAGCCTTGGATAAACAAACTGTGGTACATTTAGACAATGGAATATTATTCAGTACTAAAAAGAAATGAGCTATCAAGCCATGAAAAGACATCAGAGAATCTTAAATGTATATTACTAAGTGAAAGAAGCCAATCTGAAAAGGCTGCATACGGTATGATTCCAGCTATATGACTTTCTAGAAAAGACAAAACTATGGAGACAGTTAAAAGATCAGTGATTGCCAAGGGTTAGGGGGAGGGAGGGATGACTAGGTGAAGCACAGAGGGTTTTTAGGGCAGTGAAAGTATTCTGTATGATACTCTAGTGGTTGCTACACATCACTATACACTTGTCAAAACCTATAGGGTGTACAACACCGAGAGTGAACCCTAATGTAAACTATGGACTGTGGGTGATAATGAGGTGTCAATGTAGGTTCATCAGTTGTAGCAAATGTATTGCTCTGGTGGGAGATATTGACAATGGAAGAGGCTATGCATATGTGGGGACAGGGGGTTTCCATAGGGGAAATCTCTGTACCTTCAGCTTAATTTTTCTGTGAACATAAAACTGCTCTAAAAAATACAATCCATTTTTTAAAAAATCCCTGGCCTTACAGTTCCCTGGTTTCATCTACAAAGACCTTCACCTTTTTTTTTTTTTTTTTAAGAATTTCACTTTTTTATCTATTTATTTTTGGCTGTGTTGGGTCTTCGTTTCTGTGCGAGGGCTTTCTCTACTTGCGGCAAGTGGGGGCCACTCTTCATCGCGGTGCGCAGGCCTCTCACTATCGCGGCCTCTCTTGTTGCGGAGCACAGGCTCCAGACGCGCAGGCTCAGTAGTTGTGGCACACGGGCTTAGCTGCTCCACGGCATGTGGGATCTTCCCAGACCAGGGCTCGAACCCGTGTCCCCTGCATTGGCAGGCAGATTCTCAACCACTGCGCCACCAGGGAAGCCCCAGACCTTCACCTTTTTCCCTATTTTAGCTACCCACTCCCATGGCCAAATTTAGAATCAGCAAGACCTGCCCCTCCTCTTAAATCATAAATTCTAGCAATCTACTACCTTATATTTTATTTTATTTTATTTCATTTCATTTCATTTTACCACGCAGCACAGCATGTGGCATCTCAGTTCCCTGACCAGGGATCGAACCTGTGCCCCCTGCAGTGGAAGTGCAGAGTCTTAAGCACTGGACCACCAGGGAAGTCCCTTAAATTATTTTTAAATGAGAAGAGATTTGCCAATATCCTTTTAACTCCAAGGAAACTTGTTTCAACAGGCATAACTACCTGTTATTGAAGATGAGATGCCAGCTTCTGGGATTAGTAGCCTGTCAGGGTGACACTGAGAGAAGCCTTTTTGCCATTGCACTGAGGCTCCAGCATCCCACCTCCAGCATGAGCCCAAGGGCTGTTGCTCTCATAGGGCTGTTCTGTGTACATCTATCATTTCTGATGCTAGTGACTTCAATCAGATTCTTTGAGGGACAATTCATGTTCTAATGACAATCTCCTATCTTTCCTTCCACAAACATTTGCTGATTCCTTAATAAGAGCCTTTCACTCTTCAGGATGCAGGGGATCTAAGCTAGCTAATTCACTCTACTATTCTCAATATACCTCTTCTTCAACTGCATCAAACTTGCCAGTTTCTGGGTCACACTATTTTCTCCTTATCTATTCACTCATTCAACCCCTATTTGTGGAGTGCCCCTCAGCACCCATCACTTTTCTTCTTTCTTCCCCTCTCAGCAAAAACAGTGCCTTCTGGACTTCCCTGGTGGTCCAGTGGTTAAGAATCCACCTTCCAATGCAGGGGACACGGGTTCAATCCCTGGTCGGAGAACTAAGATCCCACAGGCAGTGGGGCAAGTAAGCCTGCGGGCTGCAACTACTGAGCCCACGTGCCACAACTAGAGAGCCTGTACACTGCAACTACTGAGCCTGCGTGCTCTGGAGCCTGCGTGCCACAACTAGAGAGAAGCCCATGTGCCACAACTAGAGAGAAGCCCGCTCACCGCAACGAAAGATCCCGCGTACTGCAACTAAGACCCAATGCAACCAAAAATAAATAAATAAATAAATACTAGAACAAAAAACAGTGCCTTCTGGCCTATGCAGAATTAATTCCTCCAACGGTACTTAGGAGGGAATACATTTCTGCCTTCTTTGGAGACTTTACTTCTCTCTCCTTATTCTCCCTTCTCTTCTCAATTACTGTAATCATTTAATAATAACTGTTATTGAGCACATACCCTGTACCAGACACTATGTATAATTTGCTATTTCTTATTTAATCCTCATGAAAACACCATGAGAAAAATACTATTATCCCCCTTTTACAAATGAGAACAGAAGCTTAAAAAAAGTAAATTTATACCCAATTATGAAACTAAGTAAGGGCCATCTCACCAAAGTTCATGCCTGTAGCCACTATGCTAAACTGCTTCTCACAGCATACTAATGAGTTTCCATAGATCCTTAGCCAGCCTCATTCAGTTTATTTTTTGCATTAATTTCCAAGGGAAAAATCTGTATTAATGGGAATCTGCATTAATTTTCTATCACTGCTGTAACAAATTGCCACAGATTATGTCTTAAAGCAACACAAATTTACTATCTCACAGTTTTGGACATCAGAAGTCAGAAATGTGTCTGCAGGACCATGTTCCTTTTGGAGGCTCTAGGAGAGAATTTATTTCCTTGCCTTTACCAGCTTCTCCAGGCCACCTGCATTTCTGGGCTCATGGCCCTTTCTTCCATCTTCAAAGCCAACAGCAAAGCATCTCCTCTACTCTCTGACCTCTGCTTCCTCTTCACATCTTCTCTCTGACTCTAATTCTATTGCCTCTCTCTTATAAGGACCCTTGTGATCACACTGGGCCCACGAAGATAATGCAGGATCATCTCCCCATCTTAATATATTTAATCACATCTGCAAAGTCTCTTTTTGCCACATAAGGTAACACAGTCACAGATCCCGGTGATTAGAGTGTTACATACATTCAGCCTACTACATGATCTTTGTAAAATACAAATCTAATGATGCTTTTTAAAAAGTATTAATTAATTAATTAATTTTGGCTGCTCCGGGTCTTAGTTGAGGCACTTGGGATCTTTGTTGTGGCCTGTTTGGTTGCAGCATGCGGACTTCTTATTTGTGGCAAGCGCAATCTTAGTTGTGGCATGCACGTGGGAGCTAGTTCCCAGACCAGGGATCGAACCCAGGCCCCCTGCATTGGGAGTGCAGAGTCTTACCCACTGGCCCACCAGGGAAGTCCCTAATGATGCTTATTGCTTAAAATTCTTCCATGGCTTCCAGGAGAAAGCTGAGCCTCTTTACCTGAGAATGTGAAGCCCTTTATGATTTGGTTCCTGCCTATCTCTTGAAATTTCCTAGATTCTCAGTGTGTATCTGTGATGCCCTTCCTGTCTGTGCCTAGCTGTAGTTGCTTTCACCTCCTCAGGAATGAGAAAGTAATTTATCATCTTCTGCCAAAGAGATTCAGAATTTGGGACTTGTATCTTGCTCCCCAGAACTGTAAAATGAAGTGTGAATAATAAATTGCTAAGTATAATACAAGGAAAGATTCAGCAATATTACAAGAATTGTAATTGAGATTATATGAGAGCTTAAACGAAGGACTATGATAGGTGGAGGAGCTGATCTATCAAAGACAATGACAGCTGGAATGGGGTCTGTTTTCCTCACCATTGAACCCCTAGCACTTAGCAGAGTGCTTGGCACATAGTAGATATTCAGTAAATACTGGTTTGATGAAGATAATTTCAATGAATTGCACTCCAGGCAGAGGAATTAGTATTGTCAAGAAAAATTGGGAGACACTGAAATAGGCAAAGAGATTTTAAGACCTCCTGTTGAATTAACTGTTTTTCATTGTCTTTGAGCTATTTTACAACTCTTTTATGTTGTAGAAAACTGCTAACAATGCACATGATTCTTTTACTGAGATTGCCGGTTTTTTTTAATTTATTTATTTATTTATTTATTTTTGGCTGCGTTGGGTCTTCGTGGCTGCGGGGCAGGCTTTCTGTAGTTGCGGCGAGCGGGGGCTACTCTTCGTTGCGGTGCGCGGGCTTCTCATTGCGGTGGCTTCTCTTGTTGCCTAGCACGGGCTCTAGGCGTGTGGGCTTCAGGAGTTGTGGCTCGCAGGCTTTAGAGCGCAGGCTAAGTAGTTGTGGCACTCGGGTTTAGTTGCTCCTCGGCATGTGGGATCTTCCCGGAACAGGGCTCAAACCCTTGTCCCCTGCATTGACAGGCGGATTCTTAACCACTGCGCCACCAGGGAAGCCCTGCACATGATTCTTTTCCCTAGAAATGCAAATTTGTATAACTGAGGTGCAAGTGGTTATGTCTTGCGTGTACTGACCAGTTTTTCATCTTTTAAACAAATTCATTTCAGCATTCCTTATGGTGTATTTATGTTTTCTCTTTAGATTTTGTTGAACAAATTATAACATCCCTCATTAATTAATAATTAATTAATTTTAAAAATTGACAGTTGTACATTTCATATTTATACAAAAGTCATAATCTTACCTTTAAAAAGTATCTTTTAGCAATATGAACAAAAAAGACAAGTTTGAAGATGTGTTTTGGGGGAAATAAGGAGTTATCTGGTTGAGCTGAAACGTGAAGTTCTTGGAGGATATCATGAGAGAAGAAAAGACGCTAGCTAGGCTGGAGTCAGATCCTGGAGAGCTGGGAGAACGATGTGCAAGTTAACGAGAGAATACGGGCAGCAGAATCAAGGTCACAGTGCCGCCCAGCCTTTTTGGTTCAAATCCCTTTGGCCACTCTTCATCTGTCTGTTGGGCACAGTCTTGAGCAAGTCACCTAGCCATGCTGTGCCTCAGCAATTCGTAGGGTTGTTGGGAAGATTGAGTGAGTTAGTTAAATGTTAAAAATTTAGAGCACTACCTGGTAAAGAATAAGTACTCAGTGAATGTTAACTACTATATTATTGTTACGGTTCACAGTTCTTTACCTGAAATACTTGGGCCAGATGTTTTCAAACTTCAGGATACTTTGGATCTAGAAAGGAAATGCATACACCGTACATTATAACACTTTCAGTAGGATCTGGAGCAGCATCCTGTAATCTAACAAACAAATATTTCCTTTTTTAATTAAATCAAATTAAATTTTATTTTTTATTGAAGTATAGTTGATTTACAATGTTGTGTTAGTTTCAGGTGTACAGCAAAGTGATTCAGACATATATATATTCTTTTTCAGATTCTTTTCCCTTGTAGGTTATTAGAAAATATTGAATATAGTTTCCTGCGCTATACAGTAGGTCCTTGTTGGTTATCTATTTTATATACAGTAGTGTGTACATGGTAATCCTAAATTCCTAGCTTATCCCTCCCCCCCATGAATAAATATTTCTTCAGTAAAAAATATGAATATTTATTCCAAGTGGGATAAATACAGATATAAATAGCCTCACTTCAGTCTCAGTTGGTATGCCTGCCAAACTGGGTTTGGGTTAGGGCAGATTTGGCCATCAAATAAGTTACCAAAAACCCTTCAGTTTTCAGAGATTTTTGATATTTGCATTGAAAACAAGGTTTTTCAGAGCTTTGGGGATTTGAGAATTACAGAGAATTGCCATACTACTAAAGTAAAAAAAAAGATAAGATTGAAATAGAATTTGGAAATCCTGGGAATTGTTCAGAAAGCAAAATTTTGAATTTGATCACCTCTCCACTTTGGCAAAGTTTTAATTTTTCCTTTTAAAAATTTCAAAGCAAGGGCAACAAATAGTTGATGAGGAAGAGTTTCTCTTTATAGAGATTCCAAATAATAAATGAAGTCAGGGGACTTCCCTCGTGGCACAGTGGTTAAGACTCCACGCTCCCAATGCAGGGAGCCCAGGTTTGATCTTTGGTGAGGGAACCAGATCCCACACGCATGCCGCAACTAAGAGTTCGCATGCCGCAACTAAGGAGCCTGCGAGCCGCGACTAAGTCCCGGCACAACCAAATAAATAAATAAATGAAGTCAGAATGATAAAATATCACCATTTCGCAACTTCTAATGGAATAATGGATCTAGGCAATCAAGAGCTTCTAGTATTTTAAAAAGACACAACTAAATATTTCGCATCTGCCTTTGTAAGTATCTAACCCACCTATGAATTAGTTTTGAAAAAAAAAAAAGTAAATATGACTCTGTTCAAGCTTCCAGACCAGTTTATAGGAAATACAGGAAACAAAGGAACACGATAAACACCACAACACAAGTCTAGAAAAATCTAGACTGCGTAAAACTCCTCAAGGCAAAGGATCTGGTCTCTTCAGCAAATACATTGCAAGTAAAAAAAAGTAAAAAGAGGGGGGAACCTGTAGATTAAAACAAACCAAGTATTATATATAGCAACAAATTGCAATGTATGGACCTTATTTGAATCTTGATATGAACAAGCAAACTGCCTCCCCCCCAAAAAAAAGAAAAATACAAAAAATCTGGCACAATCAGGGAAATTTAAATACTGACTAGATATTTGATAATATTAAGAAGCTATTTTTAATTTTTAGGGGTGATCATATATTTTAAAAGTCTTTATCTTCTGGAGATATATACAAAAATATTTACAGACGAAGAGTTACGATGTCTTGTATTTGCTTCAAATTAATCCAGTGAGGATGAGAAGGGGGAGGGAGGAGGGAAGGTGAAACAGTGAGTTGATAATGTTGAGAATTCATGATGAATGCACAGGGGTCATTTTACTGTTCTATTTTTGAACATGTTTGAAATTTTTCATAATAAGAAGGGAAAAAATAAAAAGATATATATCTACACACACACAGAGTATGGATTACATTGTATTCCTCAAGGGAAGATTTGGATCTAAGTTGGAAAGTACTTAAATGCTTATAAAGGGTATTTGAAGACTACTGTTAGTAGAAAATGATGGAAAAACTAAACTCATTGAAATGAAAATTTGAAAATGTATAATTCAAAACTGAAGGAAATAATTTAAGAAAAATATTTAGCCTGAAATTTAGGATGAAAAATGGAAGAGATGAAATTACCAAGAAGTTGTAGGAGACAACACTAAATGATCTTGTTAACAAAGCTGACCTCAACCTAGGCTAATACCAGTTTATGGGGTAAAAGATGAGTTTCCAGGATCTACCCTTTTATTATTATTATTATTAGAGTAAAAGAAATACATCGTAAGTTGACATTTCAAGACCCCTTGAACATCTCTTGACTCAAAATAACTTGCGATCTAGTTTCAATAATGCCAGCAGGTGGCGTTTGTTAGCTTTATTTTTTTCAAGCTCCGAAAAATTTGAGAACCAGTACGAACATGTGAAAATCAGAAATGCTCTTTTTTCATTCTTTGTATTTCACTTCTCTCAGGAAAAATAGTTTATAAGAATTAAAATAGAATAAACTCTGCTTTTCCACTTTTCCACCATATTGAGAACTTGAATTTTGTATTAAATTGCTACCTGCTTTCACTTTTTCTATAGTAAAATATAGCTGATTAAAATCCCAAGCCATTGCCAGTCTTCCCATTGTGAAATGTCTCAACATGTGGTCAAGAGCCAAACTCCCGGGAATCAGAAAGCCAGGTGCATCTTCACAGTGTGCTAAAAAACATAATGTTTTATGGCTGTGTGCTGAGATTTTATGTTGCTTTCAGTGCCACTGAAAATTTCCCAGATAGGACCAAAGTTTCAACTTAGCCTGGAACAATCTCTACACTCACCCTTGTCTAGCTCCCCAAAGAATGTCCAGGGCTGAGGAAAGTCTGGTGCTCTGCTTCTGTCGGGGTAAGCCCTAAGCAGACAGTTTACTGATGTGAAATCTCTGCTGAAGGACACAAATCGACCTCTTGTTAGTACTCTAGACGCGAGTGTCCTCAGAATCTTTAAAAGAATCCGGAGGTCTCTGAGAGGAAGTTAAGTGAAAATCCCCATTCCCTACCCCTTTGGGTTTGGGACTGATTTGCTCTAAATGGAGATGAAAAATGACCCCACGTATTTTGTTGTGTTAGCATGCTCCAAGTTGGAGGAGGGAGACACAGGTCATTTAGTTTCTGACAAAGAGATGCCAAATCGTCAGTGCCCATTACAAATTCATTCAACAAAGAAAGTATTCATAGTTGACTTTTTTGTGAGAAATATTTCAGACATGGTAGTGCTTGTTTCTAATTTAATCAAAATGCTAATTCTTTTTCCCCCACTGAATCAACCTCTTTTATTACTATTTCTGGAAACTTTTATCCTGTAATATATCAGACTTCTTGCAAATAGAAGTTGTTTAACTTCATAGAACAATTCGAGAATAATAACCTCCATAAGGCTTTTCAATCAAACATGAAAGAATGTCTTTTTTCTTTTATAGCTTTCTTGTTTACAATACCCATCACAAAATTTCAAGAAATTCATAGTACTATGAAAAGGAAAATAGAGATTACCTATAATTCCACCAGATTTTTCTTTTTTTTTTTGGCTGCACTGCACAGCTTGTAGGATCTTAGTTCCCCAACCAGGGATTGAACCCAGGCCACAGCAGTGAAAGCACCAAGTCCTAACCACTGGACCACCAGGGAATTCCCTCGACTTTTAAATATGCATCACATACTTTTTTTAAAATCAATTAATTAATTATTTATTTTTGTCTGCATTGGGTCTTTGTTGTTGCACGCAGGCTTTCTCTAGTTGTAGGGTGCAGGGGCTACTCTTCCTTGCCGTGCGTGGGCTTCTCATTGCAATGGCTTCTCTTGTTGCGGAGCACAGGCTCTAGGCACGTGGGCTTCAGTAGTTGTGGCACGAGGGCTCAGTAGATGTGGCTTGTGGGCTTAGCTGCTCTGTGCAGTCTTCCCAGACCAGGGCTCCAACCCGTGTCCCCTGCGTTGGCAGGCGGATTCTTAACCACTGCGCCACCAGGGAAGTCCCACATACGTTTTTTAAGTGAAATAGTTTGATGAGTTTTTAAAACATTCTCCTTCACTTAATAATATATTGTGGACATCTTTGCATATTAATAAATATAATTATAACCACATTACATTCTTTAAAAAAACATGGAGGAGGAAGCAATATTTATAGTCTTTAGGGATTTTCTTTAAATTTAGAAATAACATTCATAAAGTGTATAACGTTTCATGTATATCTTAACAAATGTTTACATTTGTAAATGTCTGCTTGGGCTGCCATAACAAAGTACCATACTGAGTGGCTTAAACAACAGAAATTTATTTCTCACAGTTTTGGAGGCTGGAGAATTCAAGATCAAGGTGCTGGCAAGGTAGGTTTCATTCTGAGGCCTCTTCTCTTGGCTTGTAGGTGGCTGCTATCTTGCTGTGCGCTCACCCCCTGACCTCTTTTCGCTCCTTGAGGGAAAGAGAGGGGCAGGAAGAGACTACACAAGCTCTCTGGTCTCTTCCTGTAAGGGCACTAGTCCTATCAGATTAGGGTTCCATCTATATGACCTCATTTAACCTTAATCACCTTAAAGGCCCTATTTCCAGTGGGGTCATATTGGCGGTTAGCTTCAACATACTAAGTCTGGGAGGAATTAGTCCATGGCACTAAAGCTTTTTTTAAAAATTAATTAATTAATTTATTTATTTTTGGCTGTGTTGGGTCTTCGTTTCTGTGCGAGGGCTTTCTCTAGTTAAGGCAAGCGGGGGCCACTCTTCATCGTGGTACGCGGGCCTCTCACTATCACGGCCTCTCTTGTTGCGGAGCACAGGCTCCAGACGTGCAGGCTCAGTAATTGTGGCTCACGGGCCTAGTTGCTCCGCGGCATGTGGGATCCTCCCAGACCAGGGCTCGAACCCGTGTCCCCTGCATTGGCAGGCAGATTCTCAACCACTGCGCCACCAGGGAAGCCAAGCTTATTTTTTAAGAAGGAAGTTTTTATATATACTACTTAAGTTATATATCTGCATACATACATCAAAATAAAGAATTAAAGGATTTTGTTGGATAATTTAGCAGAATGATTTATGTGGGTACTTTGGTATTCGTGAGAGCAAAGATTTTTCTCTTTTGTGTTCATTGCTGAAGTCTCATGTCTAGAATAGTGATTAACACATAACTGGTGCTCAATATTTACTGCATGAATGACTGAATGTTTTTTTTTTTTCTGGAGGAGGGAGGCAGTATCAGAGCTTAGGAGCCATAGATCATTAAGACAGATTTTCTTCATTGAATCTCAGCTCTATCACTTACTAGTTCTTTTACCTTGGACAAGTTACTTAAACTCTCTGTGCCTTAGTTCTCTCTTCTGCAAAATGGGTATTTTAGGGTTGTTGTAAAGATTAAATTAATTAATAGGCTTAAGCCATTTATAGTAATATCTAATATGTAGTTGGTAGAAGTAGATACCTTGAAATAGGCAATACATGTAAGATATTTATATTTATGCCTAATTCTCCTTTTTATATATGTGGTCATAAACTAAGAAAATATCTTGTGAAGTTGGTAATGTGGAATTCTTGTTGCCTCTGCTTTTCAGGAAGAAATTCTAGGGCACAGAGGTCAAATGACTTGTAAATGTGATCATCAATGTAAATGTGTATCCTACTTGAATATTCAAAGTAAGGCAATATATTTGCATTTTCCTGGAATTGTTTATTATTTAGGTTTTTTAATGCTTTACTTAATTGATGGTTTACAAGCTACAAACTTAAATTGAGCCCCAAAATTGTGTTTATGTATACAACAGCTATAAATTCAATAAGTTGTGGCTATATATAGTCTCTCATATTTTGGATCCTCCTTATGATTTTAAAAAATACAACTTTATAGTCTCAATTAGTCATTAGGTATCTTCTCAGGCATTGGAAGCTGAAAGTACAAGTATTAACATGCAGAATCCTGCAAATTTTTGAATGATGAAAAGGGATCCTCATTTTAAAAAATCAGGAATCTCTGCTCTAGTGGCTCTATATACAAGAAAATTCTTGTATATCTTGATCTCTTAATCAGAACTGTAGAGAATCTCCCTTCTGGGCTTGCCTGAAACTGTGAAAACCAAAGCTCCACCTTTGGCCTAGGGGGTTGGAGGCTGGGCGTCCGTCCGAGATAAACTACAACTCCCAAGATTCCCGGGTGGGAGCTCTTGGGAGTTGTGGTTCATTGAACACTGCGGCACCAATGCCCCTGCACCTCTCTTCCCCTTTCCATCGCAACCTACACCCTGGGCTCAGACTCCGGATGAGTAAGTCCCCTGGTCATCTCTCTCGTGGGAATTTTTCTCGCTTTTCCATTTTTCTCTTTTGTTTCCTCTGTTAGCTTATTGTTAGGCACA
Source organism: Balaenoptera physalus (assembly GCF_965194825.1). Lineage (NCBI taxonomy): Eukaryota > Metazoa > Chordata > Mammalia > Artiodactyla > Balaenopteridae > Balaenoptera > Balaenoptera physalus. Next base: position 56,433,583 of record NC_138899.1, on the reverse strand, counting down.
CGCAAGGACTACTCTTCTGGAGAAGAGTCGAGGAGGAGGCGGGATCAAGCGCTAAGCCGGAAGGGGTGAACCCGGCAGTGAAGGTGATCCGGTGCCTGTCGGGCTGAAACGTAGTGGACCACAGAAGGTTCTGACCTCCGTAAGGAAACCTAACGTCCTTTCTGTCTTTTTTTTTTTTTTTAAATGTGCTCACAGTTCACTTCTCTTTTCTGGTCTTAAAAGTCTATTTTCCTTCTCCAGCTTTTTTTTTTTTTTTCCCATGGTGTCTCCCTATGGGATCATTCCATATACCGAGTTAGTGTGGCTTACACGTGATGCTTTCGTGCCGGGTTAGTGTCACTTCTGACTTGCCAAGGCTGAGAGTTGTTCCTAGAGTATCATTTTATTTTTAATTTTTATTTATTTTATTTATTTATTTTTGGCTGCGTTGGGTCTTCGTTGCTTCGCGCGGGCTTTCTCTAGTTGCAGCGAGCGGGGGCTACTCTTCGTTGCGGTGCGCGGGCTTCTCATTGCGGCGGCTTCTCTCGTTGCAGATCACGGGCTCTAGGCGCGCAGGCTTCAGTAGCTGTGGCATGAGGGCTCAGTAGTTGTGGCTCACGGGCCCTAGAGCGCAGGCTCAGCAGTTGTGGCGCACGGGCTTAGTTGCTCCGCGGCATGTGGGATCTTCCCGGACCAGGGCTTGAACCCATGTCCCCTGCCTTGGCAGGCGGACTCTTAAATGACTGCGCCACCAGGAAAGCCCCTAGAGTATCATTTTAATCCTGTTACTGTGGGGGGTGATGGAGAAGGCTTGCTATTCTCAGGTATAGATAAACCTAGAAGGTAAACGTCTTGGGATTTACTTAACATTGAGGTTCATGACCTTGAGAGTTACTTTTTCTACTATTTCTAAAATGGAAATTTAGCTAGGAGTGTTTTAACAAAAATCTTTTTGCCATTTTTTTTATGTCCTTTTTCAAATGGACACACTTTCTGTGACTAGATGTGGTTACAGACTAGGGTTCCTGGCCTCTTTAATCAATAGATATTGATCAGAGGCCAGACAAGAAATTTAGGCAAGGCTATATTGTGACCCCTGCTGCAGCAGAGGGGAGTGAGCAGGTTCCTTACATAGGTTGAGGGTAGGGGTGTGTCCAGGGATCCAGCAGAGGGGCGGCTTAAGTGGTTTGCCCATCCCCTTGGCTGTGTTGTGTGCAGGGGGCATGCGCAGTACCCTGCTTTTGCTCCCCACCCCCTGCTTTTGCTGCCAGCTCTTCAGAGGTGGCAGTTGGGCTTTTTGGTCTCCTTTTATCTAGTTGTCCAGAATTTGCCTCAACTGCGCATGCACACAGTTATTTTTAGCCCCTTATCGTTTCTTTGTATTTTGTTGCTTAAGGAAACATTTGTCCAGGTGCAAGCATTGCAGCACTGCAGCAAAGGGTACCAGGTCCCAGCTTGTCTCAATGTGAAGACACGCAGAAACTCCTGCTGGAGGACTGTAACATTTGTGGCTACTGCGCCTTGGGGCATGCTTCCCACAGTCCTTTTCTCAATGTGATTCAGTATGTTAAATTTCCTTAGTACAACCCTGCAAACTGTGAATATTTTAGAGACTATTCTGAATATTTTATTTCCTAGGAGATAACAATATCCAAGTTAGCCGACTTGTAATGATCAAATGAGCTAATGTATGAATACACCTAACGTAGTAGGAACACTGGAGACAATAAAGGTTGATTCTGATCAATTTTGACCCTTATTTCAACTTTGAACCTTAGGATTTTAAGGGCAAAGTATTTTTCTTAGAACACTTTATCTTCTCTTTCTTACTCAGTAAAACCATTGTGTACGTTTGTTAGCTCTTTGATTATCTCTGTTAGAAGGAAGAACAGATAATTATTGTACATAACTAATTTCACCTAGCATGTAATTTTTGAAAGTAATTTTTCTTCCTGATTGTAAAAGTAGTATGTGCTAAATGTATAGGAAACTTGGAAAACACGAAGAAGTAGAAAAAAAAAAGGCAGCAAAAGGAATCGATAATCCCACAACTAGAGATCATCTTATTAACATTTTGGTATGTTTTTAGTTTTCTTTTTTCAAAATAAAGCTCTTCCTCAACTTATGATGCGGTTATGCCCCATAAACCCATGTATTCCATATACTGTAGAAAAATTTGAAAACCTAATTGAGATTATATTGTTTTGATTCTTCTTTTTTCATTTAATATAATTATCATCATTGTCTTTTTTTTTTCCCAAACTTTATACTTTCTTAGTCTGTTAATATGTAAATTTTCCGTCCTTTAGGATCTCAGCTAAAAGGGAAGCACCTTCGAAGAGTGATTGCATAGTTGGGAATGAAAAGCACTGAAGTCTGAACAGGCAAGCTGCATTCACCTCAGCTCTGCCTCTATCCAGCAGAATGAATAATCATGATTAAGTTACTTGACTTTCTTGGGCATCTGGATACCTAAGAATTAGACAAGGAAGTAGTGTTTCCTTCAAACTTTAAAATTCTATTAATATGTGAACCACCTAAAGTTTGCATGATTATTTCATACTTGTCAAGAGCTTATTCACACACTCAATTTTAGATTCTGGGTACTTTCTAGAAAATAGCTGATTTAACCCCTTCTATTGATATATTTATTAGTTACACTCCTACTCATTTGCCTTAGTTAATTATATATGTTGAGTGGGTAGAAAACAGCACTACCTTCATTTATTTTGTTATATTCACAGATTTGAAGATTGATTTTCTTTTTGTGGGTTATTGAATTTAGGGACTGTGTTTGGAGCTGGCTGAGGCAGTGAATTGAGCAAGATTTCTTGAGGCTCCTTCCAGCTTTTATATCTGTGGAGGTGATATTTCTCAGATTGTGTTTATTTTGTTTCAGATGCTGAAATGAATCGTCACCTGTTTGTTTGGCTTTTTAGACATCCATGTCTTAATGGTCACCACCAGTGCCATGTTCATCTCCATTCTCATCAACTTACACAGATACCTCTTGACACAAGGCTGTGGGTTTTCAGACGAAACAAGAATCACATTCTCCATTGTCTGTTAAGGGAGAATTGGTCCAGGAGATATTGCCATCAAGATACCAGGATGATCTGGAAGCATAAAGCACTACAGAAATATATGGAGGACCTGAATAAGGAGTACCAAACACTTGATCATTGTTTGCAGCATATCTCTGTGAGTGAAGGGGACCGGAGGTCCTTGAATCAACGGCATGCTGAGCTGGCACCGCTTGCAGTCATTTACAAAGAAATTCAGGAGGCTGAACAAGCCATTGAAGAATTAGAATCAATGTGTAAAAGTAGGTAAAAGATGTGTGTGTACAAGTACAGGATTGATTTTCTAAGTTAAAGGTATATTGAACACAGTCTTTTAAAAAGCCTGCATGTAGTTAGCCCTGCACTTGGAAAGGACAGGACTCTGTACTCTGGGTGTTTGAAGTATTTCAGCTACTAAAGAGCAACTACTAAGAGACCGAGGTCCTTGTGGTACTTGCCAAGAAGCACTTAGAGTCTGGGAAACTAAATATTGACCTTTTCAGAAGCTTTAATTTATTAATAGATCTTTATTGGGCACTGTCCTATGTGCTACATACCAGGGACACAAAAATACAATTCCTACCCCGTCAAAGGGCTTATATGGTATGGGTATTATTTCATTACCCCAAAAAGAAACCCTGCACCCTTTAGCCATCTCATCCCAATCCCACCCCCCAATCCCTGCCAGCCCTAGACAACCACTAATCTTTCTGTCTCTATACAGTTACTTATTTCAGGCATTTTATATAAATGGAATCATACAATATGTTACCCTATGTGACTGGCTTCTTTCACTTAGCATACGTTTAAGGTTCATTTATGTTGTAGCATGTTTCTGTACTTCATTTCTTTTTATTGCTGAATTATGTCCCATTGTATAGATATACCACATTTTATTTATCCATTCATCAGTTGTTGGTTATTGAGTTTTTCCACTTTTTTGGTTATTATGAAAAATGCTGTTATGAACATTTGTGTACAAGTTTTTGTGTGGACATATATTGCTAAGTTGTGTGGTAACTCCATGTTTAACCTTCTGAGGAACTGCCAGACTGGTTTTCCAAAGTGGCTGAACCATTTTACATTCCATCCTCAGTATATGAGCGTTCTGGTGTTTCTACATCCTCTCCAACCCTTGTGATCCGCCCTTTTGATTCTAGCCTTCCTAGTGTGTGTGAAGTGGTATCTTACTGTGGTTTTGACTTGCATTTCCCTGATTAATGGTGTTGAGTGTCTTTTTATGTGCCTATTGGCTATTGTATATCACCTTTGGATAAATGACTGTTTAGATCCTTTGCCCATTTTTTAATTGAGTTGTCTTTTTTATTATTGAGTTGTAAGAGTTCTTTATATTACAGATACAAGTTCCTTATCAGATATATTATTTGCAAAAATTTTCTCCCATTCTGTGGGTTGTCCCTTGAAGCACCACAGTTTTTAATTTTGATGATGTTCAGTTTATCTTTTTTTTCTCTTGTTTGTGTTTTGGTGACATATCTAAGAAATTATTGTATAATCCAAGGTCACAAAGGTTCACATCTATGTTTTCTTCCAAGGGTTTTATATTTTTAGTCCTTATATTTAGGTCATTGATTTATTTGAGTTAATTTTATATATAATGTGAGAGGTGTTAATTTTTAATTTTAGTATCTCAATGTTTTATTGCCTTAACATTTTTTCTTTTATGAAAAATTTCCAAAATATACAGAAGTTGAGAGAAAAGTATAATGGACTAACCTGGGATTCAACATTTATCCAAATTTTTTTTTTTTTTTTTTTTAAGGACATGAGCCCTCTTTTTTTTTTTTAATATTTATTTATTTATTTATTTGGTTGCACTGGGTCTTAGTTGCAGCATGCAAACTCTTAGTTGCAGCATGCATGTGGGATCTAGTTCCCTGACCAGGGATCGAACCCGGGTCCCCTGCATTGGCAGCATGGAGTCCTATCCACTGCGCCACCAGGGAAGTCCCAATCCAAATTTTGCTATTGGCTTTTATTGTATTTTATTTTTAATATTTATTTATTTATTTATTTGGCTGTGCTGGGTCTTAGTTACAGCACACCAGATCTTCAGTTGCAGTATGCGGGATCTAGTTCCGTGACCAGGGATGGAACCCAGGCCCCCTGCATTGGGAGCACAGAGTCTTAACCACTGGGCCAGCAGGAAAGTCCCTTGCTATTGGCTTTTAGTTTAATTTATAAACTTTCTTCGGTGCTCCATGCTGTTTCATTAGGCCTTAGAGATGTTAAGCAGCATCGAGGCCAGTCACAGGTATACCTGTAAAGTCCTGGATGTCCAAAGCCTTACCTTTTTCTGCCTTCTATTAGTGGTCTGTGAGTCTCTCACTTTTTTTTTGGCCACGAGGCATGCGGGATCTTAGTTCCCTGACCAGAGATTGAACATGTGCCCCCTGCTGTGGAAGTGCAGAGTCCTAACCACTGGACCACCAGGGAATTCCCTCTCACCTCTTTTAATGAGGATTATTTTTTACTCTTTCGCGTAATGCCACTCAAATTTGTAATTAATTAGTTTGGGAAAGTTGCTTGCACATAATAGGAGCTTACTAAATGCTTTCCAAATTAAATTGACATAACCTCTTTCAGCCACGTTTGTATCATGTGTAATATTAGTAGATTGGATTAAAGTATTAGTAGATTGCTTCTAAAGTTTCTTCTACAATTCTGCTATTTTATAATAATAGTGATAATAGCTACATTTACTAAGTCTTAGTATGTGCCAGGCACTAAGGTAAGTATTTTGCAAATATTATCTCATTTGAAATGTTCACAGTGACCTTATGAGGTAGGAATTATTATTAATATTCTCACTTTATAGATGAAGAAACTGAGAGGTTAAAATGCCAGAGGTCACTTAGCCAGTCAGGAGAGGAGCAGGAATTTGAACCCAGTCAAGGAGACTCCACAGCCTCTGCTCTTATCCACTGCACAATGATTCAAAGTCCAATAGGGTCTACCTCTGTAATATATCTTGCATGAGTCCTCTTCTATTCTTTCCACTAGTTTATATTTTCATTATATCTCAGTCCTAGATGATTACAATAAATTCCTAACTTGTAGTCTCACCTCCAAGCTTTCCCAGCCTAAGTACAACCTTAATCATATTTCTCTCCTGCTCTGAATTTCCAGGAACTCCCATTGCCTATAAATATAGATTGCTTGGCTTGGCATTTAATAGTCTCTGCCGAGTGACCCCCACCTCTCTGTGTAGTGTATTAATTCCCTTTGCATATTCTCCCTTCCAACCAAAACAGACAATTTGCCATTCCCTGAATATACTCAGACTATCCCATGTCTATGTCTTTGCTCATGTTGTTAACCCACCAATTTCACCTTCTTAAAGTTCAGTCTGCTTACAAAGTATGGCTTGAATATCATCCTTTGGCTTCACTCCCCTCTGTAAAACAAGTATGATTGCCTTTCTCTGTTTTCTATTCTGATCCGTTATGTAATTGTCTTAACTTCAGTCCCTGTTCCTGTTCCTCAAGTACAGGGCCTGTGTCTTATTCATCTTTATTTCCTGCAGCACCAAACATAAGGTATAATAGACTCTTGAATCTGTTGATACAGTGAAATTGAACTAGATTGGATCTTACAGTTCAGTAAATAATAAAAAGCCACAAAAATAATTTTATATGATTGCAAATCAGCAGGTTTTTCTGGTACCTTTGACCCGAGACTTATGTGCACAAAGTGAGGCCAGTAGCGATATTACAATTCTGCAACAGGTGATCCATAATTAGAATTGAGTTCAGATGGCACCTTATCTAGGAACCTTCCTTAAGGGTTGAAGTCTGGGTTAGACCACTCTTTAGGCCTCGATGGCACTGCCCATACCACATATTGTAATCAAGTGAATGTGTCCACCTTTCCCACCAGACTGAGCCACTTTAGCCCTGAACCATGTTTTATTCATCCTTGTGTCCCCAGCAACTGGCAGAGTATTTAGCACAGAGTAAGTGTGAAATGTTGAAAGCAGGAATGAGGCATAGAATCCCGCCAGACCCCAATGACTTCCATGACTAGAAAAGAATTTTAAAGAGCCTTCTCTCCTTTATGAGTCTTCATTTCTATTTTCTTCTTTATTTTTAAGAATCAAAAATTTCTACCTCATCTTGCACGCATCACCAGTGACAAATGGAGTCTCTGGGCATCTAAAGCAATGGAGTCAAAGGTTATGGGATCCACCCTACTTGGCCACTATCTCATTGATAGCTTGTGTTGTTAGAGCTCCATGATTTAACTTTCTGCTTTGAAATGATGTGAAAACGACCGTTCTTTCCATAAAGCAGAGGTTTGCAAAGATGTGTAGGTTTTTGACCCATGTGGTGTTTTTAAAAAATGTTTACTAAGTATGAACATTTCAAGAGGTTTCAAAATTTTAAGAGGTCTTATTTCTGACATCTCTTGAAAAAAAAAAAAAAAAAAAAGGAGGTTCTAGCCATGCTACATTACTCACAGTGTGCTGGGTAATGGCTGCCACCTTTAGACAAGAAATGGTCACCCCAGTTTACCCTGAAACTTAGCTTATTCGGGTTTACATTTAATTAGCCAGTCCCTTTTTAAACCTGTTTGATTAATCACTGATTTCTGTAATTACTTATAGACATTCAAATCACCAGCTCCTTGGGGCAAGATCGTACTTGTTTTCACACTGAGTTTTTTGGACACACTTAGCAAATACTTACTTTACATTCTGTAACTATTCTGTTATTTTGTATAATCCCTTGCCTTCACAACTGAAATAAAACCTAGTAGGTAGAGATTAGGTAGCTATTTAAGAATTTCTTTGTAAGTATTTAAACATTTTTACCATTATTTCTGTCGATGGTTTGTAGGTCTAAATAAACAAGATGAAAAGCAGTTACAAGAACTTGCTTTGGAAGAGAGGCAAACCATTCTTCAGAAAATCAACATGTTATACAGTGAGGTATGTTTTAAGAGGTAAACTCATCTCAGTAATGTTAATGTAAAGGAATACTATTCTTGCTAGACTATGTTTTGCTGCTCAAAGTATTTTCCAAACACCAGTTGATTAAGTCTTCTCTTATGATGATTGATAATGTTGGGTTTAGTGCTGTCATTTCCTACAGAATGAGATTGAAGAGATTGTGTTGGCAAGGAATGAAACCACTCCCCCACACCAGACAAAAGTATTCCAAAGCTGAATCTATTAAGTTACCAGACAAGGGAACACATGCTAGTGAAGAAATTTACTTCAACATGGGGAAGAGTCAGGGAGTTTTAAGTCTTAGAAAGAGGGAGTGGTACATGGTAACTGGGTTAATTAAGGATTGAAAATCTGCATTCAGGGTAGAATGGAATGAATCCAAGGGCATAGAGACAGTGGGTTAATACAAGTCTTTAGTCCCTTCTAGCTCAATGGATGGTTTGTCTAAAAGAAAATGAAAATACAGTGCTAGGTACTATGTTCCCCTTTGTCATATTTGCCATCCTCCTACCTTCAGTCTTCCCTACCCTGGGAATCCAGTAGAGAGACTTTTTTTTTCCTTGAAGTATAGTTGATTTACAATGTTGTGTTAGTTTCAGGTGTACAGCACAGTGATTCAGATATATATATATATCTTCTTTGTCAGATTCTTTTCTCTTATAGGTTGTTAAAAAATATTCAGTATAATTCCCTGTGCCATACAGTAGGTCCTTGTTGGTTATATATTTTATATATGGTAGTGGATGTATGTTAATCCCAAACCCCATTTCCCTTTGGTAACCATAAGTTTGTTTTCTACGTCTGTGAGTCTATTTCTGTTTTGTAAATAAGTTCATTTGTATCTTTTTTTTTTTTTAGATTCCACATATAAGCAATATCATATGATATTGGTCTTTCTCTGTCTGGCTTGCTTCACTTAGTATGATAATCTCTAGAGGGACTTTTTGAGGGGTTGAGGAGGATGAGGTGGAGGGATCAGTTATTTTTTTCACTGATTTAAACAGCTAGTCAAAAGCAGATGTAGGACGTCTCTGAGTCTTAGTCTAATATGCTCTCCTGCAGGCTATATCATTTCTAGCAGAGATGGACTATTTCAAAAATTGTCAGTAGGGAGAATCACGACACATAGATACTTTCAGTTTGATTTGAAAGACCTTTTAGTAATACTAAAAATAAAGTTGCTTCCCTTTTCTTCCTAAGAGGAAAGTTGGTTGCTTTCTTTACTAGAAAGCCCCTTTTTTTCTTGTCACACTGAGAGACTATTTGAGCCTTACCTTGGGGATCCTCAGTCTACTCTTTTTTTTTTTTTTTTTAATTTTTATTTATTTATTTATTTATTTATTTATTTATTCTTGGCTGTGTTGGGTCTTCGTTTCTGTGCGAGGGCTTTCTCTAGTTGCGGCGAGCGGGGGCCACTCTTCATCACGGTGCGTGGGCCTCTCACTGTCACGGCCTCTCTTGTTGCGGAGCACAGGCTCCAGACGCGCAGGCTCAGTAATTGTGGCTCACGGGCCTAGTTGCTCCGCGGCATGTGGGATCTTCCCAGGCCGGGGCTCGAACTCGTGTCCCCTGCATTGGCAGGCAGGTTCTCAACCACTGCGCCACCAGGGAAGCCCCCTCAGTCTACTCTTTAAACAGCAACTCCGCTGAGAAGACAGGGCACGGCCTGGTGTCCGTCCGCTGTCGTTTAAGGTGGGAGAGAGTATATAATCATATGTTAAAAGTCCTCATTTTCTCCCAGTGAAGACTTTCAAAGCTTACTTCTTTCATTAGATGAAAGAAGCTACTGTTTAAGACTAATCAGAAGCAAAATTTGAAGAAAATTGAATGGAACACTGGACTTTGATCTAAACTTTTGCATTTTAGAAAATTAAGATAATTTGATAGCATTGTAGAAAATATGCCAACAAGTAACTTCATTGTTAGCATGAATCATCATTTATTTTAGGCCTAATTAGGTCTACTTACTAAAGCATTTTAGGACCAGACCTCTTTGAGATGCTCTATGATTTTGTTAATTACTGATTTTTTAGTATTTTGGGGGTCTTTTATCTAAGTTCAAGGAATAGCAGTATACCATGGAAAATATACACACTAATACTGATTTTTTTTTTCTTTTTCAGCTTCTCCAGAGTCTAGTGCCAAAGGAGAAATATGACAAAAATGATGTTATTTTAGAGGTGACATCTGGAAGAACTACTGGAGGTCAATAAAATAATTTTATTGTAAATGATCTTAAAAAATACTTAAATGTTACCTTCATATGACACACTATAACTTTAAAAGTCTGTTAAATGTGTTTCACTTTGGAAGTAGTCATTTCTCAACTCCTAAGGGGTTTTTACTTAAGGAGGACTCTCTAAGAAATTTGTGCTGATTTTTTAAAAAATTTTTTATTGAAGTATACTTGATTTACAACGCTGTGTTAGTTTCTGGTGTACAGCAGAGTGATTCAGTTATAAATGTATATTTTTTTCATATTCTTTTTATTTTGGTTTATTACAGGATATTGAATATTTTCTATCCTACTGTGCTATACAGTAGGACCTTGTTGTTTATCTATTTTATACGTAGTAGTTTGTATCTGCTAATCCCAAACTCCTAATTTATCCCTCCCCACCCCCTATCCCCTTTGGTAACCGTAAGTTTGATTTCTATGTCTGTGAGTCTGTTTCTGTTTTGTAAATAAGTTCATTTGTGTCATATTTTAGATTCCACATGCAGGTGATATCATATGGTGCTTGTCTTTCTCTTTCTGACTTACTTCACTTAGTATGATAATCTCTAGGTCCATCCATGTTGCTGCAAATGCCATTATTTCATTCTTTTTTATGACTGAGTGGTATTCCATTGTATATATGTACCACATCTTTATCCAGTCATCTGTCGTTGGACACTTAGGTTGCTTCCATGTTTTGGCTATTGTAAATAGTGCTGCTGTGAACATTGGGGTGCATGTATCTTTTCTTATTAGAGTTTGCTCCAGATATATGCCCAAGAATGGGATTGCTGGGTCATATGGCAACTCTATTTTTAGTTTTTGAAGGAACCTCCATACTGTTTTCCAGAGTGGCTGCACCAATTTACATTCCCACCAACAGTGCAGGAGGGTTCCCTTTTCTCCACACCCTCTCCAGCATTTATTGCTTGTAGACTTTTTGATGATGGCCATTCTGACTGGTGTGAGGTGATACCTCATTGTAGTTTTGATATGCATTTCTCTAATAATTAGCGATGTTGGGCATCTTTTCATGTGCCTACTGGCCATCTATATGTCTTCTTTGGAGAAATGTGTGCTGACTGAATATTTTTGTATTTTCTCTTAGGTGATATCTGCCAACAATTTACCCGGGAAATATTTGATATGTACCAGAATTATTCAAGCTACAAACACTGGAAATTTGAACTTATGAATTATACACCAGCTGATTATGGTAGGTGTATTTGAGGATTTGTCCATAGATGATGCTGGAAGTTGTTTTTCTTCTGATGTTGATTAGAACCATGTTGTCCCATTTTTTAAAACATTTGACCTATATCTACTAAATACTGTGACATGGGCTCATCAATCACAGTGGCTTACTATAGTAGAATTCTTACTATGGGAGAAGAGAGTGGGAGGGAAGGAAGTATCCTCCTAGGAAGGAATATCTGAATTAGAGAAACTTTCCCTGTGGAGGGTTGATATATGCCTTGCCTGAAAAATCATTGCTCTGTTGTTCAAAGCCAAGATGTATTAAGGTTTTTACTCTAAAGTACTAATGATGTGTTGGAGGTTTATGGGAATGCAGAAAAAGTTAGTCATTTGTCTTTATTTTCAAGAAGCTCCCACCCTAGTTGGGCTAATAAACACTTAGACAACATAAACAATAAGAACCAATGTGAGTCTTTAAACTTTTAAATACTCAAGTATGTTAAATCAGAACATCTGATAGTAATTCTTTTTTGTTTGATTCTCTTAATCCATCTGGAAGTTTTTGTCTGCTTGGTTACACAAAGATACACTGTAGTAGACAGAGGGCCCATGAATAATAACCCACAAATTATCAAAGTGGGGAAAGAGGATTCATGTAAGTTAAATAATTGAGGGAAATGAAAACAAGTATAGAGCATAAGGAAGTTTGTGCATCATATGGATTTGAAATACAGCCAGTGGTTAGGAAAGGTGAAACAGGAGGGAAGGGGGCAGGGCGCAACCTTTGAAAGAATGACATAGCCCGAGGACATGACATAAACTAATTAGAACCAAATGGGTCCAAGATGGCAGACAAGTCGACTTCCACTAGACCTTGAGCCTCAGTATATGCTCATTGTAATACATCAGCAAGCTAAATGACACACCGACCAGCGCCATGACAGTTCCAAGGCCAACCATAAGGATGAAAAATTGGGTGGTGGCCCAATTCCCAGAAATCCCCGCCCCCTTCCCAAAATAGCTGGAATACTCCTCCCACTTATTAGCCTATGAAATTACCCACCCCTTAAAAACTGACAACCCCATACCCTGGTGCTGCTCTCACCTCCTGAGATGGCCCACACTGTATCTGTGGAGTGTATTTCTCTCTAAATAAATCCACTTCTTACCTATCACTTTGCTTCTCACTGAATTCTTTCTGTGATGAGACATCAAGAACCCAAGCTTCATTAAGTCCTAAAACCAGGTGTGTGATCTCAGTTGGAAGACAGTGGGTTTTGGCCGGGTTTGAGTCCTAGCCATGTGGGTTCAAGTCCCAATCAGGGTTTAGGCTGGGTTCGTGTCCCAGCACATGGGTTAAAGTCCCAATCTGAAGTGCACGGTTTCAAAGGGAAGACCTACGAGAGCAGAGGGAAGGACCAATTTGAGCAACAGCATGGTGGTGGGAAAGATCTTGCTGTGTGTGTGTAGAAGTGAGGAAGCCAATTAAACCGGAGGATATTTGTGATGAGAAGTGAGAGGAAATAGGTTCAAAAGAGTAGATTTTGAGCAGACATTAAAGCTGAACAGGCCTTGATTGTTAGGGAGCTGTTGAAGATTTTGCTAAGAAAAATATGATATGATCAATATATATTTTAAGAAGATTCTTTTTTCTTTTTTTATTGAAGTATAGATGATTTACAATATGGTGTTAGTTTCAGGTATACAGCACAGTGATTCAGTTATGTGTGTCTGTATATATATATATATATATATATATATATATATATATATATGTGTGTGTGTATATATATATGTATGTATGTATGTATGTGTATATATATATATATATATTCCTTTTCAGATTCTTTTCCCTTATAGGTTATTACAGAATATTGAGCATAGCTCCCTATGCTATACAGTAGGTCCTTGTTGGTTATCTATTTTCTATATAGTAGTGTGTATATGTTAATCCCAACCTCCTAATTTTCCCCTTTGGCAACCATAAGTTTGTTTTAAGAAGATTATTTTGACAGCAGTGTGAAAGATGGATTGAAGAGGCTAGATTTAAGGCAGATGGCAGAGAGGTTATTAGAGTAATCCAGGTATGACTAAGAGTTAGAATTGGGAGTCGGGACACGTGTGAGAGAACTTCAGAGGAAGAGTGAGCAAAATTTGGTAACTGACAAGAGGATCTCTTGCTTGCCCACTATGTCCTGCATGCAGTATGGGTCGTTTGATCTTCACAACCCTGGGTATTGTTAATCCCATTTGACAGATGAAGATCTAGGCTCAGAGAGTAAGTAACGAATCCAAGATCACACAATAAGTAATGGCAGTCCTGGGATTAGATTTAAGTCTGTCTGATCCAGAACCACACTACGTCCCATTAGTTTATTCTGATACAAAGGAGATGAGCCACAGGGATCTAATCTTTCTAGCTGGGAAGATTGTGATATTCATTCATGCCACTGAATGGAATAGAAATTGGAAGGCGGTCTCCATTTGGGCAGAACAGTGAAAGTTGCTTTTGAATTATTATGTGTGTTGTTATAGTGAGCATCCCTTTAGAAATATCCAGTAAATGCTGAAGTCGTGTAACCAGAGCTTTGGTGAGAGAATAGAATTGAGGAGAGAGATTTGATAGCTGTTAGCACAGAGATAATGTCTGATACTGAGAGAGAATAAGTGAGGGAGAGTTTATAGAGAGGGAACATTCAGGGTACCAAACGTTGGAGAATGGCCATATTTAGAAAGATAAACTAGTTGGCAAAAGAAAAAGAGGGGTCAGAGAAGCAGGAAAAAGGATGAGAACAGTATAATATTTTAGAAGCAGGAGAGGAGAGAGTTTCCAGAATGTAATGAGAAGCAGCAGCATATGAAAGACAGAATGTAATCTCTGAGACATGTATTTTGAATTCAACTTTCAATAATGAAAGGGAGGTGAACTTAATAACAGGAAGAGAGATTCTGTTCCAGGTGCCCAGAGCAGCCCAAACAATGGTTGGGAAATCTTTCTTTTAGATACATTAACTCAGTAGCAAAATAAAATAAAGACATTTTAGAAAGTAAAAGGGCCTTTTATTTTATTTTATTTTTTATTTTTATTGGAGTATAGTGGATTTACAATGTTGTGTTAGTTTCACGTGTACAGCAAAGTGAATCAGTTATACATACACGTATATCCACTCCTTTTCAGATTCTTTTCCCATATAGGCCATTACAGAATATTCAGTAGAGCTCCCTGTGCTATACAGTAGGTCCTGATTAGTTAAAAAATATGGAACGCTTCACACATTTGTGGGTCATCCTTGCGCAGGGGCCATTCTAATCTTCTCTGTAGCATTCCAATTTTAGTGTATGTGCTGCCGAAGTGAGCACAAAAAAAGGTCTTTTATTAAAAAAGAAAAAATTTTCAGGAATTCCCTGGTGGTCCAGTGGTTAGGACTTGGCGCTTTCACTGCCAGGGCCTAGGTTCAATCCCTGGTCAGCGAACTAAGATCCTGCATGCTGCACAGCGCAGCCAAAAAAAAAAAAAATAATAAGATAGAGAAAGAGGAAAAAGTACCTGCCCTATAAAGTATGTATATTAAATTATATGTATGGGCTTCCCTGGTGGCACAGTGGTTAAGAATCCGCCTGCCAATGCAGGGGACACGGGTTCAAGCCCTGGTCTGGGAAGATCCCACATGCTGCGGAGCAACTAAGCCCGTGTGCCACAACTACTGAGCCTGTGCTCTAGAGCCTGCGAGCCACAACTACGGAGCCCACGTGCCACAACTACTGAAGCCTGCGCGCCTAGAGCCTGTGCTCCACAACAAGAGAAGCCACTGCAATGAGAAACCCGCGCACCGCATTGAAGAGTAGCCCCCACTCGCTGCAACTAGAGAAAGCCTGCACACAGCACCAAAGACCCAACGCAGCCAAGAATAAATAAAATAAATAAATTTATAAAAAATTATATGTATATATATTTAATGTTTAATTGAAATAGAATCACAGAGATACAGCACTAAAAGCTAAGATAGGAAAAAAATACATTTTCATGAAAAAATTCATATATCAAATGACTTAAAGTCCTGTAGTTTTGTGACCTTGGGACAGATAGGGGAAATACTCAACTGCTACATAAACAGTCCAAACTAAATAATTACAAGATAGTCATTGTGGAAGCAATGGAGGGTGATAGCTCTTGATATGTAGTGTAGGTCTGACACTATTATTTTTGTATTCCTGGTACCTAAGGAACTGAAATATTTTTCAAGTGATCCAGTTTCCGGATCCAGCTGCCCAATTGCAGCCAGTACAGAGGGCAGAAAAACAGGTTGAGTCACTCCAAGAGTATGCAATCAGCAAAACCAGACCATGGGGGACTTCCCTGGTGGTTCAGTGTATAAGACTCTGTGCTCCTAATGCAGGGGGCCTGGGTTCAATCCCTGGTCAGGGAAATAGATCCCACATGCATGCCACAACGAAGATCCCGTGTGCCGCAACTAAGACCCAGCGCAGCCCAAATAGGTAAATAAATAAATAAATATTTTTTTAAAAAATTAAAAATTAAAAAATAAAATAATTAAAAATAAAAAAAGAACAGAACGTGGGAAATTTCTGTAGATCAACAGCTCTAGTTCCTCAACAGATAATTTGAAGTAAACAAAAGAGATGGATGACGAACTTATAGACTGAGAGATTTGAAAGACGTATCAAATTTTTTAAATGGACAAGACTAAACTGTAGTGGCCAGGGCAGCACATTAGGTAATAAAATTATAATAAAGAAGGGAATAGAAGGATAATGGTTACTCATGAGAAGGGGAGGGGATTGTAACTAGGAAGGGGCACGTGAGAGGGCTTTGGGGGTGCCTGACAAAGTTCTTTTTCTTTCCTTTTTTGTTTTGTGGCCACGCTGCATGGCATGTGGGATCTTAGTTCCCTGATCAGGGATCGAACCTGTGCCCCCTGCAGTGGAAGTGCAGAGTCTTAACCTCTGGACCGCCAGAGAAGTCCAACAAAGTTCTTTTTCTTGATCTTGAAGTATACATTTCATTCATGTGGTTTTCCATGTATATTATTTTGTAATAAAAACATTTTTAAAAAACATGGTCAATAAGAAACTAGCCTAGGCATTAAGATTTTTTTGTGCTTATCTTCCCACTCCACAGATAAGCAAGAGCTAAATTTCAATAGATTCTTGAGAACTTGAGAGAACCTATAGAATTATTCATCATTATCAAATTACTATGTTACTGAACACTCTTTTATATATGGCACCAAATTAGCCTAAGATTGCATGGTATAGTTCAATGTAGAAAACATCCCAGTATTCTTTTTTTCTAATACTATTTTTGTAAAAGTGAAATTTGTTCATTATATAAAACTTAGCAACAAAAGAAGCATAAAAAGTAAAATGAAAAACATGCTGTTATTCTATTCTCCAGAGGTAACCATAAATAATATTTTGGTGTGTTTCCTTTTATAGATTAATTCACTTACACTGGGAAAATATAGTTTTGTACCTACCTTATGTTCTCATCTCAGGCTCTGTGCTCACATCCAGGCCTTACATTAAGGGCATCTAAGATCCTGATCCCTTTCAAAGTAGAATTCATTAATATTGCTGGAACATTTTTTCATAGGTGGGCTACATCATGCAGCCGCCCGAATTTCCGGTGACAGTGTCTATAAGCATTTGAAGTATGAAGGTGGGATTCACCGAGTTCAGCGAATCCCTGAGGTGGGCCTGTCGTCAAGGATGCAGCGTATTCACACGGGAACGATGTCGGTTATCGTCCTCCCTCAACCAGATGAGGTAACCTCCTACCTAAACTCTATACCATTATCTATGAAGATCAACCAGAATTTTATTGTCTAGGAAAAACTCCTGTGTGTTCTGTATACTCACAGAGTACTTCTGCACTCCAAATGTGTGGAGTTCATTCCCCCTCGACGAAGTAGTTCTTCAATTCTCTGTGGACAGCATGTGGTCATCCTACAATTCAACTCAGTTCTGAACCCATCTACCTGGAGATGGCGTCAGATCCTACAGGCTAGACTCAGTCCCACAAGAGAGCGTCCCCTTCCGCTTCAGAGGCCAATCACAAGGCCTGGTTGTCTTCTGTGTTTCTGATCAACTGGCTATCCATCTGGAGGTTCCCATGACCCCCTCTTTAGGTAAAATAATACTAAAGTGGCTCACAGAGCTCAGGAAAACAGTTTACTTACTAGACTACTGGCTTTTTACAAAAGATACAACTCAGGAATAGACAGATGGAAGAAGTGCATAGGACAAAGCATGTGGGAAGAGGTGCAGAGCTTCTATACCCTCTCCAGGCTCGCTACCCTTCCAGCAGCTTCATGTGTTCATCAGCCTGGCAGCTCTCTGAACCCTGTGCTTTGGGGATTTTTATGGAGGCTTCCATACATAGACATGATTGGTTAAATCATTGGGCTTTGGGGATTCCACTCCCTGGAGGTTGGAAGTGCAGTGGAGATGAAAGTTCCAACCCTCTAATTAAGTGGTTGGTTCCCCTGGGATCAGCCCCCCCCCCCCCGCCCCCGCCCCCTGTCCTGTGGTTATCTAGAGGCTTTCCAAATATCACCTCATTAACATAAACTCAAGTGTGGTTGAAAGGGGCTTAGGGTGAGAACTGGACAAAGACCAATATATTATTATAAATCACAATATCACAATTTATTTTTATAGCAATTTTTTTAACCAGGATCCCGTCAAATTTCACTCATTGCAATTGGTTGTTATATCTCTTTAAGTCTGGAACCAGTCTCCCAAATTTTCTTTTATTTTTCTTTTAATGACATTGACTTTTTGAAGAGTCTAGACCATTTGCCTTATAGAATGTTCCACATCTGGATTCATCTGATTGTTTCCTCATAGTATTCTTTAAATTGTTCCTTTATGTCCTATGTTGTATTGAAAGTTATATTTAAATGTTCCATTCTATTCAGGTTATACATATTGAGCAAGAATACTTTTCAGGTGTAGTTATATTCATGTTGCATCTTATCAGAAGGCATAGAATATCATATTGTCCCACTCTTAGTGAGGATGGGTTTGAGCATTTAGTTAAGATGGTGACCACAAAAATTTCTCCATTATGAAAGTGTATTTTTCCCTTTGTAATTACTAAGTAATCTCTAGGGTAATATATCCTATTCCCAACAACATTTCTTCTGTGGTTTTAATATCCATTAATGATCTTTGCCTGAATTATTTATTTAGTTTGGGATTGCAAAATGGTGATTTTCTAATTCTATCATTCCTTCTACATGTATTACCTGGCATTCTTTTCTGTAAGGAACTTTCCTCCCCACTACCTTCTCTCCTCCTTTCTTCTTGCTCTCTCTTTTTTTTTTTAACATCTTTATTAGAGTATAATTGCTTTACAATGGTGTGTCAGTTTCTGCTTTATAACAAAGTGAATCAGTTATACGTATACATGTGTCCCCATATCTCTTCCCTCTTGCATCTCCCTCCCTCCCACCCCTCTAGGTGGTCACAGAGCACCGAGCTGATCTCCCTGTGCTATGCGGCTCCTTCCCACTAGCTATCTATTTTACGTTTGGTAGTGTATATATGTCCATGCCACTCTCTCACTTTGTCCCAGCTTACCCTTCCCCCTCCCCGTATCCTCAAGTCCATTCTCTACTAGGTCTGCATCTTTATTCCCGTCTTGCCCCTAGGTTCTTCTGACCATTTTCTTTTCTTTTTTTTTTTTTTTTAGATTCCATATATATGTGATAGCATACGGTATTAGTTTTTCTCTTTCTGACTTACTTCACTCTGTATGACAGTCTCTAGGTCCATCCACGTCACTACAAATAACTCCGTTTCGTTCCTTTTTATATATGTGCCGCATCTTCTTTATCCATTCAACTGTTGATGGACACTTAGGTTGCTTCCATGTCCTGGCTATTGTAAATAGAGCTGCAGTGAACATTTTGGTACATGACTCTTTTTGAATTATGGTTTTCTCAGGGTATATGCCCAGTAGTGGGATTGCTGGGTTGTATGGTAGTTCTGTTTTTAGTTTTTTAAGGAACCTCCATACAGTTCTCCATAGTGGCTGTATCAATTTACATTCCCACCAACAGTGCAAGAGGGTTCCCTTTGCTCCACACCCTCTCCAGCATTTATTGTTTGTAGATTTTGTGATGATGGCCATTATGACCAGAGTGAGATGATATCTCATTGTAGTTTTGATTTGCATTTCTCTAATGATTAATGATGTTGAGCATTCTTTCATGTGTTTGTTGGCAATCTGTATATCTTCTTTGAAGAAATGTCTATTTAGGTCTTCTGCCCATTTTTGGATTGGTTGTTTGTTTTTCTGATATTGAGCTGCATGAGTTGCTTGTATGTTTTGGAGATTAATCCTTTGTCAGTTGCTTCATTTGCAAATATTTTCTCCCATGCTGAGGGTTGTCTTTTGGTCTTGTTTATGGTTTCCTTTGCTGTGCAAAAGCTTTTAAGTTTCATTAGGTCCCATTTGTTTATTTTTCTATTTATTTCCATTTCTCTAGGAGGTGGGTCAAAAAGGATCTTGCTGTGATTTATGTCATAGAGTGTTCTGCCTATGTTTTCCTCTAAGAGTTTGATGGTGTCTGGCCTTACATTTAGGTCTTTAATCCATTTTGAGTTTATTTTTATGTATGATGTTAGGGAGTGTTATAATTTCATTCTTTTACATGTAGCTGTCCAGTTTTCCCAGCACCACTTATTGAAGAGGCTGTCTTTTCTCCACTATATATTCTTGCCTCCTTTATCAAAGATAAGGTGACCATATGTGTGTGGGTTTATCTCTGGGCTTTCTATCCTGTTCCATTGATCTATATTTCTGTTTTTGTGCCAGTACCATACTGTCTTGAATACTGTAGCTTTGTAGTATAGTCTGAAGTGAGGGAACCTGATTCCTCCAGCTCCGTTTTTCTTTCTCAAGATTGCTTTGGCTATTCGGGGTCTTTTGTGTTTCCATACAAATTGTGAAATTTTTTGTTCTAGTTCTGTGAAAAATGTCAGTGGTAGTTTGATTGGGATTGCATTGAATCTGTAGATTGCTTTTGGTAGTATAGTCATTTTCACAATGTTGATTCTTCCAATCCAAGAACATGGTATATCTCTCTATCTATTTGTATCATCTTTAATTTCTTTCATCAGTGTCTTATAATTTTCTGCATACAGGTCTTTTGTCTCCTTAGGTAGGTTTATTCCTAGATATTTTATTCTTTTTGTTGCAGTGGTAAATGGGAGTGTTTTCTTAATTTCACTTTCAGATTTTTCATCATTAGTGTATAGGAATGCAAGAGATTTCTGTCCATTAATTTTGTATCCTGCTACTTTACCAAATTCATTGATTAGCTCTAGTAGTTTTCTGGTAGCATCTTTAGGATTCTCTGTGTGTAGTATCATGTCATCTGCAAACAGTGACAGTTTTACTTCTTCTTTTCCAATTTGGATTCCTTTTATTTCTTTTTCTTCTCTGATTGCTGTGGCTAACACTTCCAAAATTATGTTGAATTATAGTGGTGAGAGTTGGCAACCTTGTCTTGTTCCTGATCTTAGTGGAAATGGTTTCAGTTTTTCACCATTGAGGACGATGTTGGCTGTGGGTTTGTCATATATGGCCTTTATTATGTTGAGGAAGGTTCCCTCTATGCCTACTTTCTGGAGGGTTGTTATCATAAACGGGTGTTGAATTTTGTCGAAAGCTTTCTCTGCATCTATTGAGATGATCATATGGTTTTTCTCCTTCAGTTTGTTAATATGGTGTATCATGTTGATTGATTTGCATGTATTGAAGAATCCTTGCATTCCTGGGATAAACCCCACTTGATCATAATGTATGGTCCTTTTAATGTGCTGTTGGCGTCTGTTTGCTAGTATTTTGTTGAGGATTTTTGCATCTATGTTCATCAGTGATATTGGCCTGTAGTTCTCTTTCTTTGTGACATCTTTGTCTGGTTTTGATATCAAGGTGATGGTGGTCTCGTAGAATGAGTTTGGAAGTGTTCCTCCCTCTGCTATAGTTTGGAAGAGTTTGAGAAGGATAGGTGTTAGCTCTTCTCTAAATGTTTGATAGAATTCACCTGTGGAGCCATCTGGTCCTGGGCTTTTGTTTGTTGGAAGATTTTTAATCCCAGTTTCAATTTCAGTGCTTGTGATTGGTCTGTTCATATTTTCTATTTCTTCCTGGTTCAGTCTCGGAAGGTTGTGCATTTCTAAGAATTTGTCCATTTCTTCCAGGTTGTCCATTTTATTGGCATATAGTTGCTTGTAGTAATCTCTCATTATCCTTTGTATTTCTGCAGTGCCAGTTGTTACATCGCCTTTTTCATTTCTAATTCTATTGATTTGAGTCTTCTCCCTTTTTCTCTTGATAAGTCTGGCTAATGGTTTATCAATTTTGTTTATCTTCTCAAAGAACCAGCTTTTAGGTTTATTGATCTTTGCTATTATTTCCTTCATTTCTTTTTCATTTATTTCTGATCTGATCTTTATGATTTCTTTCCTTCTGCTAACTTTGGGGTTTTTTGTTCTCCTTTCTCTATTTGCTTTAGGTGTAAGGTTAGGTTGTTTATTTGAGATGTTTCTTGTTTCTTAAGGTAGGCTTGTATAGCTATAAACTTCCCTCTTAGAACTGCTTTTGCTGCATCCCATGGGTTTTGGGTCGTTGCGTTTTCATTGTCATTTATTTCTAGGTATTTTTTGATTTCCTCTTTGATTTCTTCAGTGATCTCTTGGTATTAAGTAATGTGTTGTTTAGCCTCCATGTGTTTGTATTTCTTACAGATTTTTTTCCTTTAATTGACATCTAGTCTCATAGCATTGTGGTCAGAAAAGATACTTGATATGATTTTCAATTTTCTTAAATTTACCAAGGCTTGATTTGTGACCCAAGATATGATCTATCCTGGAGAGTGTTCCATGAGCACTTGAGAAGAAAGTGTATTCTGTTGTTTTGTATGGAATGTCCTATAAATATCAATTAAGTCCATCTTGTTTAATGTATCATTTAAAGCTTGTGTTTCCTTATTTATTTCCATTGTGGATGATCTGTCCATTGGTGAAAGTGGGGTGTTAAAGTCCCCTACTATGATTGTGTTACTGTCGATTTCCCCTTTTATGGCTGTTAGTATTTGCCTTATGTATTGAAGTGCTCCTATGTTGGGTGCATAAATATTTACAATTGTTATATCTTCTTCTTGGATTGATCCCTTGATCATTATGTAGTGTCCTTCTTTGTCTCTTGTAATAGTCTTTGTTATAAAGTCTGTTTTGTCTGATATGAGAATTGCTACTCCAGCTTTCTTTTGATTTCCATTTGCATGGAATATCTTTTTCCATCCCCTCACTTTCAGTCTGTATGTGTCCCTAGGTCTGAAGTGGGTCTCTTGTAGACAGCATATATATGGTTCTTGTTTTTGTATCCATTCAGCCAGTCTATGTCTTTTGGTTGGAGCATTTAATCCATTTACATTTAAGGTAATTATCGATATGTATGTTCCTATTACCATTTTCTTAATTGTTTTGGGTTTACTATTGTAGGTCTTTTCCTTCTCTTGTGTTTCCTGCCTAGAGAAGTTCCTTTAGCATTTGTTGTAAAGTGGTTTGGTGGTGCTGAATTCTCTTAGCTTTTGCTTGTCTGTGAAGCTTTTGATTTTTCCATCAAATCTGAATGAGATCCTTGCTGGGTAGAGTAGTCTTGGTTGTAGGTTTTTCTCTTTCATCACTTTAAATATGTCCTGCCACTCGCTTCTGGCTTGCAGAGTTTCTGCTGAATGATCAGCTGTTAACCTTATGGGGAATTCCCTTATGTGTTACTTGTTTTTTTTCCCTTGCTGCTTTTAATATTTGTTCTTTGTATTCAGTTTTTGATAGTTTGATTAATATGTGTCTTGGCGTGTTTCTCCTTGGATTTATCCTGTATGGGACTCTCTGTGCTTCCTGGACTTGATTGACTATTTCCTTTCCCATATTAGGGAAGTTTTCAACTATAATCTCTTCAAATATTTTCTCAGTCCCTTTCTTTTTCTCTTCTTCTTCTGGGACCCCTATAATTCGAATGTTGGTGCGTTTAATGTTGTCCCAGAGGTCTCTGAGACTGTCCTCAATTATTTTCATTCTTTCTTCTTTATTCTGCTCTGCAGTAGGTATTTCCACTATTTTATCTTCCAGGTCACTTATCCATTCTTCTGTCTCAGTTTTTCTGCTATTGATCCCTTTTAGAGAATTTTTAATTACATTTATTGTGTTGTTCATCTCTGTTTATTTGCTGTTTAGTTCTTCTAGGTCCTTGTTAAACGTTTCTTGTATTTTCTCCATTCTATTTCCAAGATTTTGGATCATCTTTACTATCATTATTCTGAATTCTTTTTCAGATAGACTGCCTATTTCCTCCTCATTTGTTAGGTCTGGTGGGTTTTTGCCTTGCTCCTTCATCTGCCATGTGTTTCTCTGTCTTCTCATTTTGTTAAACTTACTGTGTTTGGGGTCTCCTTTCTGCAGGCTGCAGGTTCGTAGTTCCCATTGTTTTTGATGTCTGCCCCCGGTGGCTAAGGTTGGTTCAGTGGGTTGTGTAGGCTTCCTGATGGAGGGGACTAGTGCCTGTGTTCTGGTGGATGAGGCTGGATCTTGTCTTTCTGGTGGGCAGGTCCACGTCTGGTGGTGTGTTTTGGGGTGTCTGTGGCCTTATTATGATTTTAGGCAGCCTGTGTGCTAATGGGTGGGGTTGTGTTCCTGTCTTGCTAGTTGTTTGGCATAGGGTGTCCTGCACTGTAACTTGCTGGTCGTTGAGTGGAGCTGGGTCTTGGCGTTGAGATGGAGATCTCTGGGAAATTTTCGCTGTTTGATATTACATGGAGCTGGGAGGTCTCTTGTGGACAAGCGTCCTGAACTTGGCTCTCCCACCTCAGTGGCACAGCCCTGACGCCTGGCTGGAGCACCAAGACCCTGTCCTCCACAGGGCTCAGAATAAAAGGGAGAAAAGAAAGAAAGAAAAAGAGAGAGGGAGAGAGAGAGGGAGGGAGGGAGGAAGAAAGAAGATAAAGTAAAATAAAATAAAATAAAGTAAAATAAAATAAAATAAAGTTATTAAAATAAAAAATAATTATTAAGAAAAAAAATTTTTTTAAGTAATAAAAAAAAAAAAAGACAGACAGAACCCTAGGACAAATGGTAAAAGCAAAGCTATACAGACAAAACCACACACAGAAGCATATACATACACACTCACAAAAAGAGAAAAAGGGGGAAAAATATATATATCGTTGCTCCCAAAGTCCACCTCCTCAGTTTGGGATGATTGGTTGTCTATTCAGGTATTCCACAGATGCAGGGTACATCAAGTTGACTGTGGAGATTTAATCCGCTGCTCCTGAGGCTGCTGGGAGAAATTTCCCTTTCTCTTCATTGTTCGCACAGCTCCCGGGGTTCAGCTTTGGATTTGGACCCGTCTCTGCGTGTAGGTCGCCTGAGGGCATCTGTTCTTTGCTCAGACAGGACGGGGTTAAAGGATAGGCTGATTCTGGGGCTCTGGCTCACTCAGGCCGGGGGAGGGAGGCGTACGGATGCGGGGCGAGCCTGCGGCAGCAGAGGCCAGTGTGACATTCCACCAGCCTGAGGCACGCCGTGTGTTCTCCCGGGGAAGTTGTCCCTGGATCACGGGACCCTGGCAGTGGTGGGCTGCACAGGCTCCCAGGAGGGGCAGTGTGGATAGTGACCTGTGCTTGCACACAGGCTTCTTGGTGGCGGCAGCAGCAGCCTTAGCGTCTCATGCCCGTGTCCGGGGTCCGCGCTGATAGCTGCAGCTCACGCCCGTCTCTGGAGCTCCTTTAAGCGGCGCTCTTAATCCCTTCTCCTTGCGCACCAGGAAACAAAGAGGCAAGAAAAAGTCTCTTGTCTCTTCGGCTTCTGACTTTTTCCCGGACTCCCTCCCGGCTAACTGTGGCGCACTAGCCCCCTTCAGCCTGTGTTCACGCAGCCAGCCCCAGTCCTCTCCTCGGGATCCAACCGAATCCTGAGCCTCAGCTCCCAGCCCCCGCCCGCCCCGGCGGCTGAGCAGACAAGCCTCTCGGGCTGGTGAGTGCTACTCAGCACCGATCCTCCGTGCAGGAATCTCTCCACTTTGCCCTCCGCACCCCTGTGGCTGCGCTCTCCTCCGTGGCTCCGAAGCTTCCCCCCTCCGCCACCCGCAGTCTCCGCCCGCAAAGGGGCTTCCTAGTGTGTGGAAACCTTTCCTCCTTCACGGCTCCCTCCCACTGGTGCAGGTCCCGTCCCTATTCTTTGTCTCTGTTTTTTTCTTTTTTCTTTTGCCCTACCCAGGTACGTGGGGAGTTTCTTGCCTTTTGGGAGGTCTGAGGTCTTCTGCCAGCGTTCAGTAGGTGTTCTATAGGAGCAGTTCCACATGTAGATGTATTTCTGATGTATCTTTGGGGAGGAAGGTGATCTCCCCATCTTCCTCTTCTGCCATCTTGAAGCTTCTCCTCTCTTTCTCTTTTTATTTTACCTCACTATAAACTCATATATTGAATTTCATATATTGACCTCATTATAGACCTATGGATTTTTTACATTCAGTGAGTTATCATCACTATTGTTTTTCTTTCTTATTAAATTGAGGTATAGTTGATTTACAATATTATATTAGTTTCAGGTGTACAACATAGTGATTCACAATCTTTTTAAGTTTTATAGTTTTTATAAAATATTGGCTGTATTCCCTGTGCTGTACAATATATCCTTGTGGCTCATTTATTTTATACATAATAGTCTGTACATCTTACTCCCCTACCTCTATTCTTCCCCTCCCCCCTTCCCTCTCCCCACTGGTAACCACTGGTTTGTTCCGTATATCTATGAGTCTATTTCTTTTTTGCTATATTCACTAGTTTGTTTTATTTTTTACATTCCACATATAAGTGATATCATACAGTATTTGTCTTTGTCTGACTTATTTCACTAAGCACAGTACCCTCCAAATACATCCATGTTATTGCAAATGGCAAATTTTCGTTATTTTTTATGGCTGAGTAATATGCCATTGCATATACATACCACATCTTCTTTATCCATTCATCTGTTGATGGACACTTAGGTTGCTTCCATGCCTTGGCAATTGTAAATAATGCTGCTATGATCACCGTGGTGCATATATCTTTTCGAATTAATGTTTTCGGTTTTTTTTGGATGTACACCCCAGGAGTGGAATTGCTGGATTGTATGGTAGTTCTGTTTTTAGTTTTTTGAGGAGCCTCCATACTGGTTTCCACAGTGGCTGCACCAATTTACATTCCCACAGCGTACAAGGGTTCCCATTTCTTCACATCCCCTCCGATACTTGTTGTTTGTGGTCTTTCTGATGATACCCATTCTGACAGGTGTGAGGTGATATCTCACTGTGGTTTTGATATGCATTTCTCCGATGATTAGTGATGTTGAACATCTTGTCCTGTGCTTGTTGGCCATCTGAATGTTTTCTTTGGAAAAATGTCTGTTCATGTCTTCTGCCTATTTTTTGATTGGGTTGTTTGTTTTATTTTATGTTGAGTTATATGAGCTGTTTATATATTTTAGATATTAACCCCTTATCATATCATTAGCAAGTATTTTCTCCCATTCAGTAGGTTGTCTTTTTGTTTATCTGTTTTTTCCTATGCTGTGCAAAAGCATTTAAGTTTGATTAGGTCCCATTTGTTTATTTTTGTTTTTGTTTCCTTTAGGAGACATAGCCAAAAAATATTGCTACAATTTATGTCAAAGAGTGTTCTGCCTATATTTTCTTCTAGGAGTTTTATGGTCTTACATTTAGGTCTTAAATTCATTTTGAGTTTATTTTTGTATATGGAATGAGAAAATGTTCTAATTTCACTCCTTTACATGTAGCTGTTCAGAGTTCCCAGGACCACTTATTGAAAAGGGTGTCTTTTCCCCATTGTATATTCTTACCTCCTTTGTTGCACATTAATTGACCATAAGTGTTTGGTTTTACTTCTGGGCTCATTATTCTGTTTCATTGATCTATGTATCTGTTTTTGTGCCAATACCATACTGTTTTGATTACTGTAGCTTTGTGGTGCAATCTGAAGTTAGGGAGTGTGATAGCTCCAGCTCTGTTCTTCTTTCTCAAGATTGTTTTGGCTATTTGTGGTTTCTTGAGTTTCCATACAAATTTTAAAATTATTTGTTCTAATTCTGTGAAAAATGCTATTGGTATTTTGATAGGGATTTCATTGAGTCTGTAGGTTGCCTTGGATAGTGTGGTCATTTTAACATATAATTCTTCCAATCTATGAACACAGTATGTTTTTCCATCTGTGTCATCTTCAGGTTCTTTCATCAGTGTCTTGTTGTTTTCTGAGTACAGGTCTTTTACCTCCTTAGGTAGGTTTATTCCTAGGTATTCTATTTTTTTTTTAATAAATTTATTTATTTTATTTATTTGTATTTGGCTGTGTTGGGTCTTCATTGCTGCGCACGGGCTTTCTCTAGTTGTGGCAAGGGGGGGCTACTCTTCTTTGTGGTGCGCGGCCTTCTCATTGCAGTGGCTTCTTTTGTTGCGGAGCACAGGCTCTAGGCAGGCAGGCTTCAGTAGTTGTGGCACGTGGGCTTCAGTAGTTGTGGCTCATGGGCTTTAGAGCGCAGGCTCAGTAGTTGTGGCGCACGGGCTTAGTTGCTCCGCGGCATGTGGGATCTACCCGGACCAGGGCTCGAACCCGTGTCCCCTGCATTGGCAGGCGGATTCTTAACCATTACGCCACCAGGGAAGTCCCGGTATTCTATTCTTTTTGATGCTATTGTAAATGGGGTTGTTGTCTTAATTTCTCTTTCTCATAGTTTGTTGTTAGTGTATAGAAATGCAACATATTTATGTATATTAGTTTTGTATCCTACAACTTTACCGGATTCATTGATGAGCCCTAGAAGTTTTTTGGTGGTGTCTTTAGGGTTTTCTATGTATATTACCATGTCATCTGCAAACAGTGACAGTTTTACTTCTTCCTTTCCAATTGGATTCCTTTTATTACTTTTTCTTGTGTGATTGCTGAGGCTGGGTAATCGCTATTGTTTTTAATGTTCAAATTGTCCCATTTGGCCCGTAGTAGCCTTTTTAGGGTAGCCCCTTTTGAAATGACCCAATCAGTCTTTGAGTGCTTACTTGCTTTCTGCTATAATAGACATCCCAGGCTACCTTGTACTCTCCTGCCTCAGACTTGGAGTCAGACCTGGTTCTTTTTAGTGGGGAATGTATCCAGAAATCAACATATGGGTGCTAGGTCTGCTCATTATTACTAAAGTGTGCTTATTACATCAAGACTCTTCAGTGGATAGAATTAGGAAATACATATGATTTTAAATAAAAGGTTCCTATTAATATTACTTCCAATTCAAATTTACAGGGAGTATCTATTCTGCACCTTTTTGCATTTTGTTTTATATCTTTCCACTTGGAGTTAAAATCTTCTTTCTTAATCACTTTTAATATGTTTACTTTTTGCTTTATTATACTATATATAAAATAGTTTCAAATTTTTTCAGTAAACTACTTAGTAATGTTTAAGATTTCTGTCCTTAGAATGTAACCCACCAAGAAAGCACAGTCAGAGTAATATGTTCAAAGACCATCTGAAATGATGATTTTCTGTGTGGTTATGTTATTATTATGGTAAATATTTTGATTCATTTGTTTCTGCTTGTATTTAATTTTTAAGATTTAATTTTTCTTTCCTCTTTTCTCTTTTATTTTTGGGGTAATCAGCACTTATGTGGTTCAGAAATCAAAACCATAGAGTTGTCTTGCTTCCATCCTTATTCCTTCCACCCCATTCTCACCTGTCCCCTTGTTGTCTTCATATTCTTGAAAATTAAACTCATTTAGTGAAGCTTCATTCTCCTAAACAGGGCCTTATTCTCATAATTGACATTTTAAATTCTTTGTATATTAATAAGTCACTGTTTCTATGTTCAGAATTCCCCAAAAGTTATTAGGTAGTTTCTATAACATTTGGGAGAACATGACATATAACATCGACATATTTGCTGTATAACTACTTAATATACTGTAACCACAAGAAATGGGAAATTACTCTTCATCTTTTTAGTGTTTATTGAAATTTAATCTGTGTAATCTGTGTAATCTTTTTCTTCACCATATAGTACTCATCTTAGAGAAAACAAAAGAACAACCAACTAAGTTATATATTAGATTCTAACCTCAACCCTGTTATTAGTGTACTTTTCAAAGAGAATGGTCATACTTGCTATCTGTCATTCATGGAAATAAATGATAAATGTGGAACAAAATGTTAGGTCTCCCCTCAAAAACAGCATATTTTGTATATATATCTGTATATTCATATATAGATATATATTTCTGTGCATTTGTGTGTGTGTGTGTAAATATCACAAAATTTCCTAAGGCTGTCATAACAAATTACCACAAGCTTAGTAACTTAAAATCACAGAAATGTATTCTCCCACAGTTCTACAGGTCATAAGTCCAAAATCAAGGTATTGGCAGGGCCATGCTCCCTCCAAAGGTTCTGGGGGAGAATCCTCCCTTGCCTTTTCCAGCTTCTGGTACCTCCATGTGTTCCTTGGCTCGTAGCTGTACAACTCCAATCTCTGACTCCAAATTCACATGGTCTCCTCCTCTCTCTCCTCTAGGTGTCTTTTATAAGGACATTTGTCATTGGATTTAGGGCCTATCCGAATAATCCAGTATGATCTCATCTTGACTCAATTATGTCTGCAAAGACCCTTTTCCCAAATAAGGTTCCGGTGGTTAGAATAGAACATACCTTTTGGGGTGCCTCCATTCAGTCCATTAACAAGCACACACATACACACACAGTGGATTCTCATTCGCAGTAGTTATGTTCTACAGAGTCACAGTGAATACTGATTTAGTGAATACTGAAATATTTTTTCTAGGGAAAATATATATACATATCTCACATAGATTATAATCCTAAATCCTAGAAACAACCTATCCTGGTAGATTCTATTTTCTTTATTTTACAAAAGAGAAAATGATGTTCAGAAGTGTTAAGTGACTTGCCTTGAGGCACGTCATTCACAGGTGCCAGAGTTGAATTTCAAACCCCGTCCAGCTGGCCCCAGAGCTGGAGCTTCTTGCACTGCCCTGCCCTGCCCCTCCTGTCCTCATCCTCTGTCATTTCTGTAGGAGCTGAAACAAGAAAGCAGAGAGTCACCTTGTTGGACCTCAGCTGGGAACATGCATGTGTAGAGCAATTTGAATTTTTTGCTGCCCTGCATATGTCTGCAAATGACTGTAAAAGTGCTGCAATAATTGACTTGCAGGAACAAATAAATTCTAGTGAGTAGGTATATTTGCAAATACAGAATCAGGGAATAATGAGGATCAACTTTATATGTATGTATATATATTTTTAAAATATATTTTGTATCTAATGTAGCTTTGTAGGATGATAGATGATGAAACTTCTGAAAGATTACATAACTCAGTGATCTCATAGCATAATAAGTCAGTGTTAAAAATGGCATCCGTTGGGGACTTCCCTGGTGGTCCAGTGGTTCAAAATCTGCCTTCCAATGCAGGGGACACAGGTTCAATCTCTGGTTGGGGAGCTAAGATCCCACATGCTGTGGGGCAACTAAGCCCACGCGCCGCAACTACTGAGCCTGCGTGCTCTGGAGCCCACGCGCCACAACTAGAGAGCCTGCAAGCCTCAACCAGGACCCAATGCAGCCAAATAAATACATATTTTTTTAAAAAACAGCATCCGTTGGAATAGGGAGTTTATGGTTCTTTCTTTGGTATAAGTTATTTCACCTCTTAGTCAAATGGCTGTGACTTAACACAAAATAGTACAGTTTATTTGAAAGATTTGGGATCAATTTAGTATTAAAGTATTTGTTGAGTGTGGAATTTACTCATGCTATATACTTTTTGTTCTAGGTAGATGTGAAAGTGGACCCCAAGGATTTACGAATAGATACATTTCGAGCCAAAGGAGCAGGAGGGCAGCATGTTAATACAACTGATAGTGCTGTCAGACTTGTCCATGTCCCCACAGGTAAGCTAGTCCTTTTGCTTTTGTACTTTTAACTTTTTTTCACATCTTATAAAACTATTTGGCATTTAGAAAGAGTCTTATGTTGCTGTCTGGTTCCTTGCACAAACCCTTTAAAGGTGACACTGGGGTCATGGGTCCGAGGTCCCCAAGGTGTTCATATTCCCTTCTGTTTGGAAAAGGAACCTCCTTGGCTGTGTGTATTTAAGAGTGAGGTTCTAAAAGCTGAGTGCATGGGTGCCACTTACCCACTAATAAGTTTCAACTGAAGGGCAGACAGGTGATTAATCAGCTTTTTTATTAGAGCCCTTCAAATGTCAGCATTTGTAGATCTTTTCTCTTGGGTAGTTTTTCTCCTGAGAAGGAGCCTCCTCCAGGACACCGGAGGGTAAGGTCAAGGTCTCACCATTCAGTAAGCAAACTTTTACTTAATCCTTTTTTATTCAGTTGTAGGCCTCACACTTGCCTTCCTTTGCACCTATTTAGACTCAAGCCTGGAACTTTCCTTATTTAATTCTCTAAAGACTATACCTCCTGCTTCCTGCAGATTGAGGGAGGGGACTTGAAGATCTAGTTGTTATATAGACTTTCTGTATCTAGTCCCCAGACTGTCAACCCTGATTTCTGGGGTGCCTCATTAGTGCCTCCATGCCAGAGCCTGTCTGCCCCTCAGCGGGCAGATGGGCTTGGTCCTGGTCAGCATCTCCCTCGACAGGGGGTTCGACCTCACCTTCCTCCTCTCTGCTGAGTCATTTGCCATTCTTCCAGCCTCTTTTTCTTTTTTATTCTTTAATTAATTAATTAAATAAATAACTTTAAATTGAAGTATAGTTGATTAACAATGTTTTAGGTGTACAGCAATCCATCCACTTTGTCTTTATATATTGTGTTTGGAGACTACACTCATCATCTCATTTTATTTCAGATGGAGTTTGTGTTCCTGTTCTTGTTGTTTCAGTGCAATTTATAAAAAAATGTTATTGAAGTATAGTTGATGTACAATGTTGTGTTAATTTCTGCTGTGCAACAAAGTGACTCATTTATAGATATATGCGTTCTTTTTTCGTATTCTTTTCCATTATGGCTTATCACAGGATATTGAATATAGTTCCCTGTACTATACAGTAGGACCTTGTTGTTTACCCATCCTGTACATACTAGTTTGCATCTGCTAATCCCACACTCGCCATCCTTCCCTCCCCCCACGCCGCCACCCACTTGGCAACCACAGGTCTGTTCTCTATGTCTGTCAGTCTGTTTCTATTTTGTAGATATGTTCATTTGTGTCTTTTTTTTTTTTTTTGTAAATCACCTGGGCTTTCTTTTTTATATATAAATCTATTTATTTTATTTATTTATTTTTGGCTGCGTTGGGTCTTTGTTGCCATGTGCAGGCTTTCTGTAGTTGCGGCGAGCAGAGGCTACTCTTCGTTGCCGTGCGTGGGCTTCTCATTGCGGTGGCTTCTGTTGTTGCAGGCACGGGCTCTAGGTGTGCGGGCTTCAGCAGTTGTGGCACGCAGGCTCTAGAGCGCAGGCTCAGTAGTTGTAGCTCATGGGCTTAGTTGCTCCATGGCATGTGGGATCTTCCTGGACCAGGGCTCGAACCCATGTCCCCTGCATTGGCAGGCGGATTCTTATCCACTGCGCCACCAGGGAAGCCCTGTGTCGTATTTTAGATTCCCCATATAAGTGATATCATATGGTATTTGTGTTTCTCTTTCTGACTTCGCTTAGTATGATAATTTCTAGGTCCATCCATGTTGCTGCAAATGGCATTATTCATTCTTTTTTATGGCTGAGTAGTATTCCATTGTATACATGCACCACATCTTCTTTATCCATTCATCTGTCGATGGACATTTAGGTTGCTTCCATGTCTTGGCTATTGTAAATAGTGCTAATAACATAGGGTTGCGTGCATCTTTTCGAATTATAGTTTTGTTTGGGTATATGCCCAGGAATGGGATTGCTGGGTCATATGACAACTCTATTTTTAGTTTTCTAAGGAATGTCCATACTGTTTTCCATAATGGCTACACCAACTTACATTCCCACCAACAGTGTAGAAGGGTTCCCTTTTTTCCACACACTCTCCAACATTTATTATTTGTAGACACTTTTTAATGATGGCCATTCTGATCAGTGTGAGATAGTTTTTGTAGTTTTGATTTTCATTTCTCTAATAGTTAGCAATGATGGGCATCTTTTCATTTGCCTATTGGCCATCTGTATGTCTTCTTTAGAGAAATGTCTGTTTAGATCTTCTGCCCATTTTTCGACTGGGTTGTTTGTTTTTTTGTTATTGAGTTGCATGAACTGTTTGTATATTTTGGAAATTAAGCCCTTGTCTGTCACATTATTTACAAATATTTTCTCCCATTCTGAGGGTTGTCTTTTTGTCTTGTTTATGGTTTTCTTTGCTGTATAGACGCCTGTAAGTTTGATTAGGTCCCATTTGTTTATTTTTGCTTTTATTTCTATTGCCTTGGGAGACTGACCTAAGAAAACATTGGTAGGATTTATGTCAGAGTGTTTTGCCTATGATCTCTTCTAGGAGTTTTATGCTGTCATGTCTTACATTTAAGTCTTTAAGCCATTTTGAGTTTATTTTTGTGTACAGTGAGAGGGTGTGTTCTAAAGTTTTGCTTTTTTTTTATAGATTTATTTATTTATTTATTTATTTTGGGCTGTGTTGGGTCTTCGTTGCTGTGCACAGGCTTTCTTTAGTTGTGGCGAGCTGGGGCTACTCTTTGTTGTGGTGCGTGGGCTTCTCATTGCGGTGGCTTTTCTTGTTGCAGAGCATGGGCTCTAGGCATGCGGGCTTCAGTAGTTGTGTCTCACAGGCTCTAGAGAGCAGGCTCAGTAGTTGTGGCGCACAGGCTTAGTTGCTCCACGGCATGTGGGATCTTCCCGGACCAGGGCTTGAACCCATGTCCCCTGCATTGGCAGGCGGATTCTCAACCACTGCGCCACCAGTGAAGCCCCTAAAGTTCTTTATTGACTTTCATTCCATAAGAAACTGTAAAAACCTAGAATTATATACATGAGCAAAATAACAGAAAACATCTAAAACAATCCCCAACAACCATTGTTGGTATATATCTTTGGTGTATATCCTTTCAAATTCTTTTCTATGCATATATAAATATATCCTTTCCCACCAAAAGTGAAGTTATAATGTTTGTAGCTTACCATAATTTACTTAAGAAATCCACAAGTTGTTGAATACTTAGTGTGTTTTACCTAAACCCTGTATTCTGTATTATAAACAGTAATAATTAGCTTAAGATGAATTAAAAATTAAAAACAAAGTAAAAGGTGACCAAATTTCTGAAAAAAATGAACTAAAATACTTTAAAACATTAGAGGATTATAAAACCACCCTGGGGACATCCCTGGTGGTCCAGTGGTTAAGAATCCGCCTTGCAATGCAGGGGACTCGGGTTTGATCCCTGGTTGGGGAACTAAGATCCCACAGGCTGTGGGGCAACTAAGCCCACGCACCAAAACTAGAGAGCCCACGTGCTGCAGCTAGAGAGCCCACGTGCCACAACTAAGACCCGATGCAGCCAAAAATAAAAATAAATAAATAAATAAAATAAGTGAATTTAAAAAATAAAATAAAATAAAGGCTCCTTGAGAGCATAGATGGTGTCTTATTCAAAAAGAAAAAAAAGAAAACCACTACACCCTGGTCAGCCATAAATTACTAACTTTGCAAAAGTGACTGATGCTTGTATTGCCAGACTACCTTGGGCCAATTTTTTACCCACTTAGATGTGGTTCTTGGACCTAAAGAGGACTTAAGTCTTACCCACAAACCTTTTTTTCAAAGCCCTTTTATAATTTTTTTTTAACAACTCCAGCACCTTGTTTCAACATACACTACCCCTCCCCCCAGTCCTCTATTCCTGAGGGAGTATTTAATGATTAAATACTCCTCTACAGAAAATGTATTAAAATAGATAATGAAGTGATTCCCTCAGGAATTACTGAGCTGGTGAGTAAGAAAAGGTCTGGCTTGAGCCACTGGATGAGAACAGTACAGGTATATAGACAAAGTCAGTATGGGTCAGCTAATAAGAGAATTTGAAACAAATCTCATGACTGTCTGGTTATCTAGAAATGGAAACTTTCATATTCCTTTGGGTGCTGAAAAAAGGATTCCTGATTTAAGAGAGCTCCAGACAAGTGCTTGGAAGACGTGAGCAAGTTGGTGCCCCAGCCCAAATGCATGGCTGCAATAAAGCAGTCAAGAAATAACATTAAACCAATAAGGGGGAAGCCTGCTTAAAGTTATTAGCAGGTGTGATTGTAGCTTATTTAGACAGGGTGAAAACATAGTTTGAAGAGTAGAATTTTATAGAAGTTTTAAAAATCTCCAGCAAAATAGTTACTGCCTTATCAGTGCAAATGGCCTAAGCTAAGAGGGTTTTGGTTTTTGTGATGCAGAAAGGAAAGTACCTTTCACCTCTAGTGTACCTGGGAGCAGGATTGGATATAGACCTTCAGAGTGGTAGCTGCAACGTTAAGAACACAGCCTGAAGTCTCAAGAGTCACCATTTCAGGGCTAGATTTGGGCTGGTAACTGGACTACACAGTGAGCCAAACCCACCCAAATCCAGAAGTCGACTAACCAAAACATGTGCAGTTACATATGTTGATTACCTGGATTTAGAACCAAGACAGCTGAGAAACTTTCACTATAAACCCTTCCTTTTAAAGAGTTTGGGTAGTTTCTTTTTATTGGTTTCTATATATAAAGTCTTTTTTTCTTTTTCCTGTTTTCTGTGATTTTTTTACTTGAAGTATAGTTGGTTTTTACAATATTATATTAGTTTCAGGTGTACAACATAGTGATTCAATACTTTTACAGATTATATTCCATTTAAAGTTATTACAAAATAATGGCTGTATTTCCCTGTACTGTACAATATACCCTTCTCATCTGAAATACCTCATTTAGGCATCAGAATCTAAAGAGCTATCTAAGTAATTACCATCATAACCCAGGAATAGTTTCTGGAGTATGCTAGATCTAAAATGTTTTTCATCCTTTTCCTGATTAACCTTTCCCCCTTTAAAATGTTCCTCAGTTCTATCTTTTTTATCAGTTTTATTGTGATATAATCGACACCTCATCTCTATTCTAATTTGATTTGTGGAGGCTCCAGTTTATCTCTGATCCCTGTTATTTTTCAGGACTTGTAGTAGAATGCCAACAAGAACGATCACAGATAAAAAATAAAGAAATAGCTTTGCGTGTGTTGAGAGCTAGACTGTACCAGCAGATTATTGAGAAAGACAAGTGTCAACAACGAAGTGTGAGAAAACTGCAGGTAAGATTTATTGAGTGAAATAACTTAACGCCTCTGTACAGAAAGCCGTCATTTTATGCAGAAAATGGAGTAAATATTCTTAATAGAATGGAAATATCTTGGAGCATAGGAAAACATGCTCATTTGTAAATAGCAATAATTTAAGACTGACTGTTTATGGCTAAAGTTGGACATGCCAGTTTGGAAATAAGTAGAGGAGATATGTGTAAACTAAAAATTGTTTCCCAGTTGTTTCCCTCCAGTTGTAGATCATAATTGTCTTTAAAGGAAATTAGTGTAAAAGACAATTCTCTGGAAATTAAGAGCTTTTTCAGATTTTTAATTTAAAAACCTATGCTTTTATTATTGTATAACTTTATTTTTTTCCTACATTTAAAAAAAATATTTATTTATTTGGTTGCACCAGGTCTTAGTTGCGGCACATGGGCTCCTTAGTTGTGGCAGGCGGGCTCCTTAGTTGCGGCATGCATGTGGGATCTAGTTCCCTGACCAGGGATCAAACCCAGGCCTCCTGCATTGGGAGCGTGGAGTCTTATCCACTGCGCCACCAGGGAAGTCCCTATTATTGTATAACTTTATGTGGGATCAAAAATATATGGCACTGCAAAAAACTGGTAATACTGACTGCTTCTGATGCAGTCTGGGAACCAGGAGTAGAAGAGAGATTAATTTTTTGCTATATACCCTTTTGTACTTTTTGAATTTTGTACTATATACATTTATATTATTATTTATACAAATATATAAATAGATAAGTTTTAAGCAAAATGAATAAATGTCATTGTTTTAAGTAAACAAAGGGTTGTATGATTTTAAACTCTAAAAAGGTAAACTTTGTCTTTGAGAGAAATTGGAAGAGACAGTGGAACCCAGAAATAACTGCTTTTGTGTTATTTGCAGGTAGTTATACTACAGTAAATTTGGAAGATTTTTGCGGCCTGTTAGGAAAATTAATTGTATAAAACTAAACATTAATTATTCTTTTCACTTAGATGTCCTAGTCTTTCACACTTTTTCCCTTCTCATTTCCCTTACCCACATTCTAACTTGCAAGTAGTAAAAGTGACAGGATAATTTATTAATCCTCTATCTGTGGTAATCCCAGTCTGTGGCCCAGCATCAGTATACACATTTGCAGATAGGAATGCTCATTTACAAAGCGTTACTTCTTGGCAGCTAAGTGATAACATAAACACTGTCAGCTCTGCCACATTTGATTTAATAAAAGACATTGGGTTTTACTTGCCATTTGACATTTGGGCATCACATGTTTCACACAGTAGTTTTCAAAGTAAGTATTCAGGATCGCAGATTGTGGGCATGTGTGTCGTCTTCAGTGGTCTGGTTTGAAAGGCCAGAAATGACCTCTGTGTCTCCCAATTAACTTGTCCATCTGTGTGAAATTTTTTAGTAGATATTTCTGACGCTTAGCAGTTTTTCTTCAGCTAATATATACAGTAGCTTTTATATGGAAGGCATTATGCCAAGTTCTCAACCCTGGTTCCACTTACCACCTAGAGAGCTTTGTAGATGTCTAGGCCCCATCCCCAGAGATTCTGATATAATTGATCTGGGTGGGATCCTAGGCATAACTGTGGTGCCTTGGGATAGCAGTTTCCAAACCTGGCTGGTTGCAGAATGGATGGCCTGGGGACTGTTTTAAAACTACATAATCCACGATTCAGTATATCTTAGGTTAGGTTTTCATTTCAAATGAATCTTTCATTTAAAAACATTCCCCTGGTGATCAGCCATACTTAGGACTTTAGTTTCATATTGTTTGCTTTAGAAAGTAAGTTATAGCAATCTTTTTCTTTTATCTTAAAAAGGGAAAGTGAGATACCTGTAACTTACATAATATTGTAGCAACTATGCTTCAATAAAAATAAATAATAAAATAAATTTTAAAATAAAAAGTGAAATAGATAACTAATAAGAACTGCTATATAAAAATAAATAAATAAATAAAATGAAATTCAAAAATTCAAAAAAAAGGTAAAAAATAAAAATAAAAAATAAAATAAAAAGTGAAAGTGAGTGAGAGAGGGTGTTGTGTGCATTGTATGTGGGGGGAGGGAGGGCAGATGAGCAGACTAGGAATACAAATAACCACAGCAAAAGGCAAACTGGTGTGCGGTGAAGAAGATTCCAAGTGCATGGGGTTTCGAAGGAGGAAGATAACATATTTCACATTGCGACCGGGAAAGACAGAGATGGTAGGAGAGTGTTAAGGAAGGGCACCCCTTGAGATGCGGTTTTAGCAGAGTTAACAGACCTGCACATAATTGTGATATGGTATAATAAGTGGCATTATAGAGGTTCATATAATTTTCAGAAATGATGCTGGGAAAGTTGGCCACATTATGAAGTACCTTGAATACTGAGTTGAGTTGTGTCTGCTTAGTAGACAAGAAGGAGCCAAAGAAGGAAATTTATCAGAAAGCTGGGCTTTAGGAAAACTAAGCAGGGCAACACAACGTAAGCAGAGAAATGGAAGATTCATCAGGAGATTTTTACAGGAGTGTAATGAAAGTAACGAGCCTTTGAATGATAGATAGTAGAAATGGAAAGGGCAGGATAGAATAAAAGACCCTTGAAACCACTGGAATTGGGCAGTTAGAGAACGGGATGAGCTGAAGTTCCTTTCACGGTCTATATCAAAGCCTGGCAGATAGTAAGCTCCCATGAAATGTTTGTTAAAGTCTAGGATGTCAGGTTTCCTACTTAGATCAAAGGGAACATTGTAGGGTCATTTATAGAAAACAGCAGGAAGATCTGACTGAGAGAGAAAGATAATTTGGTTTTAAATATTTGGAGTTTGAGGTACCAAAGAGACGTTAATTCTTATAACTAAGCTTTACAGACCTGTAGTCTTAGTAAGTTCTGCCCATTCTTATTCCTTGTCACTTTGTATATATGAATTTAGAAAAGATTTAAGCTGTTAAAATAGAAAAGTCATTTACAAGCACTTCTTCTGTTGTAATAAAAGTAATTATAAAGTTAAAATATGAATTGCTTTTTGTTATGGCACAGGTGGGAACAAGAGCCCAGTCAGAGAGAATTCGGACATATAATTTCACCCAGGATAGAGTCACTGACCACAGGATAGCATATGAAGTTCGTAATATTAAGGTAAGATCAATGAGTATGCTTTATGTACCTTTGATTTTCAAAGAAAGTATAGTCAAATTCTAGAGAGTAATCTCTGAAATATTACCACGTAATTTAAAAACATTGAGATAGTTTATATGAGTACCCCAAATTTGCAGACATTTTTATTAGTTTGCTAGTGAGAAATATGGTCTTTATGCCAGTATGAAATAGCTATCTTTGAAATTCCAAATTCTTTGTTATGTAATCACAATGTATTAATGTATTTTCAGTATATGTCTATCAGTTTTCTATTACTGATTACCAAATTACTGCAAATTTAGTGGCTTACAGAAATGCCTATTTATTATCTCACTGTTACTGTAGGTCAGAAAGCCAGGCACGACAGAGCTGAGTTCTCTGCTCTGGGTCTCACAAAGCTGAAAGGTGCTGGCCAGGCTGCATGCCTTCCTAGAGCTTGGAGTCCTCTTCCAAGCTCATGGGGTTGTCGGCAGAATTCCATTTCCTTGAGTTGTAGGAGTGAAGCCTCCATTTTCTTGCTGGTCATCAGCTGGGTGAGGCTCTCAGCTCCCAAAGACTGACCACAGTCGCTTGCTGTCTAGTCCCCTCCGTGTGCCCTCTCCCACTGAATCTCTTGCAGGAATGGCCTTCTTAAGGGCTCACCTGTTTAGGTCAGGCCCACCTGGATACTCTTCCTTTTGATTAACTCAGAGTCAACTCATTAGCCATCTAATCACTGGAATGATAGTCCATCATATTCACAGCTCTGCCTGCACTTAAGGGAGGGAATTTTGCAAGGTGTGTACACCAGGGGGCATCTTAGAATTCTGCCTACCACAATGTGTATCATTATATTCAGGTGTTACAATGATTCTGTTGGGGGGAGAAGACCCTGTCAGTTTGGTTTGAACATTCACCTAACTGAATCCCATGTCGTCGGGATCACTGACAGTAATACATTAATGGTGAAGCACAGAAAAATTTTTTTTCCTTCCATTGAAGGGGAAAGTGAACTGGTTCCCATAAAGGACACTGTGGACAAGGCAGAAGGGAGAAGGTTTTGATCCTTGTCCTTGGTGCTGTGTGATACCTCGGGCTTCTTTCACTTGATTCTGCCTCATTCTGTACACAAAATTAAAGTCCTAGTTTTACAGAGGAAATGTCTGTGTTTTTAACATATTTAGAAATTTCTGTGTATCTTTTGCCACTTCCTCTGTCTTTGCAGCAATTTAAAGCTGTCTTGCATAAGAACATCATAGCCTTGTTGAAAAAGAAAATATTTACTAGCTTCCCTTTCCTCAGGAAACACACAGTAATAACCAAACATGTTTGGCCATACTGTTCTAATTACACCATAGTCTTTTCAGTTGTTTTTCTCGTGGTGGTGATGGTTTTTCATGCGACAGCCACATTCTCATGACCAGTAATACTTTTCAGAATAGCACATAGGTGCTCAGCATAGTATTCAGTCATGAAACAGAGGCAGATTAACTGGCTTTTATAGTTATAAAATATCTGACTTTGGCCTAAATACTAACATGTTATTATTAACTAAACTAGCATGCCAGACTCAGAAAGAGTAAGGACAATCATACTGGTATGCTCTACGAATCACTAAGCAACTTGTTGGAAAGAAAGAAAATGCTCCATATTAGTGAAGGGGAAAAGTTTGAAAATGGTATAAAAAAAATGTCGCAGTGAAACATTAAAATCTGTATGCAGGACAGGAAAGAGACTAGTCGGACTGAATAATTTAGGAACTGAAGAGTTGCAGATGAGGCAGGAAAAGTGATGAAGGCCTTAACTCCAGGGTAGCCGCCACAGGACAGAATGGAAGGAGTGGAGAGAAAAGAAAGTGGGTGCCTGTGGGACTCTGCTCAGCTCTTCTCCCTTATTCTAGAACCTGGCCTTCTCCCTACTCTTGTCAGTTTGATTTGAACATTCACCTAACTAAATCCCATGTCGTCGGGATCACTGACAGTGATACGTTAATGACGTATTACATATTAATAACGTAATACCTGGCCTTCTCCCTACTCCGTCCACATAGTTCCTGACGGAGCTGCTATGTTCCTACATGATCGTGATTTTGACCCAAGACAATAATTGATTTGTTGGAGGGGGGGGAATCCAAACAAGCCCCAGTCAATGAGTTTCTTCCCAGGATTTTTAAACTAGAGACAAAGATGCTCATTCTCTTGGTGGATGAAGCTGAAATACGTAAAGCTTACAAGAGGTTAGAAGCCACATTTCCAGCCATGGGGAGAAAGCAGTCTTCAGTGAGAGAAGATGAAGCTGATATACTGAAAGGAGCAAAAATGGGAGAACTGGATGCAAAGAATCCTGATGATATGAATCCCCACATTCATTTATTCCTGAGGCCCCGCTTCATTCCCAGGGTGGTGGCAGCCGCCTTGTGCATTCCTGCCCTTGGGTTCTCTGAGGTCACTCAGGATGCTTATTATG
The DNA here is from genome assembly GCF_965194825.1 of Balaenoptera physalus. Lineage (NCBI taxonomy): Eukaryota > Metazoa > Chordata > Mammalia > Artiodactyla > Balaenopteridae > Balaenoptera > Balaenoptera physalus. Next base: position 56,391,194 of record NC_138899.1, on the reverse strand, counting down.
AACTCCCTTGTAGCTAATTTTATTTGTATTTGTATTTATCTAGGTAATAAGCACAGACTACCATGTAATATATTATTTTGTATTTTTATTCTGTTTCCCAAAGTTCTTGTGCAGATTCCTTAGCATCAGCCTATCTCCTGCCCTGTATTCCAGTTACACTGGAAATTTACCCTTGTCCTGGGCTTTCAATGTATTTTGTTTCCGTACCTTTCTTCATATTCATTCTTTTGACTGAAATGCTCTGTTTGTCTCTATTTGGAGAAATACTGTTCTCTTTTTAAGACCTAATTCAAATTTTTCTTCCTTTATTTTTTAATTTCTTGCACTGTATTACGCTTATGTATTACCTAGGTCTCCCACTAGATTGTGAGCTTCTGAAAGCTGGGAACTACAGCTCCTTCATCTTTTTTTTTTTTTTTTTTTTTTTTAAATTTTTGGCTGCATTGGGTCTTCATTGCTGCGTGCGGGCTTTCTCTAGTTGCCACGAGCAGGGGCTACTCTTCGTTGCGGCGCACGGGCTTCTCATTGCGGTGGCTTCTCGTTGCAGAGCACGGGCCCTAGGCACACGGGCTTCAGTAGTTGTAGCATGCAGGCTCAGTAGTTGTGGCTCACGGGCCCTAGAGCGCCGGCTCAGTAGTTGTGGCGCATAGGCTTAGTTGCTCCGCAGCATGTGGGATCTTCCCGGACCAGGGATCGAACCCATGTCCCCTTGCATTGGCAGGTGGATTCTTAACCACTGCACTACCAGGGAAGCCCCAGCTCCTTCATCTTTGATCTTTGTATCGCTAGCACTCTGGTTAATCCAATTGAACTCTAAATGTGATGTGATTATCAATACGAGTAATAATCCTTTTAACATAATTTCCAGATGATGAAATCACATTGGCAATAGTCATAATAATTTGAGCTTACAGGCACACTAATTTTATAAGCAATTTTCATATTATGTTCAAAATGGTATAAATCTTAATTTTAAAATTTCATCATAGTGCTCTTGCTTTCTGTTTAATTTTAAAGTTTAATCAACATCTTACTACTATATGCTGGTGTTTTGTGGAATAAAAAGATAGTAAGGCATATCTTTTCCCCTACAGTTTAATTTGAAAGAGAAATGTGTACACTTAACCTGAAATTTAACTTCAAGACCATTCAAGAGAGACTAAATATAAGATTAGTTCATGCCTACATCTAAACTTTAAATGTTCTATGTTCCAGATGCCAACATTAAAATATTTCTATTAAGCCAATGTCTGGGTTTTTAGCATTTCCAAAATAGGAGGCTGTGCTAATTCACTAATCCCAACAACTCTATTACACAGAACCTTTATAACACAAGAAAGGTACTTGAAGTCATTATTTTACTCGTTTCTCAGAGAGAAACTTCAGGGAAGACTGCAGGGAAGTCTTAACTGAAAGTTTCCACCCAATGGAATTATTTGGAGGTTAACACGAGAGAGGTTTTTTCCTCAATTTTTTATTTTGAAATGTCAAGCACACATGTTTAAAGACTAGTCCATATATACCCTATACCTAGATGCAACAGTTGTGAACATTTTGTTATGTTTGCCTTCTCTTTCTCCTCCACTTCCCCTTTCTCTCTATAGATACACCTGTGTTGCTACTGAACCATTGGAAAGCAAGTTGCAGACCTCAAGACACTTGTCCCCGAAATATTTCAGTATAAATATTTTTCAGTTACACAGGACTTCTAGATTTTAAAACCACTGTATTTCTAATTTAAGAAAAAACAGAACTATTATAAACCACTTACGGATTAAATAATTTGAATTTGGACGGTTGGCTAATTTAAAAATGCTAATTTAAACAATTTAAGAAAGAGTTTAATTCCATTTACTCTTTTGGATTCACGTTTTACATTAAAAGGCAAAATTAACTAGGGATCCTCCCAAGTTAGCAATTGTGTTCCTTATATTGTGGATTAGTAATCCTTTGTTGCTATTGAATAATGACTTTAAAGCAATGAAATAAATGTATGCTTAATTCTTTGTTTTGTTCCTCCGTAATCAGGTTTTCATAGTAACTGTCTTTCACCAGGAATTTTTATGTGGGGAGAAGTGCCTGGATCAGCTAATTCAGAGATTGCTTCAATCAGCAGATGAAGAAACCATTAATGAATTTTTGGATGAAAACCTTAAATCAGCAAAATAAATACTGATTTATAATTTATTATTATATAAATGAAATGGACCTATGTCAAGAAGCAGACCGAGGTAGGGAAATCTTTATGAAAGTTGATAAAGAGCAGCTAAAAATACATGGTACTCACAAAAATATTTTTTAATGAATCCAGTCACATTTCTTGACCTAAGTTTATTTAGGTTTCCTGTAAAGTACAATCCAGCTCTTCAAGTAGAAACAAAGCATGCATTGTTGAAAAGAGAAATAAAGTATTGAGAATTGACTATGTGATGTAGGACAGATCACTTGTTCTCTTTATACGCCTTTTTTTAACCATCTATAAATTAATTTAAACACATTTCACATCTGTTACTTCAGGACTTGGCCTGTGGTAAAATTTAGTGATATAAATTTATAAACTTGTTTATAAACTCCTATTTAAAGACAAAGTACTATTAATCATGTTAAAGTTAGGACCTAAACTGCTACTTTTAAATAAAAAAGTAAAAGTTGTGAAGAATATGAGTTGATAACAATGAGCATCTCTAGGATACAGATGGTAGAGCTCTTGGAGAGCTGAATGAACTCTGTAGTGTACAAACTACAAGTCAATATTTAAAGCAGGACTCTCTGCTTGGATTCTATTTCTTATTGTTCTTTGACTTAACACACATCAACAGATGTGGTGTAATAGGAGTAATTCACTGAGGTCGGTTTTGTGCCGTGATATATAAAACCTAGTCCTTAACCTTACAGAACTTCCAGCTGAGCGGGGAGCCAAAATGTAAGTCACCAACTCTAATTCGGAGTGGCATGCTGTATTTAGTAATTTTTCTCGGGAAGTTTCTTGAGTAAAAATGAGAGCGGTTGTTATTTTAGACAGTTCCTCAGAGAGGAACTGTATGCCAGGAAAGACTAATTAAAATAGAGTTTTAAGACCAATTGAATTATTTGGAGGTAAAGATGAGAGAAACTTTTTCCCATATTTTTATTTTGAAAATTTTCAAGCACACAGAAAAGTTTTAAAAATAATTTTTAAGAAACAGTTCAATGAATATCTTATCGTCTAGATTCAACCATTGTTAATATTTTGCCACATTTGCTTTTTTTCTTTCTCTGTACAAACACACACACACACCGTGGTTGCTGGACTATTTAAAAGTTAGTTGCAGATCTTATAACACTACTCCTAAATATTTCATCACAGCCTAGGAAAAAGGACATTCTCATACAAAATTATAACTCCATTATCACACCAATTGTATCTCAATAATAATAATATAATAATTATATAATATCTAATAGCTATTACATATCAAAATTTCTTCAGTTATCCCCAAAATGTCTTTTTTTAGCTGTTTTTGTTTGTTTTGTCCAATCCAGGATCCAACCAAGACTCACACATTACATTTGCCAGTATCTCTTTAGTTTTTGGATTAATCCCCCAAGGGTTTTTCCATATGACATTGACCTTTTGAAGAGCCCCACAAGGTTGTTTTGTAGAATAGTCTACATTCTAAATTTGCCTGGCTGCTTCGTCATGCTGTTGGTAACTTTCATCCGTCCCCTTAATGTACTATAAAGTAAAATTATGTCTAACGATTAATTAAATTCAGATTAAACACATTTGGTAAGACTACTTCACAGGTGATGTTGTGATACTGTATCATATCAGGAAGTTCCACTATTAGTGATGCTAAGTTTGAAAACTGTCAGATCTCTCCATTGTAATGGTGGTACATGCTCTCCTTAATAATCAGTATGTCCTCTGTGGGGTAATACTTTGGCATCATATAAACGTTTGATTTCTCATTGTGCAAGACAGCTTCTGAAATGACCCCAGTGACCCTATTCCTGGCATTTCATGCACTTGTATAATCTCCCCTTGAATGTGGACCAGATTTATTGACTATTTTCTAACAAGTAGAATACAATAGAAGTGGTGAGATTGTCACTTTTTTTTTTTTTTTTTTTTTTAATTTATGGCTGTGTTGGGTCTTCGTTTCTGTGCGAGGGCTTTCTCTAGTTGTGGCAAGCGGGGGCCACTCTTCATCGCGGTGCATGGGCCTCTCACTATCGCGGCCTCTCTTGTTGTGGAGCACAGGCTCCAGACGCGCAGGCTCAGTAATTGTGGCTCACCGGCCTAGCCGTTCTACGGCATATGGGATCTTCCCAGACCAGGGCTCGAACCCGTGTCCCCCGCACCAGCAGGCAGACTCTCAACCACTGCGCCACGAGGGAAGCCCCGAGATTGTCACTTTTGATATTAGGTTGTAAAAAGACTTGCTTCTGGCTCTGTCTTTTTTTTAATATAAATTTATTTATTTATTTATTTATTTATATAAGCCAAAGATAAATCAGGGTTCTTGTAAAAAATCTGGAAAGCCAAAGTTCATTGCCTCGTATGCACAACACCTTTAGAATATTAAGAAGTAACAAACTTTAGTTAAAAAATAAACCTTAGAGATATTTTAAAATTGAATTTGAAATTGAGTCAAGGGACCTAGGATCACAAACTACTACAGTCAACTAAAAATTAAAAGAAATTATTTTTAAAATCATAGACTAGTGTTGGGGGCAACAGTGATTAGGAAGACATGTGTTGGCAGGGGTGGAGCTTTTGGGATGCTGGTAATGTTCTATATCTGGACCTGAGTGGAAGTTACAAGGGTGTATTCATTTTGTGATAATTGTATTTACAGTTGAGTTAACTGAGTTTGACAATTGTAACAGTTACCCTTGTAACTGCCAGCCCATTCAAGAAGAGAACATTTTCACTGCCTCTGAAAGTTTCCTTGTGTTCCTTTCCAATCAATCCAGTAATCTGCCAACTCCTCCTCCCCCAACAGTGGCAACCTCTATTATGATTTTTATTCACCATAGCTTATTTTACTGTTCTGGAACTTCACATCAATGGTCATACAGTATGTACTCCTGTATATCTGGCTTCTTTGTTCAAAAGTTTTGATACTCATTTACAATATTGCAGGTATCGAGGGTTGTTTCTTTTTTATTTCTAAGTATCACACTGTATGAATATACTACAATTCATTTTTTTCATTCTTCTATTGATGCACATTTGGATTATTTCCAGTTTTGGCTATTATGGATAAAGCTACTGTGAACATCCTTGCACAGGTCTTTTTGTAGACATGTTTTAATTTCCCTTGGGCAAGTGCATAGGAGTGAAATTGTTGGGCATTTAACATTCAAAGAAACTACCAAACAGTTTTTAAAAGTGGATATGTCAATTTATAGTCATAGTATTAATATATGAGGTTTCTAATGGCTCGCTATCATCACCAACATTTAGTATTGTTGATCTTTTTAAGTTTAGCCATTTTAGTGGGTATGCAGTGTTTTCTCATTGTGACTTAAATTTGCATTCATCTGATGATGAACGACATTGAGCAGCTTTTCATATGTTTAGGGGGTGTATGTATTACGAATATTTTTTCCTAGTCTCTGGCTTGCCTTTTTATTTTGTTTTCACTGCTTTTTTGATGGGCAAAGCTTGTAATCTTGTTGAAGTTCAATTTATTAATTTTTTTAAAAGATTACTGTTTTTTTTGTGGCCTAAGAAATCTGCCTACCTCAAAGTTACAGAGATAGGTTTATGTTTTCTTTTAGCAGGTTTATCATTTTCCCTTTTCTATTTAAGTTTTCAATTTAACATTAAGACCCATCTCAATTTAATTTTAGTTTATGGTATAAGGCAGGGGTCAAGATTGTTTTTTTTTCACATTGTGATCCAGTTGTTCCAACACCATTTGTTGAGAAGACTTTCCTTTCGCCAATGAATTTCACTGATAGCAATGCGGTGTTTCTAAATTTAAAAATTCAGTTCCTTGGGCCACTGGCCACATTTCAAGTACTCAAGAGCTACCCTTGGCTTCTGGATACAGGATGAGTCAGGGCAGACATAAAATAGTTACAACATTGCACAAAAATTGTGATAGCACTATTCTAGAGCTTAGAGCACAGTACCCACTAAATATTTTGGGTTCTGTGAAAGGTAATCTAAACCCAATAACAAAGTATGGGCAGATATAAGGAAGATAAAAATTAATCACTGAACTTATATTAAGTACCTAGAGTAGTCAAATTCAAAGAGACAGGAAGTAGAATGGTAGTTACCAGGGATTTGGGGGAGGAAGAAAGAGTTATTATGAATGGGTACAAAGTTTCAGTTTTGCAAGATATAAAGAGTTCTAGAGATGGGTGGTAGAGTGATGGTGGCAAAACAGTGTGAATGGGCTTCCCCGGTGGCGCAGTGGTTGAGAATCCGCCTGCCAGTGCAGCGGACACGGGTTCGATCCCTGGTCCAGGAAGATCCCACATGTCGTGGAGCAACTAAGCTCGTGTGCCACAACTACTGAGCCTGTGCTCTAGAGCCCGTGAGCCACAAGTACTGAGCCCTCGTGCCGCAACTACTGAAGCCCACGCGCCTAGAGCCCGTGCTCCACAATGAGAGAAGCCACTGCAATGAGAAGCACGCGCACCGCAACAAAGAGTAGCCCCCGCTCGCCGCAACTAGAGAAAGCCCGCACGCAGCAACGAAGACCCAATGCAGCCAAAAATAAATAAATAAAATTAAAAACAAAACAAAACAGTGTGAATATACTTAATGCCAAAGCAATGAACAATTTAAAAATTGTTAAAATGGTAACCTTTATGTTAAGTATATTTTATCAACTTAAAAAAAAGTTGTTTTAATTGCTTTTCCCCCAGCTGGTGTTAGTGCAGGAGAGAAAGCAATCGGTGTTACTAATGACTTAATTGTCTCTGGTGTACCTGAAGGATACCCAATGAAGGTACAGAAGAGATTTTGGAGCCCAGAGCCCCACTTAGCTTAATGTCTCTATCTTGGAGTATTTCCATTAGACCCTCATCAGCTAATCAGAAAAGAGAGAAAAACAACTTGAGAGTTATTCTGCTATATGTTATCCACCTACTCATGTAATAATACTAAAGATTTCATTCATTAGGTTATGGTAACACACGGCAAACTAGCAGCAGGAGCAGTCTGGGGTTTTTTTGTTTTTATTTTTTTGGCTGCATTGGGTCTTCATTGCTGTGCACTGGCTTTCTCTAGTTGCAGCGAGCAGGGACTACTCTTCACTGCAGTGTGCAGGCTTCTCATTGCGGTGGCTTCTCTTGTTGCAGAGCGCAGGCTCTAGGTGCACGGGCTTCAGTAGTTGTGGCTCACGGGCTCTAGAGCACAGGCTCAGTAGTTGTGGCGCACGGGCTTAGTTGCTCCGTGGCACCTGCTTTGCCACCAGGGAAGTCCCAGGAGCAGTCTGGTTTTTAAATAAAAGATCTCTAACTTAAAAAAATCTCTAAGCCCTTGATTTTGAATATTTAAATATTGATCAGTACATATATATATATATAAAACTTTTGTAAAGCATAAACTACTATATTATTTCAAAGAATGTTACAGCATGTATGAATACCAAGTTTTGAGGATCTTGGGCTTTTGTGCAATACAAGGTACATTTGTTTAAATATTTTAATTTTGGGACTTCCCTGGTGGTCCAGTGGTTAAGACTCTGCCTTCCAATGCAGGGGACATGGGTTCGATCCCTGGTTGGGGAACTAAGATCCCAAATGCTGCAGGGCAACTAAGCCCACACACTGCAACTACTGAGCCCATGCACTCTGGAGCCCGAGCGCCACAACTAGAAAGAAAAGCCTGTGTGCTGCAACAAAAGATCCCGCGTGCCGCCTCTCAGACCCGACGCAGCCAAAAACAAAAATAAATAAATAAATATTTGAAACAAACAAAAAAACAATATTTTAATTTAAAACTCTCATTAAAACGCCTTAATGAAGACAATTCCAGAATCTTCAACCGATTTGTGGAAATAAATGAAAGTAGTGTAATACTCCTATTAAGAAGTTATGAAAATAGGCTTGCTCCCCAGAAGATGAAGTGTTGATTTGGTGAGATGCCACCCTGTCTATGAATATGCCTGATTTGCATATTTAAGGCCATCTATAAATGCTGTTCTCTAAGACCTCATCTTTGTCTAAGACATCCTGATGAACCTACATATTGTTTAGTAATGAAAATACTGTAACACACTTCAGAACTTCCCTTGTGGGGCAGTCGTTAAGAATCCGCCTGCAAATGCAGGGGACACGGGTTTCAGCCCTGATCCTGGAAGATCCCACATGCCGCGGAGCAACTAAACCCGTGCGCCACAACTACTGAGCCTGCGCTCTAGAGCCCGTGTGCCACAACTACTGAAGCCCGCACGCCTAGAGCCCATACTCTGCAACGAGAAGCCACCACAATGAGAAGCCCATGCACCACAACGAAGAGTATCCCCTGCTCACCGCAACTAGAGAAGGCCCACGTGCAGCAACAAAGACCCAACACAGCCAATAAATAAATAAATTTATTTATTTTTTATTTTTTATTTTTTTAAGAGCCTCTTGGCTCAAGTTGACTTTTTTTTTTTAATTAATTAATTTATTTATTTTTGGCTGTGTTGGGTCTTCCTTTCTGTGCGAGGGCTTTCTCTAGTTGTGGCAAGTGGAGGCCCCTCTTCACCGCGGTGCGCGAGCCTCTCACTATCGCGGCCTCTCTTGTTGCGGAGCACAGGCTCCAGACGCGCAGGCTCAGTAATTGTGGCTCACGGGCCCAGTTGCTCCGCGACATGTGGGATCTTCCCAGACCAGGGCTCGAACCCGTGTCCCCTGCATCGGCAGGCGGACTCTCAACCACTGCACCACCAGGGAAGCCCAATAAATTTATTTATTTATTAAAAAAAAAGAATCAGCCTGCCAATTCAGGGGACACCGGTTCGAGCCCTGGTCCGCCAAGATCCTACATGCCACAGGAGCAACTAAGCCTGTGCGCCACAACTACTGAGCTGAAGCTCTAGAGCCTGTGAGCCACAAGTACTGAGCCCGCGTGCCTAGAGCCCGTGATCTGCAACAGAAGCCACCACAATGAGAAGCCCACGCACTATAACAAAGAGTAGCCCCTGTTCGCGGCAACTAGAGAAAGCCCACGTGCAGCAATGAAGACCCAATGCAGCCTAAAATAAATAATATTATAATACACTTCAGAACCTTTGAAAAGAAGCAACATTAAACACTGGAAGTTTTCTTTGCAGAAATTGTTCATGGTTTCAAATAAGTGGGTGCCTCATTTTTCATAAATTCTAAAAGAAAAGCCAACACTTATTGAACCTTTACAATTTAGGCACAGTGTAAGCACTTAATTATTGTTCTAATCAACAAATATTTATTGAAGCGTTCTAGGTCCTTCGCAGTTTGTCTCATTTCATCCTCACACAATCCTATGAAATACTATTATCCCCATTTTGCACAGAGGGAAAAGTTCTCAGGGAAAAGTTCTCAGAGAAAAGTTACACAACTAATGAATACTAAAACGGGGCTTCTACTGTGGAGTTCAAACCCACAGCTCTAAACCGTCAAATCCAGGAGAATATATGCTTCCTAATTCTGTTAGTCAAAGCAGTCATCCCCCAGAAGCCTCGCGATATTACTCGAACTACTACTCCCAACATGCAAAGCGGTTTCTGTGAAGCCGCCTAAGCGGCAGAGGCCGGAGGGCCCCGGCGTACCTCGAGGCGCGGAAGGCAACCTGGGAGCCGTAGTTCTCCTGGACGCCTACCGGTATTGCCAGCGCGGCGGTGGCGGATCGCTCGGTTCCAGCCAGTGGGTCCTGTGAGTGCGAGCTGAGGCGGAGAAAGGGCGCGGAACTGGAAACGGGTGAGTCAGGCACTGTCTACGCGTTAAAGAGAGGCGGCACCGCGGCATAGGGTTGAGTTAAGTCAGCGCGGCCCCCGCGCAGTCTCTTTAGGGACACCGCGGTCTTAGCGTCAGCGAGCAGAGGGGGAGGAGGCGCCAGAGCCCGGTCCTTGCATCCGTACTCGTCCTCAGCTCCCCGCCAGCATCTCCACCATGCAATCCCGGGAAGAAGCTCCGCGCTCTCGCCGCCTCGCCAGTCCCCGCGGCGGAAGGCGGCCCAAGAGGCTTTCCAAGCCCTCGGTTTCGGCTTTTTTCACGGGCCCGGAGGAGCTGAAGGACACGGCCCATTCCGCAGCCCTGCTGGCCCAGCTCAAGTCCTTCTACGACGCGCGGCTGCTCTGTGATGTGACCATCGAGGTGGTCACTCCTGGCAGCGGGCCTGGCACGGGCCGCCTTTTTTCCTGCAATCGCAACGTGCTGGCTGCCGCGTGTCCCTACTTCAAGAGCATGTTCACCGGCGGCATGTACGAGAGTCACCAGACGAACGTGACCATGCACGATGTGGATGCCGAGTCCTTCGAGGTGCTGGTCGATTACTGCTACACGGGTCGTGTGTCATTAAGTGAGGCCAACGTGCAGCGCCTGTACGCCGCCTCCGACATGCTGCAGCTCGAGTATGTGCGTGAAGCCTGTGCCTCCTTCCTAGCCCGCCGCCTTGACCTGGCCAACTGCACGGCCATCCTCAAGTTCGCCGACGCCTTCGACCATCACAAGCTGCGATCACAGGCCCAGTCGTTTATAGCCCACAACTTCAAGCAGCTCAGCCGCATGGGTTCGATTCGGGAGGAGTCTCTGGCAGATCTGACCCTGGCCCAACTGCTGGCCGTCCTGCGCCTGGACAGTCTAGACGTCGAGAGTGAGCGGACAGTGTGCCACGTGGCGGTGCAGTGGTTGGAGGCGGCTCCCAAGGAGCGGGGTCCCAGTGCTGCAGAAGTCTTCAAGTGTGTCCGCTGGACACACTTCACCGATAAAGATCAGGATTACCTGGAAGGACTGCTGACCAAGCCCATTGTGAGGAAATATTGTCTGGACCTTATCGAAGGAGCCCTGCAGATGCGATATGGTGACATGTTGTACAAGTCTCTGGTGCCAAAGCCAGAGAGCAGCAGCGGCGGCAGCTCTGTTGTATCCATGGCAGAAAATCCACCTCAGAGGCTGGGTATGTGTGCCAAGGAGATGGTGATCTTCTTTGGACATCCCAGAGATCCCTTTCTGTGCTATGACCCATACTCAGGGGACATTTACACAATGCCATCACCTTTGACCAGCTTGGCTCACACTAAGACTGTCACCTCCTCAGCTGTTTGTGTCTCTCCAGACCATGACATCTATCTGGCCGCCCAGCCCAGGAAGGACCTCTGGGTGTATAAACCAGCCCAGAATAGTTGGCAGCAACTTGCTGACCGCCTGCTCTGCCGTGAGGGCATGGACGTGGCGTACCTCAATGGCTACATTTACATTTTGGGTGGGCGGGACCCTATTACTGGAGTTAAATTAAAGGAAGTGGAATGCTACAGTGTTCAGAGGAACCAGTGGGCCTTAGTGGCTCCTGTACCCCATTCCTTCTATTCCTTTGAACTAATAGTGGTTCAGAACTATCTCTATGCTGTGAACAGTAAGCGCATGCTCTGCTATGATCCTAGCCATAATATGTGGCTGAACTGTGCTTCTCTTAAACGCAGTGACTTTCAGGAAGCCTGTGTCTTCAATGATGAGATCTATTGTATCTGTGACATCCCAGTCATGAAGGTGTATAACCCAGCCAGGGGAGAATGGAGGCGGATTAGTAATATTCCCCTGGACTCTGAGACCCACAACTATCAGATTGTCAATCATGGCCAAAAGTTGCTCCTCATCACTTCTACAACCCCACAGTGGAAAAAAAACCGGGTGACTGTGTATGAATATGATACTAGGGAAGACCAGTGGATTAATATAGGTACCATGTTAGGTCTTTTGCAGTTTGACTCTGGCTTTATTTGCCTCTGTGCTCGTGTTTATCCTTCCTGCCTTGAACCTGGTCAGAGTTTCATCACTGAGGAAGATGATGCACGGAGTGAGTCTAGTACTGAATGGGACTTAGATGGATTCAGTGAACTGGACTCTGAGTCAGGAAGTTCAAGTTCTTTTTCTGATGATGAAGTCTGGGTACAGGTAGCACCTCAGCGAAATGCACAGGATCAGCAGGGTTCTTTGTAAATATTTTGAACTACTGAGATGTTTCTACTGCTATGGAATATATCTTAAAAAGATGTCCTTTTCTTTTCCTGAAAAAAAAAAAAAATTGATTAGGGCTGCAGATTTGGTTTAGAAAGGATAATGTTTGAATTGCTAATGTAATGTTACAAAGTTTAAACAGTCCATGAAATCAACTATATAATAATTTACTGTGCAGAACGTTGAGATTAAAGTATGCAAAACAATGAACCATATAATTGATTAGAATGCTTGGTGGTTTTCTTCTTTGTTCAAGTACTTGTTGCACCAGTGAATCGTTTTGATTAGTTACACTGTTTATATTTTGATTATCTAATTTAGTCTTGTTAGTTTTTAAATTCTATTTAGTGTGAGGAAGTTAGCTTTTTAATTTTCATATAGAAAATTGGACTAGAAATTGTTGGTAGGGTTTTGAAGGTTTATATATTCCTTCAGAATAATGAAAGTAGTAGATTTCCTAAATTTTCAAATAGTCAGTTTTTAGGATTCTAAGTTAATACAGTTAAAATTTGGTTTGTTCTTCTCTTCTGCAAAGAAAACAAATTGGACATATATATTAAGGTTATTAAAGAGTGATTTCATTTTGATAATGTGCAGAATGGTCTTAAGCACTCATAGAAAGTAAAAAAAAATCAGGATTCCACTGTTTTAAAAGAAATTTCATTTTTATTTTTGGAATATAAAATGTGTATTTGCTAAATATGACCATTTTTCTATCTTAAAAAGATCCATTCTGGTAGTATCACCAACTATTTAGTCCCTTCTAAACCAAAAACAATAGGTAAGTTGCCATATTTTTTCATCTATATCTGATACATGCTTCGTTGAATCAGAGGAACAATCGTTTTTTTCACTGGACATGTGATTGGGTAATGTAAATTTTTATCCATTGGTCATGCCTTGTCTTAAAAAGTTTATATGCTTTCCTACAATATTTTGGCTGTATAGGTTTGCTGTTTGTCTTAGAGGATTCTTTAGCAGGAAGTGACTTTTGTGAGGTGATACTGGTTTTGAAAATATGTATGAGCTAAAAACAGTGTTTTATTGAGATCAGTAGTAGTTATTGTGTCTATCAACTCTAAAATCAAGTGCCAGGAGAGAACTTTAAAAGTTAAAGCTGTGTATAGAATTGTTTTATGTAGCATTGAAATTTTCTGTCAGTTTTGTAAGTCACTGTAAATGATTATCAGCTTGAAGGTATTTTTGTATTAAAAGTTGACAGTTAAAGAACATAAGTGGATGATAGCATTTGGGGCCAATAGTGAAAGTATGTTTCCTCTAAAATACTTCCCTAAGCAGTGGTGTACACAGTTATTTTATTAGGTTATTTGTATCTGTCCTATATTTCTCTGTGAACCATGCTCCAGTCTGTTTTTTGTTTGTTTTGTGTCACCATAATAAGAGAAGGTCTAGAAATAGAGACTAAATTGCACAAAATTGACATTGTTAAATACGAGAACATATAGGTGCTTACTTTTTGAGGGTCTGTTAATACATATGGTTGTCACAATACATATACACGATAAATGGTGTATATATACAGATGCTTATGTTCTATAAATTTTTCTGTACCCACTTAGTTTATCTTCTTGAATCTTTGTTCAGTAACATGCTAATTCCTCGTCTATGTTTATTCTCTAGTGACCAAATGCTAACCTTTTTTTTCACACTGGCAGAGTACTGAGGCGTGTGTTCTGGGATGAAGAACAGAATTTTGAATAAGAAAAGGGAGGGAGGGAGAAAAGGGTTTTAAAAAGCCAAACACACAAATGATGTTTTCTTAGCCATTTTGATTGGCCACCTGAAGAGTCCACAGGACATTTCTGTTCAGCATTATTTAGTGAAATAAGATTCTTACCCTAGCAGCATGTGTTCCTTCAAAACAGCAAACATGCTTTAGTTTTGTTTGTTCCATATCAGGGGTGTCAACAAGCGCTGCTCTTAACATGGAAAGCTGTATCTTAATAGTATTTTTCGACCAACCTTTCTTCACCAGTAACTTCTTGTTGGTAGCTTTTTGTTTTGTAAGGTGAAATAGGACAGTGCTGATCACAACCACATTATCCGTCTACAGAATTAGGGTATGCAACCAGTTGATAAGAGACAGATTCTCTAACGTGTCATTCTCAACCTTTGAGTTAGGTATAAGCTAATTAGTCGTAAAATATTGGTTTACAAAGAGCTTTTCTTAGAAAGGATTTTGGTTTCATGATATGTTTGTGAATTAGGGAATAGATGTTAACCTTTATTTTATAGATAAGTGATTTGTACATGGTTAGTTACAAATAAAACTGGCACTAGAACCCCAGGCCTTCTGACCTCTTAATTTAGTTTCTGCTAAATGCACAAAACCCTTGCTTACATAGTGAGTGACACAACTAGCAGTGTTGAAATCCCTTCATCACAGGAAAGCACCTTTGTCTCAGTTTTACAGTTAATTGACACAAATTTTAGCAAATGCTCAATATAATGTCATTTGCAGGATTACTATTTGTTAAGACTTAGAATGATCTTATTTGTCTCTGCCTGCCTGAAGTCTGAAAAGCTCAGAGAACCCAAATTATTTCAAATAATCTAAATATTCAAACGATTAGCATTGGTATTTTCAAAAGTATAAAATATAAGGCTAATTTAGCAAATAACTTAATTTGGGTTTAGGATTAAATTTAAATTATAATGTCCTTCTATCTCCTCTAGTTGAGCAGTGTTTTGTTTTTTTTTTCTGTTTTGTAACTGGATCTTATCGAGAATCTGATGAAAGCTTTTGACCCATTCCCCAGAAAAATGTACATGTTTATGTTTTCATAATTTCAAAGGTGTTATGACACTTCTGCAGCTCATCCACACACCCAGGGTAAGAACACTGACAGTCCCAAGAACATTTCAACAAAAAGGAATTAGCATTTTGCATAAGATGTATTGCTCAAATGTTTGTAAGGGGGAAAGGGCATTATTAAAATAGAGCTAAAGCGGGCTTCCCTGGTGGCGCAGTGGTTAAGAGTCTGCCTGCCAATGCAGGGGACACGGGTTCGAGCCCTGGTCTGGGAAGATCCCACATGCCGCGGAGCAACTAGGCCCGTGAGCCACAACTACTGAGCGTGCACGTCTGGAGCCTGTGCTCTGCAACAAGAGAGGCCGCGATAGTGAGAGGCCCGCGCGCCGCGATGAAGAGTGGCCCCCACTTGCCACAACTAGAGAAAGCCCTCGCACAGAAATGAAGACCCAACACAGCCATAAATAAATAAATAAATAAATTTAAAAAAAAATAAAATAGAGCTAAAGCAATCATACATTTACCATCTGAAAGGGATGTGAATATTAATGGGTACCTCAGAACAAAGGCAAAGTTGACACTTGTGAATTTCAAATTTCCTCGTGATGATTAACCTAAGGACAGTTAAGTAAATGTAAGCGATTTAAAGTAATGGGTCAGGGCTTTCCTGGTGGCGCAGTGGTTAAGAATCCGCCTGCCAATGAGACATGGATTCGATCCCTGGTCCTGGAAGGTCCCACATGCCGTGGAGCAACTAAGCCCGTGCACCACAACTACTGAGCCTGCGCTCTAGAGCCCGCGAGCCACAACTACTGAGCCCACGTGCCACAACTACTGAAGCCAGCGCGCCTAGAGCCCGTGCTCCGCAACAAGAGAAGCCACTGCAATGAGAAGCCTGTGCACCGCAAGGAAGGGTAGCCCCCGCTCGCCGCAACTAGAGAAAGCCTGCGAGCAGCAACAAAGACCCAACGCAGCCAAAAATAAATTTAAGTAAATAAATTTTTTTTAAATGTATAAAATATGTTACTTAAAAAAAAAAATGGGTCAGATGAGCTAGTGCATATGAAAGCTTTGAAACTTGAGGTGTTATACATACATGTGATATGAATATTGTCTAGGAAGGCTGTGTATATATTAGGATTTAAAGTAAATTATAGGTTCCAGGTGTTTCAAACTGTGGACATCACAGCTGTTCATTAGATATCTAAATTGCAAGATATCTAAATTGCAAGAGTTCTTTATCTTATAATGAGCCGGTGAACAGGTGCTTGGAAAACAGCATCTACCCATAAGGAATCTATTTAAAATATAATATAAAAATATAAAAAAATATATATATATAAATTTGCTACTCACTGCTCATTAAACTAGAAACCAGTGTTTTGCCTGATGTCATTTTCACCAATTTGTGCTGAAATGAGGAAAAAATATAAAACATAATGAATGGGGCTTCCCTAGTGGCGCAGTGGTTGAGAATCTGCCTGCCAATGCAGGAGACACAGGTTCGAGCCCTGGTCAGGGAAGATCCCACATGCCGCGGAGCAACTAGGCCCGTGAGCCACAACTACTGAGCCTGCGCGTCTGGAGCCTGTGCTCTGCAACAAGAGAGGCCGCGACGGCGAAAGGCCCGCGCACCGCGATGAAGAGTGGCCCCCGCTTGCCGCAACTAGAGAAAGCCCTTGCATGAAACGAAGACACAACACAGCCAAAAATAAATAAATTAAAAAAAAAAAAACCTAAAAAAAAAAAAAAAAAAAAAAAAGAATGAGTTGTAAACTAAAATTATTTAATTGAATTTGTTTTAATATTCATGAATTGGAAATATAAAAAGTTTGCAGTTCTGTGTCAGTCCCCTAAACTTGAAAGTTTACTTGTCTTTTTTTTTTTTTAATTTATTTATTTTTGGCTGCATTGGGTCTTCGTTGCTGTGCGCGGGCTTTCTCTAGTTGCTGTGAGCAGGGGCTACTCTTCATTGCGGTGCACGGGCTTCTCACTGCGGTGGCTTCTCTTGTTGCGGAGCACGGGCTCTAGGAACGTGGGCTTCAGTAGTTGTGGCACGAGGGCTCAGTAGTTGTGGCTCGCGGGCTCTAGAGCTCAGGCTCAGTAGTTGTGGCGCACGGACTTAGTTGCTCTGTGGCATGTGGGATCTTCCCGGACCAGGGCTCGAACCCATATCCCCTGCATTGGCAGGCAGATTCTTAACCAATGTGCCACCAGGGAAACCCTTGAAAGTTTACTTGTCTTTGAAATCCTAAAATCTGTTGCTTGCTTCTTAGCTGTTTTACTTTTCTCTGTCCTCTCCTCTGATCTCTCCCTTACCTGCTTAAAAATTTCAACATCTTTTCATCATAACTTTAAAAGAGTATTTATTATAGCAAATATGATAGAGCAAGAAAGTATCGGAAGCAAAATTGTTTATAGAAAATGTGGCTAACTAGCAATCCTAAGAGAATTAACTGATAGGGTGTTTTTAGAACCATAGAGATTGTTAAATATATACAAACCAAATTTTTTTAACAAAACAAAGCAAAACAAGATGGTGCTCATAGAAGCTGCCGAGTCTTCAAGTACGAGATAGGCAATACGTTTTATGCCCTCTTGTTGACTCTGGGCCATTTTGTCACCCAGATCCGTTCCATCAGCTGCTGTTCTTCACCTATTTAAGCCTGTGGACTCAACACCATCCAAGACACAGGGTGTAGGGAACAGTATTGTTGCATACCATTCCCCTCCATATCTGAGGCATATTTTCTCAGAAACCATGCTACTCTGTGGGCAGTCACCTGTCTATGACAGAGTCAACCTTTTACATTCTCCTCCAAAGCAATTTTAGCTGTTTGTAACTACCATGTCTTAATCAGGAATATAGCAGGGGCTCGGGGGCAAACTATCCCTTAATTCTGGGGAAACTAGCAAATATCAATGGCTGTCACTTCAAGGCACAGCCTGATCCAGTCTTAATATCCTTATGGCTTTTCTTTGTACAGAGAAGATATCACGGGGCAATGTTTTCCTCTCACTTCATACATTAGTTAGGCTCTAGGTGTGGTGGTATGTACAGAGAGACCCTATAGTTGTTTTAATAAGATAGAAGTTTCTCTGGGCTTCCCTGGTGGCGCAGCGGTTGAGAATCTGCCTGCTAATGCAGGGGACACGGGTTCGAGCCCTGGTCCGGGAAGATCCCACATGCCGCGGAGCAACTAGGCCCGTGAGCCACAACTACTGAGCCTGCGCGTCTGGAGCCTGTGCTCCGCAACAAGTGAGGCCACGATAGTGAGAGGCCCGCGCACCGCGATGAAGAGTGGCCCCCACTTGCCGCAGCTAGAGGAAGCCCTCGCACAGAAACGAAGACCCAACACAGCCATAAATAAATAAATAATAATTAAAGGTGCTAATAATTTAAAAAATAATAAAACTAAAAGAACTCTTGCTAGGACCCGACCATGCCAACACCCTAATCTCAGACCTCCAGCCTCGAGAATTGTGAGAAAATAAACTTCTGTTGCATAAGCAAAAAAAAAAAAAAAGATAGAAGTTTCTCATATAAAAGTCCAATCTGTTATGTAGGCCCTGATCTAGGAAGTCACCTGAGACCCACGCTTTTCTGTTTTCCCGTTCTGCTACCCTTAGGGTATTGCCCTGGTTCACGTGGTCCAAGCTGGTTCACCCTCATGTATATATTCCAGCCATGAGGAATGGAGAAAGGGAAAGGGGGGCAGGGGCATGACCCCTGTGAGCGAAGTTGGTCACATCACTTCTGGTCACATGACATTGGCCAGATCTTGACCTTATGTCCACACCTATATGTGTGCTTGAGAAAGGTAGTCTTTATTCTGGGTCAACATGTATCTTATTAAAATTCAAGGGTTCCTTCTTGTAGAATGCTGAGGAAGGGTACTGTGGTATGAATAGCAATCTCTACTGTACCATCTGTCAGGCTAGATTTTATCACGTGGCAGCCAAAATGATTGCCAGGACTCCCCAGACCCACATCCTACCAGCTTAGAAACCCCAGTGAAAAAAGGCAATATTTTCTAATATCTCTTGTAGATCATTCCTGGGGGACCTAGGACTCTGAATAACCAAATTGAGTCACTTGTAATAGATGAAGTTGGGAACATGGAAATGTTGAGGAAGATAGACAAGTAAGGAAATTACCTCAATGAGGATTATAATTCCTACTGTGGCAGACTCTTCAAAGACAGTACAGTTCCAACGGTGGGAATGTTCAGGTTACAGAGTGTATTTTGTTTTGACCCGATCCTAGGATGTGAGGGGAAACTTGGGATGAGAACAAGCTGGCAAAGCTCTTAAGCATCAGATCTTGAAGTCACTGTGTGCCACGCCCAAGGAGTTGACTTTTTTTGCATACAGTGTAAATTCGTTGAGAATTTTTAAGTAGGGACTTGACGTGATTGAATGTTTTGTTGAGACTCCTCTCCGTGCAAAACGGAGGGGGCCAGACCAGTTAAAGGAAAGCAGATATAGTCCAGACTACTGCTGTGAGATGATGCAGCCCTCAGTGGGGGCAGTTGTTGTGGGCTTGATGAAGAAGGGACAGGTATAAGAAGGGTTAAAGAGACTGAGCTGGACCTATTACTGTATGTTTAGAGATGACGGAGCTGCGAAAGGAAGTATGAAAGGAGTATGAGAAAGGAAGGACGACAGGCTATTTCCTAAGTTTTCTGCTTCCATATCGTGTGAGAGTACAAGCCGAACTTCTATACCAAAGAGACCCTAAAATATAAGACAGAAACTGGTTTCTCTCCATTCAGTCCAGAAGTGAGCTGTTAAGTGTTGGCAGGATGTTTCTGGCTCAGTGAGGTTCTTCATGAACCCAGGTTCTCTCACTGTTTTCCGCCAGCTCCTAATGAGTTGTCTTCACCCTCATGGACAAAGCACACTCACCAGGATTATATCTATGTTGCAGCCTGCAGGGATGGGGAAAGAAAGGAAATGGAGAGCAAAAAATTCCTTTTTAAAGGACTTTTACACTACTTTTGCCATTTTTCCGCTGGGGAGAATTTAATCGTATCACCTCGTCCAGCTGCATGTTTGGGAAATATTGTCATTAGATGGGTAGTATGTGTCCAGCTAAAACTCAGGGTTTCTCTTACTAAACAGATTAATAAATGAATAGATTTTAATACAGATGTGCCCAGGCTTCTTGTATTCAAACGTAGATAATTCACAACAACATGCGAACTTTATCGCTCTGTTGGTCATTTCAGATCTCCCTAATCCTCCTTCTATAATAAATTCACAGCCAAAAGTTAAATTCCATATAATGCTGAATAATGATTTTTCACAAACAAATGCATCCCTGAGTGCCTTTAACACACACACACACACACACACACACACACACACACACACACACAAACACTTGTCATATCCTTGCCATTAAGTTCTGTCTCAGTCCAAGTATTCCTAGAAATGACAGAAATTAAGCCTCCAGAGTCAGGGTCCTCTCCCTAAGTGCCCAAGCTCTTTTCCAATCCTCTCTCCTCTGGGAACTCACCAGTGTAGCCCTCTTACTCATCTCCCACTCCAACGACTCTCCCACTATTACTAAAAAAGAGGAAAAAGAATGAGTTTGAGAATACAGGAGTCAGATCAGATTTGGAGACACCAGTGGATGCATGTGGTATCCCATGGCCAACCTCTGACCCCAGCTGCAACTAGGATGGACACTCCCAGGCCATGGTAATAGGCTACTTTACTTCGTTTTTCTGCCTCAGGGCTTGCTCTGAAGGATCCTGCAACCACAGGACAGGAGTTTGAGGGGACATTAATGCCCCCAGGGTAGTCCTTATGTGGCGGAGGCTGGGAATTGGTAGATACATGCCTCAGAATCCCAACTTTAAGAAAGGTCCAATTCTGAAATGCATTCTGTATAGATCATCAGAAGGTCCCCTGCTGAACTGAATCCCAGTCTCCCACAGCAGTGATCAACTCAGTAACACTTCTTCTCTGTGTCGCTTTCAGGGTATGGTCAACCATGTTGCACCACAGAAATTTGATTTGGCAGTTAGAAGGCCACTGGTGGTATTTTGCAAAGAAGTTTCAATCTGAAGCTTTGCTTGGAAGCAGAAGCCTGCCAAGAATGGATTAGAGGGCTTCCCTGGTGACGCAGTGGTTGAGAGTCTGCCTGCCAATGCAGGGGACACGGGTTCGAGCCCTGGTCTGGGAAGATCCCACAGGCCGCAGAGCAACTAGGCCCGTGAGCCACAATTACTGAGCCTGAGCGTCTGGAGCCTGTGCTCCGCAACAAGAGAGGCCGCGATAATGAGAGGCCCGCGCACCGCGATAAAGAGTGGCCCCCACTTGCCGCAACTAGAGAAAGCCCTCGCACAGAAACGAAGACCCAACACAGCCATAAATAAATAAATAAATAAATAATTTAAAAAAAAAAGAATGGATTAGAATGAGTGAGATGAAACTTTAATTAACCATGTGCCAAATACGGGTTTACCCCACCTCTAGAGTGCACAGGCAGATTCAAGCCTCACAGCCTTTCTTGTAACATGACAACAAAAAAATTCATGTTTTTATAAAAACTATGTTGCCAGAATGTTGCATCTGAATCTAATTAAGGCTTTAGAACAAAATTCCAGTTTACAGGAAAGACAATCGCCAGAAGGATGAGTTAATATCACCATGAAGATGCAATCAGCCAAATCCAGTCTGTGGGACATCCAACAGGACAGCTGACACAATGGCAACAGCAATTTATCTTCCCTCACATGGTGAGATGTAAGAAAGTAGAAACAGCAAGCATGGGCTATTCTTTGGAAGGGAATGAGTAGTACCTAGTCAGGAAGAGAACACCTAGGTTGTGTTTTTAGTTGCTGTAAGCCTTAAACACTTTACTAGGCTCAGGCAAAAAGCCATTATAAAGCCATTATGAAGGGCCTGGGCTTAGAAGCTCAGAGGAAGGGAGGAGTTGGACCAAAGCACAGGTGGCAGGATTATACTGGAACAGGTGCCAGGAACCTTCTTCCAAACTGGAGGAAGAAAGGGAGGCTTGTTGTAAATGGAGATGAGTTTCTAAGAATGGCTTTAGACGTCAGGTAGCTTATACCTCTAAGCTTAATTCTATCTTTAAATTAGGATGCAAGGTTTTCTGCTGAAAGAAAGGGAGCAGCATGGGAAGAGGCTTGAGGAAAGCGTGAGCTAACTGAGTGGTAAGCTTCAAGAGAGCGGAAGGGATGGGGTTATTTTTTCTCTCATAACACCAATCAAAGTGCCCTGAACAGAGCTGAAAAAAAAAATTTGTAGTACTAAATATATAGATACATTACTAAAATTTAAAAAATAATCCTTACATGGCTTGAATTTGTGTATATTGTTCTTGATCAGTAGCTGATTCTTGATTTTTTGTCACCTGGAATCATAGAATATGAGCCCATTTTTCTTATTTAAACCCAAAGAACTTTAAATATACCAAGGGTCATACTTCTAGTTGTTAGTAAAGCCAGAATTAGAACTGGGTTTCCTGTCTCTGAAATCAGGGTACTTTCTAGTATACCCTCTTGCCTCCCAAGTAGCATTAGTGACGAAGTTTATACCATTTTTTAAATGTGCACACCATCCAAACAGAGGACTTTGAAAGTAAAATCACTGTTGTTCTGCTTGAGATTTCTTTGGTCCTTTAGTCTTGTTCTGATGCACCTTAGGGCACTGAGTCTGGAATTTCTGCACACTTTACCAAGAACTCTGAATAAAGAGAGGCCCAGACCTGAAGCAAAGTCATCTTAGCACAATTGAGAAAGGAAATGAAAACTGGCTTTAATTCAAAATAAAACCCCAGAAAACCTCCAGTGATCAAATTAAAAGTTTTTAGATATTAAAAAATATGGTATTATTTTTAGTATTATGCTTGTATTTTAAATAGTATATTTAGTATTTATACTATTTATATTTTTACTTAGTGTTATATTTTGAACATTTCAGTTCAGATACAGTAATCTCAATCAGAGCATTGAGTTAATTTAATAAATATCAAATTCTTCTTATATTTAAATTCACAGTTGTGATATTAAATATATCAAGGTAATAATAAGGTATACTTTCTCAAATACTACCTCTGTTCTGTGTACTCATGGAATACCAGTTGAATGAATGCTTGAGGAACAATAAAATAGTCTCCAAATTTGAATCATTTTGAATGGTACTGTACTACTAATTTAAAGACAGGCTCTGTCATATTTTACTTCAAAATGCAATCTAAATTTATCAAAGGTACACATTTATTATCGTGAAGTTTTGTATTATAGCTGAAGTCAACCTCAAAGTTATATGCTATAATGCTTGAGATCTCTGAAATGTCAAGGATTCTTAATGTAGTCAGTTCCTGACTTACTAGGAACTCAGGTTCTTAATTTTTCCCATGTTGGCATCTGCTGGCTCTGTTTGTGAATGTTCAAGAGAAGAGAAAGGATGGAGAACTGGAATCAGCCAACTGTATTGCTTATCAGTACTCAGAAGATCTGGAGAAAGGTGAGGCCTAGCCTAGTGTTTAAATAAGATCTCTGTAAGATAGGAGTCCTATTCATTTTTATGCATGTGGTTATCCAGTTTTCCCAGCACCATTTGTTGAAGAGACTCTCCTTCCCCCATTGAGTGTTCTTGGATCCCTTGTCAAATATTGATAGTTGATTATATGCACGGGGATTTGTTTCTGGGCTCTCTATTCGGTTCTATTGACCTATAAGTCTGTTTTCTTTCTTCCAGTTTTATTGAGATATATTTGACATACAGCACTGTATAAATTTAAGGTGTACAGCATAATGATTTGACTTACATATATCATGAAATGATTATCACAATAAGTTTAATGAACATCCATTATCTCATATAGGTACAAAATTAAAGAAATAGAAAAAAATTTTTCCTTGTGATGAGCACTCTAAGAATTTACTCTCAACATTTTTCAAATGTAACATTACAGCAGCGTTAATTTTTTTTAAATTTTTATTGGAGTGTAATTGATTTACAATGTTGTGTTACTTTCTGCTGAATAACAAAGTAACTCAGTTATACATATACATATATCCACTCTTTTTTAGATTCTTTTCAGTATAGGTCATTATGGAGTATTGAGTAGAGTTCCCTGCGCTCTACAGTAGGTCCTTATTAATTATCTATTTTATATACAGTAGTATGTATATGTCGATCCCAATCTCCCATTTATCCCTCCCCCCCTTCCCCCTTGGTTACCATAAGATTGTTTTCTACATCTTTAACTCTACTTCTGTTTTGTAAATAAGTTCATTTGTACCATTTTTTTAGATTCTACATATAAGCGATATCATGCGATATTTGTCCTTCTCTGCCTGACTTACTTCACTCAGTATGACAATCTTCTAGGTACATCCATGTTGCTACAAATGGTATTATTTAGTTCTTTTTTATGGATGAGTAATATTCCATTGTATATATGTACCACATCTTCTTTATCCATTCCTCTGTGGATTGACATTTTTTTAATTAATTACAAAAAATTTTTTAAATTTATTTCTGGCTGCGTTGGGTCTTTGCTGCTACTCTCGGGCTTTCTCTAGTTGCGGCGAGTGGGGGCCACTCCTCATTACGGTGCGCAGGCTTCTCATTGCAGTGGCTTCTCTTGTTGTGGAGCATGGGCTCTTGGTGCGTGGGCTTCAGTAGTTGTAGCACACGAGCTCAGTAGTTGTGGCTCGCAGGCTCTAGAGCACAGGATCAGCAGTTGTAGTGCACAGGCTTAGTTGCTCCGTGGCATGTGGGATCTTCCCGGACCAGGGCTCAAACCCGGGGCCCTTGCATTGGCAGGCGGATTCTTAACCACTGCGCCACCAGAGAAGCCCTCGATTGACATTTCGGTTGCTTCCATGTCCTAGTTATTGTAAATAGTGCTGCAATGAACAATGGGGTGCATGTATCCTTTCAAATTATGGTTTTCTCTGGGTGTATGCCCAGGAGTGGGATTGCTGGATCGTATGGTAGCTGTATTTTTAGTTTTTTAAGGAACCTCCATACTGTGCTCCATAGTGGCTGTACCAATTTACATTCCCACCAACAGTGTAGGAGGGTTGCCTTTTCTCCACACCATCTCCAGCATTTATTGTTCATAGATTTTTTGATGATGGCCATTCTCATTGGTGTGAGGTGATACCTCGTTGTAGTTTTGATTTGCATTTCTTGAATAATTAGTGATGTTGAGCATCTTTTCATGTTCTTCTTGGCCATCTGTATGTCTTCTGTGTAGAAATGTTTATTTAGATCTTCTGCCCATTTTTTGATTGGGTTGTTTGTTTTTTTGATATTGAGCTGCATGAGCTGTTTGTATATTTTGGAGATTAATCCCTTGTCCGTTGCTTCATTTGCAAATATTTTCTCCCATTCTGAGGGTTGTCTTTTCATCTTGTTTATGGTTCCCTTTGCTGCACCAAAGCTTTTAAGTTTCATTAGGTCCCATTTCTTTATTTTTGTTTTTATTTTCATTACTCTAGAAGGTGGGTCGAAAAAGATCTTGCTATTATTTATGTCAAAGAGTGTTCTGCCTATGTTTTCCTCTAAGAGTTTTATAGTGTCTGTTCTTAAATTTAGGACTTTAATCCATATTGAGTTTATCTTTGTGTATGGTGTTAGGGAGTGTTCTAATTTCATTCTTTTACATGTAGCTGTCCAGTTTTCCCAGCACCACTTATTAAAGAGGCTGTCTTTTCTCCACTGTATATTCTTGCCTCCTTTATCAAAGATAAGGAGACCATATGTGTGTGGGTTTGCCTCTGGGCTTTCTATCCTGTTCCATTGATCTGTAGTTTTGTTTTTGTGCCAGTACCATACTGTCTTGATTACTGTAACTTTGTAGTGTAGTCTGAAGTCAGGGAGCCTTATTCCTCCAGCTCCGTTTTTCTTTCTTAAGATTGCTTTGGCTATTCGGGGTCTTTTGTGTTTCCATACAAATTGTAAAATTTCTTGTTCTAGTTCTGTGAAAAATGCCTTTGGTAATTTGATAGGGATTGCATTGAATCTGTAGATTGCTTTGGGTAGTATAGTCATTTTCTCAATATTGATTCTTCCAATCCAGCAGCATGGTATATCTCTCCATCTGTTTATGTTATCTTTGATTTCTTTTATCAGTGTTTTATAGTTTTCTGAGTACAGGTGTTTGCCTCCTTAGGTAGGTTTATTCCTAGGTATTTTATTCTTTTTGTTGTGATAGTAAATGGGAGTGTTTCCTTAATTTCTCTTTCTGATCTTTCATTGTTAGTGTATAGGAATACAAGAGATTTCTGTGCATTAATTTTGTATCCTGCAACTTTACCAAATTCATTGATTAGTTCTAGTAGTTTTCTGGTGTCATTTTTAGGATTTTCTACATATAGTATCATGTCATCAGCAAACAGTGACAATTTTACTTCTTTTCCAATTTGGATTCCTTTTATTTCTTTTTCTTCTCTGATTGCTGTGGCTAGGACTTCCAAAACTATGTTGAATAATAGTGGTGAGAGTGGACATCCTTGTCTTGTTCCTGATCTTAGAGGAAATGCTTTCAGTTTTTCACCGTTGAGAATGATGTTTGCTGTGGGTTTGTCGTATGTGGCTTTTTTTATGTTGAGGTAGGTTCCCTCTGTGCCCACTTTCTGGAGAGTTTTTATCATAGATGGGTGTTGAATTTTGTCAAAAGCTTTTTCTGCATATATTGAGATGATCATATGGTTTTTATTCTTTAATTTGTTAATATGGTGTATCACATTGATTGATGTGCGTATATTGAAGAATCCTTGCATCCCTGGGATAAATCCCACTTGATCATGGTGTATGATCTTTTTAATGTGTTGTTGGATTCTGTTTGCTAGTATTTTGTTGAGGATTTTTGTGTCTATGTTTATCAGTGATATTGGTCTATAAAATTTTCTTTTCTTCTGATATCCTTGTCTGGTTTTGGTATCAGGGTGACAGTGGCCTTGTAGAAAGAGTTTGGGAGTGTTCCTCCCTCTGCAATTTTTTGGAAGAGATTGAGAAGGATAGGTGTTAACTCTTCTCTTAATGTTTGATAGAATTCACCTGTGAAGCCATCTGGTCCTGGACTTTTGTTTGTTGGAAGATTTTTAATTACAGTTTAAATTTCATTACCTGTGATTGGTCTGTTTATATTTTCTAATTCTTCCTGTTTCAACCTGGGAAAGTTGTACCTTTCCAAAAATTTGTCCATTTCTTCCAGGGTGTCCATTTTATTGGCATATAGTTGCTTGTAGTAGTGTCTTATGATCTTTTGTATTTCTTCAGTGTCAGTTGTAATCTCCTCTTTTTCATTTCTAATTTTATTGATTTGAGTCCTCTCCCTTTTTTTCTTGATGAGTCTGGCTAAAGGTTTATCAATTTTGTTTATCTTCTCAAAGAACCAACTTTTAGTTTTATTGATCTTTGCTATTGTTTCATTTGTTTCTATTTCATTTATTTCTGCTCTGATCTTTATGATTTCTTTCCTTCTACTAACTTAGGGTTTTTGTTGCTGTTGTTCTTCTTCTTTCTCTAGTTGCTTTAGGTGTAAGGTTAGATTGTTTATTTGAGATTTTTCTTGTTTCTTGAGGTGAGTTTGAATTGCTTTGAACTTCCCTCTTAGAACTGCTTTTGCTGCATCCCATAGGTTATGGATCATCATGTTTTCATTGTCATTTGTTTCTAGGTATTTTTTAATTTCTTCTTTGATTTCTTTCAGTGATCTCTTGGTTATTTAACAGCGCAGTGTTTAGCCTCCATGTATTTGTGTTTTTACAGTTTTATCCTGTAATTGATTTCTAATCTCATAGCATTGTGGTAGGAAAAGATGCTTGATACAATTTTAGTTTTCTTAAATTTTCCAAGGCTTGATTTGACCCAAGATGTGATCTATTCTGGAGAACATTCTGTGTGCACTTGAGAAGAAAGTGTATTCTTCCATTTTTGTGTGGAATGTCCTAAAAATAGCAATTAAGTCTATCTGGTCTGTTGTGTCATTTAAAGCTTGTGTTTCCTTATTTATTTTTTGTCTGGATGATCTGTCTATTGGTATAAGCGGGGTGTGAAAGTCCCCCCCTATTACTGTGTTACTGTCAATTTCCCCTTTTATGGCTGTTAGCATTTGCCTTGGGTATTGAGGTGCTCCTATGTTGGGTGCATAAATATTCATAATTGTTATGTTTTATTCTTGGATTGATCCCTTGATCATTATGTAGTGTCCTTCCTTATCTCTTGTAACAGTCTTTATTTTAAAGTCTATTTTATCTGATATGAGTATTGGTACTCCAGCTTTCTTGTGATTTCCATTTGCACGGAATCTCTTTTTCCATCCCCTCACTTTCAGTCTGTATGTTTCTGTAGGTCTAAAGAGGGTTTATTGTAGACAGCATATATAAAGGTCTTGTTGTTGTTTTTTTTCCCCAAGTAACTACTTTATTTATTAATTTATTTTTTGTAAATTTATTTATTTCACTTATTTATTTTATTTTTGGCTGTGTTGGGTCTTTGTTGCTGCACACGGCCTTTCTCTAGCTGCGGCGAGTGGGGGCTACTCTTCCTTGCGGTGTGCGGGCTTCTCATTGTGGTGGCTTCTCTTGTTGTGGAGCACAGGTTCTAGGTGAAGGGGCTTGTGTAGTTGTGGTTTGTGGGCTCAGTAGTTGTGGCTCACGGGCTCTAGAGCGCAGGCTCAGTAGTTGTGGTGCACAGGCTTAGTTGCTCTGCAGCATGTGGGATCTTCCTGGACCAGGGCTCGAACCCATGTCCCCTGCATTGGCAGGTAGATTCTTAACCACTGTGCCACCGGGGAAGTCCCAAGGGTCTTGTTTTTTGTATCCATTCAGCCAGTCTCCGTCTTTTGGTTGGAGCATTTAATCCATTTACATTCGAGGTGATTATTGAAATGTATGTTCCTATTACCATTTTCTTGTTTTGTGTTTGTGGGTCTTTTTCTTCTCTTGTGTTTCCCATCTAGAGAAGTTCCTTTAGCATTTTTCATAAAGCTGGTTTCATGGTGCTGAATTCTCATAGCTTTTGCTTGTCTGTAAAGCTTTTGATTTCTTCATTGAATATGAATGAGATCCTTGCTGGGTAGAGTAATCTTGGCTGTAGGTTATTCCCTTTCATCACTTTAAATATGTCCTGCCACTCCCTTCTGGCCTGCAGAGTTTCTGCTGAAAAATCTGCTGTTAACCTATGGGGATTCCCTTGTATGTTATTTGTTGCTTTTCCCTTGCTGCTTTCAGTATTTTTTCTTTGTATTTAATTTTTGATAGTTTGATTACTATGTGTTTCGACGTGTTTCTCTTTGTGTTTATCCTGTATGGGACTCTCTGCACTTCGTGGACTTGATTGACTATTTCCTTTCCCATATTAGGGAAGTTTTTGACTATAATCTATTCAAATATTTTCTCAGACCCTTTTTTTCTCTTCTTCTGGGCCCCCTATAATTCAAATGTTGGTGTGTTTTATGTTGTCCCAGAGGTCCCTGAGACTGTCCTCAATTCTTTTCATTCTTTTTTCTTTATTCTGCTCCCTGGCAGTTATTTCCACCATTTTATCTTCCAGCTCACTTATCCGTTCTTCTTCCTCAGTTATTCTGCTATTGATTCCTTCTAGAGTGTCTTTAATTTCAGTTATTGTGTTGTTCATCACTGTTTGGTTGCTCTTTAGTTCTTCTAGGTCCTTGTTAAACATTTCTTGTATTTTCTCAATCCATGCTTCCATTCTGTTTCTGAGATTTTGGATCATCTTTACTATCATTACTCTGAATTCTTTTTCAGGGAGGTTGCCTATTTCCTCTTTATTTATTTGGTCTTCTAGGTTTTTACCTTGCTCCTTCATCTGTAACATATTTTTTTGTCATTTCATTTTTTTCTTTTTTTTGATGGGTGGGGCTGTGTTCCTGTCTTACTGGTTGTTTGGCCTGAGGCGTCCAGCACTGGAGTTTGCAGGCAGTTGGGTAGAGCCGGGTCTTGGTGCTGAGATAAGGACCTCCGGGGAACCTCTCTCCCATTAATATTCTCTGGGGTCTGAGGTTCTCTGTTAGTCCAGCGGTTTGGACTCAGCACGTCCACCACAGGTGGTCAGGCCTGACCTCCGGCCTGGGAACCAAGATCCTGCAAGCCACTTGGTGCAGCCAAAAAAAAGAAAGAAAGAAAGGAGCAGTACAATAACAAAGAATAAGAAACAAAACAAAATTAGAAAGATAAAAAATATATTAGGAAAAATAAAAATATAATTGAAACAAATGCAACAACATAAAAGAAAACCACAACAGAAAAAATAAAAAAGAAGAAAAATAAATAAATTAAAAAAAAAATGGGGGAACAAGCCAAAAGGAGCAGAACAATAACATAGTCTAAAGAATAAAATAAAATTAGAGTGGGCTTCCCTGTTGGCGCAGTGGTTAAGAATACGCCTGCCAATGCAGGGGACACGGCTTCCAGCCCTGGTCTGGGAAGATCACATATGCCACAGAGTGACTAAGCCTGTGCACCACAGCTACTGAGCTTGAGGTCTAGAGCCTGTGAGTCACAACTACTGAGCCCGTGTGCTGCAACTACTGAAGCCCATGTGCCCTGGAGCCCATGCTCTGCAACAAGAGAGACCACCACGATGTGAGGCCCGCACACCGCAGCAAGGAGTGGCCCCTGCTCGCCACAAATGGAGAGAGCCCATGCACAGCAATGAAAACCCGACGCAGCCAAAAATTAATTAATTAATTAAATATAATAAATAAATTTTTAAAAATAAAATAAATAAAATTAGAAAAATAAAATGTATATTAGAAAAAATTAAAAAACAAATGAATCAACAGCAACAAGGTAAAATAGAACTCTGACCTAAAAGAAGAAGAATAAAAAAAGGTCCTGGCTATGGGGGAGTGAGCTTAGGTGGGGGTTTTAACTTAGGCAGGGGCAGGCTTTAGGGTGGGGTGGCCTTATGACCCCCACAGCTGGAAAAGGCCTTTGGGGAGGGACCTAGGTGGGGTGACGTTCAACGTGGGGCGAGGCCTCTGCTTAGGACCTGCGTGGAAGTGGAGAGGCTTAGCGCCTGCAAGGAAGGGGAGAGGCATGCCATTTCTCAATAAGGAGACAACCTGTCAAAATTATGCATAAATAAAACCAGAACTAGAGGATCTCAGTCATTTACAGCCATTAATTTCTTCTCTCTTTTTTATAAAAGCCTGAGGGAAGAGGCAAGTGACAAGCAGTTCACACACAAAGACATGGGTGTTCTCGGGACTCCTGCCAACTCTACAGGATCTAAAGTAGTCGTTTGACAACTCAGCAAGGAATGGGTTTCAGGCCCTGAGGAAAAAGAGCACGACGAGCACATCAGAGGAATGGGTTCCCTGCCTCCAGCTGGGGCCCCAGCTAATCCTGCGGTCTTCCCAAACAGGCAGCTCTGCTTTGAGGGCAGCCAACTAATGCTTGACAAAAGCCAGCTGGAGGGACTTCCCTGGTGGTGCAGTGGTTAAGAATCTGCCTGCCAGGACTTCCCTGGTGGCTCAGTGGTTAAGAATCCACCTGCCAGGACTTCCCTGGTGGTGCAGTGGTTAAGAATCTGCCTGCCAATGCAGGGAACATGGGTTTGAGCCCTGGCCCGGGAAGATCCCATGTGCTGCGGAGCAACTAAGCCCATGTGCCACAACTACTGAACCAGCTCTCTAGAGCCTGTGAGCCACAACTACTGAGCCCACATGCCACAACTACTGAAGCCTGCATGCCTAGAGCCCATGCTCTGCAACAAGAGAAGCTACCACAATGAGGAGCCTGTGCACCACAATGAAGAGCAGCCCCCATTTGCTGCAACTAGAGAAAGCCTGCACGTAGCAATGAAGACCCAATGCAGCCAAAAATAAAAATAAATTAATTAATTTTTAAAAAAAGAAAAAAAAAAGAATGAAGTTGGGCCCTTTCCTTACACCATATACAAAATGATTCTTGGAAGAAATAGTGACTATTTATAGGCATACCTCCGAGTTATTGTAGGTTCAGTTCCAGACCACTGCAATAAAGTGAATATCATAATAAAGCGAGTCACACGAATTACAAAAGAAAAAAGAAAAAAAGAATTCTCCTGCCAGCACCGGGGACATGGGTTTGATCCCTGGTCCGGGAAGATGCCACATGCTGCAGAGCGGCTGGTTCTGTGTGCCACAACTGAGCCTGCGCTCTAGAGCCCGTGAGCCACAACTCCTGAGCCCGCATGCTGCAACTACTGAAGCCCACGCCCCTAGAGCCCGTGCTTGCAACAAGAGGAGCCACCACAATGAGAAGCTCGCACAATGCAGTGAAGAATAGCCCCCCGCTTGCCTCAACTAGAGAGAAGCCCACGCAGCCCACGCACAGCAACAAAGACCTAACACAGACATAAATAAATAAATAAATTTTTTAAAAAACAAACAATGGGGGGCCTCTGGAGTGTGAAGTTCCGGAGTTTGGAGGTAAGGCCCTGGGTGAGGGTGTGTGGGTGGGGTTTAGGCCCAGCGCCTTGGAGGGGGTCTCAGAAGGGGTCTCCGAGTGTAGAGGTGGGGCCCTGGCAGGGGGTGTAGGGGCGGGGCTTGGGCTCTGCCTGGCAGGAGGGAGGCTCCAAGGGCAGAGGATTAGGCCTATGAGCCCAACAGGCTCCCCAGTGCCTAAGTGGACAATGAAAGTGCTGGCCCTGTTCCCTTCCGTTCCTTTGCTCCCCTCTGCCACCATCTCCCCCAGGGTCTCCCCCATCGCTGCTGGACCCCTAACCGTGGGTGGGTCCCGCTGGCTGTAGGAACTCCTCCCATCCCCCAACCGCCCCTCAGGGGTGCCGGTCCTGGAGGTCTGGCCTTTATTTTTGCTCCCCCTTCCCTCCCTCCCTCCCACTCCCTCAGGACCTGCACAGCTGGAGGGGGCCTTGGTGGGCAGAGGATCAGGCCCAGGATCTCAGCAGGCTCCTGGGGGGCCCAAGTGGGCAGGGGAAACACTGGCCACGCTCCCTTTTGATCCCCTGCCCTCCCCGTGTTCCCCAATTTCCCCCTCTGGGCATGGGATCCCTTCCTCTCCCCCAGCCTCCCCTCAGGGGCACCAGTCCCGTCCCGCCTCCACTTCTCCTCCCCCTTCACTCCCCCCGACGCCGCACATCCTACCCAGTCACTGGGGGTTCCTCCTGTCCTCTTAGGTGTCCGTGGTCCCCCACCAGTGCCTGGTAGGTGCCCCAGTGCAGACACGCGGATTCTGCGTCCTCCTAGTCTGCCATCTTGACTCCACCCCCTCAAAATAAAGCAAGTCACACGAATTTTAAAAAAAGAAAAAGAAAAAGAAAAGAATCCGCCTGCCAGTGCAGGGGACATGTTCTGGCCTGCAGAGTTTCTGCTGAAAAATCAGCTGATAACCTTATGGGGATTCCCTTCTTTGTTATTTGTGGCTTTTCCCTTGCTGCTTTTAATATTTGTTCTTTGTATTCAATTTTTGATAGTTTGATTATTATGTGTTTTGGTGTGTTTCTCCTTGAGTTTATCCTGTATGGGACTCTCTGTGCTTCCTGGACTTGGGTGGCTATTTCCTTTCCCATGTTAGGGAAGTTTTTGACTGTAATCTCTTCAAATGTTTTCTCAGACCCTTTCTCTTTCTCTTCTTCTTCTGGGACCCCTATAATTCGAATGTTGGTGCATTTAATGTTGTCCCAGAGGTCTCTGAGACTGTCCTCAATTCTTTTCATTCTTTTTTCTTTATTCTGCTCCCTGGCAGTTATTTCTACCATTCTATCTTCCAGCTCACTTATTCATTCGTCTGCTTCAGTTATTCTGCTATTGATTCCTTCTAGTGTATTTTTCATTTCAGTTATTGTGTTGTTCATCATGGTTTGTTTGTTCTTTAGTTCTTCTAGGTCCTTGTTAAACACTTCTTGTATTTTCTCAATCCATGCCTTCATTCTATTTCCAAGATTTTAGATCATCTTTACTATCATTACTCTGAATTCTTTTTCAGGTAGGTTGCCTATTTCCTCTTCATTTATTTGGTCTTGTAGGTTTTTACCTCGCTCCTTTGTCTGTAACATATTTTTTGTTGCCTCATTTTTTTTTCTTTGAGGACTGGGGCTGTGTTCCTGTCTTACTGGTTGTTTGGCCTGAGGCATCCAGCACTGGAGTTTGCAGGCAGTTGGGTAGAGCTGGGTCTTGGAGCCGAGATAAGGACCTCTGGGGGACCTTACTCCGATTAATATTCCCTGGGTTCTGAGGTTCTCTGTTAGTCCAGTGGTTTGGACTCAGTGCTCCCACCACAGGAGCTCAGGACTGACCCCCAGCTTGGGAACCAAGATTCTGCAAGCTGCACGGCACAGCAAAAAAAAAAAAGAGCAGAACAATAACAAAGAATAAAAAATAAAATAAAATTAGAAAAGTAAAAAACACACTTAAAAAATTAAAATGTAAATGAAACAACAACAACAAGGCAAAACAGAACCACAACAGCAAAAAAATAAGGGTGGGGGGGCCGGAAAAGGTCTTGGCTTAGGCAGGAGCAGGGCTTAGGTGGAGCGGGGCCTGAAGGGGCCTCGGAGGGTGGAGGTTCAGGCCTGTGGGACCCCAGCAGGCTCCCTGGGGCCTGAATGTGAGGGGGAAATGCTGGCTGCATTCCCTTCTGATACTCCGATCCCCCCAGAGGTCTCTCCCTGTCCCCGCTGATTCCCTCACCATGAATGGGCCCCTCCGAGTGTGGGAACCCCTCTTCTCCCCCAGCCACCCCTCAGGGGCACCAGTCCCCTCCCGCCTCCACTTGTCCTCCCCTCTCCCTCCCCCACCATGTCCTACCTGGTTGCACGGGGGTTCCTCCCATCCCCTTAGGTGTCCAAGGTCCCCCACCAGTGCCTGGTTGGTGCCTTATCTGTGAGGAGACATGAACTCTGCATCCTCCTATTCTACTATCTTGACTCTGCCCCCCGTATTTTCTTTTCTTTTTTTTTTCTTTGCCTCGAGGCGGGCACGATCTTAATTCCCCAACCAGGGATCAAACCCATGCCCCCTGTAGTGGAAGCCTGGAATCTTAACCACTGGACCACCAGGGAAGTCCCAACAATACTGTATTTTAAACTTCAAAGTTGCTAAGAGACTCAATCTTAATTGTTCTTACCACAAAAAAGAAATGATAATTATGGGATATGATAGGAGTGTTAGCTAACACTACGGTGGTAATCATATGGCGCTATGTAAATATATCGCATCAACTATTTGTATACCTTAAACTTACACAATGTTATATGTCAATTATATCTTAAAACATAATAATAAAATGCTTCATTGGAAGAAATAGTGATATTATGCTGCATATGCAGGAGTAACTGTGGGGGCCAGAATAGGACAAAGTTCATCCTATTTTTAATGTTCCACATTCTATTTTTTTTGTCCAAAATGGACACTCATTTGATAATGTCATTTTGAAGAGCTATCACAGAGCATTCCATAGACTCTTCGCAGAGACGTGTTTTTGGCTAAAGGTACTAAATTTGGTCAGCACTGGGAGCAGGCATTCTTGAAGGCCAATATTTGTTTTTATTTTCATTTGTGACCTTTCTATACCTGAAAGGTATAGAGGTCACCTTCCCCTCCTCCAGTAAAATAAGAATAAATTTTAGAAAGAATAGTTAATTAAATAAAATAAGATCTGTGGAGTCCAAGCTTCCATGGATGTCACTTTTTTTTTTGAGGGGTACACCTTAGTTCCCTGACCAGGGATCAAACCCACACCCTCAGGAGTGAAAGCACAGAGTCCTAACCACTGGACCACCAGGGAATTCCCTACCCATAGCCTTTCATAAATGAGGTAACTGTTAGTGTCTTTTTGATTAACACATACTAATAATATCTCTAAAACAAGAATTCCTCTAAATATGTAATTCCTCTAAATTCTTCTAAGTATGTATATTCCTCAAATCTTATAGTAGATACAACATTTAAAAAATCAAGATAGGTTGTATCCATTTTGCCTTGAATGTAAGTCTGACAAAATTATGTTAAATTCTTTGGAATAGCATACTGGAGACATGTTTTATGAGCAGTACCTTGAAATTTTTTTTCAGAATAGATAAGATTTTGGACACCAGAATCCCCAATTTTTATTTATAGTAATATGAAGGATAAGGAATATGCTGTATTCACTTTTAACTAAGTTCCAGCACATCCAGAGAACCTCGATGAATCTTTGTCTTGTTTGGCTTATCCTAGGATTATTCATATCTATAATTTTTGAAACACCAATGAGACTACAATTTGATTTTTAAAAAATACCAGAAATACCGTGTGCCATATTCTTTTTTTTTGCTTTAATTTTTTTTTAATTTTGAGATAATTGTACATTCATATGCAGTTGTAAGTAATAATAGAGATCTCATGAACTCTTCACCTAGTGTCCCCCAGTGGTAACATCTTGTTTACTTCTAGTCACAACCAAGAAATTAACATTGATACAAACCAGTTACATTCATATATTACCACTGTAAGCCGAAGGGCAAGGGATCCCTGGAGAAAGAGAACCAGGCATGGCTTTTTTCACAGAAGAGAGGTTATTTTTGGCTTAAACCATCTTGTGATCTAAGCCTGGCCACAATGTTTGCCCTTGAACAGGTCTCAGTAATTAATGATCTTAAGGCGACAAAAGGATGCAGAAACAAATGACTGTTATTAGGCAAGAGAAGTAACAATAGCAAAGATAATATATCTGTTGTGAAGACTCCCAGTTCTGTTTCAATGGTAAAGATTAGCCTGGGGAGCTACTCTGGTGGCGCAGTGGTTAAGGATCCGCCTACCAATTCAGGGGACACGGGTTCAAGCCCTGGTCCGGGAAGATCCCATATGCCCCGGAGCAACTAAGCCTGTGCGCCACAACTACTGAGCTGCACTCTAGAGCCCACGAGCCACAACTACTGAAGCCCGCGCACCTAGAGCCCGTGCTCCGCAACAAGAGAAGCCATCACAATGAGAAGCCTGTGCACCGCAATGAAGAGTAGCCCCCGCTCGCTGCAACTAGAGAAAGCCCCCGCGCAGCAACAAAGATCCAACTCAGCCAAAAATAAATAAATAAATAAGTTAATTTAAAAAAAAATTTTAGCCTGAAGTGCTCAAGCACCAGATCAACTGGAACCTAAGGGATGATGATGGTGACCTTTTCTGAACCTCAACTAAACTTCAATCAAGTAAAACCTGTTGACTGCCCAAGTCCCTTCATGAATATGCATGTACCCCTAGCTTAAAAATTCCCCAATTTTGGGACTTCCCTGGTGGCACCATGGTTAAGAATCCACCTGCCAATGCAGGGGACATGGGTTCAAGCCCTGGTCCAGGAAGATCCCATGTGCCATGGAGCAGCTAAGCCCATGAGCCACAACTACTGAGCCTGTGCTGTAGAGCCCACAAGCCACAACTACTGAGCCCACGCACCGCAACTACTGAAGCCCACACACCTAGAGCCTGTGCTCCACAACAAGAGAAGCCACCACAATGAGAAGCCTGCACACTGCAACAAAGAGTAGTCCCTGCTTGCTGCAACTAAAGAAGGCCTGCGTGCAGCAACAAAGACCCAACGCAGCCAAAAATAAATAAATTTATTTAGTTTTTAAAAATTCCCCAATTTTGCTGTTCAGGGAGACACTGCTTTGGGAAGGATCCCCGGAATTCTCCTTACTTGCTGCAAGTAATAATAAATCCTTCCTTCTGATGCCAAAAACTCAGCCTCTGTGCCCGGGTGCCAAATTGAATCTCAGAGACAGAGTTCTGGGTGAAGTAGAAAAGAAGAGCTTTATTGATTTGCCAAGCAAAGGGGGACACAGCAGACTCGTGCCCTCAAAACCGTGTGTCCCAACCCCGGGGGGATTTAGTGAGGAGTTTTATAGCTATGGTTCAAGGTTGGGGGTGTGAGTGGCTGATAAGGATCAGAGTGTGTGCAGGGCCTGCATTCCTTGAATCTGGCCTCAGGTGGTCTCCTGATGAGTTTCTGTGGTTCTCAAGGTTAACAAGCTCTGATCTTCTCTCTGGAATGAAGACTGCTTCATCAAGTATCATAGTTAACATCTTCCATTTGCTCGGGGTTTTAGTTCTGCAGAAGAGCTCAAAGATATTGTTACATGTATCCCTTGAGGCAGAACCAGGATCCTGTCCCAAGGCTGCACTATTGTTCCTAGACTGCTCCTCCCTTTTCTCTGTATCCCCTCCCTTCCCTGATTAGCAACTATTTGAATCTGCCCTTTGGAAATCAGGGAAGGTCATGGAAGCTGAAGCCTATTCCCTACAAAGAAGAAATGGGGACACAGAAAGGTTTCTGGACCCAGGAGCCCCACAAGGTCCTGCTTGGTTTCATTTCTCCTCATCTTTGGCCTGGTTGTGTCTTTTGGCTTGACAAACACCAAGAGGTCAACCCAGTTTTCAGGTAGCACCACTTTTTTTTTTTAATTACTTAATTAATTAATAAATTTTTGGCTGTGTTGGGTCTTCGCTTCTGCACAAGGGCTTTCTCCAGTTGCGGCAAGCAGAGGCCACCCTTCATCGTGGTGCGCGGACCTCTCACTATCGCGGCCTCTCTTGTTGCGGAGCACAGGCTCCAGACGCGCAGGCTCAGCAGTCGTGGCTCATGGGCCTAGTTGCTCCGCGGCATGTGGGATCTTCCCAGACCAGGGCTCGAACCCGTGTCCCCCACACTGGCAGGCAGATTCTCGACCACTGCGCCACCAGGTAAGCCCAAGCACCACTTTTATATGCATACATTTGTGTCTGTATATTTAATTCCATGAAATTAGAGCACCAGTACAACTAAAGTATAAACAGTTTTATCACAAATATCCCTTGTGCTGTGCTTTTATAACCACAGCCTTTTCCCTCCTCACTTCCCTAACCTTTTCCACCCAGAGTCTGTAATCCATCTCTGTAATTTTTTTTAACTTAAAGAATGTTAGATAAATGGTATCATATAGTATGTAAACTTTTGAGGTCTTTTTTTTTTTTCCACTCAGCATAATTCTCTTGAGATTTATCCGAGTTATCTTGTGTATCCGTGATTCACTTCAGGGTGTAGACATTCCAGATGGTTCAGTAACAACCCCCTCCCCACCCAAAAATCTGCTTCTCCATCAAAGCAATGAGAACACTAGCAAAAACTCTCAAAATAAACTTATTAGAACTCTGGAAATCAAAGGCTTGAAACATTCCAAGAAGTGTTTATTCAAGAAAAACAACTGGATATTGGTAAGAACAGTAAGCCTTGTGATGTTTTACCATACCCTCAACCCATCCCCCTGTTGGCTGAAGAAAAATGCACAACCTCAAAGTTATGAGTTAAGTTTTATTTGGGAATCTTACTGAGGACTCTAGACTGGGAGACAGTCTCAGAGAGCTCTGAGGAACTGCTCCAAAGAGGTAAGGAAGGAGCCAGGATATATAGCAGGTTTTTTTGCTGGAAAAAACATGTAGTTGAACATCAAAAGATTACAGCTAATCAGAAAAAACATATCTCAAGTTAATGATTTTAGTGTTTTGCTCTGTATGGGAAGATGCAAGAATCTGGGTTCATTGAAATTATTCCTTAGAATAATTTTTATTCTAAGGTAAAATAATAATTATTTTAAATAATTAATAAAAATAATCATTAATAAAATAATTATTTAAAATTAATAATATTATTAATATAATATTAATTGTATTAATATTATATTAATATGATTGATATAATATTATTGCATTTTCATACAGATGAATCCTCTAATATAACACATTTAATGACCCACGTGAAAAATCATATTTCTGCCTTAAGTGATCCTCTTCCTAGTCTTGGGGATCTTTTAGGGAGCTGGTTTAGTTCATGAAGCTCATGGTGTAAATCCCTACTTATGACTTTATTACTGTTACTAGCTATATTACTTACTTATATCCTGTTTTATAAGATTGTTGCCCCTTGCATTACCCAGTATATAACTAGGCCCCTGACAAAATTAATGATGGCTAAACATTTTGAGGCAATTGATCACATATTTAAGTATATAGAATAATTGTAATAGTGCAACTCTAGATATGGAAGAAACAACAAGGGAAAC
The DNA here is from genome assembly GCF_965194825.1 of Balaenoptera physalus. Classification (NCBI taxonomy): domain Eukaryota; kingdom Metazoa; phylum Chordata; class Mammalia; order Artiodactyla; family Balaenopteridae; genus Balaenoptera; species Balaenoptera physalus. Next base: position 56,351,242 of record NC_138899.1, on the reverse strand, counting down.
CATTTCCGGGATCATAATAGACTGATAAGATAGATGATCCAGAGAATTTTAGGTTATCAATAGGGCCTAATCCAAAAATAGCACATTGAGTGGCCTATCAATGAAATCCTCATCTGATCTAGGAATGAGACTTCCTAGCACTGTAATTAATAATTATTATTATTTGTTAATAATAATAATAAAAAATAATTATTATTTTAAATTAAATAATAAAATAATAATTATTCTTACATCTTAACTATCTAGGGCCAGCATCCAAAGCACAGAATGCTTCCTGTTTTTCTCTATCCTGAATTCCTGTCAGGGCACACTGTCAGTGGGCAATTGCAGTAGCTAATGGCTTGATCCTTGTAGAACTGGAACAGCAGGCAGCATTCTTTCTTTACAATGCTCCCTGTCGGTCATAAATTCAACCAAGGTTTGGGAGGAATTTGACTACCAATTTATCCCACAGTGCTAGGAAGTCTCATAGCAAACTCAGAATTCAGTAGGCTAAGAGCCTGATTACTGTCATTTAAGGGCTTTTGGGTGAATTCTGTTAAGGCTTCAGTGTGGACCATTACATCTCCCAATCCTACTGAAGGGACAAAAATAGCTGCTAAATGGTCATATCAGTGGAATACAGGTCTCTTGGTCCATCAGGTTCGTATTAATGGTAAATTTTCTGGAGTCATATCTAAATTGGCACACAAGTGACCTTGAGCCCAAGGGAATCCTGGGGGGTACCACTTCCTTTCTATCCTGGTGGAAGTCAGAGCCAAATATTGGTCCTGCAAAACCATTGAGTTCCATTAGGTGCTACCCAGTATATTCCTAGTCACCTGACCCAATTTGTTCCATACCAATTACTATCTTTAAGGAAAATGATATATTGGCATTTTCTCTTTTTTTTTTCTGATAAGAGATTTATATCTAGAATTTTTTATTTTTTTAATTAAAAAAATTTTTTTTAAATTTTAGAATTTTATTTTTTTATGCAGCAGGTTCTTATTAGTTATCCATTTTATACATATTAGTGTATATATGTCAATCCCAATCTCGCAATTCATCACACCACCACCACCCCCTCCCCACCACTTTTCCTCCTTGGTGTCCATACGTTTGTTCTCTACATCTGAGTCTCAATTTCTGCCCTGCAAACTGGTTCATCTGTACCATTTTTCTAGTTTCCACATATATGCATTAATATACAATATTTGTTTTTCTCTTTCTGACTTACTTCACTCCGTATGACAGTCTCTAGATCCATCCACGTCTCTAAAAATGACCCAATTTCGTTCCTTTTTATGGCTGAGTAACATTCCATTGTATATATGTACCACATCTTCTTTATCCATTCGTCTGTCAATGGGCATTTAGGTTGCTTCCATGACCTGGCTATTATAAATAGTGCTGCAATGAACATTGGGGTGCAAGTGTCTTTTTGAATTATGGTTTTCTCTGGGTATATGCCCAGTAGTGGGATTGCTGGGTCATATGGTAAATCTATTTTTAGTTTTTTAAGGAACCTCCATACTGTTCTCCATAGTGGCTGTATCAATTGACATTCCCACCAACACTGCAAGAGAGTTCCATTTTCTGCATACCCTCTCCAGCATTTGTTCTCTGTAGATTTTCTGATGATGCCCATTCTAACTGGTGTGAGGTGATACCTCATTGTAGTTTTGATTTGCATTTCTCTAATAATTACTGATGTTGAGCAGCTTTTCATGTGCTTCTTGGCTATCTGTATGTATTCTTTGGAGAAATGTCTATTTAGGTCTTCTGCCCATTTTTGGATTGGGTTGTTTGTTTTTTTAAAATTGAGCTGCATGAGCTGTTTATATATTTTGGAGATTAATCCTTTGTCTGTTGATTTGTTTGCAAATATTTTCTCCCATTCTGAGGGTTGTCTTTTTGTCTTGTTTGTAGTTTCCTTTGCTTTGCAAAAGCTTTTAAGTTTCATTAGGTCCCATTTGTTTATTTTTGTTTTTATTTCCATTACTCTAGGAGGTGGATCAAAAAAGATCTTGCTGTGATTTATGTCAAAGAGTGTTCTGCCTATGTTTTCCTCTAAGTTTTATAGTGTCTGGTCTTACATTTACATCTCTAATCCATTTTGAGTTTATTTTTGTGTATGTTGTTAGGGAGTCTTCTAATTTCATTCTTTTACATGTAGCTGTCCAGTTTTCCCAGCACCACTTATTGAAGAGAATGTCTTTTCTCCATTGTATATCCTTGCCTTCTTTGTCATAGAATAGTTAACCATAGGTGCGTGGGTTTATCTCTGGGCTTTCTATCCTGTTCCATTGATCTATATTTCTGTTTTTGTGCCAGTACCATATTGTCTTGATTACTGTAGCTTTGTAGTATAGTCTGAGGTCAGGGAGTCTGATTCCTCCAGCTCCATTTTTCTCCCTCGAGACTGCTTTGGCTAATTGGGGTCTTTTGTGTCTCCATACAAATTTTAAGATTTTTTGTTCTAGTTCTGTAAAAACTGCAGTTGTTTATTTGATAGGGATTGCATTGAATCTGTAGATAGCTTTGGGTAGTATAGTCATTTTCACAATGTTGATTCTTCCAATCCAAGAACATGATATATCTCTCCATCTGTTTGTATCATCTTTAATTTCTTTCATCTGTGTCATAGTTTTCTGCATACAGGTCTTTTACCTCCTTAGGTAGGTTTATTCCTAGGTATTTTATTCTTTTTGTTGAAATGGTAAATGGGAGTATCTCCTTAATTGCTCTTTCAGATTTTTCATCATTAGTGTATAGGAATGCAAGAGTTTTCTGTGCATTAATTTTGTATCCTGCGACTTTACCAAATTCATTGATTAGCTCTAGCAGTTTTCTGGTAGCATCCTTAGGATTCTCTATGTATAGTATCATGTCATCTGCAAACAGTGACAGTTTTACATCTTCTTTTCCAATTTGTATTCCTTTTATTTCTTTTTCTTCTCTGATTGCCGTGGGTAGTACTTCCCAAACTATGTTGAGTAATAATGGCGAGAGTGGACATGCTTGTCTTTTTCCTGATCTTAGAGGAAATGATTTCAGTTTTTCACCATTGAGAATGATGTTTACTGTGGGTTTGTCATATATGGCCTTTATTATGTTGAGGTAGGTTCCCTCTACGCCCACTTTCTGGAGAGTTTTTTTTTATCATAAATGGGTGTTGAATTTTGTCAAAAGCTTTTTCTGCATCTATTGAGATGATCATATGGTTTTTATTCAATTTGTTAATATGGTGTATCGCACTGATTGATTTGCATATACTGAAGAATCCTTGCATCCCTGGGATAAATCCCATTTGATCATGGTGTATGATCCTTTTAATGTGTTGTTGGATTCTGTTTGCTAGTATTTTGTTGAGGATTTTTGCTTCTATATTCATCAGTGATATTGGTCTGTAATTTTCTTTTTTTGTAGTATCTTTGTCTGGTTTTGATATCAGGGTGATGGTGGCCTCATAAAATGAGTTTGGGAGTGTTCCTTCCTCTGCAACTTTTTGGAAGAGTTTGAGAAGGATGGGTGTTAGCTCTTCTCTTAATGTTTGATAGAATTCACCTGTGAAGCCATCTGGTCCTGGACTTCTGTTTGTTGGAAGATTTTTAATCACAGTTTCAATTTCATTACTTATTATTGGTCTGTTCATATTTTCTATTTCTTCCTGGTTTAGCCTTGGAAGGTTATACCTTTCTAAGAATTTGTCCATTTCTTCCAGGTTGTTCATTTTATTGGCATAGAGTTGCTTGTAGTAGTCTCTTAGAATGCTTTGTATTTCTGTGGTGTCTGTTGTAACTTCTCCTTTTTCATTTCTAATTTCATTGATTTGAGTCCTCTCCCTCTTTTTCTTGATAAGTCTGGCTAATGGTTTATCAATTTTGTTTATCTTCTCAGAGAACCAGCTTTTAGTTTTATTGATGTTTGCTATCGTTTTCTTTGTTTCTATTTCATTTATTTTTGCTCTGATCTTTATGATTTCTTTCCTTCTACTAACTTTGGGTTTTGTTTGTTCTTCTTTCTCTAGTTCCCTTAGGTGTAAGGTTAAATTGTTTATTTGAGATTTGTCTTGTTTCTTGAGGTAGGATTGTATTGCTATAAACTTCCCTCTTAGAACTGCTTTTACTGCATCCCATAGGTTTTGGATCATCGTGTTTTCATTGTAATTTGTCTCTAGGTATTTTTTTTATTTCCTCTTTGATTTCTTCAATGAGCTCTTGGTTATTTAGTAACGTGTTGTTTAGCCTCCATGTGTTTGTGTTTTTTATGTTTTTTTCCCTGTAATTGATTTCTAATCTTATAGTGTTGTGGTCAGAAAAAATGCTTGATATGATTTCAGTTTTCTTAAATTTACTGAGGCTTGATTTGTGATCCAAAATGTGATCTATCCTGGAGAATGTTCTGTGTGCACTTGAGAAGAAAGTGTAATCTGCTCTTTTGGGATGTAACGTCCTATAAATATCAATTAAATCTATGTGGTCTAGTGTGTCATTTAGAGTTTGTGTTTCCTTATTTACTTTCTGTCTGGATGATCTGTCCATTGTTGTAAGTGAGGTGTTAAAGTCCCCCACTATTATTGTGTTACTGTCGATTTCTTCTTTTATAGCTGTTAGCAGTTGCCTTATGTACTGAGGTGCTCCTGTGTTGGGTGCATATATATTTGTGATTGTTATATCTTCTTCTTGGATTGATCCCTTGATCATTATGTAGTGTCTTTCCTTGTCTCTTGTAACATTCTTTATTTTAAAGTCTATTTTATCTGATATGAGTATTGCTACTCCAGCTTTCTTTTGAAATCCATTTGCATGGAATATCTTTTTCCATCCCCTCACTTTCAGTCTGTATTTTTCCCTAGGTCTGAAGTGGGTCTCTTATAGACAGCATATATATGGGTCTTATTTATGTATCCATTCAGAGAGCCTGTGTCTTTTGGTTGGAGCATTTAATCCATTCATGTTTAAGGTAATTATTGATATATATATTCCAATTACCATTTTCTTACTTTTTATGGGTTTGTATTTGTAGGTCCTTTTCTTCTCTTGTGTTTCCCATGTAGAGAAATTCCTTTAGCATTTGTTTAGAGCTGGTTTGGTGCTGCTGAGTTCTCTTAGCTTTTGCTTGTCTGTAAAGCTTTTGATTTCTCCATCGAATCTGAATGAGATCCTTGCCGGGTAGCGTAATCTTGGTTGTAGGTTCTTCCCTTTCATCACTTTAAATATATCATGCCACTGCCTTCTGGCTTGTAGAGTTTCTGCTGAGAAATCAGCTGTTAACCTTATGGGAGTTTCCTTGTATGTTATTTGTCATTTTTCCCTTGTTCCTTTCAATAATTTTTCTTTGTCTTTAATTTTTGTCAATTTGATTACTATGTGTCTCGGTGTGTTTCTCCTTGGGGTTATCCTGCATAGGCTCTCGGAACTTCCTGGACTTGGGTGGCTATTTCCTTTCCTATGTTAGGGAAGTTTGCAACTATAATCTCTTCAAATATTTTCTCAGGTCCTTTCTCTCTCTCTCCTCCTTCTGGGACTCCTATAATGCGAATGTTGTTGCATTTAATGTTGTCCCACTGGTCCCTTAGGCTGTCTTCATTTCTTTTCATTCTTTTTTCTTTATTCTGTTCCGTGGCAGTGAATTCCACCATTCTGTCTTCCAGGTCACTTATCCGTTCTTCTGCCTCAGTTATTCTGCTATTGATTCCTTCTAGTGTAGTTTTCAGTCCAGTTATTGTATTGTTCATCTCTGTTTGTTCTTTAATTCTTCTAGGTCTTTGTTAAACATTTCCCAGGTTGGGAAGCCTGACATGGGGCTCAGAACCTTCACTCCAGTGGGTGGACTTCTGTGGTATAAGTGTTCTCCAGTTTGTGAGTCACCCACCCAGCAGTTATGAGAATTGATTTTATTGTGATTGCACCCCTCCTACCATCTCATTGTGGCTTCTCCTTTGTCTTTGGATGTGGGGTATCTTTTTTGGTGAGTTCCAGTGTCTTCCTGTTGATGATTGTTTAGCAGTTAGTTGTGATTCTGGTGCTCTCGCAAGAGGGAGTGAACACACGTCATTCTACTCTGCCATCTTGAACCGATCTGATATATTGGCATTTTCATAAGGCACCCAGCCTAATTTTCTAGTCTTTTTTAGGCTTATTACCTTTAGTATGATTAAATTGTTCCCAACACAGGAGGCCCTTAAACTTAAATGACCACAATCTGGTGTTAGCCATATAAATCCATTCCATAACTGAGGGACGGTTCCTCCTAATAATTGATAAGTTATATTTTTTAACTGAAATTTAGCTCATTGTTCTGATTGAGCTTGAGCAACTTTAAAGGAAAATTATTTATGGCCAGCATCATAGCAAGTATGATTGATTGGCCAAGTGAGGGGTCCCATCTAGTAGTAGCAACAATCGCCCAGACATAACTATAACTTCTTTCTTCTAAAATAAATTTTCTAATGGCCATCCAATCAGAGCCTTGGAGAGGAGAAACCCACCAAAGTAAACCAGAAGTACTGGACATAGTTAATTGACAAGAAACCCATCAATTGGATTGATTTTTAAATTTGCATAGGACTGTGCCCATGACAGAACAACATTTGATTTATGCTCAGGAGTCCAAGAAATTAAGAAAACATTATATATAATCAAACAGGTCAGGTCTGGCATCTTGGGATAGCTGTCTACTTCTTACGCCCTCATCTTGTCCTGGCATGGGTGTCTTTCTTTTCTTTTAGAACGTCATTGTAAGAGGAGTTTTAGGTTAGCAGTTCTCACTATAGACCAGTTTAGTGCAGGAGCCCTTTTTAGGTGGGAAATATGAATCCAAGTGTCACTTCCCTTCAGTTTTGCTGAGCAGGAGCTACTTAAAAGAACCTGATAAGGCCTTCCATCTAGATTAGAGAGAGTCTTTCAGTGATGCCTTTTCCAGCATACATAGTCTCCTGGTTGTAGGTCATGGGGCATCTGATGTTCATTTAAAGATAGATTACTGTGATAAGCTTCAGAAGCCAGCTTAGAATGTCCTGTTAATAATTCAATTAGACCCTTGCAATAATATAACATATCCACTTTCAATAATATAGGTTCATATAATCCTTCATCCAATCTCATTGTTCTCCACGTGATAATCTCAAAAGGAGACAAATGGTGTTTGCTAAAAGAAGTGGCTCTGAAGTTGAGGAGGACCAATGGAAGGGCCTTAGGCCAGGGTAAGGAATAAGCATCCATAATCTTAGCCAACTGGGTTTCAACTGTGCCATTTGTTCTTTCTACTAACACAGAAGATTGGCTGTGATAAGCATAATGGAAATGCTGCATAATCAACCAAATCTTACAAATTTCTTTAACCATTTGTCCAGTAAAGTGAGTTCTTCTATAGCTATGTAGTTCTGAGGGGATTCCCCAAGTAGGAATCACTCTTTCTAAATTCAGTTTCCCTACTGATTATTCTGTTGCCCTTCTGCATGGGAATGCCTCAGCCCAGTGTGAAAACATACAAATCATAACAAGAACATACTGAGAACCTTGAGAGGGAGGCATTTGTATAAAATCAATATGCCAAATTTCAAAGGGACTGGCAGGTCATGGAAAATTTCCTTGAGAACTGTGTAATGACTTCCTCACGTTACATTTTTGGACAAATGGTACATCTTTTTTTTTTGAATTTTATTTTATTTATTTTTTATACAGCAGTTTATTATTAGTTATCTATGTTATACATATTAGTGTATACATGTCAGTCCCAATCTCCCAATTCCTCCCACTTCCCCCCACCCTGCTCCCCCACCCCGCTTTCCCCGTTTGGTGTCCATACATTTGTTGTCTACATGTGTGTCTCTATTTCTGCCCTGCAAACCAGTTCATCTGTACCATTTTTCTAGGTTCCACATATATGCGTTAATATATGATAACAAATGGTATATCTTTTTTAAATAAATTTATTTATTTTATTTATTTTATTTTTGGCTGCATTGGGTCTTCGTTGCTGCATACAGGCTTTCTCTAGTTGCAGTGAGTAGGGGCTACTCTTTGTTGCGGTGCATGGGCTTCTCATTGCAGTGGCTTCTCTGTTGTGGAGCACAGGCTCTAGGTGCACAAGCTTCAGTAGTTGTGGCTCACGGGCTCTAGAGCGCAGGCTCAGTAGTTGTGGCGCATGGGCTTAGTTGCTCCGTGGCATGTGGGATCTTCCCGTACCAGGGCTCAAACCCGTGTCCCCTGCATTGGCAGGCGGATTCTTAAACACTGCGCCACCAGGGAAGCCCACAAATGGTACATCTTGAATAGACCTTTCGAACTGTTGTAAAAGAAGGCTTCCAAAAATATTATTTACCCCATAATACCATCTTATCTAGGTTCCAATGAGTTACCTTCAGCGAGTTGAGCTCCAAACAGAAGGATAGGCCTCCCATTTGGGCCTATCCAACACTCTTTGCTGGGGTTGAATCTTCCTCCTTTTTGTGTCCAGGGGTCTTTCTGGCGCCATTTCCTGGAATTTTAGCAATATTTCAGTAAGTTTACCAGGAGGCTGAAAATGAAAAACAGTCATTAGTTGGTTGTTTTTGTTTTGTAAAGCCACTGTCTTGGTAGCATGATCAGCTAGAGTTTCCTTTTGCATCCGCAGTGTCAGCCTCTGAATGATCCGATACCTTAATAACAGCAAGTGTGCTTAGAAGCAGATTTGCATCTAATAATTTCGCTACTTGTTTCCCAATTTTAATAGGCTGCCCTGAGGATGTTAAAAATCCCTTTTGTTTCAAAAGCATGGCAAAATCATGTGCCACCCCAAAAGCATAGCAGCTGTCTGTGTAAATATTACCAGGTTTTCCTTTTGCCAACTGGCAGGCTCTTGTTAGTGCTATTAGTTCAGACTGTTGAGCAGCAAAGACATTAGGCAAGTGTTTTCAAGGATATACACTGGAGAAACAGTGGCAAGGTCAGCCTGGTACTTTCCATGAGGTCCTCACAGATATGACCCATCAGTAAATGATATAAAATCAGGATTATCCATAGGGCTTTCTTGAAGCTCAATCCTAGGAGATAAAAGATTGTCAGTTAAAACAAAACAATCATGTTTTTCATTATTGACGTCTGATTCTTCTGGGAGCAAAGTGGCTAGATTAAGTTTGTTATACCTGTGAAAAAGTTACGTTCAGTGAGAGCAAAATAATTTCATGAGAAGTTAATCAGCTTGCTGAATAATGTCATGTGTGCTGAGCGTTTAATAAAGTTTCCATGGAGTGGGGTACAAAGATGGTGAGAAGCGTGACTCATGACTATCTCTTCTGCGGTCTGACACAGCACAGATGTTGCTGTGATAGCCTGGAGACAAGAGGAAAGGCCCTTAGCTACCTAATCTAGCTGTTGGCTGTAATATCCTATTGGTTGCTAGGTGAATACTCCTGGTGCAACACCTTTGTTTTCATGTATAAAAAGAAAAAAAGGTAGGGAATTCCCAAGTGGTTCAGTGGTTAGGACTCGACACTTCAGTGCCAGGGCCCAGGTTCAATCCCTGGTCAGGGAACTAAGATCCCACAAGCCATGTGGCCAAAAAAAAATAAAGAAAAAGGAAAAGAGGTAAATCATAATTTGGATGCCCCAGGGCTGGGGCCTTTGCCAGGAGGTTTTAAAGGGTTGCCATGGCTTCAGAATGTTCTATTTCCCAGCAGAGAGGTTCAGGTTGGTCTTTTTTTATATATAAATTTATTTATTTTATTTATTTATTTTTGGCTATGTTGGGTCTTCGTTGCTGTGTGTGGGCTTTCTCTAGTTGTGGCGAGCAGGGCCTACTCTTCATTGTGGTGTGCAGGCTTCTCACTGTGGTGGCTTTTTTTTATTGCGGAGCATGGGCTCTAGGTGCAGGGGCTTCAGTAGCTGTGGCTCATTGGCTCTTAAGAGCGCAGGCTCAGCAGTTGTGGCGCACGGGCTTAGTTGTTCCACGTCACGTGGGATCTTCCCGGACCAGGGCTCGAACCCGTGTCCCCTGCACTGGCAGGCGGATTCTTCACCACTGCACCACCAGGGAAGTCCTCAGGTTGGTCTTGTTTAAGCAAACTATATGATGGTTGAACCACTAAGGAAAAATTTGGAATCCAGTTTCTGTAGTAGCCTGCAAGGCCTAGAAAGCCCCTTAATTGCCTTTATGTCTTAGGCGTGGGAAACACCAAAATGCCTTTCATTCTATCTAGATCAATTAAAAGTCCTTCTTTAGATATCATGTGTCCTGAATATTTCACATTAGCTTTACAAAATTGTAATTTTTTTCTTGGACACTTTATGTCCCTTTGTAGCTAGCTTCTGAAGCAAGCACAGGGTGTCTTGCTGACTATTTATCAAAGAATTTTTGAACACAACAACAAATCATCTACATATTGTATCAACAATCACTTATGTGGAAAAACTAGATATTCTAAGTCTGCTTTTAATATCTGGGAAAAGTAAGTGTGGCTTTCGGTATAGCCCTATGGCATCACAGTCTATGTATATCGCTGTTCATTCCAAGTGAAGGCAGAAAGATATGGGTCACCAGGATGTGTAGGGATGCTAGAATGCACTGCAGAGATCTATCCCAGAAAAGAAGTCATTATTTTCAGGAATATAGGACAGTAAGGTATGGAGATCTGGCACTACAGAATGGTGAGGGTTAATAATAGCATTGATAGAGCTCAAATCCTGTACAAATCTTCAACCTTTGCCATTCAGTGTTCTAACAGTCAAAATGGGAGTGTTACAAGGGCTGGTGCAAGGCACAATAAGCCTTTTATTAATGTAAGCTGATATCAAAAATTTTATTCCTTCTCTGGCTTCCTGCCTCAATGGATATTGACAAACATTGGGCAGGGGGTTATTCTGGTCTATGGTAATTTTAATAGGTTATGTGGAATATATTTTTCTAATGTCAGTAGGATTAATTGCCCATAATCCTTGAGGTACTAAGCTCAGCAGTTTTTCTTGTTCTGCATCACCCTCATCATGGGTCACAAATATTATATGATGAAGGAAATCTGATTAATCCTTCAGTTCTAAAAACATTCCCCCTTTAGGAGTAAAATAAATATGGGCTTCATGAGTTTCTGATAAACTCTCTACCTATCAGGTGAATAGGGGCACTTTCTACTAGGAAAAAGGAGTGTCTTCCTTTAATTTCTCCGAAGTGTCAATAAAATTCTAAAGGTAATGATTTAAGAGCCTTAATAGGTACATTAGAGACCCCTACCGTGTTCATTGAAGTATTACTCCGAGGGAGGGAGGCTTTGATTTTGGTAGGGTTTAAAACTGAAAAGGTGGCCCCTGTATCCATGAGGGCTTTGTTTCTCCTTGTATTTTCACTTTTACTTATCCCAGGGTGTTAGAGAAAAGCAAAGGAAAGACTCCCAGTGTTCCCCAGGAGCAGCCCTATTCTTGCTTAGCTTGGAATTCTGGTTTGAAATCCTGTTTTCCCCTGAAATCTTTCTGCATTTTTCTGCAGCTCCGTCTCTCATGACCAGATTTTCTACAGTAAAAGCAAATTCTATATTCCTTTGTCAGTCATGGATTGAACAGGGGTTTGTTAAACAGCGACTGACCTTGATAACTTAATTGGGACAATTGAAAGTTTAATATTTAGAGATGTATTTCTCTTCTTCTTTTTAATGGTTTTGGAACATTGTTTGGCCACTGTGATAAGGGTGTTTGTATATAATGCAGACCACCCTAAACCGTGCCTTTTAATTAGGCACGATTAGCCAATTTCTCATCTATGCCTTCTGAAACAGCAGAGTTAAGCAAAGGATCATTTTCGTGGTGAGAGAATGATTCGGGTGTCATGCCAGAATATTGTTTAAAAGTTTTCTTGAGCCCCTCATAATAATTCAGAATTTATTCATCTGGTCTTTGTTTATACTGCTGAATCTTTGTCCAGTCTACAGTTTTGGGGAAGAGCTCTGGGATAAATCCGAGCCATTTATGACCTAATTTCTTGCATTCAACTCAAGCCTATGGACTATGCAAATCAAAATCTGATAAGGGGTGTTTCCTTTCCGCTTTCTCCATCCATTCCTTTGCCTTACTTTCAGAAACTAAGAGCTGTATTAATTGATACAGTCTGAAAACCTGGACTCATAGGTTCAGATGGTTAACTCAGATTCCTTAGCAAATCCCAATGCGTCTTGACTAGGACCAGGAAATTCCTTAACTAAAGCTCTAAGTTCTACTCATGTCAAGGCTGTGTACCTAGGCACCAAGGATGGTTCACCTCTTCCTGTAATAGGTATCTCCTTAAAGGGGGCTATAATTACTTTGTTTTTTTAATTTTTATTTTATTGAAATATAGTTGATTTACTATAATTACTTCTGATTTTATGTCCTTCTTTACTGGGGGAGAGGAAGCAGCAGGTGGCAGAGGTGACAGAAGAGAGAAAGAGATGGCATCTGGGTCAGGCAGTTCAGATAAAAGAGGATATGAGGGAGTAGCAAAGGGAGAGGCAGGGTTAACACTAGTGATTTTATAAAATTCCAATATCATTTCAAGCCATTTTATTGTTGTTGTTGGTTTTCTGCAAAGAAGTTACTTTATCATTTCCTCTTTTAGAAGCCTCTAAAGACCAATCAAAATAAGCATTCCATTCAGCCTATTTGATCTTATGGCCATCTTTCTCTAGCTTCGCACACACACAAAAATTAATTTTAGAATGTCAGAAGGACCTCAATTTGGCCATTTTAGGTTGAGATCTCCTTTAGTATAGTTTCCCCAATTAACTAAGTATTTGCAAGTATAAATTCTATACGTATTGTACATGAGCCTGGCTGGGGTGTTAGTTAGAGGTTGGCAATCTGTTTCTCCTTTTTCTTTGGTTCTGAAAGCTCTGTTTCCCATTCCAGGGCTGGTGTGCCAAGATAAAAGTGCTAGTGATTGTGTGATGGGCCAACATGCTGTTTGTGAGCTTAACTCCTCTAGGTGTCGCCCTAGAGTCATTTCAGCTCTTTTACATGTCTCGGTTGCTCCCTCCAGCAGTCTAAAAGTTTCTCAGTTGCCTAAGAAAGCCACTGCTGCCCAGGAGATGTTCCTTTTCTTCTTTAGAGCTGAAAGCTCTTGTGTGATATTTTGACTTTTATTCCAACAAACTCAAAGTAGCCAATTCAAGGAAAAGCAATAGGCCAGTCTCCTAGCTAATCACCCAGTCCAAACCCACTCAGTGTCTTTCAACTGAGTAAAATCATCCCAGTATTTTTTTTTTTTTTTTTGGCCGTGCTGTGTGGCCTGCAGGATCTTAGTTCCCCCCAACAGGGATCAAACCCGTGACCCCTGCAGTGGAAGCTCGGAGTCCTAACCCCTGGATCGCTAGGGATTTCCCTTTTTCTTTCTTTCTTTTTTTTTGCTTGGTTTTTTTTTGCCAGTGTCTTTCAATTGGGGTAACCCCCGTGTCTTTCAACTGAGCAAAATCTTCTGTTTTTCAAATGGGGTAACCCAGGTACCTCTTCCTGAAGCTAAGTTCAAGGAAAACCTATTCCTCACAGCAAGGAGTCTATCCACCACAGAATAAAACTTAGGATCAGCAGCTAATAACGGGAGATCCAACACCCAGGAGAGACTCACCAAAATTCTCCTGGACTCACCTAGCAGACAGGGGGGCACAAGGGGCCTCTGCTTGGACCAAAGTTCCAGATCCTCACAGAGTTCAGGCAAAGGAGAGAAGTCTACTCTGCGTCCCTTCGTCATTGCCAAAACTATCTACTGAATAAAAACACACAACTTAAAAGTTGTAAGTTAAGTTTTATTTGGGGACCTTTTTGAGGACTATAGCCCAGGAGGCAGTCTCTCAGATTGCTCTGAGGAACTGCTCCAAAGAGGGTCCAGGATATACATAGGGGTATTTTGCTGGGCAAAAAAAAAGCAAAACAAAACATGTAGTTGAAATTCAAAAGATGACTGTGAATTAGGAAGAACAGATATCTCAAGTTAATGCTTTTAGTGATTTTCTATGTATGGGCAGATGCGAGAATCTGGGTTCACTGAAATTATTCCATATATATATGCCTGTTAACTATCTAGGGCCAGTTTCCAAAGCACAGAATGCTTCCTATTTTTCTCCATCCTGAATTCCTCTCATGGCACAATGAGGGGTAGGTGACTTGGTGCGTGACTGCAGTGGCTAATGGCTTGATCCTTGTAGAACAGGAATGGCAGGCAACATTCTTTGTTTACACCTCTCTCCCCAGCACCATGGGAGCCTGAAATTCAACAGCTTCACAACTACAGTAGCTGTGAAAAACAGTAGTTTAGCGGCCACTGTAGGGGACAGAATGGATTTGGAGCTCTCTAAAAGCCCTATCCCTAGAGGGCTGTCACTAGTTGACTTGTCTGATAGCTCACGGAAAAGCTCTGTTATCAGGACTTGTCTTCATTTGACCTATTTCAGAGTACACTCTGTGAAAACAGCTTGACATACACAGCATTTGTCAAAAAGAAAAAAAAATCAGTGGCACAACAAAAGAAAAAATAGGTAAATTGGATTTAAACAAAATTAAACTTTTATGCTTCTTATGACAGCACCAATAAAATGAAAAGACAACACATGCAAAGGGAGAAAATATTGGCAAATTTTATTTCTGATAAGGGGTTTGTGTCTAGAATATGTACAGAACTCATACAATTCAACAATGAAAATAAAAATAGCCCAGTCGAAAATGGAGAAAGGATTTGTACTGACATGTCTCCAAAGAAGATAGACAAATGGCCAACAAACACATGAAAATATGCTCAACATCAATAGCCATTAGGGAAAAACTAATCAAAATCACAATGAGATACTACTTCACACCTGCTGGATTACTATAATCAAAAACAAAGCAAAACAAAACAAAGTGGGCCGCTCATGCCCCACAGGTCTGGTGCCTCAGGGCCTTCTTGCTGGGACTTCCGCGCTGCAGGGGATGGGCGGTGGTGGCCGGGCGTCTGCCGGGCTGAGGGCTCCTGCTGGGCCCCACTAAAATGTCAGTGGATGGAAAGAAGCAAAGACTCCTCCCTCCCTCCCTCCCTGTTTATAAATCTGTGATTTTCCCCATGAGGACCTTAAATAGCATCTCCAGGAGAGGAGATCTAACCATGTACCTCCTCAGCAAAGTCGCACCCCGGTCAGGAAATGCCTGGAGGCAGCACAGCGATTGCAGTTTCTAGTTTCCGCAGTGAAAGACCAGGGGTCCGCAGTCCCGGGCGTGGACCTACACCGCCCTGCGGCCTGTTAGGAGCCAGGCCACACAGCGGAGGGCGAGCGGCAGGCGAAGGAACGAAGGTTTCTCTGCTGCACTTCCTCGCTCCCCATGGCTCGCATTACTGCCTAAACCATCCCTGCCCCGCCCCCGTCCGTGGAAAAACTGTCTTGCACAAAACCGGTCCGTAGTGCCAAAGAGGTTGGGGACCGCTGGTGTAGATGTCCAGAGTGCGCCCCTGAAGGGCAGAAAGAGAAGAGAGTGAAGGCCTAGAAAGATGAGAATATTGGAGCACAGATGAGTTCAGTAACTTAACCAGTTCACGAAAGGAGAAAAGGTGGCAGTGGAGAGAAGAGTTCAACTCAGGCGGGGTCCAGAACTATAATTATCATCACAGTGACAAATACTGATGGCGGAGCTAACAACCAGAAGACACAATAGCAATCTTTGATGGATGCCTCGCCTTCAGCTGGAGTACTGGCTGTGTTTAGATGAAGATGACAGGCAGGTGAATTTGCAGTCATAGCTCAAAAAAGTGTGTAGGCCTGGGGTAAGTCCTAGGCAACCTGGAAGTTTCTTATATGCCTGAGGATTGAAGTCTTTGAATGCACACAGATTCTTACATAAAAGTGAAGGAGAACTTGAAGGAAAGATGTTCTGGAAATCTAACAAATATGAATAAAAAAAGACTGGAAATTTGTTAAATAATACATACATACATACACAAACTACAGCAACAACAAATGGAAAATAACAAGTGTTGGCAAGGATATGGAACAACTAAAACCCTCATTTCCTGCTGGTGGGAATGTAAAATGGTGCAGTTTCTTTGGAAAACAGTTTCGATTCTCAAAAATTTAAACATAGAGTTACCATATATGACTCAACAATTCCACTTCTAGGTATACCCAAGAGAATTGAACACATACTTCCAGAAAAAAAAATGAAACTGGTACACAAAAGTTCATAGGGCTTCCCTGGTGGCGCAGTGGTTGAGAGTCTGCCTGCCAATGCAGGGGACACGGGTTCGGGCCCTGGTCTGGGAAGATCCCACATGCCGCGGAGCAACTGGGCCCGTGAGCCACAATTACTGAGCCTGCGCGTCTGGAGCCTGTGCTCCGCAACAAGAGAGGCCGCGATGGTGAGAGGCCCGCGCACCGCGATGAAGAGTGGTCCCCACTTGCCGCAACTAGAGAAAGCCCTCACACAGAAACGAAGACTCAACACAGTCATAAATAAATAAATAAAAGAACGTGAATTTCTTTAAAAAAAAAAAAAAAAAGTTCATAGCAGCATTATTCATAACTGACAAAAAGTAGGAAAAAATGCCCATTCACTGATAAATGAATGAAAAATGTCAATATCAATGCAGTGCAGTATTATTTGGCCATAAATAGGAACAGAGTTCTGATACATGCTACAACCTTGATGAACCTTGAAAACATTAAATGAAAGAAGGGTAGATATAGAAGGGCACATATTGTATGATTCCATTTGCATGAAATATCCAGAATAGGCAAATCCACAGAGACAGAAAGTAGATTAGTGGTTACCTGGGACTGAGGGGCTGGGCATATGGAGGGTTAGGAGGAAATGGATAGTCACTGGTAATAGGTATGGAATTTCTTTGGGGGGTGATGAAAATGTTTTGGAATTAGTCTTGATTGTTGTACAACTATCTAAATCATTTAGAAATCTAGTTTTTATATCATGACTGTAGTAAAAAACAAGTGAACTGTAAACTTTAAAAAGATGAACTTCATTATATGTGAATTTATATCTCAATAAAGTTATTTAAAAAAATACTTTATTTCCTTTTTATTGCTGAATAGTGTTTCAGAGGATATATGTACCATAGTTTGTTTAAACATTCACAGTTGAAGGACATTCAGATTTATTTCCAGTTTTTGGCTATCATGAATAAAGCAATGATTGCTTGATATGAAACAATACTCATTTTTAGAATACACAACTCATTTTCATGTTGAATCCACCCAATTTCAGGGAAATTCAAGCCAAAACAATAGCAATAATAATAATAATAATCAGCACATGTATTATTTTTATTAATAAAGACTAAAGTACTCCAGTTTTTATTCCTTTACTTTACTAAAGCTCACATACCTTAAAAGTCAAGATTTATGATATATGCATGCTGTATATTGGAACAGCCATTCTCTGCTTTGTCCAGTATCAAGGCCCATTGTTTTATTTCCTATATGGCCTTTTCACATGCTGGAATTTTTAGTGCATTGACTTATTTACTCTTTATTTTCTGTCTCCCCCACTAGAATGTGCACTCCATTATAAGGGAGACCATGTCTCTCTTTTTCACCAGTTCCTAGCATATTGCCACACATGGAGTCAGGACTCATGAAAGAAGAAATAAACGAATGTGTTTGGTGCTTATTTACATTTATATGACAAACACCTGCATTTATAGATCGCATCATTTAGTGAGTTATCTGTGAGGGAGAGCTATTATTGCACCATTTTTTTCTGGTTGCCATAGCAACCCGCTGGCCTCCAGAGCTACAAGTTAATTCTGACGCACTTATTTTCCCAGAAGTCCCACAGCATTTTCAATTATGAGATAATGATGCTATTATAAATCACATTTCTCATACTATAAAGGGGCATTGTGGGGTTTTCACTTTATCTTTTATGAAAATGGCAGAGAATTACAAAGGAAACAAATCTGTTCAAACCGATAAATGCTAGGAAAAACAGAACAAAACAGTATGACACACATCTCCTCTCCTAATCCTTTCCTCCAAGCTCTCCACCTTTCCATAAGCATCTGTGAATTTGGTTTAGTTTTCTGTCCAAGTTGTTACAGAAGTTTTGAAAGGTAAATACTACAAAATAAGCTCTAAAGAGTTCTGTTACAGCTTAAATATTTTCTCATTTTCTCCTTGTTGCTTTTTGCTTAAAATGTCATGTGAAGGTAGTAAATGATAATAGTCTTACAAAAATTGAGTTTTGCTCTGAAAAGATCCACTGTAAGGTAATTCTCCATCCCTCTCTCACATTTTAGGGACCGGAACTGAGAAAATTTTTATTAAACTGTGTTAGTCATCATAAAATGCTCATTATTTTCAGTTCAATAAGATGGGATTTACCTGGCCCATTCAACCAGCCACAATTGTAGTTTTTAAAAGGCAGAGTCTGTTTTCTAATGGTGGATACCCTAAGGGGATTTTACATGTATTTTATGCTATATTTTCTCTTCTGTAGGTTTTGGTCACATATATTGTACGAGGGAGAGTCAGGCACCCCCCAGTTCCAAGTAGATTCTATAATAAATACTTCACTACACCCTTCCTCTGTGCAGTTCTAATATATAGGGTTGTAATACAAACAGTAAACAGTCTCATAACTTTATCTAAAAGAAGTGATGCCGCAATTAGCTTACCTACTGGGTTTTGACATTATAAAAGCAGTAGCTACTTCAATATATTCAGCCATCTTCAGTACTATATGATGAGGATATTGTCAGGAGAATAAAGAGAAAGATAAGGAGGGATAATATAGAGTGTAGTGTCAAGACTGCAGATTTTGGTAACTAAACCCCTGAGGTATTTTGATTTACTATTTGTAAGGACATCATTTTAGTCTTCTAGAAATCTCCATGCCTTTTAATTTTTTTTAAATAAGCACTGAATCCTACACAACATTTAGTTCAGATGTCAAACCTTTGAAACAACTAAACCTAGATATCTGCCTATTGAGAAAAATTGAAAATTGTCCGCTCAAATGGCAGGTTTTGTCAAGAAAGGATCAGATGTCCAGCCAGAAACATCTTTCAACGATTGCTTGGTAGAGTCACCGTTTCCCAGGTCTAATTTTCTGCTTTACAAGTTTGGGTATTCAGTTATTACTATACCTTGATGTGGTTGGGTTTGGGTACTGAATCAGATTAACCAAACCATCAAGAATCAAACGTACAGGGGACTTCCCTCGTGGCACAGTGGTTAAGAATCTGCCTGCCAATGCAGGGGACATGGGTTTGAGCCCCAGTCCGGGAAGATCCCACATGCTGCGGAGCAACTAAGCCTGTGCGCCACAACTACTGAGCCTGTGCGCCACAACTACTGAGTCTGCGCACCACAACTACCGAAGCCCGCGTGCCTAGAGGCCATGCTCTGCAACAAAGAGAAGCCACCGCAATGAGAAGCCTGTGTACCACAATGAAGAGTAGCCCCTGCTCGCCGCAACTAGAAAAAGCCTGCATGCAGCAACAAAGACCCAACACAGCCAAAAGTAAATAATAAATAAATTAATTTTAAAAAAGAATCAAATGTGCAAAAACCATAATACTGGTATATTAACTTATAATTAGAAAATACAGCTTTCAAATAACTAGATAGATACTGATGATTTCTGACCAGCACATATTCTTTTTTTTTTTAATAGTGAATGAAGGATGTTTATTCTTTTTTTTAAAATTTTTATTGGCGTATAGTTGACTTACAATGTTGTGTTACTTTCTGCTGTACAGCAAAGGGAATCAGTTATACATATACATATATCCACTCTTTTTTAGATTCTTTTACAGAGCTTTGAGTAGAGTTCCCTGTGCTATACAGTGGGTCCTTATTAGTTACCTATTTTATATACAGTAGTGTGTATATGTCAATCCCAATCTCCCAATTTATCCCTCCCCAACCCCTTACCCTCTGGTAACCGTAAGTTTGTTTTCTGTTTTGTAGATAAGTTCATTTGTACCCTTTTTTTAGATTCCACGTGTAAGCAATATCACGATATTTGTCTTTGTCTGACTTACTTCACTCAGTATGACAATCTCTAGGTACATCCATGCTGCTGCAAATGGCATTATTTTGTTCTTTTTATTGGCTGAGTGATATTCCATTCTATATATGTACCACTTTTTTTTTTTTTTTTGTACCGCATCTTCTTTATCCATTCCTCTGTCGATGGACATTTAGGTTGCTCCCATGTCCTGGTTATTGTAAATAATGCTGCAATGAACATTGGGGTGCATGTATCTTTTCAAATTATGGTTTTCTTCAGATATATGCCCAGGAGTGGGATTGCTGGGTCGTATGGTAATTCTATCTTTAGCTTTTTAGGGAACCTCCATACTGTTCTCCATAGTGGCCACATCAATTTACATTCCCACCAACAGTGTAGGAGGGTTCCCTTTTCTCTACACCCTCTCCAGCATTTATTGTTTGTAGACTTTTTGATGATGGCCATTCTGACTGGTGTGAGGCAATAGCTCATTGTAGTTTTGATTTGCATTTCTCTAATAATTAGTGATGCTGAACATCTTTTCAGGTGCTTTTTGGCCATCTGTATGTCTTCTTTGGAGAAATGTCTATTTAGTCTTCCACTCACTTTTTGACTGGGTTGTTTGTTTTTTTGATATTGAGCTGCATGAGCTGTTTGTATATTTTGGAGATTAATCCCTTGTCAGTTGCTTTGTTTGCAAATATTTTCTCCCGTTCTGTGGGTTGTCTCTTCATTTTGTTTATGGTTCCCTTTGCTGTGCAAAAGCTTTTAAGTTTAATTAGGTCCCATTTGTTTATTTTTGTTTTTATTTTCATTACTCTAGGAGGTGGATCGAAAAAGATCTTGCTGCAATTTATGTCAAAGAGTGTTCTGCCTATGTTTTCCTCTAAGAGTTTTCTGGTATCCGGACTTACATTTAGGTCTTTAACCCACCAAATGGACAGTTTCTTTGGATAGAGCTGGATCTATAATACCCATGATGGCATGGCTAAGTCTTTCCTAGGCTTCTGTACTGGTACTACTCCCCCATCCCTCTGGTTCCCATATACTTCCCTTTACCATTTTTCCTTCACTTCATTTCTATAGCTACATCATTTACTAAATCAGACTAATAGTAAAGTTGTGGAGTGGGACCTACTTTGCCTCTTTAAGATTACATATCTTCTCTGATTATTTTCTTTGCAATTTAAGTTTTTGTGGGGCATGTATACATATACCAATTTCCAATTTTTTGTGTGTTTTGGGGGTGGAGGAACCTGTGTGTTTTTTTGGCCTCCGTGCACTACTAAGTCTTTAACCTATCATCAGCATATCATTAACCATGTATCAGTGATTTGGTCACCTTAGTATTATTAATTTTTGTAAAATGTTACTATGTAGAGGGCACAGGGAAGGACATCTTTTATGATTGTGTATATGATGAATTTCATAAATTTGGAGATGGATCAACTATGTGATTTTAGGTATAAGTTTAGTGAAATATTGAGCATAATCCATCCTGTTTTTCCCATGGTTGGAATATATAAATATTGAAGGATTAATTACTATGTTCAGCTCAATTTAAAGTCGAAAACCTAAAACACAATCTTGGTAGAAAAGTGTAAAGCAAAATTATTCTTTGTGTAGAAATGTAGTAATTGTACAAATTTGTGCAAAATTTATCTTCAGATATTTAGTCTCATTAAATGAAATAATATATGATAGCTTATGATAAAATGTTTAATATGAAGTAGATGATCAAAAATATTAATGCCTCATAATATTATGGAGAAAATTTTCAACATAAAATAACAGGTATCAGTCATACCAACAACCAAGAAAATCACAACTTGAATAAGAAAAGGCAATCAACTGATTCACCACAGATAAATCAGGTGTTAGAATTATCTCAGAGTTTAAAGCAAGTATCTAAAAAATGCTCTAATAACGTGTTACAAATTCTCTTGAAATAACTGAATATCAGAAAATATCAGTAAAGAAAATGAAGTTATTTTTTTAAAGTGCAAATTATAAAGTTGGAAAATATCATAGCTACTCTACTGGATGGGCCAAATAGTAGAGTGGAGATGACAGAGGATAGAATCAGTGTCCTTCAGGACATGTCAATAGAATTTACCCAATCTGAAAAACAGAGAGGAAAATAGACTAGGAAAAAAATGAACAGGGCCTCAAGGGCCTGTGGGACAATAACAAAATATCTAACATTTGTATCATGAAAGTCCCATAAAGGGAGGAAGAGAATGGAACTGAAAGAATATTGGAAGAAATAATTGCTGAAAACTTCCCAAATTTGTTAAAAGACACAAACCTACAGATTCAAGAATCTGAGCAAACCCCAAATGATAAAAACCTAAAGAAATCCCTTCTAATTAAGCTTAACACCATAATTAAGCTTCTTGAAACCAAAGACAAAGAAAAAACCTTGAAAGAAGCCAGAGGAAAGTGACAAATTACCTGTAGGACAACATCAATTTGAATAACAGAGGATATCTCATCTAAAACCAGGGCGAGCAGAAGGACGTGGCACAAAATTTGTGTGTGTGTGTGGTTTTTGTTTTTTGGGTTTTTTGGTGGTGGGGGGGGATGTAAATAACAGAAATTTATTTTCTCAAGGTGCCAGCAAAATTGGTTTCTGGTGATGCCCCTCTCCTTGGCTTGGAGATGGTGACCTTCTAACTGTGTCCTCACATGATCTTTTTTCTCTTTTGCTCTCTGTTCCTCTTCTTTTTGTTTTTAAATTGAAGTATAACTGACCTACAACACTGTTAGTTCCAGATGCACAGCATAGTGATTCAATATTTGTATAAATCACAAAATGATCACCATGTCCAAGTCTAGATATTATCTGTCATCATACAAAGTTATTACAATATTATTGATCATATTCCCTATGCTTTACATTTCATCCCCATTACTCACTTATTTCATGACTTCTCTATCTCTTCCCTTTGAGCCTATGTGTGTCCTTACATCAGAAGAGTCTCTTATAGGCAGCATATAATTGGTTCTTGTTTTGTTTTGTTTTGATCCTTTTGACTGGTGACTTCAATCCATTTACATTTAGAGTAATTGTTGATACCTAGGGATTTACTGATGCCATCTTATTAATTGCTTTTTGGGCCTTTTGTAATTCCATTGTTTCCTCCTACCTTTGTAAATTGGTGATTTTCCATGGTGGCATGCTCTGTTTCCTCTTTATCTTTTGTGAATCCACTCTAGGTTTTTGCTTTGTGGTTATCGTAAGATTTCCATAAAACTTCTGATAGATAAAACAGTTTATTTTAAGCTGATAGAAAATTAAATTCAATCACATATAAAAGCTCCACACTTTTGCCCTGGCCTTTTATATTTTTGATGTTATACTTTACCACTTTTTTCAATTGTATATCCATTAACAAATATAGTAGCTATAGTTATTTTATTACTCTGTTCCTTTAACCTTTATACTATAGTTAAGGGGTTAATACACGATCCTATTACAGAATTAGAGTTTTCTAAATATGATTGTATATATACCCTTACCAGTGTGTTAGATACTTTTGTATGTTTTCATTTCACTAATTAGCATCTATCCCTTTCTGCTTGAAGTACTCCATGTAGCATCTATTGCAAGGCAGGTCTGGTGGTGGTGAAGTCCCTCAGCTTTTGTATGTCCAGGAAAGTCTTTACTCCTCCTTCATAACTTTGCTGGATAGAGTATTCTTGGCTGGCATTTTTTTCCCCATCAATATTCTGAATATGTCATTCCACTCTCTCTTGGCCTATACAGTTTTTCCTGAGAAATCTGCTGGCTGACTAATGGGGTTCATTTTTAGGTTATGATCTTTTTTATCCTGGTTTCTTTTTAGAATTCTGTCACTATCTTTGATTTTTGACAGTTTCATTATAATGTGTCTTGGAGAAGGTTGTTTTGCATTGAGATGATAGGATGATCTCATGAACTTGGATGTCCAATTCTCTACCCAGGATTGAGACATTCTCAGCTATTATTTCTTTAAATAAACTTTCTGACCACTTCTCCCACTCTTCTCCTTCCAGAACCCTCATTATTCTAATATTTGTACATTTGATGGCGTCCGATATATCACATAGGCTTTCTTTGGTCTTTTTCATTCTTTATTCTTTGTTTTCCACTGATTGTCTTGTTTCAAAGTTCCTGTCCTCTAGATCATTTATTCTGTTTTCCATTTGGTCTACTCTGCTGTGGATACTCTATTGCGTTTTTTGCTGTATTCATTTGTTGTTTTTTTTCAGCTCCAGGATTTTTGTTTGGTTCTTTTTTATTATTTATATTTCTGTTAAATATCTCATTTTGTTCATGTATTATTTTACTCATTTCATTGAATTGTCTACTTGTGTTTTCTTTTAGCCCCTTGCGTTTCCTCAAAACAACTGCTTTGAATTCTTTATCAGCTAGATCACAAAATTCTGTGCCTTTGAGTTTGGTTATTGGAGGATTGTTATCTTTTTTTCATGACATGTTTCCTTGATTCTTCATGTTCCTTGTAGTTTTGCATTGCTGCTTTCTCATTTGAAGTAGCAGAAAGCTCTTCAAATCTTTACTAGTTGCCTTCAGGTGGGATATACTGTTTGTTGGCCCTGTTATATCAGAAATTTTCTCTGACCTTTTTTGGATACACCTGCTTTGCACTTCTTGCTCTCTCTCATGGTAGGACTCTTAGGCCTTTTTTGTCTTCTCCTGTTTTTTGTTTTTTGCCTCACCACACAGCTTGAAGGATCTTAGTTCCCCGACCAGGGATTGAACCCCAGCCCACGGCAGTGAAAGCCTGGAGTCCTAACCACTGGACTGCCATTCTCCTGGTATTTATAACTCACCAGACTGGCTGCTGAAAACTTCTCTTTTGTTTTCTAGAAGGTGGAGCTACAGCTCAAGTTTGTGGTTTCTCCCTTGCCCACAGACCCTGGTCTATTTTTTGGACAACGACTCTGCCAGACAGAGCTCACTCTCACTGCTGCATTTAGGAGTGCACACAAGGAGCCAGCCACAGACTTGGGCGAGGTGTGGGTTTAGCACACAGGGCATTGGTGGTGCCCTTGGTCCTAGTGGGGGAATCCTAGGGTGAGGTACTCCCAGAGGGTCTTGGGTGGAATTCCTACAGAAATCCTGGGGGCAGTCATCAGGAACTGTGTTCCTTTAATGCCTTTTGATATTCTTTTATCTTTCCTGATCTCCCTCCCCCCAGTTATGGACACCCCACCTCAGTACTCTGCGTGCTACTGGAGAGAAACGGGTTTCTCCAGCAGCATCCCATACAGCTGGAGAAGCTGAGCGCTCAAACACCACTTTTTTCTCTCCGCTATGGCAGGGGTCGCAGCTGGCTAGTTCTGCAGTGTTACCTGGCGGGAGTGGTGGCACTGGCAAAGTTCCTCTTACCATCTCCTATGTGTCCAAACTCGTATGTGTTTATATTTTTTTGCTGCAACTATGTGCTGGAATCTCCCTTTGGGAAGGTTCACTTCTACAAAGTCTCTGTTGTCTCTGGGTTTCTGCCCAAGTCAGCACTCTCTAGGTTTTCCCAACTGCAGCCTAGAAGGGGTTAAGCAGGTTCACCAACTCTTGCTGTTTCTGCAGCCCATACTGATGACTGTCTGCCTATCACCAGAGGCACAGGTGAGCAAGACTCCTACCGTGTCCCTTGGCAGATGGTGCTGGATCCCTCAATTTGCACAGAGGAACTTTTGTTAATGGATGGATGTTTAACTAGTTGTTAAAAAGGACAAACAAGAGAGATGTCTTACGCCACCGTGATGCTGATGTCACTCCCCATATAAACTTTAGAATCAGTTTGTTGTTATCCATAAAATAACTTTCCAGGATATTGGTTGGAATTGCTTGAATCTATAGATCAAATTGGGAAGAAGCATTGTTACTTTTATTTTAAAAGAGTATTTACAAATTATGAAGAATTTGAGTCACTCAATAACACTGAGCAGCTCCAGGATACAGATTATAAGGTTCTTTAGGAGTTGAATGAATTCTATACAGTATAAACTATAAACCAATATTTAAAGTATTGTCTCAGCTCTACTTTTTTTTAAAATTTTTATTGGAGTATAGTTGATTTACAATGTTGTATTACTTTCTGCTGTACAGCAAAGTGAATCAGTTATCCATATACATATATCCACTCTTTTTTAGATTCTTTTCCCTTATAGGTCCTTGCAGAGTATTAAGTAGAGTTCCCTGTGCTATACAGTAGGTCCTTATTAATTATCTATTTTATATACAGTAGTGTGTATATGTCAATCCCAATCTCCCAATTTATCCCTCTCCCCACTCCCCCCCCAGTAACCATAAGATTGTTTCCCACATCTATAACTCTATTTCTGTTTTGTAAATAAGTTCATTTGTACAGTTTTTTTTAGATTCCACATATAAGCGATATCATATGATATTTGTCCTTCTCTGTCTGACTTACTTCACTCAGTATCACAATCTCTAGGTCCATCCATGTTGCTACAAATGGCCCAGTTCTACTTCTCTGCTTCACTTCTTATTCTTGTTTTTCTTTGGCTTAACTGAATAAGCATCAACGGATGATCTAATAAGAGTAGTCTACTGTGTAGTTTTATGGAAATGACAGTGATAAATAAAACACAGTCCTTACCTTCAGGAGCTTCCAATTGAGTTCCTATGAAAATAATTAACTGTACAACAATGTGGCATGATGAATGTAGCAACTGTTCTGGGGAATGTTTTGGAGTGAGTAAGACAAAGTTTATTATTTGAGGCATTTCTCAGAGAGGAAATACGTGCCAGAGAAGACTAGCTGAAACTATTTTAAGCCTAGTGGAATTATGTGGATGAGAGATATTTTCATTAACTTTTTATTTTGATAAATTTCATGCATACAGAAAAGCTTAAAGAGTATTCCAGTGAACATTATATATGCCACACATAGGTTTAATGATTATTAAAATTTTGCTACATCTGCCTTCTTTCTTTCCCCTTTCTCTCTCACATATGTATCTGTGTATATATATGCCTATATGTGTGTTTGTGTGTTTGTTTGTTTTGTCCAATTTGGGATCCAACTAGGATTCAAACATTCCATTTGATTGCATGCTTTTGTTTTCTAGATCAATCCCTCTAACTTTTTTCCATATGACATTGATTTATTTTATTTATTTTTATTTTTATTTTTTAATTGAAGTATAGTTGATTTACAGTGTTGTGTTAATTACTGCTGTACAGCAAAGTGATTCAGTTGTATATATATATACATATATATATATTCTTTTCCATTATGGTTTATCATAGGATATTGAATATCGTTCTCTTTATCCATTCTATATATAATAGCTTACATCTGCTAACCCCAGCCTCCCACTCCATCCCTCCCCCAACACCCTCTCCCTTGGCAACTACAAGTCTGTTCTCTATGTCCGTGATTCTGTTTCTGTTTCAAAGATAGGTCCATTTGTGTCATATTTTAGATTCCACATATAAGTGATATCATATGGTATTTGTCTTTCTCTTTCTGACGTACTTCACTTAGTATGATAATCTCTAGTTGCATCCATGTTGCTGCAAAGGGCATTTTTTCATTGTTTTTTTTTATGGCTGAGTAGTATTCCATCATATATAGGTACCACATCTTCTTTATCCATTCATCTGTCGATGGACATTTAGGTTGTTTCCATACCTTGGCTATTGTGAATAATGCTGCTATGAACATAGGGGTGCATGTATCTTTTTGAATTATAGTTTTGTCTGGATATTGCCCAGGAGGGGATTGCTGGATCATATGGTAATTCTATTTTTAGTTTTCTGAGGAACCTTTATACTGTTTTCCAAGTGCCTACACCAACTTACATTCCCACTAACAGTGTAGGAGGGTTCCCTTTTCTCCACATCCTCTCCAGCGTTTATTTGTAGACTTTTTAATAATGGCCATTCTGAGTGATGTGAGGTGGTACCTCATTGTAGTTTTGATTCGTATTTCTCTATGACATTGATTTTTGAACAATCCAGCAAAGTTGTTTTGTAGAGCAATTTACATTCTGGATTTGTCTGGCTGCTTCCGTATAGTGTTGGTAACTGTATGTTTAATTTTGTGTGTCAACTTGAGTGGATCACAAGGTGCCTGAATATTTGGCCTGGATATTTTTTCTGGGTGTGCCTGTGAGGATGTTTCTAGAGGAGATTAGCATTTGAATTGATAGACAGTAAAGCACATTGCCCACCCCACTATAGGTGGGAAGGCCAGAATAGAACAAAAGGGCAGAGGAAGAGAGAATTCACTCTCTCTGCCTGAATGAATTGAGACATCAGTCCTCTCCCGCCCTCTGGCTGGGATTTGTACCATCAGTGCTTCTTTCTCAAGCCTTCGGACTCAGACTTGAACTACACCACTAGCTTTCCTCGCTATTTAGCTTACAGACAGCAGATCACGGAACTTCTCAGCCTCTGTATTCATATAAGCCAACTCCTTGTAATAAATCTATCTATCTATCTATCTATCTATCTATCTATCTATCTATCTATTCTTCTAACAAAGGGTATGACAGTGGCAGTGGGACGTCTCTTCCAAGATCAGGTTATGGAAAAAACTGTGACGTGGGCTCCATCTCTCTCTCTCTCCTTTCATGCTGGGATAGTGTGATATGGGGAGAATCTGAGGCCCTCATTCCAACAATATTTAAGAAACTGAAGCCTGATAACAATTTTGTGAAAGAGCTTGTGAACAGGTCCTGCAGTGCAAGTAGAGTTTCGAGATGACTGCACCCCTGGCCTACAGCTGTTGCAACCTCATGAGAAACAGCGAGCCAGGAAAACCCACCTAAATCTTTCCTGGATTTCTGGTTGGCAGAAACTGCAGGGTAATAAATGTTGCTTATTTTAAAGATGCTGAACTTGAGTGTTACT
Organism: Balaenoptera physalus; assembly: GCF_965194825.1. Classification (NCBI taxonomy): domain Eukaryota; kingdom Metazoa; phylum Chordata; class Mammalia; order Artiodactyla; family Balaenopteridae; genus Balaenoptera; species Balaenoptera physalus. The sequence continues at coordinate 56,322,433 of NC_138899.1, read as the reverse complement.
TGTTTTCCAACAATAAGTATTTACCCAAAACTGTTCATCTCATGGTTTTAGCATCCACTAACAATCACTGCCTGACTCTATGTTTACTAGTTGCTATTCTTCTGGAAAGAAAGCTTTCTTTGATTTTTATGTTTTTTCTGAGTTGAAAGATAATTACATCTTATTTGAATCAATAATGTTATTTCCACTTCGAAAGCAAGACGGCAGATTAGGAAGTTCCAGGTTTTGGTCCCCCTCACGGAAAGACCAATAAGCAACTATTCACAGACACAACTATTCTTGGGTGTGGAATTCCCTGGCGGTCCAGTGGTTAGGACTCCATGCTTTCACTGCGAGGGCCGGGGTTCGGCAAAAAAAAAAAAAAAAAAGAGTACACCTGTGTGAAAATCCTAGAACCCAGGGTTGAGGATGAAGCACCCCATGAACAACAAAACTGAGAAAAGCCACATTAAGTGGGTAAGAGGAGTGGTTTCACTTTGACCATGTGCCTGCCCCTCCCCCAGGCTGGCACAGTGCCACACAGACAGCGTTCCCCTGCACCTACAGTTTCTCCAGCGGGGAAAAGAGAGCCCGAGGTTGACATCCTGCTTGGCCAGTGTTCTGGAGTGCTCTCCCGGGGGGCACGCTTCCGTCTCATCTCGTAGGAAACACTGGGTGAATCCGCAGGGCTACACCAAATGGGGTCAGCTAGAAACAAGGTAGGAGAGCAGGGCTCACAGCAACCAGTGCAGGGGTCATGCTGTGGCACGGCGCTCCTGCTGGTGAGGGCGGCCAATCAGAGCGCCCAGCCAGGGACTGCATCCACCCACGCATCCGAGCTAGTTGCTCCCCATCTGGCCAGAGAGCACACTCAGCAGCTCTATCCGGTTCTGGTACACAACCAGCAGTGCAGCCAGGCCGTGGAGCTCGTTCTACCGCCCCAAGGGCACCGGGAGCCAAGCTAGCAGCCTTGCCCAAACGCAGAGCGCGCTGTCTCTCCCCACCCATCCGGAGGAGCCCGTGTAAGGCGCCTGCACAGTAAGCCTGTCAATCTGTAGAGCCTAGCCTTCAGCCCCGCGTGCACTGCAGCCTATGGCCCCGCCTGTTTGTTGAGTGTAGCCTGCAGCCGAACCTGGACAGAAAGCCCCGTTAGTTCCCCTGCCCAGCTGTGGAGCAGAGCTTACAGACTCCCCACCAGGGAGCCCAGAGAGTAACATTGTCTGACTGCAGAACAGAGCCCGCCCCCCAACATTAGAGCACAGGCAACAGCCCTGCCCAGTAGAGACCCCATAGCAAGCCCTGCTTGCCTGGGGGTGCTACCAGCTGACACATGCAGAACCCCAGACTGGGCTGTCTGGCGAAGGGTTTCTCTGCCAAAGTAAATCCGTAGGCTCTGAAAGAGGAGAGCTCTTCCTCAAGTATGCAGATAGCAATGCAAGAATTCAAGAATCACAAGTAATCAGGTAAACAAGACACCATCAAAGGAAACTAATAAAGCTCCACTAACCCTAAAATATTTAGAGTTATGAATTGAATAACAAGGAATTCAGAATAAACTCTTAAAGAAATTCAGTAAATTAGGGAAAAAACACAGAGATAACTAAACAAAAATAGGAAAACAGTACATGAACAAAATGAGAAGTTCAGCAAAGAAATAGAAATCATTAAAAAAAAAAAAAATCAGAAATCCTGGAACTCAAGAATGCAATGACTGCACTGAAATATTCAATAGAGAGTTTCAACAGTCAGATGAAAGAATCAGTGAACTTGAAGATAAGTCTTCTGAAATTTTCCAGTCAGAGGATCAAGAAGAAAAAAAGAAAAAGAGTGAAGAAAGCATACGGGACTTATGCAATACCATCAAAGGAAGCATCATTGACATTATGGGAATTCCAGAAAGAGAAGAGAGAGAGAAAAAGGGAAAATAAAATTAGTATAAGTATCTCTTCTGACCACAACAATATGAAACTAGAAATCAATAACAGGAGGTAAATTGGAAAATTCACAAATATGTGGAAATGAAACAATACACTCCTGAACAAATATGGGTCAAAGAAGAAATCAAAAGGAAAATTCAAAAAGTTTTAAAGACAAACAAAAATAGATACGCAACACACCAAAACATATGGGATGAAGTGAAGTAGTTCTTTTTTTTTTTTGGCTGTGGCACGTGGCTTGCAGAATCTCAGTTCACCGACCAGGGATTGAACCTGGGCCACGGCAAAGTGCCGAATCCTAATCACTAAATCACCAGGGAACTTCTGAAAGTAGTTCTAACGGGGAGGTTTATAGTGATAAATGTCTAAATTAAGAAAAAAAGAACTATCTCACCTAACAACCTAAAGTTGAACTATACCTCAAGGAACTAAAAAAAGAACAAACTAAACTGAAAGGTATGAGAAGAAAGGAAATAAGCAAGATTAGAATAGAAATAAATGATAGAAACTAGAAAAACAGACACCATAATCAAGTGGCAGTTATCCCTGGGATGCAAGGTTGACTTAACATACACAAATCAATAAATGTGATACAGCACATTAACAAAATGAAGGATTAAAATCATATGATCATCTCAATCAATACAGAAAAATAGTTGATAAAATTCAAATGACCCGATTAAACAATGGGCAAGGACCTGAATAGACATTTTTCCAAAGAAGACATACAAATGGCCAACAGGTGTACAAAAAGGTGTTCAACAGCACTAATCATCAGGGAAATGCAGATCAAAATCACAATTAGCTATCACCTCACACTTGTTGGAATGTCATTTAGAAAATGAGAGATAAGTGTTGACGAGGATGTGGAGAAAAAGAGAACCCTTGAGCACTGTTGTTTGGAATTTAAATTGGTAGGGCTAATATGGAAAATTGTATGGAGGTTCCTCTAAAAGTTAAAAATAGAGCTACCACGTGATCCAGAAATCCCACTTCTGGGTACATATCCAAAGGAAATCAAGTCAGTATTTTGAAGAGATATCTGCACTCCTATGTTCACTGCAGCATTATTCACAATAGCTAAGAAACGGAAATAACCTAAATGTCCATCGATGGATGAATAGATAAAGAAAATGCGGCATATATAGAGAGAATGGAATATTAGCCACGAAAAAGAAGGAAATCCTGCCATCTGCAACAACATGGATGAACCTGGAGGACATTCTGCTAAGTGAAATAAGCCAGACACAGAAAGACAAATACTGTATGATCTCACATATATATGGAACGTAAAAATCTCAAACTCATAAAACCAGAGAGTAGTATAATGGTGGTTGCCAGTGGCTGAGGGTGGAGAAAATAGGGAGGGATTGGTGAAATGGTACAAAATTTCAGTCGTAAAATGAATAAGCTCTGGGGATCTGATTACAGCATGGTGACTATAGTTAATAGTAATGTATTGTATACTTGAAATCTGCTAAGAATAATCTTAAGTGTCCTTACCATAAAAAATGTAAAAAGGTAACTATGTGAAGTGTTGGATGTATTAACTCACTTGATTGTGGTAATCATTACACAAAATATATTAAATCATCATGTTATACACCTTAAAAATCATGTTGTATGACCTTAGCATATACATAATTTTTATTTTTATTTTTTTTTTTTTATTTTTTTTTTAACATCTTTATTGAAGTATAATTGCCTTACAATGGTGTGTTAGCTTCTGCTTTATAACAAAGTGAATCAGTTATACATATACAATATGTTCCCATTTCTCTTCCCTCTTGCATCTCCCTCCCTCCCACCCTCCCCATCCCATCCCTCTAGATGGTCACAAAGCACCGAGCTGATCTCCCTGTGCTATGCGGCTGCTTCCCACTAGTTATCTATTTTACATTTGGTAGTGTATATATGTCCATGACACTCTCTTACCCTGTCACATCTCACCCCACCCCCTCCCCATATCCTCAAGTCCATTCTCTAGTAGGTCTGTGTCTTTATTCCCGTCTTGCCACTAGGTTCTTCATGGCCTTTTTTTTTTTTTTTTTTTTTTTTTTTCTTTTTTTTTTTTTTTCCCCTTAGATTCCGTATATATGTGTTAGCATACTGTATTTGTTTTTCTCTTTCTGACTTACTTCACTCTGTATGACAGACTCTAACTCCATCCACCTCATTACAAATACCTCCATTTCATTTCTTTTTATGGCTGAGTAATATTCCATTGTATATATGTGCCACATCTTCTTTATCCATTCATCTGTCGATGGACATTTAGATTGCTTCCATGTCCTGGCTATTGTAAATAGAGCTGCAATGAACATTTTGGTACATGACTCTTTTTGACCTATGGTTTTCTCAGGGTATATGCCCAGTAGTGGGATTGCTGGGTTGTATGGTAGTTCTATTTGTAGTTTTTTAAGGAACCTCCATACTGTTCTCCATAGTGGCTGTATCAATTTACATTCCCACCAACAGTGCAAGAGTGTTCCCTTTCCTCCACACCCTCTCCTGCATTTATTGTTTCTAGATTTTTTGATGATGGCCATTCTGACCGGTGTGAGATGATATCTCATTGTAGTTTTGATTTGCATTTCTCTAATGATTAATGATGTTGAGCATTCTTTCATGTGTCTGTAGGCCATCTGTATATCTTCTTTGGAGAAATGTCTATTTAGGTCTTCGGCCCATTTTTGGATTGGGTTGTTCGTTTTTTTGTTATTGAGCTGCATGAGCTGCTTGTAAATCTTGGAGATTAATCCTTTGTCAGTTGCTTCATTTGCAAATATTTTCTCCCATTCTGATGGTTGTCTTTTTGTCTTGTTTATGGTTTCCTTTGCTGTGCAAAAGCTTTTAAGTTTCATTAGGTCCCATTTGTTTATTTGTGTTCTTATTTCCATTTCTCTGGGAGCTGGGTCAAAAAGAATCTTGCTGTGATGTATGTCATAGAGTGTTCTGCCTATGTTTTCCTCTAAGAGTTTGATAGTGTCTGCCCTTACACTTAGGTCTTTAATCCATTTTGAGTTTATTTTTGTGCATGGTGTCAGGGAGTGTTCTATTTTCATACTTTTACATGTACCTGTCCAATTTTCCCAGCACCACTTATTGAAGAGGCTGTCTTTTCTCCACTGTATATGCTTGCCTCCTTTATCAAAAATAAGGTGCCCATATGTGTGTGGGTTTATCTCTGGGCTTTCTATCCTGTTCCATTGATCTATATTTCTGTTTTTGTGCCAGTACCAAACTGTCTTGATTACTGAAGCTTTGTAATATAGTCTGAAGTCAGGGAGCCTGATTCCCCCAGCTCCATTTTTCGTTCTCAAGATTGCTTTGGCTATTCCATAATTTTTATTTGTCAATCATACCTCAATAAAGCTGGGGGTGGGGGAGAAGTGTGTTGTTTAATCTTCATGCATTTTGAGATTTTCCTGTTATTGATTTCTAGTAATTCCACTGTGGTGTGAGAGCATATTTTATATGATTTCTTTTTTTTTTTTTTCCGGTCACGCTTCGCGGCTTGCAGGATCTTAGTTCCCCGACCAGGGATGGAACCCGGACCCCCAGCAGTGGTGTCTGACATTAAGTTGGAGAAATTCTAGGTCATTATTGTTTCACTTTTTTTAAAATTTCTTTCTCTCTCCTTTCCTTCTAGTATTCCCCCTGTGTGTATGTGACACCTTTTGTAGTTGTCCCACAGTCCTTGGAGATTCTGTTCCAGTTTTTTTTTCCTAGTCTTTGTTCTCTTTGCTTTTTATTTTTATTTATTTACTAATTAATAGATTTATTTATTTTTATTTACTTATCTTTGGCTGCGTTGGGTCTTCGTTGCTGCACACGGGCTTTCTCTGGTTGCGGCGAGCAGGGGCTACTCTTCGTCGTGGTGCGTGGGCTTTTCATTGTGGTGGCTTCTCTTGTTGTGGAGCATGGGCTCTAGGCACGCAGGCTCCAGTAGTTGTGGCATGCAGGCTCAGTAGTTGCGGCTTGAGGGCTCTAGAGCACAGGCTCAGTAGTTGTAGCACATGGGCTTAGTTGCTCCACGGCATGTGGGATCTTCCCAGACCAGGGATCGAACCCGTATCCCCTGCATTGTCAGGCGGATTCTTAACCACTGCACCACCAGGGAAGTCCCTCTTTGCTTTTTAGTTTTTGGTGTTGCTTGATATATCCTCAAGCTCAGTGATTCTTTCCTCAGCTGTGTCCAGTCTACTAACAAGCCCATAAAGGCCTTCTGCATTTCTCTTACGGTGTTTTGGACCTCTATCATTTCATTCCTCTGTTTCTTCATTTTGCTTGATGCTCTGTGTTGGTTTCTATGCACTGGATGAAACAGTTACCTCTCCCAGTCTTGCAGCGTTGGCCTTGTGTAGGAGATGAGCTTTATTGTTCTAGCTGTCCTAGCTCTTCATTCTCTCAAACCTTTGTGAGCCAAGCAGTCTATTTTACCTTTAACGGCTCCCCATCATTGAGGCTGTACCAAGACCAGTCAGTGCCAAAGGAGAGGAGTCAGGCTGATTGGAAGCCAGACCCTCAGGCAGCAGCTTTTACAGGATGCAAACATACACAGTCCCAGTGGGGCGGCAAGCATAAGCCCCACTGGCTACCAGAGCCAGGGAACCTGGAGGCGCCCTCGGGGTAGCAGTCACAAACATCAGGGCTCCAGACAAGTGTATTAGTTCCTTTCTAGGAGATACCCGTGAGCTGTGGCGAGGCAGAGGGACAGTATAAGATGGCGTCCCCAGGCCTTCATTCCTTGAGCCCCTCCGTAGCCACTAGATGCATGCCAGATGTAAAGCCTGCTCCTAAGCCAAAGCTTCAGGACAAGCGCGTAGGCCTCTTTCACAGAAAGCCCGGGGGTGTGTTTCAGTCAGCTGTTTGGGCAGTGCCCTGGGGTGGTAGCCTGCCAAGAACTGTCTATGGGATTGTTGCAGTCCTGTGCATATGCAGGAGTGCAAGCCCCCCGGCCACCAGAGCCAAGGAATCAAGCTGCCAAAACCAGGGCACCAGATGTAAACACTGGGGCACCAGATACGTATAAGAGCTCCTCTCCGAGAGATGCTGGCACACTGGAGCAGGGCAGAGGTAAAGCGTGACGATAGCATCGTCCTCCGAGGTCTCAGGAAAGGTCTAAGGTCAGCCTTAGATGTGTCATTAATCAGAAGCCTGCCCCTCAGGCTGTGGCTATAATGATAAGCCTATAGGCCTCTCCCACTTTCTGTGGGAAAGACAGACCTCCTGGGTCTGTTGCCTCCTGCCGTGCCCAGGGGTGGTAGGAGTTTATGAACTCTTTCCCCTTGGTTCCAGTTGTAGGACTCCTGGAGCATAAACCCCACTGGCCAGCAGAACCAGGTGATACAGAGGTGTCTCCTGGCAGCAGCCACAAAAGCCAGGGCACCAGACAAGGGTATAAGCTCTTTATGGGAAGATACCAGTGAGCTGGAGCAAGACAGAGGGAGAAGGCAAAGATTGCATCCATGGGTCTCCATTCCCTGAGAGCACCTCCATAGGCCCACATAAGTGAGCCAAAGCAGAAGCCTGTCCCTTAGGGCAAAGATCCTGAAGAAGGAAACAGGGGTACTTCCCTGCTGGAGCAGCGGTTAAGAATCCGCCTGCCAATGCAGGGGACATGGGTTTGATCCCTGATCCGGGAAGATCCCATATGCCGCAGAGCAACTAAGCCCATGTGCCACAACTACTGAGCCTGCACTCTAGAGGCCACGAGCCACAACTACTGAGCCCGTGTGCTACAACTACTGAAGCCCGTGCACCACAACTACTGAAGCCCATGCGCCTAAAGCCCGTGCTCCGCGAAAGAGAAGCCACCGCAGTGAGAAGCCCGCGCACCGCAACAAACAGTAGCCCCCGCTCGCCGCAACTAGAGAAAGCCTGCACGCAGCAACGAAGACCCAACGCAGCCAAAAATAAATAAATAAATAAATAAATTTTTTAAAAAAAGAAGGAAACAGGCCTCTTTCTCAGAAAGCCTGGGGAAGCGTTTCAGCCCGCTATCTGTGCAGTGCCCTGGGGTGGTACCCCTCCAAGAACTGTCTCTCTGTGGGACCCAGGAGCGTAAGCCCCTCTGGCTTCCAGGGCCAGGTTATCAAGGGGCATCCCCTGGGTGGCAGCTGTAGAAACCAGGTCACCAGACATACAAACTGGGGCACTGGACATGTGTAGAAGTTCCTCCCCTTTGGGAGATATTGGTGCTCTGGAGAGCAGCAGAGAGGGTGGTGATGCACCCACTGGCTGGAGCAAGGTGGGGGGGGGTAGTGCAAAGATGGTACCCACCAAAAAGAGAAGAAAGGGAAAAAAAGCAAAAAAAAAAAAAAAAAAAAAAAAAAGGAAGGAAAGAAGGAAGGAAGGGAGAAAGAGAAAGAAAGAAAAATAAAAGAAATGAAATTTAAAAAGAGGGAGAGCAGGAAGATTGCATCTGCCAGCCTCCATCCCCAGAGAGTTTCCCAGCAGGCCTCTGCCCCTCAGACCAACACTGTCAAAAGTAGCAAGTGAGTCCTTTTTCACAGAAAGCCTGGGCACTTTTCAAAGGGCTGCTTCTTTGCTGGGCCCTGGCACCCATGGGTCTGTGCACCAGCCCTCAGTTTGCTACAGCCCATGAGTCTCCCGGGTGCAGGCTCCGCTGGTCTTCTAAGCTAGATATTTGGGGGCTTGTCTCTTGGGTGCAGGTCTTAAAGGTTGGGGTGCCCAATATGGGGTATAGACTCTTCACTCCTCAGTGAGACGATCGGGGTTTTGAGTTCCCTCCTGTTGCAGATCCCTGCAATGGGGGTGGGGGATTTATGGTGAGATTCTGCCTCAGCCTTTCCCACCTGCGTCCATGTGGCTTCCCTCTCGTTTACCAGGTGTGAAGGGCTGCTCTGCCAGTTTTTAGCTTTCTTTCAGAGTAAACTGTTCCACATAAATTTGGTGTGTCCATGGGAGGAGGTGAGTTCAGGATTTTCCTACGTCACCGTCTTGAACCAGAACCTCTGTCATTTCTTTTTGGTTTTTTTCTTAGGATTTCCATCTCTCTGCTTACATTGCCCCTCAGTTCCTGCATCCTGTCTATTTCATCCTTAGAACCCTTAGCATATTATTTATAGTTGTTTTCAATTCCTGGTCTGATAATTCCAACATTCCTGCCATGTCTGGTTCGGATGCTTGCTCTGTCTCTTCAAATTGTGGTTTTGTGGGCGGTGGAGCTGAGGTCAGCATCAAATTTGAAATATTTAAAGTGGATACAGAACTGTTTCAGCAATGCAGACAATTAAGTGTGTTGTTGTCGGCGATGGTGCTGTTGGTAAAACATGTCTCCTGATATCCTACACAACAAACAAATTTCCATCTGAGTATGTACCGACTGTTTTTTTTTTTTATTTTAATTTTTTTGCCACACCACACACAGTATGCAGGGATCTTAGTTCCCCAGCCAGGGATGGAACCCGTGGCCCCTGCAGTGGAAGCATGGAGTCTTAACTCCTGGACCACCAGGGAAGTCCCTGTGTGGACTGTTTTTGACAACTATGCAGTCACAGTTACGATTGGTGGAGAGCCATATACTCTTGGACTTTTTGATACTGCAGGGCAAGAGGATTATGACAGATTATGAGTTATCCACAAACAGGTGTATTTCTAGTCTGTTTTTCAGTGGTCTCTCCATCCTCATTCAAAATGTGAAAGAAAGGTGGGTGCCTGAGATAACTCACCACTGTCCAAAGACTCCTTTCATGCTTACTGGGACCCAAATTGATCTCAGAGATGACCCCTTCACTACTGAGAAACTTTCCAGGAATAAACAGAATCCTATCACCCCAGAGGCTGCTGAAAAACTGGCCGGTGACCTGAAGGCGGTCAAATATGTGGAGTGTTCTGCACTCACACAGAAAGGCCTAAAGAATGTATTTAGGGCTTCCCTGGTGGCGCAGTGGTTGAGAATCTGCCTGCCAATGCACGGGACACGGGTTTGAGCCCTGGTCTGGGAAGATCCCACATGCCACGGAGCAACTAGGCCCGTGAGCCACAGCTACTGAGCCTGCGCGTCTGGAGCCTGTGCTCCGCAACAAGAGAGGCCACGACAGTGAGAGGCCCGCGCACCGCAATGAAGAGTGGCCCCCGCTCGCCACAACTAGAGAAAGCCCTCGCACAGAAACGAAGACCCAACACAGCCAAAAATAAATAAATAAATAAATAAATAATAAAAATAAAGGAATTCCTTTAAAAAAAAAAAAAAAAAGAATGTATTTAACAAAGGAATATTGGCTGCCCTGGAGCCTCCAGAACTGAAGAGCCGCAGGTGTGTGCTGCTGTGAACGTCTCTCCAGAGGCCTTTCTGCACAGCTGGTGTCGGCATCATACGAAAAGCAATGTTTCAATCAAACAATCTTAAAAATTAAGATTCGTTTTTGCAATAATGACAAATGCCCTGCACCTACCCACATTCACTCCTGTGAGACAAGGCCCATAGGTATGGCCCCCTTCCCCCTCTCAGTACTAGTTAATTTTGAGTAGTTGTGTATTGTCGGAAAAAATGATCAGTACTAGCTTTTGTCATTTCAAAAAAAATTTTTTGTTGTTGTTTCTTTTTTTGTTTAAAAGCAAGGCATGCTTGTGGTGACTCTGTAACAGACTAATTTGGATTGTTGAAACAGTTCCCGGTTTCCACTCTGGAGAGCAATCTGGGATATCTAGCTTTTTTTTATTTTCTTTTTTTGGGGGGGTGGGGCAGGGAGGTGTGTGTGGGATTTGTTTTTATTTAGTCATGTTTTTTTAATTCATTAACCATTGGACAGCCCTTAAGGGGAGGAGGACGGATTGATTCCACATTCTACTTCCTAGATCTAGTTTAGAAAACATGTTCCCCACCTGGCGCTCTCAGGAAGGAGTATAGTAAACGCCTCATTTAACAATATACGCCTTTTTGGGAATTCCCTGGTGGCCCAGTGTTTAGGACTCGGTGCTTTTAATGCCGTGGGCCTGGGTTCAATCCCTGGTCGGTGGAACTAAAATCCCGCAAGCCGCGCAGTGGGGCTAAAAAAGAAAAAAATTACATATATATATACTCTTTTTGAAAGTTGCCTTTTCTCTTGACCCTTGAATAGGTCCAGTATTTGACGAAACTCATGAAAAGTGGGTGGAATCTGGCTTGCCCCGCCTCTGTTCTAGGGTGCACTTATATATGTAACCCTGACTCTCAAAGAAATTGGTTTGCCATTTGCCACTGATTTTTTTTTTAAGTTAATTTCTAACTTTTTTCACTGACAAATGAAGAAAAGTATTGCACCTTTTGAAATACACAAAATGGATTGAGTACGCAATTAAAAAACATTTTTTTCCCCATCAAAAAAAGAAAATTGTGGTTTTGCCTTTAATTTTTTGTTGCTATTGGGACCTGATGTGCTGGGTAAAGGGCACTGCAGTAAATAGGCCTGTAGTAATGCCGAGGTGGGGAGTGGGGAGGGGAAGCCCTATTGTTCATGATTAGGTTTCAGCCTTTTAGGGAGCTTGTGCCTCTGAGCTGTGAGCTTTAAGTGTGTTTTTTACTGTTTTCCTTCCCCTTAGGTGGGATAGAGTGGGCTGGAGCTGGGTATTTCCCGTCTCCCACCTGGAAGGCTATAGTTAAGTGGAGTTGGGTATTTCCCTTAGTCGGGCTCTTGTAAGACCCCAGCAGATTAGGCTCTGATTAACTAGTTCCTCCTGAGGGCAGGCCTGGTAAGAGAGTGCCTTGGGGTATTTAAAAACAGGCTCCATTTTCCCTCTCCCTTTGGAAGCACGAGGGGATTTTTCTCCCATGTTTACCGTGAAAACTCTCAAGCTCCCAGAGTCGGAGGCCCCCCTTTGATTGGGTCCTCTGGAGCTTTTAACTTCAGAGTTGTCCGCCCTGAGCCTCTAGCAATTTGTCAGTTGTGTTTGGAGTCTTCCTACCTCAGCCCTGGTTCCTGCCAGGATTCCTGCTCCTGTGTCTGCACTCCCGGTAAGCCAGTACTCCCTGTTGTTGCGTCTCCAGCCTTGGGAACAGCCGTGTGGCATCTTTTTCTTTTTTGAAGTGGTCACCAGTTCTGAGCGCTCTACCAGGGACCAGAAGAGAGGGTTTGGGGGAACATCCTTCTCTCTTTTTTTAGTTGGAGGAAGTCAGCTGCCCTCCTCCCAGCCGCGCACGCGAACGGCAGCCGGGGCCCATGGAGGAATAACGCTGCTGCCTGCTCCGGGGGTGCCTGTTTTGCATTTTTTAATCGTGACACATAAAGTACATGTTGTACCCCTTGTAGTTTTGTAGCGGTATTGGTGGTTAGGACACAGTGTAAGATCCCTTCCACTGGGATTCAAGATAGGTCTTTTGGTGGTATCTTTTCCAGAAGAGGGAATTTCCAATTTGAAGGTCATGTAGGGTGTGTGGTGGGAAAGGAAACCTGACCTGTTGATGATAAATATGAGTGTATTTAATAAAACTTTAACAATATTTAAGGATAGATGTTATTTTTTAAAAATTTTATTGGAGTATAGTTGATTTATAATGTTGTGTTAGTTTCAGGTGTATAGCAAAGTGATTCAGTTATACGTGTACATATATTCATTCTTTGTCAGATACTTTTCCCACATAGGTTATTACAGAATATTGAGTAGAGTTCCCTGTGCTGTACAGTAGGTCCTTGTTAGTTATCTGTTTTATATATAGTAGTGTGTATATGTTAGTCCCAAGCTCCTAATTTATCCCTCCCCCCACCTTTCTCCTTTGGTAACCATAAGTTTGTTTTTGAAATCTGTGAGTCTGTTTCTGTTTTGTAAATAAGTTCATTTATATCATTTTAAAAAATTAGATTCCACATATGAGTGATATCATATGATATTTGTCTTTCTCTGTCTGACTTACTTCAATGAGTATGATAATCTCCAGGTCCATGCATGTTGCTGCAAATGGCATTATTTCATCCTTTTTATGGCTAATATTCCATTGTATAGGTGTACCACATCTTCTTTAACCATTCCTCTGTCGATGGACGTTTAGGTTGCTTCCACATCTTGGCTATTGAAAATAGTGCTGCAATGAACATTGGGATGCAGGTATCTTTTCGAATTATGATTTTCTCTGGATATACACCCAGGAGTGGGATTGCTGGATCATATGATAATTCTATTTTTAGTTTTTGAAGGAACCTCCATACTGTTCTCCATAGCGGTTGTACCAATTTACATTCCCATCAACAGTGCAAGAGGGTTCCCTTTTCTCCACACCCTCTCCGGCATTTATTGTTTGTAGACTTTTTGATGATGGCCATTCTGACCAGTGTGAGGTGATACAAGGATAGATATTAGATCAAATTAGGGTCACTTAAGGTCCAGAAGAGGTAAGAAATCTTCACTGACCTGCCAGTATTATTTCATAATACATAATTATTCATAAGGGAATAATCAGTGTTGACTGGAGGGGGAGGATCTGAGGATCACCAGGACCAAGTACAAGATTTGGGGCGGGATGGGTTCCTCAGAGAGTATGGCTAGTTTGAATTTAAGAGCACTGTTGGCCTGCTTTATTTTTCCAGAGGATTGAGGGTGGCTAAGACAGTGAAATTTTTGTAGCAGTGAAAGTACTTGTTGAATATCCTCAATAACCTTACTGTTGAAGTTGGTTCCTCTGTCACTAGAGAGGAACAAAGGGACCCCCACGTAGGGAAAATTCTTTCTGGTACCAGCTTAGCTACAGTTGTGGCAGTAGCCTGTTTGCAGAAAAAAAACTTCTAACCATCCCACAAACACGGATATACATGTCTTTCTTTTTTGTGTATAAAAAGGGAAAAGGGTAACGAGTAATTGAGGGGTCCAAAGGTGGAAGAAGAGGATAGAGTTTTTCAGGTTTTGAAACACAGACGTGGAAGGAGTCCCAGTTCGGGGGATCGCGTTGTTTCCTTGGTCGTGGCATAGAGAGGCGAGGCGATCGTGAAAAAGCTAGGGAATCCGGCTCAGCAGTAGCCACCTAATCCGAGAAACCCTCAGCGTTGTCTTGGTCTCAGGGAAGGGGTCTTTTTTTTTTTTTTTAAATTTTTATTGGAGTATAGTTGTTTTACAATGTTGTGTTAGCTTCTGCTGTGCAGCAAAGTGAATCAATTATACGTATACATATATCCACTCTTTTTTAGAATTCCTTCCCATTTAGGTCACTACAGAGCTATTAAACAATAGCTAGCAACAAAACCAAACCAAGAGATGGCCCCCAAAACCAAAATCAAATCCTTACCGTGCTACCACAGACAATTGTCTGCGGCTCAAAAAGCCTCAGGACCTGGGTGGAGAAGATGGGGGCCCAGAGGTGGGCTTCTAGTTCCATTCCAGTAATGGCACAAAACTGTCAAAAACAAAAACCAAACAAGTAAGGAAACTGAGTTTCTTCAGAATATTGCCATCGTGGAGAACAGTTCAGAATCAAAGGCAGGGTGAGTTTGCCTTAGACTGTTATACGGAGGGTTTGGACAAGTTATAGGTAGAGTGGTTTACAGTTAGAATTGCTTTTGTAACTAGGGGAAGTCTTGGTCGGCTGACTAAGAAATGTGTATTTTGGTGTGTAGCTAGTTTGGGTGCACTTTTTTTTTTTTTTTTTTTTTTTTGCCTCACAGCGCATCTTGTGGGATCTTAGTTCCCCGGCCAGGGATCAAACCTGGGCCTAGCAGTGAGAGCACCGCGTCCTAACCACTGGACTGCCAGGGAATTTCCATGGGCACACTTCTAATCTCAGTTAATCGTTCATGAGAGCAAGGACTGGGAGTTAGAGACCCTGTGTCTGGCCTTGTTGGCAGGTTCAGGCAAAAATGGAAAGGTCTGTGTTTAACCTTCTCACAGGTAAATAAGGGGATCCTCTGTGAGCCTTATGGTAGTCATGAGAAAGAGTGGGCCATGACGCTTATCTAAGTCACGTGGGAGAAGGTGGTTTGCCATGGTTACCTATTTCCAATCACAAAAGGATAGGATGATCTCCAGGGAGAAACAAAAAAAAAGGTTGAAGGGATTTCTTAATTATCGCTGTTTGCCCTGTGGCACAGGGATTAGGTAAAGTTCAACGTTGTCAGTTTCAAGGTTAATTTTTTTCCCTTATGATCCAGTTGTTTTGGTAGCATTTGTTGAAAAGATTGGTTGCTGCCAATGCTATGTTTCTAAAATTAGAACTTCAGTTCGTCAGTTGCATTAGCCACATTTCAAGTGTTTAAGAGCCACATGTGGCTAATGGCTACCATAATGGATAACACAGATATAGAATATTTTCGTCATCACAGAAAATGTTATTGAACAATACTGCTGTAGGCCTTACAGCACAGTGTCTAATAAATATTTTGAATTTTGTGAAAAGCAGTCGAAAGCAAATTACACTGTTAGAGGCATATATGAAAAAGTTAAAACTCAATGCCTGAGCACAATTTATTTTGAGGATTTTATAGTGAAACAATGTTGATAAATACAAATATAAAAACACTTCTGTAAAGCATACGTTAGACCAGACTAATTCAAGGGATGTTTGGGCATGTATGATGCCGAACTCTTAGGATCCCGCACAGTACAAGGTCTCTTTGTTAAATATTTTTATTTAAAATTCTCCTTAATAACTAGAATTCCAGAATCTTCAGTTAATTTGGGGATGGTAGTGAAAGGAGCTATATTGGATTAGTTATGAACATTCATATCAAGAGAATTAATGAAAATACTTCAGCACTACTTCTGGAACATGAAATATAGACTTTGTGAGACCACCAAAGCATCTATTAATATTCTTTTTTTTATATATATAATTTAATTTTAATTTTATTGATTGATTGATTGGTTGATTTTTGGCTGTGTTGGGTCTTCATTTCTGTGCGAGGGCTTTCTCTAGTTGCGGCAAGTGGGGGCCACTCTTCATCGCGGTGCGCAGGCCTCTCACCATTGCGGCCTCTCTTGTTGCGGAGCACAGGCTCCAGACACGCAGGCTCAGTAATTGTGGCTCACGGGCCTAGTTGCTCCGTGGCATGTGGGATCTTCCCAGACCAGGGCTTGAACCCGTGTCCCCTGCATTGGCAGGCAGATTCTCAACCACTGCGCCACCACGGAAGCCCCTATTAATATTCTTGATTTGCGTATTTGAGAAAATTCATACATACTGCTGAGACCACAGTTGAACAGACCTGCAGATATTGCTAGGTGTTTAAAATATGATCAGATCCTTCAGAATTTTTTCCCAGAGAGGCAAGTTTAAAGGCCGTACAGTGTAAAATCCAAAACACTGACAATACCAAATGCTAGGGAGGATGTGGAACAATAGGAACGCTCATTAATTGCTGATGGGAATGCAAAACAGTACAGGCCACCACTTTGGAAAACATTTTGGCATTTCCTTACAAAGTTAAACATAGTATTACCATATGATCCAGCAGTCACAGTCCTTGGCGTATACCAAAATGAGTTGAAAACTTATGTCCATGCAGTAACCAACACGAGTGTTTATAGCAGCTTTATTCGTAATTGCAAAAATTGAAAGCAAACAAAATGTCATTTAGCAGGGAAACGGATTAGTAAACTGGTATACGTACACAATGCAATATTACTCAATGATAAAAAGAAATGACTATCAAGCCGTGAAAAGACACGGGAATCTTAACTGAATATTGCCAAGTGAAAGAAGATATATTCCAACTGCAAGACACTCTGGAAAAGGTAAAACTAGACAATAAGAAGATCAGTGTTTCCCAGGGGCTGGGGGGCAAGGAAGAGGAGGCATAAGTAGATTGAACAGAGGATTTTTAGGACCGTGAAACGATTCTGTATATTATTGTAATGATAGGTACATGACATACATTTTTCAAAACCCATAGACCTGTACAACACAAAGAGTAAACCCTAAAATAAACTACATGCTTTAATTAATGATATATCAGTGTTAAGTTCATCACTTGTAACAACGGCGTACACTAATGCAATATGTTGTAAACAGCGGAAACTGAGAAGGGGTGGAATATATGGGAGCTTCCTGTAGCTTTCTGTTGGATTTTCCAGTAAACCTAAAACTGATCTTAAAATCTATTTATTAAAAAAACAAAACCCCCCAAACTTAAAGGTATCTCTGCAGAAACCTGCAGGGTTTTTCCCATTTTCCTACAGGCTCATGCTTTCAAATGAGAGGTTGCTACATCTTTCATAAACGTTAGAAGAAAAGGTAAAACTTATTGAACCTTTATATTATGGGTACTACGTATAGGTATGTTATTCTACTAATCAACAAATATTTATTCAGAGCAAGTATATCCAGCCTACGCAGCTTATGCGTATATCGCCTACGCAATTTAGTTCAATCGTCACACGCTATGAAATACTATTGCTATTAACGTTTTCAAAAACAAGAGCTCTGAGAGAGAAGTCAAACAATTGATAAACAGTAGAACGGGTATCTAATGTGAATTCCACACCCAAAGTTCGAAACCATAACACCGAATAGAAGAGAATTAGCGATTTCTAACTCCGTCATCCGAAACAATGAACAGCCAACAAGTCTCGCGATGTTGTTGCGGCTACTACTACTCCCAACATGCAAAGCGGCTACCGTGCCGCAGCCCGTGCCGCAGCTGGTGCCGCAGCCTATGCCGCAGAGTCCGGAGGGCCCCGGCGTGCCTCGAGGCGCGAAAGGTAACCTGGGAACCGTAGTTCTCCTGGACGCCTACTGGTGTTGCCAGCGCGGCGGTGGCGGATCGCTCGGTTCCAGCCAGTAGGTCCTGTGAGGGCGAGCTGAGGCGGAGAAAGGGCGTGGAACTGGGAACGGGTGAGTCGGACGCGGTCTACGCGGTCGAGGGAGGCGGCACCGCGGCGTAGGGTTGACTTAAATAAATGGACCCGTGCTGCAGTCTCTCCGGAGACACCGCGGTCTTAGCGTCAGCGAGCAGAGGGTGAGGAGGCGCCAGAGCCCGGTCCTTGCATCCTTACTCGTCCTCAGCTCCCCGCCAGCATCTCCACCATGCAGTCCCGGGAAGAAGCTTCGCGCTCTCGCCGCCTCGCTAGTCCCCGCGGCGGGAAGCGGCCCAAAAGGGTTCACAAACCCACGGTTTCGGCTTTTTTCACGGGCCCGGAGGAGCTGAAGGACACGGCCCATTCTGCAGCCCTGCTAGCCCAGCTCAAGTCCTTCTACGACGCGCGGTTGCTCTGTGATGTGACCATCGAGGTGGTCACGCCTGGCAGCGGGCCTGGCACGGGCCGCCTTTTCCCCTGCAACCGTAACGTGCTGGCTGCCGCGTGTCCCTACTTCAAGAGCATGTTCACCGGCGGCATGTACGAGAGTCACCAGACGAACGTGACCATGCACGATGTGGATGCCGAGTCCTTCGAGGTGCTGGTCGATTACTGCTACACGGGTCGTGTGTCCCTGAGTGAATCCAACGTGGAGCGCCTGTACGCCGCCTCCGACATGCTGCAGCTCGAGTATGTGCGTGAAGCCTGTGCCTCCTTCCTAGCCCGCCGCCTTGACCTGGCCAACTGCACGGCCATCTTCAAGTTCGCCGACGCCTTCGGCCATCGCAAGCTGCGATCACAGGCCCAGTCGTTTATAGCCCACAACTTCAAGCAGCTCAGCCAGATGAGTTCGATTCGGGAGGAGTCTCTGGCAGATTTGACCCTGGCCCAACTGCTGGCCGTCCTGCGCCTGGACAGTCTAAACATCGAGCATGAGCAGACCGTGTGCCACGTGGCGGTGCAGTGGTTGGAGGCGGCTCCCAAGGAGCGGGGTCCCAGCGCTGCAGAAGTCTTCAAGTGTGTCCGCTGGACACACTTCACCGATGAAGATCGGAATTACTTGGAGGGGTTGCTGACCAACACCATGGTGAAGAAGTACTGTCTGGACCTTGTTGAAGGGGCCCGGCAGATGCGGTATGGTGACACGCTGTGCAAGTCTCTGGTGCCAAAGCCAGAGAGCAGCAGCGGTGGCGGCAGCAGCGGCAGCGGCAGCGGGGGCGTCGTTAGCAGTGTCGTTAGCGGCGCTGGCGGCGGCGGCGGCGGCTGCAGCAGCAGCTCTGTTGTATCCGTGGCAGAAAATCCACCCCAGAGGCTGGGTGTGTATGCCAAGAAGATGGTGATCTTCTTTGGACATCCCAGAGATCCCTTTCTGTGCTGTGACCCATACTCGGGGGACATTTACAAAGTGCCATCACCTTTGACCTGCCTTGCTCACACTAGGACTGTGACCACCTTAGCTGTCTGTGTCTCTCCAGACCATGACATCTATCTGGCCGCCCAGCCCAGGAAAGACCTCTGGGTGTATAAACCAGCCCAGAATAGTTGGCAGCAACTTGCTGACCGCCTGCTCTGCCGTGAGGGCATGGACGTGGCATACCTCAATGGCTACATTTACATTTTGGGTGGGCGGGACCCTATTACCGGCATTAAACTGAAGGAGGTGGAGTGCTACAGTGTCCAGAGGAACCAGTGGGCACTGGTGGCTCCACTGCCCCATTCTTTTATTTCCTTCGATCTGATGGTAATTCAGAACTATCTTTACGCTCTCAATAGTAAGCGCATGTTCTGCTTTGATCCCAGCCACAATATGTGGCTGAAGTGTGTTTCTCTGAAGCGCAATGATTTTCAGGAAGCCTGTGTCTTCAATGATGAGATCTATTGCATCTGCGACATCCCTGTCATGAAAGTCTACAATCCAGTCAGAGGAGAGTGGAGGCAGATTAATAACATTCCCTTGGTGTCAGAGACTAACAACTACCGGATTATCAATCATGGCCAAAAACTGTTGCTGATCACCTCACGCACCCCGCAGTGGAAAAAGAACCGGGTGACCGTGTATGAATATGATATTAGGGGTGACCAGTGGATTAATATAGGTACCACATTAGGCCTGTTCCAGTTTGATTCTAACTTTTTTTGCCTCTCAGCTCGCGTTTATCCTTCGTGTCTTGAACCTGGTCAGAGTTTTCTCACTGAGGAGGAAGAAGTACCCAGTGAATCGAGCACTGAGTGGGATTTAGGTGGATTCAGTGAGCTGGACTCTGAGTCAGGAAGTTCAAGTTCTTTATCTGATGATGATTTGTGGGTTCAGGTAGCCCCTCAGTGAAATGCGCAGGGTCAGCAGAGTGTGTTATAGATAAGCTGAAACACTGAGGTGTTTTTACTGCTTTGGAAAGTATCTTAAAGAGACCCTTTCGTTTTGCTGGAAAAAAAAAAAAAGAAACAAAGTTGATTAATTTCAGGTTTGGTTTAGAAAGGGTATTGTTTGAAATACTAACGTAATTTAATGTTACAGAATTTAAACATTAAAAGAAATCAACCTATTTAATAATTTACTGTTCTAAAAGTCCAGTGTTGATTGTTTAGTATGTTTATGTTTGATGACAATATAAGTTAGTTGTAATCAATAGTCTTCTATTATTAAATCTTACATTCTGTCTTGTGCCACAAGTACTTCAACTTGAATTTTAATTTCTACAATAGAAAACTGATTGGATAGGAATTACTAGAGAGGGCTGGAAAGCATATATTTTCCTTCGGAACAGTGTAGTAGATTTCCAAAACTTTAAACTAGTGGGTTTTTACAAAATGTGTTCTAACAAATATAGTCTGCTAAGTTTTAGTTCAGTTTTCTCCTCTTTTGTGAAAAAAAAATACATATGTTTAATGTGACTGAATGGTGATTTCATTTGTGATAATATATAGAATGCTCATAAGCTCACTGAAAGTAAAAACAAAAAAACAGGATTCTACTGTTTGAAAAGAAATTTCAGTTTTAAATCTGTAATATAATGTGTATTTGCAAATAGTGACCAATTTTCCATCTAAAAAAATTCCATTCTAGTAATGTCACCAATCATCTAAAAACCTTTAAAAAAAAAAAAAAAAACCCAGTAACTTGCTTTGTAGGTTCATATTTTAAATCTATACTTGATACATGCTTCATTGAATCAGAGGAATAATCCTTTTTTCACTGGACATGATTGTGAAAATTTTTATCCACTGTCCTGAAAAGTTTATGTGATTCTTAAAATATTTTGGCTGTACAGTTTTGGTGTTTATCTTAGAAGATTTGTCAACAAGATGTGATTATTCTTTACTGTTTTGTGAGTAATATTGGTTTTGAAAGTATGTATTAGTTAAGAACAGTATTTTATTGAAATCAGTAGTTATCGTGTCTATCAACTATAAAATCAAGTGCCAGCAAAGAATTTTCAAACTTTAAGTTGTGTATAGAACTGTTTTGTGTAGCATTGAAAAATTCTGTCAGTTTTGTAAGTCGCTAAATGTTATTATCAGCTTAAAGGTATTTTTCTATTAAAAGTTTACAGTTAAATAACATACGTGGATGATAGCATTTGGGGCCAGTAGTGAAAGTATATTTCGTCTAAAATATTTCTCTATGCAGTGGTGTACAAGGCTATTTTATTATGGTATTTGTATCTGTTCTGTGTTTCTCTATGAACCATGCTCCAGTCTTTGTTTCTGTCAGCATATGTAAGGGAAAGAAAGTCCAGAAATAGAGAATAAATCACACAAAACTTACATTGTTAAATACATGAAAACATAAGTGCTTACCTCTTGAGGGTTTATTAGATATAGTTGTTATTGATACATATACATGATAAGTGACCAGATGTTTATGGTGTATAACTTTTTCTATACACAATCAGAATTATCTCCCTGAATCTTCATTCAGTGACATGATAATTCCTCTTCTGTGTTTATTCTCTAGTGACAGCGTGCTAACACTTCTTACACCCGGTCAGAGTGCAGAGGAATGTGCTCTTTCTGGTAGGGAACTGGATTTTTTATTGAAATACCATAGGATGAAAACAGAGAGGAAGACATAAAAGGTTTTGTTTTTTTTTTAAAGATATTTCTTAGCCATTTTGATGGGCTGTTTGAAGATTCTACAAGACATTCCTGTTCAACATTTTTAGTGAAGTAAGATGCTTGCTTATCCTACCAGTATGTGTTCCTTCAGAAGGGCAGACATGCTTTTAGTTGCCTAAGGCTCAATTTTGTTCCATTTGACATCAAGGTTGTTTTCGGCACTGTCCTTAACACAAAGCTGTTTCTTAATAGGGTTATTTTTTGGCCAACTTTTTCTTCACCAGTAACTTCTTGTTGATAGCTTTTTCTTTTGTCGGGTTGAAATAGAACAGTGATGATCTCAACCAGACTATCCTTCTGCAGAATTAAGGTGTGCAACCGATTGATAAAAGACAGATTCTCCAATTGTCATTTTCAACCTTTAAGTTAAAGCCTAAGCGAAATAGTAGTAATACCTTGGTTTACAAAGAGGTTTTCTTGGGAAGAATTTTGGTTTCGTGCTATATTTGTGAATTAGAGAATAGTTGTTAATCATTATTTTACGGATAAGTGATTTGTATGTGATTAGTTACAAATAAAACATACTAGAATCTAGACTTTCTGATTTTTTAATTCATTGTTTCTGTTAAATGTATAAAACCCTTGCTTGTACAGTGAATGACAACTAGCAGTGTTGAAATCCCTTCTTTTTTTTTTTTTTTTTAATTTAGTTAATTAATTTATTTATTTATTTTTGGGTGTGTTGGGTCTTCGTTTCTGTGCGAGGGCTTTCTCCAGTTGCGGCAAGCGGGGGCCACTCCTCATCGCGGTGCGCGGGCCTCTCACTGTCGCGGCCTCTTGTTGCGGAGCACAGGCTCCAGATGCGCAGGCTCAGTAATTGTGGCTCACGGGCCCATTTGCTCCGCGGCATGTGGGATCTTCCCAGACCAGGGCTCGAACTTGTGTCCCCTGCATCGGCAGGCAGACTCTCAACCACCGCACCACCAGGGAAGCCCTGAAATCCCTTCTTGACTGGAAAGTACCCTTGTCTCTGTTTTCCAATTAATCAGCACATCTTTTAATAAATATGTTTGTAGGACTGCTATTTGTAAGATTTAGAATGACGTTAATTATCTTTCGTATCTGTCCCTGTAGTCTGAAAAGCTCAAAGGACCCAAATTTTTAAAAATTCTTTTAAGTTCAAACCATAAGTGGTGTTAGGATTTCCAAAAGGGTAAAGTAGAAATATTTGTACCTGATCTTGTTGAGAATCTGGGGAACACTTTTGATCTACTCCCAAGAACAAGGCCGGTGTCATAACATCCCTGAAATTATAAAAGTATGACTACTTCTGAAGCTCATCAGACTCAAGATAAGAGCACTTGTGACAGTCTCTCCTCCCCATACCCGTGTAAAACCTTTAACCCTTTCATCATTCTAACTAACTTTAAAGGAACATTTGTTACAACAAATATGATAAAGCAGGGAAGTATGAGGAAGCAACCTTACTTATAGAAAATGTGACTATCAGTAGAAACCTAAAAGAATCAATGTCATTTTTAGAACCAACTAGAGGGTTCAATGTATACAAACCTAATTTTTTTTTTAATAATAATAAAAAGCAAAAGACACTGTTCACAGAAGTTGCCAAACCTCAGAGTACCATGGAAGCATAGGTTTGTGCAGAATAGGGGGAAGGGCCCCCCCCCTCCTTTACTCTGCGCCCTTTGTCATTCTTATCTGTTTCATCAAACTCTTCCATTCCTCACATCTTTAACCTTGAGGACTCAACATGGTCCAAGGCACAGGGAGAGTAGGAAACATACTGTTGTATAACATTCCATCCATATCTGAGACATTTTGTCTTAAAACAGCCTAGTCTGTGGGGAGTCACCTGTCTATACCGGAGTCACCATTTTTCATTCTCACCTCTAAAGCTAAAATTGCTGCTCAGACCCACCATATCAGTCAGGAATATTCTTTTGGGCAAACTATTCATTAATTGTAGGAAAACTAGTTTAAAGGGACTATGTAAATGTCAGGCAAAGTATTTCTTCCAAAACAGATATGTTTGTGCCTTGAAGAAAAAGAAGAGCCAGCACTCTCAGATAAATTAATATCACCTTAATTTAGATCATCTTAAGAAAATAGAATAGAATTTTGTTTTTGCATACTATAACTGAAAAATTCAGCCGTGGCACTCACTTCAGGTACAGCTTGATCCAGGGTCTCAATGTCTTCAGGGCTTTCTTTGTACAGAGACGATATCATGGGGCAATGTGTTCCCTCATTTTGTGCGTTGATTAGAACATAGAGGCGGTTGTAGGTAATGGGGACCCGTAATTGTGTAAATAAGTTTCTCATACGAAATTTCTCATGTGAAAGTCCAATCTGTTATGTTATCCCTCATCTAGAAAGTTGACTGGCGCACCCAGGCTTTTCTGTTTTCTTGTTTTGCTACCCTTGGGGTGTTGTCCCGACCCACATGGTCCAAGCTGGTTCATCCTTGTGTCCACATTCCAGCCATTAAAAGGGGAGGAAGGGTGAGGGGAGGGCATGACCCTTCCCTGTGAGGGAAGTCGTGAGCATTGCTTCAGTTGCATGACATTGGCCAGATCTTAACTACATGGACGTACCTAGCAGCAAGAGTGCCTAGGAGAGGTAGTCTTTGTTCTGGGTCAACATGTATCTAGTTAAACTTCAAGCGTTCCTTCTTATGGAATGAGGGAAAAGGCTATTAGGTTAAACAGCAGTCTCTATCACACCATCTGTCAGGCCAGGTTTTGTCACATGGCGGCCATAGTGATAACACCATCCCGGCAGTCACTGCAGTCAATGCAAGATGGCTAGGCCTCCTACCCCAGAAACACTCAGAGAGCCCCCTGGGCTCCCGCTGCTGCTCTGTACAGAAAAGGCAAGGGCACTTCATCTTGTTTTGATTAAATAAAGCCTCCTAGGCTCAGTGTGTACTGGTACCCTACATCATGAGCCAAAGTCTCATATTGGCATTATATCGTAGAATGTTCCCACTTCCTAAAAGGAAGGAAAAGAGTACTGAAAAATGGCTCTGTGTAATCAATGGCAGTATTAATTATCTTAAACAGCAAACGTTGCTTCTAATTAAAATGTGAGATATCAATTATAGAGTAATGATGAAAACTGGACATTTCTTAGAGCAAAATAGGCTATTTAGCAACATTGTAGCATTTTCTGTGCCTGGATCATCTTTGCAGTGCTGTGTGAATATAAGCTACTCCTCTCCCCCTCTGTTGAAGCCCAGACCAATTAACCACGATAGTCTATTCAAAACTTAGTTTCTTGCTGAATTATTATACTGATTTCAGGTTAATCATAGTTTGTGCAATATACACATATAGTGTCACTTTTTGTGTTTGTGAAAACTTCAAAACAGCTGCCAGAGAACATTTTGAGTAATTGCTTCGGTCAAGTATATAACTTTTATCATCATAATTTTCATTACAAATAGCCATACTTATTTTAAAAACACTCAAACAACCCTGATTTTCACATGGAATCCTAACACCCGCCCGCAAGTGAAGAGTAAGTAATACTTCTGTTAGTAGTTGTATTTCTATTAGTACATGAATGAAGAGTATGACTCCATTCTCTATTTCACTTCATGTCTAAAGACAAGATTTTTGATATATGCTGTGACTGGGTTCTTCTCCGTATTCTGTACTAGATACTGCTTGTTTAGTATCCCAGTCCCATTACTTTCCTGTACAGCCTCCTCACGTGCTGGCATTATTCCATGTATTGATTTGTTTACTCTTTATTATATGTCTCCTGAACTAAAATGTGCACTCTTCATGGAGGAACCACGTCTATCTTTTCCACAGCTCCTAACATAGTGCCGGGCACCTCATCCACATTCCATGAATGTTTGTTGAACAAAGAAAGAAATGTATTTCGTGCTTGTTTGCATTTATATGAGAAACACTTGCATTCAGAGCTCTCATCTTTTTGTCAATTTTCCAGCTATGAGGGAGAGCTATTATTAAACCCTTTTGTCTGGTTGTCATAGCAACCCACTGGCCTCCAGAGCTACAGGTTATTTCTGATGGGCATATTCTCCTAGACAACCAAACACGCAGTGTTTTCAATTATGGAGTAATGATGCTATTATAAATCACATTTCTGATACTATATATTTCTCTATCTTTTATAAAGATGGCAGAGAATTAGAACGGAAACAAATCTGTTCAAATCAACAAAGGCAAGGGGAAATAAAGCAGTATGACTCACATCTCTCCTCTCAACCCTTTCATATTTCCTCCAAGTTCTCCACCTTTCCATAAGCACCTGTGAATTCACTTGGGTTTTCTGACCAAGTTGTTAAGGAAGTTTTGAAAGTTAATTGCTACAAGACAAACTCTAAAAAAGCTCTGTTACAGCTTAAATCGTTTCTTTTCTCCTCCTTGTTTCTTCCTTCCTTCCTCCCTTACCTCCCTCCCTTCCTTCCTTCCTTCCTTCCTTCCTTTTTGGCCACGCTGCGCCTTGCTGATCTTAGTTCCCCACCAGGGATCGAACCTGTTTCCCCCTGCAGTGGAAGCGCGAAGTTCTAACCACTGGACCCCGAGGGAATTCCCAGTCCTTGCTTGTTTCTTAAATTTCATGTTAAATTAGCAAATGATAATAGCCTTGCAAAAATTGAGATTTGCTCTGAAAAGTTTCAAAATGAGGTCTTTCCCAACCTCGTTCTTCCTTCCATTCATATTTTAGTGGCAAGAATTGAGAAGAGTTTTATTAAACTGGGTTAGTCATCATAGAAAACTCATTATCAGTTCAATAAAACAGGGTTTTTCTGGCCCGTTCAACAAGCCATGACTGTAGTTTTTAAAAGGCAGAGTCTTCTTTTTTTTTTTTTTTTTGGCTGCGTGGCTTGTGGGATCTTAGTTCCCTGATCAGAGATGGAACCCAGGCCCTCAGCAGTGGAGAGCGCAGAGTCCTAAACACTGGACTGCCAGGGAATTCCCAGCAGAGTCTATTTTCTAATGATGGATACCTTAATGGGATTTTACATGTATGTTATGCTGTATTTTCTCTTCTGTAGGTTTTGGTCACATGCAGTAGGGAGAGTCAGGCACCACCTAGTTCCAAGTAGATCCTATGAAACATACTTCACTGCACCCTTTCTCTGTGCAGTTCTAATGCTTTTGTCATACATACAGTTGTAATACCCATCAGTAAACTGTCCCATAACTTTATTTAAAAGAAGTGATACTGCATTTAGCTTACCTACTGGGCTTTGACATTATAAAAGCAGTAACACTTTAGTACATGCAACCATCTTCAACAAATAGCATACAATGGGGATACTGTCAGGAAGACAAAGAGAAAGATAAGGAGGGATGGTGTCGTCTGTAGTGTCAAGATTGCAGATTTGGGTACCTGAACACCTGGGGTATTTTGATTAACATACTTTTAAGAACTTCATTTTAGTCTTCTAGAAATCTCCATGCACTGTTACTCTTTTAAATAAGCTCTGAATCCTACACATTAGCTGAGATGTCAAAACTTTGAGACAGCTAAACCTAGATATCTGCCTATTGTAAAAATTGAAAATGGCCCAGTGGAAGGGAAGGATTCTCCAGGGCAGGATCAGATGTCCAGCCACATAGATCTGCAACAATTCTTGACAAAATCACCAATTCCCAAGTCTAGTTCTCTTCTTTAGAAGTTAGGGTATTCAATAATTATTGCACCTTGATTTGGTTGGATTTGGGTACTGAATCAGATTAACCAAACTATCAAGAAACAAATATACAAAATCCATAATATTAATACATTAACTTACAAATAGAAAATAGAGCTTTTGCATTCGGGAGGAAGCCCCCAGTGCCCAATTTTTCCCTTGGGAGTGAAGAGTTTGGACCATGTATCAAGTGCCACAAGTTCGAAGGGTGCCACCCAAGGGCCTGCATCCCAAATCACATAGCTTGGGGAGCCTTGGGGAACCAAGCAGCCAGCCTTGTCATTTGCAAGTCCTCCAGGACCACATTAAAAAAAGGACTGATTTCAAATGGGTACTCGAGTACTTCCATGGCTATTCCCCTCCCCGGGCTCAGCACAGAGGGAACAGGCAAACACACCCCTCATCTAGTTTCTCCCTGAAAGGAGCTTTACTGCATACTTTCCCAGCTACTGCCTGAAGGTCCAGCTTCTAATCATCAGGATGCTGACTGGGGCTCTCCCAGGAGACTGAAGGAGCCCTGGGCAGTCCCCCTGCTTGCTCTCTAAAGCTCGC
Source organism: Balaenoptera physalus (assembly GCF_965194825.1). Classification (NCBI taxonomy): domain Eukaryota; kingdom Metazoa; phylum Chordata; class Mammalia; order Artiodactyla; family Balaenopteridae; genus Balaenoptera; species Balaenoptera physalus. The sequence continues at coordinate 56,294,491 of NC_138899.1, read as the reverse complement.
TCCAACAATACAAACAAGTCTCCAGCTTCTCTCTGGAAGGAGCTTGTCCACACATCCAGCACCCCAACTTATCTGGCTGCCACGTGAAGGACTGGCTCCCAAGTCACCTTGCTCTGGAACCCAACAGGGCCCAGCTTTCACAACTACCTTGGAGCCCCATTAAACCAAGGGGCAGTTTGATACAGAAATGTCAGCAGGCTCAACACAGAGGGAACAGACAAAAATGCAAGGCGCTCAGTTTCTCCCCAGAAGGTGTTTCCATAATTTTCCAGCTTCTGCCCAAGGTTTGGGCTTCGCATTAGCCCACACCTGAGAGCTGACAAGGCATATAATTAGTCATCATGTGAGGGTCTGAACGGGCATGTGCCTTCTCCTTCCTGTGCCTTCTCCCCGCCCAGCTCACCCCAGCCATAAAGCCGAGTCTCCAGATACTCTGTGAAAAGAGTTTGTCCACATGTCTAGCAGCCCACCTTCTATGGCTACAAGCTGAGGGACTGGTCCTGAACCTCCTAGCTCTGGATGACGATGGGGCTCAGTATTTATGAGTCCCCTGAGACCACAGAGAACAAAGAGGCACTTTTATATGGTTGCACAAGTGTTCCCAGCAGTGATTCTCTCTGGCTCAGCACAGAGTGAATAGGCTCAAATACCCAGCTCCTGGTTTCCCTTTGATAGGGGCTGGACTGTAGAGCTAACATCCTGCCTTTCCCAGTTGCTGCCTGAAGGTCAGGCTTCCAATTAGCCTGCACTGGGGACCTGAAGGGACATGCAATTAGTAGTCCTTTGGGAGCCTGAACGTGTGTGTGTGTGGGCATTTCCCATGCCTTTGGAGCAATAATGGGTCTTGGCATGCCCTAATCTGCTAGAAGCCACCAAGAATAAGGACTGTGAGTTGGATAAGCACAAAAGTTTGAGAGACGGGACTTCCCTGGTGGCGCAGTGGTTAAGAATCCGCCTGCCAATGCAGGAGACACGGGTTCGAGCCCTGGTCCCGGGAGATCCCACATGCCACGGAGCAACTAAGCCCCTGCGCCACAACTACTGAGCCCGTGCGTCCTAGAGCCTGTGCTCCGCAACAAGAGAAGCCACCGCAATGAGAAGCCCATGCACCACGACGAAGACCCAACGCAGCCAAAAATAAATAAATAAATTTAAAAAAAAAAAGTTTGAGAGGCAATCAGGAGCTCAAGCCATGCCAAATGGCAAGATTCATCTCCAACACAAGGCTACTCTTTCTAAACTGTGAGAGGGGGAATTCCCTGGCAGTCCAGTGGTTAGGACTCCGTGCTTCCACTGCTCGGGGTCCGGGTTCAATCCCTGGTCGGAGAACTAAGATCCCACAAGCTGTGCGACCAAAAAAAACACTGGGAGAGGTGGCTGTTTTATCTGATGCACAGAAACCAACACAGAGAGTCAAAGAAAATTAAGAAACAGAGGAATATTTTCCAAGCAGAAGAACCAGATAAAACCCCAGAAAAAAGACCTTAATGAAATGAAGATAATGACTTACCTGATAAAGTGCTCAGAGTAATGGTAATAAAAATGCTCACAAGGTCAGGAGAACAATGCATGAACAAAGTGAGAATTTCAACAAAGAGAAAACATAAGATACTGTCTTATACTTAAAAATATTTTGATAACTATATTTTAAAACAATTGATTTTGTATGTAATCCTATGTATTTTAATAGTTTTATTGAGATATAATTCACATACCATATAATTCCCCTACTTATAGCATATAATTTAATAGTTTTTGTATATTGAGTTGTGCAACATCATTACAATTAAACATTTTTTTTCATCACTTTAAAAAGAAACCCTGTATCCATTAGCAGTCATTTCCCATTTTCCCTCAACTTCACCCCCTTCTCCAAGACCTAGGCAACCAATAATCTACCTTCTGTCTCTATGGACATTTCAGACAAATGAAATCATATCATACAAAATGTGGTCTTTCGTGTCTGGCTTCTTTTACTTAGCATAGTGGTTTCAAGGTTCACCCATGCTGTGGCATGTATCAGTACTTCATTCCTTTTTATGGCCTGATGATATGCCATTATATATGCCATTATTTGGATGTACCATATTTTATTATACACTCTCAATTGATGGACATTAGGGCTTTTTCCACTTTTTGGCTATTATGACTCATGCTGCTATGAACATTCACCTACAAGTTTTTGTGTGGACATATACTTTCAGTTCTCTTGGGCATATATGTTTACCTTTTTGAGAAAGTGCCAGACTTTTCCAAAGCTGCTGCATCATTTTGCAATCCTTTCAGCAATGTAAGAAGGTTCCAATTTCTCCACATTAACAATTGTTATTTTTCTGTCTTTTTTATTATAGCCATCCTAGTAGGTATGAAGTACATTCTCATTGTGGTTTTGATTTGCATTTCCCTGGTATCAAACGGCTAATGATGTTGAACATTTTTCCATGTGCTTCTTGACCAAATGTATATCCTGTTTAGAGAAATGTCTTCTCAGATGTATTGCTCATTTTTCAATTGGGTTGTCTTTTTATTAAGTTGTAAGAGTTCTTAGTATATTCTGGATACTACTGCCTTATCAGATATATGATTTGCACATATTTTATTGCATTCTATGTGTTATAGGCTGAATTGTGTTCTCCTCACAATTCATATGTTGAAGCCCTAATCCCCCAGTGCCTCATTTTGTGTCTGTATTTGAGGATAGGGCCTTCATGGAGGTAATTAAGTTAAAATGAGACCCACACCCAGGATGGACCCTAATGCAATCTGACTGGTGTCCTTATAAAAAGAGTTGATTAGGACACATACAAAAACACCAGGGATGCGTGTGCACGTAGGAAAGTCCATGTGAGGATACATTGCAATGGTGGCAATGGTGGCAAGCCAAGGGGAGAGGCCTCAGAAGAAACCAAACTTGCTGGCACTTGGACCTCTAGCCTCCAGAATTGTGAGAAAATACATTTCTGTTGTCTAGGCCATCCTTGCTGTGGTATTTTGTTATGGCAGCCTTCCAAACTAATATAGATTTTGATACTGGAACTGAGGTGCTGCTATTTTAAATACTTAAAAATGTAGAAGTGGCTTTGGAACTGGGTAATGGGTAGAGGCTGGAAGAATTTTGAGTGCATGTTAGAAAAAGCCTAGGTTGCCTCGAGGAAACTATTGGTAGAAATATGGCTGTTAAAGTTGCTTCTGGAGAGACTAATGCCGAAAACTCAGTCTCTGTACACCGGTGCCCAATTGAATCTTGGAGACAGAGTTTTGGGTGAAGTAGAAAAGAAGAGCTTTATTGCTTTGCCAGGCAAAGGAGGACACAGCAGGCTTCTGCCCTTGAAAACTGTGTGTCCCCACCCAGGAGGATTTGGTGAGGAGTTTTTTGGGTTTTTTTAAAAATTTATTTATTTTTTATTTTTGGCTGCGTTGTGTCTTCGTTGCTGTGTGCGGGCTTTTCTCTAGTTGCGGTGAGTGGGGACTACTCTTCGTTGCAGTGCGCGGGCTTCTCATTGTGGTGGCTTCTCTTTGTTGCAGAGCACGGGCTCTAGGCACATGGGCTCTAGGTGCACGGGCTTCAGTAGTTGTGGCTCGCAGGTTCAGTAGTTGTGGCACGCGGGCTTTAGAGTGCAAGCTCAGTAGTTGTGGCGCACTGGCTTAGTTGCTCCGCAGCATGTGGGATCTTCCCGGACCAGGGATCGAACCCGTGTCCCCTGCATTGGCAGGCGGATTCTTAACCACTGCACCACCAGGGAAGTCCTGGTGAGGAGTTTTATAGCAATGATTCAAGGGTGGGGTTGATAAAACTAGGGTGTGTGCAGGGCCTGCAGTCCTTTAATCTGGTCTCAGGTAATCTTTTGATGGGCTTCTTTGGTTGCTTTAATCTGGCCTCAGGTGGTCTTCTCTGGAATGAAGAATGCTGACATCTTCCATTTGTTGGGGGTTTTAGTTCTATAAAGGGCTTAAAGATATTGTTATGTGTATCCCTTGAGGTGAGAACCAGGACCCTGTCCCAAGGTTGCACTCTTGTTTCTTGACTGCTTCTTCCTTTTCTCTGCATCCCCTCCCTTCCCTGATTAGCAACTGTTTGAATCTGCCTTTTGGGACTCAGGGAAGGTCATGGAGGCTGGAGTCTGTTCCCTACAAACGAGGAACGGGGGACACGGAAAGGCTTCGCCAGTAGCCCCACAGGGTGCTGCTCGGTTTCAAGACCTCAGATGGAAATAAGGAACGTGTTACTGGACATTGGAGGAAAGCTGATCCTTGTTATAAAGTGGCAAAGAACTTAGCTGAATCATGTTCTGGTGTTTTGTGGAAGGTAGAACTTTGAGTGATGAACTTGGATGTTTAGCTGAGGAGATTTCTAAGCCAAGGATTCAAGGTGTGACTTAGCTTTTCCTTGTTGCTTGTAGTAAAATGTGAGAGGAGAGAAACTGAAAGAAGGAAATGTTAAGCAAAAAGAAACCAGAAAGTGAAGATTTGGAAAGTTCTCAGCCTATCCTTATTGCAAAAAAATGAGAAAGCATGTTCCAGAGAGAACATCAAGGGTAGAGCAGAACAATCAAGAGATTATGGATGTGAGTCCTGGATCTGATCAGCCATTTCAGCAGAGGCCAGGAAAGGGGCAAAACGGAGGAAGGCTATTGAACTTCTGGGATTCGACAGAGGGGATGACAGAGCTGTTCTCTGTGAACATGCCTTATCTTTCAAGAAAAGGGAAGAATGACCCTGAGGGTGATTCTGAGACTGGGAGGGCTGCCACTCCCACAGGGTCCCTGAGTTTCAGCAGGACAGGCTGCCCAGGGCCTCAGGGCTGGAGCTGCTCCCTGGAGCCTGCGGGGGGGGGGGGGGGTCTTGGGGGGGAGGGCCACTACCTCAGTGGGCCTGAGGTCAGAGTATCAAGGCAAAGAATATTATTCTTGAGCTTCAAAATTAGGGAATTTTTCCTGCTAAGTTTTGGGCTTGCTTGGGACCCATGACCCCTTTCTTCTTTCCAATTTCTTCCTCTTGGACTAGGAATGTCCATTGTATGCCTGTCCCACCATTGTATTTTGGAAGCAGATAATTTGCTTTTACAGGTTCACAGCTTAAGAGGGATTTTTGCCTCAGAATGAATCAAACCTCAAGTCTCTCCCACACTTGAGTTACTTATTTATTTTTAAATATTTATTTATTTATTAATTTATTTTTGGCTGCGTTGGGTCTTCGTTGCTGTGCGCGGGCTTTCTCTAGTTGCAGCGAGCGGGGGCTACTCTTCGTCGCGGTGCGCGGGCTTCTCATTGTGGTGGCTTCTCTTGTTGTGGAGCATGGGCTCTGGGCACGTGGGCTTCAGTAGTTGTGGCACTCAGGCTCAGTAGTTGTGGCTCGCGGGCTCTAGAGCGCAGGCTCAGTAGTTGCAGCGCACGGGCTTAGCTGCTCCACGGCATGTGGGATCTTCCCAGACCAGGGCTCGGACCCACGTCCCCTGCATTGGCAGGAGGATTCTTAACCCCTGCACCACCAGGGAAGTCCTCCACACTTGATTTAGATTATACTTAGCTGAAACTTGGGACTTCAAGCGGATGCCAGAATGGGTTAAGACTTTTGAGCTGTTGGGATGGGGATGAGTGTATTTTGCATGTGGGACATACATGAATTTGGGGGTCCAGATGGTAAACTGTTATGGACTGAATAGTGTCCCCCTAAAATGTATATTTGAAAGCTTAATCCCCAGTACCTCAGAATGTGACTGTATTTGGAAATAGGGCCTTGAAAGAGGAAATTCAGTTAAAAAGATTGGATTAGGGCCTCCTAATCCAATCTGACTAGTGTCTTTATAATATAAGGAGATCAGGACACGCAAAGAAACAGCAGAGATGCACATGCACAAGGAAAGACCAGGTGAGGATACAGAGAGAAGGCAGCCATCTGCAAGCCAAGGAGACAGGCCCCAGAAAAAACCAAACCTGCTGGCACCTCGATCCCAAACCTTGAGAAAGTTAATTTCTATTTTTGAGGCCATCCTGGCTGGGGTGTTTTGTTATGGCAGCCCCAGAAATCTAGTACATCATGGGTTATCTTTTCACTTTCTTCTTCTTCTTTTTATTTTTTTCTTTTTTGGCCTCACAGTGTGGCAGGCAGGATCCTAGCTCCCCGACCAGGGATTGAACCCGCACCCTGCATTGGGAGTGCGGAGTCTTAACCACTGGACTGCCAGGGAAGTGCCTCTCTTGATAGTGTCCCTTGAAGCACAAAAGGTTTTAATTTTTCTGAAGCTCAATCAATCTATTTTTTCTTTCTTGTGCTTTTGGCATTATGTCTAAGAAGGGAAAGCCCTATCCTTAGGTCGTAAAGATTTATTCCTACATTTTCTTCTCCAAAAGTTTTATAGCTTTACATTTAGGTTTCTGATCCATTTTTTAAAAATTTTATTTTATTGAAGTATAGGTGATTTACAATGTTGTGTTAATTTCTGCTGTATGGCAAAGTGATTGTTATAAATATATATATATTCTTTTTCATATTCTTTCCCATTATGGTTTATCACAGGATACTGAATATAGTTCCCTGTGCTATGTAGTAGGACTTTGTTGTTTATCCATTCTATACATAATCGTTTGCATTTGCTAATCCCAGACTCCCAAGCCCTCCCTCCCCCTTCCCCCTCCCCCTTGGCAACAAGTCTGTTCTCTATGTCTGTGAGTCTGTTTCTGTTTCATAGATAAGTTCATTTATGTCATATTTTAGATTCCACATTTAAGTGGTATATGATATTTGTCTTTCTCTTTCTGACCTACTTCACTTAGTATGATAATCTCTAGGTCCATCCATGTAGCTGCAAATGGCATTTATTTCATTCTTTTTTATGGCTGAGTAGTATTTCATTGTGTGTGTGTGTGTGTGTGTGTGTGTGTGTGTATTGCATTGTGTATGTATATTATATAATATTCCATTGTGTGTGTGTGTGTATATACATACATACATACATACACACCACATCTTCTTTATCCATTCCTCTGTTGATGGACATTTAGGTTGTTTCCATGTCTTGGCTATTGTGAATAGTGCTGCTATGAAGATAGGGGAGCGTGTATCTTTTTGAATTATAGTTTTGTCTCAATATATGCCCAGGAGTGGGGTTGCTTTATATGATCCATTTTGAATTAATTTTTGTGTATGGTATTATAAAGGGGTCAACTTCATTCTTTTTGCATGGGGATATTGAATTATTCCAGGACCACTTGTTGAAAAGACTATTCTTTCCCCCATTGAATGGGCTTGGCACCCTTGTTAAAATTCAAATGACCATAAAAGTAAAGGTTTATTTCTGGAGTCTCAATTCTATTTCAGTAATTTATGTGTCTACCTTTTGCCAGCACCACACTGTCTTAGTCCTGATTTCTGTAGCTTTGTGGTAAGTCTGGAAATCAGGAAGTGTGAGTCCTCTAATTTTGTTCTTCTATTTCAAGACTGTTTTGGCTATTTGTAATTCCTTGCATTTCCATATGAATTTTAGGATCAGCTAAGGATTTTGATAATGATTGTGTTGCATCTAGGTCAATTTGTTGAATATTTCTATCTTAACACCATTAAGTATTCCAATTTGTGAACATGGGCTATCCTTCACTTATTTAGATATTCTTCAGTTTCTTTCAGCAGTGATTTGTAGTTTTCAGAGTACGTATTTTGCACTTATTTTCTTGAACTTATTCCTAAGTATTTTATTCTTTTTGATGTGGTTATGAATGGAATTATGTTAATTTCTTTTTATAGTGTAATCCTATGTATTTTATTTCTGGCATTTATTTATTTATTTATTTAGGCCACGCCACACAGCTTGCAGGGATCTTAATTCCCCGGCCAGGGATTGAACCCGTGCCTCCTGCAGTGGAAACGTGGAGTCCTAACCATTGGACTGCCAGGGAATTCCCTTTATTTCAGGCATTTAAACAGTTCTTCTGAGATGGGATCTATAGAGTTCACCAGACTATCAAATATGTTCAAAGGAAAAAAAATAAAATAAAAAGCCCTACTCTGCGTTGTAGCCAATGATCTTTATAAAACACAAATATGACCATGTCTCTTCACTGATTAAAACTTGTAACTGACTGCCCATGACCTCAGACAAAAGTCCAGTTTCCTTAACATAGCTTGTAAGGTCCTGTATACATTGTCACTGCTTGCCTGCCTTTCTGGCCTGTCTCTGTACCTCTCCTCAACCTCATACTTTGTGCTCTGATCTTAGTAAACTACTCTTAGATCCTTGAAAACACCCCCTTCGTCTTCTCCCTCGCCAAGACCTTTGCATGTGCTCGTCCCTCATCCTGTAACCCTTTTCTCTGCAACTCATGGCCTCACCAATGCCGACTCACTCTTCAGTTCTCAGGTTAGACATACTTACTCCAGGAAACCTTCCTTGACCCTGACATCTGGGCTGGGGCGTCTCCAGTGAGCTCTCCTGGTCTCTAGTGCTTCCACTGACAATCTGTGTGTGTTAGAACTTGCCTGTCTGCTTATCTGTACCCTCACCGGATTGTAATCTTAATAAGAGCAGACATTCTGTCTTTTCCCTCTGTTTTGTCCTATACTCTGCTGGCAGGAACAGAACTTGGTCTGGAAAGTCATTTCTAACTCTGATGTGTCTTATTATCTTCAAGTTTTTGTAATTTCCTCATTTCTATATATAATACCAAGGTTTCCCCACATTCCAGTCTAAAAACACTGTCTGTGATGTTTGTCTTTATCACTAAGTTACAGTTAGTGGTCAAATGAAGTTGAATTTTTGTCTGTATTTTATCTCACGTTATTGTTTGGCTCTATATTTCAACACTGAAAATGGTAGAATTAGAAATTACCCTAAAAATCAACCAACCAGTTTTGCTTGTTTCGGTTCCACAGCATTCCTGATATATGATCATTTATATTCTGCTTGAATACCACCAGTGAAAGAGAGTTCATTATTTTGAAGAAGGTTCTTTTTGTTTTTTGGCTGCACTGCACGGCTGTGGGATCTAAGTTCCCCCGACCAGGGATTGAACCTGTGCCCCCTGCAGTGGAAGCCTGGAGTCCTAACCACTGGACCGCCAGGGAATTCCCACAGAGTTCATTATTTCACTCTTCTAAATTTGTTTCTCCTTGCTTAGATTAAGAAAAGAAAAGGGGAAAAAACCCACAAGATTTTCTAAGTTGAAGAAGAAGATGGAGTCTAGGATTTAGGATACCACTAGACATACCACCAATCCACCTACCTTTTTACTATTTGTTTTACATGAGAAATACTGTCATGTCATCTGCTAAAAATTGTGCAGATATTAGCCACACCATCTATTGGAAAAATCAGGTCAGCAAAGATTTCATGAAATGATTGCATCTGATAATGCTTTTCAATTTCAAGACCTCCTGTGTCATTATTTTAAACAACCCAACGATTATAAGCCATAATGTGAATAAGTACACCATAATACTGGTAGGCCACACGTGATAATTCAGCATTATGGTTAAATCCCCTGTGGAGCACAAGAGCCCATAGCAAAGTAAAAATATTGTACTTCGCATTGAAACAAGTATTGTTGTATCAAAACAAATTAGAAAACTTGAGAGTATTGTATAATAATTTTAAATATATTTTTTTCATACTTGAGGAAAGATGGATTCAATTTCAGGAGAATGAAGAGGTCTTGTGGGGATTTTCTAGTTTTAGAAATAGACTATACATGGAACTCTCTTCAATACTCTGTAATGACCCATATGGGAATAGAATCTAAACAACAGTGGATATATGTATATGTATAACTGACTCACTTTGCTGTACAGCAGAAACTAACAAAACATTGTAAATCAACTCTACTCCAATAAAAAATAAATAAATGTAAAAAAGTAAAAAAGAAATAGATTATATAGATTCTTTTTGGAATAACAAGTTATACTTTATTTTGGGGGCAAAATTAGAATTCTTTTTATGTATATTAAGGAGCTCTTCAAAGACAATAAAATTTAACCTCTCAAAGCAAAATGTTCATGCATTTTTTAGTCTATTCTTGATTGCTCACTTGCTTGCTGGATTTGAAGAACATTTTCTTTTTGACTCAAATGTGTTTTGATGCTTAGCCAAGGTCTTTGCCTCACCCTCATCTAATAAGGGGAACACTCAAGATTTTATGGATTTAGACTGACATGTTCCTTTCATGTTCCAGGTTGGATTATTTTCATTTTAGTACACTTCCTTCCAGTCTTTTATTGAAAATGTTTTCTTACATAGATTTTATATATCATACTATAGATATGATTTTATATGATTTTGCCATACTTTCTTATTTCACAAAAAGTTCTCCCAACATAATTGTACATGTGCGCAAATTAATATGATAAAGAGGCTATATATATACGAGGATGCTTATTACCGTATTATTTATAATAGCAACATGTCGAAAACGCCATTAATGTTCATCAGCAAATATTCAGATCCTAAACATATAAACAAAAATTCAGTAAACAAACATTTATACTACAGAATTGTATGCAGCCATTAAAAAGAATGAGGTGGATCTGTGTGTTTTGATGTGGAAAGTTGTTACCATTGAATTTGTTGTTATCTGGACTGTGTGACATCTGAAACCCCTTCCTTTTTGGACAGCCTGAGACTGTTTGAAGTCTCCTAGGGACAGGGCTTTTCTACAAAAGCAAAAAAGTTTGCAGGTGGGTACTCTCCCAGACTCCTGGCAGAGAGCTTGTGGGCAAAATTTATGAGCATGTATGTTCTTTCTAGGACTTTGAATCTCAAGAAGTGACACAAAGAAACAGGGTATTTAGAATTCTTTCTGGTCATGGCAGCAGTAGTGGAAAACACATCTATGTGCTGGGGCAGGAGAGTAACAGCATGTAAATAAGACCCTTTAATGTGGCTTTTTACTTTCAAAATTTGTATTACACATTTGTGACAACATGGATGGACATTGGGGGGATTATGCTAAGTGAATATGTGAGAGAGAGAAAGACAAATACCACTTATATGTGGAATCTAAAACCAGAGCAAATGAACAAACCAAACCAAACTCATAAATACAGAGAACAGATTGGTGGTGACCAGAGGGGAAGGGTGTTGTGAGGAAGAGTGAAATGGGTGAAGGGGGTCACTTATATGGTGACAGATGGTAACTAGACTTATTGTGGTGATAGTGTATACAAATGTCAAATGATTATGTTGTACACATGAAACCAGTATGTTATATACCAATTTTACCTTAATTTTTTAAAAAAGAAAAAAAATCAGTAAAAAAAAAAAAGGTATTATATACAGTTGGTTCAGAATTCAAAGAGTACAAAGGAAAGGTCCCCCCTCTTTTCTCCCGTCCTTCTTATCCCTGCCCCCTAAACACCTGGTTTTCTTTTCCAATGTTCTTAATTTTGTGTGTGTATCCTTTCAGAAATATTTTATGGACATACACTACAGTATGTGAATCTTTCTCTTCCCCCAACCTTTTTTTTTTTTACTAAAATGGCATCATACTATATAAGCTACTTCTGATCTTGGAGCACATTCTGTATCCTAAGTCAGGAACCTGTTCATTCTTTGTTTTATAGCTACAGAGTAGACACTACATACATACATACAAAGGTATTATAATTCAATCAGTTTGTATTGGTGGACATTTGGGTGATGTACAGTCTTTTGCTCTTACAAACAATGCTGTTGTGAATACCCTTGTACTTGTGATCTTTCATGCCTCTGCCAAAATATCTGTAGGATAAATTTCTCAAAGGATATGTACATTTGGAATTTTGATGAGGTATTACAAAATCCCCTCCTCGGAAAGTTTACACCAATTTATGCTTCCACCAGCAATGTGTAATGGTGCCATTTCCCCAAAATGTGTTATTAGACTTACTGATTTTGCTCTGACTTGATTTTGACTGTTCTAGCTGCCTGAGAAATCTTGGTTTTCCTGCACATTTTCTGAGCTGGTTCTTTGCCTTTCCAACAAATTCCTTTTTCTTTCTTTCTTTCTTTTTTTTTTTTAAATTAACCAGAGGAAGTTTCTGTTGTTTGCAACCAAGAATCTAGACTGGTATGGTGTCTATGATACATTGTTCAGAGCAAAATCAAGTGGAGGAATAATATGCTTACGGTGATTCTCATTTTTTTTTTTTTTTGGCCGTGCCGCCTGGCTAGCAGGATCTTAGTTCCCCGACCAGGTATGGAACCTGGGCCCACTGCAGTGGAAGTGTGGAATCCTAACCACTGGACTGCCAGGGAATTCCCTGGTGATTCCCATTTTTATAAAAACAAAAATCAAAACAAAATCACATGCATGTAGGTGTCCAAAAGAAATATCTGGGAGGATACATTCTAGACAGTGGCTGGTTACCTCTGGATAGAGGAGTTGTCAGAGGAGGTTAGGGAAACACCTTAACTTTCTCCCTCATACACTTGATTATTATTGGAATTTTTTACATTGAGCATATATTACATTTACACTTTTGGAAGTTTTTTTTTTTATTCTGGTAGCTCTATATTTGATACAATCCAAGTGGGAGAGAATTCTTTTATTGTTGATGATGATGATATTTTTGTGTTTGCTTGTTTTACATTATCTAATATTTCAATGTAAAGAGTAAAGCACAGACTAATAAATGAAATATCTGTGTATCCACCACCTAGCTTTCACATTATTAACAATTTACTATATTTTGTTCAGTTTTTTTATAAAGGAAGAAGGCATTTAGGGACTTCCCTGGTAGTCCAGTGGTAAAGAAACCACCCTCCAATGCAGGGGACGTGGGTTCGCTCCCTGGTCAGGGAACTAAAATCCCATATGCTGCAGGGCAACTAAGCCCGTGTGCCACAACTACTGAGCTTGCGCGCTTCAACGAGAGAGCCCTCGTGGTGCAAACTACAGAGCTCACGCAGTCTGGAGCCCACGTGCCACAACTACAGAGAGGAAAAAAAACCCACATGCCACAACTAGAGAGAAGCCCACATGCCGAAATGAAGATCGCATGTGCCACAACTAAGACCTGACGCAGCCAAAAAAATAAGGAAAATAAACAAATAAAATTTTAAAAAATAGTTTAAAAAAAAGCATTTAGATACACGTAATGCTCTGTGAATGTCCTTCCTTAATCCCACGTACTTCCTTCCACTCCAGTAGGTAACCTTTGGCCTGAGGTGAATGGTATCAGTCCCATGAAGACCTTTAAAAAATATTTACTCCATGTATACTCATAAAGAAATGACGGGATTTTGGGGGGATATTTTACATTTTTAATAAAATTATATCATGGACTTCCCTGCTGGTGCAGCAGCCAAGAATCCGCCCGCCAATGCAGGGGACACGGGCTCGAGCCCCGGCCGGGCAAATCCCACATGCCATGGAGCAACTAAGCCCGTGCACCACAACTACTGAGCCTGCGCTCTAGAGCCCGTGCGCCACAACTACTGAGCCTGCGTGCCACAACTACTGAGCCCGCGTGCCTAGAGCCCACACTCCTCAACAAGAGAAGCCACCACAATGAGAAGCCCGTGCACTGCAATGAAGAGCAGCTCCCACCCACCGCAACCAGAGAAAGCCCGCGCGCAGCAACGAAGACCCAACAGAGCCAAAAACAAACAAACAAATTTATTAAAAAAAGACATATTTCTAAAAAAATAAAAAATAAATAAAATATCATACTTGTACTATTCTGTACTTGCTTTTTTCACTGCTCACTATGCTTTTGAGATATATCCATAATAGTCCATGCAACTCTGAATCATACATCCCAACTGCTACTATTTCTATCTTTAAAACAGAAAAACTTTCAATGACTTTGCCAGCCACTTACTTCCCTGTTTTTTGCTCTCTTCACCCTTTTGGCAATAAAATTCCCTGAAAGTGTTGTCTATACTCGCTGACTCTAAGTTTTCTCTCAAACTCTCTCAACCCACTGCAGTCAGGCCCCCTTGATTCCACTAGCAAAAGACCTGGGTGTGACAGCTAAAAATCCTTCCTCTCTAGAGTGGCTGCATTGCTTCATGAACGGCCAACGAGAAGCCTCACGTCTCAGCTCCTGGCAGTGGCTTCCGTGGTGGCCCTACAGCTTTAGAGAACCTTCTTCAGCTTCTCTGGATCTTTAGGACCTGGGGCCACGCACCCTCGCAGACTGATCACCTCAAGAGGTGATGGCAATTCTGCTGCCTCTGCTTCTGTGTGATAGTCTTTGGAACATGGCACACGTGAAGATGCTGAATCTAGAAGTCCATTCTGACAGCATGGGATGATTGAGTAGGCAGGCTATTTCTTCCGAGCTGTTCTGGTCTTGCTAGGTCACTTGGAAGAACTTCCAGGGACACCAGATCAATGCTGTTTTCGCTTGCCACCTGTGTTTTTCATTGTCCCTGAAGCCATCAGAAGTCTCCTTCAGTCCCTCTGCTGCCGCCAAACTTCATTCTGTATGACAGACTCTAGGTCCATCCACGTCTCTACAAATGACCCAGTTTCGTTCCTTTTTATGGCTGAGTAATATTCCACTGTATATATGTACCACATCTTCTTTATCCATTTGTCTGTCGATGGGCATTTATGTTGCTTCCATGACCTGGCTATTGTAAACAGTGCTGCAATGAACATTGGGGTGCATGTGTCTCTTTGAAATATGGTTTTCTCTGGGTATATGCCCAGTAGTGGGATTGCTGAGTCATATGGTAATTCTATTTTTAGTTTTTTAAGGAACCTCCATACTGTTCTCTACAGTGGCTGTATCAGTTTACATTCCCACCAATAGTGCAAGAGGGTTCCCTTTTCTCCAAACCCTCTCCAGCATTTGTTGTTTGTAGATTTTCTGATGATGCCCATTCTAACTGGTGTGAGGTGATACCTCACTGTAATTCTGATCTACATTTCTCTAATAATTAGTGATGTTGAGCAGCGTTTCATATGCCTCTTGGCCTTCTGCAGGTCCTCCCTGGAAAAATGTCTATTTAGGTCTTCTGCCCATTTTCTGATTGGATTTTCTGTTTTATTAATATTGAGCTGCATGAGCTGTTTTTATATTTTGGAGATTAATCCTTTGTCCGGTGATTCGTTTGCAAATATTTTCTCCCATTCTGAGGGTTGTCCTTTCATCTTGTTTATAGTTTCCTTTGCTGTGCAAAAGCTTCTGTTTCACTAGGTCCCATTTGTTCATTTTTGTTCTTATGTCCATTACCCTAGGAGGTGAGTCAAAAAAGATCTTGCTGTGATTTATGTCAAAGAGTGTTCTTCCTATGTTTTCCTCCAAGAGTTCCATAGTGTCTGGTCTTTCATTTAGGTCTCCAATCAACCCTTAGTTTATTTTTGTGTATGGTGTTAGGGAGTGTTCCAATTTCATTCTTCTACATGTAGCTGTCCAGTTTTCCCAGCACCACTCATTGAAGAGACTGTCCTTTCTCCATTGTATATCCCCACCTCCCCGTCATAGACCAGTTGACCATAGGTGCGTGGGTTTATCTCTGCACTTTCTATCCTGTTCCATTGATCTATGTTTCTGTTTTTGTGCCAGTACCATATTGTCTTGATTACTGTAGCTTTGTAGTATAGTCTGAAGTCAGGGAGTCTCATTGCTCCAGCTCTGTTTTTTCCCCTCAAGACTGCTTTGGCTATTCAGGGTCTTTTGTGTCTCCATACAAATTTTAAGATTTTTTGGTCTAGTTCTATAAAAATTTCCATTGGTAATTTGATAGGGATTGCATTGAATCCATAGATTGCTTTGGGTAGTATAGTCATTTTCACAATATTGATTCTTCCAATCCAAGAACATGGTATATCTCTCCATCTGTTTTTGTCATCTTTGATTTCTTTCATCAGTGTCTTATAGTTTTCTGAGTACAGGTCTTTTACCTTCTTAGGTAGGTTTATTCCTAGGTATTTTATTCTTTTTATTGCAGTGGTGAATGGGATTGTTGCCTTAATTTCTCTTTCTGATCTTTTGTTGTTAGTGTATAGGAATGCAAGAGATTTCTGTGCATTAATTCTGTATCCTGCAACTTTACCAAATTCATTGATTAGCTCTAGTAGTTTTCTGGTGGCATCTTTAGGATTATCTATGTATAGTATCATGTCATCTGCAAACAGTGACAGTTTTACTTCTTCTTTTCCAATTTGTATTCCTTTTTTTTTTTTTTCTTCTCTGATTGCTGTGTTTAGAACTCCCAAAACTATGTTGAATAGTAGTGGCGAGAGTGGACATCCTTGTCTTGTTCCTGATCTTGGAGAAAATGCTTTCAGTTTTTCACCATTGAGAATGATGTTTGCTGTGTGTTTGTCGTATATGGCCTTTATTATGTTGAGGTAGGTTCCCTCTATGCCCACTTTCTGGAGAGTTTTTTTTTATCATAAATGGGTTTTGAATTTTGTCAAAAGCTTTTTCTGCATCAGTTGAAATGGTCGTATGGTTTTTATTCTTCAGTTTGTTAATATGGTGTATCACATTGATTGATTTGCATATATTGAAGAACTCTTGCATCCCTGGGATAAATCCCACTTGATCATGGTGTATGATCCTTTTAATGTGTTGTTGGATTCTGTTTGCTAGTATTTTGTTGAGGATTTTTGCATTTATATTCATCAGTGATATTGGTCTGTAATTTTCTTTTTTTGTAGTATCTTTGTCTGGTTTTGATATCAGGGTGATGGTGGCCTCATAAAATGAGTTTGGGAGTGTTCCTTCCTCTGCAACTTTTTGGAAGAGTTTGAGAAGGATGGGTGTTAGCTCTTCTCTAAATGTTTGATAAAATTCACCTGTGAAGCCATCTGGTCCTGGACTTTTGTTTGTTGGAAGATTTTTTAATCACAGTTTCAATTTCATTACTTGTGATTGGTCTGTTTATATTTTCTATTTCTTCCTGGTTCAGTCTTGGAAGGTTATACCTTTCTAAGAATTTGTCCATTTCTTCCAGGTTGTTCATTTTATTGGCATAGAGTTGCTTGTAGTAGTCTCTTAGGATGCTTTGTATTTCTGCGGTGTCCATTTTAACTTCTCCTTTTTCATTTATAATTTTATTGATTTGAGTCCTCTCCCTCTTTTTCTTGATGAGTCTGGCTAAAGGTTTCTCAACTTTACTTTTCTTCTCAAAGAACCAGGTTTTAGTTTTATTGATCTTTGCTATTGTTTTCTTTGTTTCTATTTCATTTATTTCTGCTCTGGTCTTTATGATTTCTTTCCTTATACTAACTTCGGGTTTTGATTGTTCTTCTTTCTCTAGTTCCTTTAGGTGTAAAGTTAGATTGTTAATTTGAGATTTTTCTTGTTTCTTGAGGTAGGATTGTACTGCTAGAAACTTCCCTCTTAGAACTGCTTTTGCTGCCTCCCATAGGTTTTGGATCGTCGTGTTTTCATTGTCATTTGTCTCTAGGTATTTTTTGATTTCTTCTTTGATTTCTTCAGTGATCTCTTGGTTAGTAACGTATTGTTTAGCCTCCATGTGTTGTGGGGTTTACGTTTTTTTCCTTGTAATTGATTTCTAATCTCATAGTGTTGTGGTCGGAAAAGATGTTTGATATGATTTCAATTTTCTTAAATTTACTGAGGCTTGATTTGTGACCCAGGATGTGATCTATCCTGGACAATGTTCCGTGTGCACTTGAGAAGAAAGTGTAATCTGCTGTTCTCGGATGGAGTGTCCTATAAATATCAATTAAATCTATCTGGTATATTGTGTCATTTAAAGCTTGTGTTTCCTTATTAATTTTCTGTCTGGATGATCTGTCCATTGGTATAAGTGAGGTGTTAAAGTCCCCCACTATTATTGTGTTACTGTTGATTTCCTCTTTTATAGCTGTTAGCATTTGCCTTATGTATTGAAGTGCTCCTATGTTGGGTGCATATATATTTATAATTGTTATATCTTCTTCTTGGATTGATCCCTTCATCATCATGTAGTGCCTTTCTTGTCTCTTGTAACATTCTTTATTTTAAAGTCTATTTTATCTGATATGAGTATTGCTACTTCAGCTTTCTTTTGGTTTCCATTTGCATGGAATATCTTTTTCCATCCCCTCACTTTCAGTCTGTATGTGTCCCTAGGTCTGAAGTGGGTCTCTTGTAGACAGCATATATGTGTGTCTTGTTTTTGTATCCATTCAGCAAGCCTGTGTCTTTTGGCTGGAGCATTTAATCCATTCACATTTAAGGTAATATCAATATATATGTTCCTATTACCATTTTCTTATTTATTTTGGGTTTGTTTTTGTAGGTCCTTTTCTTCTCTTGTGTTTCCCACTTAGAGAAGTTCCTTTAGCATCTGTTGTAGAGCTGGTTTGGTGGTGCTGAATTCTGTTAGCTTTTGCTTGTCTGTAAAGCTTTTGATTTCTCCATCGAATCTGAATGAGATCCTTGCTGGGTAGAGTAATCTTGGTTTTAGGTTTTTCCCTTTCATCACTTTAAATATATCGTGCCATTCCCTTCTGGCTTGTAGAGTTTCTGCTGAGAAATCAGCTGTTAACCTCATGGGAGCTCCCTTGTACGTTGTCGTTTTTCCCTTGTTGCTTTTAATAATTTTTCTTTGTCTTTAATTCTTGTCAATTTGATTACTATGTGTCTTGGCATGTTTCTCCTTGGATTTATCCTGCCTGGGGCTCTCTGTGCTTCATGGACTTGGGTGCTATTTGCTTTCCCACGTTAGGGAAGTTTTCAACTATAATGTCTTCAAATATTTTCTGGGGCCCTTTTATCTCTCTCGTCTTCTTGGACCCCTATAATGCGAATGTTGTTGCGTTTAATGTTGTCCCAGAGGTCTCTTAGTCTGTCTTCATTTCTTTTCATTCTTTTTTCTTTATTCTGTTCCGTGGCAGTGAATTCCACCATTCTGTCTTCCAGGTCACTTATCCGTTCTTCTGCCTCAGTTATTCTGCTATTGATTGCTTCTAGTGTATTTTTCATTTCAGTTATTGTATTGTTCATCTCTGTTTGTTTGTTCTTTAATTCTTCTAGGTCTTTGTTAAACATTGCTTGCATCTTCTCAATCTTTGCTTCCATTCTTTTTCCGAGGTCCTGGATCATCTTCACTATCATTATTCTGAATTCTTTTTCTGGAAGGTTTCCTATCTCCACTTCATTTAGTTGTTTTTCTGGGGTTTTATTTTGTTCCTTCATCTGGTACATATTCCTCTGCCTTTTCATTTTGTTTATCTTTCTGTGAATGTGGTTTTCATTCCACAGGCTGCAGGATTGTAGTTCTTTTTGCTTCTGCTGTCTGCCCTCTAGTGGATGAGGCTGTCTAAGAGGCTTGTGCGAGTTTCCTGATGTGAGGGACTGGTGGTGGGTAGAACTGGGTGTTGCTCTGGTGGGCAGAGCTCAGTAAAACTTTAAACCGCTTGTCTGCTGATGGGTGGAGCTGTCTTCCCTCCCTGTTGGTTGTTTGGCCTGAGGCAACCCAGCACTGGAGCCTACCGGCTCTTTGGTGGGGCTAATGGTGGACTCCAGGAGGGCTCACACGTAGGATTACTTCCCAGAACTTCTGCTGCCAGTGTCCTTGTCCCTGTGGTGAGCCATGTCCGCCCCCTGCCTCTGCCGGAGACCCTGCAATAGTAGCAGGTAGGTCTGGTTCAGTCTCCTGTGGGTCACTGCTCCTTCCCCCTGGGTCCTGGTGCGCACACTACTTTGTGTGTGCCCTCCAAGAGTGGAGTCTCTGTTTCCCCCAGTCCTGTTGAAGTTCTGCAATCAAATCCCACTAGGCTTCAAAGTCTGATTCTCTGGGAATTCTTCCTCCTGTTGCCGGACCCCCAGGTTGGGAAGCCTGACGTGGGACTCAGAACCTTCAGTCCAGTGGGTGGACTTCTGTGGTATAAGTGTTCTCCAGTTTGTGAGTCACCCACCCAGCAGTTATAGGATTTGATTTTATTGTGATTGCACCCCTCCTACCATCTCATTGTGGCTTCTCCTTTGTCTTTGGATGTGGGGTATCTTTTTTGGTGAGTTCCAGTGCCTTCCTGTTGATGATTGTTCAGTAGTTAGTTGTGATTCCGGTGCTCTCAGAAGAGGGAGTGAGCGCATGTCCTTCTACTCCGCCATCTTGAACAAATCTTGAAGTTTTAAATAAAAAAATTAGGACCTTAAAAACTCTGTCCCAACTGTCTCAAATCTACAGTGTTGTATTAATTTGCTAGGGCTGCCATAACTAAATACCGCAGACCGAGTGGCTTTGATAGCAGGAATTTATTTCCTAACAGTTCTGGAGGCTAGAATTCTGAGATCAAGATGCCAGCAGAGTTGGTTTCTCCTGAGGCGCCTCTCAGCTTGCAGATGGCTGCCTTCTTGGTATGTCCTGGCATGGTCTTTTCTGTGTGGGTATGCATACCTGGTGTCTCTCTCTGTATATCCTAATCTCTTCTTTTTATAAGAATAATAATCATATTGGATTATGGCCCATGCTAATTGCCTCATTTTAACTTAATTAACTTAAAGGTTCTATTTCCAAATTCAGTCATATTCTGAGGTACTGGGGAGTTAGGGCTTCAGCATATTACTTTGGAAAAACACGATTCTATTCATAACAAGTGCCATTTAAAATTGGTAGAGCCACAGCTTTAACATGTAAAGAGCTTATAGTCATCACTGCAGCCCTCACAAGAAGAAATAAGTTGAACAAACTTAAAAATCAATAACTTTTCTTAGATCAATCAGAGGACTGAGGTCACAGGACAAACCACCATTCCCCCAAATTGGAGAGAAGATAAATACAGAGAACAAAAGTCAGCTTACGTGAAGTAGAAGCAGGAACCAGGACTGATAGAAATACTCAAAAAGTAATTGACAGGTTGCTGGAGGCTGAGTGTGGACTAGTTTAGAGTTAACTCCTGGGATCCCAGTCTTTAATTTTACTCTCCGGGAGCATTGTCTGTTCTCCTAGTGAAGACCTGAGAAGAGTACCCTCTTGTTTGGTCTGGGAAAATTAATCCTTTTGAAATATGCCCAGGGGAAGAAGCATTTTGAAATATCCCCAAGAGCATCATTTTTCATATTAAGGCCTGCTATCAGGGGAAACCGCTTTACCAGAGCCATAGCTAATGTGAGCAGGGAAGAAGGGAAATATCCAATTCCAGTACCCTCCAATCTTCCTGTATCACCTACGTGGGGAAGAGGGGAAGCTGAGAAGCATTTGTGAAGGTCGCAACCCAGGGAATCAGGCTCACAAAAAGACTGAGACTTAATCATCAGATTATAGACTGCTTCCCTTTCACTAAACTTTACCACCACATTGATAAGTTTCCAGTATAGTAACAACGGATTTCAGCTGAAAGAATTGCAAAGGCTCAGATCCTATTCAAGAAGGAATTTCTAGAGGAACTATCTGAACAGGAATTTAAAATAACTATGATTGATGTGCTAATGGCTCTAATGGAGAAAGTGGGCAACATGTGGGAGCAGATGAGTAACGTAAACAGGGAGATGGAAATTAAAAGATTCCAAAGGAAATGCTAGAAATAAAAAACACTGTAAAAATGAAGAATGCCTTTGATGAGCTCTTCAGTAGTCTGGGCATGGTCAAGTTAGCAGCCAGCTTGAAGGTATGTCCATAGAAACCTCCCAAAGTGAAATGCAAAGAAATAAAATGAAAACAAACAAAAAACAACCACAGCCACAACACTGGAACAGAATATCTGAGAACTGTACACACCAAGAGTAAATGCTAATGCAAGCTATGGACTTAGGGTGATTATGATGTGTCAGTGTAGGTTCATCAGTTGTAAACAGTGTACTACTTGGGTGAAGGATATTGATATAGGTGGAGGCTGTGCATGTGTACAGACAAGGGGTATATAGGAGCTCTCTCTGTACCTTCTTTTCAATTTTGCTGTGAACTTAAAACTGTTCTAAAAATTCCCTTTTACATAAGAAAATGGAGGCATAGAGAGATTAAATAACTTGCCTAAGTCTTAACCAAGGTCTACTAGGTACAGAATAGGAATTGGCAATGAGTCAGTCTGGCACTAGAACTTTTGTCTTCAACCAGTGCACTTTTCTTCCTTTTTTGAATCTTGCTGCTTCTTTTACCTAATGATGTATCTTGCAGATCAATCCAAAAAGCGCAGGGAGGGCTTTTTCAATTTAACCAGTTTTTTTTGTTTGTTTGTTTTTTTATTGGCTGCGCTGCGTGGCATGCGGGATCTTAGTTCCCCAACCAGGGATTGAACCTGTGCCCCCCGGCAGTGGAAGTGTGGAGTCTTAACCACTGGACTGCCAGGGAAGTCCCTAACCAGTTATATATATATATATATATAAAAGGTGTCATTTACATCCCTGCAGTCCTTGTGAATATTAAGTGCCCCAAAGCACTGGTTTTAAACTTGCTGTTATGGGAACGGCTATAAGGCGGCAGGATTTCTTCATACCCAACTCTAGTCACTTGGGCAACCAGAGCCTTAGAGGAAGTCGTGTTCCTGGGTTGAAATTAGAGTGGAATATGCCAGAACAAACACCCAAAACCTTGGGTCTCATCACTACTTTTTTTTTTTAATTTAATTTTTATCAGAATAAAGTTGATTTACAATGTTGTGTTTTTTGTAGGTGTACAGCATCTTGTTCAGTTACACATATACATATATCTATTCATCTTCAGATTCCATCTATAAGTGATATCATATTTGTCTTTCTCTTACTTCACTTAGTATGATCATCTCCAGGTCCATCCATGTACCTGCAAATGGCATTACTTCATTCTTTTTTATTGCTGAGTAATATTCCATTGTATATGTATGTGTATATATATATATGTATATATATACACATAGACACACACACACATCTTCTTTATCCATTCCTCTGTTGATGGACATTTAGGTTGTTTCCCTGTCTTGGCTATTGTGAATAGTGCTGCTATAAACATAGGGGTACATGTATCTTATTTTTTCTGGATATATGCCCAGGAGTGGGATTGCTGGATCATATGGAAATTCTATTTTTAGTTTTTTGAGGAACCTCCATACTGTTCTCCAAAGTGGCTGCACCAATTTACATTCCTGCCAGCAGTGGGTTCCCTTTTCTCCACACCCTCTTCAGCATGTTATTTTTAATCATGGCCATTCTGACTGGTGTGAGGTGGTACCTCATTGTAGTTTTGACTTGCATTTCTCTAATAATAAGTGATGTTGAGCATCTTTTCATGTGTCTGTTGGCTATCTGTATGTCTTCTTTGGAGAAATGTCTATTTAGGTCTTCTGCCCATTTTTTGATTGGGTTGTTTGGAGTTTTTGTTGTTGTTATTAAGTTGTATGCGCTGTTTGTATATTTTGCAAATTAAGCCCTTGTCGGTTGCATCATTTGCAAATATTTTCTCCCAGTCCATAGGTTGCCTTTTCATCTTATTTATGGTTTCCTCTGCTGTGCAAAAGCTTATGTTTGATGAGGTCCCATTTGGGTTTCTTTTGCTTTTATTTCTCTTGCCTTGGGAGACTGACCTAAGAAAACACTGGTACGATTTATATCAGAAAATGTTTTGCCTATGTTCTCTTCTAGGAGGTTTATGGTGTCATGCTTTATACTTAAGTCTTTAAGCCATTTTGAGTTTATTTTTGTGGATGGTGTGAGGATGTGTTCTAACTTCATTGATTTACATGCAGTTGTCTGGCTTTCTCAACACCAGTTGCTGAAGAGACTTTTTCCCTATTGTATATTCTTGCCTCCTTTGTCAAAGATTAATTGACTGAAGGTGTGTGGGTTTATTTCTGGACTCTCTATTCTGTTCCACTGGTCCACGTCTGTTTTTGTGCCAATACTACACTGTTTTGATCACTGTAGCTTTGTAGTAATTGTACAATTACTGTGGTATTGTCTGAAGTCTGGAAGGGTTATGCCTCCTGCTTTGTTTTTTTCCCTCAGGATTGCTTTGGCAATTCTGGGTCTGTTATGGTTCCATATAAATTTTAGGATTATTTGTTCTAGTTCTGTGAAAAATGTCATGGGTAATTTGATAGGGATAACATTAAATCTGTAGATTGCTTTGGGTAGTATGTCCATTTTAACAATATTAATTCTTCCCATTCAAGAGCATGGGATATTTTTCCATTTCTTAAATCACCTTCAATTTCCTTTATTAATGTCTTATAGTTCTCAGCTTGTAAGTCTTTCACCTCCTTGGTCAGGTTTATTCCTAAGTATTTTCCTTTTTTTTTGATGTGATTTTAAAAGGGATTTTTTTTTACTTTCCCTTTCTGAATTTCATTGTTAGTATAAAGAAATGCAACCGATTTAACAGTTTTATATTGATAGACCCTAAGGTGTTTTCAAATTGCTTATTTAGAAGTAATATTAATTAGCCTTATACCTGTCATTTCTAACATGTGTGAGAGTACCTATAATAAATTTCTGGAAGCGGAATTACCCAGTTAATAGATATGTGCTTTTAAATTTTGATATTTTGAAAACTTTCTCTATTAGAGGTTGTATCCATGTGTACTGTTCTACAAATGTACATGTTGGATATGGCATGGTAAAAGTAGGTGTGGCCACAAGAGACAAGAATGAGGCTTGGGAGGAGGAAGTTTATTATACTCACAGATCTCAGACAGGAGGTGATCATGTGCCACTCAGGGCTACAGGGGAAACACCAGATTTGGCAGAAGATGGGAGCAAGGGGAAAGTCTAGGCCAATGTCTTTATCAGAGTTTGTTTGGAAGAGGTGAGGTAGGGCAGAGTAAACAGTTTAGGATTGGCGAGTCTGAACAATTCAAGTGGGCTTTGGGCTACAGAAGTGGCCTCTAGTTGCCTGGTAGCTGGCCCTGGGATGATTTTAGGGCAGAGGGAATAATTGATTGGTGTGTGAGAATTAGATAAGGAGGTGGTTGGGGCCACAGACTTGGAATTGGCTGGTTTGTATGTGAAAGATGTGCTCCTGGGCAAGCCCTTTGTTCTAAGGGCTAACCTTGGGAGAAGCAGTCTCTCAGCCTGCAAACTTTTTAAGATGTAAAAACATAATAAAATACAGAAAAATTTAAAAGATTAATGCATATACTTTAACAGTGTACAAGATCACCTATTTTCTCACAACTTCACCAACATTAACAAATTGATGTTTGGTAATCTGGTGAAAAATGACATCCAGTTGTAGTTTTGAGTCATCTGTATTTCTTTTTTTTGCTCTTTTCCTTCTATTTTCTCATTCATTCACTAAAAAATATTAACTGCTTACAATATGCCATGTATTTATGATGTGGGCACCCTCAGAAAGCTTACATTTTAAGAAACGTATAGGGCCCGTTAGAGAGAAAACTACACAACTTTAGAGAGACATAAACTGACTAACTGAAAGGACAATGTTGATAGATGAGAAGAATCGATGTCAAAAACAATTATGGCAGTTATTACCAACTCAGTAGGTGTGGTATGGGATCACAGAGCTTTTGGGGGAAGGCAGAGGTGGCAACTTGAAATAATGAATAGATATGAACATTTTTAAACAGAAAGGTACTATGAGGGTATCTGCTTCGCCAGATGTTAAAACATACTATGAAAACACAATAATGAAACCAGTGTGGTGCTGGTACAATAACAGACAACCAGAAACAAACTCTAGTTTATGTATGCGTGAGCAAGTACCATACTATTTTAATTATTACAGTTTTTCAACACTTACAGATCTGGTTGTTTCCCCCAGTACAGTTTTCAGAATTTATAAAAATTGCATTAAAAAACAAAAACTACTTTTGACTGTTTGGATTATGCTTCTTTG
Source organism: Balaenoptera physalus (assembly GCF_965194825.1). Classification (NCBI taxonomy): domain Eukaryota; kingdom Metazoa; phylum Chordata; class Mammalia; order Artiodactyla; family Balaenopteridae; genus Balaenoptera; species Balaenoptera physalus. The sequence continues at coordinate 56,268,843 of NC_138899.1, read as the reverse complement.
AATACGATTTCATCCAGAAAGCAGACCTCATAGATCCAGGTGTCATAAGGGTTATCCACATATACCCACAATATTAACATGCTTAGTGAAAAAAAACAAAAACAAAACAAAACAAAACAAAACCCCACAGTGGCCATGGGGGAGGGGTCAGAGATTACTGGGACTTTTTTTTAAACACTTATTTCTCTACTGTTTAGATTTTTTTTATATATAATAAAAATACAGTGACTTGATAATCTCCTAACAACTATACAAAAATAAATACAGGCAAAACAATATAATAGAAAGGTAATGGTAGACATGATATTAAATATTTAACTTCTGCAAAAATCCAGTAATTGAAGCTGGTATATTTTCTACTTATTCTTTCAAAGCAAATAGAAAAGTATTATTTTTCATGATTTGATTTACTAAAATTTTTGTGTTTGTCAAGAGTCTTTTCTGAGCAATCCTTAAAACCAGTTTCAGTTTAAGGTGAATTGCCTTTAAACTTCTGAGAATACTGCCTTGTTACAAAGGTAAAGGAGATAATTTAAAGAATGCATCAAAGAGAAACACTTTACATAATGAGGTGTGGTTTTAAAAATGTCCTCAAATTTGCTTATTTTGTATGAGCTAAATATGTGGGTAAAATATAGCAGTACTCCATTTATATCTTATTTTCTTTTCCAATTGAGGAGAGTCAAGCACCAAAATGCACTGCTTATTAGCTAGATGACAAATGGGCTTGGAGAATGTAAAATACTTCTCTATAACACTATACATTCGTGAAATAGCCAAGTAAGTATACTGAACAAATATAAAGACAAGTCTCCAAATACTATCTATCTCACCAATGCTAAGTTGACGCTGATCAGTATTAGAAGAAAAAAAATAACAATATTTAATTTACTCTTTCATAAAGTTTTTAATAAGCTATAATTTTCTTACATGTACACTAGTAACCTTAAAAAGACAAATACTACCAAATGTTAACTACTGTACAATTTATAAAAAATATAATTTTAAGAATTTGGAATAATAAAGGGAAGGTACCTACTTCAAATGGATTAAATAAGAAAATGCCACTTTTTAAGAAATTTCACCAGGAAATGGGAAATTTCCACTTTGTCTAAAGGAACATCAAAACCTTTTACTGAAGTCAGAGACCTTGCTTTTTTGTTCAAGACTTCATCTACACAGTTTCAAATAAACCCTAAAAAATATTTTCCAGTACATATAAGGCCGCTACACAGAGTACATGACGGGAAAAAAGGACTCCGTCAGAATGAGAAGTCGTGAAGAACAGAGGTATGTCTTGCTCACCTTTACATCTCCAGTGCCTAGCACAGTGCCTGGCTCAGGGTGAAAATGCTTAAGCAGTGGTTGTTGCTTTGCACTGAACCAGGCAGATGATACACCCTTCTACCTCTGGTTCGATTTTCATTCCATATTAAGCACGACCTGAGCTGCAGTCCTGGTTCTTGGCCCTTGACGTTAAATTGAATAAAGTAAGCCCATATGCATACACTTTCTACATCAGTTCTTCTGACAGGATCCTCAGGACTGACTCATCACGGGCTGTGAATCTTCTCTTATGTGGTCTAATTATTATTTCTTGGATAATGTCCACATGCAAAAGTAATGCATTTTCAGTGCAGTACAAGTATGTTCATATGAGTAAGAATGGAATAGAGGCCTTTCTTTTCCATGTTTTAAATAACAGATACATAGCATCTTATGACATAATTAGCAACTTTTAGACACTGAACATAATACACTGTATTACAATGCGATGTGGTAGGCTTCCATTTTAGGAACAAAAATCAATTTCACATGAAAAAAGATTTATTTTACATTTAGAATAAGTCTAAATTTTTAGCATTTAAGTACTGTAAAATAAACAGAGAGGAGCGTTTAAGATGTATAGTCTCCATTCTGTCCAAAAAGCCCATACAAGAAGCTTTTTTTACAGTTATTGATCATCACCTCGTTGCCTTAAATTTCTAGATTTTCCATTTTCAATTCTTCTCTTTTTGAAGACTGGGGCCACTCCATCTGCCACGACTCCAAGAGAAGTGACTGTTTTTTCTTTAAAAACCACTTTGGGTTCCCCACCAACATCAGCCTCTGAAGTTGATACATATTCATTTTCAGTGCTTGGAAGTTCCAAATCTACCTCCTCACTGGAACAGAAAGTAAAAATAGAACCATTATTTGACAGAGTAAGATAAACTTTCACCTAATGTGTGAGCCCACCAAAGCCTCAAGGTCATCTTCCTAATGATAATAATAGAAGTTAGAAGCTGGTTATTTTGGAGTGGGAAACTATTTTAAAATACTGATTTTATAATATTATTTAAGATACTGAGCACCTGTTTATGGACACATGAGGAAAAGTCCCATCTATTCTTTTGTTCCTGTTGGGTGTATCACTGAAGGAAATGCTTGTACTTATGATTAGCAGTATAAGTTACACAGGTGGATAAATGAGAAGTATCTTTGGAAACGGATTTTGCCATGGACTGACAAGGACTCTGGAGGCTTACACAGCACAAGACGAAAACCATGGAATCTCAATGTTCTGGTGTAGCAGACTCCGTGAGACTGTTTGCCTAGCACCTCTTTTCTAGCACTAGCCCTTCAACTATCCACTTGGTTAGTATGAATAATCAGACGACTAGTCCAGAGCTGAGTACCTAATTAATATAAACCTATCATAGTACCCTACCGTCTACATAGTCAACTGGTTTGTGAAAGAGCAAGTAAGTCACACCATACCCATCAGTCCCGCCCATGAGCTTTTTGAACATGGACCAGAAAGACCATTATGTTTAACGCTCTAGTGGCCAAGAATATAAAACCTGTTGGGAACCATATATCCTCCTACTTAGAGAAAGGAGTTCTGCAGAGATAGAGAATAAGGCTGGCATGCAAAGAGAAGCAGGATGGGAGATGGAGAATCCTGCCAGTGTTTCAGGCCTGGTTCCAATCATTCGTGAGGCCCAATTCCTACCCCCCCTACAACTTGCAGGTAGAACCTTTCTGGGAATCTTTGAACTAATGACCTCTTTTTTTAATTTAAGGTAACTCAAGTTTCTATCACTTGAAACCAAAAGATTACCTGCTCAGCATGAAAGGAAGAGTGATGACAATAGAGAAAAGGGAATAAAAAGTAAAGGTATGAGTTAAATGTTAGAAGTCCCAGATATTAAGAGTTGAGAAACCCCATCTAAGAAGAGTGAAGATTAGTACAGATCTACACTCCTCAATCTCAGAAGAACCCAGGTAATGTAGTCATTCATCTTGATTCTTGGAAATAAAGGGAGAAAACCCTTTCCTGGAGGCCAGGAGAAGTTTGAAAGGTTATGGTAGATCTACAGTAGTAGTTAACTCTAATAACAGCAGCTATAGTGAATGTCTACTATAAACCAGACAATGCACTAGGCACTTGGAATAGAAATATTCTCTTTTTATTTGGGGTCTTCTAGTTAGTATCTTTTTTAGCACTAGAACTCCTTTTAATTTTTTTTCCCTTTTGGGAACCACCTCTTCTCCCTTCTAAGTTTTGAGCTTAATTCAGTTCATGTCCAGTCAGAATTCACAGTGGTTAGCTCAGGAATAGGAACTGGGTATGTGATGAAAGCTAAGCAGGACCACTTTTGGAACTCACAAAGCAGCACCTCTTTTTTGCTGGGATCTCTAACTGTAAGTATGATATAAGCCTAAAGCTTTGCTACCAAGTGGGGAGAGCCTGTGAGAAAGGCAGTCAACTCAGAGGAAAGCAGAGACAAAAGTCAGAGACATTCACTGATTTCTCATCAGCTACAGCTCTTGACAACTGCAGTTTAGAGATAACATGATTTTTATGTGTTTGCTTAGAATTTAAATTTAATATATGCTATCCACTTCAATTATCTTAAAAGTACATGATAACAAATTTGCTTCCCTCTCACACAGACCATGTAGAAAGGTCTATGGTGGTAGAATTGAGAGATCTTTTTATGTTCCATCCTATATATACATGGGTAAAAAAACAGATTTAAAAGAGGTCTCTAAGCATTGTAATAATTTTTAAAAATGTAACAATAGTTAGGAAATTTGCTAGGATTGCAAAAAACAAAATAAAGGAGAATATAAGTACAAAGAATATAAGAACAAAGAAAATTTCAAATCAGTAATGGATAGTTCAAAACTAGAAAAACCAAAACCAAAAACTATTCTATATAATATAAAACTTGAGGAAGAAGCTATCTTAGTAGATCATGATGTTATATAACATTTCCTCAAAATCTGATGAGGGGATGCAAGAAATAGGAATTCTCACTGGAACAGGTCTTAAATCTGATTTGTTTTGAATAGAGATGCCTTCCAAACTTTATTGTATTAAAAATATGTGTTAAATGCCATTTTTGTTTGCTTTTCCTACTTCCCTATTTTCCCTTAAATTGCCAACAATGGTGCTTTCCAAGAAGGCTAGAAGCCCCTGAAGTTGATGGGGTATTCATTCTTGGCTTTGTATTTTTATGTTTTTACAGGAGTGGAAACTGAGGCTTAGAGAGAAGTTAAATAACTTGGTCATCTAAACTGTTGTTATGGTAGTAATATTACTTAGATTAAAACCCAGGCCTGTGTTGATCTAAAACCTATATTCTTCCCCCTAGACCACTCTGCTTCTGGGTGAAACTAAGAAATTCCATTAGCCAAGCAGAGAAAGATTTGAGTAATGAAGAACAATAGGGTTTGGTAGCTGGACAAATGAATCTCTGTCCAAGAAAATCCATGAGAGACTCATTTAATTTCACAATCTTGGTGTTTTCTGTTGTATTTTGATAAAGTGATCAAGTCATAGTATTACTTCTTAAGTGGGATTACGGGGAGAGATAAAATAGAAAAAGAGTCCATTTTTGAAATCATGGTCATAGGGAATTCCTAAGTGGAAGCTAACAGAAGTGGCAGTGAAGTAGGATATATATACCCTTGTGACATAATCAGAGGAAAAGAAGTTTGTATTTGAAAGAAGAGTCTGCAAATAAAATATCTTACAGAGAATATACCTTCTTTTCAAATAACTTTAGAACAGTTACAAAAAATAATTACATAAACACTTCCTCAAAACCACGGTCATTTCCAAATTCAAAATGTAAAAATTGTAAAGGTTATAATACCTGAACACAATGTAATAAAGGTGGAAAAAAACCCAAAAAACTTCCACCTATGTAGAGATTGAAAAATAAGTCCTTTTGGAAAACCACCAAGTCAAAAGAGTAAGCAAAAACACAATATTAAATTGTTCCAAAAACAATGAAATCAAGGAATCATCACCCAAAGTTTATGTGATATATGGACAGAATTATATTCAGGGACAATACAGCTTTGACTATTTTCATTAAGAAATAAGAACAGACCACTTCCTCACCTCCTGTCAATAGTCTTAAGTGTTCATCTGAAGAAAGAACAAACACAAAGAAACTTAAGAAAAGTCAGGGGAAGAAAATTACAAAAGTAGAAATTAAGAAACAGAAACTCCATTAATAAATGGATATGTAATAAAATACACAGTTAAAAATAAGAGCTGATTCATTAAGGAAAAACAAATTTAAAAAGCCTTTAGTGGAGACCCCAATCTTCATTCCCACAAAATGATCAACAATTAGATAGCTATCCATGAAGAAAAACAGCTCTAGGAGAGCTCCGGAGTCCATTTAAGAAATTTAAGCAACACAGTGGAACAAAATACCATGAGAATAATTGCAAAAGAAGATAAGAAAGACAACTTCACTTTGCCTGCATCATCCCATCCTCCGAGCTGACACCGCTCAGAGACAAGAGGAAACCTCCCAGCTGGAAAGAGTTCCCCTCAACATGAAAAGAAGAGTGGGTGGGTGACCAGCTGATGCAGCCTTTTGGGCCACTGCACGAAGGTCCTGCTCAGGTTTCACTCCACCCACAACGGCGAAGGTGAGACCTACAGAGACTGCTAGGAACGAGGACAAAAATCAGGGACTACCAAGAACAGCGATGCAGTGGGAGTGATTGATTGCAGTTCACAGTGACCTGCTCTACAGACAGACAAAGCAGCTTTTGCCACTGAAGAAAGAACCAACAGACATCACAGCTGCTGCAGATGCCCTGCAGATTTCACCAGGTACTGTGCCGCAGAGCTGTTAGCTTTCACTTATGTCAGCTACCTCAGTCCCTTTGCCCTTGCCACTGCCAGAGCCCGGGAACCACACTGCAGTCAGCTCAGGCCTCCGTGCAAGATGGCAGCCTAGACTCCCATGGCTGACCCCACTGCCCTTTGCATGCTTGGGGCTAGCCCCACCAGCTCTGCACTTTCATGGTGCTGCCCTGACACCCATCGCCAACCTCTACTGCAGTGCTTACCCTCAGGTGGAGATTGTGCAGCCATGGGAAAGCACCCCGACAGCCAGGGTCCCTGAAGCTGTCAGTGAACGTGTAGTTGACTCTGGCCCTTGCTGCCTGCCTGGCCCCTACTACTGTGTGTCTGCAACTGGCCCCGACCACTACATACACAGGCATCTGTAGCTGGCCCCGCAGCCAAGTGTATGCTCACCACCAGAGCCGGCCACCACCACTGCCTGTCCTGGTCTCTAGCTGCTGGACCTGGAAGTGCTGCTGAGGACCCCAACAGCCCTTGCAGCCACTGTGGAACCCCTGCAGTGTTTGCCAAGAACCACACAGTTGTTGGATTCTAGTGACCTGAGCTAAAGCGATAACCACCCCCCTGCCCCAGACCCACTGTTGCCACATGCCCCCTTGGCGCCTGGTACCACCAGACCTGCTCCAGTGTGCCCCACCTGCAGGTGGGAGTTTTCCCATACTGACATTAGTCTATAAAAGTCTACAAGAGGTTATTCCTTTTTCAAATGTGTAGACACCTACACAAGGCTGCTTGGTTCACCAAGAATCAGGGAAAAATGTCTCTACCAAAGGAATACAGTAAACCTCCAGTAACTAGCCCAAAGAAATTGAGACCAGGAACTATCCAACAAAGAATTCAAAAAAACTGTTCTACAGATGCACTGAGAACTATAAGAGAATACAGGCAAACAATTTAATGATATCAGGAAAACAACAGAAGAACAAAATGAGAAATTCAACAAAGAGAAAAAAACATAAAAAAGAACCAAACAAATTCTGGAGCTGAATAGTACAATGACTGAACTGTAGCATTCAATAGAGAGCTTCAACAGCAGACTAGACCAAGCAGAAACATCAGTGAGTTTGAAGACAGATCATTTGAAATTCTGTAGTCAGAGGAGAAAAAAAGAGTGAAAAGGATGAAGTAATCCTATGGGACTTTTGGGACACAATCAAGAGAAATAATGTATGCATCCTTGGAGTCTCAGCAGATGAAGAGAGGGAAAAAGGGGCAGAAAGATTATTTAAAGAAATAATGGCTGAAGGAATTCCCTGGTGCATCAGTGGTTAGGAATCTGTGCTTTCACTACCGAGGGCGCAGGTTCAATACCTGATTGGGGAACTAAGATCCTGCAAGCCACATGGTGTGGCCAAAAAAAAAAAAAAAAGAAAAGAAAAAAGAAAAAAAGAAACAACGGCTGAAAACTTGCGAAATGTGGGGAGAGATTTGTGGGTCCAAGTTGAAGTGAGTAGGTCACCTCAAAATTTCAATCCAAAAAGATCTTTTCCAAGACACATTTTACTAAACCTGTCTAAAATCAAAGAATTTTAAAAGCAGCAAGAAAAAAGAATTTCTCTCATACAAGGGAATTTCATAAGGCTATCAGCAGATATTTCAGTGGAGACCAGGATGATATATTCAAAGTGCTGAAAGAAAAAAAAAAAAGCTAACCAAAAATACTTTACCAAACTAAACTGTCCTTCAGAAATGAAGGTGAGATAAAGACTTTCCCCAAAAAAACAAAAAAAAAAAACGCTGAGGGTATTCATCACTAAAAGTGTCTTATAAGAAACGCTGAAAGGTTGCTAATTACCAACATGAAAACACACAAAACAATGATAAAGGTAAGCACAGAGTCAGATACAAAACAGTTTAATAATATAATATGGTGGTGTGTTAACTATTTAACTCTAGTATAAAGGTTAGAAGACAAAGGTATTAAAAATAGCTATAGCTAGGGAGCTCAGGAAGATGGCGGAAGAGTAAGACGCGGAGATCACATTCCTTCCCACAGATACAGTAGAAATACATCTACACGTGGAACTGCTCCTACAGAACACCCACTGAACGCTGGCAGAAAACGTCCGACCTCCAAAAAGGCAAGAAACTCCCCCCGTACTTGGGTAGGGCAAAAGAAAAAAGAAATAACAGAGACAAAAGAATAGGGACGGCACCTGCACTAGTGGGAGGGAGCCGTGAAGGAGGAAAGATTTCCACGCACTAGGAAGCCCCTTCGCGGGCGGAGACTGCGGGTGGCAGAGGGGGGAAGCTTCGGAGCCACGGAGGAGAGCGCAGCCACAGGGGTGCGGAGGGCAAAGCGGAGAGGTTCCCGCACGGAGGCTCGGCGCCGAGCAGCACTCTCCAGCCCGAGAGGCTTGTCTGCTCACCCGCCGGGGCGGGCGGGGCTGGGAGCTGAGGCTCGGCTTCGGTCGGATCGCAGGGAGAGGACTGAGGCTGGCAGCGTGAACACAGCCTGAAGGGATTATCGCACAACAGCTGGCTGGGAGGGAGACCGGGAAAAAGTCTGCAGCTGCCGAAGAGGCAAGAGACTTTTTCTTGCCTCTTTGTTTCGCGGCGCGCAAGGAGAGGGGATTCAGAGCGCCGCCTAAACGAACTCCAGAGAAGGGCGCGAGCCGCGGCGATCACCGCAGACCCCACAGCAACAGGGGCACAGAGGAAAAAAACGGAGAGACTCCCGCACAGAGGCTCGGCGCCGAGCAGCACTCACCAGCCCGAGAGGCTTGGCTGCTCGGCGGGCGGGGCTGGGAGCTGAGGCTCGGGTTTCGGTTTCGGTTGGATCGCGGGGAGAGGACTGGGGCTGGCGGCGTGAACACAGCCTGAAGGGGTTAGCGCACCACAGCTGGCTGGTAGGGAGTCCGGGAAAAAGTCTGCAGCTGCCGAAGAGGCAAGAGACTTTTTCTTGCCTCTTTGTTTCGCGGCGCGCAAGGAGAGGGGATTCAGAGTGCCGCCTAAACGAACTCCAGAGAAAGGCGCGAGCCGCGGCGATCAGCACGGACCCCAGAGACGGGCGTGAGACGCTGGGGCTGCTGCTGCCGCCTCCAAAAAGCCTGTGTGTGAGCACAGGTCACTCTCCACATCGCCCCTCCCGGGAGCCTGTGCAGCCCGCCACTGCCAGGGTCCCGTGATCCGGGGACAAGTTCCCCGGGAGAACGCACTGCCCACCTCAGGCTGGTGCAATGTCACGCCGGCCTCGGCCGCCGCAGGCTCACCCCGCCTCCTCTGTACACCTCCCTCCCCGCGGCCTGAGTGAGCCAGAGCCCCCGAAGCAGCTGCTCCTTTAACCCCATCCTGTCTGTGCGGGGAATAGACGCCCTCAGGCGACCTACACGCAGAGGCGGGTCCAAATCCAAAGCTGAACCCCAGGAACTGTGCGAACAGGGAAGATAAGGGGAAATCTCTCCCAGCAGCCTTAGAAGCAGCGGATTAAAACTCCACAAACAACTTGATGTGCCTGCATCTGGTGAATACCTGAATAGACAACGAATCATCCCAAATTCAGGAGGTGGACTTTGGGAGCAGGATATATTAATATTTCCCCTTTTCCTTTATTTGTGAGTGTATATGTATATGCTTCTGGGTGCGATTTTGTCTGTATAGCTTTGCTTTACAATAGCTTTATTTTACTTCACTATATTATAGCCTCTTTCTTTCTTTCTTTCTTTCTTTCTATTTTTTCTCCCTTTTACTCTGAGCCGTGTGGACGAAAGGCTCTTGGTGCTCCAGCCAGGCATCAGGGCCGTGCCTCTGAGGTGGGAGAGCCAACTTCAGGACACTGGTCCACAAGAGACCTCCCAGCTCCACGTAATACCAAACGGCAAAAATCTCTCAGAGATCTCCATCTCAACATCAAGACCCAGCTTCACTCAACGACCAGCAAGCTACAGTGCTGGACACCCTATGCCAAACAACTAGCAAGACAGGAACACAGCCCCATCCATTAGCAGAGAGGCTGCCTAAAATCATAATAAGGCCACAGACACCCCAAAATACACCACCAGACGTGGACGTGCCCACCAGAAAGACAAGATCCAACCTCATCCACCAGAGCTCAGGCACTAGTTCCCTCCACCAGGAAGCCTACACAACCCACTGAACCAACCTTAGCCACTGGGGACAGATACCAAAAACAACAGGAACTACGAACCTGCAGCCTGTGAAAAGGAGACCCCAAACACAGTAAGATAAGCAAAATGAGACGACAGAAAAACACACAGCAGATGAAGGAGCAGGGTCAGAACATACCAGACTTAACAAATGAAGAGGAAATAGGTAGTCTACCTGAAAAAGAATTCAGAATAATGATAGTAAGGATGATCCAAAATCTTGGAAATAGAATAGACAAAATGCAAGAAACATTTAACAAGGACGTAGAAGAACTAAAGAGGAACCAAGCAATGATGAAAACCACAATAAATGAAATTAAAAATACTCTAGATGGGATCAATAGCAGAATAACTGAGGCAGAAGAAGGGATAAGTGACCTGGAAGATAAAATGGTGGAAATAACTACTGCAGAGCAGGATAAAGAAAAAAGAATGAAAAGAACTGAGGACAGTCTCAGAGACCTCTGGGACAACATTAAACGCGCCAACATTCGAATTATAGGGGTCCCAGAAGAAGAAGAGAAAAAGAAAGGGACTGAGAAGATATTTGAAGAGATTATAGTTGAAAACTTCCCTAATATGGGAAAGGAAATAGTTAATCAAGTCCTGGAAGCACAGAGAGTCCCATACAGGATAAACCCAAGGAGAAACACACCAAGACACATATTAATCAAACTGTCAAAAATTAAATATAAGGAAAACATATTAAAGGCAGCAAGGGAAAAAAAACAAATAACACACAAGGGAATCCCCATAAGGTTAACATCTGATCTTTCAGCAGAAACTCTGCAAGCCAGAAGGGAGTGGCAGGATATACTTAAAGTGATGAAGGAGAAAAACCTACAACCAAGATTACACTACCCAGCAAGGATCTCATTCAGATTCGATGGAGAAATTAAAACCTTTACAGACAAGCAAAAGCTGAGAGAGTTCAGCACCACCAAACCAGCTTTACAACAAATGCTAAAGGAACTTTTCTAGGCAAGAAACACAAGAGAAGGAAAACACCTACAATAACAAACCCAAAACATTTAAGAAAATGGGAATAGGAACATACATATCGATAATTACCTTGAATGTAAATGGATTAAATGCTCCCACCAAAAGACACAGGCTGGCTGAATGGATACAAAAACAAGACCCATATATATGCTGTCTACAAGAGACCCACTTCAGACCTAGAGACACATATAGACTGAAAGTGAGGGGATGGAAAAAGATATTCCATGCAAATGGAAATCAAAAGAAAGCTGGAGTAACAATTCTCATATCAGACAAAATAGACTTTAAAATAAAGACTATTACAAGAGACAAAGAAGGACACTATATAATGATCAAGGGATCGATACAAGAGGAAGGTATAACAATTGTAAATATTTATGCACCCAACATAGGAGCACCTCAATACATAAGGCAAATACTAACAGCCATAAAAGGGGAAATCGACAGCAACACAATCATAGTAGGGGACTTTAACACCCCACTCTCACCAATGGACAGATCATCCAAAATGAAAATAAATAAGGAAACACAAGCTTTAAATGATACATTAAACAAGATGGACTTAATTGATATTTATAGGACATTCCATCCAAAAACAACAGAATACACATTTTTCTCAAGTGCTCATGGAACATTCTCCAGGATAGATCATATCTTGGGTCACAAATCAAGCCTTGGTAAATTTAAGAAAATTGAAATCGTATCAAGTATCTTTTCCGACCACAACGCTATGAGACTAGATATCAATTACAGGAAAAGATCTGTAAAAAATACAAACACATGGAGGCTACACAATACATTACTTAATAACGAAGTGATCACTGAAGAAATCAAAGGGGAAATCAAAAAATACCTAGAAACAAATGACAATGGAGATACGACGACCCAAAACCTATGGGACGCAGCAAAAGCAGTGCTAAAAGGGAAGTTTATAGCAATACAAGCCTACCTCAAGAAACAGGAAACATCTCGAATAAACAACCTAACCTTGCACCTAAAGCAATTAGAGAAAGAAGAACAAAAAAACCCCAAAGCCAGCAGAAGGAAAGAAATTATAAAGATCAGGTCAGAAATAAATGAAAAAGAAATGAAGGAAACAATAGCAAAAATCAATGAAACTAAAAGCTGGTTCTTTGAGAAGATAAACAAAATTGATAAACCATTAGTTAGACTCATCAAGAGAAAAAGGGAGAAGACTCAGATCAATAGAATTAGAAATGAAAAAGGAGAAGTAACCACTGACACTGCAGAAATACAAAAGATCATGAGAGATTACTACAAGCAACTCTATGCCAATAAAATGGACAACCTGGAAGAAATGGACAGATTCTTAGAAATGCACAAACTGCCGAGACTGAACCAGGAAGAAATAGAAAATATGAACAGACCAATCACAAGCACTGAAATTGAAACTGTGATTAAAAACCTTCCAACAAACAAAAGCCCAGGACCAGATGGCTTCACAGGTGAATTCTATCAAACATTTAGAGAAGAGCTAACACCTATCCTTCTCAAACTCTTCCAAAATATTGCAGAGGGAGGAACACTCCCAAACTCATTCTACGAGGCCACCATCACCCTGATACCAAAACCAGACAAAGATGTCACAAAGAAAGAAAACTACAGGCCAATATCACTGATGAACATAGATGCAAAAATCCTCAACAAAATACTAGCAAACAGAATCCAACAGCACATTAAAAGGATCATACACCATGATCAAGTGGGGTTTATCCCAGGAATGCAAGGATTCTTCAATATACGCAAATCAATCAATGTGATACATCATATTAACAAACTGAAGGAGAAAAACCATATGATCATTTCAATAGATGCAGAGAAAGCTTTCGACAAAATTCAACACCCATTTATGATAAAAGCCCTGCAGAAAGTAGGCATAGAGGGAACTTTCCTCAACATAATAAAGGCCATATATGACAAACCCACAGCCAACATTGTCCTCAATGGTGAAAAACTGAAACCATTTCCACTAAGATCAGGAACAAGACAAGGTTGCCCACTCTCACCACTATTATTCAACATAGTTTTGGAAGTGTTAGCCACAGCAATCAGAGAAGACAAAGAAATAAAAGGAATCCAAATCGGAAAAGAAGAAGTAAAGCTGTCACTATTTGCAGATGACATGATACTATACATAGAGAATCCTAAAGATGCTACCAGAAAACTCCTAGAGCTAATCAATGAATTTGGTAAAGTAGCAGGATACAAAATTAATGTACAGAAATCTCTTGCATTTCTATACACTAATGACGAAAAATCTGAAAGTGAAATTAAGAAAACACTCCCATTTACCATTGCAACAAAAAGAATAAAATATCTAGGAATAAACCTACCTAAGGAGACAAAAGACCTGTATGCAGAAAATTATAAGACACTGATGAAAGAAATTAAAGATGATACAAATAGATGGAGAGATATACCATGTTCCTGGATTGGAAGAATCAAAATTGTGAAAATGACTCTACTACCCAAAGCAATCTACAGATTCAATGCAATCCCTATCAAACTACCACTGGCATTTTTCACAGAACTAGAACAAAAAATTTCACAATTTGTATGGAAACACAAAAGACCCCGAATAGCCAAAGCAATCTTGAGAACGAAAAATGGAGCTGGGGGAATCAGGCTCCCTGACTTCAGACTATATTACAAAGCTTCAGTAATCAAGACAGTTTGGTACTGGCAGAAAAACAGAAATATAGATCAATGGAACAGGATAGAAAGCCCAGAGATAAACCCACACACATATGGGCACCTTATTTTTGATAAAGGAGGCAAGCATATACAGTGGAGAAAAGACAGCCTCTTCAATAAGTGGTGCTGGGAAAATTGGACAGGTACATGTAAAAGTATGAAAATAGAACACTCCCTGACACCATGCACAAAAATAAACTCAAAATGGATTAAAGACCTAAGTGTAAGGGCAGACACTATCAAACTCTTAGAGGAAAACATAGGCAGAACACTCTATGACATACATCACAGCAAGATTCTTTTTGACCCAGCTCCCAGAGAAATGGAAATAAGAACACAAATAAACAAATGGGACCTAATGAAACTTAAAAGCTTTTGCACAGCAAAGGAAACCATAAACAAGACCAAAAGACAACCATCAGAATGGGAGAAAATATTTGCAAATGAAGCAACTGACAAAGGATTAATCTCCAAGATTTACAAGCAGCTCATGCAGCTCAATAACAAAAAAACGAACAACCCAATCCAAAAATGGGCCGAAGACCTAAATAGACATTTCTCCAAAGAAGATATACAGATGGCCTACAGACACATGAAAGAATGCTCAACATCATTAATCATTAGAGAAATGCAAATCAAAACTACAATGAGATATCATCTCACACCGGTCAGAATGGCCATCATCAAAAAATCTAGAAACAATAAATGCTGGAGAGGGTGTGGAGGAAAGGGAACACTCTTGCACTGTTGGTGGGAATGTAAATTGATACAGCCACTATGGAGAACAGTATGGAGGTTCCTTAAAAAACTACAAATAGAACTACCATACGACCCAGCAATCCCACTACTGGGCATATACCCTGAGAAAACCATAGGTCAAAAAGAGTCATGTACCAAAATGTTCATTGCAGCTCTATTTACAATAGCCAGGACATGGAAGCAATCTAAATGTCCATCGACAGATGAATGGATAAAGAAGATGTGGCACATATATACAATGGAATATTACTCAGCCATAAAAAGAAATGAAATGGAGGTATTTGTAATGAGGTGGATGGAGTTAGAGTCTGTCATACAGAGTGAAGTAAGTCAGAAAGAGAAAAACAAATACAGTATGCTAACACATATATACGGAATCTAAGGGGAAAAAAAAAAAAAAAAAAAAAAAAGGCCATGAAGAACCTAGTGGCAAGACGGGAATAAAGACACAGACCTACTAGAGAATGGACTTGAGGATATGGGGAGGGGGTGGGGTGAGATGTGACAGGGTAAGAGAGTGTCATGGACATATATACACTACCAAATGTAAAATAGATAACTAGTGGGAAGCAGCCGCATAGCACAGGGAGATCAGCTCGGTGCTTTGTGACCACCTAGAGGGATGGGATGGGGAGGGTGGGAGGGAGGGAGATGCAAGAGGGAAGAGAAATGGGAACATATTGTATATGTATAACTGATTCACTTTGTTATAAAGCAGAAGCTAACACACCATTGTAAGGCAATTATACTTCAATAAAGATGTTAAAAAAAAAAAAAATAGCTATAGCTAAAACAATTTGTTAATGTATACACAATATATAAAGATGTAAATTGTGACATCAAAATAATACTGTAAATCAACTACGCTTCAATAAAACATTAATGGGGGGGCAAGTGAAAAGGTACTTTCTGTATTCAACCAAAGTTGTTATTAGCATAAAATAGACTGTCATATATATATGATCTTTCATATAAGCAGCATGGTAATTACAAAGCAAAAACCTAAAATAGATTCACAAAAGATAAAGAGAAGGAAATAAAAGCATACCACTATGGAAACTCATCAATTCAAAAAGGAAGGCAGCAAGAGAGAAAAAAAGGAAAAAGGGAACTACAAAATTGCCAAAAACCAATAAGATGGCATTAGTAAGTCCTTAAGTATATTAATCTAAATGTAAATAGATTTAATTCTCCAATCAAAAGGTATAGAGTGGTGGATGGATAAAAACACAAGAACCAACTATATGCTGCCTACTAGAGACTCACTTCAGATTTAAAGACACTCATAAGCTCAAAGTTAAGGAATGGAAAAGGATATTCCATGCAAACAGAAACCAAAAGAGGGCAGGGGTAACTATTATTTATATCAGACAAAATAAACTTTAAGCCTAAAATGGTAACAAGAGACAAAGAAAGTCATTATATAATGATATGGGGGTCAATTCATCAAGAAGATGTAACAACCTTAAATATATATGTGCCCAACACTGGAGTATATTAAGCAAAAACTAACAGGTATGAAGGGAGAAATAGACAACACAGTAACAGCAGAAGCCTTAAATAAACCACTTTCAACAATGGATAGATCATCCAGAGAGAAAATCAACAAGGAAACATCGGACTTGAGCAATACTTTAAACTAAATGGACCTTACAGACATATAGAGAACATTCCGTCCAACAGCAGCAGAATACACATTCTTTTCAAGCACACACAGAACATTCTCCAGGACAGATCACATAATAGGTCACAAAATAAATCTTGGCAAATTTGAGAAGACTGAAATTATACCAGGTATTTTTTCTGACCCAAATGGTAAAAAACCAGAAATCAATAACAGGAGGAAAGATGGAAAATTCACAAATATATGGAAGTTAACACACTCCTGAACAGTTAATGGGACAAAAAAGAAATCAAAGGAACTCAAAAAATATCTTCAAACAAATGAAAATGGAAAAACAATATACCAAATCCTACAGGATGCTGCAAAAGCAATTCGAAGAGGAAAGTTTATACTGATAAATGCCTGTATTAAGAAAGAGACAGATCTAAAAAAAACAACCTAACTTTACACCTCAAGGAACTAGAAAAAAAAAAAAACTAAGCCCAAGGTAGCAGAAGGAGGGAAATAACAAAGATCAGAGCAGAAATAAATGAAAGAGACAAGAATAGGAAAGATAAGAAACCTAAAAGCTGGTTTATTGAAAAGAAAAACAAATTTGACAAACTTTTACCTAGACTAAGAAAAAAAAGAGAAGACTCAAATTCAGAAATGAAAGAGGAGACATTAAACTGATACCACAGAAATAAAAAGGATTGAAAGAGACTACTATGAACAATTATACACCAACATACTGGATAACCTAGAAGAAATGGATACATTCCTAGAAACATACAACCTACCAAATGAATTGTGATAAACAGAAAATCTGAACAGATCAGTAACAAGGAAGGATACTGAACCAATAATTAAAAACCTCCCAACACAAAAAAGGCCAGGACCAGATGGTTTCACTGGAGAATTCTATAAAACATTTAAAGAATAATTAATGTCAATCCTCCTCAAACTCTTCCAAAAAACAGAAAAGAAGAGAATATTCCCAAACTCATTACAGGAGGCTGGCATTACCCTGATACCCAAGCCAGATAAGGACACTACAAGGAAAGAAAACTATAGACCAATATCCTCAATAAATATAGATGCAAAAATTCTCAACAAAATATTAGCAAACTGAATTGAACAGCACGTTAAAAGGATCATACACCATGATCAAGTGAGATTTATCCCTGAGATGTAAGGACAGATGGTTCAACATTTGCAAATCAATTGATATTGATTGAAACTGAAAGATAAAAATCTTATCTCAACAGATGCAGAAAACGCATTTGACAAAATACAACATCATTTCATGATAAAAATACTCAACCAATTGGGAATAGAAGGAACATCACAGAGGCCATATATGACAAATCTACAGCCAATATCATACTCAGTGGTGAAAGACTGAAAGCCTTCTCTCTGTGATCGGAAACAGGACAAGGGTGCCCACTCTTGCCACTCCTATTCAACATAGTATTGGAAGTCCTAGCCAGATCAATCAGGCAAGAAAAAAAAAGGCATCCAAATTGGAAAGGAAGTAAAATTATCTCTCTTTGTAGATAAGATGATCTTATATATAGAAAACCCTAAAGACTCCCCCTGCCCCCCTCCCCCTCCAGCAAACTGTTGGAACTACTCAATAAATTCAGTAAATTTGCAGGATACAAAATAAAAATACAGGAAATTCCCTGGAAGTCCAGTGGTTAAGACTCTGCGCTTCCACTGCAGGTGGCACAGGTTCGATACCAGGTCAGGGAATTAAGATCCTGCAAGCTGCACAGCGTGGCCAAAAAAACCCAAATCAAAATACAGAAATCAGTTGCATTTGCATACACTAACAACAAAACATTTGAAAAAGAAAAAAGAAAACAATCCCATTCACAATGCATCATAAATGATAAAACACTTAGTGATAAATTTAACTGAGGTGGTGAAAGGTCTGTATACTGATAACTACAAGACACTGAAGGAAATTGAAGACACAGACAAATAAAGATATCCTGTGTTTATGGATCAGATCAATTAATATTGTTGTAATGTCCATACTACTCAAAGCCATCTGTAGATTCAATGCAATCCTGATCAAAATTCCAATGGTATTTTTCACAGAAATAGAAAAACAATCCTATAATTTTTATAGGAACCACAAAAGACCCCAAACAGTCAAAGCAATCCTGAGAAAGAAGACCAAAGCTGGAGGCATCACACTTCCTGATTTCAAACTATACTACAAATCTTCAGTGATCAAAACAGTATGATACTCTCATAAAAACAGAAACATAGACCAATAGAAAAGAATTGAGAGCCCAGAAATAAACCCTCAAATATAGGGTCAACTAACATTTGACAAAGGGGCCAAGACTATTCAATAGGGAATATATATTCTTTTCAATAACTGGTGTTGGAAAAATTGGGTAACCACATGTAGAAGAATGACATTGGACCCCTATCTTACATCACTCACAGAAATTAACCCAAAGTTTATTAAAGACTTAAACATAAGAAATGAAACTGTAAAACTGCCAGAAGAAAACATAAAAAAAAAGAGCTCTACCTGACACTCATCTTGGCAATGATTTTTTGGATATGACACCAAAAGCATGGTCAACAAAAACAAAAATCAACAAGTGGGACTACATCAAACTAAAAGCTCTGCGCAGCAGAAGAAATAATCAACAAAATGAAAAGGAAACATACAGAATGGAAGAAAATATTTGCAAATCATATATTTGCTAAAGGGTTAATATTCAAAATATATGAAAAACTCATAACCCAATTACAAAATAACCCCAAAGAATCCAATTAAAAAATGGGCAGAGAAACTGAATAGACATTTTCTGAAGAAGACATACAAATGGCCAAAAGGTACATGAAAAGATGCTTGACATCACTAATCGACAGAGAAATGTGAATCTAAACTGCAATATCACCTCATACCTGTTAGAATGGCTAGTATTAAAAAGACAAGAGATAACAAGTGTGGGTAAGGATGTGGAGAAAAGAGATACCTTTCAGCACTGTAATGTAAATTGGTACAGACACTATGGAAAACAGTATGGAGGTTCCTGATATTAAAAACAGGACTACCATGTGATCCAAGATTCCCACCTGTGCATATACATCCAAAGGATATACAAACGGATCTTGAAGGGATACCTGCACCCCCATGTTCACTACAGCATTATTCACAATAGCCAAGATATGGATAAAGATGATGTGGTATATACATACAGTGGAATATTATTTAGCTATGAGAAAGAAGGAAATCTACCATCTGTGACAACATGGATGGACCTTGACAGCACTGTGCTAAGTGAAATAAGACAGAGAAAGACAAATACTATATGATATCATTTATATGTGAAATCTAAGAAATCCAAACTTACAGAAACAAGAGTACAGAGGTGGTTACCAGGTCTGAGGAATGTGGGATATGGGGAGATAGGGCAAAAGGTACAAATTTCCAGTTATAAGACTATTTGGGGGAATCTAATTTATAGGATGGTGATTACAGTAACCATACTGTATTACATACCTTAAAGCTGCTAAGAGACTAGGTCTTAAATGTCCTCACCACAAAAAAACCAACCAACCAACCAAACAGAAACATGGTAATTAAGTGTGACATGGAGATGTTAGCTAACACTATTGTGGTAGTCATTTTGCAACATGTCAGTCAAATCAACACACTGCACACTTTACTTATTTATTTATTTTGGCCGCACCGTGTGGCTTGTGGGATTTTAGTTCCCCGACCAGGGATTGAACCCAGGCCCTCGGCAATGAGAGTGTGGAGTCCTAACCACTGGACCACCATGGAATTCCTATGCACACTTTAAACTTACGTGTTATATGTAAATTATAGTGTCTTAACTAATTTCTTAACTAAAGAAAAAAATTCTTTAACAAATATCATCCCAAAAGAATAAAAAAGTTTACAATGTGAAAGGATTTAAAAATAATTGAAAAATTTAAACATACAGGAAGTTTAATGTATTATCATATGTTTTAAATTTTAAGCCCTTGATGAAACACAAGATTTTAGGGGAAAATATGAATTACTGAAACTGACTAGCTGAAGCTACTTCCTACCCCTGCCCCCCTAACACCAGCTGCAGCATGTAACAGTGACTGAGCGCTTAGGTGTTCTAGGTACCAAGTATGAACACAGTGATAAATGTGTTAACTTGTTTTTTTCTAATTTATTCCTCACAATAAATTAGAAATTAGGCAGGAACTATTATTATCCCATTTTACAGATGAAGAAATTGAGGCTCATGTAGATTAGGCAACTTGCCTAATGTCACATAGATAGTATCCAAGAGACTGAAAAAGCTATCAAAGATTACCTCCCCCTAGAACTCCAGGACCAGAAGATTTTACTAGTGATTTTTTAAAAAACTTTTTAATCCCAGGGAAACTATTAACTATTTTAGAACATTAAAGAAATGGAAAGCTACCTAATCCATTTTATTTAGCATAAGTCAGATACAAAAAATCTCATAAAATTATCATACATTTAACAAACAAAAACAAAACTAAACCATAGACCACCATTTCCCAATCAGTTTAACACATCAAAGCTATGGCTGCTGAAATTCACCAAAATCTATTTCTGATAATAATCCTTGAACAATCCAGAAATAAAGCACACTTCCTTAACATAATAAAGATTATCTATCTTAAGCCAATAGTCAATATAATCCTCAATATAAATTTTAGAGACATTTCTATTGATATCAGCAACAAAACACATGTGTAGAAATGCCCACTCCCCTTATTATTATATAACATTTGGCTTAAAAATGTAACTAAAATAAATAGGACATGAAATAAATAGGAAGTAGTATCAACAGAAAAAAATCAAAAAATATTTGCAGACAAGTTTCTACATGGAAAACCCAAGACTCAGAGTAAGTCTTAAAAATAATAATCAGCAACATAATTGGACACATAGGCTTTTTCACACCATAATTACTGGTTTACAAAATAATGGAAAAAATGGACTAAATCTGCAATTAAAAATAGCAAAATATGTAAAAATTTATTCATGTACTTAATAAACATGTACTAAGCACCTATTATGTTCCAGTCACTGTTTTTAGTCCTGGGCTTACAGAAATGAATCAAGTAGACTAAGTGGCTACTTAGCTTACATTCAAGAAATGCAAGCATGAGACTTACACAGAGGCAGCTACAAAAGCCAGAGAGAGAATCCTACAAAATGACTTGAGTAAAAAGAGGCATGTACAACATTTTTTTATGAAACTATGAAATATTGAACACACATCAATTTTTGCCAAATTCAACAAGTATAATTTATTTGTAATATTTATATAAATATTATACTTGTTGAACACTTGCAAATGATTTAATTAACATGGAAAAAATGGGAAGAGACTACTTAAGAAAATTTGGAAAAAAAAATACAGGGATACACCACCAGATATCAGAACATACCATATAAAAGGATATGGTTAAATCATAATTATTAAGGCTTTATGGTACTGTCACAAAGATAGATGGACCAATGGAACAGAATAGGTAGCCAGAAACAAACTGGTAAATTTAAGAATTAAACACAAGATAAAAAAAAAAAAATGCCACTTAAAAATGGGGAAGAATGGTACTGGCAAAATCGGTTTGCCAGGTAAGATAAAAAATTATTTTACAATCTCATCTCAGGACTTCCCTGGTGGTCCAGTGGTTGAGAATCCATCTTACAATGCAGGGGACACCGGTTTGACCCCTGGTCAGGGAACTAAGATCCCACATGCCGAGGGGCAACTAAGCCCACGTGCCGCAACTGCTGAGCCTGCGTGCCACGACTACTGAGCCCGCATGCTCTGGAGCCCATGTGCCACAACTAGGGAAAAGCCCGCACACCACAACTAGAGAAAAGCCCACGCACCGCAATGAAGAGCCCATGTGCCACAACTGAGACCCGATGCAGCCAAAGAATAAATAAATATTAAAAAAAAATCTCATTTCATACAATGTATCAAAATTATTAAAGATGGATTAAATAACTACATAAAAGATGGATTAAATAATTACATCAAAATGTGGGCTTCCCTGGTGACACAGTGGTTAAGAATCTGCCTGCCAATGCAGGGGACACGGGTTCGATCCCTGGTCAGGGAAGATCCCACATGCTGTGGAGCAACTAAGCCTGTGCGCCACAACTACTGAGCCTGTGCTCTAGAGCCCGCAAGCCACAACTACTGAGCCCGAGTGCCACAACTACTGACGCCTGCGCGCCTAGAGCCTGTGATCCGCAGCAAGAGAAGCCACAGCAATGAGAAGCCCGTGCGCAGCAACGAAGACCCGATACAGCCAAAAATAAATAAATAAATTTAAAAAATAATAATAATTACATAAAAAAGAAGTAAGACCACACAAACCAGGAGGAGATACAAGTATAAACTTGACTTTTGGATGAAAAAGGGTAGTATCAATAAAACAGATCACAAAGGAAAAGAAAAGATATCAGACTAAACATTACAAAGTTCTACATATCTAAAACCATCATAAGCACAATTAAAAGTCAAACTACAAATGTGGAAAATCCACCATAACTACTACTAATAAATGGTTAGCTTCTGTACTACATAAGGATCTTATGCAAGTAAGGAAAGACTAATACTTCAATAGAAAAATTTGCAAAGACTATGAACAGACAATTCACAGAAGAGTAAATACAAAACACTGATAAATACAGGTATATGAAAAAAATGTTTCAACCTCACCAGTAAATCTACTTAGGAAGTCAGACACAATCCATCACATATTAAACTGGCTGATGTTAAGAATAATGGCTTTACAGTAAACTTATCACATGGAAAACAAAATACTCAAATTTTAAGAAATCTCAACTTCGAAGTACAGGAGATATTGGTATAGGAAGACCATCCTCCTATTGTAAGTCACTTAAGAAATCACTTAGGGGCTGCAGTAATCAATGCAGTCTATTATTTCTGCAACTTCAATATACACAATCAATATACTTACGGTCCCTGGCACTATGTAGCATTAAATACACATTTACTAATATTTCATTAAGTAAAATAAAAGCTGAATATTTAATAAAAACATTTTAATAGTTCAAAGCTATATTATGGTACAGTATCACTAAGGAATCAATTCTTATTAGAACAGTATATAAAGCTGTCCAAAACTTGTATTACTCCGTCTTCTGAAAAAACATGACCTTTTCATTAAAGTACAGTTTTTTGGTTTGTTTTTTTTGGCTGCCTGCACGGTATGCGGGATCTTAGTTCCTTGACCAGGGATCAAACCCAGGCTCCCAGCAGCGGAAGCACAGAGTCCTAACCACTGAACCGCCAAGGAAGTCCCCTAAAGTACAGTTTTAACAATGAATAATTTCACTATAAGAGTATGCATGGAACAGTTATATTACATTACCATTTCAAAGCATTAATGTTTGGAGAAAAACTGCTTAATTCATATAAATACTTTTTTCCCACCTGAAGATATTTTTTAAGCATTTAAGAAACACCAATGTGTGAAGCTGGGGGTGACATTTTCCTTTCATTGTGTAAATGATCCTAAGACAATAGCTGATATGAACACATAAGCTAATAATGTAAACCAGGTAACATCTCTACCATGATCTTGTTTAGTTGATAAAACTGCCATTTTTTGAATAAAAACTTAAAAACTTAGCTAAGTGTCATAAGCCATTTTCAATACAGTAACAAAACAAGAGCTTTTTTCTTGCCTTTAGATAGATCCCATGAAGCATGTACTGCATATGCAGGTATTTGTTTCTCTGATAGAATAACGATGGTTGAGTGTGATAACGCACATGTGTGTATGGTATGTTAGTGTGGGAATGTGTGGTCAATAGAAATGTCATGTCTCAGTAAGAATTAAAACAATCATTAGTTTCCTTTAAAAAAATAAACCTTAGCTTACATTTTAAAATATTTAATTAGAAAAAACAAAATCATTCTAGAAATAAAGGAAATGAGCTACACTTTTAATGAGCACCTTATTCCTGAAATTAGGTACTGCAATTTATGGAAGTAATGGGACGTAAAATACCTGTAATAACAGTGGCATTAAGTTTCATGTACTTACTGGGACTCAACCTCTTGTTTAATTTCTTGCCATTCTCCATATGGGTTTGATTTTTTATGAGCTTTGGGTTTTTCTTCATTTGGACCTGATGAATTCTTCCCTTGGGTATTTTTTTCTTTCTGTGTTTCTGGTTCAGTTCCTTTATCACTATTTTTATTTTTTTCCTGAAATGTCAAAGTTAAGAAATAACAAACTTCAAGCAAAACTGCCAGGACCAAAAATTTCTTTAATGTAGTCTTGGTATTGATTTATAAATAATACATTAACTCAATAGTTCAAATTAGCACGTAACACAACAAACGTACATAAAAGAACTTCTTTAATGCTTGATTAGGTTTTTCATTAAGTCTAAAATGCTAACACATCATGGCCAAGGCTGTTTTTTAAAATAATATAACATGATCCTATTAACGTTCTACCCCCCTCAGAGACATACACTGGCCTTTTTATCCTCTCTTCTCCACTTTACTGCTTCTCTCCTTACTTACATGTCCAACAGTGACCTCCCTTTATACTGTGCCCCTTTTGAATTTAATGCCATGTCACTGGACCCTTCTATACCCATTATCTATTTAAAGAACTCCCTCAACAAATTAGTGTTAACCGAAATCCATCTTCATGTTGAGGACACTGCCAAAACCTCACTGGCCTATACAACTGGTAATGATGTGAAATTAGAAAAAGACACACCCCTGAGGTAGAAGTAGTTCCCAAGGAACCCCTGGAGAGGGCTGGTGCTTTTACAGCGCTTTTATCATCTGGGATAACAAAGCCCCGTGGCCTGGTTCAGCATGTGGACCATGCATTAGATTTCAGTCTCTTCGTAAACTGCACAACCACGGGTGGCAGTCCTGGAACACTGTTTTGTTTGCAATTCTTTGAATGGATGTTAACTCATTCCCTTATGCTGTTGATATCATAGAGGTAGGAGACAGCATCAGCTTTCTCTTAGACAACCTGACTGCTTCCAGGCCATGACATTTTTAAAGTAAGACATTTTTACTGAGGTCATGCAATAAATGCCTCCTCCTCTGAGGCTCATATCACCTTCTGTATAGTTCTCTTCCATTCTCCCTCTCATGATCTAATGACCTCTGGCCACTACTCCATATATATTCTTTTTAACGTTCACACTTAATTGTATGTATGTTTTTTCCTTTATTTATTTATTTACTTTTTGGCCATGTGGCATGTGGGATCTCAGTTCCCTAACCAGGGACTGAACCCACGCCCCTGCACTGGAAGCGCAGAGTCTTAACCACTGGACCGCCAGGGAAGTCCCCATTTCTCCATATCAAGTGATGACTCTGGCAACTCTGTATGTTCTCTCTGTTCAAATTCTTGTTGTCCACACTGTAAAGCAACTATACTCTAATAAAAACGAAACAAAACAAAAAACCAAAACTCTTGTCATCCCAGAGCTTAAAAATTCCCTACCCTCAGTTTTGTGACCCACAAGACCAATGACTTTGGCCTTCACTATATTTCAGCTGCCTAATAAGATATTTTCCTCATATGTAGCACCTGGTACATAGGTAATATTCAAATATTAGATCCTCACACTTATGTTCCTTTTAATTTGAATGAGGTCATCACTCAAAAATGACCCACTTACAAAATCTTAAACTCCAAAAGCCCACCCTCTGACCACAATGTTATTCTTTGGCTTTCTGGCTCGCTTACTTCTACAATACCTCCTATCCAACATCATTACCATCGCTACTACCTTAATTTCCTGTGTTCTGAGTTTGTTAGTCTCATCTAGACTTTACATTCTTCATTATCAGGCCCCAGCCCACAGAGAATCACGTTATAAACATTCTTTTGCTAGCACCCTTAAATATTTTTGTCCCTATGCCTGTCTATTGCGTAGGACCTAAAAATCTCCAACACAAATCTATCCAACCATTAGTTTGTCAAGTGTTACAAAAAAAAATCACACAACCATACAAACCGATGAGATTTCAGAATTTATGACATCCAATTTCAGCAGAGGCTTTAACACTGCTTAGTAATGTGTCTCCAGTTATTTCTTCTCCTGGTCCCCTTAGTGATTATTCAAAATACATATTCAGCTCCACAGGGCTGAATTAATAATTTTATATTCATATCATGGAATACTATCCATCCATTATTTTAGTACATGAAGACTTAACGATGTCTTTGTGACAGATTAAATTGGAAAGTGATAATAAAAGCTTATTACAGTATGACTCCATACCTTGTTTAAAGCAATGTACGAGTCTGAATAGAAAATTATAGACCAGTAACATCAAGGTATTATACTGATTTCTCTGGGAAGCGGCAGGATTATAGTTTGTCCTTTTTTGTTTATCTGTATTTTGTAGTATTTTGTTTGCTTGAAGTTAATAATATCTGTCCCACGTTGCATGCTGGGTTACCTAAATTTCACTATAAACACTGTGAGATATCTACTACACAAGAGCTTTGCTGCTGCTCTTCTATAAACTGGATACATTCCTCACCCTAAGTTCCACCAAGATTTATGGGGTAGGTTAAGAAGTTGCAGGCAATGACAAGACCCTAGGTAAGGCTGGAAGTGCCCTCTCTCCAGCATCCTGGATATTCCTTCACCTCTCAGGCCAGTACTCAACCATGGATCAATGCTATGTATCTTGTCTGCTCTGGCACCCAGGCTCCTGAGCGTTCCTGGAAAGGTCACAAAAGCAGGACTAGCAATACTATTAACACTATTAAAATGTCTGTTTTACTTTCCCACCATGGTTGGGCACTTAGCACCACCACCTGTCAATCCTCTTACTTAGTTCATTTCTTCTCCCACCCTGGCTCAGTGATTATTTTAGACTGTTAATGTTGTCAAGCTCCCCAGAGCTTCTCACTCTCAGCAAGCAATCTTGATTTCCTTATACATGAGTAAGTTGAGGCTAAAAGGCAGGACTCTTCTTTCCTGACAGCAAATCATCCATAGTCATACCTTACAGAAAATGAAAACCTTACCTTCTTACAGAAAATGAGTTTATTCCTTGTTCAAGACCAACCTATCCACTTACCCGTGTTGGTATTCCCTTTCTACCTCCTTTGGAGTCCCTCTTAAGGAAAACATCACCACCACAAATCTCTCACAATTAAAAGTCGGTATGTAGCCACCATCTTACCATCTAATTTCTACTTTTCATTTCATATCCAAACCACATATACACTGTGAACCACTTTTCATCCTCCTGTAATCTGAGTTTTCCCACCTAAAACTCTGGTATAACTGCTAGAAGGATATCAAGGACTTCCTTACTGCAAAATTCAACGGACATTTTTCCTTTTCTAGACCCAGTTAATCCCTGATGTTCTCTACTCCTTTGGCTTCTGGGATACTGAATTCTTCTGCTTCTCAGCATACCTTCCTAATCACTCTTTCCTCATTCTGCCTTGTGGGCTCCTCTTTCTCTCCTGCACTTAAATGTTTAACGTTCCCCAAGGTCATTTTCCTAGGTTACTTCATCCATTCTGAGACTTAAATTACTACCAGTATGTTGATGATACTCAAATTAACATTTCTAGCCCAGACATTCATACTTGCGTGTTCAGACAGCTCTCTGAATGTTACAGAGGCATTTCATACTTAGGAAGTCTAAAAATGAATTTATTATATTGTTATCAAATAGATATCAATAAATGATACAACCATTTATCCGGGTGCCAAAATGCATCTCTTGGTTTTATTTCTATCTTCTACCAGAAAGCTGAAGAAAGTCTGTAGATCTTTTCATAAATTAACAAACTGTTGTAAAGAGTAAATCAAGAACTTACCTTAAACTTTATTTTCAGCTTTTGCGCTTCTGTAGAGACCTCTCCTTTTTTTCCTCCCTTTTCTGCTTCTTGTTCCCCATCAGAAGCACTATGTGAATCTGATGGTTTGGACTCTTCTAGGGTGCCAAGTGACTTTTCATTGACTTTACTAGAAAGCAGATCGCCAGAGTGTGGAATGAAATCATCAGGTTTTTCCCATCTGGATTCTATTCAACACATTTTAATAGTCATGTTATTTAGTTACCAATTCTCTTTAGAAGTAATTCCCAATATAATGTTTCCTGTCACTTACAGTATATTAAGTGACAACACTGCATCTGTTTCACACCATCACTTGATCAAGAAGATAATAAATAAGAGATCCCAAAGGTCTTGCTATTATCTTTCAGAAATTAAATTCAAGCAATCTGGATACACTAGATGTATAAACTACAGCCCCAATGGAAAGAGACCTAAGAACTGGTAATACTTTCTGAGGACTCAAAATTTAACCAACACCAGTTTCAGGGAACATTGTAATGGGCACACATGAGATTTCCTGAAATTTATTTATCACAAAATTTCCCTGGGATCTTCATAAAGTGGAATAATATGGCGAAGATCTGAATGAATATAATTTGTCATTTTATAATAAGGGGAAAAAAAAAAATCTCAGTTGAACTCTACTGCCACCCAGTGGTTTGTTGGGCTTTTAGTAAAATGATAGCAGTTCTAATTATCTGCAGCTATTCTCTATTTTTAGTTTAATAAAAGGGACAGGGATTCTAAAATTTATTGTTCAACTGGGAAAGTTTTAAGAGTAAAGGGGGCTCTATTACTAATCACATTGATCCAGACATAAACTGAAATCGTTGAGGGAAAATCAGTATGTATAGTCCCTTTTTAATTACAGGGTTCTTTCCAGCACTAATGAAAAAAATTACTTTTTCCTTGTCTCTATTTCACACAAGTAATAAAAGAACGTACAAGAAATAATTGGTTAAGCATCTAATATGTAACAGGCACTGTTTGGGGAACTTTAGAGACACATGACCATCATGAACTCACAGAGTACAGGATCAGCTCTACTTAAGAGCAAATATAGGCTCAGTGACTTACCCACAATCATAGAGCTGGTAAGGGAAGCTGTGCGCTGAGCTCACTCAGATCTAACTCTATAGTTATATTATATGTTATTTTATCTTTATAAGGATTCAGTACATCAAGTTTACTGAGGTAGAAGCATTGTCATCATTAGGCAGGATGGGTATCTACTTGGAGGTCAAAAGGGCCTTTTCCTCCTAAAAGACTTAATGCTATGTAGCAGTCTTTGGAAAGCAGGAATTAAAAAACAAACAAACAAAGCTCAAAGTTACACCAATACTATAGCTATTTTGGTAAATTTAATTGCAGAAGAAACCAACTATAATTACTGGAAAGACTAGTTTTATGAAATTAGATAAAATCTTAATTTGAAAAACTTAGATAATAATTAGGTAACAATAATTATGCATGTTTTCTAAATATTTATATAACTGAAAATTATTAAATTAGTAAAAGTGAAAATTAGACAGTCTTAGCCACTGCTAAAATAGCTTCAGTTCTGCTTTTTAAAATAGGAGAAGGCAAGTTGAATGAAGTGATCTTCCAAGGTAATGATTATATTTCTAAAATAATCACGATAAAAACCAATGATGGTAGAGAAAGTAAAAATGATTTTCAAAGTAAAAAAATTTGTGAATGCAGTATCACTTGAGAATAACAACACACGGCTCAGTATATTATAGAAATCTTTTTGCTTTTCCATTGTATTAATGTTTTTAAATTATAAAAAATACATACTTGCTACAGAAATATGTTTATCACTATACTAAAATTCTCAAGTTCAGACAATTCGTCAGCAGGCTAATAAGCAGTGTGAGGTACAATTTTAGACAGCTTAAGAGATAAACAAAGGTAATACTTACCGCCTGTTTCTGTATTATAATAATAGGTATAGCCATTTTCACTTAAACCTTCTACCCAAACGGTCTTCACTGCCGTCTAATGGGAGGAAAAAACCCAGCATAAACTGAAGATGTGGTTATATATCAGATAACTAAGGCAGAGTCAGCCAACCTTTCCTCTCCTCTTGACACCTGGCAATTAGGGGTGGTGGTACTGATCATGGCCAGGAAGCTTGATTTGTGTTAATCATGAGCCACCTTTCAGGGAGGGAATGCCTTGCCTCTGAAAGCCAGAAACAGTTCTTTGCAGACTGACAGGGACATGTAAATGGCAACTGACTGCAAACCAACTAATAATATTTGCCCTGTGTGGACTTTTAGGGTAGACATCACTTTTCCACCTCCATCCACCCTTTTAACAAAAGGACTATAGAAAGAAAGGAACAAAGGGGGTTGGGGGGACAGGGAGGCTTATCTGGAAGTTAATTTGCTTAATCAATCAACCCTACAAAAATCCCAGAAGCCAATCACTTACAAGAATTTTAAAAAGACTATTAATGTGCTTCAGTTACCTTTTTTAAGTTTCCTTGAAATCCTTCAGGTTTCTCCCACTGAGATGCTTAAAGCAAAATATATTGCATTTGTAAAATCTTCCCAAAAAAATTTAATTTGGCAAAAAATTACAAGATATTCAACATGAACGAAACGCTACGTGTCTACAGTTTAAAACATAATTGAAAAATAAAAAGAAACAACATACATCCCAGTAGTACTGTGAAGAATACATGTGAATGCAATGTAACCAAGAAGGAAGGACAGAACGAAGGATAAGAAGTTACTGGTACTTCACAAGAATTATCAGAGCTAGGTAGGGGTTCTCTTAAAGATTTCTTGGAATTCAGGCTTGATAAATTTTGACATCTTGGGGCAGGAGAGAGTGAGAGATGGGATGAATGACTCCAAAGAGGAATAAGATGAAGAATGCAGGAATTAAAAACAAATATTGCTGAGAGCAAGAGTATATAAAGTAGGATGGTGAACAAAGGCAGCAAGGAATAGGCACCAGAAGGGAGAAAAAATGTAATTAATAAATAATTTCTATGTAAATTTGAGAAAGACTTATAATCCCTAGCATACAATTATTTATGGTTCACTGCTGAACAACAACACGCACTTCACTTACGGCTCAGTGCAAACTCTGAGATTGTTACTATTTCTATGTTGTCAAAAACTGACTGTGATTCTGGAGATCTTAATAATTACCATAATACTGGTAGCCCAAGGTTTTCTTCGTGATTAACTCTCTAATCTCATTTCCTACCTTCCTGACCATTCTTACCTTTTCTTCTACCCATTCCTTTAATATATGTACCACCCACCCTTTCTACTTCTTGTTCTCTTCTTTCTCCTTGTGATCTCATACACTCCTAAAAGTTAAAATATTTACAAAGTTTTATTGAGAAAATATAAAGCTATAATTTATTTGTAAGGAACCCACTATTAAGTCTTTAATTATGACCTTGAGTCACTATGAGAAGGGTACCTTTTTAAAGGGCACATAATTTTTTTACCAGTGGCAAAAACGTAAAGTTAGTCTTTCACTGTTTAAACGTTCCAATATTAACTAAAAGTCCTAACACAAAACAAACTGTCAGTTATCACTCTCTACTATTTTTATGCCTAAATGACTTACCTCCTGTGATAAGATCATAATAGTAATGGTAACCCTCAGAGGTTATGCCTTCTACCCATCTGCCCTTTGAAGGGTCTTTTTTCTTTTTCTTCTTTTCTTTCTGCTGATTTGATGCAGAGGTGGGTGGGATAGTGCTGGTTACTGGTGACACGCTTGGATCTGAAATTTCTGAAGAAAGATGAGAGAAGGGTGAAGTAGCTGATGTAAATTTTTTTTCCTGTTATAAAACACTAATAATTTTATTCCAATTAAAAGCTTGACAAGGGCTTCCCTGGTGGCGCTGTGGTTGAGAATCTGACTGCCAATGCAAGGGGACACAGGTTCAAGCCCTGGTCTGGGAAGATCCCACATGCCGCAGAGCAACTAGGCCCGTGAGCCACAACTACTGAGCCTGCGCGTCTGGAGCCTGTGCTCCGCAACAAGAGTGGCCACGACAGTGAGAGGCCCGCACACCGCGATGAAGAGTGGCCCCTGCTCGCCACAACTAGAGAAAGCCCTTGCACAGAAATGAAGACCCAACACACCCAAAAATAAATAAATTAATTAATTTAAAAAAAAAAAAAAAGCTTGACAAGATTCTTTTGGGAACTTGACACGTTATTACAAAGCCTATTTAGAAAGCTAAACATGCAAGAATATAAGAATATTCTGGAGAATTATAAAAAGAAGTGATAAGGGGAATCTAGTCCTACTAGATATTAAACATTCTGAAACTCTGATTAAACAACCAATAGTGTAAAACTGATCCAGAAGTAGACAAACATATGACTGAAACACAATAGTACAGAAACAGTTCCAACTGCATATTTCTGGTATTTCTTATTAGAGAAAAAAAAATAGTTTAACAAACGATGTTGGACTGACTGGTTAATTATTTGGAAAAAAGTAAATTTATTCTCCACTCCCTGATCCTCCCATGTTTTTACATCAATATAAATTTCAGATCAAAGATATTTACCAAAAAAACCAAAAAAATGTTAAATTTGACTGCATAGAAATTCAAATATTTGGTATGGCAAAATTAAAAACAACAAAAAAAAACATAAGACAGACAAATGATAAATCTTTACAACAAATATGACAGAGGATTAATGTTCC
This sequence comes from Balaenoptera physalus, assembly GCF_965194825.1. Taxonomy (NCBI): domain Eukaryota; kingdom Metazoa; phylum Chordata; class Mammalia; order Artiodactyla; family Balaenopteridae; genus Balaenoptera; species Balaenoptera physalus. The sequence goes on along the minus strand of NC_138899.1, from coordinate 56,235,893 downwards.
TAACAAAGATCCCTTACAAATCTAACATTCTAACACAAAAATGGGCAAAAAGTACAAAGGTACTTTAACACTTACTTCACTAATATCCAAAGAAATGCAAATACATACAATTTTTTTTGCATTAGGTCAATAATACTGAAAAGAATGACCAAATCCACAGTTAGTCAGTATGATCTATCGGATATTTACATGGGTATAAAAAATGGGTAGTTTTTATGGCTTTGCTTTTTTCCAAAGGAATAATTAGTTATTCCCAACATCAGTTAATAAAATAATTTTATTTCTAGAAAAAGTATAAATCAGCCCAACATTTGTGGAGACAGCTTGATTTCATCAGTCAGTATACAAAATATATTTACACTTTAAATCTGCAATCTCACTTCTAGAAACCGAGCCTACAGAGATAAATGTGAAAACATGCCTACACAAGGGTGCTCACTGAAACATGCTTCCTAACAGTAAAAAACTCCAAGGAACCTAAATGTTAATCAGGAAGAGACTCGTTACATGAATTATGGCATTTTAATGGCATCCTATTATGGCATTTTATACCCTTTATTGAACACTTGTTACAAGTGGTCATAGTAATGAGCAATTCATACCGTTATGTTACTTAATTGTAGTAAAAATCGAAAGTCGTATCACTAGCAAGAGGCGATTCTGGTTGACCCCAAAGCTTGTGTTTCTAAACGCTGTAGCCACTAAAAATAATGTGTATCTTTAATTATTTAAAAGAAAAGACGTATTTGACGTATCATTTAGGGAAGAAATAAAACAACCCCCAAACAGACCACAGCATAAAATGTACAGTATAACTTTATTAAAAAAATTCTGAAGATGTCTGGAGAAATCTTAAAAGCAGCTAGTTTTAAAAACTCTTTTCTTTGCCTATACTGTTGCACTTTTAAAGGAATACATATTCTATTTAGAAAACAAGGCTATGAAAAACATTTGATAGGAAAAATCCAATTAAATATAAAACACTAAGATTTATTTGCTCATAGGGCAGCATAATAGAATCTCTCTATCTACCTAATTGATGAGATGAATTTTCAACTACGTCTTTAATTCCGCAGGAATGCCTACAATCCTTTTTCCCCTTAAAATGAACATAAAGCTTTACCCTTGTAGAAATACTACTACCCCCGCCTTTTAACTAATAATGTCCAGGATATTTTAAAAGTCTGGTCACGGACTTCCCCGGTGGTGCAGTGGTTAAGAATCCGCCTGCCAATGCAGGGGACAGGGGTTTGATCCTTGGTCTGGGAAGATCCCACATGCCACGGAGCAACTAAGCCTGTGTGCCACAGCTACTGAGCCCATGCTCTCCAGCCCATGAGCCACAACTACTGAGCCCACATGCCACAACTACTGAAGCCCGTGAGCCCTAGGGCCCACGTGTCACAACTACTGAGCCCGCGTGCTACAACTACTGAAGCCCGCGCTCCTAGAGCCCGTGCTCCGCAACAAGAGAAGCCACCACAATGAGAAGTCCTTGCATTTTAACGAAAAGTAGCCCCCGCTCGCCGCAACCAGAGAAAGCCTGTGTGCAGCAACGAAGACCCAACGCATCCAAAAAAGAAGTCTGGGCACAACTGTTCTTATCTGATGAGGGCAATGCCAATTAACTTAACTGTTACTCTGCTTAAAAAGTTAATCGAAAGCAGTTTTTGTTAGAAAGTAAAGAATACCATTCCATGTTGACTACTGCAACCATTATGCAAGATCAACAACTGAGATCTGGTTTCAGGATGATGGATTTGTCATGGAAGAAATGCTTTATAGAAAGTTACCAACTTAAAGTCTAAATTCAGTGACAAGATAGATACACTCCACTTAAATAATGCCTTTTATCTGGAACTGAGTTATCCTCACACCCTCAAATTATCTACCTTCCTGCTGGCGAGCATGTGGTAAAATGGGAGCCTTCATACACTGCTGGTGAGAATGTAAACTGGTTCAACCACAGAGGAAAAAAATACGGAGGTTCTTCAGAAAATTAAAAAATAGGTCTACCATACCATCCACCAATTTACGTCTGGGTATATACCCAAAGGAAATGAGACTGGATTATGAAGAGATATATACATATTGCAGCATTATCATAGCTAAGTTATTCATAGATAAGATAGGAAACAGCCTAAATGCCCATCAACAGATAAGTGGATAAAAAAAGATGTGGCATATACATACACACAATTCAGCCATGAGAAGGGAGGATACCGTGCCATTTGCGACAACATGGATGAACCCTGAGCACATCATGCTAAGTGAAATAAGCCAGATACGGAAAGACAAATACTGTATGGTATCACCTATATGTGGAATCTAAAGAAGTCAAACTTGTAAAAGACAGAGCAAAATAGGGGATGGGGGGGGGGTGGAGGCATAAGACTGATGTTGTTTAAGGGTACAAAATTGCAATGAATAGTAAATGAGCCAGAAGTCTAATGAACAGTATAATGAATATAGACAATGATATCATACTATAATTATGTAATATGATAAATATTGCTACAATGGCAATCCCATTACAATAAATGTATCAAAGTAACACACAATGTTACATACATGTCCAATATATTCAATAAAAAAATTAAAAAGTAAAAAAAAAAAATCTACCTTCTAGTAGTAAAGTCACTTAATTTGTCCACACAAGGTTAATTCACTATAATTCAATTATATAAATAAACATGATTCATAGTTTTGACCATATAGATAAAGTGAACGGGGGTTATAATGCAAGGCCAATTTTTTAAATGAATAGATCCATTTAGCCAAATAATTAGAATACATAAAAACTCAAGTGTCTTGGAAATGAACCGCTGACCTAAGATAGAGCGAGGACTAGGAAACCCCAAGAGTAACACAGTTGTTGTGAATGGAGGTATTGAAAGATGAAGATTTAAAAGCAAAACAAAAGTGCACGAGCAAAAGTCCCACAGTCTAAATAGGGTTGTGATGTACAGGCAAAGCACTAAGAGTATACCGAGTATATAACCTCTGTATGGAAACAATAAGAGCTCACTTAGCATGACCTCTGATGTTACTTTTAAAACATGCTGACTCCTTTTTTACCTGACTCTAACCCAAGCCTTTTCAAATCCTCTTGGTATGCTTTCAGGGCAGCTGCCTCCATTGCAGCAAACTCCTTTGATAACTTTTCTTCTTCCTTTGCCTTATCCAGGCTTTTCTGTTTAATCTGCATAAGACACATATAAAAGTGAAAGCTAGGTAAAGGGCTGATATTTACATAGAGAAATTGGCAAAGAAAGAAACAAACTAGATTACCTCACTGATCCTCTTTGCCACATTTTCCTTATGATTCTTTCCTCTTTCATGAAATTCAATGCTCTTGAAGATTAAAAAAAAAAAGAAAATACAAAGGAAAACTACACATCATAATGTTCACAGCAAAGTAACAGTAAATAAAGATATGGAACATAACAAAATTGAATTACAATTGGCAGAAAAGATAAAAATAATTCTAATGCAAATTGGTCCTTTTTATCAAATGATGCTAAGGAACTAAACCACATTATTTATTATTATGCCCTCTGACTAGGTTTCCTTTGGTGCTTAAAATAAACTATGATGACCATATTAATAGAGAAATATACAAGGTACCCTTGATGACTAATCTAGTGAATATGATTGTAAAGAGGACTCAAACAAGACATGAAGCCAGAGGAGGAGTGGAAAAAAATCTTAACTTCAAGAAACACCTCTCAACATAAAATGTCAAAACCGGCGAGTCTCTAGAATTTGTACTGCTCTACTTGCCACAGTAGGTAAAAGACACAGAGAATAAACAATGATTCTTAGAACCTTATTCCGCCAAATTGCGAGAAAAGTAGATGTTAAAAAATTCCTCCTAAGTTTTAAACAAATACTATTACTATGTGGTAATGGTACAAAATGTAAAACTTCTTTGCAGGGCAATTTGGCACTATCTGTCAAAATTAGGCTGCTGTAATAGAGAACAAAGAAGCTCCTTATATACTGATGATGAAAGAGCTCCAGGATATGGTGTCCAATTTTTAAAAAAAACCAACTGTGATGCACAACAGTGTAAACAGCATGCTACCTTCTATGCATGCTGGAATCAGAACCTATATCTATATGCCTATAGAAACAATGGACGGAAAGACAAGAAAATTTAAAAAGTGGTAACCTATGAGGAATGATGGTAAATGGATGGATGGGGACAGAGTCGGTGAGTGAATGCTATTACCTATTTAACAGCCAGAATGCTCCCTAAATTACAAATGTGTTGTTGTATACAATAAGAAATTTCTGGTTAACTTTTCAAAATAAGTTTTGTCAATCAATTCTTATCTAACACATTTGCTGATTATTCTAAAGTACTGCTGTGAATTCCTCTTTGAAGTGTGACTTCATAAAGCAAATATCCATCCTCTATTTTTCATGTTCGTTTCCTAAAGTTGGTTATACTACACAAAGAATATTTAAGGCCTGTTCAAAAACAAATTAATTTTGTTTCTAGTTAAAGATTAAATCAACGTATATCAGCAGTTCAAGAAGAAGAAGAAGAAGAAACACTATCCCAGAGGGAATTATTTACTCTAGATCGGCGGTCCCCAAACTTTTTGGCACCAGGGACCAGTTTCGTGGAAGACAATTTTTCCCTGGGGTGGGGGTGGGTGGTGTTGGTTCAGGCGGTAATGTGAGCAATGGGGAGCGGCTGTAAATACAGATGAAGCTTCGCTCGCTCCCCCGCCACTCACCTCCTGCTGTGGAGCCTGGTTCCTAACAGGCCATGGACCAGTACCATAGAGGCCTGGGGGTTGGGGACCCCTGCTCTAGATAACTCAAAAACTTCACTGAATTGCTTGGATACTTCCAGGGAGAGACTCTCAGTGATTTGTGTAGCTTTTAAAATTTGTGGCATTTTTTTTTTTTTTTTTGTAAGGATGGCTAAGTCAAACAAAATAGTCAAGAACTTTAGCAACTATTCAAAAAGACAGAAAAAAAGCAAGACAAAACTGAAAAGAAAAAATCCTTAAACTCTTTGCAGATAATAGTAATAAATGTCTATCAAAGAAACATAACACTGTTAAAGATGGGGCTACTATTCTTCTGTGCATCCCACTCTACCAAGTAATAAGGATATGAATATACATTTAAAAGATACCCTACCGCTTATGTACTATGTACATAGAGTATGACATGCATGAGATGGGGGAAAAAAACAAAAATCAATGGTGCTTTTTGTTTCACGTCTTAAAAGCTGAATTTGGACTAAGACATACAGTAATAATGTGCTTAAAGGTTCCTATTTTCATATTCCATGACAAAGGTAACGATGTTCTTTCAAATTTAAGCATTTAGAGATATAAAGCTCTGCATCAAACATATTTAACTATCTCTAGAGCAGAAAACATACAAGAAAAAGTACAATAATGTCGTTTCTTTCTACATATTAAGGGTTTTGTGCTTTTACTTTTCTTTGTATATGACAACATTACAAACAGCACCATCATAACGTAGGTGTTTCATAAACATTAATGCGATTACCCACGCAATGTCCAGTTCCTGAATGTGACTGAAGGGCCATAGAGAAATAATTTGGCTTAGTACATAATCAAATTTGGGCTGATGAAAAAGAAGAAGGCTCACAGCTTTCCTACAAGGAATGAAAAGACAACAAAAATTGTTCGATGTTTTGAAAAATCAAGAGCAATGTATATGAAAGTGTTTTGTAAGCTCCGAGTTTAGATCAAAAAGGAACATTTCACATGAATACAACATTATGAGAATCTTTAATACAGGAATTATCATACAGGCCTATTGTCCGCTATCCAGCACTTGCAGTAATCACAGAATTTCTTTGGTTGGGACTTCCAGTAGTCCGCCCTGGAAAAGCAAAAACAAGTTTAAGTTTATTTACAATTTAAAAAGGTAAATTTTTGCATGATTTACAACTTCTTAAAGAGTCTGAAATATAAGCCTCTGCTACTGAATCTTGACTTGTTACACACAGCACCCTGCTTTATTATTTAACTGACGGAAATCAGTCAACTGAAATTCTGTTGCCAGTAGAGTGGAAAAAGTCCGCACCAGATTTAAAACGCCCTTAAACAAAATAGCTTTTTAAAAAAATGCCTCACTGTCATCGGTGTGAAGAAATAAGGAACATCTTGGAGAAGATTATCTATTCTTTCCATTCCTTCCTGGCATTTTTGTAGATTACTGTTAATTGAAACATGAAGAAACTCATAAAGTTCACTTTAAATCAAGTTATTTCTACCCAAAGAACAAAGCATAAGACACCTCTGGTGAGAGACTGTGGTTCCTCTGAGACTATCAGTTAATACAGTTTGTTCTTGAGCCTCATGGCAAAAGAGAGTTGGAAAAACCAAAGGATCTCTCGGCCGGCAAGACCAAAAAATAAAGAATAAATTCATAGGCTAACCAAGGCTGGCCGCTTCTAGTAGGCAGAGGAGGCAGCGGTGGCCACAGCCCAACCCTACAATTTCACAATACCCCACGGTTCAAGCGCTACGGAAACCAGAAGGATGCTCGCGGCCCCCGACCGTGTAGGTGGCGGGAGCGCTCCGTCGCTTTGCGGCGGCCGTCCACCTCCAGGGGCCGCCAGCCTCCCTCCCAGAGCCCGTGCTCCAGGCCCCCAGGGCGCTCCGCGGGGTAGCATCCCCACCCCGCCCAGAAAACCGGCCCCGCCTGTCCGCTGCCGGCCCCGAGCGAGTTAAAGGAGCGTCCGTCACGCCCCCCGGCCGAGGGCGGGGGGAGAGGGGTGGTGGCGGAGCGAGAGACCCGGAGGGGGAAAGGGCCGCCCGGAGAAACAAGACCTCGTTGTTTAGAGCCTGAGACCCGACTCACATGACAGGACCAGCCGCTCCGCGGGTCGCTCCGGGCCCGGCTGAGGCTCGCGTTCCCCACGCGGGGCGAGTCGGAGCCCAGCTCACTGCGAGGCCCACCGCAGCCTCCGAGCCCGGACACCTCCCTTCTTCCCCAGGACCAGTGTTCCACGGTTCCCAACTACGGGTGCCCAGACGACTCAATCCGCGTTCGAAATTTCCTCTCCTTCCCCTCCCCCTCCAGGGGCGGTACTCCCGGCTCCGGAGAGGTGGGGTTGCTATAAACGGGTTGAGGTCACCGAGAAGGGGCGAAAGCGCGACGGGACCTGAGCTGAGGGACGAGAAGCTCAAGCCTCACGTCCCCGCGTCATCCCGCCTTCTCTCTTTTTCCCTGAGATCCAGAACCTCCACCCTTCTTCTAGGCTCGCTGGCTCGTGGCCGAGGAGCTCGCGCGCCGCCTCCGCCCCGAATGCAAACAGCTGTTCCCAGAGACGTCGCCGCCCTCAACTTTGCCAACTAGTCCGCACGCACTTTGACCAGCAGAGCAGCCCGGACCTGTAGGCTGGGGGCCGTTGGCGGAGTTAAAAAAAAAAGAGGTGAAACAGCTGGTTTCGGAGCCGAGAGTCTCTTGGCTTGGCCTCAGAACTTTCCTGAGGCGGCGGAGCGACCCAGCCCCGCCCCCCGGACGCCCGCGCGCTCGGGTCGGGCGCGTTCCCTGGCTCGCGAGCGCGTGGGCAGCGGCGGTAGCGACTCGGGTGGCGCAGAGGCGGCGGCGGCTGGAGTGGCTGTGGGCGGTGGAGCTGGGGAAGCGGCGGCGTTTGCGCTTGTCAGGTGAGTCACCGCAGCCATCTCAGCAGCACTTCCCATATGGTCTAGCGGTTAGGATTCCTGGTTTTCACCCAGGCGGCCCGGGTTCGACTCCCGGTATGGGAACGCTGTAACCATTTTTAGAAATGGACAGGGGGGACTAACTCATTTTTATTTCCAGTGGCTTTGGCTCTTTTTTCCGCCCCCTACCCCAGGTGATTTCGTGGAAAACGCGCGTTAGAGTAGTTGTTAGTGACGCCGTGAACTGGGCTGCGGCTTTGGGAGACACGAGTGCCGCGCCGGGCGGGCTGGAGGAGTGAGTGCATTCGGGGTTCCTCTGCTCCTGCGGGGCTGAGCGGCGGGGAAGGAGTTTCACTTTCCCTGGGGCCGCCCTCCGGCCCCCGGCCGTCCCTTTCGAAGCGCTCGGGAGGTGATGATTAACTCTGGCCTCGGCTTATCTGCCCTCAATGCTCCCCTCGGGCCCACACCCTCCTCCTTGGCCGGCCCCTTCTGACGGTCCCAAGCGAAGCGGGGCGTGTTGCCCCCTGCCCTCGGCGCCCGGGAGCCCGCGCCCGGCTTGGAGCCCTGTTGTCTCGGCCGGGTGTTGACTAGAAACACCCCCGACACAAAGCAGCCCCCTGGCGGGGGAGGGGGGGCGCGGGGAGGCGCCGGGGGCGGTCCGGAGATCCTCGGTGCCCGCGGGTGCGCTCTCCCGACCGCGCAGCTGCCCGCGGCAGCCCGATTGGCCGCGTGTCCACCCCGGGCTCCCGCGGCGCCCGAGCCCCGCCCCGAGGCCGGCCTGCGAGGTCATCCCAACTTGACATCGGGGGCGCCGGCCGTAGTTCTCAGAAAGTACCCCAGACTCCGGAGCCACAGACTTGAGTGTTTCTGCTCGGGAAGGCCTCTGGGGAAGGGCGTCCGTCCCGTTCTCCGCCCACGCCTTGCCCCCCCCCGCCCCCCCAGCCAAAATACACACACGCTGTGGAGAAGAAAAATACCACTAGGATGAGATGTCTTTAAAGAAGAAATGTGACTTTCCAAGAGCGTCTAACGTTTTGAGCGCCGCGGATAGAAAATCCTGGGGTGGAGGTGGGGCTCGGAAGAGAGAAAATTGGCCCGAGACTGGGGAGGGGATGTTATAACAAAGTTTCACTGTATTTTTAAATATAGAAGCCCTGTGTTTATTACAAAGAAGGGGCAGCTGTGTCAGCAGCATGTGAGCTGTAAATGAAACAAAAGCGTTATCTTAAATGCAAGCTGAAATTAGAAAATGGGGTGAGCTCTAATGTTTAGTCTGTTGGGCCTCCGGGAACAAATGAAGAAGGAAAAAGTGGCTCTTGTGGACGGGTCTCTGGTCAGTGCCATTACGGAGAGCAGAAGAATTCGTTGTTAGTATGTGCCTTCCCAAACTGTGCTTGATAGTTTTAACTGCACAGTGAATTTAGAAATAATCTGTTAATGTGGACGGTATGATTAAGGATGAATTACGTTCACATTGTAAATAAACTTCCACAACTAAAAGTGTTTTAGATCATCTTCATTAGTTCAAATATTTGAACGTTTTCTCTACACCAAGCATCATCAGATACTCTTGGAAGTTAACTGATGTTCAGGTTCTTCATGTTAGGAGGTTGTGGAGAGAATCCTGAATGGAGTCATATTTTGGCCCTTTTGATTAGCTGTTTGACCTTGTGGTAGATCTTTCACCTTCTCTGTGCTCTGGGTTTAAAGCCAAAAATTCTTGATAATACATACCACTCACAAATTGAGAGCTAAAAGAATTGTTGAGCAATTCTTGTGTCGTTAGTAAGAGTGGAAAAGTTTCATTTAAATAGAGGATTGTGTCATTGTTCAGAAACCATTTACTAAAGAATTAGGCCTGAGTTTGGAAGGAAGGAAAGATCCTTCTGCCTTAATTGCCTTCAGAAGAGCTTCAATCTTGACCTCGCATTTTCTGACGACTTGGTATCAAATTGTGCTAAAATGGATGTGATTTTCAACTGAGCACCCGGTATAATTTCAAATAGCTTTATATATATTTGAGGGTATGCTGAGAGGAGTAGTTTGGTGATAATATCTCTGTCCAAGACATAGACATATATTGTTGTGTACCAGGCACAATTGGCTAGGGCAGCATCTGAGTTGCAGAATTCCTTCAAGAGCACATAGGTGAGAAGTCACTTCTACTCAGGGAAGAGGACTAGAGACCAGACAAGGAAGGGAGAGTGTTTGCCCTGGACCTTGAAGAACGGGTTGGATTTCTCCTGGTGGGGAATGTGTATCAGAAAGCTGAGGTTGGGGCAACAAGTGTGAGGCTGGCTAGTAGCCTGGCTGGGTGGGAGCACACAGTGCCTGGAGGGAGAGCCCTGGGGATCAAGTTGGGATAGTAAAAAGGGAATTTTAACTGGATAAATTCTGACGAGGTAACAAGTTGTTTTATGGCATTTATGTCACTAGACTTTTTAAAACATTTTTCGTCTCTTTGAAGAAACTAAATATAGCATAATATGTGAAAAATTCTTGTTTTTTTTTTTTATGAGTCAAACAATATAGAAACATGTAGACTATTTTGTGCCCATGGGTTTTGTGTTTAGCAATTAGATATTAATTTTTAACCAATGGAGTGGAGAAAATCAATTAACATTTAAAAGAATGAAATCTAGGTTTAGATTATGAGAATGATCTGCAACGATATTCTTGCTGGAAATCGTCTAAGACAGAGCTGCTAGTTACTGTTGGTGAAGCATACACCTTAAATTGGTCAGGACTAGGTGATAAGTTTGTAAGGATTCATTCATACGCTTGTGCCTTGCTTCCAAAACGCCATTGGTAGGCGTTTTATGTGTTCTCTCTTGAGCCACAAAATAAAGTGATACTAAATGAGTGGTGTGGATTACGCAAATAGTCTCTTTACTATTTGTTACTATTAGGTGCAGCTAGAAGATGTACGACAGTTCAGTAAACGTTTGCATAGATGAACACCTGTACGTAAAGAAATACAAGGGATGGGAAAATGACGATGGCATTTTAAAATCCAAAGACTTTACCGTGGTCTCTGAGCCTAACATTGTCTAGCCTCTGCTTGGCTCCCCAATGCCACCTCCTCCCTCCTCTCCCTCTTCATTGTACTTTAGCTGCACTGACTTCTTGCTTTTTGTTCCTTGAATGTGCCATACTGGTTCTTTTCTCAGTCTTATGTCTTGCTGTTTCCACTGCCTGCAGTATTCCCCCTCCAGCTCTGCACATCTCACTCCTGTCAACGTTACCTTATCAGAGAGGCCTTTCTGTGTACCCTCACTAGAGACTCCCTTTTCTGTTTACTGTCTGGTTACTTTATGCTGTTTTATTTTCTTCTTTTTCTTATCTGAAATAAACATGTTTGTTCCTGTTTATTTCTTGTCTTATTCTACTAGAATATAAGTTCCATGAGGGTAAGGATACTGTGTAGTGAGATCACTCTTGTTCTGTAAGAGTCAAACAGTAATGAAGAAGTTGGTACCATCATAGGTTGCTGGGGGAAATGTAAAATGGTGCAGCTACTTTGGGAAACTGTTTGGCACTTCCCTCAAAATCTTAAATATAGAGTTGCCATGTGACCCAGCAGTTCCACTCCTAGGTATATACCCAAGACAAATTAAAACATGTCCACACAAGAACTTGTACACAATTGTTTATAGCAGCATTCATAAGCAGAAAGTGGAAACAACCCTAATGTCTGTCAACTGAGGAATGAATGAATAGAATGCGGTGTATCCATACAATCAAATATTATCTGGCAATAAAAAGGGATGAAGTACTGATATATATATACCACAGCGTGGATCAATCTCAAGAACATTATGCTAAACAAAAGAAGCCAGGTTCAAAAGACCACATTTTGTATGATTCCATTTATATGAAATGCCCAGAATAGACAAATCTGTAGAGAAAGAGGATAGATTATGGTTGCCTAGGATTGGCTGGGGTGGGGGAGGACGACACGGGGGATGGGAAGTGATTGCTAATGTAGGTACAAGGTTTCTTTTTTTTTTTTTTTTTTTAATTTTATTTATTTATTTATTTATGGCTGTGTTGGGTCTTCGTTTCTGTGCAAGGGCTTTCTCTAGTTGCGGCAAGTGGGGGCCACTCTTCATCGCGGTGCGCGGACCTGTCACTATCGCGGCCTCTCTTGTTGCGGAGCACAGGCTCCAGACGCGCAGGCTCAGCAATTGTGGCTCACGGGCCTAGTTGCTCCGTGGCATGTGGGATCTTCCCAGACCAGGGCACGAACCCGTGTCCCGTGCATTGGCAGGCAGATTCTCGACCACTGCGCCACCAGGGAAGCCCAAGGTTTCTTTTTAAGGTGATTAAAATGTCCTAAAATTACATTATGATGATTGTTGCACAACTCTGTAAATATACTAAAAAACATTGAATTCTACTCTGTGTGTGGGTGAACTTCATGGTATGTAAATTATATCTCAGCAAAACTGTTAAAAAAAGATCGAGGCAATCAAAAGATATAGAATATTTTGTCTACATTTTACGTTTATCATTTGTATATTAAATATTTAAAAATAATAATGGAATGATTTAACACTGCACCTCTAGCTCCTAGATAGTCCAGGAATATAGCAAGAGCTCAGTAAATAACAGACGAAGGAGGTTGAAGTATACAGATAATTATGATACAGTGCATAGTGTGATAAATGCTCAGAGGAGACTAAGCCAAGGGTTACACAGGTTTGAGGGTCTCTAAAATGTCACGTCTGGGTTTGTGCGAAGAGAATGGGGAAAGGCCTCTAGGAGGCAGCATTTGAGATTGGCTTGGAAGGCTGGTTATGCTTTGCTGGTGGAGATGATTGAGCGGGAGATAAGGCTATAAGAAGGAAGCAAGCAGGAGCAGAGGTCCCTAAACAGTTGCTAGCACATTTTGGCTGAGCTGAGAGTACAAATAGTATAGGAATGGACCAGTAGTAGTAGTAGTATAGTAGTATAGTGTAAGAGTGCAAGAATAGTCTACGGTCTGTAGCAGACAATGTCAGGGCTGGCAGATCTCCTCTGATGTCTTTTTATCATCCCCCCAACCCCTAGTGTGCTTCTGATGGCTCATACTTGGGAAGAGCTGTATCCCTTACCGGCAGAGAGCTGGAAGTACCTGGGGGTTTATCCCCCTTACCCTAATAGCTCTCAACCCGAGACTGTCCTGTCAGGAGAATATCTTTGGAGCAGGGACTTTGACTTTTCCCCTGTTCTGTATCATCAGCACTTGGAGCAGTGCTTGGCACTTGGTGAGCATTCAGAAAATATTTGAATGAATGAATGAATGAATGAATGAAAACCAGGGAGTTGCAAGGTATATTCAAAGTGAAGTTTATTTCCTAAATCCCCTTGACTCATGCAGAGCACTTAGATAGGAGATTTTGGAAGGTTCTGATTGTGAAGGTCCTTGAATTTTGGAGTAAGGAGTTTACTTAGCTAAAAGAAGGAATTTCTGGTAATATGGTAAGTTTTAATGAAATTAATTTGGCAGTAGTGTGCAGGATGAACTGGGGGATGGAAGGGTTGTGTCTGTGGTGTCCACACTGACCAGGGTTGGGGGGTCTTTTGTAGTACAGTAATAATCTAACAACTCTCCTTGCCTCTAGTGTCTCCCTAAATAGGGTGGTGGCAAAAGAATATAAAGGATTAGATAGAAGAGGTGCATTGAAGGAAAAATTTAAGATGTCAGGAGTAAATACTCCTCAAAGAAATAGGGAAGTTACGAAGCATAGATTTTTTTTGGAAAGGGCAGACAATTTTTGCGATTGTTGGTCAGACAGTAAATTATTATTGCCCACCTGTGTGTGTGTGTGTCTTTTTTCTTTTTGAACACTGAAATTGTACCTTGAATTCAGAGACAAAATTAAGACTGTGAGACTGCCACCCTGTGGACAATATAACTTAGAACTAAAATCCTCAAAAATTATAATAAAACTTGATCCGCTTGAAATTAACTATTATAGAACTGATTATGGTTCTTCCATATTGGTATATGTGGTTATGCTCATTAAATAGAAAGTTGAAATTAGTTTGTTTTTTGAACTTTTTCTGGGGCTTTTAAATAAACGGAATTTAAATGAAATCAGTAGCTTTAAAATGTTGCAAAGAAATTCAGGAATGCCTTTTAGATGGCATACTTCTTTCTCTAGAAATTTCATATCAAAGAGTGTGTTTTTTAAAACATGGTGGCATGTATGCCTGTTGTAAGGTGGTATTTTTTTTCTTGTATTGTATTTTTTATCCTGTTTTATACATATATCCTTGAGAGTTACATTTCTTGAAAAATAAGTGAGGACTTCCCTGGTGGCTCAGTGGTTAAGAATCGCCAGCCAATGCAGGAGACATGGGTTCAAGCCCTGGTCCTGGAAGATCCCACGTGCTGTGGAGCAACTAAGCCCGTGCACCACAACTACTGAGCCTGTGCTCTAGAGCCTGCAAGCCACAACTACTGAGCCCGCATGCCGCAACTACTGAAGCCCCCAGCCCTAGAGCCTGTGCTCCACAACAAGAGGAGCCACTGCAATGAGAAGCCAGTGCACCACAACAAAGAGTAGCTCACACTCACCGCAACTAGAGCAAGCCTGCGTGCAGCAACGAAGATGCAATGCAGCCAAAAATAAATAAATAAATAAATAATAATTTAAAAAAACTTGTTTTGAAGAAAACGTAGATGAATATTTAAAAAAGAGAAAAATATGTGAAAGTGTACCCCATCATTTTTTCCCTCCTAAGTGAAAGTGGCTTTCCCTTCCCATTTTTATAGAGTAGGATTTTATTGTTAGAAATTCGCCATGCTTTGAAGAATTGCCTTCATACAATTGCCTTGTATTTATGTAAATAACTTGGCTTTAATTATAGGTTATTTATTTAGAAGGGCAGTCTGCTCACAAATTAAACTGGTAAACTAGCTTGAATCAAAATGAAATGGTGGGTGTGAAAAAATTGTTTGCTCTCTGCAACTCAGGAAATGGTTCTGTCTAGAACTCTGCAGAATAAAACTTTCCCAGCAGATGAGCTGCTTACAGCCTAATGTTGTAAATGGCTTACACGCTTGTTTTCCCTGAGGAGCCTGGAGGGGTGGGGTCGCCATTTAGCGCTGGAAGTTTGTGTTAGCGGTAAAGCAGAAGTGGGCTGAAGCCTCATTCTGAGATCACAGTCATGCATCCTTTCTGAATGTGATATCCAGGATGAGGAAGAGAACGAATTGACGCATCTACTGAACCCCTACCCCCTTCACTTTAGGGACCTTATGTTTTGGTCATGGAGAGATTTTCAAATATAATGTTAATGATTTAAAATATTCAAATATTTCTCTGAGTTATTTTTCTCAAAAGTGTAGCATGACAAACATGATAATAGACTTTCAATATTAGGTTTTGTTTAACCTTTTCAAAGTAAGTAGATGAGATTGTGACTTTTCTGAACTATTTTTTCCTACATTTATATCTTATATTCCACAGTTGATGTATACTGTGTGATTTGAAGTAGACTATTAATGGTGAAAATGCAAATGCTTATCTAGGTCTGCAAGGTACATTGCCATATAAAAAACAGTATTATTGAGATACTGTTTAAGGAAAATAACTTTCAAAATACTTCATGGTCTATTTGCTCCTTTCCTAAGTATTGGGGTGAAGAGCCAATAAAATTAGAGGTATATTTCTGTTTTCTAACCTTCTTTAATGGTTTAATTATCATATCATTTTTAAAACTATGGAATGAACTTATATGAAGAAATTTTTAGTTTAATATTTAGCCTGCACTTAAACTTTGTTATCACGTGGTATCTGCCTTTTTAATGCTAGAATGGTGATTCTTTTAGGATTAATGGTAGTTAGTGTTCCCTTTTACTTTCTAAGCATGGGTTCATTTTCATAACTGTAAGTATAAAACATTTTGTTCTTTGAAAAATAATTCCAGCATAGATGACGTGAATTTTGATAATAACAATAACAACTGTCTCATGAGTTTTGCGTGTCTGTTGGGTGTGTGTTTACAAATCTTAATAGGTCTTTTATTTTAGAATGCAAACTATTCACTATTAAATAAATACCTTTGATTTGAACCTCTTTTTTGCCTTATTTTAGATGTCTAGGGAGGTACTTAGTGACTTCTAGATCCAGAGGGTCTTCTAGATAGTCTTAAATCTTTACTTGTAATTTAATCTTTTAATTTAAAGTTTCTTTTAGGTTCAAAATCCCAAGATCAGGATACATTTCTGATTTAGGATGTGTTGATATATTGCTTTGTGTGAAGCTTTTTATCTGTTTCCAGATTTAATTAAACACTTAATTCAAGTTTTCAAGGTTGTAATGGGATTTGTTTTGCCCCAGCTTTCCTAACATCTGTGCTTATCACTGATACCTCCTATGCCAAGGGACCCAGTGACCCTATTACCTGGGAAGGATGGGGCCCTGCCACTGAGTCATCCCCTGAGTAGGGCAGGCACTGACCCAGTCACAGAGCTGAAGTGGAAAGGAAGAGTATGATGGGAAGGGTCTGTCCCAGAAAACAGGTGGCAGGTAGGGGGAGGGGAAGCATCCTGATGGAAGGCCGAACATAGGCTTAAGGAATTCAAAACTTCATGCAGGCAGTTGGCATCAGGAAATTTCAGATATGAGTGGGAATGCCTTTTCATTATTTATTCTCCTTGTTCTTTTTGCCCTTTCACATGAACCACAATTTTTTTTTAATTAACTGAGTTATTTTTTTGGCTGCGTTAGGTCTTCATTGCTGTGCGTGGGCTTTCTCTAGTTGCGGCGAGTGGGGGCTACTCTGTTGCGGTGCACGGGCTTCTCATTGCAGTAGCTTCTCTTGTTGCGGAGCACGGGCTCTAGGAATGCGGGCTTCAGTAGTTGCAGCACGCGAGCTTAGTAGTTGTGGCTCGCGGGCTCTAGAGTGCTGACTCAGTAGTTGTGGTGCACGGGCTTAGTTGCTCCGCGGCATGTGGGATCTGCCTGGACGAGGGATCAAACCCATGTCCCCTGCATTGACAGGTGGATTCTTAACCACTGCGCCACCAGGGAAGTCCCCTGAACCACAATTTTATTGTCTCTTAAATCCTGCTTTGAAAGACTGTTTCTTCTTTTCTATTTTCAATACCTTCTAGAAGTGCCTTTTGCTAGTTCATGGAGCATATTTTAAGAGGGCTTTTTACAAGTTTGTAGGAAAAAGAAAGCACATAAAGTTTATATAAAAGCAAATCTGCCACCTCACACTCATTAGGATAGCTACTATCAAAAAAACCCCCAAAACAAAAAGCCAAATAACAAGAGTTGGTGAGGATTTGAGGAAATTAGAGCCCTTGTGTTCTGTTCATAGGAATGTAAAATGGTACAACCACTATGGAAAACAGTTTGGTGGTTCTTTGGAAAATTAGAAATAGAATTACCAAATGATCCAGCAATTCTATTTCTAGCTATATACCCCAAAGAGTTAAAAGCAGTCTCAAAGAGATGCTGTACACCCATGTTCTTAGTAGCATTATTTACAGTAGCGAAAAGGTGGAAGTAACCTAAGTGTCCATAAGTGGATAAATGGATAAACAAAATGTGGCGTACACTGACATGGGAATATTTTTCAGCCTTAAAGAGGAGAGAAATTCCGACACATGCTACAACATGAATGAACTTGGAGAACATTATGTGAAGTGAAATAAACCAGTCACAAAAAGACAAATACTGCCATGATTCCACTTACATGTGGTAACTAGAGTAGTCAGAATCATAGAGACAGCAATAGAATGTTGATTGCCAGGGGCTGGGGAGAGGAGGAATAGGGAGTCGTTTAATGGATACAGAGTTTCAGTTTTGCAAGATAAAATGAATTCTGCAGATTGGTTGCAAAACAATATGAATGTACTTGTTACTACTAAACTGTACACTTCAATGGTTAATTTTACCATAATTTTTTAAAAAGGCAAATTTGAATTTGTATTTGGATATGCAAATTGTAAGAGAGTAAAAAGCATCTGTAAGGAGATTGAAGTTACTTGATTTGGTCAATATTTAGATGCTTTGGATGTAACAACGAAAAAATCAGACAAGATCCTCATGAAGCCTACCTCTTAGTGGGAAAGATAGACATTGATTGAACAAGTAAAAAGTGTGTTTGAGTGTTATATGCAGAACAGGGAGACAACTAACAGAGTAGGTGGAAAGGCGGCTGTAGTGAAAAGGCTTCCCTAAGGAAATGACACTGAAGTGGGATTTGAAGGATGGGTAAGCACTGGCTAGGAGAAAGAGAGGGATGGAAAGTGATGGGAGGCTGAGGGAGTAGCATTATGCAAATGCTCCAAAGCAGGAAAGAAAGGGTATTATGCTTTGGGAAATGGAAGAAGGTGTGAGGGCTTAATGTGAAATGTGATGGGAGATGAGGATGGCAAGTATCAGACCATATAAGGCATTGTAGATCATGTTAAGGATTTTGAGTTTTACCTTAAACAGAGTGGTTAGACATTGCTGTGTTTCAAGCCAGGGAGTATGGAGGTGAAATGGAGTGGAAGTAAGAAAAAAAAAATGTGTCTTTTTATACAATGTACCCTTTAAATATAAATTACCTGCTTAATCTGGTGCTTGAGTGTCAGAAGGATAAGTGGTTCAGTTATGTTTATTCAGATGATATATTGGTTGCCAGTGTGGCCTGTTAATGTGGTAAGATGTACTTAAAGGGTGAATTTAAGGGAATTGTCAAGGGTAATTGAGTAGAGGCGATTTTTACCTTTATATTCTGACTTGTTAGTTGAAACCGTGGAAATGGATGAGTTTGCCAAAGGGAGAGTCTGGAGTGAAAAGAGGCTTTTCAACGGAATCTTTAGGACATCCAGTGTTTTAGTCATGAGATAGAGGAAGTGGGGCAGAGAAAGCTGAGGAAGAGTAGTGCAGCATTGGGGGAAAACCAGGAATGAGACTTATGAGTCTAACAAAACAAGTTCTGAAATTTAATTGGGTTTAGCCCAGTGTGGTCTTTGACCTTAGTTAGAACAGATTTAGTGGCATAGTACAGGCAGGATTAGATGAGATAGACGAGAATGAGTCAAAGAATGGGTGGGAAATGAAGAAATGGAGTATAGACAAATCTTTGAGGAAGGTTGGCTGTGAAGGGAGTGAGAAAGGATGGTAGAAGGGATTGAGGTGTATGTGACAGTTGGGGTGACAAATAACGGAAGTTTTTTTTTTTTTTTTAAAGAAAAGCTTGAATTAAGATAAAAATCTTCTTTAGATCTGTGAAATATTTGAAAAATGTATTACACACCTTGCTGATTCCCTATGTAGGATCTACTGAATACAGATGTGAACCCATTGACTTAATCTAGATATGGTATTGTGGGACTGTGTACATACAGGTGCAATCAGAGCTGCCTGGTGAGGTACAAAGGTCTGTTTGTCACTATACTAATTTCTGGTCATCTGGGCAGTAAATATTGCAGAATCCTGGGTTCACTTAAGACCAACTAATTTGAGTCTTTGGTGTAGGACTCAGAAGTGTGTGTGTGTGTGTGTGTATGTGTGTGTGTGTGTGTGTGTGTGTGTGTGTGTATGTCTTTAGATGATTCTCATGCATCTGTTCTGTGGACTGTCTTTGGAGATTCGTCCCAAGAATGTTTTACTTTGAAGTCTTCTGAATTCTTTTTTTTAAAAAAACACATTTATTTATTTATTTGTTTGTTTATTTTGGCTGCACCGGGTCTTAGTTGAGGCATGCAGGATCTTAGTTGCGGCATGCAAACTCTTAGTTGCGGCGTGCCTGCTGGATCTAGCTCCCCGACCAGGGATCGAACCGGGCCCCCTGCATTGGGAGGGCGAAGTCTTACCCACTGGACCACCAGGGAAGTCCCTGAATGCTTTTTAATAGCTCTATCATGAGGATTAAATGAGGTATGTATGTCAAGCACTTAGCAAGGACAGATTTTCATAATTTTGTCTGCCTGTATGATTGGAGTAGTGGTAAAGGGTTTTTGTTTTTTAGGATGAACCTAGCTTGATCTTTTTTCCTGAGGGTAATACACGTTCCCCGTAAGTCCTTCTTTAGCCACTTTTCATACTTCTTCCCTCCTCCCTGCCCTCTAAGGGCCATGGTGCTTCCTCCTATTGCCTTGCCTTTGTTTGCTCCTACAACTTCCTCTGCTGATAGTATTCTGCCCCAGACTTTTACATGACTGCCACCTTATCATTGAGTTCTCAAAGCAGCTGTCATGTTTTCTGAGAGGCCTTCCCTTATCTAAAGTAAGTTTTCTTGGTCACCCTTTGTCACTTTGTTGATTTCCTTCATATGTGGGCAGGGACTGTGTTCGAATTGTTTACTTGAGTCCACAGGTAAACTGACTATATCCTGAGTCTACAGAAGAGTGCCAGGCACCTAGAAGCTACTTAAATACCAAATAACACAGATGAATAATACAAATCATAAAAATTTTACTAATCGGCACAAGTACTGTTAGCTTTCAGTTGATCATTACTTCAGATACTGAAATGTGGACCATATGTGTATAAATGTTAACTGTGCAGTGATACATACTGTTTTCTAACTTGCATATTTCATGTAAATATATTGTGGAGTTTTTTTTTGGTACACATTTTATATAGATAATCATTCTTAACAGCTGAATAATATGGTACGCTCCGTATAATGAGATATGGTTTCTGTAACACCTAATTTATGTAACAGTTTGTTTTCAATTTTTTACTATTTTGAACAATGGTACTGAATTTCTCTCTTTATCTTTGTATATGTTATTTGTTTTGTTAGAATAAATTACTGAGACTGAAAAGGTACATAAAGACCTTTTGGGGACTTTCCTGGTGGTCCAGTAGTTAAGAATCCGCCTTCCAATGCATGGGATGCGGGTTTGAGCCTTGGTCGTGGAACTAAGATCCCACATGCCGCAGGGCAACTAAGCCCGCATGCCATAGCTAGTGAGCCTGAATGCTGCAACTACAAAGCCCGTGCTCTCTGGAGCCCGTGTGCCACAACTAGAGAGAAGCCCGAGTGCTGCAATGAAGAGCCCACGCGCCGTAACAAAAGATCCCGCGTGCCGCAACTAAGACTGGACACAGCCAATAAATAAATAAATAAATCTTTAAAAAATATAAATTAAATGGATTAAATAAAAGACCTTTTGGTTGTGAAATTGCCTCTGGAATGCTATTCTTGTACTCTCATAAATAGAGTATGAGACCATTTATTTCCCCATACCCTCTCTAATCATTTTACTCTTTGCTAATAGGTGAAAAATGGTATTGTTTCTGTGCTCTGAGGTTGTGAGAATGGACATCTCTTGTATTTGGCCGCATTTTGTGAAGTGCCTCTTCATGCCCAATGCCCATTTTTCTAATAAGAGTGTTTGATTCAATTAATAATAGTTTTTTCTTTCCTCCACATTTTATTACGAAAGTTTTTAAACATGCAGCAAAGCTAAAGTTTTATAATGAACACTCACACACCCACTATCTAGATTTTATCATTAACATTTTATAATATTTGCTTTACCATACTTTTATCCTTCTATCTAAAGTAAATTGCAGGGACGTCCCTGGTGGTCCAGTGGGTAAGACTCCATGCTCCCAGTGCAGGGGGCCTGGGTTCAATCCCTGGTCGGGGAACTAGATCCCGTATGCATGCTGCAACTAAGAGTCTGCACGCTGCAACTAAGACCGGGCGTAGCCAAAATTAATTAACTAATTAAAAAAAAAAAGTAAATTGCAGGCATTAGCACATTTCCATCTAAATACTTTAGCATGCTTATCACTGACTATAGTTTCAATATTTGTTCACTTTTTTTCCTTTTGAGGTACAATTTTTGTAAAATTAAATCCATGAATCTTTTTAGTTTAAACATTTTATTTCAATTTAAAACAATTGGATGTTCATTGGTCAACCTTTGAAGAGGACAAGGCTGTTTTCTTTGAGAATGAGCCCACTGCTGCATTTCCGTATTGCATTGCCTTCCTTATACAGCCACAGTATATTGCCTAAGATTTCTAGTTGGTTTTTTAAATGGAGCAAGAACTTTATTTTTTGTAAAGCATTTGTTGAGTTTCAACAAATGTTTTTGCCTGGGTAAGCCAAACCTAAGACTAAGTTTTGTTTCTTTTTTCTTTTTTTTTTTTTAAATTTGTCATATGTTCCCCCTAGTTTATCCTTTGCCTTACCTTTGGTTATGGTGCTTTTAGATTTTTATGTAGTCAAATGTCATTCTTTTCCATATCTTTTTTTTCTGCTGTTTGTGTCATACATGGAAAGACATTCCTTACTGAATAGTATATAAATGTTTATATTTTCTTCTGGTCCTTTTTTTTTTTTTTTAACATTTAAATCTAATTGGAATAATGTGATATAGGTTTTTTTTTTTTTTAATGATTAGCAGTGGTTTGAAATTGTTAGCTAATACTGTCTAATGAACCCTCTTCCCTTCTGTGGGTTTTTTTTTTTCCAGACAAAATAGGATTTAATGTTTTTGTTGATGCCGTTTTTATTATAACCTAAGTTTGTATAGTATCAGATTTCTGTTTTTGGTAGTATCAGATCTCTTTTTTAAAAAATTTATTAAAGTATAGTTGATTTACAGTGTTGTGTTAATTCCTGCTCTACAGTAAACTGACTCAGTGATACACATACATTCTTTTTTATATTATTTTCCATTATGGTTTATCCCAGGATATTGAATACAGTTCCCTGTGCTATCCAGTAGGACCTTGTTATTTATCCATTCTATAATAATAGTTTGCATCAGATCTCTTTTTAAACAATATCCTATTCTGTTTAATCTATTTATTCCTACATTTAGCTACTTGAGATAATTTATTGTCTGGTAAAGTACATCCTTTTTTTCTTTCTTTTTTTTTTTTTTTTTAAGATTTCCTCACTTTCTTATTTTCTTTTAGATGAACTTTAGCAGAGTCTTGAAGGATGGGGTGAAAGGATGGTGGGGAAACAACAGCAAGAGCCAAGGCAGAGAGATCAGTAAATCCTGGGGACTTGTTTCTCTAATTTGTAATTGTCTGAATTCTTAATCTGTGTAGCAGATTACACATGCTTATTTTAGTATCCTTAAATTTGGGAGATGTCTCTAGGGTGGTTCAAACTAAATTCTAAAGTTCAAAATATTTATGGGGTTTTAAAAGTTTGGGATGTTATAGAAAGGGCATAGGATTCTAGGGTGAGAATGGTTTTAAATCCCTGCTTTAAATGAGCAGGTCATAATTTTTGAACAACTATATGTATCACCTATGCGGTTATTTTTCATGATTCTGTGGGTGCACTGGCTGCTTCTTCAGAGCTGACTCAGCTAGGGCTGGATGCGTAATGTAGGGTGGTTTCACTTACATGGCTGGGACCTCTCTGTGTGGCTCTCATACTGTGTGGTGGCAGAAGGGATCCTAGCAGCAAGAGAGGGTAAGCCTCTGTGTGCCTAAGCTTTTCAAGCCTCTGCTTGTGTTTTATTTATTATTAATCCATTGGCCAAAGGAAATCACTTGCCCAATTCTTCATTTAAGGGATGGAGAAGTAGACTCCGCCTCTTAATGGGAGAAGAGGCAAAGTCAGTCATGTTTCACACAGAGAATTTTAAACAAATTAGTAGCTATTACTGCAGCAATTTAGCACGGGAGGTAAAGGCGTTAGCTACCGGGATATCTAACAGAAAAGGCAGTGAGAGCAGGCTGTGCAAGACCTGGGGGGGAGGAATGCTTGATGTGTTCATGGGGTAGCAGGGAGATATCAGTGCGACTAGAAGAGGGGGAGCAAGCGGGAAGTAGGAAGAGATACAATCACAGAGGCTGGGGCAGGGTATGATCTTGCAGTCCTTAACAGTTACGAAGACTTTTTGTGTGTGTGAAAAGAGGCACTATGGGGGAGGGTTTTGAAGCTGGAGAGTGATATGATCTGACATATCTTTTTAAATGGATTACTTCTGATTGCTGCTTTGAGAGTAGACTGTGGAGAGAGAAGCAGCAATCAGAAGTAATCCATTTAAAAAGATAGGTCAGGCTGCTTGGACTACCTCAGTGATTGATGCAGGTAAGAGATATCAGTAACAATGAAGTTGAGTGTTGATAAGGTTCTATATATATTTTGAACATTGAACCAACAGGATTTCCTGACAGATTGGATGTAGGTATATGACAGTCAGGAAAGCCAAGGTTTCTGGTCTGAGCAGCTAGAAGTATTGAATAGCCACCAAGATGACTAGAGAAAACTGTGGGTAGGGTACTTTTTGAAGGGAACATCAGGAATTCAGGTTTGGATATGTTAAGTTTGCCAATCAGACATTGGAATGGAGTTGTCAAGTTTGATAGAGGAGTCTGTGGTACAGGAGCGAGACCTGGAGATAGAAATTTGAGAACATTAAAATACTTAGAGCATCGTATATGTCCAAGAAGTATTTCATAAAATAAATAAATCTAGAATACTTAAAAAATTTCAGGTTTCATCTGTACCAGTGGTATGGTTTCAAGTATGGGAGAAGAGCAGCAGAGCAGTTTGGCTGTAGCTAAAATGTGTCCTTTGTGATGAGAGTAAATTATGAGTTCAAAACGTCATTAATTGCTTGTCTGAATGGTGTTGTGAAACATGAATAAATAAAGCCTGTAGTCTAAATATTTTATTTGAATATTCCTCTTTACTGAAACGTTTACCAGCTTGTTTCTAATTTGAGAAGTTTATTGACAGGATTCTGTATAAGTAAAAGCCTGAAAAGGACAGAAGACGAAAGTTGAAAGAAAGGGCCACTGATTAGGATAGTCAGTCCTAATCTATTGGGGAGTGTCCTCCTTTGTTCTCTCTGTCTCTAATTTTATTTGTAGACTTAACATAATGCGATGTTCAGGTGTAAGCACTGGGACTAATCCAGAAGCTGTTCTCTCTTAACAAATGCAGAGCTTTGCTGCTGTGGGCTTGACCATTAAACAGGGCTGCCAGACCCAGCCTAACGAACCTATTCATCGGAATTGGACTGTTCAGGAAAGTGAGAAAGGGGCCTCGCTTTTTGTGTAATTTAGACTTGCAGAAATGACCTGGGAATGGCATGGACTGTGTGGAAGAGAAAAAAGCAGATTTATGATGGAGACAGTATTTAGTTGAACCTCCAAATGTTTTCATTCAGCAACTATTTATTAAACACTCTTGTGGGTCAGGAATGCTATCCGCATGAAATAAATGACCAATGAGACATGTAAATAAATGATGAAAAAACAAAAAAGAGTGTCTTCACCAGATATTCCCAGCAGAGTAGGCAAGAGGAATTATAAAGGAAATCAGTTCACCTTTAGGTCCCCGAAACCTAGAGTGCTTTGCATATTTTAGCAGTGTATAAATGTGTGTATGAATGGATAAACAATGTGATTCGTTTATCTATTAGATCACTTACAAAATACTGTGGGAGCACAAAGGAGGAAGTGACCAGTTCTTCCTTCTAATGGTGAAAGAGAGATTCCCCAGGTGGGGAAGGCCAGCAAGTGTGTAGTGAGAAAGCACGACATGCCCTCAATTAATAAGTTCAGCAAAACTGGATTATAGGGTGAATGTTGGAAGGTGGCATGGTCACAGGTGAGGCTATAATATGATAGACCAAAGTCAAGATGCAAAAATATCTTGTATTGGAATTTACTCTGTGGGTGCTGGTAGGCCATTGAAGTTTTGTTTTTCTTTTTTTTTTTAAATAAGAATATTAGGAGGTAGAATTTATGAGAAATTCCTTTAGGAGGACTTCATTCTTTTTTTTTTTTTTTTTTTTTGGCCATGCCACATGACTTATGGGATCTTAGTTATTACCCTGACCAGGGATTGAACCTGGGGCCCCAGCAGTAAGAGCGCCGAGTCCTAACCACTGGACCACCAGGGAATTCCTGGAAAGACTTCACTCTTGAATTGGAAAATCAAATGTTGATAGAATTTTTAAAGTTATAAACATATACACTGACAGTGAGCACAGCTAATAAGTCATATAATTTATGGTAGAATCTGTTTTATCCCTTTCAGATAATATATATGATCTTAGTGTGGGTAAGACCTACACTAGGTAATCAAACTTACGCCAGGGTTATCAAAATATGCAGGATGGCATTGGTTTGTTTTTGAAAGAGAAAGAAATGTATTTTTGCTTTATGAAATTATTGCAAACCTTTTTCTTAAAGATTCTGGCATTTTAACTTACTTTGAAATGATTTTAGGCTCACGGAAGAATTGCATTAATAGTA
The DNA here is from genome assembly GCF_965194825.1 of Balaenoptera physalus. NCBI lineage: Eukaryota > Metazoa > Chordata > Mammalia > Artiodactyla > Balaenopteridae > Balaenoptera > Balaenoptera physalus. The sequence continues at coordinate 56,210,032 of NC_138899.1, read as the reverse complement.
CAGAGAGTTCCTGTATATTTTTCATCCATCTTCCACTCATGTTAACGTCTTATATAGTCACAGTACAATGATCAAAACTAAGAAATTAACATTGGTATAATACCATTAGTTAAACTATAGTAGGATTTTTATAGGTTTTCCACTAATGCCCTTTTTCTGTTCCAAGATCCACCCAGGATACACACATTGCACTTAGTTGTCATATCTCCTTTCAAATCTGTGATGGTTCCTTGTCCTTTTTGACCTTGACACTTGGAAGAGTACTGGTCAGGTATTGTGTAGAATGTCCCTCAATTTGATTTTGTCTGATATTTTCTAATGATTATGGACTGGAGTAATGAGTTTTTGGGCCACTGGAGTTAAAAACAATTTTTGTTTTATTTTTTAACTTATCATAAAGTAAAATTGATTCCTTTATTTGCTGTACAATTCTATGAACTTTAATACAAGTATAAATTTGTGTAGACACCACCAAAATCAGGATATAGAACAATTCCATCACCTTCATGCTCTGTCCCTATAGTCAGTCCCACCCTTCCCCCAATCCATCCCCTACAACCACTGATCATTACGGTTTTGTCTCTTCGAGAATGTCATGTAAATGGAATCATATAGTATGTAACCTTTTGACACTGGCTTCTTCTTTCACTCAACATAATGCTTTTAAGAGTCATCCAAGTTGTATTTATCAATAGTTAATTTCATTTTATTGCTGAGTATGGATGTAGTATTAGTATGTTTGTTTATTCCCCCTTTTTGGATAGGTATTTGAGAACACATTATGTGTCCTGGCACTATAACAAGCAATTTAAGTCAATTTTTTGTGGATTTTCAGGGCTAGTTGCTAACGTTAGTTTCTTCATTTCTCTATTTTGACCAGCAATGTAATTAAGAGAAATTGAAGTTCTTGTTTCTTTAACATGTCCTAAAATTCCCCTACTTTTCTGTTTATATTTGGTTCTTTTTATTAAAGAGCAAAAATAATAGCAAGGTGAATTTTTTTCACGTTGCTGGGTTTTAATCTTCGGGGCTGAGCCTTCTGTGATTCAGGCCTACAGCAAAAAGTCAAGCCAAGTAAGTCATCGGTCCACAAGCAATGATGAATTTATATTGAATGCATTTATTTATAAGAAAGCCATAATACTTAGCTTTTTTATTAATCTCCTTGTAAGTAGAGCCTTTAATCTGTTTTATAGATAAATAAGAAATATCAAATAAAAATAGACATAGTCTAAATCAGGGTAGTTTAAAATAAGAGGTTTGACCTCTATCATATTGTCTTAAATTTTACTAACGGCAAAAGGTAGTTGTCTTTTTTTTTTAAGAGCATGGAGTTTTGGTGTATTTTAAGATGAACTTTTTGGAACTTGTGTTAAAAGTCTGTTTGCTTAAATATCCTACTGCTATAAGAAAAAAATGTTTCCAGAATATTAGTATAGGTTTTCTTTTTTTTTAAACCTTTTATTAGTAAAGTGTAATAAGTGTAATTGAATTTTTGGAGGACTTTATAAAGTTTCCAGGTTGTTCTGAATATCTGGTAATTTTACATACTACTTTCAATAAACTATATAAAAATTTGAGGAGGAGACTTCTCTTTTAAATGTAGCCTTAATGTGATTTTTGTTTTCAGTTCCTCAAACACTATTCAGAGGCCTCAGAGAGGCTATGGCGTAATAAAATGTCAGAACTAAAGTGGATCTTCAGAATTACCAGATCTCTAGACTCTCCCGATATTTTACAGAAAAAGGAAACTGAAATCCCACAGTGGTGTGAAGTAACTTGTTCACAGTCACAGTTGGTTGTAGAAGCTGCGTGATACAGTTCCTCCCCTCAAGTGGGTAACTGGTTTATGAATGTAGACACAGAGTTGTACAAAATTAACTGCAATACAAAGTGGAATGTTCTGGGCAATAAGAAAGGCACTGCTTTTCTTAAACAACAGTCTCTCCATCACCCCAAAAATCTTTTCTTGACCCCTTCACAACAAAATGACTTTCTGTCTTTAGTTTCTCACCCCTCATTCTCCCCTAAACTCTGTCTGATCGGATGTTTTGCTTGTTTCTTTTTCACCTTTACCACAGCATGAAAATTCTTCTTTCAAGATCAGCAGTGATGTCCATGCTGCTAAACCAACTGTTGTCTTCCTCTCAGACCTCGTCTTATCTGATCTGTTGTCAGCATTTGGCACAGTTGCTCATTCCTCCCTCGTGGAAGTACTCCTACTTAAATTTCAGGGTAATGCCACATTTGCCTTATTTTCCTGCTGCATTTCTGGGTACTTCTTTTCAGCCTTCTTTGCTAGTTCTCCCTCATCTCCCCTACCTCTGAATAGTAGAGTGTCCCCAAGCTTCTGTCATTGTTACCTTTTATATCTGTAGCTTTAATATCAAATATATGTTAATGACTCCCAAATATATATACCTAGCCCAGACCTCTACCCTGGGCTTCAGGACTGTGTATTCAGCTCCAGGACAGTAATACCATTTTGACATCTTTACTTGGATAGCTAATGAGCATCTCAAACTTAATGTGTTCAGTGACTCCTGATCTCCCCCTACCCCAAACCATCGCCATCTGTGTTCACCTTAATGTGTTCAGTAACTCCCGATATTTCTTACCCCAAATCTATCACAGTTTTGGCAACTGCAGTCTTCCAGTGGCCAGAAACTGAGCTTTGAAGCCTCATTTCCCCCACAGTCCACTTGCTGTCCATTCAAAAATCTCGTTGGATATTCCTTAAAAACATACCCATAATTTACTCATATTTTCTTCTGCCTCCTTTGTCTAAGCCATTATCATCTTTTCTGAGTTATTGCATAAGCTTCTCCTTTCTTCCATCCCTGGCCCACTGCAGCTTTTTTTCAACACAGCAGTCAAATCTTATGACTCAGCTACTCCAAACTCTCCTGCTAAAGTCTCTAAACAGTGAGGCTCTCCCTTAGTTTCTAGTGCTCTTCCTCCTTCTGTTACTCTCTTCCTTATTTTCTCTACATGAACCACACTGGCCTCCTTGCTTTCCGTGAACATATCAGGCAAGCTCCCTGTTAGAGTCTTTGCATGGGCTTTTTTCTGCCTGAAATGTTCTTCCTTAGATGTGTCTTCATGGCTAGAGGCCTTTACTCAAAAGTGACCTGGCAAAAGGAAATCTTCCCTAGCTAGTTTGTGTAAATTGTCATATTCTTTTCATTGCTGTTTTATTTTTTCTTATTCGTCCTTATCACTAACATACTACACATTTTATTGTATCTTTTATTTATAATCAACATACTATATATTTAGTTCATAACATTTCTCTTTTCCTGGCTAGAATGTAAGCATCATGTGAGTAGGGGTCGTTATCAACAATGTGTCATCTTCTTCACTGCTGTATAACAAGGGCCTACAGAAGTGCCTGGCACATAGTAGGTGCTCAGTGAATATTTGCTAAATGAATGAGTGCCTAAGTGTACCTCAGATCTGTTACTAACTTGACATTGGTCAAGTCACTTCTCTCTGTAGACCTCCTTTTCCTATTTTTAAATGAGACTAGACTGTATCAATGTTTTAGGTTTTCTTAAAACACTGAAGACTTAAATGAATGTAGTATCAAGTTTCCTTGAAAATTTTTATAAGAATTCAGTTACTTAACAGAAAAGTTTAAAAACCACTGGACTGAATAGAGGATATCTAAGTTTCCTTTCAGCCTTGTGGTCAGTTCTTGTAATAATAGTTATAAGGGGGGCAACAGAGGGGAGCCTTCATGTAGAGAAGGCATTTGAACTGAGATTATGAAGGATGGATGAGTAGGCAGAGATAAGGGAAAGGGTAGGAAATAAGGTAAGTGCTTTCCAAGCCCAGAGAAGGCAAACAAATAGGAATGGAGCAATCCAGAAGGTTTCAGTAAGGCTGGAGAGTGGGGGGGTGGGGGGGTGGGGGGGTGGGGAGGGAGGGAGAGAGAGGAAAAACAGACCTGAGATAGACAGTGGGGAAGAGGTGGAGAGTGGGGAAGATAGGACTGGAAACAGGTGAAGTGAGGTCAGATTGTGAAAACTTTGAACACCATGATAAGTAGTCCAGCTTTTTGCCTCTAGGGAATCAAAGTTTGTTTTTCAGCCATGAGTGATCGTCACATCACTCACAGAGTTGTTCTTTAGGAAGATTTCTCTGATAGTGGTGAAACGTGAATGGAAAGTACGCAGTTGGTGGTAGAGAAAGGGACAGTTAAGATGTTGTTGAGATATTATTTTTCTATGATATGTTGCTTTTACCTGAAGAATAGCAAAGGAGGAGCTGAAGTTTCACTCTCATCTCAGTATAAAAAACAGATTTCCTCTCCACCACATTTGGAGGTTGCTGAATAGTAAGGTGACAAGAGTCTTTCTGAGCGGCTGCTGTGTGAAGAGCACTAACTACATTATGTTCTTGGGCTCCGTAGCAGCAGAGCAGTGGTTCTCATAAGCCTGGGTTCTGTCCACACCACTGAATCTGTTTCTAGGAGTAGGCATGTATCTTCAGAAGTTTCTTTCGGTAATTCGGAGGTGCATCCCTGGTTACAATCCACTGAAGTAAAAAATATATTGTCTTCAATATTGAATTTTAAATTGCAAGAGATAATTTCATGGTGATATAAAACTTGAGATTGCACTTAGCATATTACCTGGGAGCATTAAAAAGAATATAATTATACAGTCAAGTCTTGGTTATTTTTGACAAGAAAGGAAAGTCTAACACCCAAAGTAACACCTACAATAGAATCTTGTAACATAGTTACATGAATTCAGCTATATCAAATCATGGGTCAAATCAAACAACCTAAGTGTCCATTGATGTATGAAGGGATAAAGTAGATGTGGTGTATATATGTATACACACACATACATACAATGGGATACTACTCAGCCATAAAAAAGAATGGAATCTTGCCATTCATGAAAACATGGATGGACCTTGAGGGTATTACGCTGAGTGAAATAAGTCAGACAGACAAATACCATATGATTTCACTTATATGTGGAATCTAAGAAAACAAATGAACAAACAAAACAAAACCAAACTCATAGATACAGAGAACAAATTGGTGGTTGCCAGAGGGGAAGGGGGTTAGAGGGTAAATTAAATGAGTGAAGGAGGTCCAGTTATAAAATAATTAAGTCATGATGATGTGATGTACAGCATGATGACTGTAATCACTAACACTGTATTGCCTTTTTGAAAGTTGCTCAGAGAGTCTTAAAAGTTCTCATCACAAGGAAAAAATTCTGTGGTGACAGATGGTAACTAGACTTACTGTGATCATTTTGCAGTGTGTACAATATTGAATCATTACATTGTACACCTGAAACTAATATAAAGTTTTATGTCAATTATAACCTCAGTTTGAAAAAAAAAGGGTGAAAGCATGTCTGTTAAAAATATTTTCAGTGTACAGGTAAAATCCTGATACTCTAAAATTTCCCTTCAATGAACTGGTTGAGAAAAGTTATTCATTCACGTCTGAGTTTCTGCTATGTGTTGGACCCTGTCTTAGTGGTAGGAATACAGTAATGAACAAAGCCAGACAAAGCTGTGGCCCCTTTTGCCTTTGGTTTGCCTCTGAAAACACACAGACACTTGACCAGGAGGACGTTCTTGTGGATGAGTCTTATAATCTGAAGGGGGAAGGGGAAGGGGGCCTTGGTTTAACAAATCTAGTGATAGATAATAGAGAATTACATTTAAGCTCACATTTGGAAATGCTACACGTTGCTCAGAACCTGGGATTATGCTTTGGAGGTGTTAACATCAACAAAATTAATGCTGTCCCACTGAAAGAGTTATAACACTGAATCTTGGTCTTTAAATTTTTATTTTTATATTTAAATAGTAGGGAAGAGTGATTTTGGTCATTTATCATTTTAATGGTTTGATCTTTTCTTCTTCCATCTCTGGATGGAAACATGTTAGCTGCAGATCCAGAAAGATTCAAACCATGCCTTTTTCTTAGCCCGGGGTTCCTAGATATGAAACTTAGACTGTTCTGTATTTTCATGTACTAGAAGTTCTCAAATTTGAGTTCAAGAAGAGGTAAAAATAAAAGGGAAGAAGAGAGTGCTTGCTTACACAGTAAATTCTTTTCATAAGTTCTATTTTTAAACAGAAATGAACAGTGTCTTAACTTCAACTGGCATTTAATAAATTCATTCAGTTGACATCTTTCTCAGCTAATAGTTCAAATATAAATGTTGGCAATTCCCCCAGGTGTGACAGCTCTATATTAGGATATATACTGACTTTGATATATTTCTAATTTTAGAAATAAACATACCCACAGTATGTACAGGTGCATTATATTTCCATCACAAGTCTAAGATGCCACATTTTATTTCCAAATTTAGAGACCTAAAGTTTGTCATCCTGAAGTATTTGATACTGGTTGCTTCTACTATGAAGCATAATAATAACAGCTAATGTTTATGAAGTGTTTACTAAGCGCCTAGTACTGTATTGTACATGAACTGGATTTCTTTTTCAAGTCACATTTGTTGAGGTATAGTTTATATACAGTACAATTTGCCCTATTTAGTTATACAGTTTTGCGATTTTTGACATGTACAGGTATTATAACCAATACCACAGTCACCATACAGGATATTTCCATCACCCCAAACAGTTCCCTTGTTCTCCTTTGTAGTCAACCCGTTCCCCTCATTCCCATCCCCTGGCAACCACTGATATAATTTGTCTTTTTTGTTTTGCCTTTTCTAGAATGTCATATAAATGGAATCATACAGTACGTATTTTGAGTTTGGCTTATTTCATTTAGCCTAATGCTTTTAGAGTCATCCATATTGTATCATCTGTCAGAAGTGTAGAAGTTAATACCTTTTTATTGCTGAGAGCATTCTACCGTCTGGATGTACCACAATGCATTCATCTGTTCACCAGTTGGTGGACATTTGCGTTTCCAGTATTTGGTGATAATGAATGAAACTGCTATAAATATTTATGTAGTTTTTTTTTTAAAATAGACACATATTTTCATTTCTCTTGGGTAAATATCTAGCAGTAGGACAGCTGGATTGTAGGATAAGTGTATGTTCAACTTTATAAAGAATTGCTAAACTGCTTTCCGCATAGGCATTCCCACCAACAGTGTGTGAGAGTTGTAGTTGTCCCATATCCTCACCAGCCCTTGGTATTGTTAGTGTTGTTGTTGTTGTTTTTAATCTACTGTAATGGTATGTAGTGGTATTCTGACTTTAATTTGCTCTTCTCTATTGAGTAATGACGTTGAGATCTTTTCTCTGCTTATTTACCGTCTGTATCTCTTCTTCGGTGAAGTATCTGTTCAAATAGTTTGACCATTTAAAAAATTGGCTTGTTTTCTTATTTTTGAGTTGTGAAAGTTCTTTATATATTCCAAATAGTAGTATATGAACTGACTTTAATTCTCACAATAATGCTTTGAGTTGGAGGTGGGTACTGTTAGAAGTAATTTCCCAGGATTACACAGCTAATAGGTAGCAGAGCTAGGATTTGAACTCAACCTGTGCTGAACTGTTTGCCAGGTTTTTGTTTGTTTGTTTGTTTGTTTTTTTGGTGGAGATTGATTTTTGGGAGCTGTGAATAGAACCAGGATCCAATTCCTGTAGGTGGTAAGATAATGCTTATAGAGACATCCCTGAGCAAAGGGGCAATATATTACAGTAGCAGCTCTGGATTGCCTCTTTGGGAACAACTAAGATGTTTGTTTCTGTTGAAGAGGGGTAATTATTTTTACTTTACATCTCTTACTTCACTTCTACATAGCGGTGGCCAAAAGTACTTTTAAATTACAGTACGAATATCTGCCATTATCAAGTAATAAGGTGCTTGATACAAAAGGATTTTCTCAATAGCAGAAGCGAACCCTTTTATATATCTATACTTCATAAAAAATTTCACGCATTTGATGTTAGTCATTTGTTTTTTAAAAACCTTTATCATAATAATGCTGATTCTAGGCACTTACTATTTGGTGATATCCTCAGGGAGTATGTAGAACTTACTGACCTTTCAGAGTCAGGGCTTCGGACCCCAGTACTTTTAAAGTTATAGTCCTAGTGTTAGGTGTTTTTTAAAAATCTTCTTTCATTATCCACTCTGTCACCTGTTGGGTCGACATCATCCTTTCACTAGTCCCTCTTTCACCACTTATAACTTCTAATTCTGATTAGGTGAAAGATAATCAGATTGTTAGGCTTATTTGTGGATATTATCTAAGATAAATTTTAGCTCTGGGAAACGACTTGGGGGATTTTCCAGTGAAAATTTCCTGTGACTGCTCAGAGGACCTTTTTCCTTGGTGTTTGGGTTCCAAGTAGTCATTCTCAATAAATGAGCTCTAAAGCAAGTTAAATATGACATTTGTCAGTAGAAAATGTGATGTATTTTTCTTTTTAGTATAATTTTTATTAATTAAATCGTGGAGATTATTTTAGTAAAAATATTAGTCAAGCAGTGTTCAGTGGCATGGATAAACAGGCACTTAATGAGCAGAAAGTTAGTTCACAATCATTATGTTTTGTAGCAGTTTGTAAAGTTCCTGTCAGTGACAGCTTGTCCCCTCAGCTGTGCCTCTAGTAAGGCAGAATAATTACTTCCAAGTAATTAACTGAAGGAAGAAAACCTTGCTAAATCTTATTTACTTTTTGTAAAAGATGGGATGAAGGCTAGCTAGTGAGTTGCGCTTCTTCATTTCAAGTACTTTTGGAAGTGCTTAATGCTTTCAAGCCATTCTGATCAATTTAAGCTCTTAGAATAAATTAATAAATACTCACCCAGAGGACAGGGTAAGTAGCTGTAGTAATTACCGTTTCCACTGCTTGGGCACATTGTCAGATGTACGATGACTTGGAGAGGAAAACTGCACTGGCCATACGCTTTGTTGACACCCTGGGGCTCACCAGAGCCGTAGCAGGGTGCTTTGCACACGGTTGGCTTTTATGTGTGGACAGTTTTGTTTGGAAGGTAAAGAAAACTGTGGCTATCACTTGGCAGTAGTAGAGTTATGAACGGTGATTGCATTGATAATTTGTTTCAAATAGAGTTTTGTCAAGCTTGCGATTCTATTTAAAATCATTTTGCTATATTGAACTTTAGTTCCTTTCTAACCCCAAGTTTGCTTTTTTATTCTGAAAACCAGGTTAGTAATTCACACTTATTTTTCCACTGAACTTTGAATTTTCTAGTGGATTTTATCTGTTTAGCGAATGTATAAATCTGCATCTGGTATTACAGTGTGCTAGCTTTTCCAGATTACATAGCAATATACCCCTTTTATATAAGAGTTAATGAGTGGCCAGGTTAGACTCAGCAGGCCATTGTTACATTAAAAGCCAGAAAGTTTGCTGTCTCTCTTCCATTCCCTTCCCTACGTTTTTTTTCTTTCATAGTTTTATTTAGTTGCTATATTAAAATAACTTCTAAAAATTGAGATTTTTATTTTTTAAAACAACATACAGGTTTTTCATTTTGCTTCCTTACAGACTCTGATTCTATCTCATTGTTAATTTTAAATTATGGTAATTAACCTGAGCTGAGTAATGGTTTAATCAAGGTAGACCTTGCTCCTTGGCTGTGCCTCTCTCCTTTTTCTACCCCTCTCCCCGTTTTCACCTGTGGATTCGCATGTCTGACCTAGCAGAGTAATTGGGTCCACGGCAACATGGGCGTGCCTCCCTTAGAAACACTCAGTCTCACATATGACTCATAAGCTGAAGCACAGACACCACTTCCCCAATCTACAGGAGCCATTTTAACAGCACAAAACTTGCCGGATTGCTTTTTACTTTCAAGCCCAAAGGACAGTATCTAAAGAGAACGAGACTATTTGAAGGTAACTTGTTAAGATTTTGCGTGTTTGCTTCTGGCTGTTTCCTGAGCCTGATAAACGGAGGGTGGTTCTTACCTGTCGAAGAACAGGGCTGAATGTGTTCTTTAACTCTCTGGAAAAAATGTGTGTAGTCAGTCACATGCCTGATTGAACTTCACTACTAGGGGGAAACAAAGCATTCAAGTTCTGGAAAGTTTTAGATCTTCTTGGTAAAGCATTTTTTATATTTTGTGTGATTTTTTTTTTCCCCCCATATGACTTGAGAATAAAGGAGATTTTTCTTACTTTCTTTTTCATACTACAAAGCAAACTAGGTCAAATTCTAATTTTTTAAAATGTAATTGTATTTGTGAGGGTACCCTGTAATTTACAATTAAGTAAACTATATTATTCACCTGTGATTTGGGTGTTAAGAAAAGTTCAAGAGCGAAGATTTTGTTTTGGCGTTTTAGTTAAGGGGAACTTTGGGGACACCTCAGTCATAGGTGTTGCTCATTGACTGTAATGCCCTTTGTAATAGCCTTTTTTCTTTCTTTAAAGTAAATGAAATTATACTAAACATTTAATTTTGAAAACTAAATATAAGTTTGAGTAAAATGAATGGTCATTGAGATAACAAGTTAAAGTGATTATTAAATAAAGAGGAAGACAGGCTAGAATGATTCATTTGCTATTAGAAAAAAATAATAAAGTTTTATAATTCACACTGGAAACTTATTCTGAGTAACAGCCTTAGAAGCATAGCTAGTTTCTGAGGAAACGTAGTATTTTGATTTGTGTAAAAAGAAAAAGTAAAGAGTATTAACCTTCTGTGTACACAACTATACTTAAAATTTGCTTGTTTTGAATAAAAAAAAAATACCTAGAAAAGGTTGCTTAGTTTTTTCCTGAAATATTTCTCATTATTGAAATTAGGAGATTCTGGTGTGCCTTGAAGTTCTAGGTGCTCTGAGAAGCTGGATGCAGCAGTATATTGCTTACGAAAGTTATTTGTAAAACTAAAATTTGAATGAAAGTAAAATTTGAATATGCAGTGATTCCAAATACAGTTTTTAGAAATAAAATTTGCAAAGTCACTATTATTGATTGTAATGATATTTAGCTAGTTCTTTGGGAATTCGCTGCTAATAAATTTCTAACTGCTTGAAGGCGGCCTGTCAGATGAAAGTGAAGATTTCTAGGCAGTCAACTATTATTTCTTACTCTTTGAAAGGATTGTTCATATTATCAGATCTCAATTTGTGGTCTTATAAGACAGGCACAAGCAGACATTTTACCAGTTCAGCTCTGAGCCATTTGCTGTCATCTTTGTTTGCATATTGCTGGTTTAGTCAGCTTTTGAGTAAGCAGAGGTTGTATTTACTTCTAGTCTGCTCTGTGTGAAAAATCTAATGAAACTTTTTTGCCTTTCTTTCTCTCTTTTTTTCCTCCCTTCTTTCCTCCCTCCCTCCCTTCCTTTTCTTTCTTTCTTTCTTTCTTTTTTTTTTTTTTTGAGTTTTTAAAGGCCAGTGACCCACAGAGAAAAATCAAGGGGCACACAAATAAGCAAATAATTAAGATTTTATTTATTAAAGAGAAGTAGAAGAATTTAGTTTCTTAAAATGAAGACATTGGTGCAATTCAAATAAAAATAAATACCAGTCATATATTTCAGTTTCTTATTATGTGGAGAAGACTGAGGTGGGGCTTCAGGGAGAAGGGAGGAAAAAAAAAAGCATAGAAGCAAAGGAAGGCCAGTACGACTTATTAGGCAGTCCCCTTCCCATCCCACCCTTTCCTTTTATAAGGTTGAATATGAGTTTAAAGTGAGTCATCAGAATTAAACTTAGAATTACCAATTTGAAGAACTTAGCGTTAAAAAAGACTGAAGATCATCCAACTGCCTCACTTTTCTGGTTGAAGAAGCAGTGGCTCAAAGAGGTCTTGTGACTTGCTCAGGGTTATGTAGTGCTTGATGGCAGGCCTTCTAGCCTGGAGCTGCTCATGCTAGCCCACACCAACAAGTGATGCTTTGTTTGAAATGGTCTGTATTTCCTCAAGAGTAAATAAAACCTTAATTAAGTTGCTTGGTGATCATTTTGGTGATAAGGTATGACCAAATGAATTAACTAATGATTTTGAAAATGTGTTCAAACTAGTTTCCTTTTTCATCAGAGAGAGGATGAGAATTTCTACAACAGCTTTTTTTCACTACTATTAGAATTTTTTCATAGTTGAAGCATTGTGACATTGCATGTTTAAGATGGGCCTAGGGGAGATGGAAATACAAGGACTTGGGAATTTACGTTGAACTTCCAGATACAAAGACAGGTTTATTTCCACTTTAATTTTACCTCATATTCTTTTGGGAGGGCATATACTGTTTAGTATGATACCTTGTTCTATTAAAGTGTGTGTGTTAAACTTTGCATATGTTTACAAAAATCTGGAGGTCTCTAAACTCTAACATAAGTACAATCTTGACTTTAACCTGCCTGTAATTAATAATTTCATTCCATTTGTTGTACCCTACTCTTCTTCTTTGAAAGTTTACTTTACATACCAGGCACTTGATTCTTAGAATCTTCTGGGGAATACAAAATCTTTGTCTATTCACTTTTTGATGTGTTTTATTATGGTGGTTGAAATTTACTTTAGGTCTGCCTTTCTTTAGGTCTGAAATTTGGATTTTTAAAATGCTTTGCATATGACTGTTGAATCTTCTAAATTTCCAAGTCCCCTAACCTAATTCAGTGTCAGATTCTCCACAGTGTGGTCCTCATTGTCCTAAGCAACGAACAGGGCACAGAAGGCTAGAAGACCTGGGCTCTCGTCTCACAAACTTAGATTCTCACTGGGAAAACGTAGGTGAAATAAGTAAAGAATGGAACCAAACCACTGAGTTGTTAAATTTCGGTTCAGACTGTTTGCCTAGAGGTGAAAGGTGACTGAGGCTTAAAATAGGCAGGAAAGTCTATGAGTCTTTAGGAATTATGAGTATTGAAGAATGAATAGCATTTGTGTAGGTTAAGGAGAGTGTCTTCAATAAGAATAAGAATATAAGCTCTTAGCGAGCAGAGATGTTTTATTCTATTTCTTCATCTTTTTCAACCTTTGACAGAGTATCAAGCACAAGTGTATACGCCGGTGTTATTTGCTGCATTAAACCCTTGGCTGCTCAGTTGGGCAGGTCCTGTTAAAGTTAGTGGTAGCAAATCTTTAAAGGGCATGTGGCCTTCAACTTAATCTCTGATGCCTACACATTGTAACCAAAGAAGTAATTAACACCTGCCTGGTAGTATACTACCTTTAAAGTAGTAATTTTTGACCTTTGGTGTAACAGAGAATCACCTGGCTTCAACTTAGAGATTTTGGTTCCTTAGGCCCCGGGGTTTGACTTATCCATCTGCAATTTTAATAAGTACTCTAGATGACTGCGATGCACGGGCTGCCACACTTTCTTGGAGAGTTTGCAGGCTTAAGAGCTGTGAAGAGTGATTAATGAGTTACTTAGCATTTTAATATCTGAATTTTTAAGGAACAATGGTATTTTGAAGCCCACGGCCTCTAGTAAGTAAGAAAAGTCACTAGAACTTATTTAGCCTCGTCTCCCTACCCTGGTTATCCCTTTCTCTGTTCCAGTTTTTTGCTGTGGTATATTTTTCAACTTTGTGGCTCTCCCTGTTTCCTTTTCTCTAATTCTACTTTTTCTCCTCCGGCTCCCCATTCACTACCATCTTGACCACAATATATAATTAAACTAATTATTTTTGTTTTTCAGGTATAATTAGCCTCTTCTTTATCTCTCAGCGAACCATCACACTCTCTCCAATGTTAGTTTTTTTTTTAGTCCCCTTTGGTGCTTCATGGTATCTCTCCATTCTGTTTTTCTTGGGTTAGGGCAAAAACAGCCCCTTCCTGATTTAGGGTAGCATTATAGTCTTAGAAAACCCTTCTCTCCTGGGAAATACACTATTAGTGTTTGTAATTGTTTGAGTCTGGGAGGGAGTAACTTTTTTTTACCGTATGAGTTTCTTTGGACATTTAACTGCATAGTTGATTGCATATTTGTAGGCTTTGCATTACATTACATCTCGTCTAATGGGACATAGGTGTTCACAGACTCTCATAGAAATGGGAAGAAGAGTCCCATGAGTTGAATGGTCTGAATATAATTTTGCTACCATCAGTTGGCCAGAATATTTTGCTCCTTTGCTTAGGAGCTGCTTCATATAAATGGTAGGAATTAAATTAGTAATATCATTGAGTCAACCTACATGATTAGGGCAGTTTTCAACTGTCTGAGCAATCTTTCTCCCATTAGTAGAAGAGGAACTCCTAAAGAGAAAGTTATTTGTCACCTCTGTCTTTGTGTCTTGTCAGACGATCTGTATACTAGAGTAAAAGTGGCTATTGAGCTATACTACAAATGTGTAGGCACCCCACCCTTTTTGAAAAAAATAACTCCTGGGCTGTTTGCTTTGTTGGTAGAGGGGATAAATTATGCAGCTGAGCTTTGGCTGAACAAATTTCTGTGCAGAAACGTTTTGATTTCCTTCTCTTCCAGTAAATAAGTATCTGAATTAATATTGTCCTCATCATCAGGAAACTGTTACTAAACTTCTCTTTTCACTTTCATTCTCTTACCGCTGTAGGAATTCAGAGCTCTTCTTTCATTTGCCTTTTAATGCTGAGTAGCAGGGTATCAGCTCTTTTTTCTTTTTTTAAATTAGTTGTAAATCTTATTTTATTTATTTATTTATTTATTTATTTATTTATTTATTTCTGTGTTGGGTCTTCGTTTCTGTGCTAGGGCTTTCTCTAGTTGGGGCAAATGGGGGCCACTCTTCATCACGGTGTGCGGGCCTCTCACTATCGCGGCCTCTCTTGCGGAGCACAGGCTCCAGACGCGCAGGCTCAGCAATTGTGGCTCACAGGCCCAGCTACTCTGCGGCATGTGGGATCTTCCCAGACCAGGGCTCGAACCCGTGTCCCCTGCATTGGCAGGCAGATTCTCAACCACTGCGCCACCAGGGAAGCCCTCAGCTCTTTTTTATCTCCATATTTTGTAACTTGAGATTGGTTGCCAGCATCAAAACAAACCAAAAAAAAAGCACAACAGTAAACAATATGAATGCCTTCTGGAGTTTTTATGAAAATTGATTTAATAATTTTTAAATTAAAAAGCTATCAAAATGATGCACATTTTTAAAAATCTAATAAAAAGCCTTTAGTGTAAAGCAGCCTCTCTACCCCTTCCCACTCTCAGTCCTGCTGCCTAAAGGCAACCACTTATACAAGTTTTTGGTTTTTTGGTTTTTCAAATTTGTATTTTCTTGGATCTATCCTTTTCCAGTCTTCTACCCCATGGAATAGAAGTTCTTCAGGGTAGCAGGAACCAGTGTGACTGTACATGATGTAAAGTCATGTAAAGTTCATTTTCTGTGTGATAGATGCTCAGTAATACAGTGGTCATTGTATTTGTGCAGAGTTGTATGGTACAGTTTTACAAATCTAAATTAAAGAAAATTGGTTATTTTCTGTGTTTTAGAAAACAGCCCTGTAAACAGTGAAACTAGAAAATTTTACAATAAAACTATAAAAATGAGGTGTTGATTTAATAACTGTTAGTTTATGTGCATCTTATTTTTTATACCAAAATACTAAATGGAAGCTGAGTATTGTAATGGAGCAATTCATTATCCTTTTTTCTTTAAAACTGAAATGTGCATGTAGGGGAGCGTATAAAACATATACAGTTTAAATGTAATTACATAGTGTTTACCCATGTCACAACAGAAATAGAGCATGTTTACTAAGATAGAAATCCCCCAGCAGGACTTTCCTGGTGGTCCAGTGGTTAAGACTCCCTGCTCCCAATGCAACTGGCCCAGGTTCGATCCCTGGTCGGGGAACCAGATCCCTCAGGCCTCAACTAAAGATCCCACATGCGGCAACGAAGATCCCGAGTGCCACAACTAAGACCCGGCGCAGCCAAAGAAAGAAATATTTAAAAAGAAAAAAAGAAATCCCCCACTCTGCCCATGTTTGTTTCTCCTTAAAAATAACTATTATCCTGATTTTTGTGATAAGCTTTTCTTTATAGTTTTACCCCTTTGAACTTTATTTAAATGGATCACACCATATATATTCTATAGTGACTTGCTTCTTTCATTTAACTCTATGAGCTTTATCTTACTTAATTTTAATTGCAGTGTAGTATTGCATTGTCTGTATCGGAATGTATTTATTTCTTGTTGATGGCAGTAGATTGTTTCCAGTTTGGGAACACTCTTGCACATAATTCTTGGAGCATACGTGCAAGAGCATATGTGAAGAGTTTACAAAGAGTATGGAGAGAATGAATATTTAAGATACTTTAGAGTTTTTCATTATCTTTCCTAGGAACAGATGCCTGCTATTGATGCCTTCCTACCCATTCAGCATCTTACTATGGTGTTTTGCCCTGGGGACTAAAATCTTCCAGGACCCTAAACAAATGGGCAGTTGATGCCTTTAGAGTAAGTTGCAAACATTAGTATATTTGACCACTAAACACTAAGCAGTTTAGCATGCCTGTCATTTATTAACTAGAGTTTAATTAGTTCAAACATAATTTTGAATAAAAAACAAATTTTGGGCTTCCCTGGTGGCGCAGTGGTTGGGAGTCTGCCTGCCAATGCAGGGGACACGGGTTCGAGCCCTGGTCTGGGAGGATCCCACATGCCGCGGAGCGACTGGGCCCGTGAGCCACAACTGCTGAGCCTGCGCGTCTGGAGCCTGTGCTCCGCAGCAGGAGAGGCCGCGACGGTGAGAGGCCCGCGCACCGCGATGGAGAGTGGCCCCCGCTCGCCGCAGCTGGAGAAGGCCCTTGCACAGAAATGAAGACCCAACACAGCCAAAAATAAATAAATAAATAAATTTATAAAAAAAAAAAAAAAAACACAAATTTTGATAGAATAGATACATTATAATCCCTATTATGTACATAAAAACAATATTATTATGGATATGTATGAAATAAAAGTATAAAAATATAGACAGTTGGGGCAACATCAATTTTAGAATAGTCGGAGGAGATTGGTGAGGGATATATAGAAGGCTTTAACTATATTTGACTTTTTTATTCTTAAGAATCTGAAACAAAGTATGGAAAAGTGTTAATGTAATGTGAAGCCGGGTGATGAGTATGTCAATGTATTCTTTCTTTGGTTGAACTATTTCATAGTAAATTGTGCTATATAAGGGGTAGTTTATTTTTGCCTCACATTTATACATAACTGAGAAATAATGTTTAATTTGATGAGGAGTAGAAGTTGATTAAAAAAAAAAAAGTGGTGAATAAACTCTACATCAGTTAAAAAAAAATCACCATTTCAGTGAAGGAGATTAGGTAGATTCAGAATTAAGTTATAATAAGACCGTGTATCTGTCCCACATAACTAACAAGATGGCGATGGCTCTAGGCATACTTCTTTTTTTAATAAATTTATTTTATTTATTTATTTTTGTTTTTGGCTGCGTTGGCTCTTCATTGCTGCGCGCAGGCTTTCTCTAGTTGCGGCGAGCGAGGGCTACTCTTCTCTGCAGTGCGCAGACTTCTCATTGCGTGGCTTCTCTTGTGGCGGAGCACGGGCTCTAGGCGCGCAGGCTCAGTAGTTGTGGCGCACAGGCTTAGTTGCTCCATGGCATGTGGAATCTTCCCGGACCAGGGCTCAAACCCACGTCCCCTGAACTGGCAGGCAGATTCTTAACCACTGTGCCCCCAGGGAAGTCCTCTAGGCATACTTCTGATGAGTAAATGATAATTTCCAGTTGAGATCTATTGGAGCTATAGTTTGTTAGAAATACTTTAGTCTTTAGAATCATCACACATTCAAATATTTTTCAAAAACACATTTTAGAACAAAGATTCATAAAACATAATTGATATAGTATTAATTGACACTGATAAACTTTTAAGTAGCTAATACCCCAAATTAGACTTTTACATCTAACCAGATTTATTGCCATAATTAGTGTTTCATCTTGCTTCCTGATATGGGTGTCATCTTGTTTCCTTAAAATCCTTACTATAATGATAGTAATTCCTGCATCTTTAGTGACTTTTTTTGTTATAAACTTGATATGGAATCTTTATATAAGATTTCCAAAATTTAATAATGTAAATGTGGGAGTTGCTATAAAAAGGGAAACATAGATCTTAATCCAGTGTTTTGCTTTTGCAGTCATCCCTTGGCTCTCGTTTTTGAGCTCTTTTTCACAGTGTCCGTATAAGTAGTGGCAGGGACAAAGAGGAAAAAATGGAAGTAGAAATGATAGGATTTTATAGTTGGAAGGGTTCTTAAAAGTCATGCAATTCAGGGGTCTCCTGGATTTTTTTTTATTATTATATTCCTTTTCATCCTATATAATTTATTGATTTCATTCAACAATTATTTATTGTCTGTTAGGGAGAATTCTTGATGCTGGGGAATACAGCAGCCAGAGATTTTCTTATGGCAATTTAGAACATATCCATGCTGATGGAACCAATGCCGTATTTTGTGTTTTTGGCCGCACTGTGTGGCATGTGGAATCTTAGTTTCCGGATCAGGGATTGAACCCGTGCCCCCTGCGTTGGAAGTGCAGAGTCTTAACCACTGGACTGCCAGGGAAGTCCCCAATGCTGTGTTGGTGGCAGTGTGTAGCCTGCACCTTTTAGGCAAGTTAGAAAAGGTTAGACCGCCAAGCTTCTTGTTTAGATCTCTACACATGGCATTCCTAAGGTGGGCTATAGCCTTTGTTCTGCAGAAGGTCAGAACACTTTGTGAGAGGCATCACTGAAGATGGGCTGCTTTTTGCATCTTAGATATTTCTGTTTGTTATAATGGAAGCCTAATAATCATGATTTATCTTTCTTTGGTAATAATATTTTTCTAAGCACTGAGTCCTAGCGAATGTTTAAAATTCCTTTCCAAGTAACCTTTGTGTTTATTTAGAATTTTATGTCTTAAAGAAGCTTGTTAAAGTATGCTGGAAGAGTATATACAGTATTATACTATCTATATAAGGTTAAATATATACCACACAAAACACATATTAAAGCATAAAGAAAAAGAATGTGAAGATTTTAGATTTAAATTAGAATAATCAGAATTAATGTTATATGTGTTTTAGTTTGAGAGACAGTTCATATTTAGAAACAGAAGATTTGTGTAAGTTATTTGTTTATTCAGAACGTTTTATGGCATGAACTGTTAAGCTGGGTGTTATATTTGATCCTTTCGTCTTTGGATCAGAGACAAATATGTGGGCTGTTATAGGATCATTTATAACCTGTTAGTCTTCCGAATAAACTGAAAGGAAGGTGCACTGTTCGTCTGCACTTGGAAGAATAGAACAGCTGCTCACCATGGTTAGCGTATTTGATTGTTGAGAAGTGGTAGACGCCAGGTTCTCTGCAGATGTCCTGAGACTTTTCTGACCATTTTCGGGTGGTTTGACCCAAGCATCAGAGCCAGAGGCTGTGGGAAGGGAGCTAACGTGTAAGGAAATGGACAATTCCCTTAAGGTTCAGGGAGCATTTATTCCCTAGATACTGGGGACAGTTGAGGGTAATACATTTACAAGTAAGAGCAGAAATATACTAAAGATATGCTAGGAAGGCACTAGTAACTCTTACACTGTTGAAAAGAATGAACTAGATATATTCATTGAAAAATACTGAATAAAAATGAAATTGTTTTCCAAGATACTCATTTAAGAAATGTTACTTGCTTTAGGAACATGGTGCCATGCTTAAAGCTGATTATTACATGTACATTAAATTCTCTTTAGGAAAGAAAGACCATAAGATGAGCTTACTTGCAGTAAAATATTGAGTCATTGTGGACATTGACCTAGAGACAAATAGCACTATAGCCTGGTGAAATTGTAGTTGTGGTAGCTTATAGCTTAGGTAAGAATTGACCAATGGAGAAGGTGGCTGTATTGTGCCCACGTTTTTATGGAATATGACGCATATGAGTGATGAATTGAGGTGATTCTTAGGAATTATTAGTTGGGGAGGCAGCTAGGCATGATGAAAAGTGAGCATCTCTGTTTTAGTTGTAATTAATTGCAAGCTTGCTTAAAATGACTTAAAACAGTAATAAGTATTCACCTATTGGGAATGGAGTTCTGTTTGCTTTGTGTATAGTTGGTGAACATATGTGAATAAATAATGTGAGCCATGTTTTGGATATACTGAGAAGAGAGCAAGGGAGTGGAGATAGTTTGATTGGGGGTGAACACAAATTGTAATCTGGAAGAAGTGCTCACAAGACGCCATGGTAAAAATGACCAGAGATCAAAGAGGCAAGGTGTCTGTCCTGCTGTTTTGAGTCAGTTGTTCAAAGTTTGTTTTGTTTTTTGTTTTGTTTTTGGTGGTAGTTATCTTTTTTGAGAAGTGAAGGCAGGGTGGGGAGAGCGTCTTCTGTCTAGGTGGTCACATGCTATTTATCTAACCAGTTGGGTAAAACAGTTTGGGGGCTGTTCTGTTGTTCAGAGACTTGATTTTTTTACTCACTCATTGTGGTTTTCAAGTCTTAATTTGTAAGGTACTTACTCCTAAGAATACTTCTTAAGAAATCTATTAATAACGAGTCTTCATGTGTGTAATGAACTTAGATCCCAACCTCAGAATACCTTTTTAATTGTTCTGTTTTCATAAACACTCTTTACCAATTCTATCTTATGCTTCTGACACCAGGCTTTGATACCTTTTCACATAAACTATGGGACTATTTATAAAACAAGACATAAAGATGTAGCAGAGAAGGCAGGAAATACTTGACGTTTGTATGCCATATCTTGTTCTCTGCTTCCTGTCAGTTAAACCACGATGAGAGGAACAGAGACACAGATGTACAATTGCTGCTCTAATTTCCCATTAGGGAGACCAGTTAGGTATAAAGCTTGTTTCATTAAACTTTCGTCGCTTGTTGATTCTAGGCATGTTGTAGGCTTGTTTTGTATTATGTGGGTTGTATGGATCACAATTAGATGTTTGATATAGAAAATATAAAATGTGTTTACTTTTGTGAAATTTTTATAGGTCATAAAAGACTGGCATTCAAATTTGTATCTATGGTATACATGCAATATGAAATGATAAGCTAATATATTGGTCTCAAAATTTTGACAAGCATTAATTTATTTTTGTATTTTGGTTTATCAGTATTCTTTAAAACTTTTAGAGCACTTTATGGTTTACAAAGTAAAATCTTACTAGGTACAACTTTAAGATGATGAAAGGAAGGCCACAGAGGTTGACTTATCCAAGAAAATAAAGTTAGTAAATGGCAGGACTAGGATTTGGATACCGGTCTTCTGATGCTAAATCTTGTGTCCTTTTAGGAAAAGGTTTGTTTTCATTAAATTACTATCTTACCTATTATTCAGTGATTTAACCTTTTAGGTTTACCTTAGCTTCTTCTATCTGGAATGTCCCCCCAGCAAATAATTACTGAATAATATGGGAGAATAAGCTTTGTAGCCACTTCTGCTACATCTTTTGTCTTAGCTGAAAGACTGATTGCCCATAGTGTCTTAGCTGATAGACTGATTGCCCATAGTGCCATAGTGTTTCTTTCCTGTCCTTCTCCCTTACCCACTGGTGTCTGGCAAATAGGTCCGTAGTGAGCACTTGTGAAATAAATAAAAGAATGTAGATAGTACTGATATGATTTCTGAAGGCCATCTAGTATATAGGAAAAGATAATACAGGGAGAATTTTCTCTTCTTCCTTGAAGTGTTTATATTTGTGAAGGGAATGCTTTAAAAAAGTTCCAATAAACTTTTTAGTTGTTGTTAAATTTCAATTAACTCAAAGTCAAATTAAAAATTAAAGTGAAATAGAGGCCCTGAGGTTTGCCTGGAAGAAGTCAGCCATTGGATTTAGCTGTATCTATTTTCACCTCAAATTTTCCCTTCCCCTCTCCTTATGTGCCTACAGATTGTCTGAAAGGTAAGAAGTTCTCCCACAACTCTTACTGTCCACTTCGAGTGGGAGAGGTCGCATATTCTGTGTCTAGTTGCCAGGTATTGAGAGGTAGCTGGGAGTTAGACATGGGAGGAGAGGGGCAGAGTTTCTGTTCATGGGTTGTAAGATAACTGTATTGCCTGACAATCTCACATTTTTAAAGCAGAATATTTTGAGGGGGAACATCAAGATCACTAGATTAGAAGCCCTTCGAAGGCAGAAGTTTTGGTCTGTTTTGTTCTGTGCTGTATTCCTGCCACCTAGAACAGAGTCTGACATGTTGTAGGTACTCAGTGGAGTGTGTGAATGGATGAGTGAGCGTGAGCTGAAGTCAGATGTGCTCAAACTCTCTCTGAGCATCTTGAGTATTCCTTTGACAAATATTTATCATGGGCCGTCTGTGTAAGCTGTGGGAGTATGGTGGTGACCATGACAAAGTCCTTTTGCCCTTATTTGGTTGGTTCTGTCAATGCATGGTTATTACTGATATGAAGATTAAATGACAGATGTAGCAACATACTGTAGCATAAGGCCTGGCACATGTAAATAGTAGCTGTTATTTTCTTCTTATTATTTATTTCTAATTTGTTATCATCTCTTTCTTAAATTCCTTGAGGATAAGTGTCATGGTTTTTTTGTATCTGTGCAAAAACATCAGTAGTTGTAGAGATGTTTAAGAATTACATAAAGTAGTATATGTGTCCTGCTTTATAAATTGTAAAAGCACTTATTAGACACTAAGATATTACCAACAAATGATAATGTAAATGGACCTTTTGTGCTATTGTACAATTTCTGGATGTGTCTTCATGTTAAAGTATTTTAAAAAATCTAATAAGTGCCTGTTATATCTACTAAAGCAACTTTGAATTCTTGAACTCCCAAAGAGTAAGGCAAAGCCATAAAGCAGAAAATACCTCTAACAAAGAGCAAGTTTAACACAGCTAGACGTTTTTACAGGAGTGTCTCTCTTTTAAACATCACCCTGGAAGGAAGTAAAGATTCCTTGAAAGTTGGTGATAGAAGTCTCTATTAAGTGACTAAGAAACTTTCATCTGTCATGGATATCATATCCTTCTTCACTAACTGAATCAGCATCATCTTTTCAAAATATTTAATACTAAATGGCAATATACAATCATCCATAGATGCAGTGAGTTCATATATTTCAAAGTTTCACTGGTATCCAAATGGATGTAGGACAATTTTGATGTTCAACTGAATAACTTGTAAGAAAGGTTATATCGTAATAAGTCATATCTTTTTGAAAATTTTATTTTCCTGTTTCTCCCTTCTTCCAATCCTTAGGCAGAGAACAAAAAGTTGAAGTAAACTAGTGGTTTTTGTTTGTTTTAAATAATTTCCCCACACCCTGGGTAGTTTAAAAACCATTGTTGAGAATCTCTATTACAAGTAATTAATGAAGAATTTAAGGAGGACAGTATACGCATCAGTGGCTAGAAGTTATCAGTGTAGCAGTCAAGCTATGGAATGTTTGTTTAAACTGTCCTCATCATTTTTAGATGGTAGTTACCAGATCCCACTTGCACTGGGCTTTGTAATCTTGGGACCACACTCTGTTGTTGCAACCGGATATGAAAACCTCCAGGAACTTTCCACTTCTTCTTTCCAAATCAAGCCTAAATTCCACTGCCTGACTTTCAAGACCCTCCATAATTGGTTTTGCTTTGCTTATTTAACCACATTTTCTACTAGTTCCCATTGTCAACTCTTAGCTCTGGTCAGGCTGTTAACTATCTCCAAACTTACTTTGGTTGGTTTTGATTCTCATTATTCTTCTGTGTCTCAGCCTTCTCTCTCTCTCTCTCTCTCACACACACACACGTGTGCGCACACACATGCACATATGTACACACGTATGCACGCATAAGCAAACATGCACATACACACACTATACTGTCTTTCCCTTTCCCTGTGGTCTCTCCACATCCTACGTCACTTTAAGGTTGAGTTTAAGTCCTTTATTGTCTAAAGTGTTTCCTTGATCCATTTGACCATCCCCTCTTCTGAAATGCTGCAGTATTGATCAGCTTTATTAGCGTTTAATTAAATGCTAACTTTTGGTGTTCAGTTGTTTTCTCTCTTGGTCTTGTTTCCTGAACTAGATTGTAAGCTTCACAGGAACAAGCCCATGCAGTATCTCTTTGTCTTTCCCACAGTGCTGAGCTTAGGGGAGGTTCACTAAATATTCAACAATTTTTTTTTTACCACCAAGTCAATCAGTAGACCATGGTTTCTTCTGAAAATGGATGTTGTGGGAGGCCTAAAAATTGAACTGTTCTGTATTATAAATCTTTTTTTTTTTTTTTTGCCACACCATGCGGCTTGTGGGATCTTAGTTCCCCGACCAGGGATCAAACCCGTGCCCTCGGCAGCAAAAGCGCGGAGTCCTAACCACTGGACTGCCAGGGAATTCCCTGTATTATAAATCTTTATATTACTTGTGAATGATATTTAAAGTTTGCTTCAACTTAAGATATGTACAATGGGAAAATATAAAGTTACATGTGTAATTTATACTAAGCCCATGCCCTTCCACTTTCTCATCTCTCATCTTGTGGTTTTACTGCTTCTAGTTTTTTTGGTGTCATTGCGTTTAGCATCTTAGGTGAGAGCCAGGTAGTTACGAGGATGCTTGTAGGAAGAATCCCATTTTAAGGATCTTGCCGTGGAGCGCCAGAATCGTTTGATTATATCCAAACTTATTTAAACTACATTTCTATTATTTAAAGAAGAAAAGGTGTATGCTATGAAATTGGGGATATTCTCACACATAGTGAGCAGGAATTTTTGTGCACAAGGATCTTTGAGTCCATCAAACTTGTTGGTGACTTGGGAAAAGGTGAAAATGCTTTGCATCTCTAGAGTTTATATCCTGAAGTCTGGTCCCACTGTGACTTGGAAGAGGCCCCTAAAATGCCACAGGTATAAAAGGTTATGATCACCAAAGAAGATGTGGAGAGATCTGGATTGAGCCTATCATTCAGCACAGATGAAGCCTGGGAAAGGGTAGTACATACAGGGCTGGGGGGAATTGGGGCAGGGCCGACTTTGGCTTCTTTAATTCGGGGGTGGGGTAAGGGGGCCATGAGAGACTATAAAATGCGGAAATGCTGGTGTACCTATTTTTGAGATGGGAGTGAAGAGTAGTAAAAAAATTGTGACCGAGGTGTCGTTTGAAACTTGGTCCGTGGACTATTCCCAGTCGCTCTTCTGGTGCAGGGGATCAGATACCCTGTTTTTACAAATCTGACTGGCTGCATTTTTCTCATACCTTTTGGGGCATCATGAAGAGCCACTTCAGCCCTGTTAATGAATTTGAAGTTTTTCTTACAGGCAGTGGAAGCCACTGATTAGTTTATTTATTTATTTATTTATTTTTTACCCTAAGCGGTACCCTAACCCTAACCCTAACCCTAAGTTACCCTTGACTGCTTCTGCCTCCAATAGATTTCCTAAGCACTAGTGTTTTAAGGAACAGGTTAAAAAGAGAATCCTAATGTGATTTCTTTATAATGCGTGTGTTCCTTATCTTATCCTAGTGTCTAAACTCTTCTCCATGGCTGGACCCCCAAATAATATTCCTTTACGTGCTAAGGGGTATCTAGTGAGTGGGATAGGTTTAATAACTACCCTAACCCTAACGCGTACCCTAACCCTAACCCCTACCCAACCCTAACACGTACCCTAATCCTAACCCGTACCCTAAACCGAGCCCTAACCCTAGTACTAACCCTAACCCTAGTTTTTTTAAAATTAATTATTTATTTGTTTATTTTGGGCAGCGTTGGGTCTTTGTTGCTGCACGTGGGCTTTCTCTAGTTGTGGTACACGGGGGCTACTCTTTGTTGCAGTGCGTGGGCTTCTTGTTGTGGTGGCTTCTCTTGTTGCGGAGCATGGGCTCTAGGCACACGGGCTTCAGTAGTTGTGGCACGCGGGCTCAGTAGTTGTGGCTTGCGAGCTCTAGAGCACAGGCTCAGTAGTTGTGGCACACAGGCTTAGTTGCTCTGCAGCATGTGGGATCTTCCCGGACCAGGGCTCGAGCCTGTGTTCTTAACCACTGCGTCACCAGGGAAGTCCCTTTTTTTTTTTTCGATTGAACTATAGTTGATTTACAGTATTGCGTTGGTTAGTTTTAAGTAGAGAAGTAAGTTGATCATATTTTCATTTTTGGTTAATTACTCCTATTGCAGGGTGAAGAACCACAAGGGGAGCTAGAGTAAAGGTAGTAAGGACCCATCAATTGAACACATAGAGCTGCTATCACCTAATAATATAATCTGTGGCCATTAAGCTTTTTATGTAACCTTTGATTTTGTTTTCACCTGATGGTGTGTCTCTTCCTAAGAGTGAAACTTCTCCTGACAGAGTAACAGTCTCTTCTAGAAGAGTATTTTGCAGTGTGGGAGTTAGAGATGGCAGGAGCCCTGTCCTGTAGCAGAATCTCCTGTGGGACTTCACAGCAACATCCCTGGCTTTTCCCCTTCACTTTGGGCCAGAATGAAACGCTGTTATTGATGGGAATCTGCCGTATTCTCAGATGAGGGAACCATTGCACTAGAGCGTATCTTTTCTCTGATGATAATATTAAACAGGGGAATAAACAACCACAGAAATGAAACAGTTTTCTTGTGAGCTGATTCTTGTTTGTTACAGAAAGAAAAATTTTAACTGCCTGATCAGGTCTTGCTGATAAGCACATTTCAGCATATTTGTGTTCCCGACCTAGGTGTGTTTTTGTCAGAGTTTAGATTTTGCGTGCTGGAGGGAAGAAAGTTCCTTCAGTCAGTTTATTTGCATAATAAAAACACCAATAAATGACATTTTTGACAATTACCACTTTCAGCCATTTGGAGAAAGTAAAATTTTTTTTTCGTGACCAAGGTTAAAAGACTATCTGATTACTGTTGGGTATTTCTCTTTGGTTTTAAATTCTCTTGTTTTCAGAACATGTTCAGAAAAAGGGTTAATCTTGAGACCACAGGTATGAACAGGTCTAGGTATGTGATATGGTTTTGCAAGGTGCTACAAATGCTGCCTGAGTGTAATGTGACACCAGGTAGGCCCAAGTGGCCAATGGTGGGAAGTGGAGAACAATGTGAAAGAACCGGCCTTTCAGGTCTGGGGAGTGAGTAATTGCAGCCTGTCCTCTGAGTACTGGAACTGTTCTGGGGTGTCAGCAAAAAGGCCAAGCATAGAGAAGTCAGCCTGTTCCCTTGATCATATTGACTTTGTGGGTTTTTTGTTGTTGTTGTTGTTGTTGCTTTTTCACTTTAACATGGTTGAAGCTAAGGTGAGCTTATTCAGGTTTCCAAGGCCTGCTTTGGCTTTGCATATATCACCAGAATACAAAAAACATCAATTTGTGTTTCATTCACATGGAAATAAAAATATACTTTTGGAAAAGATGTAAGTACTTCACTTCCCGGCCTCCCCCTCAGTTTCAATGAAAGATGCCTAAAGCAGCGGAGCTACTTAAGAGATACAGATGGTTATATATATGGTACTTATATGATTCCAAGAACATACTTTTAAACTTTTTCTACATTTTCTTGAATTCCTTGAATATTTGAAATGAGTTAAAGGTGGTAGTGTAGAAACATTTTCTTTTTGAATTAAGAGAACCCTGAACGCAGTAGGGAATGATTTGCTCCTCTGTGACATTTACTTGTATTTTTTCCTCTTCTATTTTGTGTATAGAGTACATGATTTAGAGAGTGCTATGTAGTGAGATTTATTTTACAATTAGTGTCTTTTTTGGTTGTTTGTTTCCTTATTCAGTAGAAACTGAGAGACTACCCTTGTTGGGGGAGGGTCTGGTTACTTAACTGTAACTACATTTTGGTGTGTTTATTATTTTTTTCTTATCTACAAGTTTTTAGTGTGATAGCAATATTGTATTCAAAGAACTAGCAAGAAAAATGTCAATGAAATTTATTTTAAAGTATTTTAATGAGTTATTGTGGTAGCTTTATAAAAAGGCTTACCGATGTTTCCTTTTCACTTTTTTAGGCTGAGTGAAGGTAAAGCAAGATAGTATGATATGATAGAACTTGGAAACGAACAACAATAGTAAAATTTTAATATTTAAAACAGTAATAGAAAAATCTAGAAACTCCTCTTTTTCAGTTATTCCACATAAAAATGTGACTGAAAATGATTTACCAGGTAGCAAATGTGTGTAAGGGATTTCTTATTTGTCCAGATATTCTACTAATGAAAAATACTAATGAAGTTCTATTAATGTAGAGAATTGGTCTGGGAATTGGGGAAAAGTAGAGAATTGTTGCTTTCTTTGTCATTAACTGTCTGTGTGACCTTGGACAAGTCAGACTGCGCTAGGCCCAAATTCTCTAACTGTTCAACAAATGAATCGTCCTAGGTAATCCTTACATCTTTTTTAGTTCTAAAAGTGCGTGATTCCACACTTTTCAGATTGAGAATGGGCAGACCCTTGGAAGATTGTATAGTATTTATCTTGATACCACTGATTTATTATTTTCATTTCTGTTGGGAGCTAATATAAAGCATTCTACCATACTAGGATACAGCTGGAAAGGCCTAGCTATGGTCTGTTACGGAAGAATTCCAGTCATTACAGTTTATGGATTTATTGCTTGCTTCTCATTTCTAACTTGAATAGCTTCTCTTCTCTCACGTTTCTTACTCTATTTTCTTTAATTTTTATTGTATTTCTTCTAGTTTCATGGTTTTTCCAATATACTTCCTGTTCTTACGATGGGTATATCTGTATGCTGAAAAGGGTGGTTTATCAGGTTGCCACTTCATGTAAAAATACTTTCCGTTCAGGTACTTGGCATCTGGGGTTACTAAGTAGTTCCAGTTATTTAGATACTCCCCGCCTTATAAATACACACACACACACAGTCTGAATACTTTATTAGAGATAGTCATTCAAATTAAAGGTAGTCTTTCAACCACCCATTGCTCTAAGCTGGTGTATTTTGCCTTCTTTGGGCCAGAACTGTCTAATCTAAAAACTTATTCCTCTTTTGTTTGATTGGTTCCCTTTGTCAGTTTTCATATTGAGCATAATGAGTTGGTAGCCTAATAACTTCCAAAGGTTGGCAGTGATTTTTTTAAAATATCATTATGAATTAATGGGTTTATAGACCCTTGTGTTTAAAGCCCTTTTGAAGGGAACTTAAATTTGCATTCAGTTAGGGATTAGAAAGCAAGTGTGAAAAGTATTAAAAACTGATTTTGACTATTATATGTTTATAATACCTGAAATCTTTTATAATAAGTTATATAACAATTAACCATTTGAGTTGGTTGTAGTAGAAAGTAACGTGTCTGAGGGTTTTGTATTTACAATCAGTAAATTCATTTTGTTTGGATTAGGGGCATAATGGAACTCTGTGTTAAGGGAGGCTTGCCAGACAGGGTGTGGTCCTAACCTTGAAGCAACTGGATTTATCAAACAGGTGCCAAAG
Source organism: Balaenoptera physalus (assembly GCF_965194825.1). NCBI lineage: Eukaryota > Metazoa > Chordata > Mammalia > Artiodactyla > Balaenopteridae > Balaenoptera > Balaenoptera physalus. The sequence continues at coordinate 56,180,739 of NC_138899.1, read as the reverse complement.
TTTTAGGCACTGGAGTAGGATTATACTTTTGTTGATAATGGGGCTATGGTGTTCTTTGTGGAGTCTAGCAAATAGCTGTGGTAAAGGAGACTCCCAGGGAGTATGGAAATGAGACTTAAGGAATAATTTGTTATCTGGCAAGCATGTGTTACATATCTCTTGCACTGTACATAGATTATAATGAAGCTAATGGTTATTGAGTAAAATTTATATGCCAAGCATTCTGCACATACATTCGCATCTCATCTTCACAGAAACTCTAGATTTTGGGGTTGTTATGCCCATTTTACAGAATGAGAAAACTGTGGCTTATACCTATTTTGCAGGAAGAAGAGACTGACACTAAGTAAGTAACTTGTCCAAAGTCACAGTGCAGAAGATTCAAACCCAAGTGGTCTGATTCCAGAGCCTGTGCTCCTAACCGTTTTGCTTGAGCTACTATTTTACCTTAAATTTGAAGCTTAGTTTGGCAATAAGCGGTGAGGACCTCATTGATGAGACATTCCTTTGGCATGTCTCCTTGAAGAATAAGAATATGGTCCTTACCGAGTTGGAAGATACTGACAGCCAGCTTGGGGAGTTTTTATTATTTGGTGGATTCCCAACTGGATGACTGCACAGAACTGTGCAAGTAAGTTAACTGTCTGTGTCTGTGTGTTGAATGAATAGTTTTCACTTTTTACTTGTTAGTTTATAAAGACTAAGTGACACTTTGAAAATGAAATATGTTTGGGAGCTATTAATACAGCAAAGTGTTCCTGAATATAATACATATAGCTAACGGTTAGTAAATTCAACCAATTTTTAAATTTCCTAAAGACCTTATAATTTTGTTAGAGTAGAAAAAAGGCCTCTGCTTTACCCTGAGTACCCATGTTTTTTCCACACTAGAGCAGATTTGAGGAGTAAAATGATAAGTTTAGTTTTGGACATGTTTTAGACACGTTGACTCTGAGGGCCACTGACATGGACTTATCCAGTAGGCAGTTTAGTGAGTGGATTTGGACATTTGGAGCTGAACTAGAGAAGGAAATTTGTTTTTTCTAATTTGATATATGTATTTACTTAGAAACCTGGGTTCTAGGGAATTCCCTAGCATGGCAGTTCAGTGGTTAAAACTCCGTGCTTCCACTGCAGGGGACACGATTTCCATCCCTGGCCGGGGAACTAAGATCCCGCAAGCTGCGCGGTGCGGCCTAAATAAATGAATAATAAGAAAAAAACATTAAAAAGAAAAAGAAACCTGTGTTCTGAACTATTACAGCATAAAGGATTTGGGTAGATTTAGAGGCTGTGTATTGTAGTCATGGACACAGAGTCCTGATTTAGGAGATGAAGATTCTAGTTGTAATTCTGTTAATGCTTTCAGATTGTGAGACCTTGGACACAGGACTCAGTTTACTCATGAAAAATTGAATCATTGATCTAGGTGTCCAGTCTAATCTCTTGCTGAAAAAATTTTAATACACTGAGGCTGTGTTATTTAAGTTCCTCTAATATGTATGGGTGGTACCTCTGGATCAGGAATTAGAAAAATTCTTCCCAAGAACCACCTTGGTGCCGTAGGCTGTATAACTACTCAGAGAAGAGGAAGAGCAGTGGGATAGAGTGAAAGAAGACAGAGGGTCAGAGGCCTAATGAAGCCAATAAAATAATGCAGCAGCTTTCCTTTACTTACACATTTTCAGTTTATGAACTTCTGTATAGAAATGAACAGAATAAAGGTATCTCTTCCTATCCTAACAAAGGCTTAGTGATCATGGGCTGTCATTTCAGTTTTGGTTGATTACTGTTGGTTCCTAGTGTGTACTGTAAGATATAGGTATGTTGATTGCTTGTCCTTATTTTTGAGACTAAAAAAAACATTTAGTAAAGAACAGTAGCACTGTGGAGGTGCTAGTAAGAAAAGGTTTGTGACTGCAATGGAAAAGAAAGTGAAACTTTACACAGATGTGTTCACATTGGTCGTTGGGACAGTGTCACCTTTGTATTTATGAATAAATGGATTTTGGAATAGTCTTTTGGAATCTAACCTTTTACAGAGAGACTTTTCTATCAGGAAACATCCCTTGATTCTGGTTATACTTTCTTACTGTGGTTCTTTAAGTTTAGAATAATGATTTCTGTATTATCAAAAGTATTACAGTAATTCTTTCAAAGAACATATATAGAGTGTAAATATCTGTGATAGTTTTTCAAAACAATATCTGTCATTAATGTTATCCTTTTTATTATTAGTATTATATTATTATCATTAATCCTTTTTATTATTATTACCAAACCGCACAGGTTTGGTAGGTACAGAAGAAACTTTAGACAATGGTTATTTACCCAGAGAAGTTTTGCTCTAATTATTGTGGTGCCTGGTACATAGCTTTGCAAATAATAGACACTGAAACACGTACTCAATTGAATTAGGGGGACATAATTTTCAAGTGTGAGACAGTGTACAGTTAGTGCTAATTTGGTGGTAGGGGCAATAAGTGCTGTATTTTTGAAGGCCCATGTAGGTCAAGGCATAGAGGTCGGGAGGCTCTGTGAAAGAAATGGGACTTGAGCATTGAAGGATAGAGAAGATGCAAATGGAAACTGAGAAGTGGGAGGGGAATTCCAGGAACAGGGGCTAGTAGAAGTTGAAAACAGAGGTAAGAATGAGTGTAGTTTGTGTGGAGGACCTAAGAAGGAAAGCCTAGTACAGAAGAATTGGGTGAGAGTTTAAAGGAAAATATTGTATGTATGTTTTATGTTTCTATGTCTGTCTGATGAATTTTGGTCAAAGTACTTTCCCCCGCACCAGACATGGTGCAGTACTCAAAAACTACCTAAATAGTAGTGCTAAAAATACTTTCCCAGTGTTGGAGTTGAAGTCTTTATTAAAAGAGATGGAGTGGGTGTGGGAAACTGCTGGGTTAGAATTTAGTGCATAGAAATATTGAATTGAATTGAATTCTTAACTCTTTTTTTTTGATTTCCTGTTAGGGAAACCACAGTCATCCATGATGACCCCTAGAGTCTGCAATATGTAGGAAATTGGCTTTACCGAAATTAGGAAAATGAGTATGTGATTTAGCTAGCACTTACTGGCTTGATTTAAGTTTTCAGGGAAACTGATTCACGAGATCAGCTTCATTCCTGAACTTGTCTCTTTAAAATTAAAATTGTAAATGCTGTTTCAAAGAACTAGATGTTACTTAATGTGATTATTTTCATGTTTTGTCTTTTCATGTCATATTTATGGCCATAACCGTATGAAGCAATATTTAATAAAATTGTGATAAACTTTTAATTTCCTTTTACTTTTGTTAGTAGTGGTAACTTTAAAAAAAAATGTTAAATATGCAAACATCTTTGGCAGGCACTCTTTAAAGCTTTTCTCCCTCTGCTGTGAAATTGTTTTCACTCTTAAGTTGCGTTTCTGTTTTTCTATTGTAAAGTGCACTTCTTTGCATGTTCTAATTTGCCATGACGTGGTCAAGTGCTGTTTCCTTCCTGTTGCTTGCAAGCCTGTGCTAGAGATAAGGATACATTTCAGTGCATTAAAAAAGAAGCCACCGAAGACAGGCTTAAGCATGGTAAAGCATTCTACTTATCAGAAACCTTTTTAAAGAACAGAAAGAGTGAGCTTTATTTCTGCTTATTTTTAAAAGCTCTTAAAATAGTACTATTAAACTTTAAATGTATTAGACAGATTTTAAATCCTTATATATATTAGGCCTAACAAGGACACTGTGTGAATGTTTCTATTAAGGCAAAAATATATGTTATGAAATTACTCATGGAGTAGGAATTCCTATGTGTGTGGTTTGCTAGGTTAGTAGAAAGAAGGAAATTGTTTATATATCCTTTATTGCAATTACAAAAACCTAGTTATGGCTGGGTGGATTTTTTTTTTTTTTTTTTGGATAAATAGTACTTTGTAGTTTAATGGGGGTTGGGGGGGAGAATGGCTTCATTTTCAATAATGAGAAGTGATCTTATCTTAGCAGGAATGAAATCTTAAAAGAAAATATATGTCTAGTTTTTTAAAAAAAAAACAACAACCCTGTATTCACGAGTCATGTTGGTTTTGTTTAAAAACATTAACAAAAAAATGCTTTGGAGACATTGCTGTCTGTATTAACTGTTATATTCAAAATAGTATGATTGCGTTCTCATAACTAACTTATGTTTTTCAGGTCAAGAAGTTCTAGAGAAGAAAAATTTCAGAAAAATTGCCTCAATTTAAGTAAAATCCCAGTGAACCAAGAAAATTTGAAGCACCTTCCCTAAAGAAAACCTGGTATACAGTAACTTCACAGACTTAGCTTGGGTTATTTACACAAATTGGTCACTGGACTCTGCTGCCTGGTACTTGAACCTGTTTGGAATTTTTCTCATGTGGATCTAAGGGGAATGCTTTATTATGGCTGCTGTTGTCCAACAGAACGACCTAGTATTTGAATTTGCTAGTAACGTCATGGAGGATGAACAACAGGTATGAATGAGACTCAGAGAAAACTGGATTTTAATAAATTTATTATTTTGCTTTTTCTATTTGTCTCAAAATTATTTCCTTTAAAAGACAGTAGGAGAAACTTTATTAATGTAAAAATTTAGATATTAAAAATGTGGAGGTAATGTGATTTTATGTGTTAAGTACTAGTTAATTCATTAAGAAAGAATCTTATCCTTAGCTTTGATGTGGTAACAGGGATATAATACTTTTGGGGTTAGCTTGTTTTTCTGTAAAATGAGACTTAACAGGAAATACCTTAAGTAATTATTTCAGAGTACTTTGAAAAGTTCTAGATGACATACTGACAAGACATGTAAATTTTTTCTTAGGACTGGTGATTGTAATAGTTGCTTGCAATTACACAGTTTTAATATATGTGGTTAATTAAGATTTATAATCCTGGACTATTCCTTCAAGGGGATGGAAAGATGTTAGCAGTCTCATTATCAGACATCATTTCAGTCCAAAGCATGTGACTCTGAGGAAGTTACTTCTCTAGATCCTGATTTCCTCATCTGCTGAATGAAGGGATTGAACTGAAGAATTTCTAAATTGGCTTTCCTTTATTGAATTTATACAAGATGTGTAAATTACTATTTCTATAGTGTAAGAAAGATCCAAGAGATAATGAGAAAAGGACTGAGTTAATTCTGGTCTCCCCCCTCCCCACTAGAGATTCTTGGGACTTTATAACTTACTTCATTTTGAACAGGTTATTTGGGAATGTAAGACGTGATGTGAGAGAAATCATATGTTAGAAAGATTCATTGTACTGGGAAAAATATTTTGAGGGCTAGTAGACTTAAAATAATGTCTAATAAAGTTGATTTAAATATTGAAATAAGCCTAATCCTAAATATCTAACTTTAATAGGCCAATTATAATGTATCATGCTTTTATTCTAGGTGATTCTTAGTTTTGGCAGGGTATTGTAATTTCTTAGTTCTTTGTATTGTACTGTTGAGTGAAGAGACAGAAAAAAACATTTATAAATAAACCTACAAACAGTGAGAATTTCGATTAAGGTGCTGTAAAATCAAGGTGAGCTTTGGCTAGGGAGGAAAAAAGTGTGAGGGAGAAGATTGCATCCCAATTAAAAATAGTTTATGGATTTAATCTAGGGACAATAGAAAAGACATTTTAGAAGGAGAAAGTGTTTTGAATTTGTTTTAAAACAGTATGTTTCTGTATACGTTAAGGTTTGAAAACTGTGTGTTTACTGTGCAGCCCTCGAAGATGAAAGATGTGGTGAGGTTTGTTCTTGGGATGTGGCCACAGGGGACGGCTTTGACACTCTTTAACCATAAGAAATACGTTTTAAATCATGGTGCAGCATTCATACATGTGTCTATATAGCCTTAGAAAAAGTTTTCCAAGACAGTACCTACCCTTACCATCTATGATGTACTTAGTTTAACTTGGAGAGGTTATTAATGACTTTGGATAGGGAGATGTACTCATACCTTAACATCAGAATGCACGTATATATTTTTTCTTATTTATTTATTTATCTATCTACCTATCTATTTATTTATAAAAAGTTATTTATCTTTTATCTAACAAAATATATTAGTTTTTTCAGATATTATTATAAGGACTTAACAAATGTGAAACATGGGGCAAATACTATCATCCCTATTTTACAATGAGGAAATTGAGAGAATAGATAGGTTGAGTGACTTACCTGAAGTCACACATACAGTTGGTAAATAGTGGAGCTACAGCTTGAACCCAAGCAGTTTGACTCTCACTAATGATGTTGAATACTCTTGCCATGATGTATGCTGATTGTACTGTATTATAATCAGTTGGCCAGGTTTAGGGTTTTTCCATCTGTGGCCATGAGCACAGCAGACTTAACTTGATGCTTGCAGGGGTAGATCCAGTAGTGTCAGATTTATTAGCATCTTATCTATTAAGTAGATGTAGCTCTACTTTGTTGGTTTTTTGTTTCCTTAAATTTGTTTTTGGTATAAAAGTCATAGCATGCCAATTATAAAACAAGTAATCTAATAGAAAAAGAAAGTAAATAGTGAGAGTCTCTTTTCACTTACTGTCCCTAATTCTGTTCTCCCCAGAAGATACCAGTATTGACTATTTGATGTGTAAGTTTTTGGACAAAGGCCTAAACAAAAGAACAATATACATACATACCAACCTATATACACAGGTTGTTTTTAAGATACAGATGAAAGAATGTAATATCTTTTTTGTGACTTATTTTCACTTAATGTATTATAAATATTTGTGTGTTTGTGTGCTGGCTCTGCATCATTTATTTTTCCACATGGTGGATGGATTATAATTTATTTTACCAGTATTTGATCATGGACAGTTGGCTATTCCCACTAGATTGCTAATATATTATAAATGAATATCCTTGTTTGGGAGGCAATAGACCTATAATGGTTAAGAGCTCAGATATTGGAGTCAGAGCACCTGGATTTGAATCTTTGCTCCACTACTTATTATCTCTGTGACCTTGGGCAAGTTACTTAACCTCCCTGTGTCTTAGTTTCCTTATCTGCGAAACACGGATCATAATAACAGACTTGATGTTGTAGTTAGGGTTGTGAAAATTAAATGTGTTGATGTATATAAAGTTCTTAGAACTATGCCTGGCACATAGTAATATTTACTGAGCAGTGGCATTTTATTACTTCATGCGCACGCGCATGAAGTGTGTAGTGTATCTTTGTATACTTGTGTGACTATTTCTGTAGTAAATTTTTAAAAGTAGAATTACTGAGTTTACTAAGAGTATATTCAAAAAACTGTATCAGTTTCTACTACCACTAACAGTATATTTCCCAAACCATCACTAACAGAAATCCTTTTTTTCTTTTTGTTCAGTCTTTGGGTGAAAAAAATTCCATTTAAAAAAATTACATTTTACCATTTAATTTGCATTTTCTTGACTACTAGTATTGAGGTTGTGGGATTGTTCCATTAGCTTTATTTATTGTTGATTTGAATTTTCTTTGAATTAATAATATCCTTTTGCCTGGTAGGAGTTCTTTATATATTATGAATTTACATCAGTGTCATTGTCTTCTAATTCATTGTACAGTTAATGGTTAACTCTCTTTTTGTGATATGTGATGCAGATATTTTGTCCCAATCTGGTACTGTCTTTTAACAATATGATATCTTGTGCCCTATAGAAATTTTAAATATTTATGTCATAAAATTTACCAATTTTTTTGGTGATTTTCGTTTAGGAAAGCTTTTCTTACCCCTAAAACTATTAAATATTCTCTTATATTTTCTTCTAGTATATTTTATAGGTTTAACTCCTTAGTCCATATAAAACCTACTTTTTAAAAAAAAATTAATTTATTTTATTTAGTTTTGGCTGTGTGGGGTCTTCGTTGCTGCACGCAGGCTTTCTCTAGTTGCGGCGAGTGGGGGCTACTCTTCGTTGTGGTGCGCAGGCTTCTCACTGCAGTGACTTTTCTTGTTGCGGAGCACAGGCTCTAGGCGCGCGGGCTTCAGTAGTTGTGGCTCGCGGGCTCTAGAGCACAGGCTCAGTAGTTGTGGAGTATGGGCTTAGTTGCTCCGCGGCATGTAGGATCTTCCCGGACCAGGGCTCGAACCCGTGTCCCCTGCATTGGCAGGCGGATTCTTAACCACTGCACCACCAGGGAAGCCCTGAAATCTACTTTTGTAGGTTGTGTGGTATAGGGATCTGATGACTCTCCTCTCCCACAAATGGGGATATTGGCCCTTCACCATTTATTGAGTGTTTTATGATTTCCACACTTAGACTGTTGCCTCTGTTGTATACTAAATTACCATATGTATAGACTTTAGTTTTGAATTTGCCCTAGTGTATTTTATTCCATTTACCTGTTTTGTGTTGTGCCAATCTCACATTGCTTTCATTAGTATCACTTCATAGATTTGATATCTGATAAAGATATTCTTCCCCCCCAAAATTGGGATAGAGTTTTGAATGAATTTTAGAACTGACTTGTTAAGTTACATAACTCTGTTGGGATTTTGACTTTTCAAAGTTAAGAAGTATTTGTATCTTTAAAATAAGTTGTTCTGTTTTATGATCCTATATTGGTTTAATTGGTTGGTCTTTATAAAATCACTATTTGAAGGTACCAGATTAGAATGTATTTCCTGTTTTTAGTTATGGTCTGTGGTTATTAATGTAGTCCTCTAAAGAAACTGACACCATTAATGTGTGGTTGCCACCACCTTGATCATTTTCCCTTATATCAATTCCTACTCTTTTCAGAATTGTTTGGAAGAACTTTGGGCAGGGTTGAGGAAAGGGGTGTTGGAAAAGAAATATCAATATTGTTGGTGCTGACAAGCCATTTAGAAGTCTCTTCTTGCTATCCATTCCAAACTGGGCCTATTTGTAGGTGAGAGTGAGGTACGTCTGTGGGAGGGCAACACTGTCAGTATTGAATTACAGGATACTTTTATTTGAAAGTGCCTTGGTTTGACCTTATTGAACAGGTATGTTTGCCTGGTGAATGTATGAGAATAAAAAGAAGGTTGAAGTTTGTGGACCTAAGTTTCTAAAGAGAAGGAAACTTGACTATATGCTCAAATATTCCAGAAGTTAATTGAGTGAAAAACAGCTGTTAGTTTAATGCTTTTTATAATTTTGATATATTATTATACTATATGTTTTTTCAGTTGTTGGTTCTAAAAGTAGAACTTAGCAAATCATAGTTATTTGTGCTTAACAGACTTAGCTCACTAGGGAGAACCTTGGTGACATGCTAGGGAAAGTAAAACAAATATTTTTATAGAATCCCGTCCCAATGTAAGAAGGTGGTCTTATGACTTTCGTTCTTAGGGTGTAAATTGGCTCACTCTGCTGATTCCTAGAAGCTAAAGTGTAAACTGCTGTCTTTTCACCAAGCTGCCCGTTAATTCTCATTCAGTGTTTGGCAATCACTACCCAGTGTAACAGAGGTCAGCACAGAGTGCTGTGGATGGATACAGAGAAAGGAGCCTTTGACGGCGCTGCAACTTTGGGAAAGCTTCACCATGGAAGTTACATTTGCACTGGACCTTGAAGGAAGATCCAGTTTATCTGACAGATGAAGAAGAAGAAGTGTTTCAGAACAGTGGACTGTACCAGAACTTTTGATGCATTTCTCTTGACTGTATAATCAAACTAAACACCTTAACTTACGGTTAGAAGCTCTTCATAGTGACTGTTTCATGCTCTTTTCTTTCTTGTACTACATTAGTTTTACCAGCCTACTGTATGATTTTCCCAAATGGTTTTCTGCTTCCCTACTGTTTGATCTTCCACATTCATACCTGTTACCTGTTTAAGTTCTAATCATCTTTCAAGATTTTAGGACAAAACCTACTTATTCCAGGAACTTATCCTAAAATCATCCCTTCAGGAATTAACAACTTTATCCTGTTATTCCTACATGACTTAATGTCATTATCATACATTTGCCATGTTAAGTTTTTATATATACATTATTAGTAGTTAAGTGCTAAACTACTTGAAGAAAGGGTTGCCTCCCCCCTTAAAATTCCCCATGCCTTTAACATAATTTATAATACATTTATTGGTTGAATCCTCTTAAAGATTTTTCTTCCTTCTCTTAATCTTGTTGGTAAAATGGTGTGGGATCTATATCTGTTCAGTTATGGCCCTTATTACATCAGAAGGCCTTTTTTTGGGTTTGTTTTCTTTTGTTTTTTTAACATCTTTATTGGAGTATAATTGCTTTACAAAGGGGTGTTAGTTTCTGCTTTATAACAAAGTGAAACAGCTATACATATACATATATCCCTATATCTCCTCCCTCTTGCGTCTCCCTCCCTCCCACCCTTCCTATCCCACCCCTCCAGGTGGTCACAAAGCACTGAGCCGATCTCCCTGTGCTATGTGGCTGCTTCTCACTAGCTATCGATTTTACATTTGGTAGTGTATATATGTCCATGCCACTCTCTCACTGCGTCCCAGCTTACCCTTCCCCCTCCCCGTGTCCTTAAGTCCATTCTCTAGTAGGTCTGCATCTTTATGCCCGTCTTGCCCCTAGGTTCTTCATGACCACTTTTTTTTTTCCCCCATATATATGTGTTAGCATACGGTATTTGTTTTTCTCTTTCTGACTTACTTCACTCTGTATGACAGACTCTAGGTCCATCCACCTCACTACAAATAACTCAATTTAGTTTCTTTTTATGGCTGAGTAATATTCCATGTATGTATGTGCCACATCTTCTTTATCCATTCATCTGTCGACGGACACTTAGGTTGCTTCCATGTCCTGGCTATTGTAAATAGAGCTGCAATGAACATTTTGGTACATGACTTTTTCTGAATTATAGTTTTCTCAGGGTATATGCCCAGTAGTGGGATTGCTGGGTCATATGGTAGTTCTATTTTTAGTTTTTTAAGGAACCTCCATACTGTTCTCCATAGTGGCTGTATCAATTTACATTCCCACCAACAGTGCAAGAGGGTCCCCTTTTCTCCACACCCTCTCCAGCATTTATTGTTTGTAGATTTTTTGATGATGCCCATTCTGACTGGTGTGAGGTGATACCACATTGTAGTTTTGATTTGCATTTCTCTAATGATTAATGATGTTGAGCATTTTTTCATATGTTTGTTGGCAATCTGTATATCTTCTTTGGTGAAATGTCTGTTTAGGTCTTCTGCCCATTTTTGGATTGGGTTGTTTGTTTTTTTTGATACTGAGCTGCATGTGCTGCTTGTAAATTTTGGAGATTAATCCTTTGTCAGTTGCTTCATTTGCAAATATTTTCTCCCATTCCATCAGAAGGCCTTTGAATGAGAGGTGATATCCTGCCCCACAACTCTCTTGACTACAGTACTTTTTTTTTCTGGGACCTATGTGTCCACATTCTCACTTAGTGCATGGGCAGTGTGGCATGTCACCACAATTCCAAGACCAGAAACAAATATTCATGGAGTTTTTTTCTTGAAAATGTATTTAGAACTATTGTGTTAAATGTGTTTAGTGAAAACTACCTCAAATAACTTAAAATTTGTTACTGAAATTATCAATAAGTAAATATCCATTTAGAGTTTTCATGTTTCTTGGGAGACTCGTTCAAGTTGTAGAGAGGGAGTTTTTGACATGGTTGTATCTTGAGAACAAGGTTGTATTTTGTAGACTGAGAAAAATATAGATCACATCAACCTGCCGTTTTTTAGCTGAAATGGTAAAATTGTGTTAGGCCAGGGAGTTAGTGTACCTTAGAGTAGAAGGAATGTGTTGACAGTATTCTGTGTGTAACAGCACCAGTGTTGTGGAGACAGGAAGTTGGAATGATGCTACTAACCTGTGCGTGGACATGGTAGATCCTGTTATTTACATACAGTTCCAGATTATATTGACCAGTCTGTCTGTGCCTGTTGTCCGCATTCTTAATCTTGCCAGGTCAGATTTATCAGACCCATTAAAAGTTTGACCATCTGTGAAACTAACATACAGAGATTGCTTGTTTCTTTTCTGTACATTTGGAAAAGCCTTCATCAAAGGAGTTATGCCATAGAGCCCCCATTACAAGCCTTATTATCTTCGGGAAAAGTCTGACTTTGCATAAGGCCTAAGGCCCTCTTCAGGTTATGTGAAGGGCCAACCCTGCCTGTGGCCTAGAGTTTGGCCTGGCTTATCTCCCTGCCAACTACCGGCAGCAAGGAAGCTGATGGTTGTTAAGAAAGAAGAGTTGGTGAGGGGAGCAGGAACTTATTATCACTCTCTTTTGCAGAGTCTTCCTCTAAGTGTCCCCCAGCCATCACACAGAGGCTCCATGACAACGTCTTAAAAATGAATATGGATGAGATCATTGCATAGGGTAGGACATGGACTGGTCTGGCTCCAGAAACATTCAGTGCTGAATTTTAGTAACTGATGTTTACTTAGCATTTTGTTCTGCGTACTTTGTGCTTTACAGGGATTGTCCTAGTTAATTCTTACAACAATCTGATGAAATAGGTATTCTAATTCTCACTTTGCAGAAGAGTAACGTGAGGTTCAGAGAAGGGGAGCAACTTGCCTGTAAATGCTAAAGCTGGGAACTGCAACCAGCTTGCGCCTTAAACAACTATATGTGGATAATTCCAGCCACGAATACGTGTAAGTGGTAAAAAAGTAGTTTTAAATGTGGAAGACTTATTATACTTTGCATTTGTTATGTTAGCAAAAAGAAAATGTTATTCATTCTAGTTAATTTGTTAGTGTAGTTACAGGTTGACAGTCTTCGTGCCTGATAAACCTGCGTATTTCTTTTTTTGAAACAACAGTTTGTTTTGTTTTGTTTTTGCTCTTTATTTTTTATTTTTTTTGGCCGCACCACACTCGGGATCTTAGTTCCCCGACCAGGGATTGAACCTGGGCTCTCAGCAGTGAAAATGCCAAGTCCTAACCACTGGACCGCCAGGGAATTTCCTAAATAACAGTTTAATTGAGATATAATTTATATGCCATACAACTCACCTATTTAAAATGTGTAATTCATTACACATTTAGTATATAAACGGAGTTGTGCATCCATCGCCATCATCAGCTTTCAAACATTTTAATTATCCCAAAAAGAAACCTCTGCTCATTAGCGGTCGTGCCCTATTCTTTCCCCCACTCCTAGCCGTTAGCAACCACTAATCTACTTTTTGTCTCTATGGATTTGACTATTCTGGACATTTCTTATAAGTGGCATACAATATGTGATCTCCTATGACTGACTTCTTTCACTTAGTAGAGGGTTTTCAGGGTTGTAGCATGAACAAGTACCTCCTTTTTGTTATTGAATAATGTTCCATTGTATGGATAATACCACATTGTATTTATCCACTCTGTATACCTTTCAGAAGAAGCTATTTTTTCAGTGAGGTTTGTTGGTCAGTTTTTTTTGAGGATAGACTTAGCAGTCTCTGTTCTCCCAGATAGTACTCCGTCACCTAGAGCAACCTTGCTGAGTAAGTAAGGAAATTAGTACCTCTTTGATGTATCTCAGTTTAGCTATGTAATCTTGACATTTTTTGCCCCCTTTCTATTTCACTTAACACGTAAAGGATAAGCCACTATATGTACAGGTAGTGTTACTGTATTACTGACCTTTCCTGTTTTTAAAGCCATGGTCACCTTCAGTACTATTTAGAGAATACTGATGAAGATAATGTCCTTTGATTTAGTGAAATGAAAAGAAAACTGATAAATTAAAAGAAAAAAAAACTGTTAATGGTTTGTTAAAGTGTGAATTTAACAAAGTGATACCCTTAATAATGTTCATAAATCTAATATGCCTAATAATAAATAAGTTAGAATACAGGCAGGATTTTTTTTTTTAACATGGTTATAACCAAAATTCTCAATATTAGGCAATTCTTTTCTTGGAAAGAAGAATTGTAATGACTGGTGATACGTTCGTGAGCTTATCTGTGTTTCGTCTGTTCCCACCTCTTGTCAATTAAGAGTCTTTGTGATGTAGCATCAAGAGTATCAGCTTGGGGACAAGGCTCCACCGCTTACTAGCTGTAGCTGTATGATTTCAGACAAGATTTTAAATTTCACTGAGCTTTTTTTTTTTTTTTTAACATCTTTATTGGAGTATAATTGCTTTACAATGGTGTGTTAGCTTCTGCTTTATAACAAAGTGAATCAGTTATACATATACATATGTTCCCATATCTCTTCCCTCTTGCATCTCCCTCCCTCCCACCCTCCCTATCCCACCCCTCTAGGTGGTCACAAAGCACAGAGCTGATCTCCCTGTGCTATGCGGTTGCTTCCCACTAGCTATCTATTTTACGTTTGGTAGTGTATATATGTCCATGCCACTCTCTCACCCTGTCACATCTTACCCTTCCCCCTCCCCGTATCCTCAAGTCCATTCCCTAGTTTTCCTCCACCAAAAGTGAAAGTTACTTCCCAAGGTTATGAGCAGTCAATGTTTATGTAAAACATTTAGCAAGAGCGTAGCACAAAGGAAGTAGTCAATAAATGTGGCAGTTGCTGTATTAATGACCTGAGGTAAATCAAGAAAAGGCCTTAAAGTTTGTAGTGTTTCACTGTGTACTCAGTATCACTCAGTTGTTTTGGATAAGTGAGGTAATGAAGGCAATTTTTATGACTTGGTTGGCAGTTAGACAAATACATTCACCCTTTTTTTTTTTTTTTTAATGTTTTCCTATTTTTTCTTTGATACTTGAGAATGACTGACTTGTTTCTAGAATAAGCCAATAAACTTTTCATTCAGGATTTAAAGAATCTGGGAGATTCATTCTGTAGGGGAGCACTCTCCTTTAACATTGTAGCATGTTAAGTTTATTTTGATGTAGTTTGATGTGGAGTTCAGTTTTTTGGAGTGACTCTAATTTCTGTCATTGTCTATGATCATCTAGTGTGACTTTTCATTCTGGAAAAGGCTTTGTTGTAGCTAAACTGCCTCTATTCACGAATGCCCTGGCTCATTTTATTCTCCGAGTTGTGCATATATAAGATTCTTGTCAAAGTTCATCTTTTAGAAGTAGGAATTACCTCTTTAATTATGATTTTACTTAAATTCTTTGAGTTATACAGAATCTGCATGTTTAAAACATTTATCAGTCTGGTACTGACTGTTGTGATGTTGCCTAGTTAGTTTGCAAGTAAACATTTAAACCTGGTTAAAATTTACTACACCTCCTAAAATTTACCTTTTTTTTTTTAACCTCGTAATTGATTCTGTTCATACTTAGCTAGCCACACACACACCCACCCACCCACCCACCAATATATTAAGCTTTTAAAGTGGGCACTCTAGTAAAAAAAAACTAAGATTGTTTTCAGTGATTATTTTACTTTTTTGAGATGCATGGCCAAGTTGTAATTTATCCTGACTGAAAAAAGAAAACTCTGGGCAAAGACTAAAGAAGGCCAATTGTCATGAAAGACCTAAAATGAGATTAGACTTAGCTAGATCAACTCCACAGGGGTTTACAGTGGAATTTCAGACATTATCTTGGGGAAGTCTGGAGAAAAGGCCATTTTACTTAGACCTTTCTGTTTTTCATGGTGCTGTGCAAGAGAAAAGGCTTCTTCAGAAACACTCATCTCTACTGGAGTCAACAGAAATAAAACAAAAATTTTCAGCTGTAGCTCTAACACAGTGTACATTAAGAAAAAAAAATATATATATATATATATTCTTAAAACCACACTTTAGCTGAGATGAAACTTTTATTATGACTATAATTTATCTGTAGGATCCTGTACTTGTGGACTCTGGAGTCAGCTTGCCTGGGTTCAGATTTCAGCTCTGCCTCTGGCTGACCAGTGGCAACAAAACAACAGCACAGTGTTGTGGGTTAACTGGCATAAGCCATGTGAAGTGCTTGACATAGTAACTGCTTTCACCATCACCACCACCACCACCGCCGCCACATTAAGAATATCGTTTTATTTTTACTTTATTCTGTTTTATTGTTTAGTGAGGAGCTCTCAAAAACAGAGACTGGAGGATACAACATTGTAATGAGTTCCTTTTTAATCAGATTAAGGAAGGACTTTGACTATGTTAATTACCAGGAATTTGAATCATTTTTCCCTTATACAAAGCCACTGGCTGTAACGTAATATTTATCTACATCATGGTATAAAAGGTATGTAATGCATGAAAACCAAGGATATTGGAGAACTGAGGGGACTGATAGAAGCATGTATTAAAATTTTGTGCCTTGATGCTGCTTTGGATGTTAACCTCTGTGCCTAGAAAACATTACCTGCTGTATTGTTGAGTAAAGTGTAAAAATAACACTGCCTAACATTTTGTAGAGCCGTTTATAGTTTACAGAGTCTTCTCCACGTGGGCTTTGATTCTCACAAATCAACCTGCGATACAGCGTTCTTTCTATTTTCTGTAGTAGACTATTATCTTGAATTTATTACTGGATAACTAGAAGCACTATATTAGAATCCTGTAATAGATTCCTAAGGCAGGGTTACAGAGGTACCCAGAGTATTGTTCAAAATAACCTGGCTTATTTACTAAAGGTATCTAGATTCCTATTCGTTTTTAAAAAAAAAAAAATTATTTATTTATTTATGACTGCTTTGGGTCTTTGTTTCTGCGCGGAGGCTTTCTCTAGTTGCAGCGAGAGGGGGCTACTCTTCGTTGCGGTGCACGGGCTTCTCATTGTGGGGGCTTCCTTGTGGAGCACGGGCTCTAGGGGTGCGGGCTTCAGTAGTTGTGGCACATGGGCTTAGTTGCTCCGCAGCATGTGGGATCTTCCCGGCCCAGGGCTCGAACCTGTGTCCCCTGCATTGGCAGGCAGGTTCTTAACCACTGCGCTACCAGGGAAGTCCTGTCCTATTTTAATAACATTCTTTTAGAATATCAGTTAGTAGATGGTTTGTCCTATTATCTATTTATTTCCTCATTAATTTTTTTGACAGAACTTGATTTGTTTGTTTATATTTCTGTTAAGAGATGATGCAGAACTGTGTAGGGATTTTATATACTGCTTGAGCTAGTGCATTGAAGTATTTTTAAGTTTTCAGAATGTTAGTAATCAATATTTGGTGTTTTGTTTAAAATGAAAATGTACTAGTAACAACAACAAAAACCTGAGGAAATTGTCAGGGAACAATCTCCATAAGCATAAAATTGGTAGGCCCAAAGAGTTTCGTGGGTGAGTTATCTTAAACTTTAGTGAATCATTTAAACAGTTTCAGTTCAGAGAGAGAAGTTCCCTAATTCAATTTTACAGAGCCAATATAACACTGATGCCAAAAACTGGCACAATATATGCATTACACACATGAACAACAGGCTAATTTCAAGATGGATATTTTGTTTAACTGTATGAGGTAATATTTATTGTCTCTTAGCTTTACCAAGTCCTGTAGGTGATGTGCATTCTCTCTTTTGATTCTCACAATAAACCCTGGTACAGTATGGCAACTGTTTTCCCCATTTTATGAATAAGGGAAGTCTTTGTAAAGAGGAATCTCAAGAGAGGTTTGAATGAAGGAATGAGTATTGCCCAGAAACACAACTGTAAAGTGGCAGCACCTGCATTGGAGTTGAGTCTTTGACTTGAGAAAGTCCAAAATCTTAACTATTATGCTAGGAGAGATATAAGAGATAAAAGGAACTTTGAGTAAAAGAGAGAATCTGGAAGAATATTAAGTAAATAGCCTTTTATAGGGATTACAATTGTGATAAATACAATAGGATTTTTATTTTCTCCCAAATACATTTACATATTAAAAATTTTTTAAATTAGATTCATGTACTACACTTTCAGTCAGGAAAACTGTTTATAAGTTAGACTAGTGTGTTGGGTAATGTGCAGTGCAGCTCCTTAAGACTTTTCTGCCTGATTGCTAAAACTGCTTTTCATTTTCTTTTAAAATAAGACTAGAAGGGATAAGCTCCTATAAAGAGAGCTTGAGTCAATCAACAGAAGTATTCTCATTTGCAGATAATGAAGCTGTTTTAATGACAGATTTTCAAAGTATGCCAAGAATCTGGCTGTGAAGAATCCTTCACAAGAACTTAGTGCTGGGTCCCAGAGACCAGCTATACAATCCTGGCTTGTTTTACGTAATACATTAATTCCTGAAATCATTTAAAATGCACTTTGGAAATTGGTAACAGTGGTAGCTATTGGGGATGGGGAACTATATAGAAAGGGGGACAGTAATGTTTTATACTCTTGGAATATAAATATGTTCATATATAAATCTATTCCCCAAAATAATTTTTTTAAAATGTACCATGGGAACTTGTATAAAGGATTTTAATTTTGACTCATTTCGTTCACCAGTCACCTAATTTTGTGCGTGTACATCCACCTAGATGTGCTGTGTCTAGAGATTTTCTTTAATTTTATTATGATTCGTAGGAGGGGATGAAGGAAGACCATCCTAGTATTTGATTTGGTCCCAGTCTCCTCCCCCTAACTGCTCTGCTTTCACTTCTACCTGAGAATAGTGCTCAGAGCTGAGAGAACTAGAACTATAGTGGTTGAAGGCATTTTCAGGTTCTTTTTCTCCCATCATATGGACCTCTGCTTTTTAAGCTTTTTATTGAAGCATAGCATAAACACAAAGATGCACAGATCATAAGTGTACAGTTTGATAAATTTTCCCAGAGTGAACACACATATGTATCCAGCTTTTGCTTTTAGTTGAAGCCGAATGGTTGTTGCTGGGAGTAGATGGTTATGTTTCATGCACCAGTTTTCTGAAAGGACTCTTCTTACTAAAAACAAAACAAAAGGGACTTCCCTGGCGGTCCAGTGGTTAAGACTCCGTGCTTCCAATGCGGAGGGCATGGGTTCGATCCCTGGTCAGGGAAGTAAGATCCCACATGCCAAGTGGTGAAGCCAAATTAAAAAAACAACACAAAACAAAAAACCATGCCTGTCAATGTAAGATTGTAGTAAGCCAACTCTTGCCCCCCCAGCTTTATTACATATAACATTGTTTAAGTTGTGTACAATGTGATGATTTGATTTGTGTGTTTGTGTGTGTGTGTGTATATATATATATATATATATATATATATACACATACACACACACATATATATAGTAAGTCAAGTTTTAAGAGTGTTTATTTTTATCTAAATCAAATATTGAAGGATTTTGATCATCAAAAAATTTCATTGAATGCTTGCTCTATGCCATGCAGTATAATTGATGTATTTACATGTTACTGAATTTTTACAACAACTCTACAAGATATTATTATTCGTATTTCAGATGGACACAAAAACTAAATCCTAGAGAGACTGAATAACTTGCCTGAGTTCAAGCACCCAGGGCATGGTGTGCAGTCTGGCCTTAAATAGGGTCATTCTGACTCTAGGGCCTGAGTAGTTACTGTTATATCCTGTTTTCACCATGTGTATTTCTGGTGCATTTGCTGAATGGTAAATATTATCAGATTGCGTCCTGACAGAGTAAGGGGTCGGGTTTTTGTTTTTTAAATCAAAGGTGGAGGAAGTCATTTCAAAGCAGTGTCTTCATAGGATGAGGCTTCGGGACAGCATTCTGATCAGAAGAGAGGGCACAAGATAAGTTTTTACAAGTGCGCTGTGCGTAGTTTGCATGTTTTTTGGAATGGGAGATACTGAAGGTATCTCCCGTACCCCACTCCTGGTATCGCCTTGACCGGAGGCAGAGAGATGGTATAAACTACTGGAAAGGTGCTCATTTAGCATCCTATCTTTAAAGAGGATTATCTCCATTGGGGAATTTTTTCTTTTCTTTTTTCTTTTAGCCGCACCCGCTGCAGGGCATTCGGGATTTTAGTTCCCCAACCAGGGGACCAGGAATCGAACCGGGCCCCCTGCAGTGGAAGCGCGGAGTCTTAACCACTGGACCACCAGGGAAGTCCTTCCATTGGGGAAATTTTTAAAGACTGTTTTTAACCAGCTTTTCGTTTAGGAAAACATTTGATAGATACTTCATTTTTAAGCTGTTTCGTAGGGGATCGGCAGGATGTTTCACGACAGCGTGGACCAGATTGAGCTCTGCTATTGGAGAAGGTTGGCAAACAAGTTATTGGAAAGTTCTTTTGCTTTTTTATATCCAAAACCTTGTTGAATAAACTTACTTAATAGAGTTGGAATCATGATCCATAGTTTCTTAAGTATCTGCCTAGGGCTTTGGATCATGGTATACTGAGGAAACAAGCAAGCCTACTCAGGGTGGTAACGTATTGTACTGCTTACAGATGGGTCACTTTCCTTCTCTTTTAACTTGATGGTGTTTCCACATATATCATCAGCCACAAATGGCAACTACACAGTGGACAATGTTGAAATTTGGGGAATTGTTTCTCTTTCCTGCTAACACTTGGTTTGATTTTTATTACTGCTGCTAAAAAAAAATTGTTTATTTTGCTTTCATCACATGTCATAAATGTACCTGAAATTAATAGAAAGGGAAACTGGTATACATGTTTTTCTGTCCAGAGCTGTTAACACCTTCACTGAAGTTACAAAACAGTCAAAAGTCAGTTTTTCACTACAGTTTAATTTGCTATGGAAGTAGAGGCTTTAATAACTCTGATCTTTAACAGATTTTA
Organism: Balaenoptera physalus; assembly: GCF_965194825.1. NCBI lineage: Eukaryota > Metazoa > Chordata > Mammalia > Artiodactyla > Balaenopteridae > Balaenoptera > Balaenoptera physalus. The sequence continues at coordinate 56,160,198 of NC_138899.1, read as the reverse complement.
ATTCGAAGAAGTGTTCCCTCTCTCTTCTCACCCATCATTTGTGATTTATTTTAGTTCTATTCCAAAAGCAAATGGGAAAATAATCTGCAAGTGCCAAATAGCAGAAGATCTCGTAACATAATAATATAACTGTTTGTCTCTTTGGATTACTAGTATCTCAGACATTGGCATAAATAATCAGAGTTGACTCAATTTAGGGAATGCAGTTTAGAATCTTGTAATTCTTTAGAGCAGTGGTTCTGACCCCCTACATACTCATTGGAATCACCTGAGGAGCTTTAATAACATGCTCTGGTTACATCCTTAGATATTCTGATTTGTTTGATCCCGTATAGGGTCAGGTACTGATATTTTTAGATGTTTCCCAGTATATAGTCAGGGTTGATAACCACTGGTAGTTTACTGAGATTCCCTGATTCAAATAAAAGGTACTGAAGAGGCGATGCTTATTTAATCTAATTATTTAAATGAAGAGAGGGTTTAGAGCTGATTTAGAAGATTTGGAGAAAAAATATTTTTAAGTAGCCAGCCAAATGAAATGTAATATTTTTGTTCGGGCATCAGTGAAGTGTTGACTCCCTCATTTCTTAAAAGGAGGTAACAGATCTTATTGCTAACTATTAGAAATGTGGCCATTTTATGACTAGCTCTGACCTTCCTGAAACTCTCTTTTTAAATAAATCTTGGGAAGGAGTCTGGTCAAAATGATATAGAAAAACTAGGTGGATAAAGTTTGATGGTCTTCAGCAAAGAAACTTGAAGAATAATGTCTAACCTTAATTTATGAATAGTAACAAGAATATATATATATATATATATATATATATATATATCTTTATTGCCATAAGCTGTAGAGGTTATTTAGGGTAAAGGGAGCTAGTTGTCAAATGAGAGATTTAAAGCTAAATAAAATGGAGTCCTGTTATGGGCTGAATTGCCCTCCACCCCCCAAACACATATGTTGCAGTACTAACCCCTGATATCTCAGAATGTGACCTTATTTGGAAATAGGGTCATTGTGGATGTAATTAGTTAACGTGAGGTTATACTGGAATAGGGTAGGCCCCTGATCCAGTAAGATTAGTGTCTTTATAAGAAGAGAAAACTTGGACACACACATATACAGGGAGAACACCATGTGAACATGATGAGGGCCATTTACAAGCCAAGGAGAGAGGCCTGGAGCAGATCCTTCCCTCAAAGCCCTCAGAAGGAACTAACCCTGCTGACACCTTGATTTCAGACATGTAGCCTCTAGAATTGACAGACAATACGTGTCTGTTGTTTTAGCCACCTAGCCTGTGGTGCTTTGTTACAGCAGCTCTAGCAAACTAATACAAGCCCCAATATTTTATTTATTAAAAAAAATTTAAATCTAGGAAAATTCAGCATTTGAAATTTTGCCAGTTTTTTCATTTAAGAGGCTAGGGTCCATTTCTTTATACGGAATTTTAGAATGTGTGGTTATGAAGTTTTTAGGTTCCTGATGATTCAGTTACTAGTCAGTCAGTTTAGTCAATCAGTTTATAAGGCAGGAGCCCAGATCAGCAGCTGGAGTTTCTGGAGTGTGTGTTTTCCTTCTGTTTATGGTAATAGAGGGAGAGATTCTTTCCAGTCACCTGAGAGGGGTTTCCTAGATCTATTTTGTATATACAGATTCAGGCTTGTTACCTAAGATTCAGAGTTGGTCTGTTTATTGTATGTGAATTAATAGCACCCTGGAGAAATTAGAGATGAACAGCTTTGAATATATATCTCAGTGGACTAGAAAAGAGTAGCCTATGTTTTTCATGAGAGGTGCAAATATCTAGAAGGAGAAGACAGTATGGCTAAATTGGGAGTGATCCTGGGAAGTCCCTGGGGACCAAGAGGGACTGGCTGTGCCTTCAAGATAGTTTATAATAGATTTGGATCGGAGAAGCCCTGAAAAAAGATAATATTGAAAGTCACACCGCAAACACAGCTCCTTGCCTATGCTGTTTTTCTAAACAGAGCTAAGTAAATATGCCAAAAAAACAAAAGCAAAAACCAATCCCAAAACAAAATGGCACCATGTTTAAGGCTGGTTATAATAAGGAATAGGTAAAGAACGTGGACTCTGGAGTCAATTTAAGAGTCTTCCGGGGACTTTCCTGGTGGTGCAGTGGTTAGGACTCCAAGCTCCCAATGCAGGGGGCCTGGGTTCGATCCCTGGTCTGGGAACTAGATGCCACACGCATCATGCAACTAAGAGTTCACATGCCACAACTAAGGAGCTGGCAAGCTGCAACTAAGGAGCCCATATGCCACAACTAAGGAGCTGGCAAGCTACAACTAAGGAGCCCTTGAGCCACAACTAAGGAGCCCGCCTGCTGCAACTAAGACCCAACGCAACCAAATAAATAATAAATAAATATTTTTAAAAAAAGTCTTCCACTTACAGTAGATTATTTCCTTTCTCCTTGAGACTTCATTTCCCCATGTATAAAACAGATAATCTTATGTATCTCCTTAATTGGATTTTGTGATGATGAAATAAGGTGGTAATCCATGTGAAGCAATGATCAAAATGCCTGGTGCTAATAATATTAGCTAACAGCAGTAGCAAAGCCAGAAGGTATGTGACCACTTGTGCATGCGACTCCCTCCCCCTGGTTTAGTCCATAAGAATGAGTAATCTCTTCTACTGTAATGTTATCAACAGGCAGTTTTCAAATCCATACCTTTAAAATACATCTTAAAACCTGGAAGTGCCCTTGGGATCAACTGGTGCTCTTCTTTCATTTAAAGTGAGGAAGATAAGATCATGATAGTAGGATTGGAGAAGGCCTTGGGTCTCCTGGTTCAGTCTTCTTTACTACAGGTTGCCACTCTCTAAATCACACAACCACATGTCCCTTTTTATTCTTAAGTAACCTTTTGCTTCCGTGGAAACTTAATTTTTTCTCTCTACTTTTTGTGTGTTTGAAATTTGTCTTAAACAGTTTTAAAATTATTATAAAATTTGAACTGAAATTAAAAATGATTGTTTAATGCAAATTAGAATATGCTTGATTATACACAGACTGCCTCTGTTAGGGAACAAAGAAATTGGCAACAGTGGTTGCTTCTGGAGAGGGGCACTGAGGTAGATGTAGCATTGATTATAGTGGTATATGACAGGGTGTTCTAACACCTGTACATCTGGAGACTAGAGTCATCAGCTCCAATCCAGTTACAGAGTAAGAGAATAGGACAAGGCAGAAAGTAGTAACACATATCTGTAGTTCTTTGAAACTTGGGAACTTTATAGATTCAGGAAAAATTTTGGAGATATCCCTCGTAATAGCCACACTCTAAACACTCACTACCCAAACTTAAGGAGCCAAACAGATGTGGGTAGGGAGAAATACTTCGCTTTCATTTGAGGGCTTCTCCTGTGAATTGCATCGACCTGCCTCTGTCTCTGACTTAGTGGTGATCTTGGGTAAATTTCTTAACCTAATTCTTTATCTGCCAATGCATAGAAATGATAAGCCCTGTCCTTACCTGGTACATGGAGTTGTGGCGGCATAAAATGAAATCATGAGAATTAACTCAACTCTGGGCTCAGCCCTGTCAGAAGACGAGGCGCTTAAGTTTAGCTCTTAGGAGAGAAGAGGAGAAGTGCTGTTAACAGGCATGTGCTCATGCTAAGTTGGGTTGCATGTGCAGCGTTCACTCTCCAAAAAGAGAAGGGCAAGGCAATGACTATACTTTGGCTACTCTATATGATACTCTCTCTAGTGCCTCCCTGTGTGTGTTTTACATTGTAATGTTTGAGCCTCTTCCTGTTTTAAAACGTATGATTTGGAGAGCCAGTTCCTTCTGTCTAACTTTCCTCTTTTGTGAAATAGGAAGAAACGTTTTAAAATAAAGCAATCCAAATATGTTTTAGTGTTAATGTTACCTATAAATTTCAGAACATAACATTCTTGAAGGCACAGACAGTATCTGTTTAGTACCTATGATACCATATATTTAATTTAGGTAATTAAATTCTTATGATAAGAAGTAATATTTAACTTCTGTGCACTGCTGCAAACATATTAATTTTAAAAGATCGAGGCTGCTTAGTTATAATGAAATCATAAATAATATTTTCAATATATATATATTTTAAGAAACAGGATATTTACATGAGCTATCTTCCCATAAGATACTTATTAATTACAAAAGGAAAAATAGTAACTTTACGGTAGAGAAGCCTGGTAGACCCCACCCTAACTGAATGATCAAAGTTAATATCACTAGTAATGGGACAAAAAGATATTTTTGACCTCCTGATAAGATGTATTTGAAAGGACACAAGATTACTTTTTTTTATTCTAACCAAAAATGCAGACTGAATCTAATGATGAGTTAATATGGCAAAAACCCAAATTGGGGGACATTTTATGAAACAAATGGCCTATATTCTTCCAAAGTGTTAAGAGCATGAAAGACAAAGAAAAACTGAAGAACTGCTCCAGATTAAAGGAGAAGAAATTGTTCTAGATTAAAGGAGTTGTCATGAAGAAACATGATATTTACTAAATGAAACTTAGGATCCTGATCTCAATTTTTTTTCCCATTTTTTTAAAAAAAGACATTAATGAGACAGTTGGAGAAATTTGAATAAGGTCTATAGATTAATAGTACTGTATCAGTGTTACTTGCCTGGTTTTGATAATTGTGCCATCTTTGTATAAGATAATGGTCATATATTTAGAAAATATATACTTAAGTATTTAGGGTTAAAGGAGCAGTATGTCTACCACTTTCAAATAGGTCAGAAAAACTATAGATATAGAAATGATAATATAGAAAGAGGATGATAGACATGATTAAGTGTTAAAATTTGGGGAATGTGGATGAAGGTTGTAGGAGAATTCTTTGTACTATTTTTACAACTTTTTAAAGTGAAGTTTTTTAATTTTTAAAGTAAAAGAAATGTAATGATGTCTTAATCGATTTTTTTTTCATCAATAGACTGTTTAGTGTATATTAGTGGTTTAGGGGATGATGATTTGCAGAGAAATGTTACTATGAAAGTGTAACAAATGAACAGAACCCTTACCATATTACAAGTAGAGCAATATAAAACAAGTTAATAAATGTCAGCATTTTTACTATATTTAAAAAGTAATTCTTTTATAGATAGCCCTTATTATATAGTATTATGATTCATGTATACTTAGCTACATTCAAAACATTTTTTTATTTGGCTTTCACTTTTAACATTGAATTTTTTCGTGACTAATTAACTGATTTTTGAGTAGGCTGTTAAAAATCCTCTCTGCCTCAGTTTCCTCATCTGTAAAATGAGATGGCTAGACTAGAGTTCTTCCAGTTCTCGACTTCCCTGATCTTATTACCAGATAGAAAGTGAAAGTTAATTTTCCCATTTGAATCAAAAGCAGTTATTTGTTAAACACGGCCTGTGTGCCAAGTGACACTGTAATATTTATTAAGCTCACAGATTTTTTTCTGTCAAAGAAACTTTTGCTGAGATTTTATTTAATTGTATATTTCATTTGTATGCCACTTCTTACACATTAATGATACTAGTTTTTTTAATTTAATGATCTTTAAAAACATACTTTTATGGAACTTCCCAATGAAAACTTGGCTGTTAAGACCCAAAATTGGTAATGAAAGTTTTATTTGGTCTTAGTAGATATATATTCTCTGTATCCTAGAAAGCTTGTCAATATACAAGTAGCTGATGATGTGAAAACTAAATTGTATAAAATAATTTGGGTTGTATTTAACAAAAGCAAAACTTTGTTAATCCTTTTTTTCCTTCACCCCTCCCAGCTTGGTGATCCAGCTATTTTTCCTGCCGTCATCGTGGAACACGTTCCTGGTGCTGACATTCTCAATAGCTACGCGGGTCTAGCCTGTGTGGAGGAGCCCAATGACATGATCACCGAGAGCTCCTTGGATGTCGCCGAAGAGGAAATCATCGATGAGGATGATGACGACATCACCCTTACAGGTGTGTGTGCCTCTGACAGCACCTTCCTTCAGCATAGCTTTAGTCAGTGGGTTAGCCCTGTGATTTGGGGGATATAAAAAGTTCTTGACTCGGTTTTGAGTAACTCCGTTACCGGCGGAAGCTAGAGCCCTGTGGGAAGAAGGAAATGATGTTTTCTTTCTCATCTGCCTGTGCTTCGTAGTGCTCACTTATCTCCTCCTTCTTCTTTCCTAAATGGACAGAGATGAACGTGACAAAATAGAAGGTGTGTAAGAGGAACCAAACCAACTCGGTTCACCAAGTCTTCACTGAGCACTGTTTGTGTGCCTAGCTCTGTACTCCTGATAACAATGAGAGGTTGTTTGCAGGGCAAAAGATAGGAATATTCTTTTGTTACTGCTGCCGCAGGAAGCAAAATAGGAGGCCGTGACCCAAATGTAGGATAAGGTGCCGAGGTTTAAAGATTTGTTCAGTCAGAACTAGTAGGGTATTTCAAACTGAATGTTAAGTGTTGAGATGGTGCTTTTTTCCATCAGTTTTAGAAACTGGTGCATGCATTTGTAATTTTATACATTTACATTCATATATCTTGGCCAGAGATGTTGGAGGTGTTTGAGAAAGTTAATTATTTAGAAGCAAAGATTATTTAAATATTTATTATTTTTTTTTAAGTTTTGTTTATTTATTTATTTATTTATGGCTGCATTGGGTCTTCGTTGCTGCATGTGGGCTTTCTCGCGAGTAGGGGCTACTCTTCGTTGTGGTGTGCAGGCTTCTCTTGTTGCGGAGCACAGGCTCTAGGTGCGCAGGCTTCAGTAGTTGTGGCATGCAGGCTCAGTAGTTGTGGCGCACGGGCTTAGTTGCTACACCGCATGTGGGATCTTCCCAGACCAGGGCTTGAACCCATGTCCCCTGCATTGGCAGGCAGATTCTTAACCACTGTGCCACCAGGGAAGCTCTGAATATTTATTCTTAAATTAAAAACCAGAAATTAACATTAGTCACAGTATTATCAACTAAACCTGGACTTTATTCCACGCATTTCACACTAACATCCTTTTTCTGTTCCAGGATCCTATCTTGAGTCTCACATTGCAATTAGCTGGTATTTTTTCCTAGTCGCTTCCAGTCTATGACAGTTCCTCTGTCTTTCCTTGTCTCTCATAACCTGATGCTTTTGGGGAGTACTGGTCAGACACTGTAGAATGCGCCTCAGTTTTATTTCTGTGATATTTTCTCATGATTGGAATGAGATAATCCATTTTGGGCAACAATACCTCCAAAATGGCATTGTCTTCTTATCATTGTATCATATTAACATAGTAGATTTTTTTAAAAAGTACTCATTTAATTTTCACAGCAGAAAAAGAAAACTGAAATTAGAGAAGTTAAATGACTTGCCTATGTCATGTACCAAGTGACTGAGTCATTGATAATGTTGATGAACAACATTTAGTTTTTGTACTGTCCTCTTATTTTTTTACAAAGCATGTTCTCATATATTCACACTTTTGTTCAGAGCAACCCAAAGAAAGTTTTTGATAAATCTAGATTTGTTTCTTGCTTATCAATAAGACAATTGGATTAATCAGATTAGAGGTTTCAACTCATCACTGACTGTGTACTTCGTGTTTTGTATAATAGAATGACCACCACTATGCATGTATGTGTTGTGTAGCTAATGGGGTTTTCGCCACAGTGTGTTCTGACCTACTTTCTTGATGCCTTAGGGTAAGGCTACACTCTCTGTGGGTTGGGAACCAGGGTCTCCCCTGAAGGAGTGTTTATTCCTGGTTTTAGTCACCAAGGAAGATACTGGTCCTCAAAGAAGAAATGGAGACTAGGAAAGCAGATCTTGGATCTTTAGGAGAAGGAATTATTTCTTCCTTCCAGTGCTTCACTCTCTTGGGCTTAGACTTGAAGATAGCTGATGACGAGATGCAGACAAGCTCCTTCCTTCCTGGAAAACAGAACTGGTATGGAATGGATCCAGAAAATAAGCCACATCTTGAAAATCAGATTTGCTATTTGCATGTTTCTTCTCTCTTGCCTTTCTTAACTTCCAACCCAAGCCTTTGTTTAACTCTTCTGTACTTGTTCGAGTCATGTCATGAGAAATGAAAGGATCTTATAGCCCTCCTTAGTCCAGAGTGGGTGAGGGGAGAGTACTTCGCTTTTGAGAAACTACAGGGAAGATGGTGATGGGGATAGGACAGTTTATAAACTAGGTAGCACTTCAGATGATAAGGAATATTGTTAACATTTTTAGGCATGATAAGAGCATTGTGTTAGATTCTTTATCTTTTAGATACATATGCTCAAATACTTAGAGATAAAATACAGTGTCATGGATTCCTTTAGAATAATCCTGGGGGTCAGGGTGTGTGTGAGGGGACCTTGGGCAGTAAGTGGAGTGTGGATGAAAGAAGATTGACTATGTTTTGATAATGACTGATGCTGAGAATGGATATGTGAGAATTCATTATACTCTGTCCCATAATTTTGATTCTGTTTGAAATTTTCAGTAAAAAGATCAAACTATTTTTATGGACTTGAGGGTTATATTAGATGGCAGCTGTCATCGATAACCCCTGATTTCAAATTTTCATGTTCATCAGAACACTTTCATTTTTATCATTTCTTTATCTCATATCAAGTTTGATATCAATTTTAACCTTTAAAATGTATAATGATAAAGTACTACTTTTATCTGTTTATATGTTGGGGTTTTATATAACATTTCCTTTGAAACAAGGCTGTGCTGTTAAAAATTTATGAAAAGCATTTGACTATGAGCTTCATCTATGTGGAGATCCTTTCATTACCAGTCTTGAGTCTAAAATTGAAATTATTAAAGGAGATGGACCCCTTTGGACCCCTCAGCCAGCTATCCGGGATCCAGCCCCACTCACAGGTGGGCCAACAGCGGCTTTTGGACACCCTGGACCCCACGGCCAGCCGTGTCAGGAACAGGCCCTGCCCACCAGCAGGCTGACACTAGATCTGGGGATCCCGAGCCCCACAACTACCCACTCTAGAACCTGGCTCTGCCCACTTGTCAGCCAGCACTAGCCCTGGGACCACCTGGGGTCCCTGGCAGCCTCCGTGCAAGGCAGCACCTGGCAAACAAGTGGACCACAGGCCAGCCACACCTACCAGAGCATCCACAATAGTTAGCCTGTCACAACGGAAGGACTCACGCAGTCCACTAGGGAGCACCCCAGAACACATAGCTCTGGTGACCAGAGGGGAGACCGCTGCTGGGATGCATAGGGCGGCGCCTACAGAAGGCCACTCCTCCAAGGTCAGGAAATGTAACCAACCTACCAAATACAGAGACATAGAAAGAGCGAGTTAGGTAAAATGAAGCGACAGAGGAGTATCTTCCAAATGAAGGAACAAGGTAAAACCCCGGAAGAACTAAGTGAAGTGGAGATAAGCAGCCTGCCCTATAAAGAGTTCAAGATGATGATCGTAAACATGTTCAAGGAACTCTGGAGGAGAATGGGTGCACAGAGCAAGAAGTTAGAAGTTTTTAACAAAGAGTTAGAAAATGTAAAGAGCAACCAAACAGATGAAGAGTACAATAACTGAAATGAAAAATACACTGGAAGGAATTAACAGTAGACTAAATGACACAGAGGAAAGATCAGTGAGCTGGGAGACAAGAGTAGTGGAAATCACTGAAGTTGAACAGAAAAAGGAAAAAAGTATAGAAAGAAATGAGACAGTTTAAGAGACCTCTCAGACAACATCAAGTGTACTAGTATTTGCATTATGGGCGTTCCAGAGGAGAAGAGAGAGAGAAAGGGGCAGAGAACGGGTTTGAATACATAATAGCTGAAAACTTTCCTGACCTGGGAAAGGACACAGACATCCATGTCTAGGAAGCAGAGAGAGTCCCAAACAGGATCAACCCAAAGAAGACCACAACAAGACACATTGTAATTAAAGTGGCAAAAATTAAAGAGAGAATTTTAAAAGCAGCAAGGGAAAAGCGACAAGTTACATACAAAGGAACTCGCATAAGGCTGTGAGCTTTCTAGCAGAAACCCTGCAGGCCAGAAGGGAGTGGCTCAATATATTTAAAGTGGTGAAAGGGGAAAACCTACAACCAAGAATACCCAGCAAGGCTTTCATTCAGGTTTGATGGAGAGATCAAGTTTTACAGACAAGCAAAAGTTAAAAGAGTTCAGCACCAACAAACCAGCTTTACAAGAAATGTTAAAGGGATTTCTCTAGCCAAAAAAGGCCACAACAAGAAATATGAAAATTATGAAAGGAAAAATTATGAAAGGAAAAATCTCATTGGTAAAGGCAAATATACAGTAAAGGTAGTAAATCAGCCATGTATAAAGCTAGTAGGAAGGTTAAAAGACAAACATCGTAAAACCATCTGTATTCACAATGAGTAGTTAAGGGATACACAAAACAGAAAGACGTAAAACATGATGTCAGAAATCGTAAACGTGGAGTTGGGGAGTAAAAATGCAGGGTTAAAATGCGTTTGAAATTAAGTGATCAGCAACTTAAAATAATATATATATTGCTATGTACAGTGTGGAGAATACAGTGAATAACTAGGTAATATCTTTGTATGATGATGTGTCTTAACTAGACTTATCGTGGTGATCATTTTGATATGTATAGCAATACCACATCACTATGTTGAGGAACTAACAGTGTTGTAGGTCAGGTGTACTTTGAAAACAAATAAACAAACTCATAGAAAATGAGATCAGATTTGTGGTTACCAGAGGCAGGGATGGGGAGAATGGGAATTGGACGAAGGTGGTCAAAAGGTACAAACATCCAGTTAGAAGATAAAAAAGTATAGGGATATAATGTACAGTATGATAAATATAATTAACACTGCTGTATGTTATATATAAAAGTTGTTAAAAGAGTAATTCCTCAGTTCTTATCACAAGAAAAATTTTTTTCTGTTTCTTTAATCTTGTATCTGTATGAGATGATGGGTGTTCACTAAACTTATTGTGATGATCATTTCACGATGTGTGTAAGTTAGATCATGCTGTACACCTGAAACTTACACAGTGCTGTATGTCAATTATAATCTCAATAAAATTGGAAGAAAAAAAGGCTTGTGGGTTTTATTGTTGCTTACAAGAAATTTTTGTAATCCATTTAATGAAGGGCAAACATTTTCTCTATACTCTTAAAAGCTTAGTTGTACTTTGTTTTGGTTTTCATTTCTGTTTCATGTAGGAACCACCAATTTATTTTGTATTTCCTGACCTAAGCACTGAAGCTAAGTGGAATAAACGAAGTTTTACAAATTAGATTACTGATATTAACCACATTTAACTTGCCTTACGTTTTTGAAATTCAGAAGGTAGCATGATTTCTATGTATAGTTGTGGAATGGTTTCTAGTGTATATGAAGTTTAAAAAGCAAGGGGCAGTACAGCATGAATGGTTACCTATTAATTAAGATAGGGGAAAGAATATAAATGATATATATGTGTTTGCTTACATTTAAAAATAGAAAGATATGGGCTTCCCTGGTGGCGCAGTGGTTGAGAATCCACCTGCCAATGCAGGGGACATGGGTTCGAGCACTGGTCCGGGAAGATCCCACATGCCGCGGAGCAGCTAAGTCCGTGTGCCACAACTACTGAGCCTGTGCTCTAGAGCCTGTGAGCCACAACTACTGAGCCTGTGCTCTAGAGCCCGTGAGCCACAACTACTGAGCCCGCATGCTGCAACTACTGAAACCCACGCGTCTAGAGCCCGTGCTCCGCAGCAAGAGAAGCCACAGCAATGAGAAGCCCGCACACCACAACAAAGAGTAGCCCCTGCTCTCCACAACTAGAGAAAGCCCGTGCACAGCAATGAAGACCCAACACAGCCAAAAATAAATAAATAAATTTAAAAATAGAAAGATAAAACCAAAAGCTAATAAAAATCTTTTAAACTTAGCAGTCACTTTTTTTTTCTTAAATACTTATTTATTTATTTGGCTGTGCTGGGTCTTAGTTGCGGTATGAGGGATCTTTTAGTTGCGGCATGCAGGATCTTTAGTTGTGGCATGCGGGCTCTTAGTTGGGGCTTGGGGGATCTAGTTCCCCGACCAGGGATCGAACCTCGGCCCCCTGCATTGGGAGCATAGAGTTTTAACCACTGGACCACCAGGGAAGTCCCAGTGGTCACTTTTGAAAGATCCCATTTATTATTCTGAAAATCAGTAAATAACGGAAAAAGAGCCAAGTGTTTAATTTGCCCTTATTGTATGAACCGTGGCTCAGGGTAACCAGATAGTTTATGATGAAGTTCTTCCTTATAGAGAATTCTAGCTAATAAATGCTAGAGGAGTGATAAGATTAGAATTATCACCATTTTGAAATCCCTAATGAAATAGTGCATCTAGGTAACTATCATCAGTAACTGCTAAAGCCATTAGGTAAAAGGCTGATGGAGAATTTTATGCTGGATAAATCAGGCTGGCAACACCTGAACCTGCTTCTCAATCCTTGCAGTACTGAAGGAAGACCTACCTACCTTCAAAAGGCCCATTGAATCACACAGCATCACCTTTGAAGTATTCTTGCCAAAGAATTGGATGTGAACCAAATCAGTCTTCTAGATATAACTTCCAGTTTACAGGAAATACACGGGGGGAGGGATATGGTAAGTGACACCACAGATATATAATCAGCAAAATTTAGAATGTGGGAAACTACAAACAGATGACCCTGTTTCTCCTAAGATAAACAACAAAAATGGGAAAAAAAATACTAAGGAAGGTACGTGCCACCAAATGTAATGCATGAACTTTGTTTGAAATCTGGTTAACAAACCAACTTTTTCAGATTTAAAAAATCTGAGACAGAAATTTCAATATTAAGTGGATAGCTGATTTAAAGAGTGATTTTTAAAAGATGTGATCATGGTATTGTCTATATACTGTAATATTTACGATTAAATGATAGGCTCTCTGGGGTTCACTTTGAAATAATCCCATGTCTGTGTTGGGCCAGGGAGTATAGATTAAGGAAGATTGACTGTTAAGTATTGAAGCTGGGCCCTTGATGCATTCAGTTCATTATAAATATGATGAACTATATGTTTGAAATTTTTCATTATAAAAAGCTTGACAAAGAAGTGATTTGAAATTCTCATTCTATTTTCTTAATTGATAGGCAACTGAATAGTTATACATACTAATTTTATCATTTTCATCTACCCAGCAGACTTTAAGTATTTATAAAACTTATTTATAGAAATGAACATTTAGAGTTATTTAAATGAACATTTAGAGTTATGTAAATGTTTAGAAGATGGTAATTAATTATGGAGTTATCTGTGCCTTACTTGCCTGATTTTTTCAAAAATTTAGTTTTAGTAGGATATTTTCTTCAATTCATAGAATTTCAGAGCCTTGACAGAGGAGCAATATGCTTTTCTTCTTTTTTTTTTTTTAATAAATTTATTTATTTATTTATTTATTTTTGGCTGCATTGGGTCTTCGTTGTTGGGTCTTAGTTGCGGTGCGCGGGCTTCTCATTGCGGTGGCTTCTCTTGTTGCAGAGCACGGGCTCTAGAAGCACGGGCTTCAGTGGTTGTGGCACGTGGGCTCGCTCAGTAGTTGTGGCTCGTGGGCCCTAGCGTGCAGGCTCAGTAGTTGTGGCGCACAGGCTTAGTTGCTCCAGGGCATGTGGGCTCTTCCTGGACCAGGGCTCAAACCCGTGTCCCCTGCATTGGCAGGCAGATTCTCAACCACTGCACCACCAGGGAAGTCCCGCAATATGCTTTTCTACTATACCGTAAATCTACAAGATTTTAAATAGGAGGCTTAAGTTTTTAATAGCAAGTGTTACAATGCCTTATTTTAATCATTTTGCTAGACTTTTTGAGGTATTTATCTTTTCTGGTTTTAACTATTATGGAGGAATCGGACTTTTAAGCACTTTTTAAAAAAATTTTTTTAACGTTTTTATTGGAGTATAATTGCTTTACAATGGTGTGTTAGTTTCTGCTTTATAACAAAGTGAATCAGTTATACATATACATATATCACCGTATCTCTTCCCTCTTGCGTCTCCCTCCCTCCCTATCCCACCCTTCTAGCTGATCACAAAGCACCGAGCTGATCTTGTGCTATGCGACTGCTTCCCACTAGCTATCTATTTTACATTTGGTAGTGTATACATGTACATATATACACTACCACTCTCTCACTTTGTCCCAGCTAACCCTTCCCCCTACCCGTGTCCATTCTCCAGTAGGTCTGCGTTTATTCCCGTCTTGCCCCTAGGTTCTTCATGACCTTTTTTTTTTTTTTAGATTCCATATATATGTGTTAGCATACGGTATTTTTTTTCTCTTTCTGACTTACTTCACTCTGTATGACAGTCTCCAGATCCATCCACGTCTCTACAAATGACCCAATTTCGTTCCTTTTTATGGCTGATTAACATTCCATTGTATATACATACCACATCTTCTTTATCCATTTGACATGACTCTTTTTGAATTATGGTTTTCTCAGGGTATATGCCCAGTAGTGGGATTGCTGGGTCATATATGGTAGTTCTATTTTTAGTTTTCTAAGGAACCTCCATACTGTTCTCCATAGTGGCTGTGTCAATTTACATTCCCACCAACAGTGTATGAGGGTTCCCTTTTCTCCACATCCTCTCCAGCATTTATTGTTTGTAGATTTTTTGATGATGCCCATTCTGACCGGTGAGAGATGATATCGCATTGTAGTTTTGATTTGCATTTCTCTAATTAATGATGTTGAGCATTCTTTCATGTGTTTGTTGGCAATCTGTATATCTTCTTTGGAGAAATGTCTATTTAGGTCTTCTGCCCATTTTTGGATTGGGTTGTCTGTTTTTTTGATATTGAGCTGCATGAGCTGCTTGTAAATTTTGGAGATTAATCCTTTGTCAGTTAAGCACTTGTTTTTAATAGAATATATAATTAAAATTTAATTGATTTATTTTTCATTATAATTAGGGGAAGTAGTTTCCTAACGAAGACTCTGAATCTCCTAATGAAGTTTTGTATATCTTGATATGAAAATGAAAAGGACACCTACTTTTAGAATTAAACAACTAGTCAAAAATCTATTCAGGTGCTCTAGAGTGCTTTTTGTAGTAACTCAGAAATGTGAGCACTGGCCTTAAGAGGAAAAGCTTAAAGCCTTTAAAAGAAGAAGACTCCATAAGGGTTAAGTTGCTGTTAGAGAAATCCAGGCTAGATTAAAATCCTTGCCTCTTTTTATGTTGACTGTCTTCTTGTTCCTTGTCCTCCCTGTGACCTATAGATATTTGGGTTCAAAGATATTAGCTGAGGGAATGGAGCCCAGAAGGTTGGAATTCTGCAGATACATCTTTCATATCTGGAAGAAGGAGGTTCTCTTCTGGCTTGGCAGGTTGTGGGGACTCCCAGTGTTAGCCAGTATTTTATGGGAGAAAATGTGCTTTGTTGGGAGGTTTTCCTAATTGAGAGGAGCTGACTAGTATATAGTCCGAGATCCAGAACTTCTTTGAAAGCATCATTCAGGAATTGTCTCTGGTCTCTGCTCCTTCAGCAGTCCATGCCTATTGTGGGATTCCTCCCTTGGGGAGGCAGTCAGCCACATTAGTCAATTTGTAAAGCAAATTAATTAATATGCCGTTATTATAATAATCTTTAGCAATTACACATTTTGCTTTCTAATGGTACAGACCGTTATATGAAAATTATATAATTATATAATTAAATGAAAATTATCTCATTTTCTTTAAATGCATAATACTTCTTCTCATGCCCTTGCTTCTACTATTATTCTTGCTTTAATTTCTCTCTCTTCCTCTCAAAGTATTTAAATCCTAGCTATCTTAAATGACTCAGGCTAAACCCATCTCTTCAGGAAGCCTTCCTAACTTATAATGATATACAGTGCCTGTAGTCAGTCTGCTTTATACCATAAAACTGATCACTTTGTTATTTTCTTAGACAGTATCTAAGTATCTGTTACCAATAGATAAGGAAAAAGGTCATGTCCTATACTATTGTATATTCCACATTTCCTTGTACAGTTACTTAAGAGTGATAGTCATTCATTATTTTTGCCAGCTGGGGATTTGGAATCAACGAAGAATTTTGTAGATTCTTGGAAATCTTCAGTCTAAAAGAGCGTGTGAACTGTTTAGGAAATATTTAGGATAATAAATGTTATAATATTCTAATGGAAAGTTAAGGTAAATTTCAAAGAACTACAGATTTCTTGGAAATCTGGTTATAATCTTAATAATGAAGAGGAAAATGATTTTGTTGCTTCTCTGGATTGAATAGGAATAGGGAGAGGACAGTGTGTAAATGATCACTTTCATTCATTTGATTGAGGAAAAGAACTTTTGCTTCAAGAACTACGTTTATATTTACTTTCTAATGTTTTATAAAATTAAAAGGCTTATATTCATTGAGTTATATACTATCAGTCCAACCCTGAATCTGAAAATCATGATTTTATTTATATATATATATATATATATATGTGTATATATATATATTTTCAGGCTTTTAAAAATAATGTGTAATTTTGTCAATATTGAGGGGAAAATATAGCAAGTAAGTACAAGGGATTATGGATGATAAATACCACATTCAGGAAACTTGAATTTATCCCTGAAAAGAGAGCATTGGTAGCTCTTTATTTAGTTTCTTGGTGCTGATCCTAGAACTGAGGGGCTAAAAGCCATCCAGGGAATTCACTGTGCAGCTATTTTGGACATCTCTCTGGGATGCAGAGAAGTGTCGAGTGTCTAGCATGTACTTGGATTAATTTTCATTTGTATTTTAATATTTTTAAAGAACATAAAAAACTACTTGGACTAGGCACAGTTCACAGTAGGGAAATTAGTGTTCTATGTTACACATTAGAGAAGAAAGGTACCAGAATACTATAATTATCGAAGAGTGTTTAGATTCTAATAATGTGACTACGACTAAAACTTTTGGTGATGGTGGCAATTCACTAATTATAGAAGAATGGAAGAAGACTCAGAAATTAACAGAGACTCATTTTCATTCCTGTGAGTGAACTAAGAGTATTGGAATCAGTGTTAGAGCTGAAAGGGACCTAAAACTATCAACCCAGTTATTTTAAAGTATGGAGTCAACAGAAACAGCACGACCTGCCCAGTGACATCTTAGGTTACTATTCATGTAAATACAAGAATTATCAGAAATGACTAGTGTTTTCCTCCTAGAGTATGAGTTCTATTTTGCTTACTTTTTTACCTCCCAGCGTCTTGCAGAGGTTTTTGGTTGTTGTTGTTGTTATTTTCAATAAAACCCCCACATCTTGCAAAGTTTTAAATGAGAAATATAGTCATTTTCAGTATAGATTTTATATGTTGAGACAAACTATGGTTATCAACCAGAGTATTAAGTGATGTATCCTGGTTCAAGAGATGAGAATCTATGCTTTTTAATTAATTAATTAATTTATGTATTTATTTATTTATTTACTTAGGCCACGCCGCACGGCTTATGGGATCTTAGGTCCCCGGCCAGGGACTGAACCTGGGCCCCTGGCAGCGATAGTGCTGAGTCCCAGCCACTGGACCACCAGGGAATTCCTGAATCTGTGCTTTTTAAAAGAACAAATGTCTTGTAGCTAATTCTGTTTTCTCTTTAAATGTATTGTAGTTGAAGCTTCCTGTCATAATGGGGATGAAACAATTGAAACTATCGAGGCTGCTGAAGCACTCCTCAATATGGATTCTCCTGGCCCTATGCTGGACGAAAAGCGCATCAGTGAGTGTTGTGTTATGACTGTTCATGTTTATATGCTTTTTTTTTTTTTTGAAGTGTAGTTGATTTACAATATTGTGTTAATTTCTGCTGTACAGCAAAGTGATTCCATAATACATATGTATACATTCTTTTTTGTATTCTTTTCCATTATGGTTTATCATAAGATATTGAATATAGCTCCCTGTGCTATATAGTAGGACCATGTTTATATACTTTGAAAAGCTCTTCTGCCATCTCTCTCTCAGATGATAAATATCAAGAGACCAGAGACCATGTTTTATATTTTTTTGGTCCCAAGTGCATCTTAAGGTACAGTACCAGTACTAGTTGAGGCACCTTTGCTAAAGTGTTCAGTTAAACAAGATTTTTTTTCTTTTAATTTGGCGAGTGAGGACATTAAGGATAAAAAAGTAATTTAGTTGTCAAATAGCAGATTATGCAGAATTTCTTCTTAACCTCATTGGTGAAGTATTTAGGGCCCAAACTATTATAATTTAGTGATCTTTAGTCAATATTGATCTTTATTGATCAATAAAAATTGATCTTTATTGATCTTTAGTCAGTATTCATCAGTGAATAGGCAAAAATCCATTGAAATGTTTTCTGAGACTTCATGGCATAAACTTCACTGCCACATTTATTGATCTGCTTTTAAATCCATGTTCTCCTTTGGACTTTTCTGACAAGAAAGTAGTCAAACTCATAAAATTAATTATTATTAAATCAATTTTAAGATGTTTATTGAATATTTTCTATATGCACAGCAATGTATCAGGCAATAACATGATATAGAAATGAACAGATCTTGTTTCTTTCCTCAAGCTGACAGTTTTCTTTTGAAGATAGTTATTTATGTAAATAACTGTAAAAGCCAAAAATAAAGGCCATGAGCGGGATAGCAGAGTGTTTTGGAAGGAGAGATTTCTCTAGCTGAAAACACCAGAGACAGGCTTTATGGAGGTAATGTTTTGACCTGGGCTGTTAGTAACAAATAAGCTTTTCATGGGTGGAGGAGACAGGAAAGGGCATTCAAGGTAGGCGGAGGGGATTGAACGGAAGACACAGACCTGTAAAAAAAAACAATGAAATGTTTGAGATTCAAAATGCTTTGGTATAGCTGAAGTATAAGCTTCATAATGGTTTGTAGATTGTGGAAGCTCAGAATGGCATGCTGTGGAGTTGGGGTTGTTCCTATCTTTTTTCCCCCTGTAAACTATGGGAAGATATGTCAATTTTATTTTTCTTTCTAATTTTCAGGGTGTAAAGTTTTTATAGAGAAGAATAATATGGTCAGGCCAGACTTAGGTTTTAAAGAAAAACTTTAGCGGCAATGTGAAGAATGGAGAAGAGAGACAAGATAGACTGGGGATAGGAAGTCAGGTAAGGAGGGCATTGAATAGTCCCGTCAAGCCTGGACTGCCTCAGGGTACTTGACTTAGGGCACAGGAAATAAAAAGCAGGGACTAGATTTCAAAATCTTATTTCTATTTTAATCTTCAAAGAAACAGGAAATATTTTTAATTTATAATATTATAAATTTTGATTTATAATACAAAGTTGATTACAATTAGTTGATTTTATTTCCATTAGATAATAATATATTTAGTTCATCTGAAGATGACATTGTTGTTGCCCCAATCACCCATGTATCCGTCACATTAGATGGGATTCCTGAAGTGATGGAAACTCAGCACGTTCAAGAGACATATGCACACTCACCAGGACGCTCATCACCAGAACAACCTAAGAGAAAGAAAGGTGGGTGGTTAATTTGTTAAGGGAAAACAGTCAACTCTTGATGTGGAATCTAAATATAACTTTTATTCGAGGATATTTCTACCCCAATTAAAACTTATGTGAGAAAAAATTGAAGGTACAAAACAGAGTTATTTCTTCGTATTAGATTCATTTTTAAAGAATTATTTTATACTTTTTTATACATTTAAAATATTTGGTCTATCTCACAGAAAAGGGATTTTCCAACTTTCTAAAGCCTCAATCTTTTATCTAAACTCTTCATCCAAGCTCAGAAAGAGCTCAGGGGTAAGGGCTGAGGTCAGTTTCCTCCCGCAGAACATAGTTTGAAAACCACCAGCATAGATTCCAATATAGGATTCCAGTGGGAAGAATACAAGTTGGAAATCAGCAGGTAAGTAATTGAAGAGGGAAATGTTAGCATGTGTTAGAGGGAATTTTAAAGTTTTCACAAATTAGGACCATACTTGCATTCTAACACTGACACTCTTCCCATTTCATTGCCTTTTGATTCCACTCCAGCTTGTTTAATCTTTTGAGTTTAATATCTTGGTTGATGGCATCACCAGCCACCACATAACCTAACTTCACATGAAAGTAAGGGAAATTCCAAGAGCCAAAAAATGCAGAGGAAAATAAGAGTGAGCTGACACTGCAGCAGCTCTGAGGGCTGAGAAGGACATGTCAGTCTGGATGTCCAAGGGGCTTGGTTTTATTGCCCACGTAGAGGCAGATGCTTAAGTCTTGGTCCAATGCAAGATGGGGTATTAGACAGAGACCTCAGCATATAATTGGGATCCCTTAGCTATACCCTAAGGGGAAAAACAGTCCACCCTTTGGCACAGACAGATGTTAAGAAGCTTGTATTTCTCAGCTGGGTGGAAAAATTTTTCCTTTGAGAATTCATAATCCTAGGTTTGTCTTAACTTAGGTTTATGATTAGATTTTAACCTGTTACTGACTTTAGGAATTTCTAGCCAAGTAATTAACATAACAATGGCCCCTGGCTGGCAGTAACTTTGGGCACTAGGCGAAGCTCTTGTAAAATTGCTTTGGCACGTCATACGTTTAATCCAGGCTGCACAGTATTTCTTCAAATAAAACCCTGTTGAAGGTGAACTCACATTTCAGTATCCCAGAATGCATAAGAAAGATACTTCCTGAATGAGAAGCAGCAGACATAGAAAACCCTAAGGTTAGTTTGCTAAGAACCTCAGATAATAGGATTATCAAATAGAAACTTTCAATGAATATGATTGTAATTATTAATGCAAGGGAATAAAAAACATTGTCAAAGAATGAGACTATTAAAAAATACCAGGTGAAACTTCCTCTTCTAGTCAAGATGGAGTAACAGAACCTGACTTGGCAACTGTTTTTTGGATATGTCACCAAAAGCACAAGCAACAGAAGCAAAAATTAGTAAGTGGGACTACAATAAACTAAAAGACTCTGCACAGCAAAAGAAACAATCAACAACATGAAAATGCAACTTACAGAATGGGAGACAATATTTGTAAATCATATATCGGATGAGGGGTTAATATCCAAAATATATAAGCAACTCGTATAACTCAATAGCGAAAAAATAATCCAATTAAAGAATGTGCAGAAGACCTGAATAGACGTTTTTCTAAAGAAGACATACAAACAGCCAACAGGTACATGGAAAGATGCTCAATATCACTAATCATCAGGGCAGTGTAATCAAAACCACAGTAAGATACCACCTCACACCTATAGAATGGCTAGAAAAAGTGATAGAAAAAACAAGAGATAGAGTGTTGGTAAAGATACGGAGAAAAGGGAATCTTTCTGCACTGTTGGTGGAAATTTAAATTGGTACAGCCACTGTAGAAAACAGTATGGAGGTTCCGCAAAAAGTTAAAACTAGGAACACGGTATGATTCAGCAATCCCACTTCTTAGGTATATATCCAAAGGAAGTGAAAACAGGATGTTAAAGAGATACCTGCACTCCCATATTCTCTGCGGCATTATTCACAGTAGCCAAGATTTGGAAACAACTAAGTCTTCATCCACAGATGAATGGATAAAGAAGATGTGATATATAAATACACAGAACGGAATATAATTCAGCTGTGAGAAAGAGGGAAATCCTGCCATTTGTGACAGCATGGACAGACCTTGAGGACTTTCTGCTAAGTGAAATAAGTCAGAAAGACAAATACTGTATGCTATCATTTTATGTGGAGTCTGAAAGAGCCACACTCATAGAAACAGAAGAATGGTGTTTGTTGCGGGGTGGAGGAAATGGGGAGATGTCAGTCAAAGGGTACAAACTTCCATTTATGTGATGAGTAAGTTCTGGGGACTAATGTACAAGCATGGTGACCATGGAAATTTCTAAGAGAATAGATCTTAAGTGTTCTCAAAAAAGAGGTGATTATTATGTGAAGTGATGGATATGTTAACTAACCCTACTGTGGTAATCATTTTGCAATATATAAGTATATCAAATCATCATGTTGTGCCCTTTAAACTTACACAATATGTCAATTATATATCAATAAAGCTGGAAAAAAAAACACAACAAAAACAGAACCTGGATTTACCCTCCTGTTTGAAACAGCTAAAACCACAGATAAAATATATGAAGCAATGGTACTAAAGAAAGTGGTGGACATCTGTCAACAAAAGTGAGTGATCCCTGGGAAACAGGAAACCAATGAGGTGAGCCCTATGATTACCCCACCTTCCTGCATGGAGGAAATATTTTTGGAAAATAGTTTGGCAGTTCCTTAAAAAACTTAATGTATACTTAACCTGTGACCCAGCCATTCTACTACTCAGTATTTACCCAAAAGAAATGAAGCCATACATTTAATAGAAAAACTTATGCATGAATGAAGGTTCTTAGCAGCTGTATTTGCAGTAGCCCAAAACTGGAAACAACCCAAACGTCCATCAGCTGCTGATTGGATAAACAAATTTGTGGTATATCCATACAATGAAAGACCACTCAGCAATGAAATGAAATGTACCATTGATACATAAAACAAAAATGGATGAATTTCAACATAATTATGCTAAGGAAAAGAAGCCAGACTCCCTCCCCCTCTGCCAAAAAAGAAGAGTATGGTTCTGTTTATATAAAATTGTACAAACTGTAAATTAATCTATAATGACAGAAAATATATGAGTGGATTGGGCAGGGTGGGGATAGGTGAGATGTAAGGATTACAAAAGGGCACAAAGCACTTTTGGGGGCAAAGAATATGTTTATTATCTTTGAGTGTAGTGATGGTTACACAGGTGTATACATATGTCAGAACTTATCAAATTGTAAACTTTAAACATAAGCAGTTTATTGTGTATCAGTTATACCTCAATAAAGCTGTTTTTAGAAAGTGAAAGACTAACATCCTATTTAACGGTGAAAGGCTGATATGATAAGGGACCAAATAGAACACGTAATATATGGGTTAAACAGCAAATGAGTCACTGCTTAAGAGAGAATTAGTGAGCTCCAATATAGATCTGATGTAGAATAAAAA
The DNA here is from genome assembly GCF_965194825.1 of Balaenoptera physalus. Taxonomy (NCBI): domain Eukaryota; kingdom Metazoa; phylum Chordata; class Mammalia; order Artiodactyla; family Balaenopteridae; genus Balaenoptera; species Balaenoptera physalus. Next base: position 56,137,195 of record NC_138899.1, on the reverse strand, counting down.
ATATGAAAGAGAGATGTGAAGATTGCATGAAAAGGTCTACATGTTTAATCAAAGCTCTAGGAGGAGAGAATGTGTAGAGTGAGGAAGAGGCAGTATTCAAAGATAATGACTGAGGAATTTTCCAGAATGATGTTAATCCCAGCATGGTGAATCTTGAGTAGCATAACTAAAATAGATCCAAGCCTAAATATATTATGGTAAAAATGTGGAACATCAAAGACTACCCTCCACACCCCATCAAAAAAAGAAAAGAAAAAAAAGGAAGAAGAAACAAACCAACCAGGGAGGATCTACATTACCTGAAGAGGATTGATTATTGGATTGGCAGCTTACAAACTCCCAATAAAGGCTGGAAGGGCTGGATATGTTCAAAGTACTGAGAAGAAATAACTGTTACCAGAATTTCTATACCCAACTAATCTGTAATTCATGTGGAGCTGTGTACATCACCACCGTGAACAGTAAGGAAGATGATGGAGAGGATGGATATTGGGTAGGCTACTGACAGTATCTGCCATGACTAAAACGAGTGGAGGAAAACTGTGGGATAAAGAAAATATTATCTATCAGAGCAAGTCAATAAATAGCACAAAATAAGATGGGAGGAAGGATAGGAGCTAACTGAAGTCTGGCTTCTCCCAATCCTTACTATCATGAACACAGTTAGCTAGAAGTCTCTGTGTCATGCAGAGGTTCTCTGCAGATGTCTGTAATGATGGAAGTTGAGACACCAGGCTCCTAGGATCTACGTTTATACATCTGGTAGTTTCAAGAGGGACCTGGCCTTAAGAGTAACTTTTTTGACCCTCTTCTCCTTGACTCTTACCTTAACTTCAGAAATGTTTTCCTGGGAATTCCCCAGCAGTCCAGTGGTTAGGACTCCATGCTTTCACTGCACAGGGCCTGGGTTCAACCCCTGGTTGGGGAACCTACAGTCCCACAAGCCACGCGGCATGGGCAAAAAACAAAAAAAAAACAAAATAAGAAACATTTTCCTATTCAGTTTGTCTTGGGATGTATTGTCACTAACCTTGCGACTTTAGCTCTAGAATTCTGCTTTTCTAAATTATTGCCTATATTATATTACTCCAGCATTCACCCTTATGATCTAAGATCAGAGAGTCAGCTTCAAGAATGTAGGGGTAAATGGTACTAACTAAAGTATCTATTTATGCTTAATCTTCATTGTCTCTCATATACAGGGTAGTAGTCTGTTCAGACAGCATCATCAGCTTAACCTAAATCACAGGCAGCGTTGCTGCCGAGTTGTGGTTCTAGATAAGTGGCAAAAAAAAGATCACAAACACAGTTTTAGAATAGTTGGTTGACCCAGACTAAGGCTGCACAAAATACAGTTTAACTCTGTTGCATTGGACTTGTTTAGGACTGGATGATGGATAATCATAAAGTAAATTTGTTTGCCGTAAACTGAAAGAAATATAGAAGAATGAGATGTTTAAAAATGCACAAGAAAATAAAGATTGACTGGTTCACAAAAATTTAGCCTCACTTATTTTTTACATCTCTAGAAGTTTTGGGTAGTTTCCAGTATTTGAGAACTAACCAAGAGGCAGACAAACCTGTGTGGCTTATTTTTTGGGCCCAAGTTTTATCAGCATCAAGAAAATTCCCCCAGATTTTAAGAAAGCACTGGCAGTATTGTCACCTCAAAGACAAAATGTAAAGTTTAAACTTAACCTCATTTTTACAAATGAGCCAAAGTATTGTTTTCTACGTAAAAGTGTGATCTAACCTAAGTTAATGTCAAATTTTTACTGAAGTTATTTTCCTTTTAATAAATAGCATTTAGGAGACCAATATATGTGTTCCATGTATAAAATATTTGGCACTTGAAATTTAGGATCAATGACAAAACAGCATTTATAAACAGCTAAATTGTCCATTCCCTCTCTCTTTTGAGGGCATATATTTATGTAGAGCCATTGTGATTTCAGGGAGAAAAACTAAACCACCACGACCAGATTCCCCAGCCGGTACACCAAACATATCTGTGAGGAAGAAAAACAAAGATGGGAAGGGTAAGTACTACTACTGTAACTTCCCTATAATACTTACGGGTCAAGTGACATTCAGATTGCTTTAAAATGTCTGCATATTGTAAGTAGAAACCACCAGCTTTTATTGAAATGGATCTTATTGCTGCCACATGCTTATAAGATACAGTTGCCACCTTCTGTAGAAGGACTGGTAATAATGTAGTCCAAGAAATCCATCTAGGAGATTTTCGCTTACCTCTCAAAATAATCCATCCTTTCATTTAATAAAGAGCCTCTTGGAAGAATTCAGCCACGTTAGGTTTTCAGTTCATAGACACTTTATTACATTGTCTTGGAGTTTTAGTATTTTCATAACTGCTGCCCAAATTTGAAGAAAATTATTAAGGCTAATCTGCTGGCTCTTTATATAAAAAGAACAACTATTGAAAGGTTTTGTACAACTCTTTCTCAGTTTCTTCGGCGTAATAACGGTTCTTAAAGAGGGTGAAAAAAAAAATTGTCTCAAAATGCTTTCTCCCTAAGTCATCACACATCTAATTGGCAGGATTGCTCTGTTCAGACATCTTATACGGGACTAATAAAAAGATCTATGTTAGACCCTAAAAATTATGACCATTATATCACCAGTACTAACTGAACTGTGTAGTATGTTTGTATAATTATAGATGGAACTTAAGAAGACCTTTAGTTGTGTTTTATTGTGTTCTTTCAAATGAAATTTTGGGCAGTTAAAAAGAATTTGCTTTTGTTTCAGGAAACACAATTTATCTTTGGGAGTTTTTACTGGCACTGCTCCAGGACAAAGCTACTTGTCCTAAATATATCAAGTGGACCCAGCGAGAAAAAGGCATTTTTAAATTGGTAGATTCTAAAGCAGTGTCCCGGTTGTGGGGGAAGCACAAAAACAAGCCTGACATGAATTATGAGACCATGGGAAGAGCCCTCAGGTACGTGAGGCTTCCATAGTTCACTGTGTGACCAGTAGCGGTTCCTAAATACTGAAAAGTAGGTGACTTCTAAAAAGTGCGTGGGTTAAAGAAATGGTGAATTTTATTGTTGAAGGGCTAAAACCACACTTCTTATAGAAATGAGTATGTATTTAAGTTGAAATCTTATTCCAATCTGGGAAAATGTTCTCTTTCCTCCCCCCAAATCTTCATGCAAACGAGATATTTTATTTATGAAGGGATCAGAAAATGTTAAGCTATCATCAGAAATTGTAAATTGACCACAAGGCTTACATGTTTTGAGTCATTAAACTTAAGTTCAGCACAAAGTAACAACTAGTGGTAATGCAGGTACTGAATAAGAGGGTGCATTTTTAAACATGAATCTCAGGTATGATGTGTAATATATTGTGTTGGAATAAATTAATGCTTCGAGCATAATATTAGCCATTGTGAAAATGTTGAACAAATGTATCACTTAAACCCACTTTTAGTTTGTTTTTCTTGTGATCATGTCATTTAGTCTTCAGGATCTGGGTATATTTGAGAAAGATTTATTAGAAATATCAGTGATCTGAGAACTTGGTAACCTTTTTAAACCAGAACTATTTAGTTACAGTTGGCATTTTATTTTTTAACTCACACACTTTTTAGGTCCTTGATTTAATTAAAATAAATGACAGAATTTGAATCATTTCTATTTGTACATCATTAAGTTTTATACAGAAAATTGTTTCAGATTTACTGAAGCAAATTTAAACAGGTTAGGGACATTATAATTAAGCTATGGAAGAGAAATAACTACCCTTCATTTAGAAAGTCTTTTCTCACCTGTTTGTTTCCAGCTTTAAACTTTTGTTTATGATTAAGAAATTTTTATTGTGTTGAATATTATTTTAGTTTATGTATAACTGAATACAATATTGATGAAATTGTCTGCTTTGAATAGGTACTATTACCAAAGGGGTATTCTGGCAAAAGTAGAAGGTCAGCGCTTGGTGTATCAGTTTAAGGATATGCCGAAAGACCTTATTTATATAGATGATGAGGATCCAAGTTCCAGCATAGAGTCTTCAGATCCATCACTGTCTTCAACAACCACTTCGAGTAGGAACCAGGCAAGTCGATCGAGAGTATCTTCAGGTCCAGGGATAAAAGGAGGAGCCACTACAGTTCTAAAACCAGGGAATTCTAAAGCTGCAAAACCCAAAGATCCTGTGGAACCTGCACAGCCATCAGAGGTTCTTAGGACAATGCAGTCCACACAGACTCCATATCCTACCCAGCTCTTCCGGACTATTCATGTAGTACAGCCAGTACAAGCTGTTCCAGAAGGAGAAGCAACCAGTAGCATGCAGGATGAAACATTAAATTCTTCCGTTCAGAGTATTAGGTGAGAAAACTAAACTTACTGGTGCAGATCGTTGTGCGATGTTTCTGACCAGAGTCGTTGTTAAACGTGTCAGGATTCAGAAGTGAAAATAAAAATTATATAGATGTCAAGCTAGAACTCTTGGTCAACAGATTGTTTCAGCAGCGTTGCATCAGTCCTGTGATTGTATCAATGATTCCTTATTTTTATTTATTTATTTATTTTTTAAAGCACTCTTTTTTTTTTTTATAAATTTATTTACTTTATTTCTCTTTGGCTGCGTTGGGTCTTCGTTGCTGCGCGTGGGCTTTCTCTAGTTGCGGGGAGCCGGGGCTACTCTTCGTTGTGGTGCGCGGGCTTCTCACTGCGGTGGCTTCTCTTGTTGCGGAGTGCGGGCTCTGGGTGTGTGGCCTCAGGAGTTGTGGCGCACGGGCTTAGTTGCTCCGCGGCACGTGGGATCTTCCCGGACCAGGGTTCGAACCCGTGTCCCCTGCATTGGCAGGCGGATTCTTAACCACTGCACCACCAGGGAAGACCCTGATTTCCTTACTTTTAAACTTTGACATTACTTGATGTTATTCAATCAATTTGAATCAGTTCTCTATAGCTTTGTGTAACTGAATTGATCCATATAAGAAGGGATCCACATACAAGAAAATCCAGAGAATAGTTTCAGATCTTTTTTCAAACAAAGTTAGAAGCTGTAAAAATTTAACATAAATTTACATATCATGACCCTTTGGAATGCGTTGAGTTCTAAGAAATACACATTAGTCCTTGGGAAGATACTATCTTCTCAGATAGTATCCAGAATAGTTCTAAAGTTCAAACAGGTTGGAGGCCAAGAATCGAAGATCCTCTTTTTCAGGCTTTTAGAGTGGCAGAGTTGGAAGAATAGTTTTGTGGTTTAATCAGATCAAATCTGCCTCATAACCCCAGAAAAGACATGAAACAACAAATTAGACTGCTCTATTGCAGACACTTGGGACTGGTCTTGACTGATTTAGAATGGGGAAAAGGGAGGAAGGCAGAAAATTAGATGGACATTTTCAGGTTCTGTTTTTCCATTTCTACTGCCATGAATTTCCAGAACATGAATTATAATAAAATATAGGAGCCCTTCCAAATCCAGTAAAAATGATTCTTTGATTATTTTCATAAGCTGACTTCAATCTTACAGTTGTATATTCTAGAATATAAATGCTGGGTTTTTGTTCAGTTGATCTTGAAGTATACATTACCTAGAATCAAAACAGCCTTATAGACGATTCAGTCTTCCTTGTATGGTCCATTTAAACTTTTGACAAGTTTGATTTAAGAGAATTGAATTCTCTTAAATCGTTGACTTGTAAGGAGTAGAAAGATCACGTTTTTTCCATCCTAATTAAAGAAGTACTTATTTAACTCTATATTTTCCTTTTAATGTTTTATTTTCCTCTAAGTTCTGTTGGTTACTTACGATGACTCAATATCTAATGGAAATTACGTGGTTCCTCGCATTGGTTTCTATGCTCTTTGTCATCTTATCATTGTATGTATTTGTGTTGATATGAAACATACAGTGGCCACAGCTGATCACTGGGACTCCCTTCTTGGACTGATGCAGTTGTTTTTTAGCATCTCTAATCAAAGTTTCCTTTTTAGACCTTGAGAATAAAAACAAACCAGAAGAAAAACAACAAGAGCAACAAAAACACATACCTTTAGCTCTGAAAGATAGTAAATTGTGTATTATATTGGATAGTTTATTACTCTGAATGTCAATTTCTGAGTAAGACTCACTGCCAGATATTAAAACATTGTAATTACACTCCCTACCTCTGATTTTCAAACTGTCTTTGGTGTACCTTTCAGAATCTTCATTTCCACAGTCTCAGAGTTCTGTGGACTCTCTGCCTGCTTCCTGTTTCTCCTATTTTTTTCTCTTGCAACCTACATGTTACCGATGCATATCATTATGTGATGTTTCTGACCAGAGCCATTCTTTGTTTAAGGGCTCAAGAGTCAGCATTCGTGATAGTGCCTTCTTGCAGCTTTTGTTAGATCTGTTTTGCACACAGAGTGCAGTCCAATTTCTGTAGCCTTCACTGCCAGCTCTCACTCTACTCATAATTCCTTCCTTGCTCTCCAGCTAAAGCTTACTTCTTGCCTGTACCACATTCTGGTACATAAACCAGGTGTTTCAGGTGACTTTAATGCCTGTCTCCTGCTATACATTTAAATCTGTAGGAGCTAGATTCTATTCATTGTCCTTTTCCTAGCACCTAACACAGTCTGACATATAACACCCTTTCATATTTATAGAATTTATTTTGAAGTAGTGTATATGATCATTCTTTATCTCCTTTTAGAATAATGAGTTCTCTAAGTGGACTACTTATAAAATGAAGAAATACAAAATTTAACTTTTCAAACTTTAAGACAATTTTTTTCTTTTCTTTTTTTTTTTTTTTGACCATGCTGTGGGGCTTGTGGGAGGGATCTTAGTTCCCTGACCAGGGATTGAACCCGAGCCCATGGCAGTGAAAGCTCCGAGAACTAACCACTGGACCGGCAGGGAATTCCCAAAACACAATTTCTTCTTGTAGAAATTATTATGTATTTATATGAATGGACATATGTATCCACATACATTCTTTATTTTTTTTATATGAATTTATTTTATTTATTTATTTTTGGCTGCGTTGGGTCTTCGCTGTTGCACGTGGGCCTTCTCCAGTTGCAGCGAGCGGGGGCTACTCTTCCTTGTGGTGCACGGGCCTCTCATCGCAGAGGCACCCCCCATTGCAGAGCACGGGCTCCAGGTGCGCGGGCCTCAGTAGTTGTGGCTGGCGGGCTCTAGAGTGAATGCAGGCTCAGCAGCTGTGGCGCACAGACCCAGTTGCTCCACAGCATGTGGGATCCTCCCGGACCGGGGCTCGAACCCGTGTCCCCTGCATTGGCAGGAGGATTCCTAACCACTATGCCACTGTGGAAGCCCCACATACATTCTTAATCATTCATTTGACTTTAAAATAAAATTCTTCTCTCATTTGGTTATATTTTATTTTCCTCCCCCAAATCCTACTTATTTTCACTGTAATTATCCCAACTTTTAACTATGAGAAATTTCAAAATATGGGAAGGTTGAAATAGTACACTGAACACCTATACCATCCACCTGGATTCACAGTTGATAGCATTTTGCCTTATTTGTTCTCTCTCTCTATTTATTTATACCCTTTTTTTCCTGTTTGGCTATTTGTCAAGTCAGTTGACATCACCATGACATTTCACCCTTAAATACTTCAGTGTACACTCTTTAAGAATAGAGACATCCTGGGACTTCCCTGATGGTCCAGTGGTTAAGACTCCACGCTCCCAATGCAGCGGGCCCCGGGTTCGATCCCTGGTCAGGGAACTAGATCCCACATGCATGCTGCAACTGAAAGGTCCTATGAGCCGCAACTAAGACCCAGGGTAGCCAAATAAATAAATTAATTAAAAAAAAAAAAATAGAGACATCCTAAATAATCATATTATCACTACTAAGAAAAGTAACAGAAATTTGGCTATATCTTTCTTGACTACTTTTTAATAAAATCAAAGACCTTTGAAATATTTTTTCTATAGTTGAGGGAAGGTCAAATACTTATGACTTAAATTTAGATTAATTATTAAATTAATATACAGCAAGAGCTGATACTTTGAAAGAACTCTCTATATTTCATACACTTTACATATATTAATGTATAGAAAATCCTTATTGCTCAGTGAGGTGTAGGTAATATTCCTGTTTTACAGTTGAGGAAACAGAGGCAAGGAGAGGCCACGGAGCCTGGTCACTTCTAGTAACTGGTGGAGATAGTGTTTTAATGCAAGCAGTTTAGTCTAAAGCAGTGAACTTAATGAATTGCCATACTGTCAGTTAATTCACATAATCACATGAATTATCACTTATTTACAATGAAGTAGCAACATATTTTTTCTCAATTTTTTCCTTTGCTCTTTTCTTTTTATCTCACATAATTGCACATAGAGTTATCCCTCAGTATCCTCAGGGGATTGGTTCCAGAACCCCCTTTGGAGTCCAAAACCTGAGGGTGCTCAAGCCCCTTATGTAAAATGGCATAGTATATGCATATAAGCTCCATACACCCTTCCATATACTTTAAATCATCTCTAGATTACTTATAATACCTAAGTATTATAAGTAAGTGCTATGTAAATAGTTGCCAGCATGTGGCAAATTCAAGTTTTGTGGTTTGGAACTTTCTGGAAATTTTTTTGGGGGGGGGCGTGGATATTTTCCAACAGAGAGGTTGGTGGAATCTGCGGATGTGGAGACTGTGGATATGGAAGGCCAGCTATATCTATATTGAAATTGATTAAACTTTTCTTAATTGATTTAGGGTATATATGCTCAGTTTTACAAATTTTAACTTTGGCTTCACAAAAATAAACCTCTGGTAAAATATTTTCCTAAAATTGTTCCTTGGTAAACCTGCAAGTCCATATACCAACCCAGTATAACTTATTTCTCTGTAATGTTTATCCAAGTACTAATAGTTTGTCTTAGGGTCTTTTAAATAAATTAGCCTCTAAAAATGTATAATGTATACATTATACATTTTAAAGCAGTGTAATGGAGTAGGAAGAATGTGGGCATAACCTCGCCCTCCAGCCTTGTCAATTATTAGATGTGACGTTGGATCACATTAACTAACTATTCTGAGTCTGTTTCCTCATCTATAAAATGAAGATGATATTATTTAAGCTTACAGGTGGTTGTAACAATTAAATGACACTTTCTGACATCTGATATTCAGCAAAAGCCAAATATTATATTGTATATCTTTCTTCAGAAAGTTTGAGGAATTTTAAATTACCAGTATTGTACCAGTTGGTTACAAGCAGCTTAAACTTTTTAAAAGTAGTTAACTGTAATATAACCTTTGTTATATAATATAACGAGACACAACTGACAGTTTAATCATTAACTAAGAAAAAAATAATTTAAAATTCCTGTGGTTGGGAAAAGGCTGCGTAATATTTAATCCTTTAATCTCTGAATTTTTAGTGAAAATTTATTGTTTTAGAATTTGTTCAAATAAGCTAATATATTTACATTGAAGATATATATCTGCAGATATATATATATATATGTCTCAGTATATATATTTTCTGGCAGATGGCAGTCAGGTGTTATTTTCTGTCAGATGGCAGTCAGGTGTTCAGGAAAGAGACATCTTTTTCTGACTTGAATGAAAGCATTGAAAGCCTAGTGGTAGCCCTGATGAGCAATATGGAAATTTTCAAAGTACATTATTGCTCATGCCACATCTGAGAGAGGGAAAGAGGAAGGGGAGGGGTGTGTATTAAAGGTTGTAACTCCCCACAGTTTAAAGATCTAATAGAAAGTATTCATCTTTGGCTGAAGTTATTCAGGACTTCAGAAGTGACAGTATGTTGTAATGGTTAAGCACATAGGCTCTGCAGTTGAATGACCCCTTTTCTTATCTAACTGCTCACCTTATGCAAGCTATTCAACTACTTTGTGCATTAATTTTTTCATATGGAAAATCGGGATAATACTTACAGGGTGGCAAGGCTATACATATTTATAGATACAATCTGTGTGCTTCCTATATGCCAAGTTCTATTTTATCTATATGTACATGTACATGAACTCTTGGCATGGGAAGCCCTTGGGTCTTTTTTATTTAAAAAATGGTATCTGTCAGCTACCATTTGCAGGCTTAGATTCCACCCAAGGTATCCTGATTCAGGCGGGCAGGGAAGAAGGGGAGGCACAGTGTATTTTGGAAAAGTGCCCTAGTTCCCGAAGTTATTCTGTATCCTCCAACTGATCCCTGCCTGCCCAATAGTATTAGTACATCTGGCCATACCCTGCCAGCCTATTAAATCTTCATTACCTGACTCATATTCTCTTCTAGCAATGTCCTTCAAGAGAGCTGCCGATCTCCTGCTGTAGACTACTCACAGTGGTGACTATGGTCGCAAACTGAACTTGGGAATCAGTATCCTACGTGTATGGGTGGGCTCTAGTTATTGTGCGTCTTTCTGCTTCCTTTGAACTTCTCCTGAGTTGTGCTGAGTCATCTTTCCATCTAGCCCATTTGTCTTCTCCTCCAGAATTTCATTTCTCACATGTGACAGGCCACATAATTGTAACTTGCTAAAATTTACCTGTGATAGTCTCCTGGCAATAATTAACATTTGGTTTACGGGGACTAATCCAGCTCCTAGCCATTTGGAGTAACAATCATCTCTCTTTTGTAAAATAGCTTTATAGAATTCAGAGGAAACACAGTTGAGATCCAGATGCTGAGTTTTTTCAACAGCATTTGTTTTATATTAACAATGGCCATAACTATAAACTTCACAGCTGTGAACTTTTAAAATTAGATTGACTTATAATATCATTTATGTACCTCTTTTCTTCAATAAATGGAATTAACAACCTTACATAAACTGGATTTTATGTTAAAGGATTTTATGTTAAAATTGTATCTTTATGACTAAAATTTGTGAAAATTACTTGAGCTGAGAAAACTGCTAAAACACGCCTCTGTTTTTGCCAAGGTTTGGCCTTATTTTTTGTTCTATCTGCCAGCCTAAAGAACACTCATGAGTTAATTATATTCATGACTTGTTTTATGTAATATGAACCATGAATTATTAAAATTCTTCGGATAATTCTCTCATATACATTTAAGATTGAAGTGTTTTTTATTTTAGTTAATTGAGCGTTTTCTCTCTATATATAGAAAAACAGGTTGAAAACAATTATAACCATGTGAAGTTTGGTAATTTGGTAGGGTATATTGATGACATTACCCCTCAAATATTAAAATGATAGTGAATCCAATATGTTTATTTAAAAGTCCCTAATTTTCTTTCAGGCAGCTTATACATAACTTCCTTGGGAAACATTTTGATATCCTCCTCCCCCAACAAAATTGCTTCCCCATTTGTGTTAATATAGCACTTCGTATAGACTTTTTTTTTTTCCCACCAGATGGTATCATAGTTAATGGACTGAGAGTTTTGTGTTGGGATTTCTGTATGTAGAGTGTTTAATGCAGGGTCTGGCACAATGTTTATGTTGTGTTGAAAATATGGGAAGGAGCATTTGAAATGAATAACTCATGTTTTGTCAAAGTGAGTTGTCAAATGTTAAGTTTTAAACAATGTAGAATATGCTAATTTCCTCACTTTTATTTCATAATCTCAATAGGACTATACAGGCTCCAGCCCAAGTTCCTGTGGTCGTATCTCCTGGGAATCAGCATTTGCACACAGTAACACTTCAGACAGTGCCAATCACAACAGTTATAGCCAGCACAGATCCATCGTCAGGTGCTGGATCTCAGAAATTTATCTTACAAGCCATTCCATCATCACAGCCCATGACAGTACTGAAAGAAAATGTTGTGCTCCAGTCGCAGAAGCCGGGCTCTCCTCCTTCCATTGTCCTGAGTCCTGCCCACGTACAGCAGGTTCTTACTAGCAATGTTCAGTCCATTTGCAATGGAACCGTCAGCGTGGCTTCGTCTCCGTCCTTCAGCGCTACCACACCTGTGGTGACCTTTTCTCCTCGCAATTCACAACTGGTTACTCACCCACCTGGCACTGTAATCACTTCAGTTATCAAAGCTCAAGAAACAAAAACTCATATACAGGAAGTAGAGAAAAAGGAGGTTGAAGATAATTTGAAAGAAGGCACTGGGGAAACTGAGCAGCAGTCACAGCCTTATGTGATGGTGGTATCCAATGGATTTACCTCTCAGGTGGCTATAAAAAACGAACTGCTGGAACCCAACTCTTTCTAAGTAATATACCAAAGGAATTACGGATGGTGGTTTTTTAATTGAACATTTTCAGTTGTATGCAAACTATTGATTGATTCTAAGGTAAATTCTCCAAATGTTCCTAATTTTATAGTTACTTGTTAAAAATAATAACTTAGAGTTAATTTTGACTTTGTTAGATGACGGAGGAAAACCCAAGTGTTTCTTTTTGCTCTTCAGATGTTTCAGAATTCAATTGTGAAGGAACAGGCGTTTTATACTATGAAGACATTCTTTTGAGATTTTTTTCAATGGCTATATCATAAGCATTTTTAAAGTTTCTTTTTAAATTTTACATCATAGTAGCTTTTCTGATTCTTTTGTAAATACAGTACTTAAATATGACATCAGGAAATTTATATAGGAGCTATTTTCATTCCACTTGTATAGGTTAAGTCTTGACTCTTTCAAATGCAAGACACCTATTTTATGCCTTGTTAAAATTATGATTTCACTTAGATCGACTTTAGTTTGTTGCACTGTATATTGAACTATGACTATGTAAAATATAACATTAAAAATCGAAATGTGCCCATGATATGGTTGAACCTGTTTCAGAAGCAGGATAATATAAAAGCGTCAGCCTAAGAGTGGCTCTCCTACTAACTAGTTTTGTAACCTTGGGCAAGCCACTTGATCTTTCTGGGTATCATAAGAGGAGGGGTGTATTGGATTAGATTAGATGATCTCCAATTTCCTATCTAGTTCTAAATTTTATGATTCTAACCCCTATGTTTTAAGCTTATCTCCTAATGTAAATATAGCTAAAATATTGCAGAAAAATTAGTGACCCTACAAAATTCATTTTTCTGTTACCTGTTAAGATTTGCTCTGAACCTGAATTCCTCCTAAATACTTTGTTCATTAACTCTTTAGGCCACTGTGCACGGTGGTCCACTAGTAAAAAACTTATGTTGCTGAGTGCTAAATGATATACTGCTATTCTGAAAGAGTCAGGGCTCTTTAAGGCCCCAGAAAGCAACCAAGCCTTGGGCTAATCTGGCTGAGTAGTCAGTTGCTATAAAAGCATAATTGCTTTATATTTTGGATCATTTTTTTTTATTGAGAGTGGGGGGAGGGGGAATTGCATACAAAGATATACATTATATATCCCAGTTTCTGAAATGAAATAGTTTTTAGATTACTTTTTCAACTGTAAATAATGTACATTTAATTTCACAAGAAAAATTGTTTTCTGCAAATTTTCTAGTATAGCAAAAAAATTTTTGTAGATGAAAGAATCATTATGTTTAGAGGTCTAATGTTATATGTTTTCATGTTACAGAGTGAATTTGTATTTAAACAAAAATTTAAATTTTGGAATCCTCTAAACGTTTTTGTATCTTTAATTGGTTTATTATTAAATAAATCATGTAAAAATTCTGTGTTTTTGTTTTCAAGAAAACGTTCCTTAAGAACAAGTATACAGACAATGTTGCTAGTATTACAGTGTTATTAAACGTTTATATAACAGCCTCCATTAGATTAGAATTGCAGAATGTCATCCTCTCATTTTTCCTTTCTACCATGCCAAATGGCAGTTTCCAGACACGACATAATGGATTACGAAGCTCCAAAAATTAGAAAATAAAATGTTCCCAGCAGTAATATTAAACACACTCTAAAAAACAAGTTTTCTAATTAGAAATTAGATCAGTTAATTGTTCAACTTGGAAAACACAGAAACAGAAAAATGTAACAAAATCTCAATCCAATACCCCTATACCCAGTAGTAACTTCCACTTATTCATTTCCTCATGTCAGTTAATATTCTTCCCAAATATGATTTTTAAAGGAGCATTCTTATCTCTGAAGATGGAGGGAAACACAGAAGAATCTGAAGGAACAGGCCTTGCTAGTTTTCTCCAGTTTACTACCCTTAGCTCATACCCTTCTGTTCCATTGTTTTTCTATGACTTTCCATTCTTCATCAAACCTAGTATAAAAATGTTCAGGCTTAACCATTTCTTTGAGTCTTCATTTCCTTATGGAGGCTCCCATGTCACGGAAAACTTAAATAAATTTGTATGCTTTTCTTCTTTAATGTCTTTGTCAGTTTGAGTTTTAGGCCCAGCCAGGGACCCTAAGAGGATCAAGGAAAAGTTTTCCTCCCTTAGAACCCTAGCCATGCAACCCCTAATATAATCTCACCATACTGAACTCCTGAACAGGGACATAACTCTGACTCAGTACGTGGCCTTTCTACATCAAATCATTGATTCAACATGTATTAAGGAAGTACCTGCAATGTTACTGTCACTGTCCTTAACTTATAAACGTGCTGCTTTCCTCACTTTCCATTCATTCTTTTTCTTAAAAATTTCATTGAAGTATCGTTGATTTACAGTGTTAATTTCTTCTATACCGCAAAGTGACTCAGTTACACATTTATATATTCCTTTTTTTTTTGGCCGCTTGGCATGTGGGATCATGGTTCCCTGACCAGGAGCCAAACCTGCGCCCCCTGCAGTGGAAGTGTGGAGTCTTAACCACTGGACCACCAAGGAAGTTCCTATATCTTTTTCATATTCTTTTCCACTGTGGTGTGTCACAGAGTATTGAAAATAGTTCCCTGTGCTATACAGTATGACCTTGTTGTTTATCCATGCTATATGTAATAGTTTGCCTCTGCTAATCCCAAACTCCCATTCCTTTCCTCCCCTACCCCTCCCGCTCCTTGGCAACCACAAGTCTGTTCTCTGTATCTGTGAGTCTGTTTTTATTTCGTAGATATGTTGATTTGTACCATATTTTAGATGCCACATATAAGTGATATCATATGGTATTTCTCTTTCTGATTTACTTTGCTTAGTATGATAATCTATAGGTCCATCCATGTTGCTGCAAATGACATTATCTCATTCTTTTTGATGGCCGAGTAATATTCCATTGTATATATGTACCACATCTTCTTTATCCATTCCTCTGTCAGTGGACATTAATCCATTCATTCTTTAACACACTGTAGTAGTACATTTGCCCTATTACTCTGAAATTACTGTTGCAAAAGTCACTAAAAAGGAATCAACTTCCATATTGCCAAGTTCCCCCCCTTCTTCTCTTTCTTGACCTCTCCAATACTTGATAACCTTTTATAACTCACTGTTCCTTTAAACTCTCTATTGCCTTTACTTTTGTGCCCAACTCTTTCCTGTCGTCTTCCTGCCTTTATAATAATTTCTTAGTGTTCCTCTTGGGTTGCTCCAGAGACTTTTTCAAAGGTTGGAGTTCCCCCAAGTTTTATCTAAAGATCCCTCTTCTCCTTCTCTGTTGTCTTCACCTTGTCCCCCTTCAATGTGTTCTTCCCCAGTGCAACAGGGGTGCATTTAATTGTATCAAGCCATTCAGTGGTTTCTTACTATCCTCAGCTGGATTTGAGGCCCTGCATGGTTTCACCTCTTCTTGATCCCACCAGCCTTATCTTCAAATTTTACTCTCCAAATCATACTGTCAGATAGGATTTGGATGCTTTCAATTGCAAGGAACCAAAAAACCCTATTCAAAATTATTAAATAGTACAAAATTAGAAGTCTAAAGTTCAGAGGTTTCCAGGTTTGTTAACTCAGGAGCACAGTAGTGATACTGAGCAACCAGATTTCTTCCATCTTTCTGCTTTTCTCAGTATTTTGGTTTAGTTTCCAGGATGGCTTCTGCTGTGGTGGCAAGATAGCTGCAGTAGTTCTTCTATGTTTCTGTTTATCAGTAAGGAGACCTTTCCCAGAGCACCCTGAGCAGCCATCTCTTCAGAGCTCATTGGCTAGACTGGTCATATATACCCCTTCCTAAACCAAGTGCTGGCCAAGGAAGCAGGATTACCATAGATGACTTAGTCATGTGTTGGGGAAATGGACAGTCAAACAAAATTGGACTCCATAGCAAGGAATAAGGGAGGAATGATATAGCCTACAGTCATCTATACACAGCCTTCTTCCCATACACATACTTCCCCAAATGCTCACACCTACAGGAAGCATGATTTCACTCCTAAAGAGAGATCAGCCGAAGTGTCATCCAGCTACTTGATCCAGTTTCATGACTAGGGTCTTCAAGGTGATTCACAGTCCTCTGTTTCAGATCAGCTGTGGCCCCCTGCTTTCTTGTCCTCCACTGCCACACCAGCGTGAGCACTGGGAATAAATCTCTTTCCAAGGCTTCTCAGCTTTAGAATACATTTCTTGATGGTGTGAGTTTGATGTCCTGTCTCAGGGTCACCATTTTCCCAGTCTGGAGTAGTTGTCTTCAGTGCCTTGCATCCTTTCTTTTCCATCTGGCGGGTAATATATACTAGAGTCTGTTTTGTAGCATTCCACTTCCAAATACCAAACTGTCTTGTCAGTTTGGGTTCTTGGTCGTTAGCAACAGAGATGGATTCTGGTTTTCAGCATACAAGAAATTTTATTAGAAGAATATCATGCAGTTTACAGAACAGACAAAAAGACTAGAGAAATTGGGGTCAGTCTGAGTCACACAGTTAAACAAATCGCAAAACCATATTGCACAACTGGTCCACTTGTAGCCACTGTTGCCAAGCACCTAAACACCGAGCTTTGTACCACTGTCTCTACTGCTTCAGAAATTTGAGAGAATAGAATTTGCATCTAGAGGGAATAACCAAGGTCCTTCCTTGACTCCTTGCATTAACTAGCTACCAATTTATGTGACTGGCTGCCCAAAAGAATGACCGTTGTCTTCTATCAGGGCAAATCTAGATTTTTATGGGGTACACAGTTTGGTGGTTGGATGGGTGAGGGGAACTTACTCAGGAAAAACAGAAAAGTAGAATACCAACTTAGAGGGTTTGAAGGGGCTTATGCAAATGAACAGCCCTAAACGCTGTACTTGCCAACTCTTTGAGCTCCCTTTACTTTCCGGACCTCTGCACTTGCTGTCACTCTGCTTGGCACAGTTGCACTCATTCTATTTGGCTAAATTCTATCTGTTCTTCAGGCCTCAGCTTAGACATTACTTCCTCTGAGAGCTTCACTGAGTTCTTAAAACTTCCCCACTACTGTCATAGAGCCTTTTAATTTCTCACTTGGGCACAGATGACACTATAATAATTGACTGCTGGTATGTGTGATTCCAACACTACATTATAAAGACCCAAGATTGTAGTCATTTTAGTACCCTCAGTCCCTATTGTAATATCTCCACATAGTAGGTACAATACTCCATATTTATTAAATATGCGACTAAGCTACATACATGTTCTCCTTACCTGTTTTTATGTTCATGTTCTCATGTTGCTAACCACCATCTGTGTGCCAATGTCTATCAATTCTTACCTACAGCTCCGAGCTTGTTTTACAAATAGCTTTATAGAGCTATAATTGACATACAATAAATGGCACGTATTTAAATAGAGTATAAACTCATGAAATCGCCATAATCAAGTAGTGAACCTACTCATGTTCGGTGAACATTAGCCTAAAAGTTTCCTTGTGCCCCTTTGTAACCACTCCCTTCCTGCTGATCTGCTTTCTGTCTATATAGATTATATTACTTGGCATTTTCTAGTATTTTATATAAATGGAGTCATATAACATGTGCTATTTTTTTTGTTTTTTGGTCTGGCTCCTTTCACGTAGCATAACTTTTTTGAGATTCATCCACGTTGTAGTCTGTATATTATTCCTTTTATTGCTGAGTAGTATTCTATTACATGGATATACTACAGTTTATCCATTCACCTGTTAATGGACATTTGGGTTGTTCCTAGTTTTCAGCTATTATCATTAAAGCTGTTAGGAATATTCCTGTACAAATCTTTATATTGGACATGTATTTTCATATCTGTTGAACAAATACCTAGGAGTGGTCTGGCTAGGTCATACGATGGTTGTACCATCTTACATTCCCACCAGCAGTGTATAAGGCTTTCAGTTGCTCTACATCCTCTTCAACATGGTCTTTTATATTCAATATTTTTGCCATTTTAATGGGTGTGTAGTAGTATCTCATTGTGGTTTTAATTTACATTTCCCTAATGACTAATGATTTTGAGCAATTTTCATGAGCTTGACATCCATGTATCTTCTTTGATGAAGTGATTGCTCAGTTTTTTTTGCCCATTTAAAAATTCCCTTGTTTTCTTATTACTGAGTTTTGAGAACTCTATATATTCTGAATACTAGCTCTTCATCAGATATGACTCGCAAATACGTTCAAAGTGCAGAAACTTCTAAATTTTCATGAAGTTTAATTTATCAGCTTCTTTTATGGATCATGCTTTTGGTGTCATATCTAAGAAATCTTTGTCTAACCCAAGGACACAACGATCTTTTTTCTAGAAGTTTTACAGTTTTAACATTTAGGTCCATGATCCATTTTGAGTTAAGTTTTTGTAGATGGTGCAAGGTATATATTGAAGTTCACTTTTTTGCTTTTGTATATCCAATTTGTTGAAAAGACTGTCCTTTTCAATTGAAAAGTCTGAAAAGACTATCTTTTTCAACTGTCCTTTCTGCCCTGAATTACCTTTGGACCTTTGCTTAAAATCAGTTGTTCATACACATATCAATCTATGGACTCTCTTTTCTGTGCTATTGATTTGTCTATCTTTGTACCAATACACAAGATTGATGTGTTGAAATCAGGTAGTGTTTGTTAGTTCTCCAACTCTGTTATTTTTCAAAGTTGATTTGGCTATTCTGAGTCTTTTGCATTTCTATTTAAATTTCAGAATCAGTTTGTCAACTTATAAAATGGAAAAAGTCTTTGGGATTTTGATTGGGATTGGGTTGAATCAATAGATCAGTTTGGCAAGAACTGACATCTTAAGTCTGAATCATGAGCATAGAATATCTCTCCATTTGTTTAAGTGTCTTTAATTTCTCTCAGCAATATTTTGTAATTCTCAATGTATATGTTTTGCACATCTTTTTGTCAGATTTAATTTTCAGTATTTAATATTTAATGGTATTGTAAATATTTTTTAAATTTCAGATTCTGATTTTTCATTGCTTTGTTTTAATCTTTCCCCCTATTTTATTGAAGCATAAAGTGCACGAATCTTAAGTGTATAAATTGAAACAATTTGACATGTGACTACATTACTGTAATTGTCACCCTAGTCAAGATATATAACATTTCCCACATCAAGAAGTCTTCCTCATGGGCCTTCCCAGCCAGGAGATCACTCTCTGACGTGCCTCACAATGTTTTTTATTTTCATATAAATGGAATCAACCAGGATGTACTCTGTCTGGCTTCTTTAGTTCAACATTATGTATGTGAGGTTCATCCATATTGTTGTGTGTACTAGTAGTTCATTCTTAGTCTTTGCTCTCTAGTATTTTTCTTCTGTGAATGGACATTTAGGTAATTTCCAGTTTTTGCTACTGTGAATAATGCTGCAATCAATATTCTTGTACACAAACATAAGTATTCTTTTCTCTTGGGCATATGCCTAGTGGTAGAATTACTGAGCAATAGGGTACACGTATGACTAGCTTTAGTAGATAGTGTCAAAGTTTTCTAAAGTAGCTATACCAATTTATACTCTCCCTAGCAATACGTGAAAGTTACAGGTGCTCCATATCCTTGCCAATGCTTGGCACTGGAATTCCTTTTAATTTTAGCCATTTTGGTGGGAGTGTTTAGTACCAAATTATGATTTTACTGTCCCTGATATAGCTATTGATGTAGAACTTCTTTTCATATTCATACTGGCCATTTAGAGAACATCTGAAAATCAACCAAAGTAATTAACATTAACTTATTAAAGAAAACATACACATGGACATTTCAATAAAGGCAGAAAAAGCATTTCATATTGAATGCTTTCTCCCTAATGTTACAATCAAGATAGGAAGTCCATCATCACTACTTTTACTCAACACTATAGTAGACATCCTAGCCAGTGACAACCAGCAAGAAAAATAAAAGGTATAATGATTGCACAGGAAGATGTTAAACCATCTATCACAGATCACAAGACACTGTGATGACTGAAATTCTAAAAGTCTACAAAGTATTAGAAATAGTAAGGGAACTTAGCAAGATGGTTGAATACAAGGTCAATATGTAAAAACCAGCAGCGTTTCTATACACTAGCAACAAATATTAAAAATTTAGAATGCCATTTAAAAAGCATAAAAACCCTCAAATACCCAAGAATAAATCTACTGAAAGATATGTAAGACTTCTACACTGTAACCTACAAAACACTGCTGAGAAAAATTAAAGACGACTTAAATAAATGGAGGGGTGTATTATATTCATGAATTGGAGGAATCAACATAAAGATGTCAGAAAAAAAGAAATGGAGGCAACCTAAATGTCCATCGACAGATGAATGGATAAAGATGTGGTATACAGATATACAATGGAATACTACTCAGCCATAAAAAAGTGAAATAATGCCATTTGCAGCAACATGGATGGGTATAGAGATTACCACACTAAGTGAGGTAAGTCAGACAAAGGCAAATATCATATATCACTTATATGTGGAATCTAAAATATGATACAAATGAACTTATTTACAAAACAGAAACTGACTCACAGACACAGAAAACAAACTTATGGTTACCAAAGGGGGAAGATGGGGGGAGGGAAAAATTAGGAGTTTGGGGTTAGCAGATACAAGCTACTATATATAAAACAGATAAACTACTGTATAGCATAGGGAACTATATTCAGTATCTTGTAATAAACTACAATGGAAATGAAAAAGAATATCCATCTATCTATCTGTATCTGAATCAGTCTGTGTACACTAAAAAGTAACACAACATTATAAATTAACTATACTTCAATTAAAAAAAAATTAGGATCAGTTTTCCCCAAATAGATTGATCTATAGATTCAATGCAAGCCCAGTTAAAATCCTAGCAGGATTTTTTGTTTTGGGGGGTTCTTTTTTTTTTTTTTTTTTTGAAATTAACAGGTTCTTTCTAAAATTTATAAATAAATGGAAATAAGTTCTATAAAATGTATAAAATGTAAATACAAAGGACTTTGACTAGCCAAGGCAATCTTTAAGGAAAAGTTATATGGCTTCAAGACTTATAAAGCTACATTAAGATAGTGTGGGACAAGGTTAGACAGACCAACGGAATGAGAACCTGGAAACAGACCCTCATATATGTGGTCATCTACCTTACAACAAAGCTGTGGGGGAAAAGGCAAATGACAGCCTTTTCAGCAAGTAGGGCTTGATCAATCGGCTATCCATCCATAAGAGGGAAAAAGGAAACTTGATCCCAACCTCCTACCTTTCATGAAAATGAATAAACCTGTCTGTGAAAGGTAAAATAGTCAAGCACTAGAAGAAAACACAGGTGACTATCCTCATGGCTTTGGAGCAGGCAAGGCCTTACATATGATACCAAAAGTATTGATCACAAAAGGAGAGATCAGCAAACCCAGACAGTTTTACCTCAATTATTTCTGTAATTTTTAAGACTCCTTACAATCACTGCCCTATTTAAGAGAGTCACTTTGGCCTGTAATACAGCAGTTGTCTCCCAACAACTGTTCTTTTCCCTTTAATCATTCTTCCATAGTACAGACAGAATAACAAACATAAAAATGTAAATTTAACTGTTACTGCCTTTTTTGCGTAAAAATCCTATAACGGGTTAGCATCTTTTAAGAGAATTACATCCAAACTTCTCAGCAGATTACAACTAGCCCTTTATGACCTGGCATTTACCTGCCTCTCCACGCAGTCAGTCTGCTTCTAGCTTGAATTTTGGCTCTACTAATTTCAGAGTTTACATTATCACTTTCTAACATTCGGCCTATTCTGTCTGAATTCCCTTTTCCATTTCCTTCACTAATTCGAATTCATCTTTCCAGACTGAGGTTCTGGTACAACATACTTGAGGATTCCAACCGTATACCTTATATTCGGCTGCGTCCCTTGTTGCTATCACATCACTATTGCCCTTCTTTCGTTTTAGCACTTAGAACAAAATTGGCTTAAGTTTCTGGAAGGCGTTAGTTGAATCCCAAGACTTAGTTTAGATTCTGGATGTGGCAGACACTCGCGTTCAGTTACTTGTTTACCTCTACTGACGAGCCGCTCACTCCCACTCCTTCCTGCTCCCCCCCCCCCCCGCCCCCATTCCCGTCCCATGGAACTAGCTGGAAGTTTCTTCTATCTGAATTGCACGGGTCAAAGGGCGGTGAGGGAGGGCCTGACCAACGAGGTGCAAAGTAAAGCAGCACTGAGACAAATTCAGGCCACCTTTCTCCCTTCAGTGCCTTCGGATGGAACACGTTTTTCTTCTGTCTGGGAAGCCAAGTAGGAAAAAAGCCTGGGCCTGTGCTGGTCTGGGGAACGGAACAGTCCACCCGCACCGGAACCAAAACGCTTCCTCCAGTCCAGCCTCTGCAAGGGCGGAGGGACTTCCGGCGAGTCCGAGTCCTTTAGGGTTCCCAGCGCCAAGATCCCGGCATCGACGCGCCATCCGGAACTCGCTCCCGGAAAAGAACACGTAGCCGAGAACGTCACGTGTCACGAAAAGCTTGGCTGCCTCCGGGAGCCATGATGAGAGCTGTAGAGAAAAGGGAGCTCGATGTGCCTTGTGTTATTAACAGACATACAAACGCCCCCAAACGCCACACGTTCCTGAGCGATAACAGTACGGCACAAACGTCCTTTCGACCTACCACCCACAGAGGCTTTGCGGCTGTGCGGGTGCGCGCTGGGACTGGGTTACGCCGCGGCCTGCGTAACCATGGCTGCAGGGGGCGGGGCCTGACAGGCTGCTCGCCGGCCGGGGTGGGGGCGGGGCGGGCCAGGAGGAGTCGGTCCTCCACGGTCCCAGCCCACCCCGCGCCCGCGCTTCACCTCCCCGCCCCTCGCGGCACGCTGCGTGGCTGCTCATTGGCTACGTAAGACGGAAGCCCGGTCGGTGTTTCTCCAGAAGTTTTCCCCTTGGGTGGCGGCGGAGCTGGTAACCTCGGTAGGAGCAGTTCCAGCAGCGGTAACAGTGACTATTAGAGATGGCGGCGGCTGCTGCGGGACCTGCCGCAGCCCAGAGGTGCGTGTTTTTCCTTCTCTTTGCTATTATTTGTATCCCCCTCCGTCCTTCTTTAGTTAGAGAGCCCTGCTGAAGTCGTTGTTTTCCTGGCAGGTTTTTCCGGAGCTTCTCAGATGCTCTGATTGACGAGGACCCCCAGGCGGCGTTGGAGGTGAGAGAGTCGGTTCACTGTGCTCTGGGGAACGCAGCCGTGTCGGGTTCCGGCCCACCCCGCCTCTTCCCAGCACTGTCTTCCCGGGGTCGGGGCTGCTGCTTTTCCTGTGTCTCAGTCCTGATGTTGGCAGACTCCGCCTCTCCCTTCTGTGTCCCGCAGCGGCCCGGTTACGCTTCCCATCCCTAGTCCGTTCCTGCATCCTTGGAGCTGCTTAGTAAAACCTGCTCTCCTTTTTGGGGGTAGAGGTAACATTCATAGTTGGTCTGAAAGGGTTTGTTTTTTAAATGGCATTTGTGACTGAGAACAAAACGTGAAATCTAAGGCTTGATGTTTGTTCATTCGGTTTTTCGTTTGACAATCATCCTTGCCATTTCTGTGTACCAGGTCTGTGCTGAGTGCCTGTATGAACTCACACTATTGGAACAGAAACCTTTTCCCGTGTGTGCCCGAAAATTTCCAGATGTCCAGTCTGTTTATTATCCACTCATTTGTTTATTCCTCAAAACAATTTCTTGAGGGCTGCTGTGTGGAAGGCACTGTTTGCTCTGGATTAAACTCTTATTTATGTATTTAAGTGACTTGTAAGGCACTTTGTGTTTGTGTTGAGTGAAAAACTATAAAGCTGTGAAGGAAAGCAAAAGAACAAGAGTTAAATAATAATTTGAAGTAATAAAGAGAGCCCAACTAAGCATACATGATGCAGTGGGTCACAAAATTTAGCCAGGGGTTTCTTGCTTTGAAGCATAAAAAAGAGGAAACTTTGTTTTGCTGTTATGATTTAACATATGTAAGGTTAGGAATTTGAGGCAAGAGAACCTTTTTCCTAGTTATGACTTCTAAAAGAAATTTGTTCCATGGTTAGTAGAGGAGGTGACATTTGAGAAGAGGCATGAGGGAGAGCTTGGAAGCTCTGGGGAAAGATTATTTCAGGCAGGAAGAGGAGTCAGTGTCAGGATTCTGAGGTAGGAATGAAGTCAGCCTGTGCAAGGAGCAGCAAGAAGGCCCATTTGGTTAGAGTGGGATGAAAGTGGAGTAAGAAATGAGGTGGGGAGGAAACCAGGGCGTGGGTCCTTTGGGGCCTTTTAGGTTGGATTATGCTTTTGGGGCTGGGATACGAACAAATAAAGTGGTTGATTACTCAGTTGTGCTGTGATGTTTCCTAGTGATGCTTTTGGGATCACTATTAGAGTAATGTTACCAGAGGCACTGAGAGTTTTTCTCCACAATTCCTTCATGTCAGCTAGACAGCTATTAATTTTCGGAATCTACCTTTGTTATGGTCCTCTTAGGCCCCGTGCCTCCTTTGGAAATCTAGTTTATATAATAGTTGGTATGAAAGGATATTAATGTAATGAATTATTTGTCACGTTACATCTCAGTTATTTTACTTTTAAAATTATTTATTGAAGTGGGATATCTAACACAAATCTTAAGTCTGCACTAATGAACTTGAAGTTTTACATGTATGTATACCACCCAGATCAAGATATAGAATACTTCCGTTTCAAGGCTTTCTCATGTTTCTTCCCAGCCAATAATTCCTCTTACCCACCTGTTCTGTACTCTGTCACCATCAGTTAGTTTTTCTTGGACTTCATGTAAAAAGTATCATACACTAGGTATTCAGTTGAGTGTAGATACTCTGTCTTGCTTTAAACATTATGGGAGATACATCCATAAGTTGTTTGCTTTTCACTGCTGTGTAGTATTCCACTGTATTAATATAGCACAATTTATTCTAACAGTGAACATTTGGGATATTTCCAGTTGTTAGCTAGTGTGAATAAAACCACTGTGAATTTTCTTGTACATGTATTTTGGTGAACACATGCAGTCCTTTCTTTTGGGAGTGCATTTGTTTTTTTCTTTCTAGGAGTGAAATTGGATAGTGTAGGTGTGTGATTAGCTTTAGTGCATTTGTCTGTGAAGTGTGGCTCTTGGACCAGTAGCATCAGCATCACTTAGGAACTCATAGAAATGCAAATTCTTGGACCCCACCCTAGATTTTCTTTTTTATATTTTTTGGCTGCGCTGCAAGCATGTGGGTGGCATCTTAGTTCCCCAGCCAGGGATCAAACCCGTGCCTCCTGCAGTGGAAGCACGGACTGCCAGGGAATTCTCCACCCCAGATTTTCTGAAAGCACTTATGACTCCTGTAGGCCAGTACTCCTTACCCTTCCGTTTTACAGAAGAAAACAGACCCAAAGAAGTCCAAGTGATCTGTCATAGAGATGTATGCGGCCAGTTAGAGGCAGAATAGGGGCCTCAGGACACACGTTTCCTGATTCTTAGTCTAGTGCTGTAGAATAGCGGTTTTCAAAAGCATGATCCCCAGACCTTCTGCAGGAGCATCACCTGGGAATTTGTTAGAAATGCAAATTCTCAGGACCTGCCACACACCTGAATCAAAAACTGGGAGTGGGGAGAATGATCTTGATAAGAACCAGCTTGTGTTAAGAGGAAATGTTCTTTTTAAAACTTGAGATGACTTTCTCACAGAGATAAACGGGCAAATGTTAATTACTAAGTAATTGGTAATAATGAGTAGGGCTGGAACCTTGATGAGAAGTGAGAGTCTGTTTCCCTCTAGATTTTCCCAAGGGTTGGTTTAACAGTAGCTATTTTAAAATTAAGGTCGCTTGATATCACATCAGTTAAAATGTCACATTTTTATATAAGACCATCCAATTAAGAATAAAGAGAAAGTGTATCAAGCTGATTACATTTTTCATTCATTAAACAACGTTAGTGGCAAATGCTGTACTGGGAGCCAGCGAGCTAAAGATGAAACTACTGTAGTGAGGGAGTTTGCAGTCTAGTGGAGAGAGACAGGCAAGTCAACAGATCATTAAAATACAAGTACTCCAGTGGAGTGGTGTATCAGGTACAGTAAAGAGCGTAGCAGAGTAGAGGCCAACTGGGGAAGTCAATAAAACTTTGCAGAGGAAGTCTCAGTTCAGTAGAAAGAGAAAACATATATGTGGATTATGAGAACCTTTCGAGGCCCAGTGTGAGTAGTGCTTAAGAGCATGGGCTCTGGAATCAGACTGCTTGGGTCCGTATCCTGGTTTCAAGAAAGTTCCTGCCATCACTCTTCTGGATCAGATTTCCTGTCTGTAAAATGGGATTAACTAGGACCACTTGAAAGGGTGATTATGAGGATAAGTAATGTAAGGTACAAGGGTGAGGCCCTTGAGGTAGACATCTTATAGATTCATTGCTCTCTAGGTTCTAGCCACGCTGGCTTGCTTTCTGCTACTCAGATGTGTCGAGCTCAGTCCTGGTGCAGGGCCTTTGGACTTGCAGTTCTTTTGCCTAGAATGTACTCTCTATTGAGTATCTCTTGTTTTGCTTGGAAATGCTCATCACTCTAGATTTCATCTGAAATGTCACCTTCTCAAGGAAGCTGTTTTCTCTGACTACCTTATCTGAATTGGGCCCCAATGTAAGCTTCAAGAGTGCAGGGGTTTTGTGTATCTGTTTACCACTGTGTTCTCAGCGTGGTGCCTGGGATGTAGTAGGCACTCAGGTGTATTAAATGACTCTTACCACAATTCTTGGAACAACTGTGAGGTGCATTTACAAGCACGCTGAGGCTAAAGAGATTAACTTGCTCAAGGTTATCGAGTTTAGAAGTGACAAGTCTCAGGTTCAAGGCATCAAGGTCATCCTCTGGAGGAGTGAGTAGGATTGGGGTGTATGATATAATTGTTCGGGATCTGACTCTGAAGTAGTTGACCACAGATAGCTTTGTTGAGGGCATAGCTGGTTAGCATAAAGTATACCAGTTCTACATGGTTATGTGATTTTTCTCCAGGAGTGCTTGCTAGTTTAGGAAGGGAGAAGGCTTGATACTCCTTTGTTTATCCATAATTGGGGATTAGCTGTGACTAGAAGAAAATGGCAAGGGGAGTCAGGCTGAGATACCCAGAGCTAAAGGCCTTTAGACGTTAGGTCCGTCTGAGCAGTCTGCTTTTGCTTTTAATCTTAACAAGTAACCTTTTTGGATAGCATTTTAAGAGACCCTAAAGCTCTATAAAGATTTGGAAATTAATTTTCTAAGATCCAAGTCTTAAACAATTTTAATGCCTTAAAAAGTAATTTTCCCCCTTTCGTTCTGTGTTATCGGTGTACTTCCTTTACCATTATCTTGTTAAAGATTTCAGTGTAATTATATTTTACACTTCATAGGTTTCTTTACTTTTGCGGACTATAAACACAACCCATTTTCTGTGAGAAGTACTATATCTTTGGATACGTTTCGTATAAGTCTGATTAAATAGCCCTTTGCTGCTGTGATTCAAATGTTGGCACTGAAGTCCTTGCCTTTCGAGATACCTCTCTTTAGTCCCTTTGTATTCTAGCAGCCAGTAGCTGTTGTTACAGAAACAGTAGAACACTGAAAACACGCCACAAGTCAGATGTAGTTAAGACAACCACAAATAATTATTTTACCGTCACTTTTTCCGGTTTTATTATATTGTATATTCCTTATTCAAAATAAATTTATTGTTGTGTTTTATTCATGACTTACAAATTGGTGTGTTATAATGTTCAGTTTGTGTTGAGTGGTTTTTTTGGTAACTTTTTTTATTGATAGCCTAATAAGTCAGTTGCTTAGTTTATTTAACTGAATGACCATAACTGGTTCTCCTTAACCAACAATTGGTTTGTGTTTTTAAAGGTCATTCGTTTGCAAGTTGGTTCAAAATTCAGAAGTTTATACCTGACTCCTAAAGAAAAGGAATATTTTATTCATCTTTGAACCTCCAGTGTCTGGCCTATGTTTGTTCCATAATATGTGTTTAAAAATACGTTTTGAAAAACAAACAGAAAAACCTGACTACTGAAAAAAATAAAACTACTTTTTGAATTGATGATCCAGATATTATTATAATCTGTAACAGCCTTTTTGACCTATAATATACATTTTCTTGGTGAGGAGAGGCTGGAAATGTGGTTTTATGATATATTTGAGTAGATATGTAAGCAGCCATCAGCTGTTTTCAAAATTGTTTGAAAGCTTAGTGGAAGATGGTGTTTTTAGCTTAAGAATTTCTAAGTATTAGAAAATCTTGTATTAATACAAATGTTAGATGGTGTGTGAAAGAAACTTGGAGTAAAATTTTACCATGAGGCAATGTTTAGTGGTTAAAATTTGATTTGGAGTCAGACCTGGATTTGAATCCTGTCTCTGGCACAGTCACTGAGTAGGAAGTGAGGGAATGGATTTTCTGCACGCATCTGGGGGAAGAGCATTCTAGTGGGAGGGAGCAGCAGGTGCAGGGTCCTGAGATGTTTGCAGGACAGCAAGGAGGCCATTGTGGCTAGAATGGTGGAGCAAGGAGACGAGTTTTAAGAGGTGAGATGAGAGGGAGAGCAGAAGGTTATATCAAGGAGGGCCTTACAGATCATTGGAAGGACTTGGGCTTTTGCTGTGAGTCACCTGGAAAGGTGTTGGAAAGTTTTGAGCAGAGACATAGTAACAAGATCTGATTTTCATTACTGCTTGGATCAGGGTGATAGGGGTTAAGGTGGTAAAAAATGGTTTAGATCTTAGGTATGCTGGGTTTTAGGTTTATGATTACCAAGTATAGTATACATTGCTTTGTGAGAATCACACTGCGGGGTTCAAGCAAAGCCACATGTGTGGCTGTTGAAGTAATTTTGCCTGTTAAGAAAACTACCAAGTCCCTAGGGTGTGTGGGCAATGGGTAGAGAATCACAGCCTTCCTGTTTGCCTGCATTTGTCCTTGGCTTCACTAATCGTGCTCTCTCTTCTTGCATCAGTATTGTTCCAGCTACCACTTATGAACTGTGACTGCCCAGATTGGCAAAAGTTTTAATCGCTCTGTTAATTCTTGATCAGTTGATAGTAGCTATCTATGAGATATTGTATCTGGGCTTTTGACAGAATGCTGTAATTTCTTAGGCCATTGATAAGAGGATAGGAGAGGGCCAGGTAAACTTGATTATGTATTTATTGGTTCCATTAACCTCCCTGAGCTCTAGGTTTAACTTCCATTTTTTGTTTGTTTGTTTCTTTTTTATTTTGTTTTTATTGGACAGCTTCACATTTTCTAGGCATCTCAAATTCTACATGATCTTTGAATCTTCTCCAAATTAGAAGGAGAAAATCAGTGGTGGTCAATGTATATGAACTAAACTCTCCAGAATAAATGAGGTGATAATAATTACCATTTATTGAGTTCTGCTGTAGGCCAGGAACTGCTAAGTGCTTTAGGTAGATATTACATTCAGTTGTGGTCTTTTGAGGGGAGAAGGGAGGAGAAAGGGAGATATTGATCCTCTTGGAAAGAAAAGCTCCAAGCTTGTTTCCCTGTTATCTTTCCTCCAAATACTTTATGACAATAGGTTATTTGATTAAAAATCATGTTTAATTAGAATTTGATGGCTTTTAAAAAACGTTTACTGACACTCAACGTGTTTGTATTTGTAGGAGCTGACTAAGGCTCTGGAGCAGAAACCAGACGATGCACAGTATTACTGTCAAAGAGCTTATTGTCACATTCTTCTTGGGAATTACCGTGGTAACTTTTCTTACAAAGTATATTGTCTCTATAAGTTACTTACAAATTTTGCCCAAGATACAATGAATCAAATAAAATAAAGGTTATCTTCCAGGATTTTTAACTTGTCTTTCATACAAGGTGAAGTAGCTGAAATGTGACAAACATTATGTTGAGCATCACCCATTTAAATTTTATGGTTGTCCATTCTTTCTTTGGTGGGTGTAGAATTTGTACAGATTTCATTTATGGTTATTGGATATGCTAACAAAGAATGACATCAAATTTACTATTTTACAAAGTATTTAAATGAATTCCCTTGTTTTATTTTTTGTAAAAAGAATGTATTTCTATATTCTGTAATTTTAATTATCTGGATAGATAATCTGAGTAGGAAGAAATTAAATACTTTGAGTCAGATTACATAAATGATGTTAATGAGAAAATTAGATGAACTTTGTGATACAGAGCTTTATTCATTGCCTGAAGCGCTTTAAGATGGAAGCTAAATATTAGGTCATTAGGAAGGTATGAGGGTAATTTTATCTTGGATTAACTTTTCCTAATTTAAAATCATTTGTCCGTTTCACCAGCTTGAAAACTTAAAAATCAGAGGCTAATTCAAATTTTGTGTGTAGTATTTGTTAGGATCCATAAGTAACTGACTAAAAAACCCATTTTTTTCATATGCAGATGCTGTTGCTGATGCAAAGAAATCTCTTGAACTTAATCCAGATAGTTCTATTGCTCTGCTGAGAAAGGGGTATGCAGTACCTACTCTTCTTGCTGGGTCTGGACTATAGTCTCTTGAATGAATTAATTGTAAGCTTTATATAAATAGTAAATTCTGTATTTATACATTTTATAGCTGAGATAGGGTTCAATTTTACGTATGTTTCATACTTTTATTGTAGTATAGTTAGTGTATACATATAGTTTAAAATAGTGATGGTTGAAATAACTGCAAAGTCTAGATGAAACTCTTGGATTTCACATCCCTTTTTTGCTTCATCATTTGGAATTTACTGTATTTAACTGACTAGAGAACATCTATTCCTCACCCAAGCTGGACAGGCTACATTTAATGAAGACTGTTATCTGTGTACTTTATATCACAGTTTGTTTCTGTTGATAAGTGTGACTTTATTCTTTAAGAATCAGAAATTCCTTAATATAACTATATTTCGGAATAAGCAAGTATATACAATTAGAATCAAGAAATTCCTTCTGAAATGAGTTCCCAAATTGGATTTTAATAGGAATTATACTAGATATTATAGTAGAGTATTTTAGGAAATCTCTTGGCTGGCTTATTAACATATACTTAAATTCTTTCTTTTAATAGTAGGGAAAATCGTTTTTTTTAATTTAGAAAGAAGGCTGTTTTTCATGATCTCATGTGTGTGTATTTGTTTTTAATATGCTCATGCAGGATATGTGAATACCATGAAAAAAACTATGCTGCTGCTCTAGAAGCTTTTACAGAAGGACAGAAATTAGATAGTAAGTATTAGAATTATATGTTAGTACACTAATCCATTATATCTATGTGTCTTAAATACCATAGCTGAATTTTGTTAGTGTAATCTCAAGTTAATTATAGAAACCCAGCTTTTTTCTCTTCTTAATGACATTTCGTGTTGATTGCAGAATTTGAATTTACTAAAAAATTGATTAAATTGGCCTTTCTTTAGTGCTTAAATCACAGATAAACTATCATCAGAAGCAGAAAACTATATACACACTTAGTGCTCCCAGTACTTAGTCTGGCTTTATTTTTTTTCTAATGGATAAGTGAAAGTTTAATTTGCTCTCACATTCAGAAGTCTATTTAAGTTATTATTCAGATTGCTGAGATAAGGAAATCTTACAATGAAAATTTTTATTGAGACATGAAGTGTTAAGTTTGGGGTAAAGTATGATAGGGTATTGAAGAAACATGGAGGTTTGAGAGTATTGTGAGTTTCTAATATCACCTTTTTGAGAGAAATAGATGAAAATTATCACAGCAGTATAGATATCTGTGCGTAATATATAGAAATTGTAAGAGCCAAGTATCAGAAGCTCTGCAAAGTACAAAAAGGTTGTAAGTAATCTCATAGATAGTTATAGACTACATAATCCTAATTGTGTACTATCATTTTATTTTCATCTTATGATAGAGTGTTATCACAATTCTCCAAAGCAGTAGCTCCTAACTGGGAATGGTTTTGCTCCATGGGGGACATGGAGCAGGCTTCAGTGGTTGTGGCTCGTGGGCTCTAGAGCTCAGGCTCAGTACTTGTGGTGCATGGGCTTAGTTGCTCCATGGCATGTGGGATCTTCCCGGACCAGGGATTGAACCCGTGTCCCCTGCATTGGCAGGCAGATAAAATTGATTTTTTAAAAATCAGAATTCTTCAGGATGAACAAGTAAATATTAAACCTAACTAATAGGTTTAATATTAGGATAGCTATAAACTCTGTTAGGACAGATATTTTTGTCTAATTCACTGTTGCATCCACAGTGCCTAGAATAGTGTTTGGAACATAGGTATTCAGTAATTATTTGTTGATTGAATATGTTAGGTTGTGCAGATGAGTGATGTTACAATCAGTTTGTTCTTTCTAGGTGCAGATGCTGATTTCATTGTCTGGATTAAAAGGTGTCAAGAAGCTCAGAATGGTAAGTTTGCAGGTTTCCCGTGGTCTTTCCGTTTAAAAAGAAGTAAATGTTTGACATTTTTTTGTTTTGAACTTTATAACTTATAATTTAAGTAGTGGATGTTCTCTTAGGTTGGGATTTCCCAAGGTATTTTGATTTTTTACCTCATTCGTTATGTTGAAAGGGAAATTTGGATGGATTTGTTTTGCATTGGTATTACTGGCAAGAAATTACTGAGGAGTCTCAAGTGACTCCAGGATGCAAAGTTAAACCACTTTCCCTTATTAGGTATGCATGGAGAATTGGTTTGCTTAATCAGTATGTTTGTGCCATAGAAATCATGTATGTAATTTTGCCTATACATGTACTGTTACCTGAAAATGTTTCCTTTTTATGTTTTTAATAGGATCACAGCCCGAGGTGGTAAGTCCAAAGGTTTTATCCTTTGTGTTTTTACTTAATTATATTATTACTAAATATATTTGAGGCAGGACTCGGAATGAGCTTTCTGTCAGTTACATATCTCTCTAGGGCAGTTTTACTTATTTTCTTCCTCCAAATGCCGTCTCTTCCCTTCTTATTTAGGGACAAATTAGAGGCCACCATTGACCCAGGGCAAGTTCTTTAGATTTACAGTCTGAACTGGCACACATAGTTTAGGAAAGTTTGGATTGGTTAAGAGTCACTTTGTTTCTCAGTGGTCAGTGTAGAATGTTTGTTGCAGAGAGGCCAGCCATAAACGGTGTAAGACAATATCAGGAAGGCACCATGGAAATAGTGCTTCATATGTTTTTCCAGAGCAGTTTGATGCCATTGTTAAGCCTGAAGGTTATACTATAGTCTTAAAAATGTTTTTTTAAATGTTATTGTTATTTTCAGCTTAGAGAGTTACTGAATCTTGGAACTGGACATTTTATATGTAACCTTTTCCAAACATATCTTCAGAAATTTTTCTGTTTTTTATCCTTCTTTTATTTTAGAAGAAAAACGGTTTTTTCAAATTGAAACTCATAAAATTTTAAAAATGCTGAGTAACGGAGATCAGCTCGGTGCTTTGTGACCACCTAGAGTGGTGGGATAGGGAGGGTGGGAGGGAGGGAGATGCAAGAGGGAAGAGATATGGGGACATATGTAGATGTGTAACTGATTCAGTTTGTTATAAAGCAGAAACTAACACACCATTGTAAAGCTATTATACTCCAATAAAGAAGTTAAAAAAAAATTTAAAAAAAAAACAACTGAGTATTCTAATTCCTGTGAAGATGAGTATTATTTAACAATTATGGATACCATGCTCTGTAGGAAGGTTTCGTGAAGTTATTCCATATCAAAGTAACTATAACACTGGGTAAATTAATAATACATGCATTTTTAATACGCAGTTAGTAAACTAACTTGTAAAAATCTTTCTCTTTCAACTTGCCAAAATCAGTCTGCATCCCAGAGGACTTATCAGTCAAAAATCAAGTAAGTGTTTCTTTTTCATAATGTGTGATAAATATGCCTAAAGGGAAAAAACCCTGTTGTTGAATAGTAATAAGCAAGTCCTTACCTGTGATTTAAGTATTTCTTAGTTTATAAAAGAAATCATATTAAAGCCTTGAAAAACTAATTGTAAGACTGTTAACTGATTTGAATTAGTGTTTATATTAAGGTTAAAATCAAATCACTTGCCAATTAAAACTTAACTTGATTACACATTATGTCACCTTTCCATGTATTAAAGAGAGCCTCTTCCATTTAAGTTATTGCTGTTACCTAGGTAAATAAGTTAGTAGACTTGATAGAATTGTAACTCTACCTGCCTTTTATATTTGGAGTAAATTTTTCATAGAATAATTCTGCATGAATTGAAAGTCACTTGCTGAGGGCAGCAGTTACAATCATGAATAAGTATTTAGCAAGTATTTGTGTTATTTTTAGTTGTTCATTAGCTGTGTGTACAACTTGTATTCTTAGTGTAACAGAAAGAAACACAAGGCATTAATCTCGAGCTTTGCATCCTGACTGAATTTCAAAGGAAAACTGTGAGACTTTTAAAGGTCCAGTGCTTTTGATGTAAAATGGCTTGAAAATGTTAAAACAATTTATTCATGTTCTTTCTGGGGAGATACAGGATGACTCTCCAAGTACCTAGTAAACAAGGAACTTTAGTGACAGGAGCAGGGGTAGGGTATATGAACTTAATGACTGGAGTGTTTGGAGTATAAAATAATCCCACATTGATGTAATAAATACACCGTGTATCAGGGTACTGTGCTTAGTCCTGGGAATGTCGTAGTGGCAGGATAGATAAATAGCTCTGCTCTCATGGAGTTTATAATCCAGTCTAATTTGAAAGTGATGATATATTTTTAGAGCTTTCAGTGGGAAAGATACACATAATTAGAATCTCTAGGCACACTAATCTTCCCACATACTTTGAGATTGAAGGAAGGTACTGTATCTAATATTGTGCCTGGCAGAATGAGTTAAATTATTTTAATTTTAGCTCATTTGCTTCTGTTCCCTGTGCTCAGGGCTGTTTGCCCCCAGCTTCAGTAAAGAGATCCTGGAATGCGAGGTCAGGTTGACCTGGGTCCAGTGTAACGCCTGCTACTAATGTGCCAATTGCCTCACCCTTCTGAGCTTACTTTTTTTTTTTTCATTTGTAAAATAGGGATGGAAGTGTTTACTTCTTAGTATTAGGTTGAAATGAGAGGATAAAACTGTTGATGGTGTATTAGAATTGTTACCTCTTAGAATAAATTTTATCTTTGAAACTAGCTGTGCATGTGGCCGCATGCTGTGTGATGTGGCCAAAAAGAACCAATTAGCTTAAGCACAACAGTATTAGAGATATGTTAGAACCTAGAAAATTATGTAAGTATTTAAATCCACTGGAGGGGTTTTGGACATCATCGACCTTACTTTTCTCTTCCGTTAGTACAGATCATATGAAATTAGTTACATAAAATTGTTTCTGTGAATCAACAGCTGCTTTGCTATTTTGTTCCTCAAGGTGGAGCTCTTGTTGTTCATCAGATTATATACAGTTTTTTATCTTGACAAAACAAGCAACAACTTTAAGAAAATTATAAGTTCTGTTTTAAGTTTCCTTTTTCTTTTTTAATAGGTATGACTGGTATCAAACAGAATCTCAAGTAATCATTACACTTATGATCAAGAATGTTCAGAAGAATGATGTAAATGTGGGATTTTCAGAAAAAGAGGTTATTATAGTCTTTGAATTATTTTTGGTTGAGGTTAAATACTTTTATTTGTAAATATAAATATATATTGCAGAATAATCTATAGCAGTCTATTAGATATATATCATTTCTTCCTGAGACAATGTGGAAAATGCTGATGAAAATCTGAAGCATTGCTTTTCCATTTGAATCATTTTAAGTTTTGAGACAAGAGTATGTATACTGTATGTTATAGCTAGGTGTGCATTGTTTTCTCTTTCTTTAGATTTGGAATTCAAAGCAGAATTTGGTTGACAAATATAAAAGACATTAGTAAGATATGTGCTTTGGTTACACATTTGTGTGGTATATACTTCATGAAAAAGATCCACTTATTGTGACTTTTATATCTTAGAATTTACTAACCATATTAAATGAGTATGACTTTCAATAACTTGGTTTCTTAGCATTTAGCAGAAAACCTTGTGATAGATATTTAAGAGAGTTCATGGTAGAACTAGATGGTTTGCACATGAATATTTCTTTGTTACATACTGTATTATTTTGTTCTTGTGGATTGAGTTTCCTTGAGATTTAAATGTTCAGTATGTGTTATGAAACATACTCTGTTCTGCTATTTAATTATGTATATGAGAATTCATGCGAAGGATACCAGATTTTTAAAAGATTACTTTGAGATTCTTAAGTCTGATATTCCATAGAAAGTTTTGAAAATAATCTGCAGCAGTACTGAAGTTCTGTAATTATAGTCAATTTAAGTACTTTACCCTTCTTTAAATAAATTTATAAAATGTGCTACTAATTTTGTGATCATTAGTTGTCCGCATTGGTGAAACTTCCTTCTGGAGAGGATTATAATTTGAAGCTGAGACTTCTTCATCCTATAATACCAGAACAGAGCACATTTAAAGTACTTTCAACAAAGGTAAGATAATTGAAAAGGGTTGTCAGTGGTAATCTGTGATTGTGAGCTTATAGATCCTTCCAGCCACATATCTTTAAATTAAATATGAACAATAATTTTTGAATAGCAGTTTTTCCACCTTCCCAAATTCTAGGAAAATGGATTGTAAAAATCTAACCTCAAAAGTGTTTGTATGCTTATTAAGATAGGTATAATACTTCTCAATAAAGAGGTTTTCACAAAAGATACGGTGATCAGCATTTTTTTAAGATTTGATACTGACAGTGTCTCATGTCTTGAACTTGTCAGTTTGGTCTGTTGTGATATACAAATACTTCTCTCACATTTTCTTACGCAGTTAAAAATACAGACTACTATAAAGATGAATCTGCTTTCTTGTTTTTTAGTTAAGCTGACTTTTAGGTTACTTTGTTATGAAGGATTAATGAATAATTTAAATTGCAGTTTGAGTAACCATAATTTTTAGATTCCTTTATATTTTCAAAAAGAAGTAAGAATATGCAATAGAATTAAAATTCATGGAATATATCAGCTACCAGTCAAAAGATGTAGTACGAGTAGGTAGAAGTATAATTTAGCAGGAAAAATACTAAACTGAAAATCAAAAAATCTGACTGGTTCTTTGCTTGCCCTGTTAATTTAGAGTAGTCACACATAGGGCAAGATTTTCAGCATCTATAAAAATAGAGGGATATGCACTGTGAACTCTGAAATCCTTTCATCTGTAAGATTGTATGAAGGTATATGATGAGTAAATGAGAAAGAATGATATAAATTCCATTACTGCACCTTTTTTATGCGTATGTCCTGCAACACAGTGTGTTATTTAACTTTTGAGTTTAGTTGTGTGAATTTTCCTATCATAGAATAGAATCAGGGTTGGCCTGTGTCATGAAGAATGGTAACTGGGCCTGCAGGAAGAAGGGGACACCTGGAGAGGGTTGGAGGAGGAAGTAAAGAAGTAAAGAAGCAATAGTTTTTGCATCTAGTTAAAAATGATCTGCTCACTTATCTATTTGAAATGTACAAAGTACAAAGCTGTTTACTTAAGAGGCAGAGATAGGAAACAGTTGCTTGGACAATAGAAAGTGAGAAAAAGGGTGACATATTGTGAACATTTTCGTCTTACTGGCCCCATCCACATTGGGTAGAATTTAATAAGATAATATTGGGTACAATAAGCGCAAAACTGTAACTAGATTTGAGAGGGAGATAGGTCAGAAAATTAGGAGTTTGGCATTTTTGTACATCTTTCTATTGAGACGTTGTTAATGCGTGTTTTTTTTTTGAAGTAATTTAAATGTAAATTGATTTGTGTGATAGATGGCAAATAACTTAAAAACCTGTGTTACTGAGCCACCTTGTATAATGGAATAGTGTGGTTGGTGAATACACAGGTATGTGTGGCTACAATCGGGGATTTAACTAAGCAGTGTCCGTCTTACTCTTTATTCTCCTTTGAATCTTGTGAGTGCTTATTGATTCTAACCATTCCCCAGCCCCTCCTACTGTGTTCCCAGTTTGCCTTTTTTGCCCCTTGCTCCTTTCTTTAAATGCTACATTACTACTTTCCTTTCCTGTATAGTAGTTTGTTTATATGTACACATTTATTTCCCTTACTCTTAGTAAGTCTGCTGAAGATAAGAAGGTGTCATATTTGTGTCTCTGTATGTGCTTCAGGTAGGGTTACCAGATACAGTATAGGATGCCCAGTTAACTTTTTATTTTTTTGAATTTTATTTATTTATTATTTATACAGCAGGTTCTTATTATCTATTTTATACACATCACTGTGCACATCTCAATCCCAATCTCCCAATTCATCCCACCACCACCACCACCACCCCCACCACCCCGCCCCTGCTTTCCCCGCTTGGTGTCCATATGTTTGTTCTCTACATCTGTGTCTCAATTTCTGCCTTGCAAACCGGTTCATCTGTACCATTTTTCTAGATTCCACACATATGCGTTAACATACAATATTTGTTTTCCTCTTTCTGACTTACTTCACTCTGTATGACAGTCTCTAGGTCCATCCACGTCTCTACAAACGACCCAATTTTGTTCCTTTTTATGGCTAGTATTCCATCGTATATATGTACCACATCTTTATCCATTCTTCTGTCGGTGGGCATTTAGGTTGCTTCCATGACCTGGCTATTGTAAATAGTGCTGCAGTGAACATTGGGGTGCATGTGTCTTCTTTTTCGACATACCACAGTTTATTTATTTATTTATTTTAAAATTTATTTATTTTTTAACATCTTTATGGGAGTATGATTGCTTTACAATGTTGTGTTAGTTTCTGTTGTATAACAAAGTGAATCAGCTATACGTATACATATATCCCCATATCCCCTCCCTCTTGCGTCTCCCTCCCACCCTCCCTATCCCACCCCTCTAAGTGGTCACAAAGCACCGAGCTGATCTCCCTGTGCTATGCGGCTGCTTCCCACTAGCTGTTTTACATTTGGTAGTGTATATATGTCAATGCCACGCTCTCACTTCATCCCAGCTTACCCTTCCCCCTCCCCGTGTCCTCAAGTTCATTCTCTATGTCTGTGTCTTTATTTCTGTCCCGCCCCTAGGTTCTTCAGAACCATTTTTTTTTTGTCTTAGATTCCATATATATGTGTTAGCATACGGTATTTGTTTTTCTCTTTCTGACTTCACTGCGTATGACAGACTCTCGGTCCATCCACCTCACTACAAATAACTCAATTTTGTTTCTTTTAATGGCTGAGTAATATTCCATTGTATATATGTGCCACATCCTTTTTATCCATCTGTTGATGGACACTTAGGTCGCTTCCATGTCCTGGCTATTGTAAATAGTGCTGCAGTGAACATTGTGGTACACATCTCTTTTTGAATTATGGTTTTCTCAGGGTATATACCCAGTAGTGGGATTGCTGGGTCATATGGTAGTTCTGTTTTTAGTTTTTTAAGGAACCTCCATACTGTTCTCCATAGTAG
The DNA here is from genome assembly GCF_965194825.1 of Balaenoptera physalus. Lineage (NCBI taxonomy): Eukaryota > Metazoa > Chordata > Mammalia > Artiodactyla > Balaenopteridae > Balaenoptera > Balaenoptera physalus. The sequence continues at coordinate 56,097,591 of NC_138899.1, read as the reverse complement.
CTGTATCAATTTACATTCCCACCAGCAGTGCAAGAGGGTTCCCTTTTCTCCACACCCTCTCCAGCATTTGTTGTTTGTAGGTTTTCTGATGATGCCCATTCTGACCAGTGTGAGGTGATACTTCATTGTAGTTTTGATTTGCATTTCTCTGTTAATTAGTGATGTTGAGCATCTTTTCATGTGCCTCTGTATGTCTGTATGTTTTCTTTGGAGAAATGTCTGTTTAGGTCTTCTGCACTTTTTTTTTAATATATAAATTTAATTACATTATTTATTTATTTTTGGCTGCATTGGGTCTTTGTTGCTGCGTGCAGGCTTTTTCTAGTTGCGGCGAGCGGGGGCTGCTTTTCGCTGCGGTGCACGTGCTTCTCGTTGTGGTGGCTTCTCTTGTTGCGGAGCACGGGCTCTAGGTGCGCAGGCTTCGGTAGTTGTGTGGCACGTAGGCTTAGTTGCTCCGTGGCATGTGGGATCTTCCCGGATCAGGGCTCGAACCCACGTCCCCTGCATTGGCAGGTGGATTCTTAACCACTGCACCAGCAGGGAAGCCCTTCTGCCCATTTTTTTAGTGGGTTTGTTTTTTTAATATTGAGCTGCATGAGCTGTTTATATACTGTAGAGATTAATCATTTGTCCGTTGATTTGTTTGCAAATATTTTCTCCCATCCTGAGGGTTGTCTCTTCGTTTTGTTTATGGTTTCCTTTGCTGTGCAAAAGCTTTGAAGTTTCGTTAGGTCCCATTTGTTTATTTTTGTTTTTATTACCATTACTCTAGGATGTGGGTCAAAAAAGATCTTGCTGTGATTTATGTGAAAGTGTTTTTCCTATGTTTTCCTCTAAGAGTTTTATAGTGTCTGGTCTTACATTTAGGTCTTTAATCCATTTTGAGTTTATTTTTGTGTATGGTGTTAGGGAATGTTCTAATTTCATTCTTTTACATGTAGCTATCCAGTTTTCCCAGCACCACTTATTGAAGAGACTGTCTTTTCTCCATTGTATATCCTTGCCTCCTTTGTCATAGATTAGTTGACCATAGGTGTGTGGGTTTATCTCTGGGCTTTCTGTCCTGTTCCATTGATCTATATTTCTGTTTTTGTGCCAGTACCATATTGTCTTAATTACTGTAGCTTTGTAGTATAGTCTGAAGTCAAGAAGCCTGATTACTCCAGCTCTGTTTTTTTCCATCAAGATTGCTTTGGCTATTTGGGGTCTTTTGTGTCTCCATACAAACTTTAAGATTTTTTGCTCTAGTTCTGTAAAAAATGCCATTGGTAATTTGATAGAGATTGCATTGAATCTGTAGATTGCTTTGGGTAGTATAGTCATTTTCACAATATTGATTCTTCCAATCCAAGAACATGGTATATTTCTCCATCTGTTTTTGTCGTGTTTGATTTCTTTCATCAGTGTCTTATAGTTTACTAAGTACGGTCTTTTACCTCCTTAGGTAGGTTTATTCCTAGGTATTTTATTCTTTTTTGTTGCAATGGTGAATGGGATTGTTTCCTTAATTTCTCTTTGTGATCTTTCGTTGTTAGTGTATAGGAATGCAAGAGATTTCTGTGCATTAATTTTGTATCCTGCAACTTTACCAAATTCATTGATTAGCTCTAGTAGTTTCCTGGTGGCATCTTTAGGATTCTCTATGTATAGTATCGTGTAATTTGCAAACAGTGACAGTTTTACTTTTTCTTTTCCAGTTTGTATTCCTTTTATTTATTTTTCTTCTCTGATTGCCATGGCTAGGACTTCCAAAACTATGTTGAATAATAGTGGCAAGAGGGGACATTCTTGTCTTGTTCCTGATCTTAGAGGAAATGCTTTCAGTTTTTCACCATTGAGAATGATGTTTGCTGTGTGTTTGTCATATATGGCCTTTATTATGTTGAGGTAGGTTCCCTCTATGCCCACTTTCTGGAGAGTTTTTATCATAAATGGGTGTTGAATTTTGTCAAAAGCTTTTTCTGCATTTATTGAGATGATCATCTGGTTTTCATTCTTCAGTTTGTTAATATGGTGTATTAATTTGCCTATACTGAATAATCCTTGCATCCGTGGGATAAGTCCCACTTGATCATGGTGTATGATCCTTTTAATGTGTTGTTAGATTCTGTTTGCTAGTATTTTGTTGAGGATTTTTGCTTCTGTATTCATCAGTGATATTGGTCTGTAATTTTCTTTTTTTGTAGTATCTTTGTCTGGTTTTGGTATCAGGGTGATGGTGGCCTCAAAGAATGAGTTTGGGAGTGATCCTTCCTCTGCAACTTTTTGGAAGAGTTTGAGAAGGATGGGTGTTAGCTCTTCTCTAAATGTTTGATAGAATTCACCTGTGAAGCCATCTGGTCCTGGACTTATGTTTATTGGAAGATTTTTAATCACAGTTTCAACTTCATTACTTGTGATTGGTCTGTTCATATTTTCTATTTCTTCCTGGTTCAGTCTTAGAAAGTTATACCTTTCTAAGAATTTGTCCATTTCTTCCAGGTTGTCCATTTTATTGGCCTAGAGTTGCTTGTAGTAGTCTCCTATGATGCTTTGTGTTTCTGTGGTGGCCATTGTAACTTCTTTTTCATTTCTAATTTTTATTGATTTGAGTCTTCTCCCTCTTTTTCTTGATGAGTCTGGCTAAAGGTTTCTCAATTTTGTTTATCTCCTCAAAGAACCAACTTTTAGTTTTATTGATCTTTGCTGTTGTTTTCTTTGTTTCTATTTCATTTATTTCTGCTCTGATCTTTATGATTTTTTGCTTCTACTAACTTTGGGTTTTGTTTGTTCTTCTTTCTCTAGTTCCTTTAGGTGTAAGTTTAGATTGTTTATTTGAGATTTTTCTTGTTTCTGGAGGTAGGATTGTATTGCTATATACGTCCCTCTTAGAACTGCTTTTGCTGCATCCCATAGGTTTTGGATTGTCTTGTTTTCACTGTCATTTGTCTATAGGTATTTTTTGATTTCCTCAGTGATCTCTTGGTTATTTAGTAACGTTTAGCCTCCATGTGTTTGTGTTTTTTACCTTTTTTTCTTTGTAATTGATTTCTAATCTCATAGCGTTGTGGTCAGAAAAGATGCTTGATATGATTTCAGTTGTCTTAAATTTACCGAGGCTTGATTTGTGACCCAGGATGTGGTCTATCCTGGAGAATGTTCCCTGCGCACTTGAGAAGAAAGTGTAATCTGCTGTTCTCGGATAGAATGTCCTATAAACATCAATTAAATCTGTCTGGTCTACTGTGTCACTTAAAGCTTGTGTTTCCTTATTAATTTTCTGTCTGGATTTTCTGTCCATTGGTGTAAGTGAGGTGTTAAGTTCCCGCACTATTATTGTGTTACTGTCAGTTTTCTCTTTTATAGCTGTTAGCATTTGCCTTATGTATTGAGGTGCTCCTTTGTTGGGTACATATATATTTATAATTGTTATATCTTCTTTTTGGATTAATCCCTTAATCATTAGGTAGTGGCCTTTCTTGTCTCTTGTAACATTCTTTATTTTAAAGTCTATTTTATATGATATGGGTATTGCTACTCCAGCTTTCTTTTGATTTCCATTTGCATGGAATATCTTTTTCCATCCTCTCACTTTCAGTCTGTATGTGTCCCTAGGTCTGAAGTGGGTCTCTTGTAGACAGCATATATGTGGGTCTTGTGTTTGTATCCTTTCAGCAAGCCTGTGTCTTTTGGTTGGAGCATTTAATCCATTCATGTTTAAGGTAATTATCGATATATATGTTCCTGTTACCATGTTTTTAATTGTTTTGAGCTTTTTTTTGTAGGTTCTTTTCTTCTGTTGTGTTTCCCATTTAGAGAAGTTCCTTTAGCATTTGTTGTAGAGCTGGTTTGGTGGTGCTGGATTCTCTTAGCTTCTCCTTGTCTGTAAAGCTTTTGATTGTCTGAATGAGATCCTTGCCGGGTAGAGTAATCTTGGTTGTAGGTTCTTCCTTTTCATCACTTTAAATATATTGTTCCACTCCCTTCTGGCTTGTAGATTTTCTGCTGAGAAATCAGGTGTTAACCTTATGGGAGCTCCCTTGTATGTTATTTGTCATTTTTCCCTTGTTGCTTTTAATAATTTTTCTTTGTCTTTAATTTTTGTCATTTCGACTACTATATGTCTTGACCTTTTTCTCCTTGGGTTTATCCTGCCTGGGACTCTCTGAGCTTCCTGGACTTGGGTGGCTATTTCCTTTACTATGTTAGGGAGTTTTCAACTGTAATCTCTTCAAATATTTTCCTGGGTCCTTTGTCTCTCTCTTCTCCTTCTGAGACCCCTATAATGTGGATTTTGGTGCATTTAATGTTGTCCCAGAGGTCTCTTAGGCTGTCTTCATTTCTTTTCATTCTTTTTTCTTTATTCTGTTCAGCGGCAGTGAATTCCATCATTCTGTCTTCCAGGTCACTTATCCATTCTTCTGCCTCAGTTATTCTGCTATTGGTTCCTTCTAGTGTATTTTTCATTTCAGTTATTGTATTGTTTGTCTCTGTTTGTGTGTTCTTTAATTCTTCTAGGTGTTTGTTCTTTAACTCTTTGGGGTCTTTGTTAAACATTTCTTGCATCTTCTCCATCTTTGCCTCCATTCTTTTTCCGAGGTCCTGTATCATCTTCACTATTGTTATTCTGAATTCTTTTTCTGGAAGGTTGCCTATCTCCATTTCATTTAGTAGTTTTTCTGGGGTTTTATTTTGTTCCTTCATCTGGTGCATAGTCCTCTGCCTTTTTATTTTGTCTCTCTTTCTGTGAATATGGTTTTCATTCCACAGGCTGCAGGATTGTAGTTCTTTTTGCTTCTGCTCTCTGCCCTGTGGTGGATGAGGCTATCTAAGAGGCTTGTGCAAGCTTCCTGATGGGAGGGACTGGTGGTGGGTAGAGCTGGGTGTTACTTTGGTGGGCAGAGCTCAGTAAAACTTTAATCCGCTTGTCTGCTGATCGGTGATGCTGGGTTCCTCCCTGTTGGTTGTTTGACCTGAGGTGACCCAGCACTGGAGCCTACCTGGCTCTTTGGTGGGGCTAATGGCAGACTCCAGGAGGGTTCACCAAGGATTACTTCCCAGAACTTCTGCTGCCAGTGTCCTTGTCCCCTTGGTGAGTCACATCTGCCCCCTTCCTCTGCCAGAGACCCACCAATACTAGCAGGTAGGTTTGGTTCAGTCTCCTATGGGGTCACTGCTCCTTCCCCCTGGGTCCTGGTGGGCACACTACCTTGTGTGCGCCCTCCAAGAGTGGAGTCTGTGTTTCCCCCAGTCCTGTCAGAGTCCTGCAGTCAAATCCCGGTAGCCTTCAAAGTGTGATTCTCTAGGAATTCCTCCTCCCGTTGCTGGACCCCCAGGTTGGGATGCCTGACATGGGTCTCAGAACCTTCACTCCAGTGGGTGGACTTCTGTGGTATAAGTGTTCTCCAGTTTGTGAGTCACCCACCCAGTGGTTATGGAATTTGATTTTATTATGATTGTGCCCCTCCTACCGTCTCATTGCATCTTCTCCTTTGTCTTTGGTTGTGGGGTATCTTTTTTGGTGAGTTCCAGTGTCTTCCTGTCGATGATTGTTCAGCAGTTAGTTGTGATTACGGTGCTCTCGCAAGAGGAATTCGCAAGACACAATTCTTGTCTTTTTTTTTCCTTTTCCTTTGTGCTTCCTCTAGTTTCACTTGTTCACAGGGTGCTTCATGCAGAGGCCTCACACCCAGCACTTCACATCAGTGACTAGTGAGAAATGGCTGATCTGACACCTCAGCTTGGCAGGCTGGCAAACTGAATAATTTTTAAATATGTTTCATTTGCTAAATTTGGCAACCCTAGCCCTATGCACTGTTTGTAGTGAGTCGGTGGTCAGCAATTGTTCAGAGGATGAATTTATATTGGATTCTGATGTTGGCCTTATGAAGTTGGCAGGGTGTAGTAAGTATTTTCCTTCTTAGTTTTACAGGTTAAAAGAAATTGAGGTTCATGGACTTAAAATGCCTTCCCCAAGTTCACAAGTTACTAAATTGTTCAGCGTGACCCAGGAAGAATACTTATACTTCTGTAAAGCAGTTGCTTCTTTTCATAGGTTTTTCTAAGTCTGGACTAAAGAATTTTTATTTGTAGAATATATTCTGGAGGATGATTATTTTTATTGTCCTAACCCAAAGTAATATATATTACTTTGTTAAACTACCAGTTTTTAAGCTGTGTTTTATGGGAAACAAATGGAAAGAATTGTACTTAATTATATCTTAATGGAAATGATGAAATTTTTGAATCTTTTTATACAGCAGAGGGAGACAATGTTAAAATACTGAAAATCTTTCTCTGGGTTACTGAGTCTTATTTAGTGATGACACTAAAAGGGAAAAATAGTAATTTGCTTTTCATACGTTTGCAGGTGTCTTGAATCATTTATGTGGTTCGAGAAAAGGGTGCATTTTGCTTGGGAAAATATGCCTGAAATTAGAGAGTCTGTAAAATCTGGTTTAAAAGGGCTATTTCTTTGCCTTTTGAGAATCCTGTTTTCTTTCTCACCTTCAAATAAATATGCATGTTGTATATTTATGTATAACCATTGGTTAAGTGTTATTAATTCAAACAAAATACAATTTACAATGAAAAGAGGAAGAGGTAGTATCCTTAAGATACTGAAATAGCATTTCTTAACTAAATTTTTTTTTTGGGGGTGGGGGGGCCACACTGCTCAGCTTGCAGGATCTTAATTCCCTGACCAGGGATTGAACCTGGGCCCTGGCAGTGAAAGCACTGAGTCCTAACCACTGGACTGCCGGGGAATTCCCTTAATTAAATGTTTTACAGTGTAATATGTTTTTCTTAGTCAGAATTCATATTTTTTTAGTACCTTTGATAGTTATTTCTACATTGTACTGAATACCAGCTTACATATCTGCCTATTAATCCATTTTTTTATTAAACTGTAATGGTTCTTTTATTTCATTTTGTTAATATCATGACAATATTCTCTTATCACAATCATAGGATTATAACTTCAGTAGCAGCTATGCTGTGAAATATTCATTTTAAAGATTACTATTCACTCCCTGTAAGAAAAAATTAGTATTCTCAGAATCCTTTGCAGTAAATTTGCCCTTGTAGAAATGTTCTTGTGTTCCTATTTTTAGTCAAAGTAATTTTTTGTATTATATCAATATAAAATATGAAGGCTTTTAACTGAAATTGTGGGAAATAAAAATGTGTGTCTTAGAGACAAATAGCCCCCTTCTGCCTTCTTAACCCACTAACATTTGAGAAGTTTTAAAATTCCTTTTCTTGATATTCATAGAAGAATCTTAATTATGATATAATGGGGTTGGAGGTGTCCTGGCAGGATACTGCTGCTTTTTTAAACACACAGATGTGTGTGGGGTTTTGGATTATTGTTTTGTTATGCCTTTTTGATATGGTCGTGGTAATAGGGTTTTTTTTGTTGTTGTTGTTTTTTGTTTTTTTAAATAACTTTAGCTGCTGATATCCACAAATTGTAGAGCTGCCTTTTCTATTAATGTATATACATGTATTTTCAAAAGAAAAGGATTTTACTGTCCATACTGTCTGTAGATGTCTTGTTAAACTTATTCATTATGGGTATTTTTTTTTATGCCCTTAGATGTTTTACAGCAAAGTATTTCATGATAGGCATTTACCGTAGCTTATTTAGCCAATGCCATGTTGTTTGACCTTTGGAGAATTACAGTAGGTAACTGTTTTGATTGCTGTGTATTATCCCATGTAATCCTCACAGTTAGTGCATAGTGTAGGTATTGTTATTATCTTTTTACAGGTATGGAAACTGAACCTAGAGATGTAAAATAATTTGCCCAGATTTTCAGCTAATTGTAACAATGATGAAGATATTCATAATAGCATTCAGTTGTTATTTGCCAGACACAATGCTATATTGTTTTCATACGTGGTTTTATTTAATCCTCAAAAGAATCCTAAGTGAGGTAGACCCTATTAATCCCATTTTACAAGCGAAACTGAGGCTCAGTGAGATTAGTCATACATCCAGCAAGTGGCACCTATTTGTGACTCTTTTGGAATTACACAACTGACTGTTTTTGACTTGTCCTCAACCTCTGCTTATTTCTGAGGAAATAAAATAAGTAAAACTTCTAGAAGAAAAAGACACTTCCAGCAGGTTACTCTATTTATTGGCTCTCTCATCTCTAAAATATAGGTGATTTTCTCCTCTCACTTTCTGTTAAGTGGGATGATGTATATGAAGCACTTAGTACATGGGGTATGTAATAAGTGCTCAATAAATATTACTGCTATTATTATTTAATACTGATGATTTAGATTTTTATTCAGGTTGTAAAAGCAATAAATGCATATCATAGAAAATTTGGAAAAATATAAGTGAGCTGAGAATGTAATCACTCAGTCTCATTACTGATGACATTTTGGCATACTTCCTTCCAGATAATTAGATATTTCCCAAAACTTAGGTCTGTCACTACAGATGATGGATGCTGGAATTTTTTGTTTATGGGAATGTGTCTTCTGATTGATTTCTTCAAGAAGAATAGAGGTGGTGGGTGGTCTTATGCTCACAGTAGGTACTCAGTAAATAACTTGAACTGAGCTTCTAGAACTTTGGAGAAGTTTATTCAGTTCCTCTTCATTCATTACCATCTTTTGCATTAAAAACAATTATAAAATGATTTGAGTGTAAAAATAAAGACAGTAGATGTGCAGTCTGGCCTCAGGGAAGACTGAGCTATTCTAATATTGGACAGAGGGTTGTGATACAGCAATTAAATGTGCAAAGAGCTGAGCGAGAGAATACTGGAAAAGCTGCATTCTAGAGATCAGGAAACACTTATTTATTGACTGCAGGCTTGAAACAGATGGTTCTCAAAAGTTTGCCTGAAAAAAAAGTTTACCAGTAAACTGCACAGCCCTCTAGTCTCTGGGAAAGATTCCTTCACCATCAATTTGTAGTAGTAAGTGGGAGGTCACTTACCTCTTTTTAAGGAGGTAGTGTCTGGATGCCATGACCCTTTAGAAGTATGGCTTTTCTTTAAACCTGAAGTTCCATTCATTGGAAAAAATTAAACTGCTGTGCAAAGGAGACCTTAGAAGTGGGTGGTAGTACACATAATATTGAAAACTGACAACCCAACAGAGGAGGGATTCTTATTAGTAGTTTGTGAATACTGCTTTGGGATATTATGGCACATTGAAAGTCTTCCCTGTGCATATGAGAGCAACATTCAAGCAAACTACCAAAGGTTTTTTTGTTTTGTTTTGTTTTTTTAATTGGAGTACAGTTGCTTTACAAAGCTGTGTTCATTTCTACTGTACAGCAAAATGAATCAGCTATACATATTCATATATCCCTTCGTTTTTGGATTTCCTTCCCATTTAGGTCACCACAGAGCACTGAGTAGAGTTCTCTGTGCTATACAGTAGCTTCTCATTAGTTATAAACTACCAAAGTTTTAAGTTAACTTTTAAATTATTTTTGACTTAAATAAAAATAGAATGGCCGATTAATGGTCCCAATAAAAATATCTGAAATTGTACTGGTGGTAATTTGAGAAGTATCTGTCAGAATCATTTTTAAAAGCATATATAAGCATTAAAAGTGAAGTAGGTGTAAAACGGAATTCATAGAATATTAGTCCTCCCCCCTTTTACCTTTTAAAAAAACTGTTTTAAGTGGTTTATTATGTACACCTCTTTTAATGAATGGATTAAGTATAATTTCAAGTTCAGGTCAGCATGTCTCAGTTGAAACAGGTTGTGACTTAGGGCTTTGGCTTTATAAAGGCCTCTTTGTTCATAATGCACAATTATTTAGGTTATAGAGGCTTTCAGAGATGTGAGTGCCCTTCATGTGAAACAAGGGACTTTTTATAGATGGTGCTTAGCTCAGGAACACGTGTGAATATAGGGTGCCCCGTGGCGGAGGTTAGTTAAGGATAGTGTTGATGTACACGCTGTTTGTGAGGTCTTCATTTCTGGATGAGTTGAAAATTAAAGGAGCAAGATGCAGTTTTAAGTTTTAGTATAATATTAATAGTCCTTTTCAGTAACTATTTCTGTGTCATTGCCAGCTGTTGGATTTCTGACCCTTTTTGATAAATATCCCAGCAGTGACAGCTTAAAATAATCAGAGTACTTTCACTTAATACTGTGTATGAGAAGATATTGATAGTATTTTTACTTTATAAATGTTAATCATAGTTCATTTTAGGGAGTTCTGGAGATCCTTTTAAATGTTTGATTTTATTTATGTAGAACTTAAACATGTAAATTACATTAAAAATGCTAATTGTTTTGCCCCTTTTCTAGTGAGATTTGTTTCCTGTTTTTCTCATGAAAACATTTTTTGTTACATTTCTGTGCGCCTTGAGAAAATACCCTTCCATTCCATCACTTCATATCTGACTGAAAATATTGGCAGATTTCTTTTAGTGTTTTGTTAAAGTATTTTAAAATGCACATTTTAAGGATTCTCCCCCTAAATGCTGTTGGTAGAAAGATTACCAGTAATTGTTAATTTAAATGATTCATCCTCCCCAAAGGGGTCAGAGTACCAAAGTGTGACACAGTAGGCTTTTCTTTTTTTAAAGTCTGTCTTCTGGGTGTTTTTCTACTTACAAAAGTAGTAATTCTTTTCTTAGAAAAAGCATTAGAATATAAAATTCTAATTTGATTCTTAAACTATTTGCATAATAATTATAACTGTGTTTACCAGCACTGTAAGTGCTTATTTTTGCTAGGCTAAAAATGAGGGCGAGAGCATTATTTGAATAAGGAAAGCATAAGGTAAGTGCTATGTGAGTGTACCTTAGGGTTAAGGGTAGATTCTAAGGGACCAGCCTTGATTAGAGAGTTAAAAATGCTTTTAGGATGCTTTTAACATTTCATTTTAGTAAATGGCCTTAGTTTAGCCTTCAGAAGCTCCTCATAGTCTGTCTTACACCTTTTTTTCCATCTGTATTTTTCACTGCTCTAACACAAATCCTGCTGCCTGATGCAGTGTGTCCTTTCACACCTCACGGCTTCAGTTTTATGCAATTCCCTTTGCCTCTGGAGACCTAACCTTTCCACCATTGCAAATGCTCCTACCCCTCACAGCCCTTCAAGGTGCCCCGAAACCTTTCCTATTCACAGCCAGGTGTGATCTCTCCTGAGCTTATAGAACATTTAGTTGCCTTTTGAGTAACTTTTTTTCAAGTATTTCACATACTACTGAATGGTCAAGGATAATGCCTTTAGTATTTAAAAAATCCCTCACATTCCTGAAGACTATTTCTTGGTCACAGTAGGTGTTTGATGATTATTGAACGAATGATTGTAAAAATGTTAGCATAACTTGTGTTATCAAACCAGGTCCATTTACCCAGTGCATAGCAAGCCAAACACTGGGACACGGGGTTTGCAAAAGAGAAAGGGTTTGTTTGTGAGGCAGCCGAATGAGGAGATGGGAGAACAAATCTTGTATCTGCCTCACCAGAGGTGAGGGGCTTGGGATATTTATGGGATAAAGAAGCAAGGTGGTCTGAGGTGTGGGAAACGATGATGAAGTAAGGTCATCGGTGTTCTGTGTAGGCATATCTGAGTTACGTGCTTCTTCATGGGATGCATGTTCAGAATATGGCGTTAGCATGATTTGAGGGTGAAGATTTTTTGCCCTCTGATGTCAAAAGGTCATCCATGAGATACTCGAGATGGCCCAGTTGAGTGGTCAGTGGTCTTGACTGGTTTGAACTGGGCAAGAGTAGCTCCATGTTCCTGGAAAACAGTTACCATTACTATAATGCCCCATATATCAGAGGTGTTTTATATAGGGGATTGTTAAAGGAGTCTTGTGATATGTTGTTCAAGCTACATGGAACTTGGAGGGTATGCAATTTGCAAGAACAATTAAAGTGAGCTTAATCAGTGAAGGCAGGTTACAGGATGTTATTTATCAAGCAAGTTATAGTTTAAGGGATCTAACTGATGACTGCCCTCAGTTTCACTTGTATCATTTTTATACAAAGGAATGAATTTCTCTACTCTAAAACAGGTTAATGTACATGCAAATATAGTAATTCCTTTAGAACATGGTTTCTCAGTGGTGGGCACTGTTAACATTTGGGGCTGGATAATTCTTTGTCATGGGAGTTGCCCTGCATATTGTAGGATGTTTAGTAGTACCCCTAGTCACTCCTCACTCCCACCTCAGTTGTGATGACCCAACAGTGTCTCCAGCCATTGCTAGATTTCCCCTGAGGACAAAATTACCCCTGGTTGACAACACTGCTTTAGAAGAAGAAAAGCATATAGATTTCAAGACTCTTAATTGTAGTTTATAGTGTGTATGTATATTGTTTTTGAAGGGTGGCTTTTAAGTAGAAACAAAATAAATGTTTCAAGTTTTTCGAATTTAACTTTGTATAGTTTAAGGAAACTGTTTGAGGACACTATTCTTATAAAACATTGATAAGTTAAAGAAATTGCATTTTTTTCACTGTTTTGTGTATTTTACATTGAATAATAGATTTTATTTGGTGTTTCCTCCAGATTGAAATTAAAATGAAAAAGCCAGAGGCTGTGAGATGGGAAAAGCTAGAGGGGCAAGGAGATGTGCCTAACCCCAGACGGTTCATAACAGGTTTGTTTTCTGGCCTTGATGAGCGTTAAATTCATATTGTGTTATATAGTTGAAATTAAATAGTAATGAGAGTATTCTTTCTACTTTCATTATTTATGTTCCCAAGATATGATACATTGAATATAAGGAGGTTGCTCTGTAATGAAAACAGAGTATTTCTTCTGATGGTTCTAACTTCTTAAACTGCATAAGAATACAGATAAATGGCAGCAAAAGCCCAGAGGGAATTGGGATTTATTGTTTATCATGTCAGTTTGTGACGTCAGTTGGGGGTTGTTTGCTTTTGTGTGTTGGCCTTTGCTATTTTTTCTTTCTGTGTTTTACGTGAATTAGTAGTTTACTCTGCCGATGTATTTCCTCCTCTTCTCCCCTCTTATTTATTCCTTTCTGTTTCTTCTAATTATGTCAACTCTAATTTCCTGGAATTTCAGGGCTTCACAGTGAAAAGTATCTAGCCCATTTCTCTCTCTCTCTCTGTCTATGTCTCTCTGTCTGTCTCTCTCTGTCTCTTATTTTTTGGCTGTGCTGGGTCTTCGTTGTGGTGTGCGGGCTTCTCTAGTTGTGTGGTTCAGTAGTTGTAGCACACAGACTTAGTTGTGACATGTGGGATCTTGGTTCCCCGACCAGGGATCAAACAGGCCCCCAGCCTTGGGAGCGCCGAGTCTTAACCACTGGACCACCAAAGAAGTTCCCCATTTCAGTATATTTCTCTCTCTTTTTTTAATAAATTTATTTATTTATTTTTGGCTGTGTTGGGTCTTCGTTGCTGTGCGTGGACTTTCTCCAGTTGTGGCGAGCAGGGGCACTCTTCGTTGTGGTGCACAGGCTTCTTGTTGCGGCGGCGGCTTCTCTTGTTGTGGAGCACGGGCTTCAGTAGTTGTGGCTCGCGGGCTCTAGAGCGCAGGCTCAGTAGTTGTGGCGCATGGGCTTAGTTGCTCCGCAGCATGTGGGATCTTCCCAGACCGGAGATCGAACCTGTGTCCCCTGCATTGGCAGGCAGATTCTTAACCATTGCACCACCAGGGAAGTCCCTCAGTATATTTCTAAGAGGTGGAGGCAAACAGCTAATGAAGGCCTAAGGCAAGCTTAGGGATAGAGTAGAAAACTAAGGTTGATTGCTTACCCTTTAAGGGGCAGACTGCTTTATGTTGTGGTCAATTCTGAGCATAGGCAATAGGCACATAGGTAATTTTCTAATGGAATGATTAATCTGTATGACACACTTAGAACTACAGTCTAAGACTATATTCTATGGCAATGGCCTCATTAATGAATGGAGAGAAATTTCCTTTGATTAGAGATAATGTTCTGATTTGATGACTGAAAAGAGGTAACTCTAAGTTTCAGCTACTTTTAGATTTTTCACTGCTTTCTTCTATAACAGAAAATATAATTTCCTTGTGGCACTTTGTAGAGGACACTAAGCCAACAGATCATTCATTTTTTTTTTTTTAAATTATTTAAGGTTGGGGAATTGATGAATGGTTTTCCTTTTTTTTTTTTTAATTTTTATTTATTTATTTATGGCTGTGTTGGGTCTTCGTTTCTGTGCGAGGGCTTTCTCTAATTGGCGGCAAGTGGGGGCCACTCTTCATCGCGGTGCGTGGGCCTCTCACTATCGCGGCCTCTCTTGTTGCGGAGCACAGGCTCCAGACGCGCAGGCTCAGTAGTTGTGGCTCACAGGCCTAGTCGCTCCGCGGCATGTGGGATCTTCCCAGACCAGGGCTCGAACCCGTGTCCCCTGCATTGGCAGGCAGATTCTCAACCACTGCGCCACCAGGGAAGCCCAGATCATTCATTTTTAAATTTTATTTTGAAATAATTTTAGATTCTAATAGAAGTTGCAGAAATAATAGAGTTCCCATGTACCCTTCACCCAGTTTCCCTGCATGATAATATCGTAACTAACCTATAGCATGATTAACAAAGCCAGGGAATTGACACCAATAGATAATTTTTAAGAATTGAAATACTTCAAGTTGGTATATAAGCTATTTATTAAGCTTCCGCTTCCCACTTTATGTGAAAGGTATAGTAAAGATGTTATGCGCTCTTCTTGGGACTGACTCCCAGATACTTTTGGATTGAGGTTTATATATAGCTTAAAGCATTTTTTAAAAGAAATATCAACACTTTAAATATAGTATATCACCTGAGTCTAACAGCAGCCCTGATAGTAGGTAGCTTAGTATTGTTCTTCCTATTTTACAGGCTCAGAAAGGTTAAGCAACTTGCCTAAGATTACCTAGCAGTTTTCATTGCCTGAGACTAAATCCAGCTCTTCAGAGTCTGGCTCTGGTTCTTCTACCCCATGTGTGATGCTGCTTGTTGCTGCATTTTTAACAATGGGAAGTCTCTGCTGACATGAGTATCTTTGCAGTTATTTGATATCAATATTATAGTGAATAAGCAAGGGAGTTAGGTTACCTGTCTCTCAGTAGTTCATCTACCAGATGAACTAACACTACAGGTGTTAACGTTTTTCTGAGATTAAAGATTTTTTGGTGTTATAGTTACAGACTCTAAACTCTGCCTTGGAGATTCAAGATGCTATTCCTCCTGACCTGTTATATTTTTGTAAGGAGTTAATATGCTTGTCAGATTTTTGACAAGCTGGAGACTGCAGATAAGGGCAACTTGATTAACCTGTCTGGGTCAGCTTTCTTATCTGTAAAATGGAGATTAGAACTGTGCTCCCATCTGGCGAATCAGCATTAGGATTAATTAAACCCATGTTTCCTAGGTTCTTGATTTACCATGGCACGCGTGTTTTTGTTTTCTTGGCTAGTAGTGAAAATGTACAGAAGATAGAGGCGATTACTTGTAGAGGAAGGGTAGATAAAATTTGGAAAACAGTATGCTTGCCCTGAATAAAACTGTGGTGTGCTGTGGTTTTGTTTTGTTGTGGGGTGGGGGTAAGATGAGCAGGGAGGGAGTTGGTTTACAGATGAAGAGATAGGATGGAAAAGCAGAATGAACAATTAGTAGTTTCTCAACTGTTTTGAGAAAGGGCATAAATAGAGCTCTGTGCAGCAGTGCAAGAGGGACATTTAGACTAGCATTCATGTGTCCTAATATACTCATAGGGAAATTTTGAATCAGGTTTTTTTTAAAGCTCTATAGCTGTACTGTCCAGGGTAGTAGCCGCAAGCCACCTATACCTGTTGACCACTTGGAATATGACTAGTCTGGATTGAGATGTGCTCTAAATGTAAAATAACATATCACATTTTGAAGACTTAGTATGAAAAAAAGAATATAAAATATCTTAATATTTTTATATTGATTTCATGTTGACCTGATATTATTTTGCATGTATTAGGCTAAATAAAACATATTATTAGGATACATTTCACCTGATTCTTTTTAGTAATGTGGCTACTAGAAATTTTTAAATTATGTATGTGAGTCGCATTTGTGGCTTACATTATATTTCCATTGAATAGTGGACAGAACTGGTCTTACAGCTCTTAGGTAACCTGTTTAGTTTTTAATTATTTGTGTGGGAAGATCTTGATTCCCTTGGTCTTTGGGGCAGCCTTGGCAGTGCCTGAGTCCCTGGGTTCGTTGCCTCTCTGGCTGCAAGCAGCCTCTGTTTATCCCAATGTGCCCTACAAATATTATTATTTTCTGTGTGTGCATGATGTGGGCACTGAACTCTAGATCATCACATGTAGTATTTTTCAACATTCAGGAATTCTTTATTGTTTTCTCCTACTGAAGTAATCTAATATTTTTAATGTGGGGAGAGGATGGAGTCCTAACTCACTGGCAGATGGCCTGGCAATTCATTACTTTTAGCTTATTTCTACTCTGAAAGATACAAGTACCTCAGGAGAAGCCACATTTTTAACATTTATTAAAACTGTTTAGAGAAATTTGTTAATGAAGCATCTTTTTAAAAAATTACTATTTTTAGAATTGTTTGTACTATCTTTGCACCTTTTTTGTAAACGTAAAGGTTCCTGTATGCTTCTCACCCAGTTTCTCCTATTATTAACATGAAGGATCTGTTTTTTAATCTAATTTTGCATAATGTACCAAAAGTTTACACTTTGAGTAATTTTGCTCCAAAGAAATTCCCAGATTTTACATTATGCTAACTGGTTCAGTTTTTAGAAGTGTAAATGTTAATTATTGATTTATATGTCAGAAAGACATTTATTACAAACATGAAATTCAGTGACTTAACTATTTGCTAAGATGTTGTATACACCATGGTTGGAAAGTTACGTATGCTTGACATAATCACATGTTGATTAATCACTTTTGTCTTTTTTTACTCCATAGATGTAAAGATGATGTATCCATCATCATCTCATTATACAAGAAATTGGGATAAATTGGTTGGTGAGATCAAAGAAGAAGAAAAGAATGAGAAGTTGGAGGGCGATGCAGCTTTAAACAAATTATTTCAGCAGATCTATTCAGATGGTTCTGATGAAGTGAAACGTGCCATGAACAAATCATTTGTAAGAACATAAACTTTAAGAAAATCTATTGTAGTAGTAAATTACACAAATTAAAAAAAAATAAGTATGTAATTTGAGATCAGATTGCACATACTATAGTTGGGAGACCATTTTGAATGGACTTGGTCTGAACATTTGTTCTTGCTCTAAACTTAGAGTAATTATTGAGGAAGTTGGGAACTTGTGGAGGGGGTGAGAAACAAATGGTATATTCCAAATAAATTTTTTCATCAGGGAGTTAGAACTTGGAAGTCTTAAGAAATACCAAGGTTATAGTTAGTGGGTGATACAGAGTTATTCCAGTTGGATTTATCACAATAGCTGAGTGAGCTTCCAGTGTTTACCTTCTGGTATCATGTATAATCTCAGTGTCAGATGAAGAATATAGAAGGGAAACTTCCCAAACAGTGTTTGCCAAGTAGAAGGTGCACATTAATTATTCATTGGTTTGTTAATAATTTCTGTATTGATTAAGAAAATTCAGGCTTTTTGACAGGGCATGATTACCACCTGAATTAGGCCTCAAGTTCTGAGATTTTAATGACTAGTCATCACTGTAGAACCATGTAGATTTTGCTTGAAGCTGTAATCATTTGACTTTTACCCGTAGCTCTGGAAATGTCACTGTCTTCTTTTAAGGCATTTATATTTACATTAGAAAGTTAAAGTTAATATTTAATAATTAAAATTAATATATAGATAATAAGTGTGTTTGAGGCTCAGATATTCCATGTAAGTTACCAAGTGGTAACTGATCATGATTGTGCTTTTCACTATTGCCTGAAACATTTTTTTAATTAAACTTTTTCTTTTGAGATAATTGTAGACTCACATGCAGTTGGAAGAAGTAATAAGAGATCCCTTATATCCTTTACAGTTTTCCCCAGTAGAAACATCTTGCAGAATTATAATATTACAACCATGATATTGACAGTTAAGATAGAGAACATTTCTTTTTTATTTATTTGTTTATTTATTTATTTACTTTGGCTGCATTGGGTCTTCATTGCTGTGCGCGGGCTCTCTCTAGTTGCGGCTAGTGGGGGCTACTCTTCGTTGAGGTGCGCAGGCTTCTCGTTGTGGTGGCTTCTCTTGTTGCGGAGCACGGGCACTAGGTGCGTGGGCTTCAGTAGTTGTGTGTTTTACTAGATATGCCTAAGTATTTGGTTCTTTTTTTTGAGTGATTATAAATGGTATTATATGTTTAATTTTGGCATCCACGTGTTTGTTGTAAGTATCTAGAAATACAGGGTTTTTTTTGTTTTGTTTTTAATGTTTGTCTTGTATTTATCTTCTGTTTACCTTGTTGAACTCACTTACTAGTTCTAGGAGCTTCTTTTGGTAGACTCCTTGTGATTCCTTGTGATTTTCTATGTAGACAATCATATCTTCAAATAGGGACAGTTTAATCTCTTGCAGTTCCTATACACTAACAACAAAAGATCAGAAAGAGAAATTACGGAAACAATTCCATTCACCATTGCAGCAAAAAGAATAAAATACCTAGGAATAAACCTACCTAAGGAGGTATTTCAAATAGGGACAGTTTAATTTCTTCCTTTCCAATATGTGTGCCCTTTATTTCCTTTTATTGGCTAGAACTTCCAGCACTATGTTGAATAAGATTGGTGAGAGTAGACACCGATGCCTTGTTCTCCATCTTAAGAGAAAAACCATTCAGTCTTTCACCATTAAGTATAATGTTAGCTGTAGGTTTTTGTAGATGCTTATCAAGTTAAGAAAGTTTTGCTCTGTTTCTTTTTTTCTGAGATTTTTATCATGAATGGCTGTTGACTTGTCAAATACTTTTTCTGCAATATTTCTGCATGTGGTCAATACGATTAGGTGATTTTTTTTCTTTAATTTGTCAAAGTGGTGATTTTATATGATTAATATGATTGATTTCTACTGTTCTACTGTTGAACCAGCTTTGCATCCCTGGGATAAACCCCACTTGGTCATAGTGTATAACTCTTTTTATATATTACTCAATTCTATTTTCAAATACTTTAAGCATTTTTGTGTCTATATTTATGAGGCATGTTGGTCTACAGTATTCTTTTTTGGTGCTGTCTTTTTCTGGTTTTGGTATCAGGGTAATACGTCATAGAATGGATTGGGAAGTGCTCCATCCTCTTCTTTTTTGGGGGGAGGGTGTTTGTAGAATTAGTGTTGTCTTTAAAGATTCTGTAAACCAGTGAAGCCATCTAGGCCTTGATACTTCTTTCTTTGGGAGATCTTAAATTATGAATTGCATTATCCTAATAGCTTATAGGACTCTTCAGGTTGTCTATTTCATATTGAGTGACTTGTGGTAGTTTGTTTTTGAGGAATTGGTCCGTTTAAGTTGTTAGTGTTGGTAGGCTTCCCTTCAGCTTTGAAGGGAACTGCAGGGGTAGTTTGTGTCTTTTCTCTTTTTTTTTTTCCTTTGTCTTGCTAGGGTTTGTCAATTTTATTGACTTTTTTTCCCCCAAAGAATCAGCTTTTTGTTGATCTTAAATTTTTCCTCCTATTTTTTTTGTTCTAAATTTCATTTATTTCTGCTTTTAATTATTTTCTTCCTATGCTTGCTTTGGGTTTATTTTGCTATTCTTTTTTTAATAGGTTCTTCGGATGTGAGCTTAGATTATTGATTTGACCCTTTTTCTTTTTTCTATTATATGTGTTTATGCTATAAATTTCCCTCTCAGAAGAATTTAGCTGTCTCCCACAAATTTTGATGTTACTTTTTCATTTTTATTCAGTTCAGTATATATTTTGATTTCACTTGAGACTTCTTATCCTAAGTATATATTCCACTTGAAAAGAATGTATATTCTACTCTTGTTGAATGGAGTGTTCTATAAGTGTCACTTAGATCCTGTTGATTGATATTCTTGTTGAGTTTTTTTATATTCTTGGTTGATTTTCTGTCTTACTGTTCTACTGATTGAGAGAGGGCCTTCAGCTATAATTGTGGATTTATTGATTTCACCTTTAAGTTCTGTCAATTTTTGCTTCACATATTTTGCAGCTCTGTTGTTTGGTTCATATACATTTAGGATTGCTATATTTTCATGGTGGATTGTCCTTTTTATCATTATATAATGTCATTCTCTAGCTCTGGTAATTTTCTTTGCTTTAATGTTAATATAGCTGATTCTTATGTCTTTTGGTTAATTTTTGCATGATATATCTTGTTCCATCCTTTTACTTTCAACCTGCCTAAGTCGTTTTTTAAAAAATTTTTATTTTATTTTATAAGTTTTATTGGAGTATAGTTGATTTACAGTGTTGTGTTAGTTTCAGGTGTACAGCAGAGTGATTCAGTTATACATATATATGTTCATTCTTTTTCAGATTTCTAAGTCATATTTAAAGTGAGTTTCTTTTAGACAGCATGTTGGGTCATGTTTTTTTTAATTTACTCTGCCAATCTCTTTTAATTGATGCATTTGGACCACTTAACATTTAATGTAATTATTGGTACATTAGGACTTACTTATGTCTACCATGTAAGTTTTCTGTTTGTTCTGTGTTTTGTTTTTGTTTTTCCTGCCTTCCTATGGGTACTTGAACATTTTTTAGAATTTCACCTTGATTTATCTATAGTGTTTTGTAGTGTATCTTTGGTTGCTCTCGATTTTATATTAGCTATATTATACTTAGTTTATCATAGTCTACTGGTGTCATTTTTTTTTTGACACTGAATGACATATAGAAACCTTACCTCCCTTTATGTCCTTTTACTTTTTCTCATTTATAATTTTCTTAAATATTTTTTCTATATATGTTTAGAAACCACATCATACAGTGTAATAATTTAGAAAACTTAAGAGGAAAAGCAAACTCTATTGCGTTTACCTATATCGTGACCTTTCTTTCTTCCTTTCTGACTTTCAGGTTTCCATTTTTTGTTTCTTTTCTTCTTTTTTTCTTTTTAAATTCCTGAACACATTGTCTCCTCTCCTCTCATTTTTTAAAACAATATTTATTTATTTATTCATTTTATTTTTGGCTGCATCAGGTCTTAGTTGCAGCATGCGGGATCCTCCGCTGTGGCTCATGAGCTCCTTGTTGCGGCACGTGGGCTTCTCTCTAGTTGTGCTCAGGCTCAGTAGTTGTGGTGCATGGGCTCTGTAGTTGAGGCATGCTGGCTCTCTAGTTGTGTGGCCCACATGCTCAGTAGTTGCGGCACACAGGCTTAGTTCCCTGACCAAGGATTGAACCCATGTTCCCTGCATTGGAAGGCAGATTCTTAACCACTGGACCACCAGGGAAGTCCCTCCTTCTGTTTGGAGAGCTTCCTTCAGGCATTCTTTCAGGGTAGATCTGTCCATGACAGATTCTCTCTATTGACAAGGATTTCTTTGGGTTTATACTGGTTGGGATTTGCTCAGTTTCTTGTATCTGTAGGTTTATGTCTTTTGCCAAATTTGGGATCTTTTCATTCATTATATCATTGAGTACTTTTTCAGACCTACCTTCTTTGTTTTCTTCTTCCTGGAACCCGATGACACAGGTATTGGATATTTTGTTACAGTACTACACATTCCTGAGACTGTTCATTTTGTCTCTGTTTTGTCTCTGTCATTCAGATTGGGTGATTTATATTGTTCTGTTTTCTAGTTCACTGATTCTTTGCTCTATTCTCTCTATTCTGCTCTTGAGCCCTTTCACTGACCTTTTTATTTCAAGTGTATTTTTCAATTATAAAACTTTCATTTGGTTCTTCTTTATGTCTCTGTTTCTTTACTGAGGTTTTCTATTTTTTTCATTTGTTTCAAGCTAGTTCATAATTCTTGTTGAAGCATTTTTACCCTGACTACTTTAAAAATGTGTCAGATAATTTTAACATCTCTTTCATCTTTGTGTTAGCATCTATTGATTGTCTTCTCTTTTTAAACATATAGTCTGAAATCTTCCTGGTTCTTGGTGTTTTTCACCAGTGCCAAGTGATATTCAGTTGAAATCTGGACATTTTCATGTTATGAGACTCTGGATCTTATTTAAACCATCTGTCTTAGATGGCTTTCTCTGACAACCCCTCTGGCAAAGGAAGGGAAGTCACTACCTCACTATTGCCAGGTGGAGGTAGAAATCCAGGTACCCCACTCTACCTCCATTGACACCCCAGGGCATCTCCTTGTTACTGTTGGGAATAGGTAGGAGTTCCAGCTCCCCACGTGGTTTCCACTGACACAACAGGCAACAGAGGAGGCCGGTTTGTGATAGCATAGCATGGGTGGAAGTCTAGGCTCTTCATTCAGCCTTCACTGGCCTGGGTGGGGATGGGACCACAGTTTTTTACTGTGGTGTTTAGCTAGAGTGATTATTGTCTAAAAGTTTTCTGTCTTTCTGTTTGTCCATTGGCTAGAGAAATCAGACTTTTGTTGGGGCTTTTTTTGTTTGCACCCTTTGGCATTTCCAGCTTCTTCAGTTCCAGCTCTCAGAAAAAATAAGGCAAAAAGAAAACCCAAAGAACTCACCACCGTGTTGTTCCTTGGGTCCCAAGGTCCCTAGCTGATTTGTCTTCTTTTCACCTTTTAGAGTTGTCTTATATTTGTTATTTATATAACATACAAGGTTTTTAGTTGTACTTAGTGGGAAGACTAGGAAAAAGTACACTCACTTAATGCCTCCAAAAGGAGAAATCAGGGTTTTGTTAGTTTGTTTTGCCGCGCTGTGCAGCTTGCAGGCTCTTAGTTCCCCCACCAGGGGTTGAATGTGTGTCCCCTGCAGTGGATGCGTGGAGTCCTAACCACTGGACCGCCAGGGAATTCCCTGAAATCAGTTTCAGTGTTGACTTTTAAGAACTTGCTGGACAAAATAGTGTGTGAGATTTCAAAGTTATATTATAGAATCTGTGTCCATTTTCATACAGAAACTTGGCTAATTGTAACTGAACCATACGTATGCATAAAATAAGCTGTTTGGCAGCATTGACCTGGAACATACCAAGGGCTTGCTTCTGTCTTTGTGGGGGAATACAGGCATACCTTGGAGAACTGTGGGTTCAGTTCTAGACCACCATCATAAAGCAAATTTTGCAATAAAGTGAGTCACACCTTTTTGGTTCCTCAGTACATATGAAAGTTATGTTTACACTATGCTGTAGTCTACTGAGTGTGTAATAACATTATGTCTAAAAAATAATGCATGTACCTTAAAGATTCTTTATTGCTAAAATATGCTGACTTTATCATCTGAGTCTTCAGCAAGTCATAGTTTTTTGCAGTAGTAACATCAAAGATCACTGATCACACATCCCCATAACAAAGACAATAACAGTGAAAAGGTTTGAAATATAAGAGAGTTATCAAAATGTGACAGAGACATGAAGTGAGCACATGCTGTTGGAAGAATGACGTCAATAGATTCACTTGATGCAGGGTTGCCACAAATCTTCAATTTGCAAAAAATGCAGTATCTGCAAAGTGCAATAAAGTGAAGCACAATAAAACGAGATCTGCCTGTACAAAGAAACAGACTCTATCTTATCTCTGATCTGTCAGTCTAATTGGGCAAAAAGACCAACATATACAGAATAATCAGGGAAGTGGTCAGTTGCACTGCAGTCCATAAGAAGAAAGGGGAAAATAAATGTCATCAGCAAATATGATTGGATTATAAATTAAATCTGCTACCTTTAGTTCTCTTAGGAGTAGTTATTATATAAACTTGTCCCATTTTATTCAGTATTTTATTTGCAGCCTGCTGTGTGCCAGGCCACTGCACTTAGATCTAGGATATAAGTATTGGTAAAATATGTTTCTTTCCTTTCAGAAACTCTCAGCTTTAGTTTGGAGCCACGGGTGGGAAGCAGGTATGAGAAGGCAGATTCGTAAAATTTTATCAGTGCAGTGTCATAGACAAGTCCTACAAGAGTAGCTAGAGTCCTGACTAGGGTCAAAGAAGGTCACAGAGAGATGGTGACATGTCATGTTTGGAGGATAACTAAAGACATAAAAAGAACCGGGACAGAGAAGAGCATTCCATGCAAAGGAACCCACAGAAAGGAGCTTGGTAGAGAGTGTGGGGCATTGGGATTATTTTGAGGCTCCAGTGTAATGGTAGCATATGTAACTTTATACATTCACCAGTAACATAGCTGATTATTTTTAAATGTTTAGATTTTAACAATTTTCTGTTCTTTGCTGTGATCCAAATCAGTGAATTTTTATTGCATTAACAATTACACAGAGCTTTATTTTTTAAATGTATTTATGAATATGCTAGGTTTGTTGGTAGGTGTTATATTCATTGGGTAATAAATAGATGACCAGTGCTTTACTGAGACACTAACTTTATGTGTCTGTGTGTGTATGTACCTTGATTTAAAAATAATTCCAGCATACACTTGTGTATATTTGACATAGAGAGAACATTAAGAAGAGGCTCTTAAAGTTCTGTCCAACTAGAAAGAGTTTACTTTGCAAAATCTTTACTGTGCTCAGCAAAAGAGATTACATTATCGTTTTCTTTGGGAGCCAATTTCATTGCGTTGGCCAAAAAGTTCGTTTGGTTTCCCCAGTAAGATGGCTCTAGTAGTGTTTAGTTGTCTTTAACTTCATTTGAAACAATTTTGTTAGATTGTATTGTGACAGCTGTCACATCAGGGTGCATTTTTAAAAACTTATCAAAATGAGTGAATTTTTGTGTAGCCATTTTAATATTGAAGATGGAAGGAAAAAAGCAACATTTTCTGCATATTATGCTTTATTATTTCAAGAAAGGTAAAAACGCAACTGAAATGCAAAAATAGATCTGTGCAGTGTATGGAGAAGGTGCTGTGACTGATGAAAAGTGGTTTGTGAAGTTTCGTACTGGAGCTTTCTCACTGGACGATGCTGCACGGTCGGGTAGACCAGGTGAAGTTGATAGCGGTCAAATGGAGACATTAATTGAGAACAATCAATGTGTACACCACGTGGGAGATAGCCGACATACTCAAAATATGCAAATCAAGCGTTGAAAATCATTTGCACCAGCTTGGTTATGTTAATCGCTTTGATGTTTGGGTTCCACATAAGTTAAGTGAAAAAAACCTTCTTGACTGTATTTCCGCATGATTCTCTACTTAAACGTAATGAAAACGTTCTGTTTTTAAAACAAATTGTGACGGGCGATGAAAAGTGGATGCTGTACAATAATATGGAACAGAAGGGATCATGGGGCAAGCTAAATGAACCGCCATCAACCACACCAAAGGCCAGTCTTCATCCAAAGAAGGTGATATTGTGTATATGATGGGATTGGAAGGGAGTCCTCTATTATGAGCTACTTTTGGAAAAGCAAACAATTAATTCCAACAAGTACTGCTCCCAGTTAGACCAACTGAAAGCAGCACTTACTGAAAAGCGTTCAGAATTAGTCAACAGAAAACGCATAATCTTCCATCAGGATAACACCAGACCACATGTTTCTTTGATGACCAGGGAAAAACTGTTACAGCTTGGCTGAGAAGTTCTCATTCATCCACTGTATTCACCAGATTATTGTACCTTTGGATTTCCATGTATTTCGGTCTTTACAGAATTCTCTTAATGGAAAAATTTCAATTCCCTGGAAGACTGCAAAAGGCACCTGGAACAGTTGTTTGCTCAAAAAGATAAGTTTTGGGAAGATGGAATTATGAGGTTGCCTGAAAAATGGCAGAAGGTAGGGGAACAAAATGGTGAATACGTTGTTCAATAAAGTTCTTGGTGAAAATGAAAAATGTGTCTTTTATTTTTACTTTAAAACTGAAGGAACTTTTTGGCCAATCCAATTTTTCATCTGAAGGTAGTTTTTCCACATATACCTCTATGCTGATTAGCAGGGAGACATGGTGCTTTATATGGCAGTGTATGTGGACATGGTCCTCCTACCTAACTAGAGTTTCCTTTTCAGATCTTTACACGATATGGTAACTTATCTGGAAAGCCTAAGGTTAAACCAGAATATTGTCTTGTGTATATTGAGCCAAACATAGCTTATATTTGGGACTCTATGCTTGGAATGTTTTTAGAAAAATGTTCTGTTTTGATTATATGGACCAATAATTAATCTATTTTTATTTTTTATTGCAGATGGAGTCTGGTGGTACAGTTTTGAGTACCAACTGGTCTGATGTAGGTAAAAGGAAAGTTGAAATCAATCCTCCTGATGATATGGAATGGAAAAAATACTAAATAAATTAATTTGCTATCACTGTATTGCATATATTCAGCTAACGCCCATTGTGTATTAATACTGCATTCTTGAATTTTGAACACTGAGTACATCTTTTTAAAGGATTATACCTCTTTACCTCTTTGTGCTTTAGAAATTATTTTCCTTCAAGTGTTCTATGAGTCTAATGAATGAAGGACATGTTTTATCACTTTTGTCCTTAAGGACTTCAGATACGCTGAAATGGAATGAAGTATCATTTGCTACTAGATAGATTAATTCTACCTAGTTGTGGGAGTGGAGAAATTGTTAATGGGATATCTTGGGTTATTGCCTTATTTTTGATGCAGTATTCTGTTAATAATTTATTAGATGTGACAACTTTGGGTGAGCATAGATTTCTCAATTTCAGTGTTATATTGTTTGCTTTTAAAAACTGCTTTTGAATGGAGTTGTAAATACAATTTTTCTATGAAGAAGTTTGGTTTATTTACCTTTTTCTTAAGTTTTTAATGAAAACTTAGAGAAATTATTTATCACAGGGGATTCCCATTTGATTATTTTTATGGGGAGTATTTGTAATTGCACTGAGAATTTTGGTCCTTACCCTTCAAATTCCTGTATAAAACATTGACACCTGAGTTTATCATGCTGCAAATTTAACTGTACTGAAGGCTAATCTGTGAAGCGGGGTCAAACAGTAATTTAGGAGAGCCCAGCTCCACTTCTTGCTGCTTTTGCCACAGCAGGATTCCTGAAATTACAAGACTGGTGGTTTGGTTTGGTTTTTTTTCTTCTTTTTATCTTTATTAGAAAATCTCTCTTCTTATAGCCCCATGATTACTTTGCTTTTGGTGGTTTAGGGCAGCTACTGAGAGAGTAATATGTATACATTTAGTATCTATTCTGTTTATAGAATAAATAGATACCATGGGAATACAAAAACTAAAAGACATGATCGTTGACTTCAAAGACTTTATAATCTAGCAGAGAGAGAAAATTAACATTCAGGAAGGAATTATGAATGGTTGAATGGTGAACTTATTAAAAATACAGTTTTGAGATAGAAAAAATATCTATCTGTGATTAAATGTTCTGTGATTAAAACTGTTGATAGTCTAAGCTGTTACAAAGCAAAGGCCATGGATGACCTGTAGGTCTGATTCCTTTTCTCATTGTAATTTTGGAACCATAGAGGGTGGTGTCTATTAGGTCTCACTAACATTTTGTGGCAAGGAAGTACTCTGTACCCTCATAGCTGAGGATAGGGTGAATGGGAGGCAAATTAGCCGCCATCTCCAAAAAGAGTGGGAATTCAGCCTCTTCCTTCTAGTCATTTGACATGTGTAGGGGAGTTCATAAGGAAAAAGTGGTGGGGTGGTACCAGACCATGCGCAGACTTGCTGTTACTGCTTGTTTATGCATGTAGGGGCTTTCCCTTGTCCTTCTGCCCACTTAGAGTTACAGGCTACTTTTTTTGATGTTGAACACTGAAGGAAAAGGCAAAATTAAGTTCTTGCATGTATGGATTTCTAAACTTTTCTCCTTAGGAAACAAGGTAGTGATTATGTTAAGTTTTCTCAGTACCATTAGTCCCCAGGGGTAAGGAGGCTCTTGCTACAGAGATGGTAAGTCAGTGGCATACCCCAGAGAAAAGACTCCTGGCTCTAGCAAGTCTCTGCCACCCACTAGCTTTAAAATCTTTAACAGGTTTACAGCCTTCCTATGTTTTATTAGTTCCTTTATCTGCAAATCCATAGGGTCTTAAAGTTTAATTAAAAGTCCATGATTCTAAATAAGGAAGCATTTTTGCCTCTTAAAAGCAACTTTTTTCTTTCTTAGGAATGACACTATTATAATAGAAGTTGGGTTTTTTTTTAAAAGGTTCTAGTACTAGTTTTGCTTTTATTTTAAAGGATACACTGTCTAAAGTGTGTTTATCTATTGGCTAGATTTGCTTAAGGATGTGGGATTCAGGATTTTGCTGAGCCAAATGGAGCTCCTAATATACATGACTATGTTATATTACAGTGTTACCTTGTCTAAATACAATAGGTTTATGGGTAAAGAAGGGAATTTTGAGAAGTAGGTTAGACTGCTTGCCCTGAAGTACCACTCTAAAGTACTGCTTCTCTTTCACCATTCTAGACAATGAAAAATTGTAAGACTCCAGAAAGTTAAAAAACTTCATTTTGAGCCTTTATCTTTATTCTCTGCTATCACAGCTTGGCTATTAATTGGTCCCACTTTCTTTCTAGACTCCATTTCCTCCCTGCCTCCCTCCCTCCTTCCCTCCTTCCCTCCTTCCCCCCTTCTCCCACATGGCTTTCAGGATCTCAGTTCCCCCACCAGGGATTGAACCCAGGCCATGGCAGTGAAAGCCCAGAATCCTAACCACTAGGCCACCAGGGAACTCCCTAGACTCCCATTTTCAGTTCTCAAATCTTGGTTCTCTTTGTGCTCTAGTTACCCTTTTGTTTCTTTAGAATGTACATTTTTCTCTTAGTATTTATTTTCCTTTTTGAGGTTCAGTCTTAGAATACATTTTTTTCTATCTTTATATGGAATGGAAGAAAAGGATGGTTTGCACTGATAACTACAGTTGTCCCGCAGCCTGTCCCCACCCCCAGCATTTCCATTCCTTTGATTTGAGATATTCACTAACTGCAGAACATTGAATTGTTATTGTCTCCTTGAGTCTGGAAAAACTTTTATTTTCTTAGCAGGCTAACTGTATAGGACAGGGAGAAAATAATTGACCTGTCCTAGATAAATTTTTTAGATAAATTTCAAATAAACATTCAAAATGAAGCTATGGGCTTCCCTCGTGGCGCAGTGGTTAAGAATCCGCCTGCCAATGCAGGGGACATGGGTTCGAGCCCTGGTCCGGGAAGATCCCACATGCCGCAGAGCAACTAAGCCCTTGCATCACAACTACTGAGCCTGTGCTCTAGAGCCCGCGAGCCACAACTACTGAAGCCCGCACGCCTAGAGCCCACGCTCTGCAACAAGAGAAGCCACCGCAATGAGAAGCCTGCACACCGTAATGAAGAGTAGCCCCTGCTCACCACAAATAGAGAAAGCCTGCACGCAGCAACCAAGACCCAGCGCAGCCAAAAATAAGTGAATTAATTAATTAAAACTAAATAAAATGAAGCTATGTCACTATGCTATTATGAATAGTTTCGATAGACATTTTAATTTAGTTCACTACTGAAATGTGTTGTGGCTGTCCTTTCCCATTTTACCTTCCTTTTCTCCTTCCCCAATTAAATACATATCAGATTTAGGTCGTTGATCAGAGAAATACATCACTGACCCAGAGCAGTATTGCCTATTAATTGACCATCTGATCTGCTGAGTGCACTTTAATTTGATTGGGGTCTTCGTTGTCCAGGTTAGTGTGCATGTCTGACTTGTAGCTATTACTGATATTTCCAGAAATAGGTAGAACTTTTCTGGGTGTTATGTGGTGTTTGTTACTAGAGCCACTTTTTTTTTTGTAACCAGCTAGCTGTAAAGTTTACCTTTATACTCTTACCTGCTATTTTAGCCCCATATTTTAGCATCCATAACAGAATATGGATATCTGTTATCTCTGCCTTGGAGGAACCAGGGAGAGGAAATAATAAAAGCTAAAAGGACAAAATAATGATTTCTGTGCCAGGAAGAGTCATGTGTAGTTTTAAATAAGGGGGACCGTCAACATTGATCTGGTTTCTTTTGTCTCCAACTATGCATATTCTATTGTAAAACCATTTTACACATATCAAGAGATTTTATTTTGGAAACATTGGGTACTTGTGGGTAAATTGGAGATACTGCTTTACTCAAAAGTGTTACTATTTGGGGCCACCTTTGTGATTTGCTTCTGAAATTAATTTAACTCTTAGCCTCTCTTCCTACCTCAGTAAACTTATCCCCCAAATCAGCTAAAATCATACACATTGCTAGCCCATGCGGGCAATAACAGTGATAACTATTCTGTACTAGTGCTTTTTATGGGCCAGGTGTGCTTTATATGTACTACCTCGTTTATAACAGCCTTGTGAGGTAGTGATAGCATCCTGTCATTTCAGATCAGAAAAATGAGGCCCAAGTTAAGTTCTTTGCCTAGTTCAGTCCACTGATAAGTGATGGACCTGGGATTTGAACCGAGGCCTGTCAGAATTCAGTTCCCATGCTTTTAACAACTGAATGAATTGGGTGGACGAGTGATTTTTATTAATTAATCAGCTGTCTCACAATGAAGCAGAGGATGTGCAAGTTGAAGTTTTTAATTCTTGTACATGAGGTGGGAAGTACATTTCTTAAAGATCAGAATATTATCATCAGTTTCATAAGTAGGAAAGCTTATTAGGAGTCCAGATCTCTTGCCTCTTGTAAAGGTAATACAAGCAAGTAGTCTTGACTTGTATTGAAGGTTTTGTTTTTCTCAAATGCAGATAATTACAGAGAAACAAGATACGCTTAGAACTGTTGCAGGTGAAAGAAGACTGGCACATCATCCTGATCAAATTCTTGTTGTTTAAACTTGGGAGCTCTCATACTAGTTTTCCTTGTTCAAATGCTAAAATTGTTTCAAGGTTTTTTTTTTTTCCTATCTAGATATGTGTATTAGGATCAGTGTATCACTGATTTCTTCAATAAAATTGGAATGATTCAGGTTTAGTCCCTTTGTTCCAATCATGTTAGCACTTTATATACTGAATTTTGCCTTGTCTGGAGTCTTCTAAATGTTACCTTTGCTGTGCCTTCAGATTTGATTTTTTAATTCTTATATTTGCATTGAGACTTCTCATACATATGTCGTTGACTTTATTTTCTCTTATAGGATTCAGTTATACAAAAGATGTTTCAAAAACAGTACTGTTGGCCCAAAAGCAATTTTTACTTATCAAAAAGGAGTAAGGAAGATAATCTTCAATGGTTGTATATGGGCTTTTAAAAACCATGCTCTACAGTGTAACTACAAAAGCTCTAAATAATAGTAAACTGTTACACATACTATGTGCTTGATGCTCTGTTAAGTGCATTAAAAGGCAATATTGCATACTAGTTAAATGCATGGACTCTGAAGACAGCCTGCTTGAGATCAATCCTGGCTACACCGCTTACCAGCTGTGTGACAGTGGGCAGGTACTTAATGTCTCTGTGCCTCAGTTTTCCTATCTAAATTGGGCTAATATACCCACCTCATGGACTTATATGAGTTGAATGTGTTAATAAAATTCTACAGTTATTTATCCTAATCCAGAGGTCTCTAAAAACTAGATTTGTGCATGTTTGTGTGACTCAGTGGTTAAAAAAAACAAAAACCTGTCCTAAAGTTGCAATTTGAATAGTCATATATTTTGCTGCAGAAATATTTGTTTAATAACAGTGCTACCACAGATCCTGCTGAGGTTATTAAAAAATCAATAGTATATCTGTACTGCATTCTAAAATTCAAAATCCTGAATTCAGAAACACATCTGGCTCCAAAGTTTTTGAATAGAGTTACATGTACCTGTATATGTAAAGTGCAGAGAGCAGTGCTTAATGTATATGCATTTAGGCTGAGAGGTTTAAATAGTGTAGAAAGCCTTTTTGTTCTAAGTCCTTCAAGATTCAGGATTCTGTCTGAGGAAGGTATATCAGCTGCTTAAAAATCATTAGTATAATTAAAAAAAAATTACAGTGAGAGCATAAAAGTTCGCAGAAAAGCTTTTATTTTGAATGAGTAGTTATTTTAATTTACTTAAGCAGAGCTTAAATATGCAAGTATTGTCAGCAGTACTTTAAAAAGAATCATAAATTAGGAACTTCCCTGGTGGCACAGTGGTTAAGAATCCACCTGCCAATGCAGGGGACACGGGTTCGAGCCCTGGTCCGGGAAGATCCCACATGCTGCAGAGCAGCTAAGCCTGTGCGCCACAACTACTGAGCCTGTGCTCTAGAGCCTGTGTGCCACAACTACTGAAGCCCGCGCGCCACAACGAAGAGTAGCCCCCACTCGCTGCAGCTAGAGAGAGCCCGCGAGCAGCAACAAAGACCTAACGCAGGCATAAAATAAATAAATAAATAAATTTTAAAAAAGGAATCATAAAGTATAGTGGTGCCAGAACACACAAACTATATGTAGAATGTTAAGGGACTTCCTTTCAGAAGTTCTTTGATTTTAATTCCATTTTAATTTAAATTCAAGACAGTAAAACTATTAGGGCTTATAAAAACAAGTCGCAAAATCACGCCACTTGTAAACCACAGGTTCTGTCCTGTTATTTCCATCAGTGTAGAGAAACTGATAGTTGTTTTTTTGCAAGAGTTAGTTCATCAGTCTATTCCCTCTCTACCCTGCTCCCTGCCCCTCAAACAATCAGTGGGGAGCAAAAAGTATGTGCAGTCCTTTGTATATAGACACTAGAACTATAGACTCAAGTTTGGGGGTCTTCTCTCCCAACTACCACTTTTTGTCACTCATTTGTACTCTAACATTGACCTTTTCTGTGACCTAATTGACTACAAATGAACACTTTCCTAAGTTAGCTAGCTTAACTTAGTGCCTGTGAAATATGCTAAGAAATTGAATGTATTTCCTTGGAATTACTACTTACTATTTTGCTATTTATTAGTTGCAAAATGATCAGTTTATTTCGACTACCACAGAGGTAATTGTTTCATAGCAGAAAGGACACTAACACGTGAATTTGGAATCTTAAAATCCCAGTTTTGGTATGTTAATAATGGTGTGTTTTGAGGACAAGTGACTTAACCCTTCTGAACTTTTTTTTCTCATCTCTAACACTAGATGATAATTACCTGTCAGGATTGTGAGGACTTAACTAAGTCCTGACTCAAAAGTATGTGACCAATAATTGTCACTTAAGTATAAAGTCCTTGATTTTTTTTCTCAGTGCTGGTGAGTAGTAGAATTCCTAAAAGTAAGGTAACAAATCTGACTTTTAGCTGCTATTCAAGGGCAGCCTCAGCCGTTTTTTTAGCTGTATCTGTCACTGCTTCACTGTGTACCTAAGCTCCAGGCACACAGGAATAGTCTATTTAGGGGTTTGCATACTTTTTTTGTAAAGGGCCATATAATGAATATTTTAGGCTTCGTGTGGCACATAAAGACTCTATTGCATGTTCTTGTTTTTAGTTTGCAGACCTCTGCTCTGTCTGAATATCCCATGTATTTTTTATTCCTTCTTCCATCTGACCTGGAAAGCTTCAATTTCCTATTGATGTGTCAAAACTAAGTTAATTATGCCATCTCCAGGAAAGCTGTTTAATCTTGTTCTACTCTGTCAATGACTGGCTTTGTAGCAGTTGGATTGGGTTATTTGCTTATGGTTGAGGCACCCATTAGATCCTTTGATAGAATCAAACCAAAACCACAGTGTCCTGTGAGCATGTTTGAGAGTTTCATCTGTTCATTATCAAGTCACTACAGTTGACTCATTTCTTCCCGCGTGACTGAGCTGCTTTGGGGAGGGTTGGGGGGGTGCTGGCTTTGAACTTTGTACCTGCAGTACCTGGTGCATGGAGAATAAGCTTTCAGAGTTTGGTAGATGGTCTTAACGCTGCACAGAGGAATGCCCTTATTTTCTTCTCTTCATTCTTTTAAGTGTCCTCAGAATACTCTTGTTAAATCCCCCCTTCCATCCCCTCCACAGGAATTCACTTCCACTCCAGCTGTGTTGTGGTGGAGGTGCCTTGTTGATGCATCTGTCAAGGCAGCACTCAGAGTTTCACCGATTTTAGGGTTAGTTGCATGGTGTCTGTTTTACCCTGTGTGTCCTACTTCATTACGTTGTTATTTACTTATTTTTGGATCTTTGATGCCGAGTACAGTGCCTTTCACATAGTAGATATTCAAGTATTGAAACTGTTGTTGCACACTAAACTAAAGTATTTTAAAAACTACTGTGTTTGTAATATGTGCCCTTGAAATTATTTATTCATCAATATAGATAGAATAGTAATTTAAAAATAGATATTTAACCCCTGGTCATGAGAGCTAAATATAATTTGTTCTTCAGTTATCTACACCACTAGAGGGAATAGCAATTACATAACTAATCAAAAGCCATGTGATACGTTTTTTTTTTGTGTTGCCATTTAATTTTCAGATTCTTTTTATTCCCCCCTGATTGTTTTAAAACCAAAATATATGTGTTTCCTTAAAGAAAGGACTGAAATTTACTTTCTAATTAGGTTAGTCATCCTTTGAGAAGAAATTTTGAGCCCAAGAAACTTGGGTAAAGGAGGCCAGAGTTTTACAAACCCCTGAATTGGTTTGGGCATATGCACAGGTCTGGAAACTAAGAGTGAGTTGAGCAATTTCATTTATAAGCATACCAACTTCTAGAGGCAAAAATTTGGACTGCTTACTAGTATATTTTTTTTCTGGAAAACCCCCAAAGAGATTCTGAGCTACTGAATACTACATGAACCTCTTTGGTAAGGGTTACGTACTTTATTTTTTTAACAATATTAATACCTTTGCCGTCTTTCAAAAGCCATATACTTTTTTTCTTGGATTGGGTTTTCACTTTAATTTTGGTAATAGAATAATATATAGAATAATATAGGTAAGTGACAAATACATGTTCATGGTATCATACCCATTCATTCATTCATCAACGTTGAGTGCAAGGTATGTGCCAGACACTGTTCTGGACACTAGGGATACACGGGTGAACAGATTCCCTGCATTTATGAAGCCCAACTTACGGGGGAGATAAGCAGAATGTATGTTAAATGACGTTAAGTGCTAAGGGAGAAAACTGCACGTGCGAAGAGGCCCGTAGGTGGTTGAAATTTGAGATGGGAGACCAATTGAGAACTCAGTGAGCGGACCTGAACTCAGTGCAGACTGGAAGGGAGCAGAGGGAGTGGTGCAGGTTCCTGAGAAGGAGCATTGCCAAAAGCAGGCACAGCAGATGTGCAGGCCTCGGTGTGTGTGCGGGACTCCAGGGAGGCTGTGGGTCTGGGGCCGGGCGGGTGAGCGTTGGGATTGAGTGAGTGGAGGCAATGGGGGCCTCAGTCACGTAGGGCCTTGCAGGTGGTAGAGGTGACGTGATGGTAGCCAGTGCCAGGGCTTGCCCCAGCTTAATGTGGAATCATGTTGTCCTCAGTGCTGTCAGAATTTTACTGGTTATCGTTCTTTTTAAAAATGTTCTGATTTTTATCAAGTGTATATACAGTCAAATCAAATTTAGTTTATAAATCTATCAGGGATTGCGGTGGAGATTTGCTGTGAACACCTGATGGTATTGACGTGAATGAATTTGAGTTATGGTATATGACTTGGTGGGTATATGTGAAGGCCTCGGGTTCAGTACTTCCTTGAAATATTTATTTCTGTTCTTTTAACACATTAAATTACAGATAATGTCACATTTTAGTGTAATCTGTGTTTAGCAAAGCTGTTTCCTGTTCTGCAATATAAGTATGGTTATAGCATACTAGATGCTGAGACAAAATTGGATTAATTAGAATGATTGGTTGTGAACAGGGACTTAATGAGTGTGGCATAGGATTTTATGTTTAATAGAATTGTCAAAATCAGATCAGCAGGCATGTTCTTATGGGCCGTCTGCCAAGACTGGAAGTCACTTTGGTACCTGTACTCCCTTAAACGTGTATTTGCATTCCATTCCTTGTCAACGTGAGACAAAACAAAGAAAAATAAAATCAGAATTTTAGAGCTGGAATGAATCTTAAGTACTGTCTGGTTTTACAAATGCATTTTTTCCCAGAGCGCACTCATACACTTTTTTCTTCATAAGAGTTCTTTAACTCACATAGATAGTTAGTTGGTGATAGAATCAGAATTTAACTTGGATAAAACTTAAATTATTTACCCCAGTCTTGTACTGATCTTCTGACAGTTGTCCCAAATATCAGGCAACTAAAAATTCCAGCATTGGGAAGATATTCTGTATAAGATAGTGGTTCTCAAGCTTGAGGGTGAGTGACCCTCACCTGGGAAGCTTGTTTTTTTAAAAATGTAGGCTTTCTCTGTTTCCTTCCTGAGATTTTGAATCAGTAGGTTTGCGATAGGGCCCAGTAAATCTGTGTTTATCATGACCTGGTGATTTTGAAGTATGTGACCTGGGACCTTGCCCTTAAAAAAATGATTTCGTGGAGTAAAGGTGAGAGAGAATTAAAAAGTGAGGTTATTAGCACTAATCATCTCTGATGTCTTATTTCTGAAAAATTTTAGAAAAAAGTAAAAAGCTACTTGAGATCTTGTTCTTTTGAAGAACTTGTTTCCCTCTTACATAGATGTAAAGGCAGAGGAGAAATGCTTAATGATTATTTTTGTTCCTCTGTCATCAGAACCTTAGGGTCATTATGATACAAGTCATTGAATCCATATAACCACATGGTACACCACATGATGAAAGAAAATCTTTTTCAGTGAAAGTGAAACAAATTGAGACTATTTGGACAAGATGCTAGTTTATCATTGCTGAGATATTACTAAAACTGAGCAGAGAATATTAGAATAGTCAATATTCATGGAGTATCTATAGAATATGATAGTACTGATTGATAATAAGGCACTATTTCTTTAGTGACTGGAATATTCTCAGATGTTGCCTGATTACACCTAGGTGCTAAGTGAATTAAAAATTATGGTGGTGCTGGTGGATTAAGTCGAGTAGAATATGTTAGGGAGATCTTTCTGGAGTGGAGATCTTTTTCACTATGTAGTTGTATAGTTACCTTAGTAACTAATAGGCAGGAATATGGTTTTAATTGAAAAGAAACCACTTGCCTTTAAAAGCATAATGTCCTAGATGAATGGATAAAGAAGATGTGGCACATATATACAATGGAATATTACTCAGCCATAAAAAGAAACGAAATTGATTTATTTGTAGTGAGGTGGATGGACCGAGAGTCTGTC
The DNA here is from genome assembly GCF_965194825.1 of Balaenoptera physalus. Taxonomy (NCBI): domain Eukaryota; kingdom Metazoa; phylum Chordata; class Mammalia; order Artiodactyla; family Balaenopteridae; genus Balaenoptera; species Balaenoptera physalus. The sequence goes on along the minus strand of NC_138899.1, from coordinate 56,060,501 downwards.
ATACAGAGTGAAGTAAGTCAGAAAAAGAAAAACAAATACCGTATGCTAACACATATATATGGAATCTTAAAAAAAAAAAAAAAAAAAGGTTCTGAAAAACCTAGGGGGCAGGACAGGAATAAAGATGCAGACGTAGAGAATGGACTTGAGGACACGGGGAGTGGGAAGGGTAAGCTGGGACGAAGTGACAGGGTGGCATGGACATATATACCCTACCAAATGTAAAATCGATAGCTAGTGGGAAGCAGCCGCATAGCACAGGGAGATCAGCTCAGTGCTTTGTGACCACCTGGAGGGGTGGGACAGGGAGGGTGGAGGGAGAAGACACAAGAGGGAGGAGATATGGGGATGTATGTATATGGTATAGCTGATTCACTTTGTTATAAAGCAGAAACTAACACACCATTGTAAAGCAATTATACTCCAATAAAGATGTTAAAAAAAAAAAAACATAAAAGCATAATGTGCTGCTAAGAGAAAATTTATGCTTGGTAAGTTTATTCCAGGTCTTTGACTATGTCAGTGTAAAGTAAATTTATTATAAAAAGATGGATAATAGTCTAGGTTAATGGAATATAGGCAGTTGAAAAGAAAATTTTTAGTAATTAAATAATCCACACCTTTGAAAGGCTGAAGAACAGGAAGCTAAAGAAATCATGTTTAAAAACAAAATGTATTGCAAGTAAATTTGCAAATACAATGCTAGTTTTCAGAAAAAAGTGTATAGAGGTTATTTCTTCCAAACTATCTCATTGCTATTAAAATTTTTGTAGCCATGTTACAGATGAGAAAAAGGAGATTGATTCAATTACAGAAATTTGATATGAAGAGAATATTTGTAAAGGAAAAGGCACAAAGAGAACAGGGATATGACATATAACATCTGTAAAGTTATTAGCTCATTTGTTTAAAGGAACTTAAAACAAATGGTTTTTAATAATTTGGTGTTTTAACATAGTGATTTATTTATAGCTTTGTAGGTATACTGTTTCCAGTCCCATTACTTATCTTTATCACTCTATGGTGATAACATAGACCCTAATGAAGACTGATGCCTGTGTATTTGATTTAAAAACTATTAAGACATGGTAAAGGTTCAGTAAACCAAACACCTTAGCAAATATTTGCTAGGTTCGGTTATACACGCATAAATGTATATATAGATGTACTTACCTTTACACAGTAAGTACCCCAAAACTGTATGTAAATTGATTACTTTTGAGTGTAAGCAGTTTAAATAAAACCTGTGGTTGAGTCCCTTTATTGTTAAAAGTCAGTCAATACTAATTTAGTTTTGTAAATTTGATTCTAACATACTGGGCTTTTCAAAGTGAAACCTGTATATGCATATAAAATATGAGCATGTATATATGTACCAAAACCCTTAAAAGGAATTCAGCTTTCTTTTATAAACACCAAAACTCACTCTGCCTGTAAAATGTTTTTGCTAAAGTTTGCATCACTGACTCTCAAATTTGCACCTTTCTGTCTGCATACACTACTGGGACTATCTGTGCATGTAGATTTTTGTCAGCTCCCTCCTTCCCCCTCAATAAATCCGTTAACTTAAAAAAAAAGTCACACTTCTATAGAATAAATGTTCATAAAACAAATTAGCATATTCAGCTTATACAGAAATAAAAATTAAATTATTCCATTCACACAAGGAATTTCTACTTTGTAAAAATGTAGCTTGTATTTTGGAGTGTAATAAAATCTGATGTAAGAACAACTGTTGAGTGGGTTAAGTGATTATTCTGAATATATTTACTTTTTTAGTGTCAACAATTATTTGAGGTGATGGTGGGAAGGAGTTATAAGGATGAAGTTAAACAAGTTTTTAACGTTGCAATGGAAGTTTGTTCCATGAGATATGTTAATGTAATATAGAACACTTAATGAAGCCCAGCAATACCATTTCTTCATTTTCTCTCTGTGCTGACGCAGCAACATCTATCACATCCAAGACTACTGAGTCAAACTAGGACCTTAGGACCTTGAAAATGAACCTGTGATGTCCATTAGGATTGGTTTATATCACCACTGAGAATTAATTAAAGGGCAAGTCAAGATTCAGCACAGCAAACTGGGCAGCATTTGCAGCTTTTGGACTGGCCTGGTTAGAGGTTATTTAGGGATTAGTACCAATTTGCAAAAAGTTTGTATTCAGCAGTGTTGTCTCTTCCGTAAAGTACATGCTTCCTTTGTACACTTGATTCTTCCCTTTCAAAGTAGACCTTTAGTTTTCTTCATTGAACACAATTTGAGTCTCTTTTGTCATTCCTATGCTTAATCCAACCTTGAGTTTCCCCTCTTCCCTTAAAACATCCATTTTCTTTCATGTTAAGTTGACTTCCTTGGGTATTGAGTGACTTTTCATAACACAGCATAATTCCATTCTCTGTTAAGTAAATTAAGTAAATACACCTGTATTTCATTTAATTGTGGTGCTTTAAAAAGGAAACACCTTTTCAAGAGGCAGCCTTCCTTCCCTATGACACGCTCTCCTCCTTGCTAAGTCTGGCACCTCTTCAGTTATCACATGGAAAGCTACCAAGGGGATCCAGCTAAAATGGAAACTTAACCAGCCTCCTCCTTGCCCGAAACCTTTCATTGGTTTCCTAGTCCTTATCCCCAAATAAATTCAATTAACATGCAGTATGAGTAAGATACAGCTCTTGCCTACATTTCCATCTTTTTTTTTTTTTTTTTTTTTTTTTGGCCACACCTCGCGGCATGCGGGATCTTCCCGACCAGGAATCGAACCTATGCCCCGTGCAGTGGAAGCGAGGATTCTTAGCCACTGGACCACCAGGGAAGTCCTACATTTCCATCTTGATATTTTTCTACCTCAGCCTGAATGCTCTGTTTCCCTGCTTGTACCATACAGCCTCACCTCTACTTGACCTATTCCCTCTGCCTGGAATGCCCTTCCTTTCACCACCCGGCTAACTCCTGCTCATCCTTGAGTACCCACTGAAGGCATTCTTTCTCCAAGAAGCCCAATGCTCCCATCTTTATCAAGGCCTTTGGTGTACCGAATCTCAATTATCTGTTCTCTCATTAGACCACAGGCTCTTCTGGGGTGGGATCACTGACTCGATCTTTTTTTTTTTCCTTTTATTTCCAGAAGCAAGTACATACAGGTTGCTGGGTGGTGAGGTGGGAGATGGTGTGCAGAACCATTGGCACTTACTTGCTTAGTTAATAGAGTGACAACCATTTTGAAAACTCAACGTGTAAAATTTGTAACTGTAGGAAGTTGCTGCTGCCTGAACAGTGTGATCATTACATATAATTCAATGTGTATCTTTCCTTCATCCCTTTTTTCTCCAAAGACTAGCTTGCTGTACATTCCATTAAATGCAGGTATATGAGTGTTCATCTGATAACCAAGTTTTAAAAATCCTGTATGACTTTACAGATTTAAATTGCCAACACTAGATATACAGTAGTATGGTGTATATAGACTATGGGACTGTCATGGTATCAGGACCTCGCATCTCTGAATCTTTGTGTTGTTTTGGAAAACTTTTATTTTCCTTAGGAAGGTTCTTAAACTGTGAGAGTCAAAACTAAAGTGTCAAAAACATGAAATACCTGCTCATCTTCCTGATCTAATATTTAAATTTTTAAAGACAGTCCTTGTTCCTGAGATTCTTTGTCATTATAGATAAATAAGCCATTCCTCCTCAGCCGTGTCTGTCAAGCCGCACTGCCAGCCCTGCTACTAGGAGAGTAACTTATTGGTAATTGGACTACATCAGCAGCCTGATTTGTACTGCAAAGGTAGAAATCATTATGCTGCTTCATGCCCAATGACCACTTACTGAAAGCAGACTGAAAGGGTGTGAAGAGCTGGTTTTCAGAATGTCAATGAAAGTCCTTCCCTACAAGTCTGATTTACCTTCGACTACATTTTCCTTCTTTATCCTAATGCTTGCTAATGCTCTTTTCTTGGGGGTGACTCTTAACAGGGCAGCCATCTGTTAATCACATGCCAGCACATAGTATAGATAAAGAATTTCCTATGAGCTGCCTTATAATGTTTACTCTCAGATGCCATTATATGTCTTGTTTTCCCTTTTCTGTCTATGTTTTTATCTAGGAACTCTGGGGGCACATTTGCAAGACTGGGAAAGAACAATAAAGGTTAAGAACAACTGAGGAATTATGTACAAATAACAACAGCAGACAACTAAATTGTTTTAGTCAGTGATGATTTAAAAGGAACTCAAGTGTACAGTTGAGATCTTTGACAAATTGTAAATAATTTTTCATGATTATTTCAAAATAGCTTGGTAAGGAAGTCTTAAAAGCAGGCCTTACTGGCAAAGAAAAGCAAAAAATAGCAAGTAATAAAAGGATTATGATGATATTTTAGACTTAAACTACCCTTTCAGTACATTTGCAATTCTGGATAAAGTTCTGTAAAGCAGTTCAAAAATACTCTAAGTGTCTCGAATAACATTGCTCAGATGGAATATAAAATACTTTGTGGTCCCTTCAGCATCAAGATGCCTCAAACTTTGGTTGTTTCTGGAGTTAATTCTTTACAGCACCTGGTATATGAAGTGATTTCACACCATGCCCAAGATGCGGGCCACCCACCAGCTACATGGCATGACAACTCTACAGGCTGAACGGCAACCCTGGTAATTATAAGGCCATGGATAATAGCCCCCCAGTGGTTCACAGATCTTCTGGCAGTGGGTGTAGCTCCGCCTGCATTCTATACAGCAGATTCCTTCATGATCCAATCTAGGGTCGAATGTCATGCCTTCTCCTTCCTGCTGCTGTGAAATAAAAGAGAATTATTTGTGTTTCCTTCATAATGAGAAGTTTATAGCATCCACGTTACTTTAAAATAAGGTCCTGAATGTCTCACTGCTACCAGAAATCAGCATTATTTTCTGTAAGGAGTTTTCAGTCTTTAAACCTTATAATTCAGAAATCCTTCTAACATCAAGGAACTTCCGTCCTACCTAATCTGTCACTGGCAGGAAGGTTTAGGTTTTTTTTGTTTTTTTAATGTTATGGTGAAGTTTCTCCATGCCTTAAGTGAGCCATGGTTACCACTCACTAGTAACTCAATTTGTTTTAAATAGGAAAACAGGGAGCGTGATTCAAAAGTAGCATTTCTGCCACTGCTGAGGCACCCTGGTGCCTTCTTGTAGTAATGGCTTCCAGGGCTCTGGGGAGCACATTTTGAAACTCATTGGTCCAGGCTAACAACAGATTGCTATTCCACTTGCACTGGCTGAGAACACTGCCAAGTCATTTAGCTTCTGCCTTCATGTCAACATAAGGGTCTGTAACACTCAGAAAAAGGCACCATACAGTGTGTAAAGATTCCTTAAACTTTATCTTCTAGTTTCTATGTGCCATCATTATAGTTACATAAATACAAACTCGTATCGAAGTAAAAGTCTCCTACAGAACCCTATTTTCACTGCTGGAGAGATCACAGAACTGGAAGAAACGTGCCCCTGCCAAGTTATGTAATACCTGGTTTTCCTTTTCATGGATTTCTAGGGGTAAAGAGTCCATATCCTCTTTACTATGGCATTGAATTACACTGGCAAAAAGCCCTTATCATTCACGTAACTTCTTTGTTCAATTTAAGCCTCTTTCCTGGAAGAACAACTTGGGGAGACGCAGCACCAACATGGGTTAGGCTTGAGCTAAGTGAACTTAAGCAACCTTTCTGGTATACTTTTTAAAAAGTCTTTATTCAACTTTTTTTGCTGTGTGTGTGTGAGGGGGTGCTTTCTATTATGAGAAATTTCCAACGTATTGGAAAGTGGAGAAAATTGTGTACCGAACATCTAGATTTGACAATTGCCAACCTTTTGTCAAATTTGATTTTAAGTATTTTAAATTCTGAAGTAAATTTAAAGAGACTTGAGGGCATTGTGACATTTCACCCATAAATACATTAGAATGTCTCTCCAAAATAAGATGGTGTTTTCCTGCACCACACTGCCATTATCACACCTCACAAAACTAACAATTCGTTAACACCATCTGACACAACCTATATTCAGATTTTGTTGTCAAAGTATTTGTCTTACTCTCTTAACACCATTTAAAAAAAAATTCTTTAGACTCTCCCCTTTAGAATGTTCCCTTTAGACATTTTTTCCCCCTTATCTCTTGAAATAGGTTCGTCTGGGACAGCAAAATTTAAAACTGCCTCATTAATTAATTGTCGCTGACTCTTCCAGGGCAGGAGTAGTCAAAAAGCCTGTTGGTTGAGGCATTTCCTCACCTGAGGGTTCAATAAAAGTTTGTTAGGATTAAAAAGTTGGCAGAGGGCTTCCCTGGTGGCGCAGTGGTTGAGAATCTGCCTGCCAATGCAGGGGACACGGGTTCGAGCCCCGGTCTGGGAAGATCCCACATGCCGCGGAGCAACTAGGCCCGTGACCACAATTACTGAGGCTGCGCGTCTGGAGCCTGTGCTCCGCAACAAGAGAGGCCATGATAGTGAGAGGCCCGCGCACCGCGATGAAGAGTGGCCCCCACTCGCCGCAACTAGAGAAAGCCCTTGCACAGAAACGAAGACCCAACACAGCCATAAATAAATAAATAAATAATTAAAAAAAAAAAAAGTTGGCAGAAATCTCAGGTTCTTACCCTGAGATATTTCCTTAAAGGGATATGTGAAGGACTGAGATCACGGGGAAGGTGTTCCTGCTTAAAGCTCAACACGTAAGAAAGGAAACTGTTATCAGTGGAATTTTTTCAAGAATATGGATCACTTAAGCCTGAAAATAGGGCAAAGTCACATCCTGCCCTTCTGTGGAGGGGCTGATGCCCTCATCCCTAGAACCAGATGCAGCTAGGCCAGCTACCTGGAGCATAAACTATATTAAGTTTTCTGTTTGCCTATTCATTTTTTTTTTTTTTTTTTTGTCTGCGTTGGGTCTTCGTTGCTACGCGCAGGCTTTCTCTAGTTGGGGCGGGTGGGGGACCCTTTTCGTTGTGGTGCGCGGGCTTCTCATTGCAGTGGCTTCTCTTGTTGCAGAGCATGGGCTCTAGGCGCACGGGCCTCAGTAGTTGCAGCACGGGAGCTCAGTAGTTGTGGCTTGAGGGCTCTAGAGCGCAGGCTCAGTAGCTGTGGCGCACGGGCTTAATGGCTGCACGGCCTGTGGGATCTTCCCGGACCAGGGATGGAGTACCTGTGTCCCCTGCATTGGCAGCGGGATTCTTAACCACCGCGCCACCAGGGAAGTCCTAGATTTTATTTCTTTATTATTCTTTGAGCTTTAGGGAATGAAGTACTGTGGTGTCCTGAATTTTCTGGAAAGCCATGGGTTACTTAAAAAAAATACTTTTTCGTTCTAAATCTTTCTAAAATATATTAGTCTAAAATGGTAAACTAGAAAATATATTTGCAACACATGAAACGAGGAAAGAAAATGTACAAATGGCTTCTCTGTGTATGAAAAGATGCTCAATCTTACACATAATTAAAGACTGGCAAGATAAAGACAACCAGGAGATACAGTTTTACACCCAAGACTTTTTAAAAGTTTTGATAATAAATTAGGCCTTTCATTACCATTTGAAGACATGTAGCTGCTGTAATTCGCCGGAAGACAATTTAGTGTCCTCCATTAAAATATAAAATTCTTTGACCCAGCAGACCCATGTGTCAGTATTTGTGCTAAAGATATACTCCTACAGTGTACAAGAGGTATAGACTAATAGCTAACATGGAGTAAGGTAGTGCTTACTATGCACCCAGCACTGTGCTAAGAGCTTCACCTGCATTACCTCATCTACTCCTTCCCATACCCTATGAAGCATGTGCAAGGTGTATCTTATTAACAGTATTTGAGAGGGACTTCTCTGGTGGCGCATTGGTTAAGAATCCGCCTGCCAATGCAGGGGACACGGGTTCGAGCCCTGGTCCGGGAAGATCCCACATGCTGCGGAGCAACTAAGCCCGTGTGCCACAACTACTGAGCCCGCATGCCACAGCTACTGAAGCCCGCACGCCTAGAGCCCATGCTCCACTACAAGAGAAGCCACCGCAGTGAGAAGCCTGTGCACCACAACAAAGAGTAGCCCCTGCTTGCCACAACTAGAGAAAGCCCCCATGCAGCAATGAAGACCCAACGCAGCCAAATAAATAAATAAATAAAATAAAAAGTTAAAAAAAATGGTATTCGAGGAAAATAATTTACATGTCCACCAAAGCAGAACTAGTTCAATTTCTGTACATTTATCCACACAACGGAATATAATGGTGCCATTAAAATGAATGAGGTGGATCCATATAGGAGATACAAAAAAATTTCCAAAATACTGTATTGTAACTGAAAAGACAGCAAAGTGGAAGTTGTGTATGCTCTTTTGTGTTAAAAATGTGTGTGTGTGTACACTTATACAAAGGAACTGGGCAAATAGCCATTGTTAACAGGTTGCTCAGAGGAGGGTGTCTGTGGTAGAAGGGAAACTCAGTTTTCATTGTATACATTTTTATACTGTTTTAAAAAAAATACATGCATGTATTATTTTTTCAATTAAAACACTAGTTACACATAAGTACTTATTTTTCTATTTTCACTCCCTGCAAAGTATAGTAATGGTAAAACTACATTTCATTGAAGATTTGAGAAGTTTTTAGCATGTTGGTATCATCGTTACAAACACCAGTTCTCGAGGTTTCTGTCTAAAGTGTTTGATCCCCGTATGTGAGTCTGTCTCCCGAATGGACTGAGTGCCCTCAAGGGCAGAAGTTACTCCTGTCTGTGTGCACAGGGCCTGGAAAAGAGCAGGTTCTCAACCAATGTCTGTTGAATGGATGAATAAAGTGAATGTAAAGGGGGATAGAGAATACTTTCATCCTGTGTGTTGCCTGCAGGGCACACTCTTGGAAATATTTTTAAATAATCAAATTCCTGATATGAATTTGTCTTTATAAATTTGCCTGTGACTCAAAAAAGGAGAGCACAGAAAACAACTTTGAACAAGGAGTACAACCAATCAGGATTTTACACTACAGAAGCAATGCTGAAGTGTTGTTACCCTCATTTATAAACCCTGCAACAAACAAATTAAGATGTATTTTTTTAAATAATTGAGTAGAAGTCTCAGTTGAATACTAGATGCTTATTTGAAATCTCAAGCAGAAATATCACCGCTTCAGTGCTGGGTTTAGTGCAGTAATCTGAACCCGTCATACAAACGCCAGTACACACGTGGTAAGGGTTGTCCGGATTGAAGGGCTCTGAATCCTCTTGAACACTGGGTCTGGTTTCGTTATTTGGTCTTCCAGGCCCTGGGTTGCCCCGTGGACCACTGCGTAATCTTCTTGTGGTCATCGTTGTAACAATTTTTCTTACCAATTCTCTTCTTTCTCTCTGGATTTCTGCCAAAAAAAAAAAAAAAAACGACTTGCTGTAAGTTAATTCCTTTATTTGAATAATTAAGGATATTCTGTGTTTATCAGGGTGAAAAACATAAGAAAAGGATATTAAGACACATACGACCAGATCCTATCTAAATTTGTATTAATGATTTTCGCAAGAATAAAGCATGTTTCACAGTCTTGGGTTAGTAGTTAAACATTAGATAATCAGATTTTGGTTTATAATACTAACTGAGGCAGGTGTTGTAAGATAACTGACAAAATCCATTCTCAGTTCCCTTTTTCTTTGCCTGCCTCTACTTAGGGGCTGAGAAAGTAAAATAGCACTTATTTCCCTAGCCTCCCTTGCAATTAGGAATGGCCAGATGACACATAAGCAGAATATGCTAGTGCAGTTTCTGGGAAAGCTTTTGCTTTCTTGGTAAAAGGGGACAGATACAGCTTCCTCCATCTCGTCCGCCTTCCTTGAATGTAGATGTGGCATCTGGGTTATGTGACCAGAAGTGATAGGCACAAGGATGACAAGTCAGCATGCCTCAGTTAGCAGATGGTAAGCTAGAAAGAGAGTTGACGATAGTGCCAAAAACCTACCTCCAGACTTCTGGCTGTATGAAAAAAGTCAACCCGTATTTGTTGAAACCACTGTTGGTCTGCTATTCTGTTACTTGCAGCCCTACACATTCCTCATGAATTTACTATATATGTATAAAGCTTTACAGTTTCCAGGGGATTTACTATTATCTTGGTTGATTCTTTTAAAAATCATTTGGGATAGAATAAGCAGATACTTTTATACAAAAGGGCAACAAGGCTCGGAAAGACCAAGTGACTTGGCCGAGATCACAGAAGGGGTGGCAGAGAAGAGGGTCGAACGTGAACTTCTCTGGCTTCCAGCCCACTGCCCTCATTCTCCACAATGCCTCATGGGTCCTGCAGCAGGACTGATGGCTGCCAAGTAACAAGAACGGAGAGAGGACCACACAGGGTGGCTTTGGCATCTGAGTCTCAGTTTCTTCTTCAGTAAAATGGGGATAATAATAGTATCTAATTCAGAGGATAGTAATAGAGTTCATGAGAATTTGTTTCTAAGGGTTTTAGCATAGTGTTTGGCATATAGTAAGCCCTCAAACGTTAGGTGATGATGATGATATGAAGCTATGTTATCTGTGAGGGCATGCATGTGCGTCCAGCCGTGGATAGCTTCCACGGATATAGCTTCTTGGTTTCTGAGGCAGGGCTGGAGAGGCATCAGGGAAACCTGGATTCAAACCTCAACTTCACTCCTTTTCATTTTTTTTTAATTAAAAAAAAATTTTTTTTTTAGCAACTCCACTTGTTTTAACTAACAATGACCTCAGGAGAGTGATTCAATCTCTGAACCTTAGTTTATTCATCTATAAAATGGAAATATTACTAGTTAGCTGAACAGTTGTTGGCAAAGATTAAATGAGGACAAGATGTAAAGCTCTAGCACAGTACAGTGCCTGGTACACAGCCCGAGCTCAGCAGACCTCAGCTCCCACCCCACTCCCCGCTTTCCTCTGACCTTGTACAGCGTCATTCCCAGGGTCTCTGATGATACAGCTACATGACACGACCTGCCAGGGTAAAGATCCAAGGGCAGGGGTTGCTGGACCCTGGAGCTGGGAGGCTTTTATTAGAATTAGGTGGCGGGAAGCCAGGCATCCTCAGGGAGGGTTTCATTTTGTTGACTTTATTGTAAAATATGACTGTATTTATGAGACTGGAAAAAAAATTTCCTCACTTTTAATATCTATGATATTCCATCCTATGACTACACCAACACTTATTTAATCCTTTTCAAATCTGGGGGCATTTAGGTGGTTTCTACTTTTCTGGTGTTGTATGTAATGTGTGTAATTCTTGGATGGATGGTGTGATGACTGAATACTTAAGATGTGTAATTAATACTTAATGATACATAATTGAATACTTAAGATGTGCTCATGGGATTTCCCTGGCAGTCCAAGTAGTTAAGATTCTGTGCTCCCAATGCAGGGGGCACAGGTTTGATCCCTGGTTGGGGAACTAAGATCCCGCATGCTGCACGGTGTGGCAAAAAAAAAAAAAAAAGATTTGGTCATGCTGTTAGCTGTGAGGGACCAAGTCACATCTTGGATGTAGGAAACAAGCTCCCTCCCAGAGGGTGAAGGTTCTCATTTTATCAGTCATCCCAGCACTGCCAAGAGCACTATCTTCCCAACCCCACCCCCAGACCTCTTGCCCTGCTCTTTTTCCATAGCACCTTGGATCATACCATGTGATTTTCTTATTTTAGTTTAGTGTTTATGTACTGTCTCCCTTTAGCTACAACGTAAAACTCCTGGGGGGCATGGATTCTTGTCTCTTCTGTTCATCAGCGCATTCCAGGTGCCTAGAACAAGTAAATGGCACATAATAAACGTGTCAATAAATGTTTGTTGAATGAATGAATGAATACATGAATGAACTTTCTGGGTAAGAAGCATGTCCTCAAACAGAAAGTGGTCAGAGAGAGGTCCACATGTAGCAGAGTCGGAGACTTTTGTCCTTGACTGGAAAAGGTGACAAGGTATTGGAGAAGGAGTTCCTGGGTGGTGGAAGGCAAGAAGGCCCATTCCACGTGGAGGCAAGTGGGGAACTGAGAGCCAGAACTTGTAAATGGCCAGAGAATTGAGTTGCGACCACCCGCTGGGGCAAGACCTAGGATGGCAAAAGCGATGGTCCATTTGGCAGCCCCTAGGGTTGTGGCAGGCACCGCTCAGAGGATTCCTTCTCACTGAGCCTGCGTGTAGCCTTGGAATTCTCAACCCACTCTTCCAGTCAGCCACTGCCAGCAGCTTATAAATTGCATCCTATTTGCTTTGCCTGGGCTAAAAAGTAACCGTCTTATCCAAGCTTCGGAACTGAATAAGACTTGTGAACTGTAGGAATAAGTTAGCCATGGCAGAATCAGAAGCCTGGAGTGTGTGTGTGTGTGTGTGTGTGTGTGTGTGTGTGTGTGTGTGTGTGTGTTTTAAATTTTTGGCCACATTGTGCGCGGCATGTGGGATCTCAGTTCCCCGACCAGGGATCGAACCCACGCTCCCTGCATTGGAAGCGCAGAGTCTTAAGCACTGGACGGCCAGGGAAGTCCCTGTTTTTTCCAATTGTGGTAAAATATATATAAAACTTACCATTCTAACCATTTTTAAGTGTACAGTTAAGTGGCATTAAGTACAGTCACATGGCTCTGCTAACATCATCACCATCTATCTCCTGAACATTTTTCATCTTGCAAAACTGAAACCTGCACCCGTTAAATAGTAACTGCTCGTTCCCCTCTCCTAAGTCTGGTGGTTTTAATTCCTGTGTTTTCTTTATTTCCATGCTGCTCTCTCTTTGCGTTCAAACATAATCTTTCTGAGAACATAGCCTATCTAGGCTGTGCTAGGAGAGGGGCCTTTTCCCTCCGCTTGAGCCAGAGCTACAAAGTAGGACTTTGGGAGGCCAGTGGGGTGACTGGGATGGAAATCAAGAGAGCAGCCCTGGAGACAGACAAAATCCGGGGAAAGAGCCTGGCCTGCAGAGCTCATCAGCTGCCCTTCTCCACCCGGAAACAGCCCACAGGGTGCTCCAACCTAGCTCTGAACCCCAGGGGCCCTTCATTTATTTTCCCCGGACTTGGAAGTGGACCCTCGAGCCTTGAACTTAAGGAATCTCAGCCTATACCCACAGCTGCTTTGGGCTGCCCCATAATTCAAGGTTTGACCATAATAAGGATTCGGCGGTATAACAGCTTCTTAGACCCCTGATTCTCTGCTTTAGGAATAAAAAAAATGTAAAATTGCAAAGTGCAAACAACAGAGATTAGGGGCAGAGCAGAAGCAGTGGGAGTGTCATAAATAAAATCCGCAGGTAAGGCAGAGGTGTTCTGGGCCCACCTGCTTCCTGTTACTCCGCTGCTCTGGCCCTGCCCTGTGACATTCACGGCTGTCCTTTCCCTTCCCTTTGATCTCTCATGCCAATTACAGTGACACTGCGATGTGCACCCGGATTCATCTTCCTTGTCACATGCTTGGGCCTGTGCAGGGGCTCACAGGAACCTCACCAGGGCAGGGAGAATTCCAAGCAGGGTCAAAAGAATTTAAAATGTTACCTTTTGGATAGGTTGGTTTAAGCCAGAAAATAGGAAGGTCGCCACAGAGTTCTAAGATTTTAGAACTCAAGAAGCTGTTGTCCTTCACGGGCTGGTCTACAGCCACCCAGATGAGAGAATTTTCTTCATATTTAACAGGCATGATCTTGCCTTCCTGTAAGTAAGTGAAAATGAAATGCACTGAACAAAGAGGGCAGTGGGACATGCTGCATATTAAGATTCATGTGTTGGTAAAAGATTATCTCGCCCTATAAAAACTTAATGAGTTTGGGATTAGCAGATGCAAACTAGTCTATATAGGATGGATAAACAACAGGGTCCTACTGTATAGCACAGGGAACTATATTCAATATACTGTGATAAACCATAATGGAAAAGAATATGAAAAAGAATATGTATCTGTACAACTAAGTCACTTTGCTGTACAGCAGAAGTTAACAAAACATTGTAAATCAACTATACTTCAATAAAATTTAAAAGAAAACTTAATGAGAATTCTCTGTGTATATGTGTGCGCATTCGCGTTCGCACGCGTGCGTGCACACACACACACACACACACACACACTCTGAAGTTCTAATCTCTTCTCTTTGTAGCTCTTTTCACAATATTCCACATCCCTCATGCCATCCTGCCTTTGGATAACTCGAATGTGTGAATATGAGCGTCCTGAGTGGAAGTGAAAATTACTTGATGTCAACTTTGAGATTTAGGTTAATCTGATGTTTTTGATCAAAGATGTTTTAAAGGAAAAGCAACTGAACAGACTCTGGAATCTGATAAAGGATAGGGGAGCCCTTCGTGTGAAGTGAAAGTCCTTTGGGGGCTTGTTCTGCCACTTCCAAACCACAATGGAAAAAGCCAGCAATTGGTTCTTTAATGTCTTCAGTTCAAAGTAGTATTTAACATAAACCATTTCTACATTTCCCAGCTATAACAAAACATATTTCAGATGTTCTTTGCATCAAGTACACCACTGAGATTTCAAAGCTAAACGCTGAGTTCTCTTCTACAGCGAGATGCTGAGAATAGTTTGATAACCCAGGAGACAAATTTATATTGCCAGGTTGCTCCTTTCATGTATTTATTAGTTTGCAATAGGTTGGAGAAATTAAAATGTTTTCTTATTTTTTAGCTAAAAGCAGCACTTCATTTATGCTTTCTCCCTCAGGCTTCTGGAGGCATTAAAACAAGTTAAAGTTATTGGAGGTAGCTAACACTCAGGTAATGCAGTTATTTACCTTAAATTAAATGGCTCCATCCAGGAGATGAATGTTCTTTGGGTATAGGAGTTTTTAAAAGTTATACAAAACTGGGCTTCCCTGGTGGTGCAGTGGTTAAGAATCCGCCTGCCAATGCAGGGGACACGGGTTCGAGCCCTGGTCTAGGAAGATACCACATGCCGTGGAGCAGCTAAGCCCGTGCGCCACAACCACTGAGCCTGCACTCTAGAGCCCGCGAGCCACAACTACTGAGCCCACACGCTGCAACTACTGAAGCCCGAGTGCCTAGAGCCCGTGCTCCGCAACAAGAGAAGCCACCTCAATGAGAAGCCCGCGCACCGCCATGAAGAGTAGCCCCCGCTCACCGCAACTAGAGAAAGCCCGAGCGCAGCAACGAAGACCCAATGTAGCCAAAAATAAATAAATAAAATAAATTTTTAAAAAAATAAATAAAAGTTATACAAAACTGATGAAAAATGTATGAGAGCTAGTGGTGCATAAATCTACCCCATCACAATCTAAAGTGTGTGGGCACAGAATGGGGTGATAGGAAGAATGCAAGTGTGCACAACCTACAAGCTAGGGATGTTAAATAAAAAGTGTATGGCACATACTTTCAGCTGCTGACCCCATCTCCTTCCTCCCTCCCTCCCTTTCTTTGCAACACAATCCTGCTTTTGTGGGTGGCAGCAATGTGCTGGCCCCAGGGGAGACACCTGCTTTCTCAGACTCCCCGGCAGCTAGAGGTGCCCGTGTGACCAGCTCTAGACAATGCGATCCGTGCTAAAGTGTGTTGCGGGGCTGAGAAGGCGTCTGGCTTTTCCTGAGTTAAGGGAAAACATGGTCGGCACTACTCAGCGTCTTCCTGCCTTCCTTACTTGACTGTGCAGTTGATGTTTAGAGCTGGAAGGAAAGGATGAAAAAATCAGAGATGCTGGCCACGGAGCCAATGTCTGGGGCTGCCTACTTCCACAGTACTTACTATGGAGAAAAGTCTTTATTTGTCTAAGTCACTCTAAGTGTAATGTTCTGCTACTGACAGCCAAACACATTCCTAATTCCCACAAACACGTTGCCTGAATTTGGTTTTGTCCACCAGAGAATCCACCACACACCCTATAAACAACCAAAACACAAGAAAAAGCATTCACCTCTATGGCCTAAGAAAAGAATCAGAGGCAAAGATTTAAATACAAAACTATTCACCAGAGTGAATTATATCTGTATTCAAAACATTATTTTGAATTATTATTATTATTTGAAAAATGGAAAATTGAAGATACCTGTATTCAAGAACAAAAGACTTTTAAAATTATAATCATATGATGACATACAATACATCCATTATAATCTACATTTTAGAAGACCTAAAGTTAAGTGAAAATAATAAGAATGTACAGCAGTATAACTTCAATTATGAAAAGAATATCACACACATTTGCACATGGAGAAAATCCACCAAAACATTAACATTAGCTATCTGTGGATTATGCGATTGTGGGTGATTTTCTTCTATATTCTTTTATGTATTTCCCAACTTTCTACAATGACAAAGTATTGTTTTTAAAAATCAGAGAAAGGGACTTCCCTGGTGGCGAAATGGTTAAGAATCTGCCTGCCAATGCAGGGGACACGGATTCGATCCCTGGTCCGGGAAGATCCCACATGCCACGGAGCAACTAAGCCCGTGTGCCACAACTACTGAGCGCATGAGCCACAACTACTGAAGCCTGCGCACCTAAAACCCATGCTCTGCAACAAGAGAAGCCTCTGCAATGAGGAGCCCACGCACCATAACGAAGAGTAGCCTCTGCTCGCCGCAACTAGAGAAAGCCCGCGTGCAGCAATGAAGACCCAACGCAGCCAAAAAAAAAAAAAAAAAAAAAAATCAGAGAAAAAAACCACCTCGTTTTTAAAAAAATCAGAAAATGTACTGCAAACTTATGATAAGATCTCAGTCGGCTATGGCTCAGAAGTTGGTTCTTTATATCCACTCATCGGGGAAATGTCAAGAGTTATTAGTT
The DNA here is from genome assembly GCF_965194825.1 of Balaenoptera physalus. Taxonomy (NCBI): domain Eukaryota; kingdom Metazoa; phylum Chordata; class Mammalia; order Artiodactyla; family Balaenopteridae; genus Balaenoptera; species Balaenoptera physalus. The sequence goes on along the minus strand of NC_138899.1, from coordinate 56,043,737 downwards.
CACTAAAGGCTTCATAACAGAAACTGAGTGATAGGACCATTAAAAAAAATGTAATGCCATAAGGGATGTTCAAGGTCAGGACACAGGCGGTCTCCGTCTCATTTTTAGACTCTGTACTAGTGGGTCCACACTTGTGTTCTGAAGGGCGCAGCTCATGGGGAACAAACCAGATCATGATCAGAGGAGAATCACGAGAGGGATGAAGGGCTGGAACCCATCTCACAGGATTAATGGTTGGGGAAACTGGGAGTAGAGGAGATACTGAGGACATGAGAGCCAACTTTAAAAACTCACGGGGTTGGTTTTAGCTCTTGTTTTGAGACACCTGGGGCTGCTCCTAGGAGAGCAAACAATCGGGCAGTTTCCAGGCACTTTTGCTTATTCTTATTTTTCCTCAGCTGCCTTGAGGGAGCTGATGCCTGATATCTCTCCCTCTCGGGGATACTGGAATGATCAAAGGTGATCATAATAAAATTAAGAATTAAAGCAGCAGCTGTCTATTCATTATCTATCGAGTTCAGGGCCACGGGGACAGGGTGCACACTGTAGTTTGTAGGTGACAAATCTGAGGCTCAAAGTGTCAGAGCTGGGATTTGAACCCACATTTTCCAAAGTCCATTTTTTTTCCCACCCTACCCTGCCACAACTCAAATGGAAGATGAGAACGAATGCGGCTACTTCGCAAGCCCTAAAGCACCAAATAAGTGTAAGGTATTATTGTTAAATGTATCTTTAGAACTCTGTGTGCAATTCTTAACATAAATTTTTATAAAACCAAGCTCAAAGGCAAGCTATTAATAATAAATGGATGAACTATGTTTAAAGCACCTCACAAGCCTGACACATAGGAAAGGAATTCGATATATGTTGAGTAGCCTCCTTGCGCTGAACTTGAACCAGTGGGAAGAAATAGCAGAAGGAGTCACTCAGCTCAACGTAGGGCAAAACAATTAGAACTACCTCCCATGAAGTCGCCTGACACACAGGGAAGGAGCGCCCTGTCGCTGCTTTCCAGCAGAAGCTGAGGGATCAGCTGTGGTGAATTTTCAGGAGGAAATCCCCCTGCTGAGTGGTGCTGAGGCTGGAGTGAGGCTTGAGGCTCCTGAGGCCCCTTTAATGAAAAGATCCTAACACGTGAAGTCCTTTATTATTTTTTAAAAAATTTATCTATTTATTTATTTATTTTTGCCTGCATTGGGTCTTCATTGCTGCACATGGGTTTTCTATAGTTGCGGCCAGCGGGGGCTACTCTTAGTTGCGGTGTACGGGCTTCTCACTGCGGTGGCTTCTCTTGTTGCAGAGCATGGGCTCTAGGCGCATGGGCCTCAGCAGTTGTGGCACGTGGGCTCAGTAGTTGTGGCTCGCGGGCTCCAGAGCGCAGGCTCAGCAGCTGTGGTTCACGGACTTAGTTGCTCCGCGGCATGTGGGATCCTCCCTGACCCGGGCTTGAATCCGTGTCCTCTGCATTGGCAGTCGGATTCCCAACCACTGAGCCACCAGGGAAGCCCATGAAGTCCCTTAAGTTGTCATTAAAAAAAAATTTTTTTTGGTTGCACTGGGTCTTAGTTGCAGCAGGTGGGCTGCTTAGTTGTGGCATGCGAACTCTTAGTTGCGGCATGCATGATCTAGTTCCCTGACCAGGGATCAAATCTGCGTCCCCTGCATTGGAAGGCAGATTCTAAACCACTGCACCACCAGGGAAGTCCCCTTTAGGTTGTCTTAATCACTGATCAGATAGTTCCCTAACATCAGGCAAATAAGGGCCATGTCATGACCAATCCCCTTTATGTACTTTAAAATCTGGTTTTCCAAAACCTCCAATTATACTACATCATGTAAGAATGATCACTTGGAACCAATGAGTAGGACCAAAATAATTAAGTTCCTTTGGCAGAGAAGAAAGAGAGCTTATGTTCTGGTCATGAACCTATCCAGCAACTAGAGACAGAAAGGGTTGTACCTTCAATGTCTGCCCAAAGCCCTTGCTGTGTGGAGCAGGCTGGTACCTACCAGTTCAGAGGAGATGCTCTGCTTGGTCATGGTGCCCACCTCAGGAACTCGAGCCTTCACCTGTGCTTTGATGTAGCACTTCTCCCCTCCAGCAAAACGGATTCCTGTGATGCCCTAGGAAACAAAAGTTTATCCATCCATCTATCCATCCGTTCATTTATTCAGTGTATTGAGTGTCTACTGCAAGCTAGGCACCGTTCCAGGTCCTGGGTACAGGGATGAACAAAACGGATGGAGTCTCTGCCCCCATGGAGCTTATCTTTTAGTGTTATTTACCAAAAATAAAAAAACAGAGATAAAGTCAGGTGGCGTTAAGTGCTATGGAGAAAAATAAAGCAGAGTGCAGAGATAGGCGTGGCAGGGGATTGTACTTTATACTGTGTGATGGGGAGGCCCCTGCCAAGGGCTGCCTTCAAGCTGAGACAGAGCTGTTAATTGCTCCATCCATCCCCCCAAGCTCAGATGAAATGCCATCTTTCCTACGCAGCTTTCTCTGACCATCCCAGGCTAAGTGGGCTTCCCTCCCTCTGACTCCCTGAAAGCCCTCCCATCTTCATCCCTCATTTGGCACGTAGTTCTCAGGACCCTTGCTCCTTGTGAATGTCACCTCCCTACTCAGGTCTAAGTTTGAGATCAATCTGAATGTTTTCTTTTTTGTTTTTGTTTGTTTGGTGTTCCCACAAAGGTTCTCAAAAGGTGCTGGTCCAATTAATTAATTCCATCAGTTAAGATTTTTCCTAAGTTGCTGAGCCCAGAGTAAATAGTAGCTTTCTATAACACTGGGAACTGAATTTTGCTCCTAGACCTTATCCAAGGACTTGGACGTTTTGTTTTTGTCTCCTGTGAGATATAAACAGTGTCTCCTCCTCTGCCTAGGGAACAGCCTCAAGGGAAACCTCAGCCGCAAGGCTCCAGTCTTGGCTGACAGCTGGGCACTGACTCCGCCCTCGGAGCGCATCAGGCATAACGGTATGTTCTGACCCAAGAGTGTTTACTTTCACTCTGCTGGTTAATTTCATGACTAGTGAGTGGCCAAAAGCGGTATTAAAGACCTACAAATTTTATGCCATAATAATGTAGATACCAACACAAATCTGAACATCTCAACTGATCAATCTTCTGTTGAGTTGAGACAAATGTCAGGAAGATACAGAACTTGTTCTAACGTCAACACCAAGGAGCGGGAAGAAGAAAAGCCTTTATAAACCTAGGGGCCTGGATCAGGAGTCAGCCCTCTTAAATGAAGAACGAAGTCAAACGTCATTCACGCTTGAGGATATTCACGGACGGTTACACCATATGGAATCTCAGAGCCAGGAGCCCTGCAAAACGGGGTGGGTGACAGACTGGAGAAGAGAAGGAAATGCTCCTTGCTCCTGAAGCTTCTCGTTATTCGTCTTGCGGCCTGATTGGCCACATACACATGTAACACATGTCACTAATTCCTCCCAGTGTCACCTCTCACCTAGACAGAGGTGGCGGCATGACCCCCCTTTACAGAGGACGGACTCCAGGCTTACTGCAGAGGGTCTTGACTCTGCACCAAAATCACCTGGAGAGAGTTTAAAAACACAGAGGCCTGGGCCTCTCCTCAGAGATTCGCATTTAATTGGCCTGGGGCCATGCCCAGACACTGGCACGCTTAAAAGCTCCCCATGTGTTTATAATGTACAGCTGGAGCTGAGGACCACCAGTTTAGGGAGAAAGCAACTTGTTCAGGGTAACAAAGTTTTAAAATAACTGGAACAGCCTGCTATGCACTGAATGTCTGTGTCCCCCCACCACATTCCTATGTTGAAACCTAACCCCCCATGTGATGGTACCCAGAAGTGGGCCTTTGGGAAGTGATGAGGTCATGAGGGTGGAGCCCTCATGAATGGGATTAGTGCCCTTTTCCCAGAGAGCTCCTTCCCCCTTCTGCCATGTGAGGACACAGTGAGAAGACAGCTGTCGGTGAGCCAGAAAGCAAGACCCTCACTAGACACGCAAACTGCCGGCACCTTAGGCTTGGACTTTCCAGCCTCCAGAACTATGAGAAACAAATTTCTGTTGTTTAAGAGTCACTCAGTCTATGGCAATTTGTTATAGCAGCCTCAAGGGACTCAGACACAGCCTCTGGACCCAAGTTTCTTCTGTACTAGTGGCTCACAAATTTTCCCTTGTATTCCAATCACCTGGAGGACTTGTTAAATAAAATACCGTGTTGGTCCCCTCCCCGAGAGTTTCTGATTCAGGAGGTCTGGAGTGGGGGCTAAACTGTGTATTTCTAACAAGCACTCAGGTGCTGCTGCTGTTGGTGGCCTAACGAACACACTTGGTGAACCACTGCTCTCCACCATGCTATCTCTGGAAGGTCTGCTGTTCTTATTCTACTTGTAAATCTAGGGCACATGGTTTGAAAAACAGAAGGCAGGGGAGGGGGATTATTGCCCCCCTATGTGATATGTTCTCTTAACTTCAAACCCTCATAGCCTCTGAATCTGAGATGCCAGGGAGGAAACACCATAGAGCTATTACCATATCCCTAGGGAGAGAACTGACACTCTGGAAGGATTCACAGCCCTGAATGTGAGTCTAGTATGTATTGAGTTAGTTCTGACAGTCTACAGGCTGCACAGAAAACCGAAACCCCATAGGGATGGGCCCTGTGGGAAGGGGTTCACACTTATTAACCACTCTGTCTAGCTACAAATCCATATCAAGCAGCCAGACATGTTAAGAGATTAAACAGAGGGAAGGGAAAGGCAAGAAAATATCCTGCTCTTGCAAACAAACAAGACCTTAGAAGCTGGTGATAATGAAGAAGTTTGCTAAAAAGGTAATGAGTTAGGGTCCCAGTGATCTAACATCCTTTTATCGAGTCGGCTAATCTCATGTTAGCTGCACAATTTTTTTCTTTCTAGGGGATCTCGTTTATTTCTGTGGCTTAAACCAGAAGTTTCCAAGGAGGGCAAGGGGTCCTTTCCCCAGGGGGGCGATTTAGAAACTTTTGAGGGAGTTTTTTATTGTTACAAAAACTGGGGGCTCTCTGGACTTTTGTTGGGCGGGGCCCAGGGGTGTCGGGTCCCAACCAGCTCGGGGGGGCCCTGAAGAACGAACCACCCAGAGCCCTGGGTGAAACACCTGATTGTAAGCATCTGTGCCTAGAGCATAACACCGTTTTACATATAAAAGAGTGATTTTTGGTATAGTCTTAATGTACAACCAATTTCCTAGGAATGGAATTATTGTGCAAATGGAGAGAAAATGGTACTTTCGTTTACTGTTTGAGAATATTACCTGGTATTTAATTTGTCAACACACACTTAGGTCAATCTGCATTTTAGGCTGTGGCACAGACAGTGACCCAAGCATATGACTTTTATGATGTTTTCAAGTATATCAGGCTCAAGTCCAAATTTTATTATAAATTACTTTCAATTTATTTTTTCTTTATGTTATAGTTGGGGGCCATACTGATTCTTGAAACCAATAACCTACTTACCTACCAGGTAGGTTGTGCTATCCTTTCCCACCCCCACCCCCCACTTTTTTCCCTTTTCCCAGCTTTTTAAATTAAAAATTTCAAATATACACAAAGTCAAAAGAATTGTAGAGTGAAAATCTGTATATATCAGTTTATTCTATCTTAATTTCTAACCAGGATTTTTGTTATATAAATGAGTCATTAGGTCTGAGAGGGTTGGCTTAAACCAACATCACTAATGCTACTGAGGGTATAACTTTCTAGAAAGTAACTCATACATTATCAACAAGCCTAGCTTCTGTGTTCCACAGGGTATGGACAAAGACTCTCCTGACCTAACTCTAGTCAGGTTCCTCTGAGTCCTCTGTTTACTAGGCCCCAACCTTGGGCTCTATCTTGGCCCATTTATTCCAGTTTTAGCAAGAATCCTGCTGAGTCAGCCTTGGTCTGATCAACCTGGATATCTAATCTCCTTGACCTGCCTGCAGCAAAAATCCTGTTAGGTCAGTTTAGCAAAGAATCTCTTAGTAATTTTCCATCCACCAACACCCCACCCTGCTCCTTGGCTATAAATCCCCACTTTTCCTTATTGTATTCGGGGCTGAGCCCACTCTCTCTCTCCTACTACAAAACCCCACTGTAGTAGCCTGCCTTGAATGAAGTCCACCTCACCTTCTTTAACAAGTGTCCTGAACAACTTTTTCTCTAACAGTGTAGAGCCTGGAGCCCTTTGTTCAGTGCTAATTCCCTCTCAGGGGGCTCTTTTTTTCCATTGGCTCTACTACAGTCTTGGTGGGGTTAGCGGAGAAGGCTGTTCACTTACAATTCAGAAACTTTCCTACTCTGGCCCCATCTGCAACTCCATTTTCTCGTCTTCCCCACCTCCCGGGCTACTTAGAACTTGGGAGCAGACCTGAGCACGGGTATTGCATAGTCTTCCCTGGGCCTGGAAAGCCCTGCCCCTGCTTCTCTGCCTGTCAAAATTCTTCTTCCATTCTTCCAGACCTGATTCAACTGTTGCTGATAATGAGCAGGACCCTGTGGGGCTCCTGGGCACAAAAGCCTTTCTGTGTCCCCTATTTCTTTGGTTACAGGAAATAGGCATCATTCAGCCTCCAGGATATTCCGAGTTCCAATGGCAGGTTCAAACAGTTGCTAATTAAGGAAAGGAAGGGATGCAGACACCAGGGAGGAACAGTCAAGAAACAATAGTGCAGCCTTGGGGCAGGGTCCTGGTTCCCCATCAACGGACACACACAACAATATCCTTGAGCTGTTTTGCAGATACGAAACCCCCTCCAGGTGGGAGAAGTTAACTGTGTGCTGCCCACAAGGCTGTAGACCCCAGACCAGTTGGAACCGGAAGGTTGATGATGCTGACTCCCACTTACCTCACCACCAACCCATCAGAAGAATGTCCACGAGCTGACCACACCCTCTTTGAACCATTACTATAAACTCCTCACTCCCCCCTCCAGGTTGGGACACACAGTTCTGAGGGCATTAGCCCACTGTGGCTCCCTTTGCCTGGCAAAGCAATAAAGCTATTCTTTTCTACTTCACCCAAAACTCTGTCTCCAAAAATTAATTCAGTGCTGGGATTCAGAGACTAGATTCGGCTTCATTGCCACCCCTGTAAAACCTGCTCCATCCCCTAACTGGCAGCGATGGCCTCCTCCTCCTCGATGGCTCCACGTTTCTGTTCATAGCTCCGTGGCAGCGTGTTTCCCAGCCTGACCTGAAGCCACTTCTGTGTGGATGTCCGCCTCCTGGACCTGGACTGTAAGGTCCTTGAGGGAGGGGACAAGTGTCAGTCATCCTTGCATCCTCCATGCTTCGCACCATCCCTTGCACACAGTGGGCTCCAATAACGCTTCCTGAATTTGACTGACAGTTTGTAATACAGGAGAAAGTAATACTGCAGGTACCATAGTGGCTGATTCATGCGTTTTCAAAAGTCTGGGCTTATTTAAACCCATAACAGGTTCTATCCATCAAAAAAATGTTCTACTCACCAGTTCTGACTTAGAGAAATGTGGAAGCTATCAAAGAGAATTGATCAGTTTATAAAATATGTGTGGCCCCATTGGCCTCTGAGAACAAAATACAATCAATACCATTATTAGAACCAAAGGATTATAAAACAGAAATATAGGTTTGGGATTAAATTTTTTTAAAAATAAATTTATTTATTTTTGGCTGCATTGCATCTTCCTTGCTGCGCGTGGGCTTTCTCTAGTTGCGGCGAGCGGGGGCTACTCTTCGTTGCGGTGCGCAGGCTTCTCATTGCAGGGACTTGTTGCAGAGCATGGGCTCCAGGCGTGTGGGCTTCAGTGGTTGTGGCACGTGGGCTCAGTAGTTGTGGCTCTCAGGCTTAGCTGCTCCGTGGCATGTGGGATCTTCTCAGACCAGGGCTTGAACCCATGTCCCCTGCGTTGGCAGGCGGATTCTTAACCACTGCGCCACCAGGGGAGCTCAGGATTAACTCTTTCAAAAGGATATTCCTGATACATGCACATCTTGAGAGAGATGGATCTTTTCTTATTTAACTGCATAGCTACCTTTGCATATCTCGATATTATGGCACATTCTAGGTATTCAATTTTGTTCTGGGTTGGATGAATAAACCATGTGTGGGAGTCACATTTTATAATTTTATATTGAGCAGTGCAAAGAAAAAAATGCCTTTTATCTTGTCCTGGGTCTTGCAGTAAAAGCCTTTAATAGGTCCAGAGAAATTATCCCTGTGCCTTGACCAGAACCATCTGCAAAGCTATGACTAAGAGAAATGCAGCCACGCACACACGGGGCTGCAGAGCTTGGTCCCGGGGCAGAGCCCACGCTGAACACAGCCAGTCCTTGTCATCATCAAATAATGTGTAACATCAGCCAGGCTCTGAGGTTAGCATCTGTTTGTTATTCAAAAGGGCTTGTGAAGTGTGTTTGGGTATCAACAAGGGGAGTTCTTTCATTCGAATGAAAAGCATCTCTAGTTTTTCTCATCAGTCAGTGGAAGACAGGTCGATGAGATGTTTGTAGGCCAATAAACTATCAGAAGAGACATTGTTTTCAAGAGCCTTTTTTCATGAAGTCTCACCGACTCCATCTACAGATTTAACAGGAGAGCACAAACAGTGATGCCTCTTTCTCATCTCAGAACATGAAAGAGAGTAAGATATTTATGGTGGCCATCCAGAGAGGAGGCCTGCAGTGACACTTTGGTTCGCAGATGTCCACTGAAGCATCAATGCATGGCTTAATGTCTCCAACTGCCTGTAAATTGAATTTTTGAAAACAAACATGTGTGCCCTTTTCAAAGGAGACTCGAAGGTTTCATCTGTAATAGGCCATAGTCAGAAAGCAGATGATACACTAGGGGAATTTCTCCATGCTCATTTCCTGGATTAAACGGGAAATCTGAAGAATTGAGAAACATGTATAAATAGATCCCACCTGTTGTTGATGAGATTATTAGGTCATTAAAGTTTCCCTCCTCTTGACAAGTGCCACTTTCAGACTTTGCAATGTTCTAGAGGAGCTTGAGCGTTTTATTCACTGTGTTAAGAAAGCTGCTTGGAAAGAAATAGCTCTTGCAAGTCTTTCTGCCAAAACTTTTTTTTTAAGTTTTTTAAAAAATTAATTAATTTTTGGCTGCGTTGGGTCTTCGTTGCTGCGCGCGGGCTTTCTCTAGTTGCGGCGAGCAGGGGCTACTTTTTGTTGTGGTGCGCGGGCTTCTCATTGTGGTGGCTTCTCTTGTTGCGGAGCATGGGCTCTAGGTGTGCAGGCTCAGAAGCTGTGGCTCGCGGGCTCTAGAGCGCAGGCTCAGTAGTTGTGGCTCACGGGCCTAGTTGCTCCGTGGCATGTGGGATCTTCCCGGACCAGGGCTCGAACCCATGTCCCCTGCATTGGCAGGTGCATTCTTAACCACTGCGCCACCAGGGAAGTCCCTCTTCCAAGACTTTGTATAGTTCTAAGAACTTGTTTTTTTTTCAATGATAAGGTGTTGCTTTTTCATTTTGAAAATGTAAAGGACACAGAGTGGTCCTTTCTCAGAGAGAATATGCTGCACGGCGCAGGTGGGTTAGCGGTACCATGGCTGCCAAAAAGAACAGTTCCCATTTGGATGTGTGTGAGAGGTGCTCCTTCTCCCTGAATGAGAAGTCTCCCAGGCTTGCCTGGTTCAACTCCCTAAATGCACAAAATATACTTACATTCTGGAAATCATTAACTTCAATCGCTTCTTCAGCTCCACTTCCCATTTTAAAGGTCTCCAAGTTGTTCCCAGCATCTATTTCCATTGACCCATCTTGTAATTTCCCATTGATACTCATGGTATAATGGACATTGTAAATCTGGAAGAGAACATCAGAGTTAGTGATGCCTCCCTTTTAGAGCAATTCAGGGCTTATCTTTAGATCTGCAGTATATAAAGTAGCTTTCCTAATTCTCAGAGATACACTGAATCAGCCTTACTAGTAAGGATGATTATCTTAGTTATCTGTGAGGACTTTATTCATAGACCAGTCACTTAATACATGATTTCTTAAAAAATATCTTAAAAGTAAAGCTTTTGATAGTCTCTGATACTAAATCAAATAGCTCAGTGATTTGCAATCCTGGCTGCATGTAGAAGCATCTTAGTAGAATCTCCAGCTACCATGCTTACGTTCCCCCCACTGGACTGATCAAATCAGAGCCTGTGGGGATGGGGTGTGAGCATAGATCTTTCTTTTTCTAAAGGTCAGTTCTACTATGCAGCCAGAGTTAAGACCCGTTGATGGATAAATGGAAATTGAGGAGGCAGAGGGTTCACTGGGCTGTTACCTGAACAAATCTGCAGTGGCACCTCACTTTGAAGGTATTCTTTTTAAGTCCTTCAGTCAAGATTTGGCGTGGAGTGTGGTATACAGTAAGAACTGCAGACAGGACTAGGATATGCCTGAGATAGAGTAGCATTTACAGAGAGCAAGGTCAATGTGCACATCTGTTTCAGCTCAGAATAAGAGGTACTCATTTTAATGACTCTATGGGACAGACATGGCATCCTAAGGCATTATGTTATGAGACGTGTGGGGAGAAGGGAGGGAGGCTTGGCATTGTCCAAGAGCACTGACCCAGGAATCAGAAAAACAGGTGGCCACACCCCTTACCCCTGGGTCTTGGGAGTTGCCTTGAGTGTAAAACAACGAAGTGGGACCTCAGAGGTGATTTTCATTTATGTCCTTAGAGTTCTGGGGCTTCACGGAGGTGGTCCAGAGGTGAGGGGAGCAGAGCAGGGGTGACTGTGAGGCTCCTTTATCCACCCCAAGCCCCAGCCCCATGCAGTTTAAGCAAAGCAGCTCTGCTTCTGATCTGTTTTATGTGTTGGATTTCTGAGTAACATCTTGTTTAAAATTCCGCCATTAGAAATTTTTTTTACAGTGTACCACGAAATTAGATGATCCAAAGGGCTCTCTTAGTTTAGACATCTGGTAAGGACAATAGTTTAAAAAGTAATTCACACGCAGCTCCTGCTCAGTATGCTGCTGTTCTAGAACATTCTCTGTGTCATGGGGTAGTAGGTGGGTTCCTTTTCTTCTCTTTTCTTCCTTTTCCTTCAAGGTATATATATGTATATATCTATATGTTATATATGATATATAATATATCTCTTATATGATATATAAGCTATAAAATCTTTAAAGGGGAAGGAATGGGAACTGATGAAAGACACTTGCTACTTAGTGTCAGGTCAGTAGGTCAGAACTGCAAAGAGCTCAGATTCAATTCAAGTCTGATTTTCTTCCTCGTTATGAGGAATGGCTGACCGCAGCATGGACAAACCCTGGGAAAAGTATCTGTTGTTATTGGATCATTACTTGTAGAAAACTCATTATTGCAAGACCCACAGAGTGCTATTTTATTTTATCAGCAGAGACGTAGAAACGGCTTTGCTAGCGTGCACCCTTTTAGGTAACAGCCCTCGGTCAATGGAAGAGAAAATGCCGGCGTGCAGTTCAGCCACGTTCTCAATGCCCCTCCTTCCCTGCTTCTGATGAACTTCGATTCCTGCAGGACACTGTCTCCATAGTTCACCTGATCATAAGAACCACTTCTAGGGGTTCTGATTTAGGGGGGCGGGAGCAGAGCCCACCAATCTGTTTTCACTTTCCAACTCAGGCGGTCCTCACCATCAGCCAGTTTGGGGAAACCTGTTTTCTTTGGCTGAGCCAGGGCTTTCTGCAGGTAAAGCTCAGAAAGCCGGCTCTGTTCTGCCCCTGCGCTCTCTGAGCAGCCCCTGTCCACTTGAACTAATTTTGGCTGTCAAAGGGCACATGGCAGACAACGCGCATGTGAGTTTCTGCTGGCACGAGTGTCCTTCCTTCACTCATGAGACAAGAGGCTCTTTTTTTTTTTTTTTTTTAAGCATTGCACATAAGCTTTTTACTACTCAAGCAATCCTAAATTTAAGTAAGTGTTTCCAAATTCTTAGCGGGTCTTAAGGAGACAAGATCATAACACTAGAACTGTGGCTTGTTATCCTAATTTCACTTTCCTCTACCACCCTTCGCCACCTCCCCGCCAGCAAAAGCTCCCTAACGAGGCATCCTTTGTAATGTAGCTGCAGCTCGGCTTTCATAAGCAGTACACTGTCTGCATGGGGCAGCAATGGAGGTTTGTGCCCTCCTGAAGTGCCTTGGGTTGGGGGGCGGTAAAAAGTCGGAAGTTATTTCCAAAGTACTGGGCCCTGAGCTCAGAAAGTGGCTCGGTTGGTGGAGCAGTAATCACATTATCTGCTCTAAACTGATGGAGCTGTTAGCACCTAAGGCTATTTCTATCCAAGCACAAAGAAGGTTTATTATGTGCCAATATTCTGCTCCATATGGTGCCTTTACAGCCAAGGAGATTTGCTAATGAGTTTCTAATAAAGCCTGGGTTCATAAGATAATTACATCATGTTTGGGACAATGTCTTGAAAAATCAGGCTGAGAATAAAGGCCGCAAGCAATGATCTCATCCCATCATCCCACGGAGTAGGGTTGTCAGTTATCTCATATTGGTGGGAGTTTCCCATATTTCAATGCCTTGTTCCATTTACAATAATGTGGATGAAGCACGGCCTCAATATTTGAGCCCAGTCGCTTGTCCCCTGATTATTAGCACTCCAATGCTTCAGAGTTCTCTAGCTGATTTCCAGTAAACCTGTCCTAAGGGGATTTACCCATATGAAAGGCATAGGAGGTAAATTACTGCTGGTTCTCCTCTATAAACCAATATAGAGGAGCAGAGGCATGGATAATCTGCGAAGAGCGGGTAGTCCATTTGGTTGGGGATGTCTTTCTGTTTGACAGAGACTTGATTATGTTTTGTTTGGGCCATTTACGTTTGTATTCAGGGAAAGCAGACCTGTGCCTGTGCTATGCATAGATGGTGCCAAATTTACTCTATTTAGTATTTTGTGATTTGTTTTTCAGACTTAAGTAACATGGATCAGCATGGAATAGTTTGGGAGTTAAAAAAACAAACAACAAAAAAAACCTACCACGATTTTCTTTATTTTCCTGCCTCTATAAGAGACAGGGATAACTTTGATTGTTGGCAATAAAATGTGATTCACTATTCCTCTGTAGTTTTAGAATTTAACACTGCTCTCTTGAACCAGACAACCGACCATCTTGCAGTAAAGTACAAGTTATGATAAAAGGAGGCCCTGCTCATTCAGGGTGATCTTTCAATCTCTCTTTCTAGAAGCTTGTCAGTTAGCTGTGTTTGCCTTGAATAATTAAATGCCAAATGGTGTTCATTTTAATACATATCAGGACCAAAATCTTTACCCCCCCCAGAAAAAAGCAAAGCTATTTTTGTACCCAAAGGACCTATACCATTGAAGTTTTGTCATCTAAAAGATAGCATTTACATTCGAAGATGGTACAATTTCCCAAGGATGACAATCTAAACCCTGCTATTAATGGAGTTGGAGATACTGACATCATTCTCATGTTCAGATATGCTGCTTTCAAATGTGAGCATCTGGCCCAGCTTCTATATTTAAAATATACAAATAGATTAAGGCACTTCTCAAATATACACAAAATACTGTGCAATTCTGATCTTACAAATCGATGCTTGTAAATTTGATATAGTCTCTAAAACAGACTCAGTGCTAAATGGCATGCTTATCTACGTTAGGCATTTGAGTTAAAAATACAAATTATGCAGTGACTGCAGAAGACGTGATGTGTAAAATGGTTGAATTGCTTTCAGCACCATTTTCTCTAAGTACTGGAATTCGTTCATGCTTTGAATTTCATGGTGGGAGAGAAACGGGAAACAGCAGTCAGAGGTCCTCTGAGGGTAGTGATTAAGAAACAGCCCTTTGTGTGCACCCTGGAGATGGAATTCTTTTCCATTAGTTGAAATACTTATACCAAGCCTGGCAATGGTCATCAAGATAAAATGCCTCCCTTTACATAGGTGAACAAAATTCAGAGTATTTAACAAAAACACGGGTATTTTGTTTAGGTGGGTCAGAAACACTTTTTATATTCCTTGAGAGCCAACTGAGCTTTAAAATAAATAGTTGCATACAAAGAAAGTAGGACAGCAGTTAGTAAAATATTTACCATTAAATCACATGTGACCAGGCCAGAAGTGATTTTTAAAGACATTTGCCATCTTTAAGGAAGTTATATCTTTTTTTTTTCCCCCTTACTGCATGAGAGAAGGGGGCATTAAAAGATGGGGAGAGAGAGAGGGAGAGAGAGAGAGCTACTGAGAGGTCAAATTCGTCCCCTTATTGGGTCTGAATGTTCCTCCACTGTCTTTGTCCCAGGTTCTTAAATTCACAGCCTTTCTCAGCTGGGAGAGGGCTTAGTTCCATTTCTTTCCTAAGGATGAGTAAAGCGAGGCCAGAGGGGATGTGCCTTACCCATGGTCACTCAACTGCTTAGTGGAGACGCCAGGTTGGGATGGGCCAAAAAGAGCTTTCTTGGAACCGTCCACTGCATTTCCCCGCTACTCTGTCTTAACATCTTCCCGTAAAGCCCTGACTGGCTTTTCTGCAAAGTTGCCCGTGAGTGGGAAGCCGCATCGTGGATTTGGATGGAAGAAGGGAGAAGGTACCCGGGAGGCCCGAGGCCCCGAGGGGAAAGCATCAGCTGGAGCGAGTCACGCAAGTGACAGAGAGGACCCCGCCATCCCGCTCGCCCCCAGGCCCCACGCGCCTCCCGGCCTCGCGCACCCTGACTCGTGCCCGCAAGCCGGCAGCCGCCCTCCGGACTTACGTGATTGTCGCTCCCCTTCCAGAAGTAGAAGGCCCCGATGGCCCCGAAGAGCAGCAGCGCCGCCCCCGAAATGAGGACCACGGCTCCGACCTGGAGCAACCGCGCGGGGCTGGTGGGCTTCACTGTCACCGTGGCGTACGCCTGCGGGCCGGCGGAAGAGGGACTGTCATGTCCGCGCGCAGCGACCCGGCGCATCGGGGGTGGCGGACAGCTCGCCCCGGGCTCCTCCGGGCGCCCCCTTTCGCCGCGCTTGCGTCCTCGGGTCCCTGGTCCTCGGGAGTGGATGTGCGCTGAACAAACTTCGCGGTGCAGGGCCATCGCCCCGCGGGTCTGTCTCCGCCTGCCACCCGACGCCCCCTCTTTCCTCCCTATCCACCCTCCCCTTCACACCAGACTGGGGATGCCAGGCCCCTTGCACACGCACACGCGTGGGGAGCCACCCCAAGCCCACATTTGGGCGCCCACATTTGTTCCCACCTCCCAAATTCGGTGACACAAATCGCTGACCCGGGACAGGGGATACGGGCCCCGCGTGTCTGGGGCTCCCAGGCGGTACTCACCGGGGGGCTACAAAACTCAACCTCGTCGGGTCCCACCAGGGCGATGGGCACTTTGTCCGAGTTCTCCGTCATGGCTGCGGCCACAGGAGCGGGGCACTGGGAGGCTCCGCGCGCGCCCTGGGCTCTGTCCTGCTGCCCCGACGTGCCGGGCACTTCAACGCAGCGCACGCGTGCGCGCACCGTGCCCTGTCCCGCCTGGGCCAGCCCAGCGCTCCCCACCCCTCCCAACGCCTCACCTTTCTCCTCCCTTCCTTCTCCCGCCTGGAGCAGCAGTGAGCGCATCCTGCCTTCCAGATGCCCCTCTTCTCACTCTCTCCCGTCTACTGCCCCCACCACTCCACTCCCGCACCTCCCCCCCCCCCAACATCCTGGTAAACCTGAGTGTGTCACGGTGGGTGGGCTGAGTGAGTAGACTAGGGATGCTGACCCCAAGAAATGCTAAATCGCCGGCACTCTTTCCACCATCCAAGGATCTCTTAGGTTGTCAGAGGGCTCTGCCGTGACGCTTGGCTGGAGGCCCATTTCCTGCAGTGTCCTCGGATGTGTGAGTTGGGCGGTGGTGCTGGTGGAACAGGACGCAGAGGAGAGCAGGGCCGTGAAGGTGGAACCAGGGACACTGGCCAAAGTTTGCCAGGGTTTATGCTGGCCTGGCACTGCTGAATGGCCCTGGGACAGGAGCGTGGATCAGGGTCTTAGAGATGGGCCCTTGTCACTGGTTTCTCTAGGAGCCTTAGCAGGAGGGTACAGCTGCAGCAAAACTGAAAGCCAAGCAAAGGGGCTGGAGGGAAGGAGCTGGCGAGACCAGAATAAGAGTACCTTCTGGTTGATTGACTAAGTTAAACAAGGAGACAAAAACAACAATGGCAACACACATACACCAAAAACACTATGTCCAAAGGAATAGCTAAGTATATATGTACATATATAGTATGTATTTTATACTATATATATAGATAGACAGATAGATATATAGTATATAGTATATATTTTTAAAGCAGAACAGGAGAGAGTTTGTTCACTTCGGAAATGCCATCCGCCAGTACTAGGACTACGTGGTACCTCATTTGGATCCAGGCTGCATTAATTGGGTTCTAGCTTGGTGCAGAGTCCTTTGCTGGGGAGTCAGCGGGGTAGGGGACGGTGCAGGGGAGGACCTGCGGTTTCCTGAGCAGAGGGAGGTTGGGTGGACAGTACTGCGGTAGGAGGAAGTGTTGGATCTTGAGGGGATGCTGATGAGAGGGAGCGCGTGGTGACAAGTATGATGACAGCGGGGCCGGGAAGGAGCGGAGGAATGGAAGAGACTTGCACAGAAGAGTCTGTAGGTCTCTGCCAGTGCTGGGCTGGGGAGACTGAGGCTTCAGGCCTAGGGAGACTGGGAGAGTGGTGGGAGCCCAAGGGAAATGAGGAAGTTGGGAGGAGCAGTTGTGAGAGCATGGATATGGTAAGACTAATTTCAGACTTGTTGAGCTTGCTGTGGGGAATGGAAAAGAAGAGCCCGGGAACTTCCTAAACCTGCCTTGGATTCAGACAAGGCACCACTGGCTGCACCTCCCGCTAGACGTAAGGGGCTGAAAAACCCCCTTACAGTCTGCAGAGGCTCAGCCCCAGGGCACTGCTGCAGAGTTCAAGACCTCCTCTCCCAGGGGCACTTGTAATGGGAAATTCAGAAGGAATAAGAGTAGTCACAGTCATAAAATTGGGAGAAGATCCAGGATAAAGTAGTGATGCAGGAAGAAAAGGAGAGTTCGGGAAGGATGGGTCCGGAGAGTCAGATGCTGAAATCACGGAAGCAGGAAGGAATACACAGAAAAGCCATTGGATTTCCCAGTTAGGAGGGCACGGGAACCAAAGAGACAGCAGTTCCAGTTGTTTTATTTATTGGGCACAGAAGACATGCTGCAAAGCATCATAGAGTGACTAAAAATATTTGCAACTCATACCACAGACAAGGAGCTCGTTTTCTTAAATAGAGAGCTCCTCGGAATCATAAAAAGACCACCAAAAGATAAAAGGATAGGAACAGAGACTCCACAGAAGGGGAAATTCAAATGGCTCTTCAACAAAAGAAAAATCCTTGACTACATTTATAAAAAGGCATGCAAATGAAAAGTATTCTTTTTCACCTATCAGACTAGCAAAAATAAAAACCCTTGTTAAAACAATCTGTTAGAGAGTATGAGGGGAAACGAGGTCTTGTTGCTGTGGGTGGGTGAATTGGTACAACTTTTATGGAGAAAGTTTAATTCCAAAATGCAAAGCATAATTTCATTTCTGTGGATTTATCGCACAGATGCGCTCACAAGGCTGGAAAAGTCCTCTACATGCAAGGATACTCCTTGTAGCATGTTTGTTAGAACAAAGGACTAGAAACGTTTTCAGTGTCCACAGCAGAGAATTTATGGTACAGCCTCACAGAGGGATCTTGGCAGGCATTTAAAAGGATGATGCAGCTTTGAATATACTGATCTAAGAACATCACCTAAGATACTTTAAGTGAAAAAAGGAAAGGGTAGAAAATGTTCATAAATGCCTCCATTTGTATAAAAGATACAAACAAGGGAATTCCCTGGCGGTCCAGTGGTTAGGACTCTGCGCTTTCACTGCTGAGGGCCCAGGTTCGATCCCTGGTCAGGGAACTAAGATCCCACAAGCTGTGCGGTACAACCAAAAAAAAAAAAAAAAAAAAAAACAAGAATATGTATATGCATATGTTCTCTGGAAAGATACACAGGATGTTGACAGCAGGGTTTGCCTCTGAGGAGAACCGTGGGGCTTGGGGACACCAATGGGAGGCAGGTGCGTCACTGTGTACCTTTTGGAACGTTCTGAATTCTGTCTGTGAACATGTATTAACTATTCAAAAAAATGAGTGAATAAAACAATAAATAGCAGTGAGTGGGTGGGGAGGAAGTGAATGCTGCAAATGGAGGCAATTCTTTCGAGAACTTTGGCTTTAAGGGGAGAAGAAAGTAAGGAGGACAGATCAAGGGAGTTGGAGGATCAGGGAAGTTCTCCCCAACCCTTCCAGGCTGGAAAGATGTTTGAAGGCTGAAGGGGGATGGGAAAGGAGGGCATGGAGCCAAAGCAAGAGAGAAGATTAACTCTGAGAAGGAGAGAGGGTCTGGGGGAGTAAGACGATACGGATGCTTTGGGGATATGGATGCTGAGGAGAGGGACATTGAGGAGAGGGTGAGGAGTGGGGCTGGGGATGCGGGACTCTGCCTCGTCCATACAGCAAATGATGCCTGTTTCAGGTACAACACAGAAAGCAGCTGACTGGGGCTCGAGGGATGGCGGTGAGGGTTGGGCAGGGAGACCACTTACATCCTTTGAGCACATTCTCCCAAAGTGATATATTTTCAACAATTTTAAGGTGATACGTTTAATACAATAATCGTTAAGAGTGATGAAAAGATAGTAGAAGCAAGAGCACGGCGGGAGGTCCGGGGGGAAGGGGATGAAGGGATCCCCATTTCACAGGCTTGCTCCCCTCTGCTCATCTCCCGGCTGTACCTAATCCACGGGCTCATTTCCTGGGGGTCAGGACCCGACTCTGCCCTTGTGCCAGGCACTGTGCCAGGTCTGGGGACACAGCAATGAGCGAATGAGACATGGTCCCTGATCTTGGGTTGCTTATAGTGGAGTGGAAAAGACAGTCATTAGCCAGGTAATCGCCAAATAAAGGTGTCCCCGCCTTTGTGATAAACAATAAGAGGGAAAAGTACAGGTACCCCAGGATAACATAACATCTACTCTATGTTGGGCAGGGGAGGGAGGAGACCCTGAGGAAGTGACATTTAAGCTGAGGACTGAAAGAAGAGTAAGAATTTTGCAGGTGGAGGTGGATGTAGGGGTGTGGGAAGTGTGGAGACAGTGGGTTCAAAGGTCTTGAGGTGGTAAAGAATTTGCCATTTGAAAAAAAGAGAAGCTGGATTGTAGAGAATGAGAGAAAGAATGGCAGGAGATGAGGCTACAGAGAGAGGCAGTTATCTCAGCAGACAAAGCCACGTTAAGGGTTTTGAAATTTTTTCTCTTGGGATTGGGAGGTCATAAGGGGTTTGAAACAGTGGAATGGCATGATCAGGTTTGCATTTTAAAGACATCATTTTTATTACAACCCACACAAACTCATGATAAATTTTTACCTGAACATTTTCTATTATAATGATTTTATATTTCTTCAGACACCTTTTCCCGGTAGCCTAGATCTTTGGCTATATATAGGGAAATACTTTACCAGACTATAGAACAGTGCTACACTTGGAATTGAAAACCCTCTTTTCTTTCCTAAACTTGTCATATACTTGCTGTGTGGCCTTGGGAAAGGTTTTTCACTTCTTTGGTGCTCTTTTTTCTCATCTTTAAGATGAAAGAAAAGTCTAAAAGGCGTCTCAATTTGTGACCTTCTATAAGTCTACGTTTTTCCTTACAGATAGTCATAGAAATAAAACATTACTACTTGCAAAAAATGAAATGAAATGAAATGAAATAAAATAATAGAAACATCATTTTGACCACCGTGGGCTAGAATGGCTAAATTGGAGGGAGGCAAGCATGAAAGGGGTAGGGCTTCCCTGGCGGTGCAGTGGTTGAGAATCTGCCTGCCAATGCAGGGGACATGGGTTCGAGCCCTGGTCTGGGAAGATCCCACATGCCGCGGAGCAACTAGGCCCGTGAGCCACAATTACTGAGCCTGCGCGTCTGGAGCCTGTGCTCCGCAACAAGAGAGGCCGCGATAATGAGAGGCCCGCGCACCGCGATGAAGAGTGGCCCCCACTTGCTGCAACTAGAGAAAGCCCTCGCACAGAAACGAAGACCCAACACAGCCATAAATAAATAAATAAAAATTAAAAAAAAAAATGAAGGCAGCTGTCTGTATCATTCAGGCAAAGCTCCAACTTCGCCTACAGATCTTGGGTGATTGCCTCAATTTAAAAAAAAAAAAAAAAAAAAGAGTGAAAGGGGTAGATATTTTAGGAGGTTCCTTAGCAGTCCAAGCAAGAGAGATGATGGTGGTTAGGACCAGGAGAATCACAAACGATGGAGATGGGAAGGAATGAATGGATTGGAGATTTCTTTTGGAGGAAGAATTAACAAGCTCTGAAGGTTGATTGAGTGTGAGGTATGGGGCAGAGGCAGATGTCAAGATGACCCCTACATTTGGAGCACAAATAACTGGGTAGATGGAGGGAGCGCTGGCTGAATTTTGGACACGTTAAGTGTAAGAGCTATAAAAATTCAGGTGGAGAGCTTGTACTTGATAGTGTCAGGGAAGAGGCAGAGAGGGCCATCTGCTGAGACAGAGAGGCTGGGAGACCGAGCAGGGCTTCTGAAGTGTGGGAGAAGTTGATAGCAGTTGTATGAGACACACAATATGGAGTTTACGGAAGTTGTGACCATTTGGAGCTGGAGAACAGAAAGGTGCCAGGACTCCATCAGTTCGGAACAAACTAGGAGCAGGGTAGAGGGCGCTGGATGATGTTGGGAGTGATGGGTATATTGGTCAGGGTTCTCCAGAGACACAGAACCAATAGGGTGTATATAGATAAATAGAAAGGTATTTATTACAGGGGATTGGTTCACATGATTATGGAGTCTGGGAAGTCCCATGATCTTCCATCTAAAAACTGGAGGCCCTGGAAAGCAGGTGCTGTTAATTCTCAGTTAGAGTCCTGAAGACCAGAGAATGAGTGCAGATGTCTGAGGGCAGGAGATGGGTGCCCCAGCTCAAGCAGAGAGAGTGACTTCACCCTTTTGTTCTATTCAGACCCTCAACAGACTGGAAGATGCCCACCCGTATTGGTAAGGGCAGATTTTCTTTACTGAGTCTACTGATTCAAATGCTAGTCTTTTCTGGAAATGCCTCACAGATACCTAGAAATGTTTTACCAGCCATCTGAGCATCCTTTAGTCCGGTGAAATTGACACATAACCATCACAACATGTTAATAAACTAGATGGAAAGAAATTCTTTCACAATGTATATGTTATCAAATCACCACAATGTAACACTTTAAATATCTTACAATTTTATGTCAATTATACCTCAATAAAGCTGAAAAAATTAACCATCACAATTGGGTATTGAAGATGGTCTTGGGAAGGACAGAAAGTCAGGGTCTAGTGATTCTAGGGTATGGGCTGGAAAGGGAGGTCCTTGAAGTTGGGAGGTGCTGATGAACTTGGAGAAGGATTGGCGTGATGGTGGTGGCCTGATGGGGTGGGAGAGGAAAAAGCTATGGAGGTTGTAATCAGAGAGGGAGAACACAGAATTTGAGATCTTAGAGGTGGTTTGGTTCTGCATAGAAACGTGGTCTAAAGTGTGGACTTAGGGACAGAGGGGATTGGAGATGATGCTTCTAGGAGTTGAGGATATTGAGGTCAGGATGATTTTGAAGTTGAAGTAGGGGTGATAAGGATGTGATGGAATGAAAAACTATAAGAGAGTTGCAGAAATTGTTAAGGAAAGAGGGAGAATGTTCTGCATGGAACTCCTTGGCCAGAGGTGAGGGAGTGAATAATATGGTGTGAAAAAAAAAAAAGATGGCATGAATGGATGCATGAACTTCAGAAGAAGAACTCTGTTCCAAGAGGGTGGTGAGACCCAGTCCTGGAATGGACTGTGGAGAACCAGAAACAGCTTCTGGTCTCCAGGGAATGCATGGAGCACCTCCCTTTTCCAGGAGAGGGATGGAGGAGCGGCGTAGAGCTCCAATATTAACACTATTGTTGTAGCTACTTTTATACAGGTTTTCTATCACTACTTCTTCCTGTATACTCTGGCATTTAGGTGAGGAAATGGTGGGCAAGTGGTTAAAAGAGGGGATTCCAAAAGAAAACAAAAACTTTAACTCAAAAAGATATCCGCACTCCCATGTTCACTGCAGCACTATTTACAACCAAGATATGGAAACATCCTAAGTGTCCATCAATGGGTGAATTGATAAAGAAGATGAGATATGTATATACAATGGAATATTATTCAGCCATAAAAAATGGGGAAATTCTATTTTTGACAATGTGAATCAACCTTGAAGGCATCATGCTAAGTGAAATAAGTCAAGAGAGAAAGACAAATACTGTATGATCTCACTTACATGTGGAATCTAAAAGAAAAACAAAATGAAATCAGAAAACTCACAGAAAAAGAAATCAGGTCTGTGGTTACTAGAGGCAGAGCATGGGAGAGGGGCAATTGGAGGAAGCTGGTCAAAGGGTACAAAAGTCCAGTTAGAAGACAAACAAATACTAGGGAGGTAATGTATTTACAATATGATGGCTATAGTTAACACTGCTATGTGATATATATGTATATATATAGGAAAGTTGTTAAGAGAGTGTAGCCTAAGAATTCTCATCACAAGGAGAAAACTCTTTTCCTTCTTTTCTTTTCTTTTTATTGCAACCATATCAGAAGATGGACGTTGGCTGAACCTATTGTGGTAATCAGTTCACAATATATGTAAATCGAACCACCATTCTATTCACCTTAAACTTACACATTGATATATGTAAATTACTTCTCAATAAAACTGGGAAAAAAGGGATTGCATGGTGTCACTAACACACACTTACTCTACTCAGGCAGCTGGCACCTCTCTATAACTTTCCCGTGGCAACATCGATGTCCACGACTAGGGGGACTGAGAGGGCGTTGATGTATGGCCGTCGTAGGCAGTTAATTCTTGGTGTATCGTTCCAGTCCCTATATCCCGGTACTCATGAGCTAGCTCATGGGTTCTGTTTGCTTTTCCTTTCCCACTTCCTGCTGTGCAGCCAGTTTGGAGTTAGTGCAGGGAACACTTTTTATTTAGAAATTTATTTATTTATTTATTTATTTTTGGCTGTGTTGGGTCTTCGTTTCTGTGCGAGGGCTTTCTCTAGTTGCGGCAAGCGGGGGCCACTCTTCATCGCGGTGCGCGGGCCTCTCACTATCGCAGCCTCTCTTGTTGCGGAGCACAGGCTCCAGACGCGCAGGCTCAGTAGTTGTGGCTCACGGGCCCAGTTGCTCCGCGGCATGTGGGATCTTCCCAGACCAGGGCTCGAACCCATGTCCCCTGCATTGGCAGGCAGATTCTCAACCACTGTGCCACCAGGGAAGCCCGGAACATTTTTATATTGATCAAATAAAAAGCCATTGCACTGATGGCAGATACACTCCAGAAAAAAAAAAAGGTGCATTCCATTGCTACACACCAAGGGTTAGTTTATTATCTGCCTTTTGGGGTCATCAAAGCAGGACTTCTTCCCTTTAGCTTAGCCAATTTTGAGCCTTTAAAATTTTTGTCAGTCCACATAGATTTCCAGATGATTTTTCACTACTCATCCCTAAGCTGCCTCCTTCTCCTCATCTAAATGCCAGAGTGTATAGAAAGCGTGCAGAACATAGTGATGCAGAGCCTGTATATGTAATTGGAGCTGTAGCCTGCCACTGCACCCCTCTAGGTGGCTATTTCTCGGCTCGTTGGCTCCATCTCACCTTTCCACCCTCAAGAACTGAAATCCCCCTTGATGGAGCTTTATGTGGCAGTAATCCCTGGGATATCATGAGAACGTCCTCTGTGTCTGCCTGCCTCCCTTCAGGCTTGCCCCCTTCAACCCCTTTGCACTGTAGTGAGATCAACTTTTCTAAAGTGCAACTCCCATCCCCTCCCACCTCTGCTTAAGACCCCACAGTGGCTCTCAGTGCCCAGAATCAAGTCCATCTTCCTTCAAAGCACATGCGAGGCTCCGGCCATTTCTCCAGTTGCCCCTTTGCCTAGTTATTTGTCTCTTTTCCCCGCCAGACTGTGGTGTAAGTTTCTGGGAGGTCAGGACTGTGTTTTATTCACTGTCATTCATTGGATAGATGCATAGTTAATTAATTAATGAAAAGAGAAGCAGCGCAAGGGCCATTGAAAACAAGTCATAGTTTAGGAAACCTTGCTGCAAAGGCTCACGCTCCTTGTTAATTGCCTTTGTAGAATTATGAATGGTCACTCACCTTATGGTAGGAGCTACTCGTGTGTTCAGTGACCATCATTTTTAGCTAAAAAACAGAACTCATGGTTTGACAGGATTTTTGCTTTGCTTCCAGATAGGAGAGGTGGCCTGAGAAATGTACTTTGGATGCTGATTATTGGAGTACTTCAATGAGTTACTGGGATAATGACATAGAAAATGAAGTATTAAAACTAGCCTGTTTTCGGGGGGCAAGAAAAAAAAAAAAACTAGCCTAGCAAATCCAGGACCTATGATCACGGGTCATAAGGATAGCAGAGCAATTGGCATCTAACCTGTATGACCTTGTGTTGCTGGGGACTGTCTTGTACAACTTTGGACACTTCCAATGTTTAGTGGTGTGTGTCGAACATGGTAGGTCATTGGTAGATGTTTGTTGATGTTGAAGAGGGAGTAAGTCAGTCATCTCCTCTGTGTTGCACATAATTGCTCAGGGGAATGGAGACAGAATACTCAGGAACATCTAGACACTCTTCACAACAGAGCAATTACCACCTGAGCCCATTCACCGTGATTTCCCCTGGGTTTCCCTCAGAGACCAGCTCAGCCAATTAAGTTTATTTATTTATTTAAAAATTGATTGATTGATTGATTGATTTTTGGCTGTGTTGGGTCCTTGTTGCTGCGGGTGGGCCCTCTCCAGTTGCAGCGAGTGGGGGTCACTCTTCGTTGCGGTGCGTGGTCCTCTCATTGCAGTGGCTTCTCTTGTTGTGGAGCACGGGGTCTAGGCACGCAGGCGTCAGTAGTTGTAGCACGCGGGCTCAGTAGTTGTGGTGCACGGGTTTAGTTGCTCCACGGCATGTGGGATCTTCCCAGACCAGGGCTCAAACCCGTGACTCGTAACCACTTCGCCACCAGGGAAGCCCAACAGTTTATTTAAAATGACTATAACTTCAACACACCTTGCCTTGGAATCACTAAGGAAAATGGGCCAAGCTGGTAACTTTCAAGTCCCGTTCATATGGATCTCTATGGTTCTCCAGCCATACTCATCCAGATATGTTTTTCCATCAATTGTGGGAAATTCCTTCTAAGAAAAGGGACTGTGAAAATAGATAGGGAAAGCCAATTGAATTCTCTTTGCTGAAAGTAATAAAAATGGGAATAGAGAGAAATGAAGATGGGGGCATCCTGAAGGATCATTAGGTCTGTCTCTTCTGCATCCTTGCTGAATAGCTACTGCATGTCAACCCACAGCAGGCGCAGTAAGTGGGTAGGATCCCTGCACAGCAAGTTAATCCATATGCAAACACGGTGACCCCAATTGCTTTGCAATAGAGAGCCACATGGCCTGTGCCCTTAAAATACATCATTTGGGCAGCTGCCAGTGGGCTAATTTATCCCAGCTGGCCAGAAACAGCCCTGAGATCATCAGCGCTTTTGTTAATTGGGAGAGAGGGGTAGAGGAATCGAGATATTCCTGGGCACCAAGCATTCATTAGCCACCTGGCCTCCCTAAATTATGAGCCTGCCATGATTTTCCCAGTGCTTCGACTGAAATTTTAATATTTGGAATGTATTAATAACTCAGAACATGTCATTTCCTAAATAAGCAATGCCCTTCTGGACTCATTGAAGAAGGGAGCCCAGAGATTGGTTAAATGGCACAGATATTGGCTACCCAGTGAAATGAGCAGTGTGGAGGTGACCCTGGAAGTTCTATCCCCGGCAGCAAATACAAACAGATGCGACGTATGAATGGACCTCTGGGTTGATGCCCCTGATTTCTATTCATTTGTTCTATTCATATAACATCGTAACAGGACCAACCTGAGGAGAAATAGTGAAACAGATGATATAGCAGCTAACAATTCTAGAACACTTATTCGCACAATCACCGTGCCATGCAGCTTACACCACGGACTCTTCAGAGCAACCCCATGGGACACTGTTGCCATCCCTTGGGGATGTATGCTTCACAGTGGCAGGGACGTGGCCTGTCTTGTGTACCTTTTCATCCCCAGCACCTACAACCGTTCCTGGCATACAGTAGCAACTCAATAAAATATTTGGTGGATGAACAGTTAAGTCTTCATTTTAGAGGAGGCGGTTGAGGTGTGGCAAAGTTAGTAACCCATCCAAGTTGTGCAGCTCTAGAAAGTGACAGAGCCAGGATTCACACCTTACTCACCGTCCTCAAGCATCCCCTTATTCCGGTGCTCAGAGTCCCGTCAGCCTCCCATTTAGGTCTGTTTCTCTTAGTGCTCTGTTCTCCAGTGCTCTGCCATTCATATGTTGAAACTCTGGTCCCCATGGGATGGTATTTGGAAGCAGGGCCTTTGGGAGGTAATTCGATTTGGATGAGGTCATGAGGGTGGGGTCCCGTGATGGGATTAGTGTCTTTATAAGAAGAGGAAGAGACATCAGAGCTCACTCTCTCCACCTTGTGAGGACACAGTGAGAGGGCAGTCATCTGCAAGGCAGTAAGAGGGCCCTCACCAGGAATAGAATCTGCCAGCAACTTGATCTAGGACTTCCTAGTCTCCAGAAGTATGAGAAATAAGTGTCTGTTGTTTAAGCCACCCAGTCTGTGGTATTTTGTTATGACAGCCTGAACAGATTAAGACAACCCTTCAGGTACACTCATCAACATTTACCTGTCCTGTGTCCCATTCATTTAAGGCTCTGTTCTCCACCATTCAGCAACAGCTGGTGACATGATCAGCTTCCTGCCTCCCCTTCCTGCCCTCTCACCCCTCCAACATCTGTGTCGTACATCAGAGTTTACAGACAGTTCACATACGTGAGCTCACATGATACTCAAACACAACTTGTGAAAGAGGCAGCACAGTCATTATTATCCCCATTTTACAGATAAATAAACTGAGGCTTAGCAGGATCAAGTGACTCCCTGTGGCCATGCAGCAAAGACTAGGACTCAGTTCTCTGACTCCCTAGCCCAGTGCCCCTTCCCCAGCACCACATTGCGGATGATGTCATAATGTGTCATTCATTCAAGAGCAGGTCGCCTCATAACTGGAGGCTGAGGGAGAGAATGTCAACTTAAACGAATGACACTCCTATGGCAGCATTTTGGGCAGGTGAGCTCAGATTTGGGGTACCTCAAAGGACTCTGAATTAACAGGTGTCTGTCTTTCCTACACCTAAGCCTGAGGCAGGATCATTCTCCTGAAAATCTCCCAAAACCTGGCAAACAAGTTCACTTGCCTAACCTGCATACCTGATTGACCTTCAAGCTCTGACCATTCTTTTTTTTTTTTATAAATTTTATTTATTTATTTATATTTTTGGCTGCGTTGGGTCTTCGTTGTTGCGAGCAGGCTTTCTATAGTTGTAGTGAGCGGGGGTTACTCTTTGTTGTGGTGCACGGGCTTCTCATTGCTGTGGCATCTCTTGTTGTGGAGCACGGGCTCTAGGCACACGGGCTTTAGTAGTTGCAGCGTGTGGGCTCAGTAGCTGTGACTCATGGGCTCTAGAGAGCAGGCTCAGTAGTTGTGGCACATGAGTTTAGGTACTCTGCGGCATGTGGGATCTTCCTGGACCAGGGCTCGAACCCATGTCCCCTGCATTGGCAGGCGGATTATTAACCACTGCGCCACCAGGGAAGCCCAAGCTCTGACCATTCTGTCACCTGCGTTGGCCCCTTCTGACCATCCCCATCACACCTGCCCTACATACCTCAGAGCCTCACCCTTTCCTGCTGGGACTATTGCTGGGGTCTCCTAACTGGACCCCTGCTACTCCTCTACCCTGTCCAGGCCACCTCCCATGTTGGGGACAAAGTGATCTGCCAGAATAACAAATCCAGTGACCTCATCCTCCTGCTTAAAAACCTGTGCTTGAAGACTATAAAAGGTAGATGTGGCTGACTTAAAAAAGGAAAGATAACAAAAATTAAAAAACTTTCTTTGGGGGGAAGAGTTGAAAATTGCTTAACTCTTTTAGAAAAACCTGCCTTTTTACTTTCTTTTGGAAAGTATGCTCATTGAGAGCAGAATTTTATTAATTTATGACACGAAGTGATAAGACACCTAAATACTAAGTAATATGTGGATGAACAACCACACCTGATGTGAATTCTACTAAGGACTTGGATCTGTTGTATGTCATAAAATTCAACACAGAATCCACTTGCATCAACTTTATTTTTTAAAGAGTATACTGATTTTTGACTCCAAGGAACGAATCCAAAAGAAGGAAAAGTCAATAAAAGTCAATAACAAGTCAATAAAAATGAAGATGATCATTGTGGAGTAATTTATAATGAACAACTAGAAACAAGCAAAGAGTTGTTAAGTAAATTACGTTGTGTCAATTTGATGGGTTATCATGCAGTCACTAAAACTTAGAATCAGGCAGACTGTGTAGCAACAGAAAATGCTTATGATATAACGTTAAGCACGCAAAGTGGAATAGCAAATTGCATGTATACCTCATTACAACCCTAAAAAGCATGTTTACATGTGGCAAGGACTAGCAGGAAGCAAGGAGAATGAAAACAGATGATTAATTCAGCTAGTGGAATTGTAAGAGATTCCTCTGCTTTTGGCATTTGTGTGCTGTTTTTCATGTTGTTTGTGCAGTTTCAAAAGGATGCTGTTCTGCCCTTTGGGAAACCACTTTCGAGACTGTCAGTCCCAGGAAGGCATATAAACAGCAACAAGAACTGCAGTTCCTGAATATACCTTACTACGGAGTCTCTCCTGTGGGCCTGGCTCTGCTGGTGGGAATTCACTGATCCAACCTGATTGTGGCTGTTTGCACAATTGCTCCCAAATAGAACGTTGCTGCAGAAACACAAACACTGGAAGAATATTTACACGTAAATGTGATCATAGCCATGGCCATTTACCATCTTTTTTTTTTTCTTTTTTTCATTTAAAAACAACTCAAGTACCGGCTGGGAAACTGGACTACTGTGGAGGGATTGTTGGTTGGAGTAGAAGTTTGAACTAGGTGATCTGGAAGTCTCGCTGAATCTATGAGCCTCACCCATCATCTGTGTGACGTTTATATACATGTGGCCAAGGCTCTTCGTTGTTCATAGGCCTTCCCCTGCTCCAGGCAGACATGGTGCATCACTAAGGAGCAGGACACTGGGAATGGCTAGGCCAGGCTCTGCGGTCAGGCAGCCCTGGGGCAAATCCCAGTTCTCCCAGTGACAAGCTTTGTGACTGTGGCTGAATTATTTTGATCTCTCGGAACCTCCCTTTGTTCATCTGTACAACTGGGACATCAAAACTTATCCCTGAAGGAGTGTAAATTGGTGCAGCCACTATGGAGAACAGTATGGAGGTTCCTCAAAAAACTAAAAATAGAGTTGCCATACGATCCAGCAATCCCACTCCTGGGCATATACCCAGACAAAACTATAACTCAAAAAGATACATGCACCCCTATGTTCACAGCAGCACTATTCACAATAGCTAAAACATGGAAACAACCTAAATTTCCATCAAAAGATGAATAGATAAAGAAGATGTGGTATATATATACAATGGAATACTACTCAGCCATAAAAAGGAATGAAATAATGCCATTTGCAGCAACACGGTTGGACCTAGAGATTATCATACTAAGTGAAGTAAATCAGACAGAGAAAGACAAATGCCATATGATATCACTTATATGTGGAATCTAAAATATGACACAAATGAACCTATCTACGAAACAGAAACAGACTCACAGAGAAGAGACTTGTGGTTGCCAAAGGTGAGGAGAGGTGGGGGAAGGATGCATTGGGAGTTTGGGGTTAGCAGATGCAAACTGTTCTATATAGGATGTATAAACAACAAGGTCCTACTGGATAGCACAGGGAACTATATTCAATATCCTGTGATAGGGGCTTCCCTGGTGGCTCAGTGGTTAAGAATCCGCCTGCTTGGAAGGCGATGCTTGGAAGTGCTTGGAAGATGAAGGACCAGTGGCAAACCGCAATGAAGCATGACCATCATTTCCTCGGGGACCTCTCTGCCTGGTTTTGTTCTGTTAGTCAAACAATAAAAAACGCCAGGAGATTGCTCTTTCTATTAAAAAAAAAAAAAAAAAAATCCGCCTGCCAATGCAGGGGACACAGGTTCGAGCCCTGGTCCGGGAGGATCCCACATGCCACGGAGCAACCAAGCCTGTGCGCCGCAACTACTGAGTCTGCGCTCTAGAGCCCGCGAGCCACGACTACTGAGCCCGCGTGCCACAACTACTGAAGCCCGTGTGCCTAGAGCCCGTGCTCCGCAACAAGAGAAGCCACCGCAACGAGAAGACCACGCACCGCAACGAAGAGTAGCCCCCGCTCGCCACAACTAGAGAAAGCCCGCATGCAGCAACAAAGACCCAAAGCAGCCAAAAGTAAATAAATAAATTTAAAAGAAAGAAAAAAAATATCCTGTGATAAACCATAAGGGAAGAGAATACGAAAAAGAATGTATATATATGTAAAACTGAATCACTTTGCTGTGCAGCAGAAATTAACACAACATTGTAAATCAACTATACTTCAATAACATAAATTTAAAAAAACGACCTATCCATGAAGGTTGTTAAGCGCATGGAGAGGAACAGGCGTGTAGTAGGTGCTAAGTTAAATGGAGACACACTATAGTACCCAGGAGCAAGCTGGTGGGCTTACACACACGGAAGCACAGGAGAAGTGAGTTTTAAGTAGGGATTTCAAGGAACATATCAAGTGCACGAGCAACAGAACACTGCTGCTAACATATGCTACGACGTAAAGTTGGGAGTCACTGCCGATTCACAGATGGCGAAGATCCCGCTTCTCCTGGAAGCAGCTGTACTAAAAACAAACGTGAGCAATCAAGAGGCTCCTAACTTCTCATTTAATTGCCAAAAAAAAAAATCAAATGCAAAATCTGAGAATCACCATAGGCACCTGCTCTACCTTTCCTGAGTCGAGATACTGTCTGCAGCCACGAGATCAGCCTTTCATGCTGCAATTCAAAGAGTAGCTTCCCTAATAAGCTGGCTTCTCAGACTTATGCCAGCTACACATGTTATGTGAGCTATTTTCTGTTTTAAATCCCTAGCAATTCTCTTGGGACCAAGATTTCTGTTGACATTGAGATTCGGCATTGAATTCAAAGATTCTTTACATAGTTACACAAGAATTCCTTAAACGAAAACAGAAAAACTTGCGACTTTTTCATCCCAATATTAAGTTTTTCTCTTCTCACCCAGCCTTCACGTTGTTTAGGAAAGTAAGAATGTTGAAAGGAGAGTAGTTCTTAATGTTTTGTACAAAACTTAAAAAGCAATCAGCTAATTTGATGTCTCAAAGCGGACCTTGAGCACCCAAGAAACTTCTAATATTTCAGGAATGTGGAAACTGAGCGAATGAGCGTGTTGCATGAAAAGATTAAATACACGGTAAATACATGGTATTTTCAGAGTCAACACAAAACCCCCTGGGTATGTATGGCAGCTCAAGACTGGCTTTATGAAACCCACTGAGCCAAGTTTTGTGCTGAAGCCAGATCTGTGAAGGGAGCTGGACAGAAGCGCTATTCATAGCACTTGGGGATTTTTGTGGAAACAGCTTACAGATTTTCTGACAACCTGGTCTTTCAATTCAGATGAATGAAGTGCTACTGTTTGGTCATGAGGAACTTTAATTAAAAAAGTTGTCACCAGAGCTGTTTCTCATGGGGTGCATGTGTGTGGAAATGACAGTCTTTAAATTTTGTTTGAAAAATGAAATTAGACACCAAAATCAATGCCAAAATAAGGTTAACTTTGAATGAGAAAATAAGGAAAGTGACAGAATGCCAAGTTAAGACTAATAACTTTTGGGCTTTGTTTGTAGATACACTGTCTCCCACACTGGACCCCAATTTAGATTACTCTAAAGAAGGAGTGTCTAGGGTACACAGGACAGCTGGGCATTTTGTAGATGGCCACTTGGGTATCGTGTTGTTTGAAACTACTTTCCTTAGTCCTTTTCATTTCGAGTATGTTGGTCTGGTTCAGGGCTTAGTGGTAGCATTCCAAGACACACTTAGCTGTTCTTAAGCCATGGATGTTCTTAACTGGATCTAAAATGCCAAATATTGTGCTCTATAAGGGCATGTTAAGACTTCTACAGTTTCCCAGGCATCTTCCATTTGTAAATCAGTTTAAATTGACTGCTGGGTAGACTATTGCTTCAATATCCCCTGGGCTGAGCTGAGTCAACATAGAACCCAAGGATGCTAAACCTCTCAAAACATCTGGCTCAACAATTGCCAGTTAAAGAGGAAGCAGATTTATTTCTCCATCTTCTTCAAGGGCAGATGGCTTAGAAGAAAGTGCAGTGGATTTGTACTTGATAGAGCTGGGTTTGAACTCAAGTGGAAAGAGGGTGAGATTTGGAATTTGAGATGTGGGTCTTATATGGACCAATGTTAGCAACTGTGAAAACCTTCTCACCCCTCAGGACTGTTAGGAGGGGTCCATGGAATATGATGTACTTGAAAGTGCTTTGTGTCTTCTAAAGCACTGGACTAATTTAGCCATTATTCTTACTACTTGTGGGACCTTGAGCCAATCTCTTAACTTTCCTGAGCCTTGGTTTCCTTCTTTGTAAAATGGGGAGAGGAATAGCAGGCTTGTCCACTCCATAAAGTTATCTTAAAGTTCAAAATGAAATAACGTGAAAACCTGGGTAAACGGCAAAATACTTTTTTAGCAATTTAGAAAAATTAATTTTAAAATATTCAAGAGAAATGCCTTGAGTGTTGTCCATTTGGGGATGACTGAATGATTGCTGTTCCTTGTTGAATGTTGCCATTTGTTTAGTTTGATATACAGATGATTTCCAAGATTCTAATAATCCCTTAAGTAGTCAACAGCATAATTGTAACTTGGTGGCTTAAGAGAATAATGTTCTCATGTTACCAAAAAGTTGTTTTCAGTACTTCACAGGACAACCTCCTCTTGAAAGCTGGCCCATCATTGTACCCGCCTTTTCTCCTTTTGGTAGATATAACCTCTGTTTTCTAATCTCTCTATTGTCTGCTTCAGCAATAGACAGCTGGCACATATTGGCCTGGAGCCAACCCTAATTCCCTCATTGCTCTTTTCACCCTTTGAGAATTGGAAGAGATGATCTCTGCTAGCAGTTGGGCACTGCTTATGCAGAATCTTTGCGGAGCAGGAGGGGAGTATTAGAGACACTATGGAAACAGACACATTCGGACCACAGCGATGGACAGGCAGAACTTAAACAATTGCATAAATGTACATTTTTGAAGAAAGTCCTCTTCTTGCTGTGCAGTAACAATGCAGCCTTTGAGGCATTTTATGAGCTTTTTCCATGCTTTTCAGTGCTGGTGTATGATAGTGTTCCATAGTAGCCAACATGTCTTGAAAGTTTTTGTCATTGCCTTTATCCGGAGAGGGTTGGCTCAGCCCAGCTGAATATATACTCTTCCTTTAGAATAAAGTCCAAAGACAGACACAGTTGACATTATCTTTGCAATTTCAAATAAAACGTTCCTTGGTGAAAGGCTGTCTTGCTCCTCTCCCAAGATCTATCAATACTGGCTGCCAAGCTGGTCTTTGCATTTCACAGAGAATGCGAGGGACAAGCATTTGTACTTTTCTCTGTCCCTGCAAAGTCCTTCCTTAGCAGCTCCCCACTTCATCAAACAGGACAAAAAAGATTTTTCTTTTCTAGGGGATTTCGACTTCCAAGGACCGACTGGGAGGTTAAAAGGCCATATGAGCTGATGCGACAGACCCAAGGACTGATCTATTTTTCACATTTCTCCCAAATGAAAAGCAGAAAATGAACAATTCAGTTAAAACTTGAGAATGTGAAGTAGTACAAAGGACTAAGTCTTTCTGAAAAGTAAAATAACAACCATAAGAACAAATAATAAGACTTGTTAGCAGCTACCCAAGTAGTGAGAGCAAGGGATGGCACAGGTAAAGAGCTGTGTGTGTGCTGGGATTAACAGATACACACTACTGTATATAAAATAGGTAAAAAACAGGGACCTACTATATGGCACGGGGAACTATACTCAATGTCTTGTAATAACCTATAATGGAAAAGAATCTGAAAAAGAATAGATAGATGGAAAGATAGATAGATATGTGTAACTGAATCACTTTGCTGTACACTTGAAACTAACACAACATTGCAAATTAAATATACTTCAATTAAAAAAAAGAATCTGGGAACAGTGGCATGGAGTTGGGGGGAATGGAGATTTTAAACACAATAATAAAACCCACTAAAAGTTGGGAAAAAAAAGATCTCTGTGTGTGTGTGTGTGTACACATACACAGTTGGCATTAACAGACAAGATGCAGAAGAACGTAACGGTTAGGAGGACAGACCATCTTGGGTTGAGTCACAGGTCCCAAAGCTACTCCTTTGAGTCTTAATTTTTTCATCTGCGACTGGGAAAGATAACAGTGCCTACTTCATAGGATTGCCATGAAGATTAAATGAGATATAGGGAATAGGAAACACAACAAGTACCTGGCATAGAGCAAGCCCTTGGTAAGTACTGTTATTTTATTATTCCCATGTATTCCCTGTGAATGTAAGCAGTATAAAGATAAGATGAACAGTCACCCAGTGTTTTTTGGGTTTTGAGGTTGGACTTTCTGCCACCTACAGCATCATAAAAGGGAAATGTGTATCCTTTAGTTATAAGAATTTTTCTTGTCCTTTTTGGAAGTCAATTTCTTTCCCTATGTCTTCACTTTTTGGAATATCTTTTGAATGATCATTCATTTTTAAAAAATTTCCCATTAAAAAATTCTAATTTCTGTGAATTTTTCACATCTTTATCTTCCACTTCTTTTATTCTGCTGTCATATGTCTTCTTCTCAAATGATGCTTAAAAATAGCATTTTAATCTAGTTTCATTGATGTAATACCTTCCTTTATATCTAAGAGGATATGAATTACAGTTTTAAAGAAAATTTTTATTTATTTATTTATTTGAATTTTTGAATTACAGTTTTTTTTTAAAAATATTACATTCTTCCAGAGAGGATATATATATATATATATATATATATATATATATATATATATATATTTTAAAATTTTATTTATTCATTTATTTATTTATTTATGGCTGTGTTGGGTGTTCGTTTCTGTGCGAGGGCTTTCTCTAGTTGCGGCAAGCGGGGGCCACTCTTCATCGCGGTGCGCGGGCCTGTCACTATCACGGCCTCTCTTGTTGCGGAGCACAGGCTCCAGACGTGCAGGCTCAGTAATTGTGGCTCATGGGCCTAGTTGCTCCGCGGCATGTGGGATCTTCCCAGACCAGAGCTTGAACCCGTGTCCCCTGCATTGGCAGGCAGATTCTCAACCACTGCGCCACCAGGGAAGCCCTTGAATTACAGTTTTTAAGGAATTTTTCTTCTATTCCCTGCATCATCTTTATTTCTTCCTGGTTTCTTTGTCCTGTGTATTGGTTTTGGACTCTCTTTTCCTGTAGTGGTTTTCCTCACTAGTCTGGGATCCTTGGCTGTCACTGACACTTAAGTGTGAGGTCTTGAGAAGCTGAATGGGAGCTCCGTGTGCATGAGCAGGACCACGAGATGGTGTGGAAGACGGACGGGGACACTTGGCTTTTTGTTGGGGACACCCACATGTTTTTTTTTTTTTTTTTTTAAGTTTTTTTTAAAAAATTTTATTTATTTATTTATTTATTTATTTATTTATTTATGGCTGTGTTGGATCTTCCTTTCTCTGCGAGGGCTTTCTCTAGTTGTGGCAAGCGGGGGCCACTCTTCATCGCGGTGCGCGGGCCTCTCACTATCGCGGCCTCTCTCTCTGCGGAGCACAGGGTCCAGACACGCAGGCTCAGGAATTGTGGCTCACGGGCCCATTTGCTCCGTGGCATGCGGGATCTTCCCGGACCAGGGCTCGAACCCGTGTCCCCTGCATTGGCAGGCAGATTCTCAACCACTGCGCCACCAGGGAAGCCCCACCCACATGTTTTTATCTGGGAGGGAGTCTTTCCCTTGGACCCATCAGTTTTCTCAGAGAGGAATCCTCTGTATACTCTTGTCTTGAGAATTTCAATTTAGTTCCAGCATTTGGGAAGCAAGAAGGGAAGGGGGAGGAGGTTCTGTCCATACAGCTTGCAGTATCTTCTTTGATTTTCCTCTTCTTAGACGCATCTCATCTTGCCCTCAGCTGTGCCTAAGCCGCAGACTCCCGCCGCTGTCCTGCTTATCCTCCCAGAATGAACCTAGTTTTCTGCCTGGCTGGGGAAACGCTGTTGCCTGGCTGCATGGATGGGGCAGGCACCCGGGGCATGAACTGCTTCTTACATAGACTTCCCATCAGTCATCCTCTTCTTTGCAACTCTACTTTGTACCTCTGCCTTCAGGGGTACATAATATTACCAACTCCTGAGTCTTCCTGGGGTCCTGGGGTACAATAGGCTTGCCTCTGATTGCCTTCCCAGCAGGCACTTAGACTCAGCTTTCTGTTTCGACTCTCCATGTAGTTTCCATGTTACAGAATGTTGTTGACATTTCTCGTCTGCTGTTGGCTCTTCTCCTGTTTTTTTTTTTTTGTATATTTTTAGTTGTTTAATTCTTTTTTTTTTTTAGTGTAATTTTATTTATTTATTTTTGGCTGCATTGGGTCTTCATTGCTGCGCGTGGGCTTTCTCTAGTTGTGGCGAGTGGGGCTACTCTTCCTTGAGGTGCGCGGCTTCTCATTGTGGAGGCTTCTCTTGTGGAGCACGGGCTCTAGGCACGCGGGCTCGGTAGTTGTGGCTCACGGGCTCTAGAGCGCAGGGTCAGTAGTTGTGGCGCATGGGCTTAGTTGCTCCGCAGCATGTGGGATCTTCCCAGACCAGGGATCGAACCTGGGTCCCTTGCATTGGCAGGCAGATTCTTTACCACTGCACCACCAGGAAAGTCCCTCTTTAACTCTTTTGCTGTCATTTTATCAGGCTTTAGGAGGAAGTGGAGATAAACACCTGTGTTTATGTCATCAGAAGTCCACCGAGGGAATTTTAACAATATACCAGCACCCAGGCCCCATCTCAAGATTCCCATGTGGAGGCCTGGGGTGGGATCTGGGCGTTCCTACATTTTAAGGGCTCCCAGTAGGGTGATGAGGTGAGCCGACTTGGTGGCTCACTGAGCCCCAGTGGAGTGTGGCTTTCGGCGATTTTCTCATGTGCACTTGACTTCTCTCCTTCTTGAGAGAAGCACAGCAGTAGGAAACAGCTAACGGGCCCCTTTCTATGTACCTAGTACTGCATTAAAGATTCTGTCGGTTGCAGATGATAGAATCAAACAGTTTGGCCAAGAATTTTTGGCTGATACCAATAAATGGTGGAAAAGGTAGGGACTGAAGCACTGTACAGGCTTCCCTGGTCTCTCATTAATTATTTTTTCTGGGTTGATGTGATTCTTCACGAGGCTAGAACCATCTCGACTGTCAGACTTGGTCTCACATCTCAACAGATCCAAGTTTAGAAAGGAGGGGTCTCTCCCTCCAACCCTACTATTCCCATCCCAGTTCAAGTGTGAACAATGCTGTGGAAGGGCCCGGGATGGCTGGCTTGGGTCAGGTTTTTGCCTCCTGATCAATGGTGATAGTGGGTATTGTAAGAAGATGGCAATGGCAGCTTCAGACCTTGTAGTGAAGGAGGAGGGGGAGGGATGGTCCTTCTAATGGAAGAGGGAAAGAGGGTTGTTCTCAAAAGAAGGGAGGAGTGCTGGGTAAAGAGAAAAATAGATCCATTACAGTCCACACCGTTGGCTATTCAGTACCTGCATATGTGTGTACACATGCGTGTGTACGCATACACACACACACACACACACACTCTCTCTCTCTCTCCGTCTGAGACCTTTCCAAAAATGCAATTATCTTGTGCAAAACCGCAAACAGGCTTACCTCCTCAGCCTTTAGAAATGTTCGAAAGTCATTTCCAAATTCCACAATTCCACATCTTTTGTGATGTCCATTCCTTTTTATCAGCTCCGGATATAGCTTCTTATGATCCTGTAATTTACAGGCAACATGAACATTTAATTTTTCTCAACTTACCCAAGTTCCCAAGGCTCTAGTCTCAGAGCTGAGTCCCCAGACACGGCAGGTAATCGATGAACGAACAGCTTAACTGATTCTTACCAAAGAGAGAATGAAGGGATCCTGACTGTCTTCCCTTTGCTGTTCTGGTTGCCTGTTGCTGGGCAACAAACCACCCCCAAATAGTGGTTAAAACAATAACAATCACTTTTTTTTTTGCTCATGATTCTGGGGGTTGACTGGGCTCAGTGAGGCAGTTCTGGCTCGTGGTCTCAGATAGTGGCTGGGGCTGGGGTCCTCTCAAAGTCATCTTTATCCCCTAAAGGGCTCCCCGTGCAACTCTCTCTCCTCGTGGTCTCTCCATATGGCGGTCTCAGGGATCTAAATCTCTTACATGGCACCTGAAGGCTCCCAGGGCGAATGTCCCAAGAGAAACTGGCAGAAACCCTGTGGCTCTTTTCCTCCTAAGCTCAGAAATCCTACACTGTCATTCCCACCACATTCTGTTCATTGAGGCAGTCACTAAGTCTTGCCCAGTGTCAGGGGGGAGGGGACAGATTTCTCCTCTTGATGGAAAGCTTGTCAAGAATTTGCAAACGGTATTTGTTTTTCTCTTTCTGACTTACTTCACTCTGTATGACAGACTCTAGGTCCATCCACCTCACTACAAATAACTCAATTTCATTTCTTTTTATGGCTGAGTAATATTCCATTGTATATATGTGCCACATCTTCTTTATCTATTCATCTGTCGATGGACACTTAGGTTGCTTCCATGTCCTGGCTATTGTAAATAGAGCTGCAATGAACATTTTGGTACATGACTGTTTTTCAATTATGGTTTTCTCAGGGTATATGCCCAGTAGTGGGATTGCTGGGTCGTTTGGTAGTTCTATTTTTAGTTTTTTAAGGAACCTCCATACTGTTCTCCATGCTAACACATATATATGGAATCTAAGAAAAAAAAAAAAAGGTCATGAAGAATCTAGGGGCAAGATGGGAATAAAGACACAGACTTACTAGAGAATGGACTTGAGGATATGGGGAGGGGGAAGGGTAAGCTGGGACAGAGTGAGAGAGTAGCATGGACATATATACACTACCAAATGTAAAATAGATAGCTAGTGGGAAGCAGCCGCATAGCACAGGGAGATCAGCTCTGTGCTTTGTGACCACCTAGAGGGTTGGGATAGGGAGGGTGGGAGGGAGGGAGACACAAGAGGGAAGAGATATGGGAACATATGTATATGTATAACTGATTCACTTTGTTCTAGAGCAGAAACTAACACACCATTGTAAAGCAATTATACTCCAATAAAGATGTTAAAAAAAAAAAAAAAGAATTTGCAAACGTGTTAAAACCACCGTACTGCCCTCAACTCAACCTGTTCACATTTTAGGGTTTTTCACTTTGAACACTCCACTCCTGGCCTATACAGGATTCTTTTGGTTGCATGTGACACGAGTGTAATTCAAATTAGCATATAGCCAGACCACTGAAGGGCGGGGTGACTGGAGCCGGGGACTTCAACATCTGCCCCCTCTCTTCCTTTTGAAGAGTCCCAGGGACTTGCTTAGGATACATGCCCATCCCTGGACAGATGACTGTAGTTATGGGGTGTCTACTGTTCCTGGCATAACTTGGAAGGGGGATTACCTCTTGGTCAGTCACCGTGGTTAAGGTCATGTGAAAAGGTAACGACTCCCATGTGGATGCCGAGGTGGAGGTGTGGAGGAAGGGTAGTTCCGGAAGGAGGAGGAGGGCTTTTCCCAGAGGAGGTGGGAGGTGATGGGCTGACTGAGCAATAAAAACTTGTATGTATATTTTTATCTCATTTAATTCTAGCAATGATTAAATAACTACTGTTATTCCTTCTTAGCAAATGAAAAAATTGAGGTTTGGAGATATTCAGTATCATTTCCAAGGTGACTCAGCCTAGTGTGACAGAGCTGAGTCCTTGATCCCCATCTGTCTGAATGCGCAGCTGTGCTCAGAACACTATTCTCCCTCCTCAGTCCCCAGTCCACATTCTTCAGGGCAGACGGCGAAGGTTAGAGAGGGGGGTGAGAGGGAGTGCCCCAGGGGCACAGGGCTGTAACCTCCAGCTCCTGTGATTCACTCTTCTCTCCTACCCACCGCACTGCTTCCAGCTGAGCTGCTGCCAGGGCCACCACTCCTCCGAGTGGCTGGGGAGCAGCCTGATGTCTACTGGTGACTTGGTCCAGCTGTCTGCCTCCTTTCTTCCCTTCATTCAACTGAAGCGAGGCTGGACTTTCCCCAAAGGAGTCTTACTAGGAAATGCACGGAAAAACAAATCCCAACCAAACAACACAGAAACACAAGAGTTGAGGAGATGACTGTGATCACAGACTGCTGATTTCTTATTCCACTGAAGTTCTGCCACCAACTAGTTTGGCTGGGACTGCTTGCCAGGCCCCCAAACTTTTTGCTTCTTTCCCCAGCATCAGCTGCCGTGATTTTCCAAAGGTGCTTTCACCAGCTCATTCTTTTTTATAAATTTTATTTATTTATTTATTTATGGCTGCGTTGGCTCTTCATTGCTGCACGCGGGCTTTCTATTGTTGAGGCGAGCCGGGCCGGGGTGGTGGTGGGGCTACTCTTCCTTGTGGTGCATGGGCTTCTCATTGTGTCGGCTTCTCTTGTTATGGAGCACAGGCTCTACGTGCGTGGGCTTCAGTAGTTGTGGCACGTGGGCTCAGTAGTTGTGGTGCATGGGCTTAGTTGCTCCACGGCATGTGGGACCTTCTCAGACCAGGGCTCGAACTTGTGTCCCCTGAATTGGCAGGCGGATTCTTAACCACTGTGCCACCAGGGAAGCCCCCCGCAGCTCATTCTTGAGGCTGATCTTACCTTTGGGTAGTTTTAGTTTCATTGGTCATGAAGTCGGAGGCTCACCAGTGGCCACATAATCCTCAAGGAGGACACCCATCACCCCTTGATAATGGCCCCCTCTCACCTGAAGGGGACTGGCAGACCCCATACCTTCCACTGTCCAGGATCGAGTGGGATCACCTTGGTTGTTCCAGAATTTCTTCCATTCAGCTCATCTGCAGGACCAAGGTCATTGATATGGCCACAACCCAATAGAGGTCAAGGTTTTTTGGCTTTTTCCTTGTGTATATGCACACATAAAAATTTATATATTTATATTTATACACACACACACACACACACACACCCCTGGGGTATATGTGGCAAAATTCTGATCACTGGAATTTCTCAATCTCAAAAAGCCTCATATGTATGGTAATGACAACCCTCATGTAGTCAGAGGATGGGGGAATGACAAGAGATTTCTCTCTCTGGACCTTCGTAGACCACAATATATAGGAGGCACTTCTGTTTGTGCAAGAAAGAAGCAGAAGGACCCGAGGCAGGTGTTGTTTCTAAGCTTAAAGCTCTCGGGTTGGGGAGGGAACATTTTTCTTTTAAACAGCTGAAAGCAAGACCAAGTAAAATTACAACAGTTTGGCAGCATAATTTTAATAAATTTTGTTTTTTCCTGGCATAGAGATTCATCAGATCGTGGCTTGAAGCAACAGAGAGATGACAAGGAAGGAAACAGGTGTTGAGACACTGGCAGTAACTGTGGTAGGCACCTTGGATATTATTTGGTTGTGAGAGTGGTTCACGCTGTTGCTATTCCTCAATGCTTTACCGACTGAAATCAAAAAATGATTATTTAATGTGTTCCATTCCTCTGTCTACTCTTGAGAGAACCAGCGTTATGACCTTCCCAATTAGTGGAGTGTTGGATGGGTCTCTATCAGGTCCTCGTCTCCTGGCCACTCACCTGCCACCTGCCTCTCCTGTACCCTGGAGCTGGGGGTCACGCTCTGCCACCTCTCAGGCTGTGGCTGAAGCCACGGAGAGCTCAGCTTTTCTGGGGAGCTTCAGAGAGAAGCGGGGGGCTGCTACCATGCTGGTGGAGGGAGAGGGGTGGCAGCTGCTAAGGCCTCCATGGAATGTTTGGACACTCTAGAAATCCTTCATTCATTCAGTTACTGGATCATTCCTTTATCCATTGACTACGCATCTGCTAAATGCCAGGCTCTGTGCTGGGTGATGGGGATGCGGGTGACAAACAGGCAGCCCTGCTTCCTGTCCCCTAGGGCTTATACGTTGTCTCTGTCCAGAGCCCTGGGTCTGCTCCCAGGTGGGGCTCTGAAGCTGGTTTGTGTCCGAGTGCAACGCAGCCCTAGAGGACCCCTGGACAGCTCATGACTGCTGTGATGGCTCTGCTACCTAGTGAGGTGTTCCATTTAGAGAGGCATTGTGGGTAGAGGAGCCCGATGTTGTCCAGGCATTGCACTAAGTAGGCGACTGGTCCTCTGCCACATTCTCCTTCTGCACAATCCTTTGAGCTTGCGGTCTCCTGATTTCCGACACTAGCTTTAAGTGGGGATAAAATCCGACTTTCTTCTTAGCATCAATGACAGATGGTCTGCAAATCTTGACTACCCTAAGTAACATCAAATAAAAATGATGCACACATTTGTGAAGGATTTCCTACTCAGAGTTGTCAAATGCTGTCAGTTTTCTCCCTCTACGGTTCCTCTCCCATCCATCAATTCCTCCCTTCCCATCTCTACCGCCCCAGTTCAATTCCTCATTATCTCCTGCCTAAGATGATTGCATCTGCTTTCTTACTAGTTTCCCTGCCCCCATTCTCTCTGTCTTTGAAATCATCCCCCATAATGCTGCCCGATTAATCTTCT
Source organism: Balaenoptera physalus (assembly GCF_965194825.1). NCBI lineage: Eukaryota > Metazoa > Chordata > Mammalia > Artiodactyla > Balaenopteridae > Balaenoptera > Balaenoptera physalus. The sequence continues at coordinate 56,000,720 of NC_138899.1, read as the reverse complement.
TAAAGTGTGGCTCAGACCACGTTATTTCTTGGCTCAGAAACATTTTGTGACATCTATTAAATTGTCTAGTAAATGAAGAGAACACTCTTGGCCTGATGTGAGGCAGACCCCCATACCATATCTTCCCTTTCCTGCATTTTATTGATATTTCACAGCTCACATTCACACTCCCAACATTTCAGCCAGATTGGGTACTCGCTGTTGTGGAAGCTTGCCCTGCACTTAGTTGCTTCTCCAAATCCTCTGGCTGGAATGCTTTTTCTCATGGTCTTCACCTGCTGGAACCTCCTAGCTATCCTTGAGGACCCGGCTAAAATGGCTCCCCTTTCTCCAAGCCTTTCCTGTCCCCACAGTGGGATGTCATTTTTCCCATTTTGAATCAGCATGGCAAGTCTTTTGTTCCTCTTTTATTACACATGTCATAATTTGCGGTGAGTGCCCTCTTTGGAGAGCAAGCTCTTGAGGGCAGTGACTTCCACCAGGCCCTCAAAAAATGTCTGTGGATTCTGGTGTGTGAGCGTCTTATCCATCTGTGCATTCCTGGCATGTAGTGTGTCTCAGAGGCACCTTATTGTTTTGTGGGAAAACAAAACTGAGACCCCTTAGCTCTTCTACCAGTGCAATTATAAAGGATTAGAAATTTCTTTTTTTAGTGAAGTAGAGTTGATTTACAATGTTGTGTTACTTTTTGCTGTACAGCAAAGTGATTCAGTTATACATATATTTACATTCTTTTCCATTATGGTTTATCACAGGATATTGAATATAGTTCCCAAGAATAGAAGTTTCTACACTGCACACATGTTCATTGATTATTACAGCATGCCATGTATGAACAGAAATCCAGCTCAACCTAGCTTAGTCAAAAAAGGGACCTATGGGAAGGACATGGGTTTGCAGAATGGAAGAAGAAGTTGAAGGAACTAGAGTAGTTGCAGGGACTTCAGGGCTTGGACTCAACACCTCTGTGTGTTGGGCAGACCCTCGTTGCCACTCATCTTGTTTCTCTCTGGGAGATAACTTTAAAAAAAGGATGGGAGAATGAGTAACGAGAAGGATGAAGGAGTGTGGAGGGGACTCATGGGGGTCATACATGATCATCTAAGGTGATTAAGTGGATGCCAAATCTCAATCCTATTACTTTTGACCCAAACTGCAAGACTTATAGGACAATCCTCAGTCCCTAATTGTGTCTTCTGGCTTCTGTGGCAGAAGCAAACCCACAGGGCAGCCTGTCCCTTCTTGTTTCAGATGGAGAGGCGTGTAGGAGCTTCAGAAGGAACGGGTAGCAGAGAGCTGAGGTGGGAGACAAAGCTGGAGCTGGCTGGTGGTGATGGCAATGGTGAAAGCAGGGAGTGGGGTGGGCGAAGGACCAAGCTAAAGAGAAGGCTCTAGTTCTGGATTAATTCTGGCCCTAGGCATGGAGCATTGGAAGCTTTTTTTTTTTTAAATTTATTGGAGTATAGTTGATTTACAATGTTGCATTAGTTTCAGGTGTACAGCAAAGTGATTCAGTTATACATATACATATATTCATTGTTTTTCAGATTCTTTTCCCATATAGGTTATTACAGAATATTGAGTAGAGTTCCCTGTGCTCTACAGTGGGTCCTTGTTAGTTATCGATTTTCTGTATAGTAGTGTGTGTATGTTAATCCCAAGCTCCTGATTTATCCCTCCCCTCCACACCTTTCCCCTTTGGTAAACATAAGCTTGTTTTCAAAATCTGTGAGTCTGTTTCTGTTTTGTAAATAAGTTCATTTATATCATTGTTTAAAATTAGATTCCACATGTGAGTGGTATCATGTGATATTAGTCTTTCTCTTTCTGACTTACTTCACTGAGTATGATAATCTCTAGGTCCATCCATGTTGCTGCAAATGGCATTATTTCATTCTTTTTTATGGCTGAGTAATATTCCAGTGTATATATGTGCCACATTTTCTTTATCCATTCCTCTGTCGATGGATGTTTAGGTTGCTTCCATGTCCTGACTATTGTAAATAGTGCTGCAATGAACATTGGGGTGCATGTACCTTTTCAAATTATGGTTTTCTCTGGGTATATGCCCAGGAGTGGGATTTCTGGATCACATGGTAACTCTATTTTTAGTTTTTTAAAAAACCTCCATAATGTTCTCCATAGTGGCTGTATCAATTTACATTCCCACCAACAGTGCAGGAGGGTTCCCTTTTCTCCACACCCTCTCCAGCATTTATTGTTTGTAGACTTTTTGATGATGGCCATTCTGACCGGTGTGAGGTGATACCACATTGTAGCTTTGATTCTGGCTCTAAGCGTGGAGCACTGGAAGCCAAGCCTTTTAATGAACAGGAGTGAGAAAAATGTCCTTGTTGTTGGAGCAATTAGATGACTTGAAAGGGCTAAAAAGAATAGCTAAAGAAGCAGGTAATGAGAGATACATGACGGAGGATAGGAGTCATCTGCTTGCCAGAGGGAACGTGAATATTTAACGTTGTGAATCTATAAATATTTAACTGCGTTCAGATATTTAGGTACTGAAATTGCCTCTTTAAAAAACGAGATTTTTCCGAATACAGGGCCATTTTTCTCAGGGCACAAGGTAGCCTAAGCAATTCATTTAAAAAAATCATTTTTGACAACTTCCCATGGATCACAGAATACAGCCCATTGTGTGTTGGAATCCCTTCTGATACACTGATCAGATGGAGTGCAGTAAAATCTTGATCTGGCTATTTTTCACCACACCCAGGATGTCAGAAAACCTCTTCCTGGTTTCTTGACATTTAAAAGCATATCTTTTTCTCGTTCTCCCTATGGCAATCTTGCAAGACTCCCCTCTGCGCAAAATCATGCCCCAACATAGAAAATACATGCACTTAGGGAGTGGTTAACAACAACAAAATAATAGCTAAAAATGGGAGATGGGTGCTTAGGAAAGGAGAGGTGGGGAAGGAACACCTCCAGGATATTTGGCCACAGGTACAATCTCAGGCAGACTAATTCTAGGAAAGAGTTTGCATGGAAATGGAACACATGGAACTTAATTCCCTTTGAACCACCTGTGCCCACATGCCCTTTGAAAGCCTTTGTATAACCAGGGCTCAGGTTCCATAGTAAAGATGGCTGCTCTGCACACGCCCTCTCTTCAATGTCCCTCTGCTCAGAGACCATGTGTCCCCAAAGAATCCATATCATCACTTACTCTTTGTCTCTCAAACTCTCTGCATCTGAGGGCATTCCCTTTCCTCTCAACACCTTCTCTACCTTCACATTTAAGGGAAGACCCTTCACACGGCCCCCAAGCGAAAGGAGGGGGCTAGGTAAGCTTCCATCCATCTCTGTTAACCCTTCACCATTGCCTACACCTCCTGTGTTAGTCAGGGTTCTCCAGAGGAACAGAACCAACATGATAGAGGTATAGCTAGAGATATAGGTAGAGGTAAGAGGAGACTTATTATAGGAATTGGCTCATGGGATTATAAAAGCTGAGAATTCCTACAGTCTGTTTTCTGCAAGCTGGAGCACCAAGAAAATCAATGGTTTAAGTTCGAGTCCGCAAGCTTGAGAATTCCAGCCTGAGTTTGAATGCCCAGTGAACCAGGAGAGCTAATGATGTCTGACATCCAAAGGCAGGAGAAGACGGATATCTCAGCTCAAGCATGGAGAGCAAATTCTCCCTTCCTCCATTGTTTTTTTTTTGTGCTACTGAAGCCATCAGCAGATTGGACGATGCCCACCTGCACTGGGGATGGTGCTCCATCTACCACTTCAAATGCAAATCTCTTCTGGAGACACCCACCCAGACACATCCAGAAGTAATGTTTTTTTTTTTTTTTTTTTTTTTTTTAAATTTATTTATTTATTTATGGCTGTGTTGGGTCTTCGTTTCTGTGCGAGGGCTTTCTCTAGTTGCGGCAAGTGGGGGCCACTCTTCATCGCGGTGCGCGGGCCTCTCACTATCGCGGCCTCTCTTGTTGCGGAGCACAGGCTCCAGACGCGCAGGCTCAGTAATTGTGGCTCACGGGCCCAGCCGCTCCACGGCATGTGGGATCTTCCCAGACCAGGGCTCGAACCCGTGTCCCCTGCATTGGCAGGCAGATTCTCAACCACTGCGCCACCAGGGAAGCCCAGAAGTAATGTTTTGACCAGCCATCTGGACATCCCTTAGCCAGCAAACTGACACATAAAATTAACCATCACACCTCTCCACGTCCACTGTCCTCCGTGTGATCACAGCTCAGTGGGTGTGAGCTGTGGTGGTGGGTGTGAGCTTGAGGAAACAAGGCAGGAATGGAAATGCAGTGCAGTAGGAGCTGTCACTGCCCAGTCCTTCCATATACAATCAGCCCCCAAACTACATTTTTGGCCTTATCAGCCTCTGTCCTGAATTGTAGGCCACAGGAGTCAGCTTCCTGCTCCCCCTTACAGCTCTACCTCTTTTCTCTACGCTGACCTCAGTCTGAAAATCCCATTCCCCTTTTCCTCCTGATCCCCAAGGCCAACTTAAAATTGATTTCCTCGAATCTGACAATGTGTGTTAGACATAAAATGTATCTTTTGATCGAGCAATTCCACTTTTAGGATTTTAAACTAGAAAAAGACATATTAGGATTCAAAGATCTTAGTTCAAGGATGGTCACTGCAACTGTCAAGAAGGGGAAACAACCTAAATGGCCATTTGTAGGGGAGAGGGAAATAAATTGACACATCCTCACAACGGAATACTATGCACAGTTTGAAGAAAAATGAGATTGATATAGAACAGAAAAATGTTTAAGATGTATGGTTAAGTAAAAGAGAAACACGTTGCAAAACAAGATGGGTTATAAAAGCAAATTTTCTTAGAGAATAAAAAGAGAGATAAGAGCATAGGCAAAATCTAGAATGTATTGATACTAAACTACTGGTAACATGAATTATCTTTGGACGATAAGACTATGGAGGACTTTTTCTTTCTTCAATATTTGTGTAATATTTGATTTTTTTTTTTTTACAAAAGGCAAAAACTCTACTTCCTTAGGACATCTTCCTGGTTTCTCCTCATTCATTTTTCGTATGAATTTGAAACACATTAAATGGCTGATATCTGACCCTATTTTGCTACAGAAACAGCAGTTCCAAAGCATCTGATCTACTCTCTCCTCAACCCCTCAGCATAGCACCAGGCTCTTGGCTGAACCGACTAAATTGATTGCACATTGGCATTTGGTATTTAGAAATATGCCTGTTAATTGTCTCATGCGAACATCCTTAAATGTATCCACAGTGTTAATATGATTTGCCGGATAATTTATACTCACATTTTGTAAATACATTTCAGGTGTGTGTATCATTGGACAATTATTGATATGTTTGTGCAGGGAGAAAACAGAACTTCAAGATGAATCCTAGGAGCAGGAAAGCCTCTGAATGTGAAGAAAAAATCGGCAAACCTCTAATTGTTTCTGGTTCTTGATTTCTTTTTGAGACTTGTCTGCTAAAGAGAGTGAGGAGGCTTGAACCAAGGCCAGTGCGATTTTTTTCCACCCAAAGCAAGCCTTCAAGCTGCCTGGCTGTGAGGCTGAACACTGACAGTGGTGTTTGTTGGGCTGATTGTTCATCAGGGTGCTTCTTTAGAGGCAGTCTGTTTGTCTGGAGGGGTTGGCCACATTTCTTCATTAAGTATTTGTCCTTCTTTCTTTTCTTTGACACGAACAGTTATGATATTAGTCTTCAATGACTGATCTCTGACGTCAGATTTTCCACAGGCTCAGATAAGAGTTCTCTTTGTGAACACAAGCAAATAGTTCAGGTGGTCGGTTTGCTACTGGAAAAAAAAAAAAAAAAATCAAATATGCAAACTTGGGAACCGAGATGAAATCTCTCTGTTTCAAAGGATGGGTGTGATGAAAAATGAGATCGCCTGCTTTCTTGAGTCACCTTTGGGAGGAAAGCCTGAGAAACAGACACCCATGCATCCCAGGGATGACAGGGATGGGAGCTTAGAGCCTGTCCTGAGATTTCTCACCTGCCAAGCCTGGATGGAGTCCATCACACCCTTGCAGGGGGCCAGCCTTGCCTAGCACGTGAGAGGAGGGTCAAGGCTTAGGACTAGATGGCAATTCAACGATGAACGGGCATCGCGTTTCTTTTGTTTTTGTTTTGGCCACACAGCACGGCTTGCGGGATCTTAGTTTCCTGACCAGGGATTGAACCCCAGCTCCCTGCTGTGGAAGAGCAGAGTCCTAACCACTGGACGGCCAGGGAAGTCCCGTAATTATTTTTAAGTAACTTAAAATCAGAGTATGTTAGAACATTAGAACCAGATGGGACTGTAGAGATTATCTAGTTTCCCAGAGTTCTGCAGGATAATTTTAGGTGCTCAGAAATAAAGGAGGAAGGGTTCTATGGTCAAGTACATTTGGGAAATGCTGGATGTAGTAGAAGCTGCTGGTGCCCCGCTTCAGCACAAGAGACTGACTTCCAGCAGCCTGTGTTTGTATCTCATTGTCTAAGACCCTTCCTGAAGTCACGGAGGGCTGGTCTGTCCTTACATGGAGGGCTGGTCTGTTCCTACATAATAGGCCAGGGGTACCAAGAACTTGACACTGACCCCAAGCAATCCTTAAACTATAACTGGAGAGAGTTGGTGTATAAACACCCCAGCAATCTCGTCCCTCAGGTGGGATAACTGAGGCATGTGCTCTACACTGACTCCTTCAGTTTCCGCAGTGGGACCGAGGTCCAGTTGCCCTCAGTGGTAGCTGGCTTAATAATGCATCCTTCAAGGCTGTCTTCCCTTCCCTGTCTTGCTTCTCAATTTCCTTAGCTTTCTTCCCTTCTCTTCCCAAATCAGTTACTTGCACTCAAATCCTTGTCTCAGCATCTGCTTTGGGAGCCCCAAGTAAAATTGCTGGGTAAAGAAAAAATGAACAGATTTCTTTACTACAGAACTTTCCAGAGCCTTTAACATGCTAATATACTTTGTGACTATCCGAGAGAGATTCAGTCTGCAGAACTTCCCAAATATTTGACTACAAAACCATATTTTTCCCCCTACAGATATCTCTTGAAACCAGTACTCCAAGCAAAATATTTTGGGAGACATTCTCTACATTTTACTGAGAAGAGGACTTTCCCAGGAAAGTCAAGGATTCATCTGTCTAAAGCGTTGCAGCCAACAGTGGGAGAATTATGGTTAGAATCTAGGTTTCCTCTTCTCTCCTCACGACACAATTTTGCATCTGTGCATCATATCAGGTCAGCACAGTGTCAGAGTTCTGAGGTCAGACCGTGGAGTTGGGAGTTAGGTCTCAGGGTTCCATCTGGTTCCATCGCCAGCCAGCTGTGCCTCGCTGCTTCGTCATTTACAATAATCTTTTGTCTTACCTTCTTCATATATGAAACCAGGGAGTTAAGTTGGCTGACTTTTTTTTCTGTGGTAAAATATATACAGCATAAAACTTACCATTTTAACGACTTTTAGTTGCAGTGGCGTTAAGTATATTCACATTGTTGTGCAACTGTCAGTATCATCCATCTCCAGAACTTCTCCATCTTCCCAAACTGAAACTCTGTACCCATTAAACATGAACTCCCCATTCCCCCACCTCTCTAGCCCCTGGGAACTACCATGTTACTTTCTCTCCCTATGCATTTGACTACTCTATGTACCTCATGTAATTGGAATCATGCTGTATTTGTCTTTTTGTGACTGGCTTATTTCACCTAGCATAATGTCCTCAAGCTTCATCCATGTTGTAACATATTGCAGAATATCCTTCTTTTTTAAGACTGAACAATATTCCACTGTAAGTAGGTACCACATTTTGCTTATCTGTCTTTCATCAAATTTGGGAAGTTATCAGTCATTATTTCTTGATGTATTTTCTCTGCCTCTTTCTCTTCTTCCTTCTGGATCTCCTACAATGTGTATATTGATCTGCTTGCTGACATTCCACAGGTCCCTTAGGCTCTGTTCACTTTTCTTTAGTCTTTTTTCTTTATGCTCCTCAGCCTCATGCCCTGTCTTAAGTTTGCTGATTCTTTCTTCTCCCTGCTTAAATCTGCCTTTGAATACCTCTAGTGAATTTTTCATTTCAGTTACCGTATTATTCAGCTTCAGGATTTCTTTTTGGTTTCTTTTTAGGTTTTCTATTTATTTTTTGATATTTCCATTTTATTCAGACATCATTTTCTTGACTTTCTTAATATCTTCCTTTCATTCTTTGAGCATTTTTAAGATATTCTTTTAACATCTTTGTTTAGTAGATTTGTCATCAGGTCTGTTTGAAAAACAGTTTCTGTTGATTTTTTTCCCCTTCTGAATGGGCCATATATTTGTGTTTCTTTGCATGCATTGTGATTTTTTTGAAAACTGGACGTTTGAATCTAATAGTGTGGTAACTCTAGAAATCAAATTCTCCCCCTTTTCCAGGGTTTTTTTTTTTTAATTCTTTTTTATTATTGCAGGTTGTCTCTGTGCAGCGAAGTAGCCTGAGGTATAAACTAAAGGCCTTCTTAGGTCTTTTGAGAGCCTTTCCCTGGGCATGTGTAGTTACTTTCTAATTTTCCCCATGTATGCAGTTATTTTTGAACATCCTAGTCTTTAATGGCTGGCTCCCAAACAGGGAAAAAGAGAAAAATGAAAGAGGTGGGGGAAAGCACCTTGGCCTTTTAAATTCCCTGTTCACTTTAATGGGGGGGAAGGGCTTGCAGCAATGGTGCAGGGGAGGTGCAACAACAATGGCTGCCTGTCTCTTAACCTGCACCTCTGTGATCAGAAGCAGCAGGCTGCCTGTCTCTTTACCTGCACCTCTGTGATCAGAAGCAGCAATTCCTGATCAGAGCACAGATCCCTGATATTTGGAGGACAGTGTCCTTTTTGCCCACCCTGGCTCCAGAAAGCTGTGTTTAAGCTACTTCAGAAAGACATGCACAGCTGCCTGCCGCATGGGTGGGGTTGGAGGATAGGTAACTGCTACTACTGCTAAAGGCTGAAATTGACTGAAATTAACTGCAATTTACCATCCAAGTCTGCCCCTGGAAGTTGCAAGCCTTCAATAGACACCAGAGTTCCAAAATAATTACATCAGATAGCTTCTGCCAGTGCAATTGCTGTCTAGCTGAAGAGACAAATTCCTGATGCTTATTTTATTTATCTTTATAGAAGTATAGTTAATTTACAATGTTGTGTTAGTTTCAAGTGTCCAGCAAAATGATTCGGATAGCCAGCTATCTATCTATCTGTCTATCTACATCTTAACTCTCCATCTTCCCAGAATCCTCTCTCTGTGTTTAATTTTTTGAGGAATTGCCATATGTTTTCCATAGGGGCTGCACCATTTTACATTCCTGACAGCAAAGTGCCAAGAGTTCCAATTTCTCCACATCCTTGTCAGTATTTATTTTCTGTTTTTGGATAACATCCATCCTAACACATGTGAAGTGGTGTCTCACTGTGGTTCTGATTTGCATTTTCCTAACGATTAGTGATGTTCAACATATTTTCATGAGCTTACTGGCCATCTATATATCTTTTTTGGAGAAATGTCTGTTCAAATTTCGCCCCTTTTAAAATTGTTTATTTTTGTTGTTGTTGAGCTGTAGGAGTTATTTATAGACTCTGGATATTTATCCAGCTCATCTGCCTTCTTTAAAGCTTCCTTCCTGTCTTAGCATTTATATATCTTAAAACCACACCTACTGTTAACTCAATAAACCTTATACTCTATCATAGATACCTTAGAACCTGGCTACTCAAAATGTGGTCCCGGGCTGGCAGCATCAGCATCACCTGGGAACTTGTTAAAAATGCAGAATCCTGGGTCTCACCCCACATCTTCTGAGTCAGAATCTGCATGTGAACAAGGTCCCCAGGTGATTCATGCAACGTTAAATCTTGAGAAGTGCTGCTCCAGAACGCAGTGCGGCTGTGCAAGATGTAAGATGAATCGGGCATTTGTATTTTTCAGTTTTTGATTCCAGAATTGTCCCATCCCAGCATTCTTGCTCTTTCTGCTATTAAAAAGCAAGACCGGGGCTTCCCTCGTGGCGCAGTGGTTGAGAATCTGCCTGCCAATGCAGGGGACACGGGTTCGAGCCCTGGTCTGGCAAGATCCCACATGCCGCGGAGCAACTAAGCCCGTGAGCCACAACTACTGAGCCTGCGCGTCTGGAGCCTGTGCTGCGCAACAAGAGAGGCCGCGACAGTGAAAGGCCTGCGCACCGCGATGAAGAGTGGCCCCCGCTCGCCACAACTAGAGAAAGCCCTTGCACAGAAACGAAGACCCAACACAGCCAAAAATAAATAAATAAATAAATAAATTTAAAAAAAAAAACAAAAAAACCCCAGCAAGACAAAGCTATGTAGTTCTGATGACAAAGTCATGAGTATGTGGCCCTTCTTAACCCTGACAAGCTGAGATGGATATTTTTCTCCAGGGTTGAATCAGATCAATCCGTATGTCTACATCTTTTTCTATATATTCCTCTATTTTCCCCTTCTCCCTGCTCCAAAAATAAATGTAGCCAGTGGCTGTACCTTCTGTTTCTTTCCAGAAAAAAAAAAAATAAAAGGAACAGATTCCCACACTGGTTTTCAAAGGCCCATCTGACACTGTGTTTTATTTCTTAGCTGCTCCTTGTAAATTGCTTGTAGGCAATTCTCTTCTTAACCTCCAACTGGGGCTTTGTGCAGCAGAGGTGGTTATTATCTCAGCAAGCTAGTGCCATCAATCCATCCCCTCTCCCATGGGATCGTATGCCTTTAATGAGAGCACTCCCCAAGTGTCCACTTCTGAGCTGCTGGGGAGGGTGCAGTAGCCAAGGGTGAGACCTCTGTACAATAAACCTTTGAGTCAACGAGACTCTTCCCTGACACCTGTATGCTGCACACTTCATCTGACATATTGCATTAGGCTTGGAAAATACCTTTGGCTCAGGTAGATTTCTGGAAATGACAATAATGGACATGATACCCATCTTAATAGACACGTTCACCTTGAACACTGGCCAACTGCCTTCTGTGTTCCCTCATGGTGAATCTTGCTTTTAATGGCTTACTGAATTCCCACTTACTCAGTCTAAATTGTCTTTTAGTGATGTGAGCATTTTCTTTGTTTGTACTGATTTCTATCACATATAGCACACAGGTAGAAGGAACTTGAAACTAAAATATACAGTTAGCTTCTCACCACTCCTCAGCAGGAGTAAGTTCAAAAGGAAGTGTTGCCAACCAGGATTCCTGGCCTCCTTGATCAATAGAAATTGATCAGAGGCCAGACAAGAAATTCAGGCAAGGCTTTATTGGGGCCCCTGCCTGCAGCGGGAGGGAGTGAGAACAAGTAACAGGTTCCCTGCTCCCTCGCTCACTCCTTGGATGGGGGCGGCGAGCTGGCTCCTTATATGGGGAGAGGATAGGGGCAGGTCCAGGGGTCGCCTGAGAGGGGTGGCTTAAGTGTTTTGCCCACCCCTTTGGTGGTGGTGTGTGCATGGGGCACGTGCAGCACCCTGCTTTTGTTCCCTGCTCTTCAGAAGTGGCAGTTGTGTCTTTTGGTCTTTTTGTATCTTTTTGTCCATAATTTGCCCCAACTGTGCATTTTTAGTCCCTTATAGTTTCTTTGTATTTTGTTGCTCAAGGAGATGTTTGTCCAAGTGCAAACATTGCAGCAAAATGTCCCAGGTCCCAGATCCCAGCCCGTCTCAGAAGGAAGTAGGAGGGAGGCATCTCTATGTAAACTGATACTCAGTGTTACTCAAAAGCCTCAGCCTATTCCCCTGTGATGTCTCTCACAAAGGAAGGGGCTTCTTGGGGGAATGATGGTATATGCAGTGGATGTTGTATTTGAAAAACCAGCATCCGTTCTTCTCCCTTTGATTAGTCTAAGCCCATCACAATGACCCTATTCCCCTGCTAGTGACTGGCTCTGGAATGGCACACGATGAAACGAGGCTGGCAGTGATGTCTGGGGGTGGTGTAGGGGTGGGGACATTCTGGGAGAGGTTTCCTTGCTCTACAGAAAAATGCTTCCACTTTTTCCCCTTGACCTTGTCATGTCTGGAGAAGACACCTGGAAGTCCTGACACCTTATTGCTATGAGCTTGAGGAGGAAGCTGGCACTGAGAACAGCAGAGCAAAGGTTGGACCTTGATGACACTGCCGAGCTGCTACTTCAGCAAAACCTGAGACCCTGACCTGTGGTCTCTCTGTTCTGTGAGACAGTAAATTTCCTCATTGTTTAAGTCAGCTTCTGTCAGGATTTTTGTTTCTTGTAGCCAAAAGCATTCTGATGAATTCAAAGGGAAAATATGGACAGTGTCCCAATATTTCAGTGTTTTGGTTTTTTTTTTTTAGTTTGCAGTGTTGTAAGTTCATGGCATGAAACAGATCCATATTCCAACGTGTACAAAGACATCCCAATACTGAATATAAATTAAATATAACTTTTAATCTGCACTTGCATTTAAACTACCTACCCCAGGACTTTCCTGCACTAACACAGATAATCGAGAGCTGGCTATTTTATTTCCACTGAATTATGCACCTTTTAGGATGTAGAGGAGTCACTCTGGGTCCCAGCTCTCCCGTCCCAGTCTATTTCCTTTGAACTTGGCTGTGGGCCCTTCCAGTCACGGCTCTAAGCAGACTTAAGCATCACAATATTCACAATGTGTGTTTCAACTCCATTAATTTGCAGGCAGGATAAAATTGATTTATAAAAGGAAGTTTTAAAATTACATTTAAACTTTAAATTACATTTAAGCTAACATTTAAAATTAAATATTAGTTATTTTCTGAAGAGTTGGTTCCTGCATATGGTACACAATTCAAAGGCAGTGAAAAGAAAGTCTCCCCTTCACCCCAGGCTCCAGCCAACCAGTTCCCCTTCCACGAGGCAATCATTGTTACCGGTTATGAAAGGAAACCTATCTCCCTAATTCACTCAGGCTTCGGTTCAACTCAGGACGTGAACCTTGCTGATACAAAGGATATTATGGAAAGTTGGATAGAGCCCTAGACTCACTCAGATTGTGCTCTGGTCCTGACCTTGAGAGAACAGCTGAGCCCCTGACCTTGATTATATCATCTGGGCTTCTTTTATGGAATGGGGGTAATAATGCTGATTCTACTCTTCTTGTGTGCTTAGTTAAACTTCAGATGTGACACAATAGTCAAAGTTCTCTGGAAAGATAAAAAGGCAACAGCAGTTGAGTGGAGACAAATGAAAATAATTTACCCCATCGGGATCCAAAAATGGAATACACAGTTTTCTTTCACCTATTTAAAGTTCTGTTTAATGCTTCAACAATTTCTGCACGAGCTGAAATAGAAATATAAAAATAAAGGATGATGCAACCTATTGTCAACAGGTTCTAACTAGATGGCATCACTCTTTTGGACCCCTTCTGAGGTACAGGAAGCTTTAGGATTTGGGTAGGTTTCCGTTTGTTGTTGTTGTTTTTTGTTTGTTTGTTTTTTTGCAGTCTAGTCATTGAGTACTTTTGCACTGCAGGGGTAAAGGATGTTAAAGCAGGACCTGGATTATACAATTTCTGGGTGGTGCCTATGTCCTGGAGTAGCATGGTAGCAGCGGTGGGTCAAGTTCCTGCAGTGGGTGTCCTGATCGTAGGACTCGAGAGTCCCCTTCCCCGTGTGTATACTGTGCTGTATGCGCCTGGCAGCCGGGGTGGGGGTGATGAACAGGTACCACTGGGGGACAGGGTAGGGGCATCAGGACTCCCCATGTTGGGCCTTAAGGAGGGAACCATCGTTTGAGAGGAATTACAACCGGCTTCTGTTTCAACTGGAGGCTTTTAGGAACTATTCTGAGCTGCAAGGAAGAACTGAGGGAGGCTGAGGAGGGAAGCACCCAGAGCTGCCAGGGCTGCCAGGGCTTTGCTGGGTTGGGGAAATGAGGGTTGACCGGCAGGGAAAAAGCCAGCATTGTGAGGAGCCGACTGCCGGCTGCTGCGGGAGGCCCACGGCTGGAATGTGGTCCTCGTCGGAGAGATGTGCTGTGTTTATCCTGGCTGCTCCCTGGCAAATCCACGCTGAGGCCCCGCCGCGGGACCCTCGCGTATGAAAGGGCGCTTCACCCCTGCGGGGCCCCTCATTGGCCTCCGGGCATCTGCGGTTCATCTGTTTAGACTTCGAGCCTGACAGAGACACTGTCCCTTTGTGGGTGACTTCTGTGGCCGAGAGAGACTCTCATTCTTTTTAATTTAATTTAATTTTTTCTGAGAACTCCAGCTACTGCTCTAGGATTGGACCAAGAATCTGTGGTCACCATGGCAACGGCACCTTCTCCTACCTGAGAAGAATTCCTTTTTCTCAGGAGGCATGCAGCGCCTGCAATCCCCACCCCCAGCCCAGGTCGCTGTGGTTACAGACGGTCATTTCTGGAACGCTGGGGGTGGGGAATACCGTGGTCCTGATTGACAGTGTCATTCCTGTTGCTTCGCTCTGTCCACTGCCCAGGTCCAAGCTGAACACAATACGTGTGAATTTTGCAAAATGGGGCTCTGGCAGCTTACCTCCCTGCTTTTACATCTTTCCTTTTCCAGTTAAAGTCAAGTCAGTAAACTTTGAAACAGCATGGCCTAGTGATTAGGCTCAAGGCTCCAGATTCAAGGTTTTGAGCTTGAACTGCAGCTTTGACATTTACTAAGTCTATCCCCTCAAGTAAGGTTCTGAGTCCCTCAGTTTTCTTACCTCTAAAATGGGAATAATAATTGTACTTTCCTCCCAGGACTTCAGTGAAGATAAACCAGGATTATGTGTGCAAAGTTCTTGGCACGGTGGCTGGTACGTAGTAGGAACTCACAAATAAGGTGTTTGCTGTTATTATGATGTGTCAGAAGCTGTGCACGGGACTTTTAGGCTGAAGCAACACAAAGACAGATACCTGCAGCCACGCGCCATAGCCCGATCTAGCCTTAGGGCGGGCATACAAACCCAGCGTCATCCGTACTCGCCCTGGTTCCTAACCTGTTTCTGGTAGCTGGGTCATCAGTTGCTCTCCATCTGTTTGTCGACTGAAAAAAAAATGCACAACCTAAAAGTTGAGATTGATGTTTTATTCAGTGGCCAAATCTGAGGACTTAAACCTGAGACACAGCATCTCAGGTAAAGCTGAGAAACTGTTCCAAAGAGGGAGGTGGGGGAGCCAGGATATAGAGGAGTTTTTGCAACAAACCCAGGTGGTCGGAACATCAAAAGATTACTGTTAATAAAGGAAAACCAGATATCTCAAGTTAAGGAATTAACGCTTTTCTATGTATGGGAAGATGCAAGAGTGTGGGCTCACTGAAATCATACCTTTGATACGCACCTCGGCTCCCTGGGCCCAGCATCCTGCGTTTTCTCATCCTGAGTTTCCTCAGGGTGCACCACTGTGGGTGGCAGCGGTGGATGACTGCTAGATGGGCTTGGCAGTGGGCAGCCCATTTGTCTCCATCCTGAGTTCCTTCAGGGCTCACCATCTGGGCGGCTGTAATGTGGTGGCCGCAACACACTTTGTTCACTGATATGGCAGGAAGTCTTTCAGTTCTCATGTTCTTGGAGTCCACATGCCTCCATCCTGGCTTGACCTTACTTTGGTAACTGCAGCTCTTTCCAGAATCCATCCTTACATCCTTCTTTTTTTTTTTTTTTTTTTTTTTCTGATTCAGATTCATTGCTGGCAAGATAAACCTCCACAGCTGAGTTTCTATTGCTCATGCTGTTGGACATGCCTGCCTATAAATAAGGCTCCTGTTCTGGGCTGATGTGGCCAGCTCAGCACCTCTCCAGACGAGTCTTGCTGACTCTCTCTTGTCACACCACCCGTTCCCAGTGGGTGTGATGGAGGCGCTCATGCCAGGGCATCCGCTGTCTCAGCACAGAGCCATACTGCTCAGGAACTGCACCATTCCTACCCTGCCACTGAGTTCAGCCCAGACCAAGGCAGACCCCTCCTAGTACCCTGGTCTTGGCTCCTTCTTGTCTGATAAAATTTCCCATGAAGTTTTGGCGGTGCTTACAGAGCTCCTATTCTTCCCTATCCAAAAGGCTGCCTTGGATTCAATCCGGATGAGAACCAAATCTCATCTGACAGACACCTGATGGACCAGGTGGGGAGATGAGCCAGTCCTAGTAGCAGAAACACAGTCCCCTGCCAAGCCCCAAAGTTCATGCAAATAGCAGCACAAATAATCTACTATCATGTCTACCCTAGTATCTTATATAGATCTATGTTATCAAGTAGGAGAGTCACGTGTAGCTATTGAGTGCTTGAAATGTGCTGATCTGAATTGAAAAGTGCTTTACGTGTAAAATAGGCACTGTCTCCTGAAGACTTAGTACAAAAAGTAAATGATCTAATTCATATTTTTGTGTTGATTACACGTTGAGATGATAATATTTTGGATATATTGGGTTAAATAAAATATTAAATTAACTTCACCTGCTTATTTTTACTTTTTTAATATGGCTACTAGAAAAATTCAAATTACACGTATCTCACGTGTGTGACTTACATTATTTTCCTACTGGGCAGAGCTGTTCTAGATTGTAATTTCTCTGTAATAAGTTAAGGATCAAGGAAAATATATGTCACTCTAGGTATTTGAATCAGAGAGGGATTTAACACAGGGAATTGGGGGCTTACAAAACTAAGACTGGAGGAATGAAAATCACCAGCAGGGGTGTGGGTGTGGGGGAGGAGTTTTCTTGACTTTCAGATCCACTGCTGGCTTTCAGAGAATCAGGAGGTACTGCTTAGGGCAGAGGTCAGAAAACTGCAAGAAAATGCTGCTGATGGTCCCAGCTGCTGCACAACACTTGGGTAGATAGTTGGTAAGAGTTTCGCTGATTTCTGCAAAAACTCACATCTGACAAAGCCCATGTGTCCACTACTGGTGCTGGAGGAAGAATAATTGGTCCCCCTCTCACCTCCCTTCTGCCTTCCAAATCTCATGCAAACACACCTCGTTGGCAGAATGCAAATCATATCCAGGATCCTGAATGCCGTGGATCCCAACCTTCCAACCCTGTGATATACAGGGGAACCAGAAAGAGGTGTATGCTATTTGTTCCAAATAGACAGACAAAAAGCAAAACAAAACAAAGTAGTCTCATATTCAGCACAATCCTGGAGTAGACTCATATTCACCTCGGGGTCCAGCATAGTGCCTGGCACACATAGGTGTTCAATAAACATCGAAAAAACTATTCTTGTGCGTGTATATTTATGTTGGCTCCAGCATTTTGCTATTGTAGATAATGCTGCAATGGACAGTTGCATGTATGACTCTTCCTGTTTTTATTGATATATTTTCTAGGGATAGACATTCAGGAGTGGTCTTGCTGAGAACTGTTTAGTTTTGTCATGTTGCTTTCCAAAAGTTGTACCAATCTATAGTCATACACATATTATATATACAAGAATTCTATACGGAGGATGGCTTTTTATGTCGATGCCACCAGCCTTGTGTGTTAATGTTGTTTGCTTATATTTGCTCTAATTTAGGATGTATAGGGTGATCCCAGTTTCCTTTGGCTTGGATACTGGTGAGACAGTTAGCAAAAGGTTTACGGATGGGGCTGATTAGCTTGGATGCAGATCACGATTTCTTTCATCTTTGAAGGCCTCTAGCTGCCCAAGAACTTGGTCCAGTTTAAGCCTTTCCCGCTGTTTTATGTGTCCTCCCTTTAAGATTAACTAAAATGACTGGCAAACTTTGAATCATTGAATTCTTCCCTTCTCCCAATGAGAGTCAAGGATAATTACACAGACATTTAACATTTGTCTCAGAGAAGGAAATATTAAATGGTACCAGCTAAATGAGCCTTTCATTTTCTTCCCTGCGTCTTGCTGTGTTTCATGATGGAGACCCGCATAGTGATGGCTTATGTGTTTATGAATTATATTCTAAGAACAAATACATTCCTTTTTTCTCTGCAAGGGAGGCTTTAAAGGATACAAAGACGATGCAGAATTGGACCAGAGAAGGGTTTGGGTTTCCTAACCTGTAAAGGGGGATAAGTAACAGGATACCTCATAGGGTTGTCTTGTGGATCAAATAATTTAATACACAGAAAGTGCTTTTCAGTGTGCCTGACACACAGCAAGTGCTGGGTTGGTGGCTGTTTATGGAACAGGTGAGGCGATGCGTATTCCTGAACCTGAGCCCTGATGCTTTCAGTCACTTTACCGTTTTTTTTTTTTTTTTAATGATCAGTAGCCAAGTGAAGAGGCTGTTGGCACTTAGCTGGGAAATACAATTATCTGTAAAAGGCCTGTGGCCATTTTAGGGTTTATGAGCAGGAAGATGTGTGCAAGATGCCTAGAATTACAATGTGTTGAATCAAAGAATGGCTGAGCTGGCAGGGGTTTTTGACATATTTTGTGAGATCATATTATAGATGAAGAAATGGAGGCCCATGAAAATGAAGTGAAAGACCCAAGATATTTTAGCCAGTCAGTGGCAGATCTCAGAGTAGAAGTTGCATCTTCAGACTCACAGTATCTTGCCTGGTCCACAAGGGCACCACACCCAACAGTGGGCCAACGTCATGAGCATGAACCAACCGGGGTGGTAGAGGAACATTGCCTTCCCTAGGCCAAAAAAGGGAAGAGATGTTGTTTTGCTAGAGATCCAGTTTCCTTGGAGCAGTGATTCCCAGTTTTTTAAAAAAATTGTATTGAAGCACAGTTGATTTACAACGTTGCAGGTGTACAGCAAAGTGATTCAGTTATACATATATATATATTCTTTTTCAGATTCTTTTCCATTATAGGTTATTACAAGATATTGAATATAGTTCCCTGTGCTATACACTAGGTGCTTGTTGTTTATCTATTTTATATATACTAGTGTGTATCTGTTAATGCCAAATTCCTAATTTATTCCCCTTCCCACCTTTCCCCTTTGGTAATCATAAGTTTGTTTCCTATTTCTGTGAGTATATTTTTGTTTTGTAAATAAGTCCGTTTGTATCATATTTTAGATTCCACATATAAGTGTTATCATATGATATTTGTCTTTCTCTGACTTACTTCACTTAGTATGATAATCTCTGGGTTCATCCGTGTTGCTGCAAAGGGCATTATTTCACTTTTTTAATGGCTGAGTAATATTCCATTGTATAGATATACCACATCTTCTTTTACCATTCATCTGCTGATGGACATTTAGGTTGCTTCCATGTGTTGACTATTGTAAATAGTGTTACTATGAACATTGGGGTGCATGTATCTTTTCGAATTAGAGTTTTATCTTTTTTGGATATATGCCCAAGACTGGGATTACTGGATCATATAGTAACTCTATTTTTATCTTTATTTTTTGGCCGGATCCTGCGACTTGTGGAATCTTAGTTCCCCGACCAGGGATTGAACCCACGCCCTCAGCAGTGGAAGTGGTGAGTCCTAACCACTGGACTGCCAGGGAATTCCCTATTTTTAGTTTTTTAAGGAACAGTCATTCCCAATCTTTTTGAGAGTGAGGAATACTTTCTAACATCAATAAATTTCATAGAAGCCCCCCACTTCTAGTATGATATAGACTATATATAGATATCCAATGTTAGAGGAAGTGTACAATAATACTAGCTACTGTAAACAGACCAGCACTTTACAAAGGAGATGCATTCAAAAAGCAGTTGTACCTACATTATTTATTCAAACTCCAGATAATGATTGGATGGCATTTAGAGTCATGAACACTTTGCAGTAACTCCACAACCTCCCTGGATGACTTTCACGTCCATTGCCATGGGTGGGGGGCTGGGCGGGTTGTAGCTGTTTTCCTTTATTTTCTGAGCTCCAAAAGGAGGAAACTAATATAGGGATAATGTAACAAAAATAAAAAGGAGCAGCAGACTAAACATTCTGGTCCTCTCTCTAAAATGGTCCAAGGCCAGGCTCTCAGCTACAAGGAGTGAGGCTTGAGTAGGAAAACACACACACACACACACAAAGCTCTTTCTTGTTCTTTCATATAAATGCAATGGTAAATTGATACCCAATTGGGAATGTTGGCCCCAATAGTCTGAGAGCCAAAGTATTTGGGGGCAGTTAGGATTCATTAACTGTGGTGAAAAACAGAGAGTGACAGTCAAAGCTGAAGCTTTGGCAGCCAGACCTGTACGTTTTCTGAAATTAGATAATATGCATATGACAGAAAGAGATTCAAGCTGCAAAATCCTGCCTATCCCAGGGCAGAGCTGGGAAATGTGGAAAGAAAAAGAGTTCCTGGGAGCTGGTTCTGAAGGGTAGACACCTCTGCCTCTCTGGAACAGCTGTGGGGCTGCTCTGCATCGGTCCAGAAGGACGCACGGTAGACGTGGAGCCCTCACTACTGGTCTCACCTGGGGTCTCCGTGGCAACATCGTGAGAATAGCCATCAGGAGGGACTTCTGGGGATGGCAGCGTGGGTGCCGGTTGTTCCTTTCCATGAAACAAGCATAAAACTAGGAAAATTGTCCAGAACAACCATTTCAAAGCACTGTAAATTGACCAAAAGCACACAACAAATTGAAAAGCTTTTATTCTTGAAAAACTGCTAGAGTTTCGGGGAAGCACAGCAGGAGTCTGTGGTCTCCTGGCTTGGAGCTGCTTCCATGCCCTTCCACCAGCTAGACTGGCCAGAACTGTGCTTTTAAAAGCACATGAAATGGACAATTTTGCTTCCAGAAATGACAGAGTCCATTTAGGGTGTGTGTGTGTGTGTGTGTGCGTGTGTGTGTGTGAACCTGTGTTTTGCTGGCTAAAAGTGGAGGACTCTTTTGGGAATGAATGAGGAAAACCTGCGATTTTGCTAGCCCAAGATTTTGTTCTTGGTTGGAGTGAGTGGTGGCCCTGCCAGAAATTTAATGGGGAAAGTCCTAGAAATGAAAGAGTGCTACAGAGAAGCTGAGAGAATTCTCCATGTGTTCCTGGACTGGGAAATAATGCATGCATGGGGGAGACCCGGGAGAGGGAACACTGAAAACCAAGGAGAATTGACACCTTACTGTGACTTTCAATGTGTTTCCCAGCGCCACACAGATCTATCGGTAGAAGGATGGAGACCTGGCCAGGTGACTCCCGGTCCAGCACTCATCCCACTGCCCCATGGATCTGAGACACTGAAGAATCTCGAGGCCATGAAGTGATGCTGGCTGTCAGTTTAGCTACCTGTTGTCTTGAGTGCTTTCATAGTGGTGCTGTGGAGGTGCGGTAGAAAGACAGAATAGGGCTCTAATCCCAGCTCTATCTCTTACTGTTTGTGTGAATTTGTATCTTACTCAATCCTTAGAAAAGTCTGGTGAAATAGGCATCTTTACTCTCCCCATGTTCCAGGATATGGTGATATGCAGAGCTTTTTAATCTGTAAAAAAATGTTTTTTGGGTGAGGATTAAGTGCTGTAATGGCTATAAACTATTGATACCTAACACATGAGAGGTACTCAATAAATACTTTTTTCATTGCTTGTTTGTTATTGTTATTGTTATTGTAAAGATGCAGAAGAAGAAGATGCATGTTGGTAAACCCAGAGAGCTTAAACCACCAGATAGTCAGCAAGAAAATCATGAGATGCGAGTATGAATGCTGCGCTAGGTGAGACATCTGCAGGACCTCTGTATTGTTTTTCTATTGCTGCCAGAATAAATCACCACAAATTTAGTGGCTTAAAACAACACAAATTTATTATCACACAGTTCTATAGGTCAGAAGTTTGGGTACAGTGTGGCTTGACTAGGTCCTCTGTTTAGAACTTCATAACGATGAAACATGGGATCAGCAAGCTCCTTTGGAAGCTCTGGGTATGAACACACTTCTGGGCTCATTCAGGTTGTTGGTAAATTAAGTTCCCTGTGGTTGTAGGACTGAGGTCCCTGTGTCCTTGTTGGCTGTCAGCCAGAGGCCGATCTTTACAAGAGATCCTTGCTAGAGGCTGCTTGAATTCTTTCTCATATTTTCCATGTGGTCCCCCTTCCAACCACAGGGGATCAAGTGTCAATTATGCTTAGAATTTCTCCAACTTCTTCTGCTGCATCTCTCTGATTCATTTGATGACATTAGACCCACCTAGATAATCCAGGCTAATCTCTGTATTTTACAGTCTGTTACCTTAATCACATCTGCAAAGTCCCCCATTCACAGACTCTGGGGATTAGGGCATGGAGGGGGTGCATTCTGCCTACCACAGCCTCTTAGGGGAGAGTAGGCAGAGGCAAACCCTTGGC
Organism: Balaenoptera physalus; assembly: GCF_965194825.1. Lineage (NCBI taxonomy): Eukaryota > Metazoa > Chordata > Mammalia > Artiodactyla > Balaenopteridae > Balaenoptera > Balaenoptera physalus. Next base: position 55,978,542 of record NC_138899.1, on the reverse strand, counting down.
ACAGGAAGCCACACTCATATGAAACCTGGAGCAACTGGACGTTAGGGAATGTGATTATGTGTAGATTGTGTTGGTGAGGCCGTCTCTAGTGGACCCCTGCTTTTGTCCATCCAATATGCCTTTCTTGGTCAAAATGCCCCTTCTCATTCTCTGTGGCTTTTATGTGGCTGCCATTCACAAGATTCTACCCACTTGGCTACAGGATTGATCCAATTTGATCCAAATGGATCAATTAGGTCATCTCCTCCCAGGAACTGACTCCTGTGTGGAGACACACAGGCCCTGGAAGTGACTAGGGAGGATTCAGGGAATGTCCACCCCCTAGAGCTCACTGCACCAGACCTGATTCAGTCCTTCCTGGGGCTGGCTTGTTCAGCAAAACTTCAACAATGGAACCTGCTAAGAATTCTTTCAATGCATCTCTTTTCTGGCTGAAGTTACTCAGAGTTGGTTTCTGTTGTTTACACCAAAGAATCTTAACTGATACATATACCTACTGTCCCTCCATACCATGGCTACCACCATCATTATATAAAAGAAAATTTTTTTCAAGTCTCCTTGGTCATAACTATACTGGGAACTAATTGCTAACACAGTTTCTAACCTCTGTAATGCAGCTTCTTACCTGTGCCATGTCTTTTTAACACTTCCTTCATGAACCCTGATAAACCTGAAGCAGACATAGAAAAAAGAATTTAATAACACGTAATGCCTCAGAAATCAAGTAATTTACATGAAAGCATCAGCCACCCAGGCAGAAATCACCACTACTTTTAACCTTTTATTACCTACCACATATGAATTACAACCACACAAGGTAATTCTCATTCAAGACAATGGCCTGAATCATATAATTTCAAATATAAAATGTACTCTGTTTATTTCAGCAGGAAAGTATGCAATACAGCCAGCTTCCTTGTTTATTTTTTTTATGATTCAGTGCTTTGAGGCGTAAGCCTAAATTACAAGGTACATTCACTCCTCCAGAATGCCTCATTCCCTGACAACGAAGGGATCAATGAAGTGTTATAGTAGGTGAGAATTAAGATTTGAATTGTGCACAAGACACTGACAGTTGTTTTTCTGTCGTGAGGACTGAAGGCAGTGTTCTGAGAGGCTCACATTTCTTCTCAGAAGGGTTGAAGGAGGACATATCTCCTCTAGCCTTGGGTGGGCCCACGATTCTTTTTTTTTAAAGCAGAGGGAGTTTTATTATTTTTATTTATTTATGTATGTATTTATTTTTGGCTGTGTTGGGTCTTTGTTGCTGCCCACGGGCTTTCTCTAGTTGCGGTGAGCGGGGGCTACTCTTCGTTGCGGTGCGCAGGCTTCTCATTGCTGTGGCTTCTCTTGTTGCAGAGCACTGGCTGTAGGCGCGTGGGCTTCAGTAGTTGTGGCTCGAGGGCTCTAGAGTGCAGGCTCATGTGGCACATGGGCTTCGTTGCTCCACGGCATGTGGGATCTTCCCGGACCAGGGATCGAACCTGTGTCCCCTGCATCGGCAGGCGGATTCTTAACCACTGCACCGCCAGGGAAATCCCGGGCCCCCAATTCTTGAAAGGTTTAGGATCTGATCTGGTCACTTGAAAGGCAGTGACTTTGGACGGGCAGGAAAGTGGCCCTTGCTTGGTGCACTTAGGAGAAGCTTTGATGGGAAGAGTACAGTGTTGTTTGATCGTCTCTGAAGAGTTACAGCCAATTGAGTTCCACCCAACTTCTCTCAAGGTCAGACATCCAGAGCTCAGGTTGGTTCTCTGTGAAGATTAGGATGCAGTGACTCTGCCTGCTGAGGTATCTGCCAGACCCCCTTAAAGACTATGCCTTTGAAGACTATGCATCTTCACACCCCAGGAGCCCGATTTCTCTAAAGAAGAAATGCGGAGAAACAATTCACTCTTCAGTCTAATTTCCTTCTTCGCCAGGAGAACAATCTCTCAAAGGCAATTCAGTCCACTAATAATAGTAATACAGGCATCATAACCACATCCTGTCTTTATGTCACACTGCCGTTCCAGAAGAATGAGATGCTTTGAAGAGCCCCTCTTATTCCAGAAGTCAAGGCGCCATCCATCGCTCCCTCCTGAACTCCCAGGAGGCTGAGTGCAATTAACCTGAAAGGCTCTGATCTTCACAAAATCATCCCCACACACTGTGATCTTCTCAGGGCTTGTAAATGGAGTTTTTGATGCTACATTCTATTGAGAGTTTTTCTTTTCTCCTCCTTTCCTTCCATTTTCTTAAAAAAAGGCTTTATTTTTTTAAGAGCAGCTTTAGGTTCACAGCTAAATTGAGAGGAAGGTATAGAGATTTCCATATACCTCCTGCTCCCACACATGCATGGCCTCCCCCATTATTAACATCCCCCATCAGGGTGGAACATTTGTTACAACTGATACATCTGCACTGACATATCATAACCAGCCAATGTCATTAGTTTACCTTAGGGTTCACTCTTGGCGTTGTACACGCTATAGGTTGGGACATATGTTTCATTATGGTATCAGACAGAGTATTTTCACTGCCTTAAATATCCTCTGAGCTCCACCTATTCATTGCTCCCCTCCCATCCGGTCCCTAATCATTTTACTGTCTCTATAGTTTTGCCTTTTCCAGAATGTCATGTAGTTGGAATCATACAGTATGTAGCCTTTTCAGATTGGCTTCTTTCACTTAGTAATATGCATTTAAGGTTCCTCCATGTCTTTCACGGCTTGAGAGCTCATTTCTTTGAGATTGAATAAAATTCCATGTTATTGTCTGGATGGACCACATTATCCCTTTACCTACTGAAGGGCATCTTGGTTGCTTCCAAGTGTGGGCAATTATGGGTAAAGCTGCTATGAATATCTATGTGAAGGTTTTATGCAGACGTAAGTTTTCAACTCCTTTGGGTAAATACCAAGAAGCACAATTGCTGGACTGCATGGTAAGAGTATGTTTAGCTTTGTAAGAAACCACCAAGCTGTCTTCCAAGATGGCTAGACCGTTTTGCATTCCCACCGGCAACGATCAAGTATTCCTGTTGCTCTACATCCTCACCAGCTTTTGGTGTTTTCAGTGATCCGAATTTTGGCCATTTGTGCTATCTCATTGTTGTTTTAATTTGCAGTTCCCTGAAGACATATGATGTGGAGTATACTTCCTTCCTTTTTCCTTTCTCCCTCCCTCCCTGTGTCCCTCCCTTTCCTCCTTTTCTTCCTTTTTCCTTTTAGTAATATGCTTATAGCCATCTCCCAGGCAGCTTCTTTGCAAGTTTTTCAAGATGCAGTGGTACTTTTCCAGTCTCAGGGGCTCTCAGCTCTCCTCTGGCAGCCTGGGCAGTGACTCAGCAGCCTCCTAAGTGCCCTGGATGTATTGTTTTCTTCCACTGCCACGAGTACCAGCACTCCATTCCTTTAACACACAGGCATTGTTATTGACCAGTTTTGAAGGGAAATTTATTTTCCTCCGCCCTCCTAAACCACAACTTCGACACTTCCTCCTCCTCTTCATAATAGTCTCAGTAGGATGTTCAATTATAGCTGAAAGCTCTACATTTAAGTGACAGATTAAGAGGCTCGGCAGGTTGCTGCTATAATGTTCATTTCACCTGTTTGTTTATTTTTCTAACCTGCAGGCACTGGCCTCCAGGTGAGGCTTTTGACACGGTGCTGAGTGCTGAGGCATCTCCTGGTCGGCCAGCCCTCTCTGCTGGGCGCTCTCGGCGTGGTCTCTGGGAGAGAGGTCATCTGGAGGGAGCCTGTCTGCGGGGCACCATCCAAGGGCCACGGCGGCACCTTTAATCCGGGTCCCCGTGAGGCCCCTTCAACCCCACCAAGTGATGTGAGAGCAGGAAGAAGCCCTCCAGACACCACTACTCCTGCCCCAGCCCCCAGCCCCTGGCACAGAGCCTGGCACGTGGTGGGTGCTGCATAAAGTCTGCAGGATGAAGTGCTCTGAAGAAGTGAGCCTTAAGTGTCTACATTTGCTTCAGGTGGAGATAAAGGGGAGAACTACAAATGCCACCCACGCCTCTTGAAATTATAGAAGAAAAATGCCTTTTTTCCATGTGGGCTTCATTCGGCTTCCAAAGGTATATTTTTTGCTCCCACCCTCTCTGCCCTGCTTCCTGTTTTCCTCCAAGGACCCTCCCAGGCATCTCTGACTTCCCTGGGGTCTCACAGGAAGCTGCTCTCAGCTGCTTACCTCTTCAGTGGGGAGCTTCTCTTAACTTGAGGCCAGGGCTTTCCAGGCAACTTTGCCCTTTAATAAGCATGCAAGGCTTCTCCATTCCAAAGAATGAAATTCCAGTGGTGGAATTTCAGATACTCCTTTCAGATGGAAGAAGAGCTGTCTGAAGCTCAACTCTGCTGTCTCAGAAAGCCTGCTCTGGCTTTCCTGATGAGTGAGGCCGCCACCTCAGATGCCTGGGAGCTTTCTGGTAGAGCTATTTGGCAGCGCTGGTGCAGGGGTCAGCGCTGGGCTTGGCTCCTGTCCCACCTTGGACGCTGGGCTGAGGGCACGAAACATCTTCCTGGTGGCACCTCTGCCTCCTGCTCCTGCTTCCGAGGTCTTTCAGAACCCGGAGCCCTGAGCTCAGAGCACTCAGTGCAGGCTTGTCCTTCCAGAGCCTTCTCAGGCCGGTACCTTCCTCAGGGGCTTTCTCTCGTGCTGGAGCTGGACCTTACTGTCTGATTAGGGCATCACTCTTTGGTGTCCCTGGAGGGCTCTGTACTTCCCGTCACCGTATTTGAATTTCCTCTGTGTCCCTTCCTCCCAGTGGCAGCAAGTTCCTCAAGGGCAGGAACAGCCTTTCTCATTTACATCCCTAATGTCTAGTACAGTGCCCAGCCCATTATAAACACAGGTGAAAAATACCAAGAGAGGGGGAGAGGGAGAGAAGAAGACGAAGGAGGAGGTGGGGGAGGAAGAGGGGGAGGGGGAAAAAGGGAGGGAGGGGGAGGAGAGGAAGGAAGAAACTATGGGTTAGGCACCTGGTTTCCATCCTTTCCAACTAGTCTGATAGCTAGTAGCCAATGTAACTCTAAAAGAGAACTAGTGGCGTATATATAGCCCTATGGATTTGAGTTTCCATCCTGAGAGCGGGCGGTACTGGAGTCTCTTGTTGGGAGGTGGAGCTCTTGTCTTTGAGCTGCGATGAGCCACCTAATAGATCATTAAAACCAGGGTTTTTCCTTCCGTCTCCTTGGTCCCAGTGGTTATTATTAGTAACCTACTCTGATCTAAAGCCCCTCTTTGAAGTTGGATACCGTGGGTGTTTTACATTTAGCCTTTATCAGCAACCAGTTGGTTCCTGGTAATTGCAAATTATTTGAGCAAGAGGCAAATTGTGTAGCAAGAACCTGAAAAGGTCAGGGGAGTTGTGTCTACAAAGATGCAGTGGAAGAATTAAGAACCTTCACTTGGAACATTAATTTTAGACAATCACTAGGGCCCACTTAATTAAACTGGAAGAAATGCATGTGGTATTCAGTCCTTCTGTAAGGAGTGAGCTGGGGTAGAGCTCCCTGGTGTGAGTGCTGTGTGCGTGTGTGAATGTGTGTGCACGTGTGTGAACGAGATTCAGCCAGGGCTAATGCTGTGTGCCAAGCCCTGGTCGGACCATGTGGTCATCAGGTCCAGAATTCTGAGTGCTCAGTGCCCAGGCTATGTTAATGATTAAACACAACGATCTTCTCCAAGCTGGGAGGCTTCAACATGTGGCGGAGGCAAGGAGAGGACTACAAATGCCCCCACTTCTCCTGGAGAAAAAAACTTCTCTCTCTCTCTCTGTACGACCCCTGCCGGAGTTCCGAACACACAAGCTCAGGGGCTGTGAGTCCCCACGACCCCTGTGCCTTTCCCAGGGCAGCCTCGTCTCTCTCCCTCTTGCCCCTTCCTCTCCTTCTGTCCCTGGCATTCTTTGCCTCCACCTTCTCCTTGCTCTTTTATTTTACATCTTTTACCTTTTGTCCCCCTCTGTCTCCCTGAGCCCTCTTTCCTCGCACAGGGTCAGCTGCATCCCTGGGTCATGCCACCTTCCCCAAGAAAGGAGGGCACAGCCTGCTTTGAGGCCTGACGGCACCCCCTGCCCTGCCCGCCCCCTTCCACATGCGGCTGACTTTCTAGGCCAATGCCCTGCCCCAGCCCCAGCCCTTCCCCGTCCCCCAGCACGGTCCACAGCGCTAGCCTGGTTATTTTCTTTTGTTTCCATGTGCCAGTTGGCGCTCCCTGTCCTGGCGTCAGCTCTTTAGAGGCAAGTATCACACCATCACTTCTTTTTGGTTCCCCTCGCAGCCTGGAAGGTGCCTTGAAAAAAAACACTTGTGTGTTGACTGGTTGATGCAGATACTGAATTAGCAAACCTTGGGTCAGTCCACTTCCTGCAGGGCTAAGGTCAAGGCCAGGGTGAGAACAGAGCCTCTGAGCTGAGTTGTCTTCTCTGGCAGGTCCATGGGGAGGATTAGAATGGGGGCCTGGGGGCCCTAGGCTTTGGAGCCAGAGAACTGGGGGATTAAATCCTGGCTCTATCACTGATCAGCTGGGGGACATTGGGCAAGTGATCCCACCTCTCTGAGCTTCAGTTTCCTCATCCTTAAAATGGGGATTATAATAGCCTCCCTGTTGCTAGAGAGACTAGGTGGGATGATGCTGTAGAGTGTCACTGCGTGCTGTTTTCTTCTCTCTCCTGTTTGCCGAAGGCAGGGACACAGGTGCCCAGTCCAGAGGCAGCATCCCTGGAGTGCTGTCTGTATAAACCAAGAGGGACTACATGACGGGGAAATGGAGGCATGAGACCCAGGCCCAGCTGGCCGGGGCTGCTCACAGCCACCCTAGGATGTTGGGAAAGTTATTCTGACACCTCAGGGATGGATGACAACCTGCTCTTGTTCAGACTCCAAGTCTGCTCCAGCTTATCAGCTTCCTTGGACTGATGCCGATGGCACTGGGGGCCCGGGAGAGTGCAGACAGCTCTGGTGTCCGTGTGAGAGGCGAGGGGCTGGCCGAGATGCTGGCCCTCGGTGGCTAGACCCACTACTACAAGATGGCTCTCCCCTCACCTGCTAGAAGGTCCAAGAGGACCTTACAAGATCCACATAGCACCTTCCTCTAGTTATCACCTGGATGAGGCTGCAGAGCTCCTGGAGCTGATAAGGTGGAGAATGCCCGCCTGAGAAGCAGATCCAGCCTGGGTGCTTGGTTACAGCCCATCCCCCCACCATGTTGTGGTGATTCCAGAGCATAGCGGTTAAGAGCAGGCACTTTGGAGCCACTAAGACATTAGTTCAACCCTTCATCGACTGACTGTCTCCTTGAGCTTCAGTTTCCCCATCTGAAAAATGGGTACGATAACACCAACCTCGTGGGATGATCACGAAGATAACATGAGCTAATGTATGCAAAGCGTGTAGTAGAGGCCACCAAGAAGGCCCTCCACGGAAGGGACCAACCCACAGGCACCACGTTCCATGGTCTATTGCCTGGAAAGAATGTGGAGGAAGTGGAAGAGGTTCACGAATAGGCAAATGATGGCGTTTGGAGCTAAAGCTGAGAGCGCCCCCCTTTCGGCTGGAGGACTCTCTGAGTGTAGGGTTGATGGTCTTCCATCTGAAACTCCTGAGGGGTCGTGGGGGACACCACAGGTCAAATGTGCACAAGGGTCTGGTCATCACTGGTTTGTTGGAGCGGCTGAGTTCTCCCGCTGTGGGATGTTGATGTACATGAGACGTGAAACAGAGCGTGCACCAACATCATTTTAATAAGGCTCAGGCACTTCCCCGGGTACTCCAGAGTCTCCGCTGAAATCGTTTTGCTGTCAGAAGCTGACATTATAACGACATTACAGGAGAGACTCCGTGGGAAATCACCGCTCATTTCCTTCCAGGCTGTTCATTCACCTGCAGAAACTGGACTTTTCTGCTCTGCTCCACAGCATCTGGCGACTGACATGATCCCCTAAGTCAGTTTTGTAGCTGAGTGGACTGAGGTCCCAGAAAGCCAAAGGCCTGAAGTGGAAAATATCGAGCAGGTGACTTGTTAAGGCTTGAGTCCGGGACTTGAGCCCGAGGAACAACCGCTGCGTGGCTGATCTTATTGGCCGTGAGGAGGCCAGATTGGTCGGTGGCCTCATTCAAGGCCAGTGTGAGACGGGAGGGGGAGCCCCTGGGCATATTTTCCACTGAGGATCTTTTGAGTTTTTAAATGTATTTATTCTCCCACCCAGCTCCCTTTGATTCTTCATCTGATTCTCACCATCTGATGCTACAACTTTCTTCTGCTACCTTCCATTTTGTTCTATCTAAGGTGCTTGAAGACATGCTCCCTTCTCTGCAGGTACCCCTCACTCTATCCCAACTCAGCAGACGGCCTTGCCTTTGGTTCCCTGAGAAGACGGAGACTCATTGGAGTGATCTCTGGTCATCTCCCTTCCACTTCAATACATCCCTGGTTTGTCACCGCCCCTCCATGTTTCCAGTTTCAGAAGATGAGGCAGCCCTCCTCTTCAACAGAGCCAGCCTCTGATGGCATCCCTTTGGCCTGGACCCTGGGTTTTCTCCTGTAGGCTGAATTGTCTCTCTATCTCTCCACTGGTTCCATCTTAATCAGTCACCCACATCGGTCGCCACTGCATTTTCACCCCTAAGGCACCTCAAACCCTCAATGGCTACCTCTCCTAGGGACTACTCAAACGGGACCCCTGAAGGTCAGAGGTGTCCCTCCAGTGGTCAAGCTGCCCCACGCTCATCACTTAGAGCTCTGTAAGCATGGACACTCTTAATAACCCATCTTCCTTGAAACCCTTTCCTTCGTGGGCCTCCATGACACTCAACTCTGAGCTCTCTCCGCCCTTCTGACTGGTTTTGTCTCTCATTCAATTATGTCTCAAAGCTGTATCTCTAGTTTTGACTTATTTTCCGAGTTCTGGACTTGTATCTCAAACAACTCCCAGAATCTTTCCACCTGGGTAGGCTTCCAACACCTCACAAGCGGTGTGTGGGCAAAGCTGGGCTGTCTTCTGTGTCTTCCTCCAAAGCACAATTATCACGTTGAGGCAGGAAAACGAGTGGCTGAGTGTGAAAGCGCTGAATCAGACTGTTTGTGTTCAAAGCCTGCATGTGACAGAGGCCAAATTACTGAACCTCTCTCTGTCTCAGTTTTCCCATCTGTAAAATGAGGATCATAGTAAAACTGACCTCATATGGTTGTTGTGAGGATTAATTGAAAAAATACACATAATGTTCTTTGAATAGTGGCTGGTCAACATTACTAACCATACATTCTGCTAACTTTTGAGTTCCCTTGGATGTTATTTCTCTTTCTTCCATCCCATCTTGTGTCTCCATCTCACATTTTCTTTTCTAAGCCCTTCACCTTCACCTAGTGCTTCAGGCTGGGCTAGTGCACTTGGCTTTGAACTGGTCTCCTTATTTCCAGACTCCTCCCCTCCAACCAGCCTGCACGTTACTGCAAGAGTAATGTTCTTTAAGCCTCACTTTTATGTGTCCTTCATATATTCACCACTGTTTGTAGGAGAAAGTTTTCCATAGTCTAAATCCAAACCTCTTTTCTCCATCTGGTCTCCCATCCCTCACCTACTTACTCTGCTCCAGGTGGGGTAAGTGTTCTACAGACACACCCTGCTCATATCCACCTTCACCTTTTGGACCCTCCTCATGCCCCTAGTCTCTTTAAGGCCTTGGTAATTCACCAACACTCAATTGCCTACAGCACTCACGCTTCAAGACTTTTATTTATGGACTTAATCATACACAACTCTCTGGCCAGTGGAAGCCATAACCTCCCCAAAAGGCTGGGAGCTCCTTGAGGGTAATGACTGTATCATGCATTCCTTTGTACCCCCAGAGCACCTAACATAATGTCATGCTCCCAGTGCAATGTCAATAAAGATTTGTTGGCGATAAACAACAAGGTCCTACTGTATAGCCCCGGGAACAATATTCAATATCCTGGGATAAACCATAATGGAAAAGAATATAAAAAAGAATGTATATATATGTATAACTGAGTCACTTTGCTGTACAGCAGAAATTAACACAACACTGTAAATCAGCTATACTTCGATGAAAATAAGTTAAAGAAAAAGATTTGTTGGCAATTTGGCCAAATAATAAAACATCAGATTCACCATTCGCTGTGAATATATACAAAAGGTAAGGAGGAAAATCCTTACATTCCCCATGAGATTTGGTCTTTGCTTTCTCCACCCAGTAAAGGCATGTATGTGGGTAAGAGGGCTTGACTGGGACGAGTGGGTTTAAGAAGACTTAGTTGGTAGAAGAAACTGCGATATTGATAATATGGGAAGAACTGGTTTACTTTTGAGTTTCTTGGTATTTTAAGGGATTGGGCCAGTGCATTTCATAATTATTCATTCCCTGGCTTCCTGTTTCCTGTCTTACATTATGCAAGTGTTAATTAAACATTCCATTTTATTGGCTTCTGGAACCATAGTCTTAAGCTATGTTGTTTACTGGTTGACTTAGTGATGGATGACAGTTCTAAACCCTTCCTGTCTGGTTTGTGAAAACCAATCATCCGTCCCACAGCCATGCTGACTAGATGTGATGTAGTATCGGCCTTTGAATGGCCTGGTGGGGGGATACTCAGACCCCTGGATGGGCAGTGACCCACTGGTTCAATGTGCAGAGCCAGCCTTATTCAGGATGGCTGAAACTGCTTGTCAGGAGTATTCCTGCTTCAGAAGCAGAGAGGCACCTGGGATGGGGGAGCGTCAACTATCCCCTGTTCACTACCCTCCTTTTTTTTCAATAGAGCAACATTTGAACGGCATCCAAACTAAGCATCCCTAAGACTTGTCCTGAAGACCAAGAGGCTTCCTTTCCCAGTGAAAATCAACCTCGTTTTAAAGCAGCCTTTGTGTCTGAACTTGGCATTCAAGATTTTTGTGAGATTCATCAGTATCGCTGACAAACTGACAGATGCCCAAATCTCAACAGAAATCAATCAAGTGTTACGATTTTGAAAAAAAAAGTTGCTTTGTTTTCTGACTTGTACCACAAACAGCGGCTCCAATCTGTCATTAGGACTGAGAACATGTCAACAATCTGTTTTTATTCTTTAGGAAAGAAGAACAGCATCTTGCTCTCCTCCAGCTAGGGCTAATTTGGAAAATTTGCAAGCTGACATGCAACTTGATTAAAATGACCCAGAGCCACTAATTCTTTTAAAATGCAACTCAGTGCTCACAACCCCAGACCTTCTGTAGTCCAGCTATCTCTTTACAGCTTGTTTTTAAAGAGGGGAAGGGGGGCAGGGGAGGGAGAAAGAGCTATGTTATAATCCACAGAGAGACTTAAAATTATTTTTCATTTTCTCCCTTCAGCTCTACTGTCACCATGGATTTCCTTCACAGCCCAGAGGAGAGGAAAAGTAGTGTGACGTTTCTAAGATGTTAGCGTGGATTTCATAGTCTGGAGTACAGAGCAGGCATGTGACCCAAATGAAACATCCATATTGGGGTTAGAGACTATTTTGACATTGTGGTTTCACTCCCATTCCATCCTTTTAGAAAATATGTAAGAATCTGTCCCAGTTTGAATTGGCTCTCTAGGTCTTTGTCAAACCCTGGCTACACCGAGAGTAATGATGATATTTCCTTCTAGGGAAAGCAATGAGTAAAACAAAGCAATAACAGTTTGGTCCATTCCAGGACTGGGAATCATAACATTTCACATAATAGAAACTGAGGCAGTGCTCAAGAATCAGAGTGTAGGTTTGGTCTATAGATACACTCTTACGAATATCTCGATTTTCTTTTCTTTTTCTTTTTTGTATATACACAAACATGGATCATACATCTATAGATATGTGTATTGTGGGGTTGAAATTGCCCATTTAAAGAGACCTGGTCATTTGGAAAATTGTACTGCTGCATCCTTTAAGACTCAACTCTTTTTTTTTTTTTTTTTTGACAATTTGAAATGCATCCTCTTTATTTATTTATTTATTTATTTTTGGCTGTGTTGGGTCTTCGTTTCTGTGCGAGGGCTTTCTCTAGTTAAGGCAAGCGGGGGCCACTCTTCATCGTGGTACGCGGGCCTCTCACTATCACGGCCTCTCTTGTTGCGGAGCACAGGCTCCAGACGTGCAGGCTCAGTAATTGTGGCTCACGGGCCTAGTTGCTCCGCGGCATGTGGGATCTTCCCAGACCAGGGCTCGAACCCGTGTGTCCTGCATTGGCAGGCAGATTCTCAACCACTGCGCCACCAAGGAAGCCCTATCTCGATTTTCTTTATGGCATCTAAAAGTGCGTATTATCAGCCCATCGGAGGGAGGGGGTTAATGTAGGAGGTGTTAATGTGGGCTGGCATGGGTGCCCACAGATGTATTGTTCACTAAGACAATGTATAATTATTAGGGGACAATATATAATTACACGTTGAATTATGTGCTGTATACTGCAAGTGTTGGCATTCTGTCTCAAAGAGGGGAGAGCTAATACTGGCTGAGACCATGTAAATGCAGGCACTCATTTGTTGGGGAATGTACAGTAAAGAGAATCATTTCTGAATCCTGTTGCCTTGGCAACCTAGTCTAAAATGATGTAGATAAAGAGCTAGCAACCCTTATTAATGAAGCCAGTGTGTCTTGGGAAGAAAAGCTGCCAAAAACAAGGCATCAAGCATCAGACCAAACCGACTTTTAGGGGGATGGCTCTATTCAAAATTGGGTCAAGATGTGAGATGAGGGATCAGGCATTAAGGACACGGCTATCATCAATACCCTGCATGACACCCTGGCCAGACACATATCCACTGTCAATTCTGGGGGACATTAATCACGTCAGGCTCTTACTCATGGCCGTTCTTCTCATGGCAGAAAAATGAATGGGTCATTTTTCTGTGGATGGGCAGTATTGGAAATGCCAGAAGGGACTCCCTGGTGTGGGTAAGGGTGGCGCAGCTCCCCCATTTGGAAGGACATCTGGACACTTCCCCTCTTCCCTGGTCTCTCCTGGCTAAATGTAAATACACAATCTGATTTGGAAGGAATGATACAGTTAGCTCCTTTTTAAAGATGAGGAAAATAAGGCCAGGAAAGTTCATCACCAAGACCAGGCCTTGATTTGTTCTCCTCTCGTCTGAGTGGAATCCCTCAGGAATCCCACTGCCCATCTACCTGACCTCAGGACCTGTACTTTTTTTTCTTTTTAAAAAAATTTTTATTTATGGCTGTGTTGGGTCTTCATTGCTGTGGGCGGGCTTTCTTTAGTTGCGGTGAGCGGGGGCTACTCTTCGTTGTGGTGTGAGGCTTCTCATTGCAGTAGCTTCTCTTGTTGTGGAGCACGGGCTCTAGGTGCACGGGCTTCAGTAGTTGTGGCATGCGGGTTCAGTAGTTGTGGCTCGTGGGCTCCAGAGTGCAGGCTCAGTAGTTGTGGTGCACGGGCTTAGTTGCTCCATGGCACGTGGGATCTTCCCGGACCAGGGCTTGAACCCGTCTCCCCTGCATTTGCAGGCGGATTCTTAACCACTTCGTCATCTGGGAAGCCCACTTTTTTTTCATTTTTGACTTAGCACAAGCCCTGACAAGGGGTCACTCTGTGGTTCTGGGTTCAAACCCTGCTTGAGCTGTACACACTCTGAATCAGGAACAAGGCTTCAGGGGGATGGGGTGGGGTGAGGACAGCCAACTCCCGCGTGACCCTGGCTTGAGGCAGGTGAGTTTTCTCCAGTGCCCACCCCTGGGTCGGGTGTCTCTTCTGGTAAGTGGGGAAGAAAGACTGACACCCTCTTTGGGCATGATATTTTATTTCAAGAATATCAGTAAAGAGATTGGGAAATTGCATTTTGAAAGTTTCTTTTTGTCGAAGTAATTTTTTTTTTTTTTACACTTGCTGAAAGTATTTATGGATCCCCAATTATCACAAGGGCAGATACATCAGGGCCTAATACACTCAGTCACTGAAAAGCACCCCCAATCTGTCTGCCGACATCAAGGAAACGATCACCACTGCCATTCAGTCATGTCCTTTGGAACATGGAACATTTGGCCCTCTCGATGAGAGATGGCTCTGGCTTCCTGGGAAATCATCTCCTGCATCTGTGTTGAGAGATATCCCAGGTCTCTGACTGCCAGCGTCATACAAGGTTGAGGGAGAGACCCTACAGGAGCCTGCTGCCACTGCAAAGGCAACAGCCACCCACTTCATATGGGCTCCTATTTCTACACCATTTCTTCCTCCTCTGGCCAGAGGTTATTCAAATGGAGAGCTGTAGGAAGATGCGAAGTTCACTGTAAGTTCTTGTGTGGAAGAAATATTCATGAAAAGGCCTCAGACAGCTTATTAACTCTGACCTTAACACAGCATCTTCAGATGCCTCATTCATCTCTTTGCTGGATTCATCCTCATGGTACAGATTCTGTTTGATATCTTTCAGGAGTGGTCCTTTTCTTTTCATTCTCTGGTACTTGTCTCATTTCTCAAGTCAGGCTGAGATGCCAGCTGTTCCTTGACTCCATCTAACTGTTGTTGTAATTCTTCTGATGTTATTTCTCCAGCGGTGCCTAAAAGATTATGGTCTCTCATTAGCCGGTAATCTTCGTCATTGAGGTCATTAATAAACTGATAATAGGCTTCTCTGTGGAAACGCTCTTGCTGCCACCTTCTCTCGTTTTCATGATGATTCTGGTCTTGAGGTTTCTTCACCATCACCATCTGATCTAGATCTAGACAGATTCATGCTGAGATTCCTGGCTTTCTTATTTGCCTTTCAACATGTTTTTAATATATGCAATGGTATCCATCCTTCCATTGTTTGTGCCTTTTTTGACAGCTGCCCGTCTGGAGAGAAGCGTGTGGCCTCGGAGGTCGGGCGGCGGGCGAGGCTTGCATCCACGCCTCCGGAGGCCGCTGTGCCCTCTGCCTGTCTGCTGAAGAGAAGCCTGCTGCAGCGGGACCGTCCAGCCGGAGCGGAGGCTCTGGAGGAGGGCCGGGCCGCCCCTTGTCGAAGTAAATCTTGTCCAGATTTTTCTAAGCCTCTTTTAATTATGTTCTTTCAAATTATATACCATCAAGTTCAAGCTGACTACATTCAGACCAAAACAATAACCCAGGCATCTTCCAGATATGGAACTTAAATAGTTGTTTACTATATTTGTATCAGTCACAAGATTGAAAGAAGGGAGGGGCACTCATTTGCATGCTGTTAAAGGCCATCTGTAAAAGACACTCAGAAAAAAAGATGAGAGCATAAATTGCCTACAGTGGCATATGTTTAACTCCTAGGCTCCTAAGCAGAGCAAAACTCTTATAAAACACACTTTGCCCTTTGTTAATTACAGAGTAACAGATTGGAGGGGGCTGCTCCCTCCCACCATATTCCTTCATATGTACAGTTCCTTCCTTTCTTCTCTCCTTCCCCTCCCTCCTCCCTTCCTCCCTTCCTTCCTGACTTACTGTTTATCAAACATAGCCCTGGGCACTGGCAAGTGGCTGAGTTACAGACCCTGCCCATATCGGGGTCCCGTTTTGGTTGGAAATAGACACACGGCTTTGATGGTCACTGTCCAAAGTCTTATAGGAACACAGAAAAGAGAAATGGGGTCAAGGTCAAGGAAGGGCTCATAGAGCAACCGACCTTTTTTTTTTTTAATATTTATTTATTTATTTTTGGCTGTGTTGGGTCTTTGTTTCTGTTCAAGGGCTTTCTCTAGTTGCGGAGAGCAGGGGCCACTCTTCATCGCGGTGTGCGGGCCTCTCACCATCGCGGCCTCTCTTATTGCGGGGCACAGGCTCCAGACGCACAGGCTCAGTAGTTGTGGCTCACGGGCCCAGTTGCTCCACGGCATGTGGGATCTTCCCAGACCAGGGCTCGAACCCGTGTCCCCTGCATTGGCAGGCAGATTCTCAACCACTGCGCCACCAGGGAAGCCCCAACCGACCTTTCAACTGGCTCCAGAGGTGGGTAAGAATTTGCCAGTTGGAGAAAGAGGATTTGTGGGAGGGGAAGGAGCTTTCTAGGCAGGAGAAATGGCATGATTAAAGGCATGATGATAAAAAGTGATGGTTTAGGGAATATATTCAGTTGTTGGGTGTGGTAGAGATAGGCTACCATAATTTGTGCTATCCCTTTAATACCACAGACTAGCTGCCCAGACAAGGACTTCATTTCCCAAGCTCCTTTCATCTAGTTTGGACCACATGACTAGTTCTCAGTTAAGGTGTTTGAGAGCTGACCTGCTTCTCTATTTTGTCTTCCCCATCTGCTGACTTGGATTCTGAGGATTCTGCACCCTAGGCAAGAGAAAAGCTGTAAAATGGAAGTAACCTGGGGGAAGGATAAATTAGGAGTTTGGGATTAACAGATACACACTACTATACATAACATAGATAAACAACAAGGACCTACGCTATAGCACAGGGAATCATATTCAATACCTTGTAATAACCTGTAATGGAAAAGAATCTGAAAAGTATATATATATATATAGCTGGATCACTTTGCTGTACACCTGAAACTAACACAACATTGTAAATCAACTATACTTCAGTTAAAAAAAAAAAATGGAAGAGTGACTTGGGCCCTGAATCACCATGTGGAAGGGCGCCCACTGACCACTAATACCTGCACTATACTAATAGCATAGTGTGAGTAAGGAGTAAACTTTTACTGAGGAAGCCACTGAAATTTTAGGGTTTCTTTGTTACAGCAGCTGGCATTACCCTAACAAACTCACTAGAGGTGACAGGGGCAGTATCTTAATAAGTATCCAATAAAAAAATGATTCCACGGTCAACTACGTTTGGGAAACACTGACTTCAACAGGTTTCATGACTGCAGGATGGTACAGACTTTATAGGCTAAAAAGTGTTATGTATCTCCACGACATCTAACAGATGGTGTTTTCTAAATGTCTTTGGCCACGTAAGGTTTTTTTCAGTGCTTATGAGCATATTGCAGTTCTGTAGAAGTCAGCGGAAGCTAGCACACAGCACAGGGGCAGGTGTTGAGTGTCAGGATGAAGTAGGACAGGGAGGTGGCCTGAGTGGGGCTGCCTCCCCCCTGCCCCCTCCTGGCTCCAGCTTCTTCGCTCTCCCCTCAGTCCTCACATGTGTTGTGCTTCGTGTTGTGTTTCTGGCCTTTGCACACACAGCTCTGCCTGGATGATTCTCTGCTCACCTATGTTTTTTTCCTAAAGCCCAGATTCCTGTGTAGACTGCCTCTCCTCCAAGAACATGCCCCTCCCCCTTGGCCTTCACAGCACATCACTTCCACGTGTTTTTCACCTACTTTGTTCCTCCTTACAGCATGGGGAGTGGCTCATGTGTCTTTCTCCCTCCTTAGATGTGAGTTCTTTGAAGAGTCAACTAAAAATTGTCAACTGTCTCCACAAAGGTTAAGTCACTAGCCACTGTGACCACTGACTGTCAAGCACCCTGAAAGGAGTTCAGGGTGAAGATCAGGAAAGAAGCACTCTGTGCTCTGTGAAAACCTGGCAGAACAGGCCTTCAGATAGTTATATACTTTCAGGAGACGATTTTATGAGTCCAGGTTCTTGCATCTTCTCCTATCTAGAAAAGCACTAAAATCATTAATAGTGACAGCTTCTCCTTGTGACTAGCAACAACCCTTTGCCAAAATGTGTTGATTACATGTATCTGCCTTCACCAAAATCACATATATGTTGACTTCCCCCCACTACCTCTCAGAGCAGGTCCTCAGAGCTATCTGAGAGGCTGTCTCCCAGGCTATAGTCCTCAGTTGGCCCCAAATAAAACCTAAGTCACAACTCTCATGTTGTGCATTTTTGTTCAGTCGACAGAAGGAAGTTGCCACATGTAATTCATTAAAAAAAACTTTGGGGCTTCCCTGGTGGCGCAGTGGTTGAGAATCTGCCTGCCAATGCAGGGGACACGGGTTCGAGCCCTGGTCTGGGAAGATCCCGCATGCCACGGAGCAACTCGGCCCGTGAGCCACAGTTACTGAGCCTGCGCGTCTGGAGCCTGTGCTCCGCAACAAGAGAGGCCGCGATAGTGAGAGGCCCGCGCACCGCGATGAAGAGTGGCCCCCGCTCGCCGCAACTAGAGAAAGCCCTCGCACAGAAACGAAGACACAACACAGCCATAAATAAATAAATAAATAAATTTAAAAAAAGAAAAATAAAAATTAAAAAAAACCCAACTCTGTATTGAAGTATGTCAAAAAAATAAGTCCAACTGAGTAAATTTGACGGTCTAAATGGCTTTATTCAATGATTCTTGAATTGGGTGCTCCAAGGGTTTGTACAAAATGGAAGGTTTTTATAGGAAGAAGGGTAGGGCAAGGGAGCTCTTAGCAAAAAAGAGAAAAAGGATTATTTTTAGGTCAGGACATCTTTTTCTTTTGGTGGGGGAGGAGGGAATAACATGGGTTTTTACCATGTGATTGCCTATTCTTTCTCCGGGTGGGGGGCAGGGAATGGAGAGGGCCCACATGACAGATATCTCTTTGGCACTGCCCGGAAAATTCCAGACTGGCGGATTAAGATTACATTTCTGGTTAAGTCAGGTATTAAGTCTAGGTTTGCTATCATAAGCCTTAGCACATGTAACGCCATTTTGGGCCTGTGGTTTTCTCTTAACAAGTATAAAATACCTACACAAGAAGTGCGCATGGTATGAATGGCTACTTTGATGGATTTTCACAAACTTATCACACCTATGTAACCAACATTCAAATCAAGAAACAGCATAATCAGCGCTCCAGAACCCCCTTCATGCTCCCTTCCAGTCACTACCCCATCAAGATAAAAACCATCCTGACTTCTACCACCATAGATTAATTTCGCTTGCTTTCATAATTTAAAATCATAGACTCACATAGTATGTGCTCTTTTGTCTTTGACTTTTGTGAGAATCATCCGTGTATTTGTGTGTAGTTGTAGGCCATGCTTTTTGTATTCCATTGTGTGAATAAACCATCATTTACTTCTTCATTCTACTGTTGATGGGTAATTAGGTAGTTTCCAGTTTTATGCTATTACCAATAGCGCTGCTGTGAATATTCTAGTACCTATCTGTTGGTAAACATATGGATGCATTTCTGTTAGATATGTACATAGGAGTGGACTTGCTGGGCCATAGGGTATGCATATGTTCACTTTTAGAGGATACTGCCAAACAGCTCCCAAAGTAATTGCACCAATTACCATGGAAAAGTTCCAGTTGCTCTGCTTCCTCACTGACACTTGGTAATTTCCTACTTTTAATTTTTGTCACTCTGGTGGGGTATAGTGGTATCACATTGTAGCTGTAGTCAGCATTTCCTTTATGACTAATGAACACCTTCACTACGCTTATTGCCCATTTGGATATCACCTTTTGCGAAGTGTCTAAGTCCTTTGCCCCTTTTTCTATTGGATTTTCTGTGTTTTTCTTTTTGGTTTATAAGAGTGGTTTACATATTCTGATGTGGACTCATTTAAAAATTTCTCCATGGCCCTGAGCACTACTGATTTCCATATTCAGTAAAATTCTGTGGCATAAAATAGGACAAAAGGGCACTATCAGACCTTGAGCATTGGGATGGGCTTCACCGCTAGGCAATGCCTCCCTTCCTCCTTACCATAGCCTCCTGAGCATTGAAAGGGGGAGTATTCATAAAGGGAAAATTTGAACGAGGCTCAGAAAAGTCTCAGGGTCCAGGTGAGCCTCATCATGCTGGACAGTCTATGGACAGCTGTCTATTGAAGGTTCTTACCCAACAGTGATTTCCCAGCTGTTTAGCCTGGACCCCACAGACACTGCTCCAGTGATGGAGATGGTCTTCATTCACTCATTCATTCAACAAATATTTATCAAACACCTTCTAAGCACTTGAGATACATCACTGAATAAAACAAAGATCTCTGTAAGCAAAGGGGCAAAGATCCATGTAAACATAACAAGTTCTTAAATTGTGTAGTATGTTAGAAGGTGATTAATGCTGTATAAAGAGGGGAAGTAGAGCAGGGCAAGACCAGTTAGGAGTGCTTATGGGACAGTCGACAACAGGATGAGAGCATGAGTTTGAGCAGAGATTGAGGCCAGCAGCAAGGAGGATATCCAAGGAGCATCCACAGAGGGAAGGGCTGGTGCAAAGGCCCTTGGTGAGAGCATGTCCAGCATGTTCAGGCCATTGCAAGGAGGACAGGAGACCACAGAGGTAACAGGAGCCCACTCACAGCAGGACCTGGAGGTGTCTTAAAGGGTGTGCTTTGACACTGCACAAGATGAAGAGTTGAGATGAAAAGTCATTGGAGCGTTTGCCCAGAGGCGTCACATAATCTGACTTACATTGTACACAGTTCCAGTTGCTGTGTTGAGAATAGATGAAGGGGAGCAAGGGTAGAAGTATGGAGGCCCATTGGGAGGTGTGTAATAAACCAAGTGAGAGATACTGGTGGCTGGGACCAGGGTGGTAGCAGTGGAGGTGGTGAGAAGTGGTCAGATTCTGGATACATTCTGTAGGTAGAACTGGATTTTCTGATGGAGTAAATGTGGGGTGTGAGCAAAGACAGGAATGAAGGATGGCTTCCATGACACTGTCTGGGTCTAGTCTCTGCTTACAATGACCGCTCCCTTCCGCAGAGTGCTCTCCCTTCCCACCTGGTCTGATGTCCTCTCAACCCCATCTGGCATCTGATCCTGGGTCTTGGTCCCTAACCCAGTCCAGGTAACCCTCACCTAGTGGCTGCTCCTCTTCTTTCCAACCCATTGTCATGACAAAAACTCTTTCCAGCTTCCCTTGGAGCTTCACCTTGAGAAGTAAAGGCTTCTTTTGAAAGTAAAAAGATATTTCTTTCCTTTTGTATTCCTGCTAAAGCATTCTTAATTCTCCCCCAGGCCACATGGATGACTATGACTGATCAAGAAAAGAATCACACACAAAAAAAGCACGATTGATTAATATTTCAAATTAACTTGTTATTTAGTTTACTTATCGTTGGTATGTTTCTTTCTACTTAGAATCAGGGACACAGCTAGTGTTAGAGCCAAAAGATAACCAAGAGATTGTATAGTTGAGGGCTTGCCTTATATGTATGAGAAACACTGAGACCTAATGTACAGGTTGGTTTTTTAGTGACTGGACTGCAGGCTTTCTACCATGGGGGAAATGATCCTTCCATGACAGCTGTTAAAAACAAGACAACTGGCCCCAAAATGGAGCCAGTTTATGTTCCATTTATGCTAAATGCCACATGACAAAACCCAGACTTAACTTGATTACAGTTTCAGCCTCTCCCAGAAATGGAATCTTAAACCAGTCAATGAGGAATCACCTTGTCAGCACTACTGAGGTCATCTGCCTGATAGACCCCTGCCTTCCCCTAAAGGAGAGTGACCTTGTCCCAACCTAGTACTGAATATAACAATCTTGCTGGTATTACTTCCTTGTCCTGCTCCCTTCTGCCTATAAAAGTCTTTCATTTTGTACAGCTCCTTGGAGCCCCTTTCTCTCTGCTGGACAGGATTGGATTGTATTTGACTGGAATTGATTTTTGCACAAATAAACGCAACATTTTTAATATGCCTCAGTTTATGTTTTAACACAACAAAACTGGGGTGACCTGGTCTGTGAAGTTTCTGGGCTTTCCCTCTGGGCTTTATGTTCCCTTTGGCCTTTGTTTCTTCCTCATTATCTGCCTTCAGACAGACTCTGCAGTTGAGCTCTCTTGGTTTCCATCATTGATACGTTACCCAGTCACATTGATACAAGATGTGTCCTGAAAAGGCCTTGGGCTCTCTTCGGGTTCTCCATGGAAACCTGACGTGCCAGCCGTCTTTAGTCTACCCCCAAACCCAGCAGCTCAGCGGCTCCTTCTGGCCCACAGGGGACCGTTGACAATTCAGGCTCACCTCTCCACACACAGAGCGGAGCCCAGCCACCCGTCGGGTCAGGGCTGTTTAGTGCATTCTTTCTGCCAGTCTCGGGCTTCCCTTACAATAGCAGCAGTGTTTTCCCCTGGCTTGGATGGTGTTTGAATTAACTTAAACAAACATAAGCAGAGCAGCTGGTTGGTAGGATGGGAAGCTTGGGCTGGGGGTACAGGCCCACACTGTATAATTTGTGGCCACCTCTGGTTGTAGGAATCCAAGCCCAGACTCAATTCTCTGAGTCAGAATTTGCTGCGTGTGTCCTCAGAACGGAGATGATTGGTTGGCTGGTTGCTGACTGCATTATAAAAACTTACCAATGTAAGCCACATATGAAAATGTACACATTCACAGGGCTGTACGGCACACAAAAATGGCTTAATTTGCAAATGGGGATGCTGAGGCTCAGAGGGATGAAGTGACATCATGGTCCAAGGTCACAGGCAGTGAGACACAGAGCTGGGGTTCACACTCAAGGTTCCCAGGACCCCACATCCCATCCTTTCTCCACGGCATTGCCGGTGAAGGGTCTGACAACTTTGTAATAAGATACGTGTTCTGTATTAAACTCTGTTCCCAAGTGGGTCCCCAGGTTTGGTCTCCACCCTTCGGGTATCAGGGTGGAGCTCAGCCCTCTCCAGCTGCTCCCCCTGGTCTGCAGAGCTTCCATGTATTGAATCTATTTACCCTTTTCTGGGGCTCTGACAAGCATCGTGGAACCTCCATCTCTAGGCTCAGAGATGATGACTAATGATGCTGTCCTCTGAGGCTCCTTTTTTTCTGGTTCTGTTCTGTCCTTTTGTGCAACCTGACAGCTGTCAGGTTGGAGAAAGTGAGGGGCTAGGAGCCAAGCAGCTGCTCTGAGTCCTGGCTTTGCATTGTGTTTTATGACCTGGGGACACTTCCGAACCTGGGGCCAGTTTCCTCTTCCACAGAGCAAGGGGGTTGGGGAATAATCTACCTGGTACTTCCCAGTTCTAGGATTCTGTGCCTGTCTTTATAAAAGTAAACAAGCAAACTAAACAGTAAAGCCAAAATTACCTCCCTAAACAAATGTACCCTCAAATCCACATCCAGTAGGGATGACATTTTTGATTTGGGTGTTGGCATTTAGGGTTATAAGATTCTAGTATGGTTGCTGCTGAAGTTTTGTCAGAAAATTTGAAGCAATGCATGCTGGTAGACTTTAATCCCAAAAAGTCCTCTAAGCAATATTTCTAATATATATTTTGTCAAAGATGTGATGCTTTCTGCTTAGGTATTTCTAACAAGCACTCTCTCCAAACAAATCTCCTTGAAAATGCATTAGATAACACGGTTCCTTCAATTCCATATCTTCCTTTCTGTCTAAACTGAAAAAGCCAGTTCACGTTATTAATGACAAGTCATTTTGCAGAGTGCCTGGGTTAATAGAAGAGATAACTGGCGAAATATAAATGTGTAATACTAACATGCTGAAGATAAAACAGAAGTCTAATGCTGAATGCATAATGTGGAGAATGGAAGAAAAAGTTCCTGGCTGGCACAGAATTCCTGCAGAATGAACGGGAAAGCTACGGCCCTCAGCTGCTCCCTTGGTTTCCCAATGTGCTACTTTCCTGCTTCTTTTTTCAACTCAACTATCCTCTTTGAACCCTAATCCTAGAATTCTAGAGTTAAAAAAGGGTACTTAGGGAATTTTGAGGATGAGGAAACAGGCCCAGACAGGTAACGGGACTCGCTTAGAGAAACACTGCCAGTTTTCCCATTTCAGTGCGTTGGCTAGACTCTACCACCACGGAGGCCTTCCCCTGTCTTCCATGCATCAGCCCAGCCCAGGGAGAGGGAGCAGGGATTTGACAAATTAAATCCAGAGCACAGTGGATTCACAGCCCAGCTTCATGACTCTATTTGTGTGGCTTTGGGAAAGTCACTTCACCTCTCTATACCTCAGTCTCTCCCTCTATAAAATGAGTTAATACAGGTAAAGCTCTTTACATTCTAGTGAGTGTTCAGAAAAGTTAGTGGTTATCGTTAATATTTTGTGATTTATAAGTTTGTTTTTGGTTATACTATCTCTATCTGGAACCAAAAGACAGGACTGGAGGACCTCTTGACATCATATCTGGCTCAGGAATCGTGGTGTTTTTTTTGTTCTGTTTTGTTTTTGTTTTTGGCCATGCCACACTGCATGTGGGATCTTAGCTCCTTGACCAGGGATCGAACCCATGTCCCCTGCAATGGAAGCATGGAGTCTTAACCACTGGACCACCAGGGAAGTCCCGGGATTGTATGTTTTCTTGATAGTACTCAAGTTCAGTATCAGAAAGAATGTGATAGTTGGTGGTTTTCTGCTTCCATTGAATATTAGACAAGAGGAAAGGCACTTAAATGATAGCAAAGGCCACTGGGGCATGCTATGGTTTAAATGTTTGTTTCCCTCCAAATTCTTATGTTGAAATCCTAATGCCCAAAGTGATGGTATTTGGATATGGGGCCTTTGGGAAGTGATTAGGTCACAAGGGTGGAGCCCTCATGAATGAGATTAGTGCGTTATAAAAGAGACCCCAGAGATCTCTCTCCCGCTTTCTGCCATGTGAGGACACAGTGAAAAGTCTGCAGTCTGCAATTGGAAGAGGGCCTTCACCAAATCTGCTGGCGCCATGATCTTGAACTTCCCAGATCCAGAATGGTGAGAAATAAATACTTGTTTTTTATAAGCATCATACTTTGTTGTAACAGCCTGAATGGACTAAGAGTGGATTCCTTAACTCTGAGAGTGTGGAATCTCCTTCAGTGACAAATTTGAAGCAAAGGGACTTCCTTGGTGGCGCAGTGGTTAAGAATCCGCCTGCCAATGCAGGGGACGCAGGTTCGAGCCCTGGTCCAGGAAGGTCCCACATGCCGTGGAGTAGCTAAGCCTGTGTGCTGCAACTACTCAGCCTGTGCTCTAGCATGTAACCGGCACTGAGGCCGAGAGCTACCTTAAGTGATCCTTGGTATCCTTTCCACCATAGTACTCTGGGCTTCCCACTGCAAAGTGTAATGAGTTGGTCTCATTTTATAAATATTAACTGAATTAAATTCCCCAGGTCCCAGGAAAAGAGGACTCATCCTTGAGGATTATGTGAAAACTAAAACCAAAATTTGAGTTGAGTAAATTGCTTGAAATGCTGGCACTTTGCAATCAGATATGCGTACCTGCTTTCCAGCTGCATGACCTTGGGCAGGTCACCTCAACCCCCTAAACCTCAGTTTCTGCATCTATAAAATGGGGGGAATGTCAGTTTCTTCTTTTCAGGGTTGTAATGAGAATTGATGAAGCAATACATATCATGTGTTTAACATAATATCTGGCACATAGTAAGGACGTAATGCTAATTATTATTATGATTAATTTTTTCAAAATGGTTTTAAAAAGCTAAGGCCTCATTTAGACATTAAAATGCCTCAGCATAAATATTCAATGAAAAATGATTTTTGTCTTTTATTTTTCAATTAACCATCCCAGTATTTAAACGGTAAACATATGAAGAGGGACAGGTATCCATCTTCATTTTACCGAGCATTTTTTGTTTGTTTGTTTTGTTTTGTTTTGTTTTTCCAGGTTCTTCATAGTTTTTATTCAAGCATTACAGAGTGTTTTGAATGAGTAGTTTCAGGAGCTGCTCTGGGAGAAAACGCTCTCGTGTGTCTAAAAAACCCAAACTACTTGGAAAAACAAACAAAGCTGGACTGATCTGAGTTGATTGTTTTTAGAAATAACAAATTGGCTGAATTCAACTATTTCCTCCCTTCTTCTGTCAGCCAATTTTCAGGTAGATATAGCCTCATTATGAAATCTGCCTGAGCCCGTTGCTAGATGATTCAACCTCCAGGTCTAAACAATCTGGAATGCTCTGTGGAAGACCTTGAAAGGTTTCCCAGCAGGAAATGGAAGGCAGAGAGTGAATGAATTCAGGTTTTCAGTTCCTGTTGACCTTGATTAGCACACAGCAATGTTCGTTGGCTGTCTCCTGGCATCCACTCTCTTCCTCGCCCCATGAGTTTGATCCCTCCTACTCTCAGTCTGGAAAGACCACTGGAGGAAACTTCAGGGATGAGAGGGGCCAACCCTCTCACCCGGTAGATGAGGAAGCTTAGATTTAATGAGTCTGTGTGACGGCATCTATTACTCTTTGATACTTTCCTCTTGGTCCCAACACAATGTTCCATTTTCTTCAAGCAAGAGCTATTGAGGGAATTTCCAACCATTTTCCAGTTTCCATGTTATTCATAGCAAAGCAGACAGTTATCTTTGTTAAAAATGTGAAAGTATCAGCTCTTGGGTATACCTGTTTCCCTGGGAGATGGTGGAGAGAAGGCAGGGTATCTGGATTTGGGGGCTTGGGGGGCCAGTGCCAATGGACAGGGCAAAAAAGACCTTCACTGCCACCTTGTGGTCCCCTGGAGCCACAGAGGGTCATTGCTTTGGAACATCTGTCTGTCTAGCTTCTCTGGCTGCTTGCTTGGGGTCTTTATCAGTGTAGTCAGCATGGCTTTAATGGACCTTTGTTAGCATTTCTCTTTCCAGTGCATTTTCACTTTCTTTAGCCCCAGGAAAGGGAGAATTGTAGAAAGCTAGCAAAATTCGATATTCTGAAAAAATATCTGCGGGGAGGTAAGAGGTCAGGACCTAGGAAAGGGCTGTCAAAATGAAACGTTGGAGAGGCTGCCAAGATCCTTGTCTCATCTTCTTGTGGCATCTCTCTACAAGAGTAGAGATTTGTGGGGCAAAATTCAGGCCCGGAGTTGGTACTGGTCATTGTTATCACCTGGTCAACTGGGGGAGTCAGGACAGATAAAGATTCGTTTCTTATCTCATTTATTGACCTTGGTTAGAATCCAAATTAGTTCTCACATCACATTCTGATACTCTTGGATTCAATATCATCATTTGAAATACTAACGATATTTTTCAGTGCAAAAAAAATGACTTTCAAGGCATGTATTATGGAAAAGATTATAATAAATTAAATGCCTAAACTGGCAGACTGCAAACAATTTTGACTCAGATCTAAATGTTTGCACTGGCTGTTTAAACATTTAATTAAACTTGGGCTTCAGCAACCTGAGTCATCCCACATACACAGAGCGTGACAGACCCGGACAGCAAGAGTCAATGTGCATTGGTTTTTTTCATTCTCCAAATGAACACATTGCATCCTTAAACCCCGCAGACATTAGTGATTTTTAATGAATTGTTCTGTCTTTCTGAGGTTACTTTTAGATGATGCTGTAAGGTAATGTTAGTCTTGGAAAGAACTTTGTTAATTAAGTTTCAGGGAAGTTATCACCCACAGATAATTGATTAAAGTGGTTACATGGATAATCTGTTGTGTGACTTTACACTAAAAAATAGAAAAATGTAAAGAATAGGAGATACAAGACAAAACATCTAAAGACCAGCTTATCAAAAACGAAGACTGTGTCACCACCACCACCACCATCATCCTCATCATCATATTACCACCATCACATGATTAACACCATCACAATCGTTATCTTCATCATCATCATCATTCTCATGATCATCATCATAATATTACCATCACCATCATCACTAACACCATCACAATAATTATCTTCATCATCATCATCATCATCATCATCACATGTTTTGAAGCAGCAGACTATCCCAGTTTAAATTTTCTTGTCTGATGCAGCAAAAGCAGTTTTAAGGGGGAAGTTTATAGCAATACAGTCTTACCTCAAGAAACAAGAAACATCTCAAATAAACAACCTAACCTAACCTTACACCTAAAGCAATTAGAGAAAAAAGAACAAAAAAACCCCAAAGTTAGCAGAAGGAAAGAAATCATAAATATCAGATCAGAAATACATGAAAAAGAAATGAAGGAAACAGTAGCAAAGATCAATAAAACTAAAAGCTGGTTCTTTGAGAAGATAAACAAAATTGATAAACCGTTAGCCAGACTCAACAAGAAAAAAAGGGAGAAGACTCAAATCAATAGAATTAGAAATGAAAAAGGAGAAGTAACAACTGACATGGCAGAAATACAAAGGATCATGAGAGATTACTACAAGCAACTCTATGCCAATAAAATGGACACCCTGGAAGAAATGGACAAATTCTTAGAAAAGCACAACCTTCCAAAACTGAACCAGGAAGAAATAGAAAATATAAACAGACCAATCACAAGCACTGAAATTGAAACTGTGATTAAAAATCTTCCAACAAACAAAAGCCAAGGATCAGATGGCTTCACAGGTGAATTCTATCAAACATTTAGAGAAGAGCTAACACCCCATCCTTCTCAAACTCCTCCAAAATATAGCAGGGGGAGGAACACTCCCAAACTCATTCTACGAGGCCACCATCACCCTGATACCAAAACCAGACAAAGATGTCACAAAGAAAGAAAACTACAGGCCAATATCACTGATGAACATAGATGCAAAAATCCTCAACAAAATACTAGCAAACAGAATCCAACAGCACATTAAAAGGATCATACACCATGATCAAGTGGGGTTTATCCCAGGAATGCAAGGATTCTTCAATATATGCACATCAATCAATGTGATACACCATATTAACAAATTGAAGGATAAAACCCATATGATCATCTCAATAGATGCAGAAAAAGCTTTTGACAAAATTTGACACCGATTTACGATAAAAACCCTCCAGAAAGTAGGCATAGAGGGAACTTACCTAAACATAACAAAGGCCATATATGACAAACCCACAGGAAACATTGTTATCAATGGTGAAAAACTGAAACCATTTCCTCTAAGATCAGGAACAAGACAGGGTTGCCCACTCTCACCACTATTATTCAACATAGTTTTGGAAGTTTTAGCCACAACAATCTGAGAAGAAAAAGAAATAAAAGGAATCCAAATCAGAAAAAAAGAAGTAAAGCTGTCACTGTTTACAGATGACATGATGCTATACATAGAGAATCCTAAAGATGCTACCAGAAAACTACTAGAGCTAATCAATGAATTTGGTAAAGTAGCAGGATACAAAATTAATGCACAGAAATCTCTTGCATTCCTATACACTAATGATGAAAAATCTGAAAGTGAAATTAAGAAAACACTCCCATTTACCATTGCAACGAAAAGAATAAAATATCTAGGAATAAACCTACCTAAGGAGACAAAAGACCTGTATGCAGAAAACTATAAGACACTGATGAAAGAAATTAAAGATGTTACAAACAGATGGAGAGATACACCATCTTCTTGGATTGGAAGAATCAACATTGTGAAAATGACTATACTACCCAAAGCAATCTACAGATTCAATGCAATCCCTATCAAACTACCAATGGCAATGGTAAGCTGGGATGAAGTGAGAGAGTGGCACTGACATATATACACTACCAAATGTAAAATAGCTAGTGGGAAGCAGCCGCATAGCACAGGGAGATCAGCTTGGTGCTTTGTGACCACCTAGAGGAGTGGGATAGGGAGGGTGGGAGGGAGACACAAGAGGGAGGAGATATGGGGATATATGTATATGTATAACTGATTCACTTTGTTATAAAGCAGAAACTAACACACCATTGTAAACAATTGTACTCCAATAAAGATGTTAAAAAAAATAAAATAAAATAAAAGTAGTGTGATTATGTTAGGACCTAGCATGAGAAAAAAATTTTTTTTTCTTGTCTGGTCCTGGTTCTGCCACAGATTGGTAAAATGATGCTGGTGAAGGCACTTGTCTTCTCGAAGCTTCTGGTTCCTCATTTGTAAAATGAGGGCATTTTTATTAGTTAGAATAAGGCTAAGCTGTTGTAAAAAAGTGGCCCCCCAAATACCATGTTTTAAATGAGATAGTTTATTTCTTCATTAGAAGTAACCCAGTTGTTTCAGGCTGGCAGTTAAGCTCTTGACTCCTTACTTAAAAACACCTGGTAGCTCCCCACTGCCTGCAGAACTAAATTCAAGGTCCTTTACAACTTGACCCCAACCTGCACTTCTGATTTACCCAAGATTTGTCCTACCTTCATCTATGTCCTTGCTATGTGGTCCCCTCTGTCTGGAATGTCCTTTTCATCTTCATCTATTGATGTTTTATTCATTCTTCATGACCCAGCTCAAATGCTGTCTCCTTTATGAAGCCTTATACTTTGCCTCCCCTGCCCCTTACCATCCTGTTACAACATTCCTTGTTTCTTCCTCTGCCTTCTGATACCTTTACCTCTTTGATAGCATCTAATTCCATTTGCCTTATAATTAAATTAGTTATTTAGACAAATGGGCTTGATGTTCCTGGGGGCAACAGACTGCATACCATTTATCTTTCTTCCCCAACTCCTCTCTCCATCCTTGCCTTGACAAATATCCAGCAGCGATTTTGCCCATAAATGTATGTTGAACTGGATGGAGTAAAAAGTTGTTACCAAAAGGAAAACTCAGTCATCAAAATAGCAACCATTTGCTAACTCAAGGGGCCAATTAGGCAATGGGTTATTCATTGGAAAATTCTAGACGTGGATCAAAACAGTACCAATTAGATTCACATCCTGTGCTAGACCAATAATAGCATACAGAAATACTCCTTGCGCCTTACATCCATGTGGGCTAATGTTCCACTCGTGTTCATTAGGAAGAAGGCTCTTCCTGAGACCACCATGATTTTTCTTAAAATGTCCATGAGCCATGTGAAAAAATAGTTTAAACTTATATATGTGCAGGGATGTTGTATAACATTTGCTTTAACTTTATCTCCGTTTGTGGAATTTCTGAGTCTATTCTACGCCATGTTAGAATCTAAGAATTAATTGCCTGAGGGAGTTTCATTTCAAGTAGGAAGCTGGCTCAGGGGATCGAGTGTAGGGAGCTCAGAGCTTTGAGACTTGCCATGAGTTTGCTGTACAGCTGGGAAAACTCGTCTCCCTTCCCCAGACCTCAATCTTCTCATTTGTAAAGGGAACCGGTACAACGTCCCCCTTCTCACAGGGCTGTTTGCACAGATGATGGCAGCTCATTATGGAAGCGCTTTGAGAAGATGCTATGGAATCCTGTTGGGTACCATTGGGAGACTAACCTCCAGGCTTATGAAAATGGATATTAAAACCATGCATCTGCTTGTTCCAGTCACTGGGTGCGCATGAACGGTCCCTTAGTTGTATTTATAACACTGCATTTTTTTTTTCTGAAGAAAGAAATTAAATTTGCTTTTTCAAATTTTACAAATGCAACCACGAGTTCGCCTGCTTGAGTGCATTTCAAATCATAATTTAGATAATGTCAGGATGGCAATAAAACCTACGAAATAGAGCAAGGGTGGGAAAAGAGAAAGCAGGAGGGAAAGATTCTGATGACTCTGCCTTTCTGCCTGTCAATTCTCTTTTTCTTTCATTCTCCCTCTCTGCCTTTCAATCCCCTGGAACTTGTAAACCTTTCTGCTCCTCTTTGTTGAAATGAATCTGGCCAGGTGGCATCAATGCTTGTAAAAGTAAATGGAAACTGCACAGACGGATGGAGAGTCTGACATGTAGTTGAGGATTTTTCCATTCTTTGTAACTGTCATCTGACAGCTCACCTATGATTGGAACTAACCTAGCTCAAAATGGTGAAGCTGAAGACGTCTGAGTGTGGTGCCGCCACCTTCCCTTCCTGACCACGTTTCTCCACTTGTTTCATTTATTCCAGCAGGAGTGTATGCCAGGCTCTACTTGCGTGCAGTCCTGTATACAGTGAGGACTTAACAAGGCCAGTCTCTGCTTATAAGGAACCTGCTGTATTGTGGATGTGCTACCGTTTTTCAGGGAGACAAGGCTTAAGCCCAAGAATTAACCTGCAATGGTGCAGTTTAAAAAATTTCTTTAAAAATTTTATTGAAGTATAGTTGGTTTATAATTTTGTGTTAATTTCTGCTGTACAGCAAAGTGATCCAGTTTTATATATATAATCTTTTTCAGATTCTTTTCCATTATGGTTTATCACAGGATATTGAATCTAGTTTCCTGTGCTAAATGGTAGGACCTTGTTGTTTATAATGGTGCAGTTTTAATAGTGGGAAGAGTTTGGGGGAGGGTGAAGGACGCTTGCGGTGTCTCAGAAATCATACTCTATAGCTTATGTTGTTTGTGTATAAGACAGGACCTGATTGTAAGAAAGAGTTTAATCATGTCCATATGGTGAAAAGGGAGGCCTTTGGGGTGAAGTTAAATGGTCCCTTCCTCAATACACACACACACACACACACACACACACACACACACATACACACACACACACACACACACACAGAGGAAGGAGGTGAGGAATAACAATTGCTTTACATTTGTCTTCATTAGGGACCATTTGCTCACAGTTTGCTCAAGCTGGCTTAGGCAAAGAGGAAAATTTGTCTCACAGAGTCCAGGAACAGAGATGGCAGCAGGGCTCCCAGGGGGCTGAGTCCAGGAACTGAAAAGCCACCAGGAGTCATGTCAGCTACACTGTGGGGCCTCAGGGTCTCTGCTTCCCTTTGTCAGCCTGATTCACTTTCCTCTGTTGACTGGTTTTCTTAGCTCACACATGCACCAAGCATATCTGCCTTCCCTGGTATATCAAGAATCCTAGGGTCCCAACTCCAAATTCCCCAAATCAGTGACTCGAATTGACCTTTACATTGGCCTAAAGATGGTCATTTGACCAAATTGGTCCAATCAGCATGGTCCAGTCGGGAGACCACTTTTAGACTAATCAGCTTTGGCTGGGTCTCAGAGGGGGTGGGGGAAGCAGATTCTCGGAAAGAGAATGTCCAGAGGGTAGAGAAATGGGCATCTCTGGTACAATATTTAACTCTTGATTGTTTATAAAATGATTCTGCAGATTTTCCAGGTTCTTTGCTTTTATATCTTTCTTCTTTTCTTAACCTTAATCATAGCACTGCCTGTTGGTTCAGGAAAAATTATTTCACTTTATTTCTTAATAACAACCATGGTTTAACTAATAGTTTAACAGATAGGGTCTGATGTAAGAAATGTAGGTTTCTCTCCTGGAGCCTACAATTTAGTGGGAAAGACAGATTAAGAAAAAAAACCAAACAAACCCATACACACACACAAAACAAAAAACTAAAACAAGTAAACAAAATAGTTACAAGTTGTGTTAAGAGAGGAAACAGAGTGTTGAGTTAGAAAAGATGGGTTGGGCAGGAGGAGAATTTTTCTTAGATGCAGTTGCAGGAGGACTGCTCCCAGAGGTTGACTTCTTAGTGGAGTTTGAAGGAAACAATCATGAAAAAGGTGGTGGGAAGGATGTGCTAAAAAATATTTTAAGCATAGAAAGGGCAGCATCCACTCAAAGATGCAAAATCTCTGAGGAGAAAAAGAACTTAATTTGCTTTTAATTCCCAACACTCCCCATGTTCCAGCTCTCCTACATGTCAGATCATTGAGAATTGGAAGGTCTTTTGTAAACTCTGTCAAGCTCTACTGCAAAAAATTAAATTATACTACAGCAGATGTACATTAGCTCACTTACTTCAATGAGTAATTCACTGAATTCAACATTCAAGATGGTAGCATTACATTATCATATAATAATCTGCCCATTTGCTTGGAGATATTATATGTAGCATTTGGTATTCTTGGATCTTGAGATTGGAGAGATCTGGGTTTGGGGCTTGTCTTTGTGACTTACTAGTTGTATAACTGTGGGCAGGTTATAAAATTGTTCTGTGTGTCATTGGTTTCTTCATCTTCCCCATCTCAGCCTTCATCTCTGGCCCACATAGATTTTTTGTGAGAATTATATTAAATGGGGAAATGTATATAAAATGACTAGCATGGAGTTTGATACTCACAACATATTAAAAGCAATAAAAAAAAGTGTGTTCACATCTCCTGTGCATACAAATCAAATTCTAGAAAGCTGGCTCCTTTTCAGTGCTCCTTGGGGAGTTTATTACGTAAAATAATTGTGTGACGAATACTTTGGAACACATAGAGGACTGGGTCAGAATATGGGAGGGTACTTTTCTTTCTCTCCAATTCCCTCAATGCAGTGAAAGGAAATTATCATCAGAAATTGAGAGGAGTTCCTCGAATGGATGGGATTGGAAAGAACCAAGAAAATCACAGTCCAAATCCACCTAGTAGAAAACTACTGTCAAGTAAGAGTAGAATGAGGGAAACTATGAGCTCAGCTTCAGCAAATGCAATGAGCAGGAAGAGAGTCCTGGCACGATTGTTAGAAACTAAATTGAGAACTGTCTTCAGACCAAGAGGGCTAGTTACAACTCTCACTAACCTCTTGCCAAACAGCAAGTTTGGCTAAAAAACGCAGGAGGGGATGCAAATGATATGACTGACAAAGTGGGAATATAAATTGGTGCATCCGCAATGAAAAACAGTATGGAGGGTCCTTAAAAAAATGAAAATAGAACTACCATATGATCCAGCAGTTCTACTCCTGGGTATATTTGGGAAAAATGAAAACACTAATTTTCAAGGATATACGCCTCCCAATGTTCATAGCAGCAGTATTTATAATGGCCAAGATATGGAGGCAACCTGTGTCCATCAACAGACAAATGGATAAACATGTGATAAATATATATATATCACATATATCTATCACACACATATATATCATATCTTCACTTATATACATATATAAAAAACACATTATATATATAAAACACATAAAAAAAGATGAAATTTTGCCTTTTGCAGCAAAGTGGATGGACCTAGAGAATATTATGCTTAGGGAAATAAGGCAGACAGAGAAAGAAAAATACTGAATGATATCACTTATATGTGGAATCTAAAAAATAATACAAATGAATGTTTGTGAAAAACAGAAACAGAATCAAAGGTATAGAGAACTAACTAGTTACCAAAGTGAAGAGGGAACGTGGGGCAAATTAGGGGTATGGGATTAACGGATACAAACCACTTCATATAAAATAGATAAGCACCAAGGATATATTGCATAGCACAGGGAATTATAACCATTATCTTGTAATAACGTTTAATATTGTCTAAATAAAATATGGAGATCATTTATACCAAATAACCCCCCAAAAAACAAAACACAGGAGGGGAAATTACCCTGTGTGTTGGGGGGCTTCTCAGGTGACTGGAGGGCCTGGGGGTGAAATAACCAAGATGACCTCAAGAAAGTTCCAGAATCCATGAGATACAAAGGAGAGAGAAGAAAGAAAGACACTCTTCTCAGGAGGGGAATCACTGAAGTTCTTCACTGAGAGAGTAGAGTTCTCCTCACTTTGGAAGTTGGGGAGGGGTCCCCAGCCTGCCTGCGGCCCAAGCTTCCTTGTTTGGGTGTCCTCTTCACAAAGAACCTTTTCAGGGGAAAGGCCTTTTGGGGAAACCGATCAGACACAATTATAGAAGAAACACTTGCCAGCTACCCACAGTCATCTGAATATGAAGGGGCAACAAACAAGTATCAGGTATTTGTGCAAAACCAACAGCATGAAGAAGAAGTACCAAGATTAACAAGAACTGCTGATCTTGGAGGAAAAAGGGACAATTCAGGAAACAGAAGAGAAGTTAAAAAAAACACTGCGAGGGAAGTGCACTGGTTAAAACAATAACAAAAATAGGCTGCTCTGAAAAACAAGACCCAGAGAGCAAGAGATAATCCTAGAAAGTGAAAAATATGAAATGGAACATCAACTATGCCTCAATAAAAAATGAAATGGAAAATACAGTGAAGGGACTGAGCAATAGAATAGGCCAAATTAGTGATCTGGAAGATAAGACTCAGGAAATCTACCAGAACTTAGAGCAAAAATACACAGAGATGGAAATACAAAGAAGAGTTAAGGGACAAAAAAGATCAATCCAGGAAGGCCCCAAACATCAACTGAACAGGAATTCCAGAGTCAGAGAACAGAGACATAGGAAAGAAGGAAATAATGAAGGAAATATTTCTCCAAGGTAAAAAGAGACAATCATCTATTTTTGTACAGAAAATATTAAAAGCAATAATGGCTAGTAATAGAATAGTGGATGATCTTATTCTCTTTTGCCCCTTATTTAGATTTCCCCAAACTTCAACAATAAATATCTATTTGATTTAAAAACATATCTAACTTTTAAATTAGAATATAAATAAAACACAGACACACTTGACATAGAAAAATAAAAGGACATGGCTTCCCTGGTGGTGCAGTGGTTGAGAATCTGCCTGCCAATGCAGGGGACACAGGTTCGAGCCCTGGTCTGGGAAGATCCCACGTGCCATGGAGCAACTAGGCCCGTGACCACAATAACTGAGCCTGCGCGTCTGGAGCCTGTGCTCCGCAACAAGAGAGGCCACGACAGTGAGAGGCCCGCGCACCGCGATGAAGAGTGGCCCCCACTTGCCGCAACTAGAGAAAGCCCTCGCACAGAAACGAAGACCTAACACAGCCATAAAATAAAAATAAATACATAAAATAAGTAAGCAAATATGGTTAAGAAAAATATATTTAAAAAAAAATGCTCCCAGATCGGTGGTATTCCAAACACAGAACTAAATACTCTCTGGAGAGGTAGACCTTCAACCCAGGCCTATAGCATTCCCACAGATAAAGTTAAAAAATAAATAAATAAATAAATAAAAGGACATAGGAAGTCTTTATACTTTTCATTCACAACTTTTCACCTAAGTCTTTAAATAGGGAGGGGTGACTTCAGTACATGTCCTAGTGAGCTTTTATCTGGAAACAAACAAACAAACAAGCAAAAACTCCATCTGTTTTAAAGATGTCACTAAAAGCCATTAAAACTAATGTAAAAAAAAAAAAAAAATCCACACTAGAAAATCCTGGCAAAATGAACAGAATCTAAGGATAAAAAAAAAATCTGAAAACCTTCCAGAGAGAAAAGAAATTTTATCTACTATAATGGACAATGGTAGGTATAGTTTTTCCTTTCTCGTTTGCTTTTCCTTCTCCTTTTTCCCAGTAAGAGCAGCTTCCTTCCTTCCTTCCTTCCCTCCCTCCCTCCCTCTCTCTCTCTCCTCCTTCCTTCCTTTCTTCCTTCCTTCCTTCCTTCCTTCCTTCCTTCCTTCCTTCCTTCCTTTCTTTCTTTCTTTCTTTCTTTCTTTCTTTCTTTCTTTCTTTCTTTCTTTCTTTCTTTCTTTCTTTCTTTCTTTCTTTCTTCCTTTCTTTCTTTTTCTCTATCTTTCTTTCTTTTTCTCTATCTTTCTTTTTCTCTATCTTTCTCTCTTTCTTTTTGGAGAATCTTTTCTCTCTCCACTCCATTCAGGGACTACAATTTACAGGATCACCCAGCCAAACCCAGGCCACAGGGAGAGGCCCGGGACCCAGGGACCCAGACCTGATCCATTAGAGAATCCTATTCCCTGGCTAGTGTGATTAGTTCAGGATGGCAGGTGACTCAAAAGGCTAACTCAGAGTCCCCTCCAGGCTTTCTGCATGTGTTAATGGAGAATGGATCCCTTTCTTATGGGTTCTGTGGCCGCAGGGATGTTAGCTGCAGCTGTGTGTAGCTACCTTTCTTGCACAGAGGAAGCTTGTCTGAGCCCAAGTATGAGCCCAATTTATAGAAAGAAACACAGACAAAAGGAGCCACAAGACATTGGAAAGAACCCTGATGACACCATTTGGACCATTGGATTCAGTCATGCCTGAGGCCAGCTCCACCTCTGGACTTCCCAGGTTTGAGTCTCTCAATTCCCTACTTGGCTAAAGCTAGTTTGAGTTCAGTTTCTGTAATATGCACCTGCAAAAGGAATGAAAATCAGAATGGCATCTGACTTCTTACTAGTTACACAGATGCTAGAAGATAAGGCAGAAGAATGTTCAAAGTTCTGAGGGAAAATAATTTTTTTCAGGAGTTTTAAAAATTTATTTTAATTTTAATTTTTAATACAATTTTTAATGAGCAAAAATTAACTTTGAACCTAGAATCTTACCTTCATTCAAACTAGCACTCCTGTGTGAGGACAAAATAAAGAGATATTTAGGACGGGTAATGACTTAGAAAGTTTTCTGTTCACAGAGCTTCTCTGAAAGAATTCCTCAGGGAGGTATTATAGCAAAAAGATAAAATGGTTTCAAGGAGCAGGAAGGTGGAATATGGAAGAGGGTTGCACAAAGTCAATAGTAAAACTGATAATTAATCTGAATATATACTGATGCATAATACAAAAATATCCACAATAGCCTGGAACCAAAAGTCTGAATAACTGCTGCTGTTAGGTTACTAAGATTCTTCCATTGTTAGGAAGAAGCTACAGATACTAAATCTAGGCATTGATAGAAAAATTTAATGATTTGTCAAAATTTAACGTCAACCACTAGAAAAACAGAAATAAGAAGTGTAATTTCCAGATCATTAAAGAGGAAAAAAAATCCCAATCTGTTAAAAGGCCAGTGTGGGGAAAAAAATTAACAAGACACATGGGAAGAGAAAGCAGAAAACAGGCCAACAGGAATAAATCCAAACAGAAGAGGGACGACAATGCTCGTGTGAGCTGGTTAAAGTCTGGAATGTGAGCACCAGGAAGGTAGGGATCATCGTTGGTTCTGTCCAATGCCTCATCTCTTAATAAATATCTGTTAAATGAATGAATGGATCCATATTCTAAGATTAGTTTTTCAAAATCCTGTTTAAAAACTAGATCTAAATTGAACAATCTACACACACCACATGCACACCCACTAAGGCTGAAAATAAAGGGATGGGAAAATATTTCCTAGGAAAAGGCTGACACAAAGGGCAAGTATGGTAATATTAGTATCAGATAAAAAATTTCAAGGTCAAATGAACTAAAGTGAATCAAGAGCAATATTTTATATGACCTTCTAGCTGGGAAGTGCAAGTAAATCAACTGAACCGATAAGGGCAGTCAGTATGGAGACAAGATGCAAAATTAACCTGCACAAATTAATAGCTTTTTTATATGCTTGCAATAATAACCAATTAGAAAACTAAAAAGATAAAAGATCCAAATCACATCCACAGAAGCAACAAACCCCAGAATACACCAAGAATACTGATATGATAAACCTAACCAGAAATGGGCAAGACTGGAATGAAAAAAGAACTACAAAATGAAACTGAGAACATTATAAAACAAAACAAAACAAAACAAATCCTAAATGAAAGGAGAGACACTTCCTAGGTGGAATAAGTCAGCATTGTAAAGCTGAGAGTTCTCCCCCAGTCAGCCTACAAAGTCAGTACAATCCAAATAGAATTCCCAGGATTTGGCAAACTTATTCCAAAATTAATATGGGAGGAAAGAAGCATGAGAACACTTTAAGCATGGGAAACACTTGAAGAAGTAAAAGAGGAATGGCTTGCCCTACCAGATATGAAAATATGCTTCCAAAGTTTAATAATTGAAGCAGTGTGGTGTTGGTGCAAAAACTGACAAATACATTAGTAATACAGGATACGGGATCTGGGAACAGAAGAATCAATTT
This sequence comes from Balaenoptera physalus, assembly GCF_965194825.1. Classification (NCBI taxonomy): domain Eukaryota; kingdom Metazoa; phylum Chordata; class Mammalia; order Artiodactyla; family Balaenopteridae; genus Balaenoptera; species Balaenoptera physalus. Next base: position 55,939,291 of record NC_138899.1, on the reverse strand, counting down.
ATGGGATATTATGATAAAAATGACATTTCAGTTAGTGGGGAAATGATGTTCAAAAAATGTTGAGATAATTACCTATTCATTTTGGAAAAGAAAGTTAGATTTCAATCTTATACCATCACAAAAGTAAATTAGTGATGTATTAAAAAGCTAATCATAAAATCTAAATATAAATCATCGAAAGAAAATATAGGATAATTTTTTTTGTTCATGTTGAAATGGAGAAGGCCTTCTTATATAAGACACAGACCAACAAATCAGAAAAGAAAACATTGCTGGATCTGACTACATTAAAAAAAACTTCTCTATGGGAGGAAAAGTTTTCAAGATAAAAATACATAAAAGATTAATGTACATAATACTTAACTCATAAGTCAACAGAAAACTCCACAGAAAAATGAGGAAGGAATATGAATAGGCAATTCACAATAGAAGAAATATAAAAGGTCACTATGCATGTGAAAAATACTCAACATTATTAAGGAAAGGAAATTGCAAATTAAAATAAGAATGCAATATCATTTTTTACCCATAATAAGATTGACAAAAATTTTAAAAAGTGAAAACCTTTCAATAATGACACATAGAAAGTTTGGCTGCAAGTAATAGTAGAAAGACATGACTTCAACCGCCTTGAGGAATTAGTGAATTTGTGATCTATCATAACCAAAAGTCTAGAGGGACAGCCGGTTCCAGGTGTGGAAACTTCAGTGGTTTGTAGTAACATCAGGAACCTAGGTTCCTTCTTTTGCTCTGCGAAACTTTTCTTAAGATTTTCCTGTTAGTGGCAAGAGAGTTGAGGCAATTCCGGGTACCACATCCAGTCCTGATCAGTTTCAGAGGAAGAGGGAATCTTCTTTTTGTGACCCTTTTAGGAACGAGGAAATCTTTCCAGGAGTTTCCTCAGGCAGATTTCTCTTTGTGTTTCATTAGCCCAGAACTGGGTCCCCTGCTCAGCACTAAATCCATCTCTGGGAGGGACTTGCTTGGGTTTATCCTTATCATCTGAGAAGTCGATCACCATGACTTTTCTAAGGAAGGTGTGGGAAACTGGTACTCTCATGTTGATGGGAGAGTGAATTGGTACAGCTTATTGGTATTTTTCAAAACATAAAATTGGCACGTCTTTTCAATCATCACTCCGAGGCATCTATGCTAACAGAATTAATGGTGCCTTGCATGAGGGACATTTATGAGAGACATTTATGGTGGACATTTATAAATATTTATATTTATTTATGAGGATAACTATTTATATTTATGCTGAAACGATGCTTATCTTAAAAATTCTATATCCTTTGAATATCCCATCAGTAGTGGAATAATATATTCACACAATGCAATACATAGCAGTAGTTTCAAAAAATCCCTAAGACATAAGAGAGCAAAAACGGGAGCAAAAATGGGAGCAGAAAAAGAGAGCAAAATTTTTTAAAAATTAAAAAAATTTTTATTGTGGTTACGGTACGTTGACTTGCCCTGTTGTAGGCTGGTCTGCTTCTTTCAGTCAGTCCCTGCTCTCAAAGGGAGCATAAATTAAAAAAAATGAAGTTACGAAACTGCTACATTTATGTTAAAAACACACATACCAACTACAACTATTTGCATACAAATGCATAGAAAAGAAACTCAAAGGATACCTGAGGAGTATGTAGATTATTCTTTCTCTTTTTTCTGACTTTTTTTCCCCTTACATTCTGTGCTGCTGAAGTGAGCACTGCTTCTTTCTTTTTTTTTAATTTCAAGTATATTGAGATATAATTTCATACCATAAATTGCACCTACTTTGAGTGTATGGTCAGATGAGTTTTGACAAATATGTACATGTGTATAATCATCACCACAGTCAAGATACAGAACATCACCCCTAAAAGTTACTTTGAGCCTCTTCCCAGTCAATCCCTCCCACCAATGGCCAGCAACTATTCTCTGCTTTCTATCACTGTAGATCAAATTATCTTTTCTAGATCTTCATGGAAATAGAACACACAGTATGGACTCTTGGTTCTGCATAAAGATTTTGAGATTCATCAGTGTTGTTGAATGTATCAGTTAGTTCACTCTTTTTTTTTTTACTAATAATTCCATTGTTTGGATATACTATGACTTGTTTATCCATTCACCTTCTGGTAGGTATTTGGATTGTTTCAGGTTTTTGACTATTATGAATAAAGCTGCTATGAACACTCAGGTACTAATCTTTGTGTGCATGTATGTTTTTATTTATCTTGGTATCTCTCTCTCTCTCTCTCTTTTAGAGAGGGAGTAAAATTACTTCCAGAAGCCCCCCAGCAGACTTTCACTTATGTACCATTGGCTACTCCTGGTTCACCTTCACACACCCTATCCAATTATTAGAAAGAGGAATGGTGTCACCTTGAATAAATCAGTTCACATCTTTTGAAGCTGGGGGCTGAGGTCCTTCCTGGAGCAAATTGCCTCCCCAAATGAAATTGGGGTCCTACAAACACAGGGAAAAGGGAGGGATGGCTCTTGGGTAGGAAGTCAACCGCGTCTGCCTCTGTACTTCATCCATGTGTATTTTTACTATTGAATACGGTAGTAGCATTACTTGTATATCACAGTAAGAGCCTTTCCTCAACATAAAGGTGCTTAAGCAGATCTGTTGCTGACAGATATTCAAAATAGTCCTAGAAATAAGCCAAGAAGAGAAAAACATATAAAAAACCTTGACAGATAGGAAGAGAATTGCTCTGGGGGATAAGATATGGGGGCACGAGTGTTGTATGCAGAGATTTTTACCAACTGGCTGCCAGATGTGGGCCTGCCCTGGGCTGAGGCACAACTGGTCTGCCCTACAGTAAATCAGATGTAGGAGGCAAGGACCATCTGGCACATAAACTTGGCAGAGCCTGGAAAGATAAGTTAACTCGCGCGTGTGAAGTTATTATTATTATGGATTCACATGAACGGAGCCCTGACACCTGCAGCCGGGTGAGCTGCCTCTTTCCCCTCAGGGACTCCTCTTCTGCTGCCACCACAAGGCAGCCAAGGAGGGGTCCCCTGGCCCCTCAGCACTGCTCTTCCGGTCAGGGCTGGCCGTGCTTTAGCTCCCGAGATGCTAAAGGAGCTCTGGCCCTTTAAGCAGCCCTCACTTGGCACTTCTTCCCTTTCTCAGCCCTCCCTCCCTTGTTATCTCTTCCTAAGAGTTTGTCTCCCTTACTTGCCAAGCTTCTCAAATGCAGGGACCAGATCTCATTGATTTTGTTCCCCATTCCTGCTCCTAGCATCCTACCTTGAACAAAGTAGATGCTCAACAGGTCTTGAAAATGTCCTTGGCACAGGTTAGGACAAGAGGGAAGTATTGTGACAGTAACATTTCCACCTTCCACTATTTGCACCCCTTTCCAGAAACTTGTTGATTGGTAACGTCTGAGAAGGACCCCAGCGAATTCTTCTTTAGTGCACATTTCAATTTGTAAGCTTGGCCCTGAAACATCTTGTTTGCCCTAATTCTCTGATATCCGCTACTAAGAATCATAACCGGAGTTGCAAGGCACCTTGGAGGTAAGCATTTTACAGACAGAAGCCCAGAGCTGAAGGTCTTGCTCAGGCCATATTGCTAGTTGGTGACAGAACAGAATGGTTACTTATAACCCATCTTATTCCTGCAAAGGACTTAAAAGAGTTTTCAAGGATAACTAAAATACAAGATAGCAAGATGACAATGAGGAAAAAAAGAAGAAAGTAAATGACTTAAAAAGGAGTTGAGAGTGAGGTCCAAAAAGAAACATATAACAAGAAGATAACAAACTTGGCTTTTAAACATCTGTAAGTCAAAACAGAATGGAGATCTGGTCAGACACAAAATCCACAATGTGTGTGAAAGAAAAATAGCCCAGTAGCCCAGAGAAGTCCAATTCCTGTTGGTGCCAGTACCTGACAGGCATCACCCATAAAAAGAGCTCTGTCTGTTGTAACAAACGTCCTCAACACCATTCCAAAGGTACACAGAAAAGTCTTCTCCGAGTGAGGGGCCGGTGGCTGATGGCAACACAGAGAAACATCCTGAAAAAAGCACTTCACGGTGGATGTGGGGAAGACTGAAAATCAAAGCCCAGATCTGTAGTGGAGGAAAAAAGCTTGCTAAATTGAGATGTGAAAGAATTTAATTCAGAGTTCTGTGACATCAGGAGTACAATAATAATTACTGTTCTTAATTATGACCCAGAGGCACTGTAGACCCTAAAGTATTTTCGGAATCATCTAAGAGAAGCTCTTTTAAAAAAGGTTCAATCTGGTTTCATGTTAATTTAGCACTTAATTAGGTACTGTCATCTGTTCTAGCTATTATTTCATATATTTGTTTTATCCCTTTAATTAGATTGACATTTTTTTGAGGGTCGGGGTGCATGTATAGGGAAAGTACCATTTTACTTAACAAATGCAATATGAATCCTTTAGATTGATTATGGAGGGGAAAATCTCTCCATAAGGAAGGACAGCTGGACTTCTCAGTTGATTCTTCTGAGCTCTGTGAATCTATATGTTTCCTACCACAAGAATGGGAGGGGGTACTGCTTTCTCTATTAATACCATTCCTTTATTCCAGTCCCCTAATATCCTATAGCACATTTGAAACTTATCTGGAATATTAAATAAGACCTTATAAAAGGCTTGGGGAAAACAATTATAGTTAGTAACCTGAAACTATAGAATCTAATTTACAACCGTTACCAACATCAACACCAACAGTATAATATAGGGATTGGGAATCCCAGCCCTACCACTTACTACTTGGGCAGGTTACTTAACATCTCTGTTCCTCATTTTCCTCATCTGTAAAAAGATAATAGTGGTACTTATCTCATAGAGGTGTGTGAGGATTAAACAAACACTTATAACAGTGTCTGTACATAATAAATACGTACAGACTATTAATATTATAACTGAGCACTATTTATAAGTCAGACATTTTATATATATATATACTCAATCTTCATGTAATGCCCTAATCCAGTGATTAGCAAATTTTTTGGTCTCAAGACCTCTTTACACTCTTAAAATTTATTTAGGACCCCAAAGACCTTTTTTTTTTTTTTTTTTTTAAGGTATTTCCACTATTCTTTTTTTTTTTTTTAATTAATTAATTTATTTTATTTATTTTTGGCTGTGTTGGGTCTTCATTTCTGTGCGAGGGCTTTCTCTAGTTGGGGCGAGCAGGGGCCACTCTTCATCACGGTGCCCGGGCCTCTCATTGTCGCGGCCTCTCTTTGTTGCGGGGCACAGGCTCCAGACGCACAGGCTCAGTAGTTGTGGCTCATGGGCCTAGTTGCTCCGTGGCATGTGGGATCTTCCCAGACCAGGGCTCGAACCCATGTCCCCTGCATTGGCAGGCAGATTCTCAACCACTGTGCCACCAGGGAAGACCCCAAAGACCTTTTTTTAATGTAGGTATGTCTACATGAATGATGTATCTATGAAAAATTAAACCTGAGAAAATTTTAAACTGGTAACTTAAAATAACAATAATAAACCAAAAACATATTAACAAAATAACATAATTATTATAAAAATATATTTTAAAAACAAAAAATTATGGGAAAGGGGCATTGTTTTGCATTTCTGCAAATGTCTTTAATGTCTGGCTTAAAAGAAGATAATTAAATTTTCATAATTGTTTCTGTATTCATACTGTTGGAAAGTATTGTTTTGGTTCAAGTATTCAATATGTGAAGAAAATCTGTCATCACACAGATATGTAGCTGAAAAAAGAAAGAGTATTTTAGTAGCCTTTTTTATAGTAGTGGTCCTCTTTGATACTATACCAAAATTCTACGAGTGATAGTTTCCTAAAGGCTTGTTGCAATCTGGAATCTGAAACCATACCAATGAAATTTTCATTATCTGTTATTACATTAAAATTCATTGGTTTGTCTTGCACTTTGAATGAATCATTTACCCATGCATGCCTTTTTAACATCATGCCTTGATCACATGAAAAATGTCACTGAGTTACATAGATCACCTAAATTTGGAACATTCACATTTGTTAATATCACAACCAATCTCATTTAAAAAGTCTTTAAGTACTGGAGAGCTGTTAAGCTCACAGGTTTTCCAAAATTCTAATTTTCCCTTGAAAGTTTAAATTTTATTATTGGAACAAGCACTATCTGTTGTCTCCCTCAAAGTGGTAGACTCACTTTGTTCATACCCAAGCCCAAATAACCGTAGTTTGTCTGCCAGTCATTCCTTCCAGTTGAAATGGTGTTCCATGAAAAAAGAGCTGGTTCAGCTTGCAACTCATTCACATCAGTGCTTTTCCTTGAGACAACCATTGTGCTTCTGTCTAAACACAGGTGTTCTGTATGTACTTCCCATTTTGTCACATAGCATACTAAAAAAATACTATATACAGTTGAGGTTTAATAAAATTAATAATTATTACTGCTACATGAAGGTCATTCTTGAGGATATTCTTTCTGCAAGTGCAAGGAATACAATGGTTAGTGGTTTGGTGCCCCTGCCTTGATTCATGCTAAGGCAACCGTAGTTTCACCTAGCTTTTCTTTTGCGTTATCAGAGGAAATGTCAACACAGTGAAAAAAAAGGCAGGTAACATCTTAGAATTATTATGAAAATAGATTTTCTCTTGTAGACCTTCTAAAAGATTCTAGGGGACCCCTAGATCTCTTCCCTACATGTTTTGTATTTGAAAGGGTGGGGTTCTTCAAAATAAAACGAGACCAAGCCTACTCGCAGTGGTGTGGCCATACTAGACTGGGTGTGAATATTGTAAAGCTATCATTCATAAAGAAGTGTCTACATCCAGTCTTGGGAAGATGGCCTAGCCTATGTTGTCAGAGCTCTTAGTGGCCCCACAGATCCTGGCCTAGTCCCAAGCCCACTGTAACATGAACACTGCCCTGTAAGGGTGGTCCTCTCCCCTCTATACGGCTGGCTGTGAGTGATGTCGCTGAGTCTGAGTTGGTCCATGGAGGAGAGGTGGGCTGCTAGAGGCATTATCCATGCATCTCTGACCCTCATGTGCTTCTCTCTGACCAGGGAATCCATACGCTCATATCTTTAGGTCTGTGACTATAGTCACTACTCATATGCTGATCTTTATCCTGCCCAGAGCAGTATTCAGTTGAGGATAAGAAGTACAGGTTGGGGATGGTGGCAATGGTAATATTGTGGGAGAAAGACACACAGAAGCCCTGGGAAAGCTAATAAATAGAGTGATTCTTCAAAGCCATACTTTTTTGTTGTAGTTGAAAGAATAAAAAAAACAAACACGCATGTGCCTTACCAACCAGAATTGACAGATGTTAATCCTTTGCCATATTCATTGTAGATCTATTTAAATAAAAGAAATAAAACATTACAAACAAGATTTAAGTCCCCCTAAGCCTATATCCTTTAAATATTCATTTCACATTTATTTTGAAGGATGGCAGTGAGGAAAGGGCAGGGAAGGACAATTACCCTCTCTTCCTCCCAGCAGTTCATCTCTCCCCAACCTTGCCTGCCCCATTCAGCAAACAAAAAGCAACACAGTTAATGCATAAATGCGCCTTAGAAGGCAGTTTCGCAGCTGATCTCCCCCCATCCCACCCCAAAACCCCCCATCCCAATATGCTAACCACATGCTGACTCTTTTTTTAAAAAAATACTACTAATCTAATGTAAATATATTTTTTTAAAATATAAATTTATTTATTTATTTTTGGTTGCGTTGGGTCTTCGTTGCTGTGTGCAGTCTTCTCATTGCAGTGGTTTCTCTTGTTGCGGAACACAGGCTCTAGGCGTGTGGGCTTCAGTAGTTGTGGCACACGGGCTCAGTAGTTGTGGCGCATGGGCTTAGTTGCTCCGGGACATGTGGGATCTTCCCGGACCAGGGCTTGAACCTGTGTCTGCCACATTGGCAGGCGGATTCTTAACCGCTGAGCCACCAGGGAAGTCCCATGCTGACTCTTTTTGAGAGGGGTTCTGGAAACTATAATTTTCCAGATCTAGTTTCATTTCATGGGGATTTTGTTGCTCCTTATAAACTTGTTATCTGTGGACTGCCCAGGCCTGTTCATTCCTCCTTGTCCGGCTGGAGTTATGGGACCCTAGCAATGCCCACACAGATGACTTGGTCAAGCAAATTGGCAGTTGTTTGGATCTATAGTCAGGAGTAAGAAAGAGCACAAACAAGCCAGTCTTGCTCTTTTTTTCTTCCCAATCTCTCCAGCTACAGTAAATCAGATTGCCTGACAAATTTTTTTGTGTGATGCATCTGAATCTAATGCCCTCAGCCTAGAAATTTCCGTTATATCACTCAGCGTATGGCAAGAGCAATACGCTTCTCTGATTAGTGAAGCTGAAGAGCAGAAATGAATCACCGCGCCTTTGTATTCTAGAACATGGGTCTGGGATGAGTGAATGCAGGAGGTCGGCCAAAACACAACCCCAGGGACTCAATTCTTAAATGATTTAAAATCAACATAAGCCTGGAGACTTTTCTTGAAAAAATATCCCCATTTAATAGGCAATAAGGAGAGTGGTAAGGTGGTAGGGCTAAGGAAAACGCTGGGAAGACACCTGCTTCTGATGATCTTTTGCTCAGTTTCCCTCCCTGTAAGATGGAGCCACTCATCATGATCTGCTCTCAGGGGGCTGTCACTGTGAGCAGCATATTTTAGAAAATGGCTTAGAAAATACCTTACAACAAGTTAAAGGCAACTTCACAGGGGCAAGCCTTGGGCTTTATACCATACAAGGAGAAAATAACAGACCTAGTCTCCCAGATCAGCTAAGCTTCCAACCAGGAAAGCAGGAATTACTGTGGCTCTTCTCATAAAATGGGAAGGAATGTAGGGGCTCTTATAAGCCAACTGGAATAAAAGCTAGCGTGCTCAACTTTCTATCATTTGAAGATCAGGTAGAGCAGGAGAGAATGCTAAGAACATCTGGAGAGTGGGAGAAAGGGCATAACGAGGAATTTGCATAAACTAATAACAAATAGGCTTAGAAGGACGCTTAAAGGTTACCTCATCTAATCCCCAAATCAGATCCCCTACCCGCTCATTCCATCAGCTGATTGTCATGTCCTTGCATGAAAGTTTCCAGTGACAAGGATTTACTGCTTCTTGAAGTAGCCCTTCTTAGTTTTGAGTATCTTGCATCATTACAGATTGTTTACCAAATTTCCTTCGTGAAGCATTATTGCAATGAGTCTCCTTATCTCCTAAACCATCCTCTTTGGACATGCCCATTGGTCTGGGTCCCCGATGAGGTGTGTCACTCAGTGCTCCAGAGAGAGCCTAACCATCTGTGAGCAGCCTTGAACTGCTATCAGCTGCCTTCTTCAATTCCCCTTTTGCCCCACCGCTCACCTCCCCACCTGTGTGCTGTGAGGGGGGAGGGTGGGAGGAGGGAGGCAGGGAACGTGGTGTTGATGATGGCTTGGTAGATGAGACATGGCCTTGCTTTTTTAGCTTTAACCTCCACACTAACCATTTTACCTTCTCTCTAAAGGGGTTGTATGCCTGCTTTTTGTGTTTGTGACAATTGTAGAGTTGAACATTCTGCAGACGCTGGTTGACAATTATATTCTACAGCTGAAATTCTCCTGGGTGAAACCTGACAGTCACAGCAGGTCAGAAGGTATGTCTTGGCTCAACACTGCATAGTTTCTATAGTGCAGTGGTTCTGCAGGGTGGTCCTTGGGCCAGCGGCCTTAGAACTTATTAGAAAAGGGAACGTGTTAGAAATGCAAACTATAGGACCTCACCCCAATCCTGTTGTATCAGATACTTCTGGGCTGCAGCCCAACACTCTGCTTTAACAAACCCTCCGTGTGGTTCTGATTTGAAATCGACAAATAGAGGGGATACTATTGGCGCGTCACCCACATGCACCTATATAGCCTGTGCACTCATTCCTAGCTACCATACTGGCTGCCAAAGGCTTGTGATGGGTCCCTTCTTGCGAGAATTGCCCTCAGCCTACCAGGAGCCTCCTTGCCACGGGAGGTGGTGCAATGTACCCCCTTTCTTAACCAGAAACCAATGACTGACATAGGGTAGGAAAGCCTGGCCCATTGCCTCCAGAGAGGACCACTTTGTGCTCCAAAGCTCAGGTGGGACCAGGCTGAAACTGAGACCATGACTGTGTTGAGCTTTCATTCTCTGAGGTCTCCTGCTGGCTTCTCTCCTCTTCTGAGAGCAATTTCTCAATAAATGATTTTCAAAAGACACTGATAAAAGAAATCACAGATAACGCAAACAGATGGAGAGATATACCATGTTCTTGGATTGGAAGAATCAATATTGTGAAAATGACTATACTACCCAAAGCAATCTACAGATTCAGTGCAATCCCTATCAAATTACCAATAGCATTTTTTACAGAGCTAGAACAAAAAATCTTAAAATTTGTATGGAGACACAAAAGACCCCAAATAGCCAAAGCAATCTTGAGGGAAATAATCAGAGCTGGAGGAATCAGGCTCCCTGACTTCAGACTATACTACAAAGATACAGTCATCAAGACAATATGGTACTGGCACAAAAACAGAAATATAGACCAATGGAAGAGGATAGAAAGCCCAGAGATAAGCCCACGCACCTATGGTCAACTAATCTATGACAAGGGAGGCAAGAATATACAATGGAGAAAAGACAGTCTCTTCAATAAGTGGTGCTGGGAAAACTGGACAGCTCCATGTAAAAGAATGAAATTAGAACATTCCCTAACACCATACACAAAAATAAACTCAAAATGGATTAAAGACCTAAATGTAACACCAGACACTATAAAACTCTTAGAGGAAAACATAGGAAGAACACTCTTTGACATAAATCACAGCAAGATCTTTTTTGACCCACTTCCTAGAGTAATGCAAATAAAAACAAAAATAAACAAATGGGACCTAATGAAACTTAAAAGCTTTTGCACAGCAAAGGAAACTACAAACAGGACAAAAAGACAACCCTCAGAATGGGAGAAAATATTTGCAAATGAATCAACGGACAAAGGATTAATCTCCAAAATATAAAAACAGCTCATGCAGCTCAATATTAAAAAAGCAAACAACCTAACCAAAAAATGGGCAGAAGACCTAAATAGACATACAGATGGCCAAGAGGCACATGAAAAGCTGCTCAACATCACTAATTATTAGAGAAATGCAAATCAAAACTACAATGAGGTATCACCTCACACCGATTAGAGTGGGCATCATCAGAAAATCTACAAACAACAAATGCTGGAGAGGGTGTGGAGAAAAGGGAACCCTCTTTCACTGTTGGTGGGAATGTAAATTGATACAGTCACTATGGAGAACAGTATGCAGATTCTTTAAAAAACTAAAAATAGAATTACCATATGACCCAGCAATCCCACTACTGGGCATATACCCAGAGAAAACCATAATTCAAAAAAGAGGGCTTCCCTGGTGGCGCAGTGTTTGAGAATCTGCCTGCCAATGCAGGGGACACGGGTTCGAGCCCTGGTCTGGGAGGATCCCACATGCCGCGGAGCAACTAGGCCCGTGAGCCACAATTGCTGAGCCTGTGCGTCTGGAGCCTGTGCTCCGCAACAAGACAGGCCGCTACAGTGAGAGACCCGCACACCGCGATGAAGAGTGGCCCCCACTTGCCGCAACTAGAGAAAGCCCTCGCACAGAAACGAAAACCCAACACAGCCATAAATGAATGAATGAATAAATAAATAAATAAATAAAAATTAAAAAAAAAAAAGTAGTCAACCTTTTAAAAAAAAAAAAAAAAAGACACATGCACCCCAATGTTCATTGCAGCACTATTTACAATAGCCAGGTCATGGAAGCAACCTAAATGCCCATCGACAGATGAATGGATAAAGAAGATGTGGTACATATATACAATGGAATATTACTCAGACATAAATTGTAGAGATGTGGATGGACCTAGAGACTGTCATACAGAGTGAAGTAAGTCAGAAAGAGAAAAATAAGTATCGTATATTAATGCATATACGTGGAATCTAGAAAAATTGTACAGATGAACCAGTTTTCAAGGCAGAAATTGAGACGCAGATGTAGAGAACAAATGTATGGACACCAAGGGGGGAAAGCCAGGGGTGGGGGGCGGGTGGTGGTGGTGGGATGAATTGGGAGATTGGGATTGACATATATACACCAATATGTATAAAATAGATAACTAATAAAAACCTGCTGTATAAAAAATTAAATTAAATTAAATTACAAAAATAAAAGAATCCCTGACTCAGGCTGTGCTGCTCAGAAACTTAATCACCCAAGTGAGTTAAGACAATCACCCAAGTAAAGGGAAGAATTGAAGGATTTATGAAGATACTTAAGAGTCCCATATGGGTACCTAAAAATATCTAGATAATTAGTAGAATGTGATTTGTACTAGCTTTTGGGTGTAAACATAGCCTGGGAGATGTTCCACTACAAGCATAGGGAGGAAAGCCAGGGACAGAGTGGTCCAGGGACAGAGTGGTGACACTGAATTTCTTTAGCACAGGAAGATGGCTGACCCAGTGCTTAGCCTTCTTGCTGTACTTCATGAGTTTGTTCTCGCTCTCTAGTGAGGCTGGTGATGAAGGGCTTTTGTCAGATAAGCAGAATGAATCACAAAGAGGTTAAGTGATGACAGAAAGTCAGTTGCTGAATAAAATTGAGATTCCATTCCCACCCAGGTATCTACCACCACCAACAGCTCAGCCCTTCTGATGATCTAGTGACATTCATTAGGAGCAAATCCTCACCCCTCAACAGCTACTTTCCTAGAATTGATAGGGAGAAAATTTGGCAAACTAGACAGGCTCTATAAAATAAGAAATTAATATCCAACATTTAGCATAATAAGCGATTTGATGCCTTCATCAAACTACACTGTTTGCTGTGTTTGCCTGGAACAAAGTGGAGATTTGACAATTATCTGGATTATTTGAGCCATGTGGCTTCAGGTACCAACTTCTGGGAATCTCTTGAGTTGGGGCTGCTGCACTGAAACTAGAAGATGGGGAGGGCCTCTCCTTCAATAATTAAGCTGACTTATATGGTCAGGGCTTGTGCAGCTTCTGAATCCTCTAAGCACTTAGCTGGGTAGATAAGATGCTCAATCTCTCGGTCACCTCTGGTTCTGATTCTGGAGGCAGATTTAGCACAGTCCCCCTGTAGGGAAGTCTGTTGACTTGTAGATGCAGAGTCTCTTGGTTGTGGTGTGTAACCATGACCTTTTGTGCTTGGCTCAGTGAATCATTCCATTCAGCAAGTGCTTTTATTGAATCCTTATTAGGTACCAGCCAGTGATCCAGGTGCTGGGGATGGAGAGATGAAAGACACAGACAGTCCTTGATTTCATGGGCCAGGAGTGGGGAGATAGGTAGGTGAGGCTACGTGCTGAGGAAGCACACAAGAGGGTCACTGTGCCTTGTCTGGCTGGTGGCTGGGAGAGGGGCTGACGTGATTCTTGAATAATTTTGATGGATAAGAAAAAGGGCCAGAAAAGAGAAAGGATGGAGTGGGGAGAAGAGAAGAGGAACTAGAATGTCATTCTAGGCAAATGGACCAGGAAGGAGAGGTGAAACACAAGTAGATCCTTCCGGCTGAAATTCCAGGTGGGTGTTGGGGGGTAGGGGGACCAGTACCCAGTCCGGGGAGGGAGGAAGGGACCAGAGGACTGAGGGCCTGGGATGCCATGGACAGCCCTGCAGACTTTATCCTAGAGGTGATGGAAAGTCATGAGGGTATTAATCAGATGAGTGACAAAATCAGATTTTAGAAAAGGTCTTTATGGCAGCAGCGTGGAGGATGGAGTGAAGGGAAACAGGTAGTGAATCCAGGGAGAGCAGATAGGAGACTCATGCTGGAACCCAGGAAAGAAACAATGAGAGTTCAAATAAGGCAGGATGCCTTATTCTGTATCAGAAAGATCTTTTTAAAATCCAAGCTCCTCCTAATAGTAGCTGTGTGATCTATGACAAGTTACCATACCCCTCCAAGTCTCCCTTTCCCCATGTGTAAAATGGTTTAATGAGTACTTACCTCATAAGGTTGTGAGGATTAACCGTAAAGTGCTTGGTGCAGTGTCTAAAATGCAGTAATCGCTAAAAAACTGGTGTCCTTATTCTTGTTCTTATGCATCCATCCTGACTTGATAGTCTCCCTAAAAGCAGTTACTGAAACAAAGACTTGGGTGCAGGAAGTTTATTTGGGAGCAGATCCCAGGAAGTACAAGTGACAGAGTGGGGAAAGTGAGACAGGGCAGGGGGACAGCCAGTGAAGGGGGTCTGGCTGAGTAGGATGCTGCTGTGAGCAACTGGGGTTCAAATTCACTTGAGACCCTCAGGGGAACTGTGTAGAATACAGCTCAGAGTTTTCCTTCCAAGGGATGGGAAAGCTGGGATATTTATCCACCAATGCCTGTGCCTAGTGGGCTAAGGGACAGTTTTTTTTTTTTTTTAATAATGTATTTTAATCCTAGGGAACGAATTTTTTTGGATCTTATTTTTCCTTAATTTTAAATGAATGGGAACTTTGCCGAGTTTGAATTAACATTGCATGTTGAATTGTAGCTGTCTTTGTTTTTCTTGATTTCAATTTTATTTATTTATTTATTTATGGCTGTGCTGGGTCTTCGTTTCTGTGCGAGGGCTTTCTCTAGTTGTGGCAAGTGGGGGCCACTCTTCATTGCAGTGTGCGGGCCTCTCACTCTCGCGGCCTCTCTTGTTGCAGAGCACAGGTTCCAGACGCGCAGGCTCAGTAGTTGTGGCTCACGGGCCTAGTCGCTTCGCGGCATGTGGGATCTTCCCAGACCAGGGCTCGAACCCGTGTCCCCTGCATTGGCAGGTAGATTCTTAACCACTGCGCCACCAGGGAAGCCCCTGAGGGACAGTTCTTAAACCCCCAGTGTTTCCAGACTGCCCTGTGCACAAGCTGACCAAGCTTCTGTGTCCCCAACACTGGTGGACCCCCAAGCTCTCAGCAAGTCTCAAGCTGCAGAGGCAGATGCCTGGATGGAGACAGTCATAGGGCAACCAGAAGCATCCACTGCAGCAGAAGTGAATGCAGAGGGCAGCAGTGGGGATGTGAGTAGAGCATCCTACCTGCTACAGTGGAGTGAAGGGACAATTAAACAATATTTAGGAAATGGAATCAATAAACCCTGGTGAGTGGAAGGAAGAAATTCAATGACATCTTAAAATGACTTTAGTATTTGGGGTTTTGTCTGAAAACTGCAGAGTTTAAAACAATTGCCAGATGGTTAGTTTTTTGGTAATGATGCCAGGGAAGGGAGGATGATTTTGATTTGGACCTGTCAAGTCCAAGGTGTCCGTGATCTAGCCAAGTGTCATACTGGGTTGGAAAATGGAATTTTCCTAATTCCGCATTAAACTATGCAGGCTTCACTTTGACTTGTTGAAATTTCTTAAACAAGTTTTGTGGGAGCAAATCTCACACTCTGATAATGAGTGAAGATTTTTTCCGTCCTTGCTACAAGAGCACATTTAATCTGCCGGTTTAAGTGATGGCTTTTACAACAGCCCGTTGTCTCTTTCTGCCTGCTCTTCTCTTATTAGGTGACTTTGAACCTGTTGGTGAATTCCACTGCAGATTATTTCCCCTGAAGAAACGGAATGATAAATACTCTCTTGAGTTATTGCATCGCTGTTGAAACCTAGACAGCATTTTCAAAACCCTTCTGAGTTGTTGCAAAGCACAGTGCCCCATTAAGTACTATATTACTTTGCTTCAGTTTGCCTTCAAAACTTACAGCATTCCAATTATCCTGTTGTTACTGAATTCAGTACTAAAGTGAATATGCTTATTTTCTAAAATGGAAATTTTAGATGATAAAAACTTATACTTGCAAGGTGAGATAAACCAGATATTTAGCTAATTGTGGCATGGAACTCATCCTGATTATATATACACATATTTCTTTCTTTCCATGTGCATGTATAATTGTATCTGGAAACAATTATCCTGTTTTTGCTCTGTTTCAGAATGCACTTTTCAATAGACGTTGAAACCACTTACATTTTAATTTTCTGAAGTGGTTTCTTTGATGGATATTTTATTATAAGAAGTGTAGGACATCCAGGTCAATGGGGCCAGACATAAAGAAGTGAAATAGACAAAGTCTGGCTCTAGTTTTCTCTTTCAAGGTGACCCCCCCACTTCCCCAAGCGCCTTCCATGCCCCAGTGCTCACGGCGAAGGTGCCCCAGGGTTGTAGGCCGCCACCTCCAAAGACAGACTTGTGGCACCATCACAAACCCCTAAGCCTTGTGAGTTTGCTTGTGATGTTCACTTTAACCATACTTGCTTGTAGAGTGTTGACTATATATGAGGCCCTGGTCTACACGGTGATAGTGAGAGAAGCAAAGAGAGCAAACCAGTGTCAGAACAAGGCCAGAAATCCTGAGCCTGTTTCATCTTCCTTAGTGGGTGGGGCTGCACTGATAGAGACTGGCTCCAAAGGAAGGCAAGGAAAGAGGAAGTTAGAGTGTATTACTGCAGGCCAGGCGTGGTCCTAAGTATTCTGCATATATACTCTCTCATTTAATTTAATAAAGCAATATATTTTCTTAAAAATATGCTTGAGAATCAACACTTCTCAAGAAAAGCAGAGAGCGTCTTTCATCTAGTTCCTGTTTCTCTGAGATGAGTCCCCTTCCCTCTTTTTTTTTTTGTTTAAACAAACGATTTTAAGGACTGAATTATGTTTTGATTTTTTTTTTTTAAGTTCCAAGCAAAATCAGGCCTTTTAACGGTCATTTCTCTAAGGGAAAAATAGGACAGTGAAGTCATGGAGATTTTGAAAACTGAACTTTGGGGACAATGAAATAGTTTGCACAGCATAAAATAAAATAATGACAATGACATTATTTTACTTTTGAAGGACAAGAGCCGGCAAACACATTCAGAGATTGGATGCTTTCAGGCTGCCATTGCGGGATTATTCATTTTTCTGCTCTGCATTTGATGAGATGGGCTCAAGAATAAAGCTTTGGACGTTAGAATAGGAGGTCTAGCTGGGGTCTCTCCACTGGGGCTTGGTCATCACGTTTCTGTAGCTGTCCGGTAACCTGGCCACATCCAACATTTTCTTCCAGAACCTGAAGTCTGTTTGTGCTGTCTGAGCTCGTGAGGCTCATGTTCAGCTCAGCTGCCTGCAGAAACCGCTGAACTTTGCACAGGCCATGAGTGGCGAAGCACTTGTGTGTGCCCACCCTTACTGTTCAGCTTGGGGCCACCACTGGTTTCAATTATGACTTCAACAGGCAGCTTTGAAGGCTCCTCTATTCATTACAGAGCTTCGCTCTCCATAATCAGTAATAAAGGAACACAGGCACTTCACAAATATAAAGTGCTAAACAATAATCAGTCAGTAAAGGCAATGCATTGGGACTTTTCTACTTAACTCTTTGTTTCTTTCAAGTTAAAAAGAAAAAAAAATCATTGCTTGTTTTATTTTCTTGCCTTGAGTAATCTGGGTTAAATCTCATCCTGGCCACTTACCAGCTGTGTGACTTTTGGGCATTTTACCTAAACTCTCTGTGTCCCAGTTTCCTTATCTGTAAAATGGAAATAATGATAGTTTCCATCTCATGGGGGTTATCTGAGGAATAAATGAGATAATTCATGCAGAATATCTTTGTAAGGAGCTCCGTTCATATAAAAACTTGTTCAGTAAATGTTAGCTCTCATTATTATTATTTTAATTTCAAATAAAATGAATGCATAGAGTATAAGACATAGGTATAGGTCTTTTTGAGTGTTTTTTTTTAAAAAAACCTCCATTATGTACATTTTCAAACGCCGACACACAAATAAATTGGTATAATCTTCTCCACTCACACACACACACGTACCAATGCTAGCACTGACTATGATCAATATATTTTTCAATCTCATTTCATATAGTCTCATGTTTTCTTCTAGAATATTTTAAAACACATCTCAAGCAGCATGTCTTTTCACCCATAAGTTTGAGTCTCTTTTTGATATTAAAATCCTTAATATTTAATGTAAGAGCTTCTTGGGACTATATCTTCTTAACCTTAAACCCCAGACCCTAGAGGAGTTACTGCAGTTAGTAAACGCTTTACAGATGTTTGTTTAATTAGTGAATGAACAGTCCAAACTCAGCTTTCCTCCACTTTTTGGTAGATGCTCCATAAATATTTGTTGAGTAAATAAATGAGGGCAGGAATTTTATAGAGTGCCTGATGTATATGGAGATGCATATGTTTTACAAAAGCAACAAATATTTTTAATACTTGGATGAGACTCCGATACTTGAAATCCCACAGGTTTACTGTTGCTGTGAACATTAATAATGCCCAAATAATTAGCACTTGAAAGAAGGTTTAATTCTGGTACTCAGATTTTTTGTGAATGCCTGACTGTCGGTAAGTTCACAAAAAGCAATTAGCAGATTCTTCAAACACATGACAAATCCTTTATTACTCTGCTTGTAAGTGACATGGTTTACAGAAAACCAAATGTAATTAAGTAACATTGAACTTGAAATCTACCACGGACTCAAGATATACAAGTTATACTTGGCAAGGCAAAACTTCTCAAACACTAGGTTGTTTCCGGTGAAAGATAAATTTCCATTAAGTAATTCCAACATGTTTTGTTTTTTTTGTCTTACAGACAGTTCCTTTGGCAATAACTTCCACTTTAGCTTTTATTATATAAAAATATAACAAAATTTCATTATATACAAACATTACATTACACCATGTACAGGTTAAAAACACTAAGAAAATGGCAAGCCACAAGGGAAATTAAAGTCAATAGCATGATAAGAAGAATTAAATACTGCACACATTTCATAAAAATTACATTAACTACATTTTTGTTTGCAAATACCAAACAGTACCAATGTGATTGGAAATAGCTTCCAACAACTTCATTTTAAGGCACATCTTGCATATTTCTATATACAACACTGAAACCGGTCAATAACTTAGGGGCTTCTTGGAGTGACCTGTATATGCGTGACAACATGCAGCATGGGATTACACATTTTCATTGTCTTCCTTCTTTGGGGACAGGTACCTGCCAGGGGAGGACTGATAGAGGGGTACCCCAATCTCCTGCAAGTCTGGGAGCCTCCCTGGACGAGGAGGGGAGAGCAGAGTGACTGTCCTGTCATAGTCTCTGTGTAGCACTTTCTCATAGACGCTCTGCAGCCCCACTGTCTTGGGCAGCTGGGCCTGGTAGTAATTGTCCCTACGCAGAGGATCCCGGGGCAGGGACGTGCTCTTACAGAAGGTCGACATCTGGGCTGGGGGGTGAGTGGAAGCATGTGTGCTGGGCCCTCCAGCGCAGGAGGGGCTCCAGCAGCGGTCAGAGTGGCCCAGGATCTTACACTCCGCGGTGCACGCCCACAGTCCTAACATAAAAGAGAAAGGGAGAGGGCATGATGATTACTGAGATTACACACACTGTGCCTCCGTCTTCAAAGTGTCAGACAGGGTCAGGGCGGCTGAAAAGGAAAGCGTGTAAGAAGATGAACGCCCTGATTCCAGATCTGAAATGAATATTGGCTCCTACAAAGCCACTTTAATACGAAGTTGGCTCAGCTTTAGCTGGAAGCAAAAAAAAAGAAAAAAAAATTGATAAGCAGAATTTCTCTTCTCAGATAGCAACCTAACAGGATGGGAGTCTGGTTTATCTCAGGTGGTGGAGCTGCCTCGACTTGGCATTTTGAAATTCATGTTTGAGGCAGGCCGGAATCCGGAACTCAAGGACAGAAAAAAGTGAGAAAGAGGGAGGGGGTCTGGGAATGGAGATTGAGAGGAGAGGCTGTGGCAGAAACGGAGGGAGAGAAGGAAGGCTGAATTTGGCAGGAAAGAGGAGTCCTCACCGCTCTGCATGTGGTTGATGAGATCCTTCTTCAGAGCGTCCCCGCTGACGTCGGAATCGCTATCGTTGAAATCACTGTCCCCTTTGCCGCTGTCTTTGCCGCTGAACTTCTCCGCTTCTCGGCCGGAGATGGTGTTGAAAGAATGTCCTTTCCAGACAGCCACAGGGGGCGCCGGCTCCTTTCCGAAACCAGGGGAGGCGCCGTAGGGCTGCAGCAGGGAATGGGGAGAGCAAGCAGGGGTGAGGGTTGGACAAGAAACAAAAACACAAGGGCGACAGGTTAGGCCTCTCCCGCACACGCACACCCAGACCCCTCCAGTCCCTTCCCCCAGCCTGTCCGCGGAGCACCGAGCGGGGCGCCCAGCCGAAGGAAGGCCTCACCTCGGCGTGCGCGCCGCGGAGCCGCTGCTGCCCCTCGAAGTGACAGGAGCTTTCCCCGGTGGCACTGCCGCCCTCCGAGCCCGGCACTTCGGCCGCGGCGACCGCGGGCGGGGGCGCGTCGGCCGCGGGGCTGCCAAAGGGCGCTTTGCCGCTGCCAGGGAAGGTGAGCACGTCGAACATGTTGGGCCTGGGCCCGGCTCCCCGGGCGGCCTCCTCCGGGGAGCCGGGAGCCGAGGCTCCGCCGCCCGCCGCCCCGGGCCGCTCTTCCCGGCGGGGCCCCCCTTTGCGCACCTCCTTCTTGCGTCGGTTGCAGGTGGTGGCGATGGCGATGATGGCGGCCAGAAGCAGCGTGCAGCTCCCGGCCAGCACGATGATGACGATCAGCGGCGTGTCCCATTGTAGCGCCGGCCCCGACGTCGCGAGCCGAGAGCCGGGAGGGCGAGAGCGCTCCGAGTTCGCTGCACTGGCTGGCGACACCAGCCCGCGCCCGCCGCCGGCTGTCACCACGAAGCTGACAGTGGCGGTGGTGGAGAGCGGTGGCCGGCCGCCGTCGGATATGACCAGCAACGCCCGGAATACTCGGCCCGGCGGCTCCTGAGATAGGTCGCCGGTGAGCACGATCTCCCCCGTTCGGCTGCCGATGGCGAAGGCTTCTCGCGGCTCCTGCTGTAGCAGGTCGAATGCCAGCTCCCCGTTGGCACCCTCGTCTGCGTCCCGGGCCTGCACGCGCGCCACGGCCGTGTCCCTTGCCATGCGCCCGGGGACCGCCACTTCCAGGGAGCCGTTGGCCGGTGCCGGGTGCACCAGGACCGGTGCGTGGTCGTTCTGGTCAAGCACCCGCACTTGCACCAGGGCACTGCTGGAGAGCTGAGGGGAGCCGCCGTCGCTCGCCTGGATGCGCACGTCGAGCTGGCGAAGCGTCTCATAGTCGAAGCTGCGCAGCGCGTAGATGGCCCCCGTAGCCGGGTCCACCGAGACATAGGTGGACACGGCGCCCCCAGCGCGGCCCACCTCGGCCTCCAGCAGCCGGTAGGTGACCTGGCCGTTGCGGCCCAGGTCCGGGTCCCTGGCGGCCACCGTGGCCAAGTAGGCCCCGGGCGGGTTGTTCTCACGCACCGACACCTCGTAGACCGGCCGCGTGAAGAGCGGCTCGTTGTCGTTCTCGTCGCTCACCCGCACCAGGTAGGGCCGGACGGTGCGCAGCGGGGGCGCGCCGCGGTCCTCGGCCACCAGCGTCAGGTTGTACTCGGCGATGCGCTCGCGGTCCAGCGACCCCGCGGTCACCACCAGGTAGCTGCCCGCGTAGGCCGGCTGCAGCCGGAAGTGCTCGTGCCCATAGAGGGCGCAGCGCACCTGCCCGTTGGCTCCCGAGTCCCTGTCCGAGGTGCTGACCAGCGCCACCAGGCTCTCGCGTGCCGCCCCCTCTGGTACCAGCGAGATGGCTCCGGCCTCTGGCGTCCCGGGCCCGGTCGACGAGGTCGCGTCCGCACCCCCGAGAGCAGCGGCGGCGGCGGCGAAGGGCGAGGCGACAGGCGCGCCCGGGGCGGCCAGCGGGGTGATGGCGATATCCGGCGCGTTGTCATTGACGTCGCGGATGCGCACGATGACCTTGCAGGTGGCGGCGCGGGGCCCGGGGCCGCGGTCCTGCGCCCGCACGTCCAGTTCGTAAGTGTCCTGGCGCTCGTAGTCCACGGGCCCGGCCAGGGTGAGGCGGCCCGAGCGCGGGTCGAGGCGGAAGAGGCGGCGCGCCTCGGGCGGGGTACGGGAGCCGAAGGCGAACACCACGTCGCCGTTGGGGCCCTCGTCGGGGTCCGCCGCGTCCAGGTCGAGCAGTAGCGAGCCCACGGGCGCGTCCTCCGCCAGCTCCACCTCGGCCACGGCGCCCTGCGGGAAGGCCGGGCTGTGGTCGTTCGCGTCCAGCACGCGCACACTGAGGGCGGCCGTGGCGGAGCGCGGCGGGCGGCCTCCGTCCTGGGCCACCAGCTCCAGGTTGTAGGCGGCCTGGCTCTCGCGGTCCAGCTCCTGCAGCAGCACCAGGTCGGCGCACTGGGCACCGTCCGCGCGCGTCTGCAGCTCCACGCGGAAGGGGCTGTGCGGCTCGGCCAGGCGCACGCTCTGCAGCCCGTTGGCGCCCACGTCCTCGTCCACCGGCACCTCTAAGGGTATGCGCGTGCCCACGACCGCGCCCTCGGACACCTCCACAGGGATCTGGGCCCGGGGAAAGCGCGGCGCGTGGTCATTGACGTCCCTCACCTCCACTTCCACGTGCACCAGCCGGAACTGTTCCTGCGAGAAGCTGACCACGTCGAAGGCCAGCACGCACTGCGGGGCCTGGCCGCACAGCCGCTCGCGGTCCAGGCCCGCGTCTCCGACGGTCAGCTGCCCGTCGCCCTCGCGCACTCGGATCAGCGAGCTGTTGAACTGCTTCATCAGGCGGAAGCTTGTGTCTCCGGACACTTTCATATGCAGGTCTTCAGCCAGGGTCCCGATGACCGTTCCGGGGGCATCCTCCTCGAAGGTGCTGTAACGCACTGTCTTGCTCTGGGCCACGGAGAGCACCCAGCAAAGGCTGAACAGCTGCAAGGGGAAAAGGCAGGGGATGCCCCCGCGCCTCGCTGGACTCATGCCGCCAGCCCCAAGCGCTATTCCAAAAGGCTGAGGGAGCGATTCCTCTCTGGTTTGCAGGTCTGGGCGTGAGTCCCAGGGTCCCCAGAGCACGCTTTTTGCGAGGCGTGTGCTGGAGAAGTCTGCAGGCTGCAGCTTGGAGGTGCCGGCGGGCTCTGAGGACGTGCGGATGCCACCCACGGCCCACACCTCTCCCTCCCCTTTTCTCGCTGGAGCTGCGCCGCCGCGCGCCGCCTCCGCTCTTATAGCCGCCGATATGCAAATCACCCGAACCGGGCAGCCAATGGCGGCCTGGCCCTCGCGCAGCTCCTACGCCAGCCTCTGACAATCCCTTTAGTGTGGAAAGGCTTAGAGGGGAAAACAAGAAATGAAAATTAGGGAATCTTTCCTTTGTTTCTTTAACTCCTTTTGCTTTTTTTCTTTCCTGTCAGCGCTCTGCCTGTAGAGGAGTTGGCACGGGTCTCCGGGCGTTAAAGGAGCGGAAGGTTTTGTTAATTGTGCCCCTACTGTGCTGGCTGCTTGAACTGACAGCCATCATATGGGATTTCGCCCCAGTGGCTCGGGACCCCGCGCTCACTCTCTGCATTTTGCACTTCGGAGGCTTTGAAACCGCTCGCGCCCCCCTCTGCACAGACTTGCTCTGCCGGGTGAGGCTCAGTTCGCGTTCTTTCTTCGCTTCCCACGGCGCTCGGAAATAGCCTCTCGATTTTGGAGCCCGAAGGATAAGGGAAAATTGATTTTATTCAAATTTGTGTACGCAGTTGTGTTTTGCTCGTGTGAGCCCCGGTGATCAGAGCTGCCACTTCCCTTTCAGAAAAGAGCTCTGCGACGTGTTAGTATGCATGTCATTGTCCAAATGGCTTTCTTAAGCCCTGGGCGCTAGCGGACAAGGGGGAAAAAAGTTCCAAATAGGATTTAGCATAAGCTTGAGGAGATTTGGAAAGGTTTCAAAGATCAGACTGTATCAAAGGCTTATGAAGCCCTCGTTAGTAGTGGAAATAGAATGGCGTGGCAGGCGATCCCATTGGAGGCCCCAATGTCTGTATTATTTAACTGTGACAAGCTAAGGGGAGAGAAAGTTGAACAGTTTCCACAGCGGAGTTGGGCTAACTTGAATATAATGAGCAAACGCCACATGTATCCATTATGTTCCTCTATTCATCCCCAATCACTACCATAGCTCTCCGGCTAAACGGTGATGGGCGCTGAATTCC
This sequence comes from Balaenoptera physalus, assembly GCF_965194825.1. NCBI lineage: Eukaryota > Metazoa > Chordata > Mammalia > Artiodactyla > Balaenopteridae > Balaenoptera > Balaenoptera physalus. Next base: position 55,915,223 of record NC_138899.1, on the reverse strand, counting down.
ACACAATACGCGGCTCGTATTAAAGTGCATTTAGAGAACTTTCCCTCCTGATGCCTTGTTCCGCCTATTTAGAGGATTTTCTTTCTGTTCTAATAGGGCCGCTCTGGGAAGCAATACTCATCCCGTTCCAGAAGAACAAAATCACAGCATGACGTTGAAACCTGGCACGAACCTGGGGGAACTTAACCATCTGCCTACTAAAGTGTGGAGCTTCGGCATTGCCAGCTCTGGGCTGGGCGGGTCTCCCGGCTGCTCAGGCGTTGCGCTGCCCGCACAGGTATTCCTCTCTTCCTCTCTCCCCCTAGCATCCCTGAAGACCAGGGAGATGGGGCTCCAAACCCGAGCAAGACAGATTCTTACTGATTCTTATTGAAGAGGTTTATTGAGCAGGCTATGCAAATACACACGAAGGAGGAGAGGTAAAAAAAAGTCACCCACAGGGAGGATTTTTTTTATTTTTAAGGCGATGGATTTGATAAGCAGACTGCATTTAGCAAATGTTCTTCTGAATCCTGATTATAGTTCTGCTGTCAACACCCTATCTGTGTTTTCCTTTCCCTCAAACCCGAGGGGATCTGTCCGGGGTCTTTTCAGAAGAGTTACAGAAGTCCTCCCAGAGTAGGGAGACCAAGCAGGGAGCTGGGTGGGCAGTGAGGGTGGAGGAGGATGACGGAGGAGCTCTGGAGTTGCCAGAGGGCAAAAAATGCAGCCCAAACATCATAAGAGCTCTTACGAGACTGGGGAGAGGGGATGCGCTGGACTGTGGATAGCTGGGGGTATCCTCAGAGCGATCTTGCCTCTCGGTTTCCTTCCCTGCCTCCTCCCTCCACCTTGTGGGCCTGGTGATGCTCAAAGTAAAGAGGCCAGGCACAGCGGACGCGCTGGAACGTGGAAAGGGCGACGCCCTCTACAGGAGCCCAATTCCCAGCTTTCTCTTCCACTTTTCCCCCCTCTCAACAGCGATTTAATAGCGTGCTCTCTCTCTGCTCCCGCCCAAGAGACATTTCTCGGAGGGTATAAGCAGCCAAAAGAACTTTCCGTCTTCCATCCGAGCCCGTAATACTCCCACCCCGGCCTGGGGCCTGCTGGTGACCTTTGGCACTCCCAGGTTCCTGCATTCGCTCCTCATCCCCTTGCCGGGCCAGCCCGGACGCGAACAGATTCCAAGCTCGGCAGTCGGACAGCGGCCTCCCCACTGCCGCTAGTGTAACCGCGAGAGTTCAGGTCGGTGTGCTGCCGCTGCCGAGCCCAGAACAGGGCACGAGGAAGGATGGAGAGGGCGGTGGGGCCGGAGTCGCAGAGAAAGGATATCTTCAGCTGCCCCCGTGAGTAGACACTTGAGAAGAGCCCGCCCGCGAGTGGCTGGGAGACGCAAGTGCGCCCCCTGCGCCCCCGCGCTTCTTAGTTCTGGGCTGGACCGCTGGAGCCCAGCAGCGCGCTGTTTAAATTTGGGTTTTTAGCTTGGAGGGAGAATGGGAACGACCTAATATTTTTACTCAAAGCGCTTGCACATCACCATGCTCATTCTCAAGACTGAAATAAACAAAGGAGTGCAGGTGGTGCGGTGGGGCAGGTGGGGGGGAGCAGGCAAAAGCCAAGAGGCGGGAGGAGGGATCTGGCGCGGCTAGTAGCCCAGAGCATCTTATCCGCTGCCAGCTCCTCGGCCGCTCCAAGCGGCCGCGACAGCGGCGGCGCCGGGGAGCGCGGAGCGCAGAGCCCCGAGCCAGGGAGTCGTGGAGCAGGGCGGCGAGCAACGGCCGCGGCTGGCGCGCGGAGGCCTCTCCGAGCCGGCCGTAGGGGTGTGAAGGCACGCGAGCAGAAAGAGCTCCGGGCCTGCAGCCTCCAGATTATGGAAATACGATTTAAAATAGCGCACCAGCGCCTACAGCAACTCCCTCGGGAAGCAAATTGTCCGAGGAGGCGGGGCCGGAGGCGGAGGGGGAAGGGATCGCCGCTCGCCCTCCCCGGGCGCTGATCCGGGCGCCACAAAGCCGCTCAAATCGACTTGTTATCATACCAAAGGCCCGGGTTGGCTCAAAGGAGCCCCTTTCTTTGGGTTTTAGCAACTTCGCCGGCAACTGTCTCGCAATCCTGAGAACAAACACGGCCCCACAATGGCCGGCGTTTCCTCGGCATGCAAATGTTGCGGGCTCCGCAAAGCTGGCTTTCTGTTACCGAGCCTAATGCCCTCATTGTGAAACTCGCGTGCAGACCCCGAGATTGACACGGGCGTCACGTGACGGATTAGGGCTTCAGGAAAGTTTTCGAAGCAGCGACAATGGGGGGGCTCAGCCTGATCCGATATCTCCCACAGTTTAGCGGGAAAGAAAATCAGGATATATTCTCATATGTAATAGGATTATCTTTTCCATTTCAAGTTCTATACAGCATGCAATTTATTTTTAATTAGGATTATATCTACCAGGAAAAGGACTTTGCTGGAAAGTGTAATTCTAAGGATGGATGGGGACAGGGGTTATTTGTTTCACCTTTTAACTTAAAAACAAAAAAAGCCAGGGCTCATCGTCTTTCCTCCAACAGGCTCACTCCATCGGATAAAACTTACAGGGAAGTTTGCCGCAAGTGCTCATCCAAGCAGAGAACAGAGGCAGCTCTACAGAGGCATCCAGTTCATTCTTGTAACCAAACCACACTTTGTAGATATCTCTTAGAGTTACTAAGTCGCTGGGTTTTCTGGGGTTTGCTCTCTAGAAATGCAACCAAGCTCTTTTCTACACTCCAACTGCTTACTTCATATTTTAGAGAAAGATTCCCCCCCCCCGCCATGTTGGTCTGTTAATACTGGCATAGTGACTTTTAAACGTTAATATCACACCGCAGAGCAACATCCTCTACAGCCCTGATTCAAACTCAGCAGTCAGACAACGAGACAGTTTGGGGGTGAAGGTAACTGTTGTTTCAACTTTGATTTTGGATTGATCCCAGTGCCTGATGCTCACAAACCCTGGACCATTTCCAGGTACCGGGCCACCCATCCTTTTGTTTGTTCTGTGTGTCAGGATGCTCTGGGAAACCCACTTAACCTGAAAAGAAACAAAACACGGCTGTTGACTGCAGTCTCTGGAATCATCCTGCTTAGGTTCAAATCTGAACATTACTATTGATTTGCTGGGTGACCGTGGGCAAGTTACTTGATCTCTCTGTATCTTAGCTGCTTTATCTGTAAAATGGGGATAATAATAGTACCTTGTAAGATTGTCCTGAGGACTATGTAAGATAATATAGTAACAGGTGCTTAGGAAGCCCTGAATACCTGTTAGTTATCCTTTCCTTTTAAAGCACAGGGAAAAAAAAAATCACAGGCCATATAATCTAAACGTCTTATTTTATAGGTGAGGGATTTGTTCAGAAAGAAAGAAAAAAAAACCCCTCCCATTTCCTGTCTACATTGCTTTGGCTTCCTGCCCCCCGCCCCTGCCCCCTTTCTGGAAATAATAATAGACATAGTGATAGGTGTACAGATCCCAAAAGAAGGAGAAAATGGTCATATGAGTGTTCAAGTAACTTTAATGCCCTCATGTCATTTCAGAATCTTTTGGTCCCTTGTTGTCTTATTGAGATCAGATGATGGCAAAAAGGAATTTTCAGTAAACCTTTTCACCACTCATTTCCAAAGAAGCCATGTATCATGATTGAAACCACTTACAGATACAAATATTTAGTGGACACTGACCCATAATTCTGGGGGAGCAGGAATATTCCAAAGGACTTTCCCTCATAGGATGCCCAGGAACATGAGGTAACCTCCTATGACTTACATGCAGCTGATGTGTAAAAAATGTTTGAGCCTGTGCTTCCCCTCTGTATTGGTCTCCTAGGGCTGCAATAACAAATATCATGGATTGCATGGTTTAAACAACAGAAATTTATTTTCTAACAGTTCTGGAGGCTGGAAGTCCAACATCAAGGTGTGGGTGGGATTGATTTCTCCTGAGGCCTCTCTCCTTGGCTTGCAGATCCTCACATAGCCTTTTCTTTGTGTGCATTTGGCCCTGGTATCTCTTCCTCTCCTTAAAGGGGACACCAGTCATATTGGATTAGGGCCCCACCCTTATGACCTCATTTGACCTTAATCACCTCTCTAAAGGCCCAGTCTCCAAATAGGATCACATCCTGTGGTACTAGGAGTTAGGGTTTCAACATATGAATTTTGAGGGGAAATAGGTCACTTCATATGCCCTCATTCTCTCAACAAACACTACTGAGAAGTTACTAAGTGGCAGACTCTGTGGTATGTGCTGTAGGAACAGAGATTAAAAAACAAACAAATGATCCGTACTGACGTAAATAAATGGGAGAGAAGAGACAAATCTCTCATGCAGAATAATACCAAACAGTTTATGCAGATATTCTCCCTTCTAGGAGGGTGGGAAGCAGTCCCCATCCTTAGGGGTGAGCTGTGCATAGGGACTTCCTTCCTAAGAGGACAGCATGGAAAAGAGGGAGAAAGAGGGACTTTACATGGAGAAACCTGACAAACACTACCTCCACCACGTGATCAAGGTCAACATCAACAGCAATAGGTCATGTTCATAGTATGTACTCTTGATAAGATGTGATGAAAATGGCACTTTACCTCCAGAACACAGAACCCCAGTCTAATTATAAGAAAAACATCAGACAAACACAAATTGAAGGATATTCTACACGATACCTGACCAGGACTCCTCAAAACTGTCAAGGTCATCAAAAACAAGGAAAGTCTGAGAGGCTGTTCCACTTAAGAGAAACATGACAGGAGACATGACATCTAAGTGCAGTGGAGCGTCCTGGAACAAAAAAAAATGACATTAGGGAAAAACCAAGGAAATCTGAATAAAGGATGGACTTTAAATAATAACAATGTATCAATGTGGTTCATTAATTGTAACCACTGTGCCATACTAAGGTAAGATGTTAATAACAGGGGAAACTGGGGGTGGAGTTTAGGGGAACTCTTTGTACTATCATAGCCATTTTTCTGTAAATCTAAACTGTTCTAATATAAAGTTTATTTAAAAAAAGAAAACCAACCAAAGAAATGATAGACATTGCCAGCCAGTCCAGAGACAGGGGAGAGAGAAGAGGGAGGAGACAGAATCGGGTGTGAGAAGTGCTACTGCTGATCACAGGTGCTGCCCACAGTCCTTGGAGGGCAGACTGTGGTCACATGCAGGTGTGCAATCCCTGCCTGTCGAGCCCAGAGGAGGCAGGGGCTTGACTGTGCCGGGAACTGGAGGTGCTCAGAGAAAGCTTCCAGGAGGAGGTGACATTTGGGCTGAGTTTTGAAGAATGAGTAGAATTATTAGCTTAGGGGAAGGGGAAGGGGAGGTGGAGGGGTGGAGGTGAATGGGACTTTTCTTGCTGAAGGAACAGCAAGCTCAGTGGCAGGAAGGTCTGAGGGCTGGGGGGCAGGGGGCCATGAGGGGCTGGGGTAGCGGCAGAGGGGTGAAGAAAGCCAGTACGGGTGTGTATGTGCTTCGCACACCATGTTAAGGAATTTCACTTTTATTCTTAAGGCAATGGGGAGCTGTTGAAGGACGTCACCCGTGATATCAGGGGGCTCACTAGAGTAAAGGGATGGGGAAAGAGGAGCAGGGAAGGGAGTTGGAGCAAAAAGCCTAACCTGGTAGACTTTGATCTGGGAGGAAGGTGAGGGGCCACCCTCTCAGGTTGCCCTTGTGGGTTGGGGAGCAGTGACCAGCTGGTTAGTAGTCCGGTGGATTCCCGAGAGACTCAGCGCAGAGAGACATGGGTTGAGATGGCGCTAGCTGTCTGCGGGTTCAGCCAGAGGACTGTGTTTCCTGATGTGTCAGTCCTGCCTCCTTCTCTTCTAGCCAGAGGTTGCCGAAGCCAGCGGTTGGGAGGAGCTGATTGGTGAAGCTCCAGCCCTGACCAGTCCTCTGGAGATTACAGTTTCTCCTGGGAACCTCCTCTTGGATGTCTGGTTGCAAGGAGGATGCAGGTGGATGGCAGTGAGAGAGAGGGTTTTCTTTTTGTTCAGAAAGCTGAGGTTTCTCTGGGTTCAGCCAGGAGCAAGTCCGCATACCTTCTGTTGCATGTCTGTCCAAGCCAAAAGGTAGTGGGAGGGGAGCGGGTTGTCCCACAGCTGGCCATGGCTTGGGTCAAGGACAGAGAGTCGGTCTCCCCTTATCACCCCAGGATTTCCTGTTGGGGGAGGCATTCAGAATTTCCCTGGAGCCCTTTGGTTGGAAAGCGTGGGATATGGGATATGGCCTGGGCTCCTGGGACCTTGTTTCTGGTTCGTGGGCACTTTGAGGCAGAATTAGAACCGATTACAGAGTTCATGGTGGAAAAGAAAGGTTGTTGAAAACCAAAGGAACCCTCTGTGAGAAGCAAAACGCCCATAAATCTCTGCTCAAACCATGCACAAGAATTCTAAAGTTAGATAAATGGGATGGACTAATTGATTTCAGAGCCTAAAACATGCTGCTGCAAATTTTGGGTTTTGGTATTAATAAATTCCACAGGATTCAAAAGAAATTAAAGCAGGAAGCTAGAGCCTTTTAAGGCAGAGAGAATTTTAATCATTGATTAGTCTTTTTTTTTTTCCCTCAAAGTCATTGTTCGGTGAGTGTAAGTGCACAAGACTTCTGATTCAAGCCTTCCTTTGCATCTGATGGCTTGAACTCTCCTGCTCCAAGTGGGTCACAATCCACTTTTGAAATGGAAATGAAGTCTGCACGGCAGTCTCAACCTCAGAGCCCTGGGACCCCGGCCCAGTCGGCCTATGGGCAGAGTCTGGCGTTATAAATTTCTCCCTAGATCTGAGAGCAGTTTTAGGCCATTGATCTCATGTCATCCAGAATCGAGATGGAGTGACAGCTGATAAACTGCATGGTGACAGGCTGAGGCCTTGGAAAAAAAAAAGTCTAGATGTGGGATAAATAAAAAAAATAGGCTGATGGATTAGGTATTGGCTTCCCAGTCCCCCTCACCCTGGATTCTTTCTGAACACTACAGAAGCATTTATTTTCAGGTAATTTTACAGTTGTCTTTTTGTCCTTCAGAGGTGCTTTGGTCTATGAAATCTCTCAGGGAGTTTAGATGAAATCATTCTTATATGTATTGCTTGATGGTCCCCATAGCTCTGCGCTTAGGTCTAAACCCTTTGGAGGCTTTTACCTGCAGGGAACTGGGATGCAAATAACCATCAGCATGAATGCTAATTTATGATTCTTTAGCAGCTGAAGAATCACTAAACACTACTTGGTTTAACAGGGACAGGTGGGGAAAGAGGAATGTCGTCGGTGGGAGTGGGAATAGGAGATGGGATGCTCTGTGGCCAATATGTAAATGAGTGTTTCTTTTCCCCCAACCTTTTGGCATCCTCTCTTGATTCCAGCTCCTCTGTCCGAAGGGCAGTGTGACTCACACGTTAGTCCAAGAAGGCCTGGGGCTCTTCAGAGAGATCTTGAGCAGGGGACGTGAGAGGGCCAGGGTGATTAGGGGAGTGTGGCGGATCATTTGTGTTCCAGGATGAATAAAGCTTGAATTCTTGCTGCCCCAGCTCCGAGCTCCCGCTTTGGCGTCCAGTGTGGGAACCCGACATGGGGAAGAATGGGCTGCTCCATGCATTGAACCCAGAGCCCTCCCGGGCACAGCCGGCTGTTTGTAGGGCATCAATCTTGCTCTGCTTGGCTTTGCTTTGCCTGGGGAGCCTTGTATAGAGAGGCCCATGGTCTCAGGGGACTGAGAAGAGGGTTGGATGGAGGGATCAGAGCCTCCACAGGGAAAAATAATGTGACAAGCTGTCAGAACATGGCGACTGGGTGACTCCTGTTCCCTCAGTGGCCAGGGGGCCCTGCCGGGCCCTGTATCCTTCAGGGCTGGGAGCAGGGAGGAGGGAACAATATAGGATGTGTGATGGATTACACACCTTTCCGTCAAACCCTGGTGGAGGTTTTGCTGGACTTCTGGAAAAGGAGAAGTGGAGTGGCTTTTTCCAGGAGTGGACTGTTGTGAGTAGAATATTTTTGGAGGGGGATTCTAGTGCTAAGGAGGCCATGGAATCTATAGGGATCAGAAAGGCCGCTCACTGAAGTCAACTGAAGAGATAGGCTTCCAGGAGGAAATTCAGAGGCAACAGCAAAATATAATTTGTTGAAGTCTGGGGTAGGAGTTCCTTAATTTGGGATAATTGTATCAGAAGGATGGGCTAGGTTATGCTTCAGCAACAAACTACGCCCCCCCCTCCCCCAACAAATCTTAGTGACTTAAAACAACAGGTATATTTCTTGCTTACTCTGTACATCCATCCCAGCTGGGCTGGGGGATGGTCTATATGTTGTCTTTCCTTGGGACCTAGACTGATGGAGGAGCCACCACCTGGAACTTGCTCCTTGACGTGACAGAAGGAAGAGGGAATGCATCAAATTGTGCACTGGCTCTTAAAATTTCCACACTTCACTTCTGCTTATATTTCTTTGTTCATTTCAAAGCCCTGTAATGTAGTACAAAGCTCGTTCTGCCTGGTTATTAGAAGGCAGGCTTGAGGGAACAGCAGGAGAGCTGGACAAAACCTTTAGACAGGCTGAGTGCCAGGGTACAATGCTCTGAGCTGGTCTCCCCTTCTCAGGTCTTGGACAAATCATTACTTTTTTTTGGTTGCCGCAGTAAAATAGCAGCTGGGAGAAATGCCGGTCAAAGTCATATGTGCCTCTAAATTCAAGGAAGGTCAGAAATAAATTAGAAGTGTCCTTGTGTGACACATTCCATAAAGTATAGGCTAAATTACAGCTTCAGACTAATTAGTGAGGAAATCCCCCAAGAGTGAAAGATTGAGTATTGGTAATGAGATTACGTGTCCTTTTGCTGGTGCTTGGAGAAAACTTGCATAAAGTATCTTCACTAATCACACTCTTAATGGCTTTTACTTTTACCACCATCAACTGACTACCAGGATCAAAAACTTTTTACTAAGCAACTTTCAGAGTTTGGAACTATGCTCTGCTGAAGGCTCTACAGTTGGGTTAAACCATCTGCCTTTTAGGGGGTTTACAATCACGTGGACGGAAGTACCCAGGGCAGCCAAACAAATACAGAGAACAACGTGAATATGGATGTTGACACTCTGGGAAGCCTGCAGAATAAATGCTTTTTTTTTTTTTTTTGCTGGGTAATCAGTAAAGAGGGGATCATGAACAATTTTTAGGAAGAATTGAACCAGGAGAATTTAGTTCATTGTTATGGTGCCATCCATAGTGGGAGGCACTGGGATATAAGCTCTTGCCCTCTAAGACATTATGGTCAGTAGAGAGGGCAGCTGCACCATTGCACATCAGTGTGATGTGGTTAGTAATAAATAATGATACCTTTAGTGAGAAATTCCCAGGAGAGAAGATCAGGTTCCAGGAACTCAGTTAAAAAGGGGAGGAGATGGCTCAGGGAGCTCTTTGTGAGAAAGAGGGGCTATTTTAGGCCAAGCTTTAGACTTGGGAGTCAGCCTAGGGCAGGGATAATTGCCACTGTGTACTTCCAAAACTCCATTTATAACCACCAATATCCAAAAGACCCAGAGAATAAAACATCTCCTATTAAAGATAAATGTAATATAATAGTCACATCTTTTTTGGAAGTAGGTGAAGCATAAGTAATACACAAAATAATACATTATTTTAATATAGAATTTAGAGAATTCGAGGGACACGATGCTGGTATCCTGGTCTAAACGTTCTGTTTCCGAATTTGTTAAATGAAATGGGTAATTCCCACCTATCTCAGAGTTGAGGTGAGGTTTCCACGATATAAGGAATAAAGAAACCCTTTAACAACAGTAAAGTATTATATACCTTAAGTCCTAGCGCTGATGAGGATGCTTAAACTAAAGGGACACCGGGCCAGTTTTACAGGCAAGTGTGGCAGGTAGGAAATGATGAGGGAAGGGAAGCAGTTTGGGCAACTGCTGAAACGCAAGAAAGAGGTTAGATCTGAAGTCCATGGGAAAGTTTTCAGTGCCTTTGATCCAAGAGGTGGGGGGCAGGTAAGGGGAAGGCAGGTAAAGATCTGCTCAGCTGGGGATGGGAGGAGCTAGAGGCTGGACATGCATAGAGAAGAGGTTGTTCACCCCTTTATCCACAGTGTCTGGCATGAAGAAGTCACCAACAAATACGTGTTGGAATGAATGAATGAATGAATGAACGAAATAGATGCCTTTCAGTTGTACGAGGGACACAATATCGACTCCCTGCCACCACACATAAGCAGGAGACTCCTGGTTAGTTTTCGTAAGTGTGAATTGGGAAAGGTGGTCAGGGCACATCCAGTGTCTGAGATTCAGCCCAAACATAATGTCTCAAGTCCCCTCAGGCTAAGACAGGAGGTGGCCAGACCTTGGACAGTGCTACCAGGAAGTTGAGATGCCTCGGATGCAATGTCTCAGTTCCAGACTGGAAGGACGTCCGGCCTATTCTGCCTGCTCTGGGTTCCATACCTGCAAGCGTTTGGCCCCTCTTCCCTGAGAGCCCCCAGATGGATTCCAACTCCTCAAGGCAGGGCTGGCTGCCTCGCATTCACCCCTTCTCAACTCCAGGCTGCTCAAGGCACCTCCAGGATCTGACCTTGGACATCAGCATCTTTCTTCTTCATCAGGGCCTTTCTGGCATCACCACTTCCCCGCCTCCAGCTCTCCTGATGCCAAACCCAGCTTAGAGGTGATTCTAGTGCATTCCTAGATAAGCTCATATTATTGGGTCGGCCAAAAAGTTCCTTCAAGTTTTCCTGCAGGATGTTACAGAAAAACCCGAATGAACTTTTTGGCCAACACAATACATGTCATTTATCAAAATCACATTCATATATTAAATCTTGTCTCCAGGAGAATGGGACACAGTCCTAGTATACATCTTGGAAAGTTAGTTACTTATTGTACATCCGTTTAATATGTTCTGGCTGGCTCTGTGTGTGTCCTGTCCTGCTCTGTAGGTATTCCCAAGGCTTAGAATGCAGCCCTTGGCTGATAATAATAGCAGTCATATTTCTAATAATGGTTACAGTATTGAACACTTGATTCTTGCCACATATTGTGCTAGGCAGTTCACATACTTAATTTAATTCAACTGCTCTGCAAAGTAGGTATTATTATGACAAATTTCAAAGAAACTGAGGCTCAGAGAAATTAAATAATGTCTGCAAGGGCTCCCAGCTGGTTCATGGCAAGGAAACATTTTAATTCAATTCTAAAGTTTCACTTCGTAGTTTATGGAACTATGCCCCAACTTTACCACCATCTTGCTTTCCAGAAATGTCTGCTCCTTTGGTCCCTCCGTACTCCCAGAGGCTCTTCAAGGTTTTCAAATGTTGAGGACATGAGCTTTTCCACTGCCAGCCCTGGCCCTTCTCTTGAGCTTTACTCTATGTCTTTTAGTTTGACGTCTTGTTTGGATACCCAGCTATAATTTCCCAGAGAGCAGGCAGGAAACAAACTCATCCCATCACTTCTCCAACTGGTTCTTTTTTCCCCATCATTCTCTCTGTTGGGAGCACATTGTCTTTCAGTCCCCCAGACAGGAATCAGGTTTATATGTTCACACTCCCTCATTCCCTCTAACCATCAGCTTTTTAAAGGGTTAGGTTCTGCTCCAAAATTCTCTTGCATCTCCGTCTGACTTCTCAGACTATGGCCCCCACCCTAGGTCAGGCCTCTTCCGCTCAGGCCTGGTTGATAGAAATAGCTCCTGAAGTGAGCCGGCTGCTAGAACACACAGCAGCTTTGTGTACATTAGAAAAAGGCTCTCTTTTCTTTGGATGGATGCAGTCCCAAGTCAGGGCACATGACTTGGCAAGCAGAGCACAGGCTGGAATTCAACTCCCAGTGGCTACTTCAGTCAGGAAAACTTGTGCAGTGAACAGTCTGTACAACTGTGCATGGTGACCTCAGAAGTGATGCTTCTCCGTGCCTCATGTTTCTCCCTCTTCAAAACATTCTCATCTAGGGTTATTGGCACGGGCATTGACCAATCAGAATGGATACTGACCTTAGCCTGGGAGCAGGATCTACAGGCTTCCGCTGAGCAGGCAATGACCCTTTAATTGCTGGATTGTGGGAAGCTGAGGAGATCGCTGGGGAGGGGCTAGGGTGGCACTCGGGAGTTCACGGCAGTGGATTTTTACCAGTTTGTGTCGCGGATTTTAGTACATATTTTAACAATTGGCACAGCATTTCCCTGGTGTGTATGGGCTGAATATGAACTCTGCTTATCCCACTCTGAGGAACTCTCCACAGGGTGAGATCCAACTCCATTCATCGATGGTGTCTGGATATTTACCACTTGGCAATCATCAGTTTCTCTTGACAACAAGGACCTTAACACAAATGATTGTTTTAGGATAGGCTTAAATTTAGGGATGGTTTGCTATCAGAGCAAGTTCAGGCCATTTGCAGACATGCCTCCAGGGGGCGCTCAAGATGTCCTCCTCTCTTCTCAACCTCCCAATCGTTCCACCGCTCCTCCTCCCCCACTGCCCCCCAACAGGAGGACACCCAGCCTGAGGTTAAGACCTAAAGGGGGGACTTCCCTGACGGTCCAGTGGTTGGGGACTTCGCCTTCCAGTGCAGGGCGTATGGGTTTGATCCCTGGTCGGGAGCTAGGATCCCACATGCCTGGGGGCCAAAAAACCAACACGTTAAAAAAACAAAACAGGGGCTTCCCTGGTGGCGCAGTGGTTGAGAATCTGCCTGCCAATACAGGGAACACGGGTTCGAGCCCTGGTCTGGGAAGATCCCACATGCCGCGGAGCAACTAGGCCCGTGAGCCACAACTACTGAGCCTGCGCGTCTGGAGCCTGTGCTCTGCAACAAGAGAGGCCGCGATAGTGAGAGGCCCGCGTACCGCGATGAAGAGTGGCCCCCGCTTGCCGCAACTAGAGAAAGCCCTTGCACAGAAACGAAGACCCAACACAGCCATAAATAAATAAATTAAACAAAACAAAACAAACCCATAAGCAATATTGTAACAAATTCAATAAAGACTTTAAAAAAATTGGTCCACATCAAAAAAATCTTAAAAAAAAAAAAGACCTAAAGGGGTCCACAGAGACATGCAAATGGGCTATGGGATAGGGGAGAGACACAGATATCAAAGTTGGCAGGTATTAACACAGATGTTAAACCTGGCCATCTCTATCTCTCTATATAAAGTACTAAGTTTTACTCTTTTTCTAACTACTTCCCATCCCAACAAGTGGTCAAGATCTTGGTATTTCCTTGACTATGCAGTAAAAAACTGGGCAGAAAATAGAAGCTGCTTGAAGAGGCCAGAGGGGAAGGAGAGAAAGGGGTAGGCTTCTGGGGGTGGGAATGGGGGTGTGTTTGGAGTTGTCCCTCTGTTAGCAAAGAAACAGGTGACCAGGCCCTGGGGAGGGGCCACGCCTTGGAGGGCCAGGGGAGTCTGGCTCTCTGGGTCTCCCAGCCTCACCGGGAGGAAGGGAGTATCTGATGTCCTAGTATAGCTGGTATGACTCACTGATGGGAGGGATCTCTGCATGCAGAAGCCAGCGGGAACTTTGGAGCCTGGCAAGAGGAGGCCCAATACTGACTACAGGGACTTTCTGACCAGTTCAGCAGGATGGTGTTTTAGAGCTGAATTTAATGAAGAAAACAGAATAGATCTTTTATACCTGTACTTGTGACAAAGTTTTTTTTTTTTTTAAATTAATTATTTATTTATTTTTATTTATGGCTATGTTGGGTCTTCGTTTCTATGCACGAGGGCTTTCTCTAATTGCGGCAAGTGGGGGCCACTCTTCATCGCGGTGCGCGGGCCTCTCACTATCGCGGCTTCTCTTGTTGCGGAGCACAGGCTCCAGACGCGCAGGCTCAGCAATTGTGGCTCACGGGCCTAGTCGCTCCGCGGCATGTGCGATCCTCCCAGACCAGGGCTCGAACCCGCGTCCCCCGCATTGGCAGGCAGACTCTCAACCACTGCGCCACCAGGGAAACCCTGTGACAAAGTTTTATACTCACCTTAAAGCTTTCTCCAGGCCTCTCTCATGTGTATCTAACTCTCTACCTCTGCCTCTGCCTCTCAGCTCCTCTCCTTTTTTAAACTGTTGCTCCCATGTGGCTGATGTGAGAGTCTGGGTCTTGGTTGCCTGCTACAGAGGGGAGCCTCTCTGTAAAGCCCAGCAGAAACCAGCAGTGGCTCAGAAACGGGCCAGGCAGCTCTGCCAGGGGCTCGACTTCATGCATGTCTCTTTCCCCACCTTCTCCCCTGTCTGAGAGCAAAACACACAGGGGCCAGAATCAGTCTGTGGACCAGGGGTAGGGGCCAAGAAGGCTGGTCAGCCTCTCTCTTTCCAGGTCCTGAGTCTGAGGCAAAAAATATCCCTGAACGGCGAGTCGAAGTCTCACATCCCTTTTCATCTTCTGCCTTAATAATACAACCCTAAAGTCTTAGCTGGGCACACGGCCATCTAGAATCAAGACTACGTTTCTCAGCCGTCCCTGTAGCTAGATATGGCTATGAGACTAAGTTCTGGCATGGGCATATGAGCAGAAATGTCCTGTGTGATTTTGGGGAAATGACCTGGATGGCTGTGACCTTATTTGTCTATCTTCCTTTTTCTATCTATAATAGGAGTTAGCAAACTTCTTCTGTAAAGGACCAGATAGCATTTCTAGCTCTGTGGGCCTTATGATCTCTGTTGCAACTACACAATTCTGCTGTTGATCTTTGGAAGCAGCTACAGACTATACGTAAACAAATGGGTATGGCTGTGTTCCAGGAAGATCTTATTTACGAAAAAATGTTGGGGGTGTTCGATTTAACTTGTGGGTGGTAGTTTGCCCGTCCCTGGTGTAGGATGCATATGTGGTGGCTGGAGTGAGCACAGCCATGTTGAACCATGAAGCGAAAACCATGTACTGAGGATGGCAGAGAAATAAGCTCGAAGGAGCTTGAGTCCCCAGTTTTCACAGAGCCACCCTGTGAGCCTTCTGGATTTCATTTATGTGAGAGAAATAAAGTTCTATCTTGTTTATGCTACAATCAGTTGCAGATGAGTTTAATTCAGACTGATACACCATTCATGTGTGGTTAAGCCCAATTTACCAGAGTAGGAGACTATTCAAGAATATGAGATCAAAGATCTAACAAGGAATGAGGCATGCATTTTCCAAGAGTGTGTTCTGTACTCTGTATACCTCTGGAATTCCCCACCCATCTCGATGAACTGAGGCCACAAATAAAACTTTGGGTTGATCTTTGTGTGACCCACCAGGTGGTGAGGGGCTTTCAGAGAAAGTCAGCGTAACTGACTTGTGGTCCATGTAACTGACAGGACTTGGGGGTGGCCGGATGCAGCAACCCACCTCGCTGCCAGCTCAGCACACAGGAGCCCAGCTCGGACAGATGCTAATGAGCTTTGCAAGGTGTAAATGCAAGTGCTCTGAGTTTTAGCACTTTTTTTGGGGGGAGGGGTTTGGCTCTCAGTTGGAAGTTGTCCCTGGAATCAGTAGTATTGGGTGAGCCTCTGGCGTCCTTTTGTAACTCTTCCCATGACTTAATTTCTTGTGTCTGACGGACTGACTGCTGAAGTCCTTGGGGAAATGCCAAAGCCCAGCTTGTAGAATTTGGGAGTCTCATGCAAACTGGAAGAATCACAGGGTAATAGGAAATTAAAGAGCTATGGGAAAAACTCTGCAACTTGGCTCTGATTCCAAGAATGTTTCCTCCCTGACAGCTGCTGGAACGTTGCAGCTGACTCTTTGCTAGGAGTCTCACCCACTCTTCTGCTCCTCCAAGAAATGCTACAGTTGCTCCTTCGGGCAGACTGGGGTGCTTTATGGGAGACGTGGGGTTGTTATTCCCTGAGATGAGAAAGTGGAGTGGTGATGTGGCCACACTGTCTTCAAGCATTTAAGGGTGTGTATGTGTGTGTTGTTTAATGAGGCAGTTGTGGGCAAACTGTTGCCTATATTTCATGAAAGAGGGAAGGAATGGGCTACTTTTTTTTTTTTTTTTTTAATTTTATTTTATGTATGTATGTATGTATGTATGTATGTATGTATGGCTGTGTTGGGTCTTCGTTTCTGTGTGAGGGCTTTCTCTAATTGCGGCAAGTGGGGACCACTCTTCATCGCGGTGCGCGGGCCTCTCACTATCGTGGCCTCTCCCGTTGCGGAGCACAGGCTCCAGACGCGCAGGCTCAGCAATTGTGGCTCACGGGCTTAGTCGCTCCGCGGCATGTGGGATCTTCCCAGACCAGGGCTCGAACCCGTGTCCCCTGCATTGGCAGGCAGATTCTCAACCACTGAGCCACCAGGGAAGCCCTGGGCTACTTTTGATAAGACCTGAAGAAGGAAATCTTAGCCTTCTTAGAGTGATGAGTTGCTGCGCTGGGAAGCTAAAGTTAGGGCACCGAATCCCTGATCTGAGATGGTGCAGGGTTGGGTGAGGAGCACAGATTTCAGAGTCCCACAGGCCTGCGTGCACACCCTGGCTCAGCCTCTCACTTGCTGGTGCCCTTGGGCATGTTGCTCAACCTCTCTGCCCCTTTGTTCCCTGGCTCACAGGGTAGCTCTCTGATAACCAGGGACTCAGGTTCCTTCTAGCTTGTTTCTCTGCCATCCTCAGTGGATACTTTCACCTCATGGTCCAAGATGGCTGCTCTCACTCCAGCCACCACACATGCATTCCAGACCAGAGATGGGCAAACCATGACCCACGAGTCAAATCCAATCCTTCATCTTGTTTTGGTTGGCAGATGTTAGTACTGCTGAGATGCCAGGGATGCTGTAAAGAATGGATGTAATAATGTTCATAAAGTGTTTTAACTCAGAGCAAATGCTCAGAAAATACAAAAAAAAAAAAACAGCTGAGTATCCAAAGGCCCCATGCAGTTCAGACCTTCAGCCTAAGTGAGGCAGTTTAGGCAATGCCTGGCATCTGTGCAGGTTGAATCGCGCTGAGGACCATGACAGCTTCCATTGTGAAGGCCTTTCTGGTTTCCTTCTTTCATGTCTTCATCTTCTGGATCTCAGGTCAAAGCTTCTTCTGGAAGACTTCCCTGGCTTCCCTGGCTTGGTGAAAGCCCTCAGCACATACTCTCGGGACCCCTTGGACCCCGCTTTGTTGCACTAGCCTCAACAGCTGCTGTTTATGGTTTATGGGGTCACTTGGTTAATGCCTGTCTCCCCCATCAGACTGGGAGTTTCTAGAGGGCAGGGGCCATGTCTGTTTTTCTCACCACCATCATATCCTCAGCAGCTCCTCAGTACCTAGTGAGTAGTAGATGCTCAAGAAATGTTTGTAGGATGAATAACTAAGTGAAGGTCCCTCTGGCTGTGTTTAAATCAGCGCTATCTGTTCTCTCAGATCTATCTGCATAACGATTTTCCTAACATGAGCGGTTCTACCCTTGGCCCCCAGCGTCATATGCCCATCAGGAGGGGGCTTGGACCTCACTGAGCTCCAAAACGTCTGGTTGAGGAGGCTGGAGGCTGACCAGAGGCTTCAAGAGGGTAAAGGGTCAAAAGGCTGGGGAGCTGTCAGATGGCAAAAGAATTTTGCTTTAGCTGGGCTGCTGCATAAGTATCCGCTTTCAAAGGCTTCCGGCTAATCAGAATTTCAAAGGATACTTTTAAATGTGATAGGATTCTACCTGAAAGAGCAAAACATGAGGCTTTGGAGCTGTTTATTCCTCTAGTTGCTATTCTAGGCTTGTATCAGAGCTAGCTGGGACCTCGCGATTTTATTTTCATTCCTGCACAAAATGGAAAAAATCTCATGTGCTGGCAGGATGGTGACGACGGCAAGACCGCAAAGAAATAATCCACCCAGCTCCCTGCCTCAGTTATTCTAAGGGGATAGTTACAGACAAGGGCATTCTTAGCCTACTAGTCCTATGAAATAGGCATCAACTTGCCTCCTGCCTTCACCAATACAGCCTTGGCGAGTCTTCATGGGTTAGACAGATCCCCAAACACAGAACAGCAGTTCGTGTAGAAAGTGCTGAAAATCCACTTTGACGTTCAAATCACTAGGATTAACACTTTTCCCCGTTTTTATAACTGCTGCTTTCAACCACAGCATTCTTGGGGAAAACGATATAGAAGAAAATATAAAACAACCCAAACAACCCCTTCTCAAAATTGTGGCAGTGGAGGCGAGGAAGCTGGGAGAGTACATGAATACATATGGCATTTTAAAAACCTGCACCTGCTCTTCTCAGACCAGCTGGCAGGCTGCTCAGAAAAAAGTCCTGTTCTTTCTGGGAATACTCGGGACTGAAAGGAGTTGATAGGAGCTTTCTGGAATTGATTGCATGAAGACTGTGCCAACCATCATTTCAGACGTTTGAACAGAATTAGCACAGGTACTGTATTTTAAAGAGTGGCTTTGCAGTGTCGACACCCTGTAAGTTTCGCATATGCCTAAGAAATGGCAGAAGAACACATATCTGCTTTACACGAGAAATTGTCGTTTCCATACTAAGTTGCTTTATAACCAGGTTCCTGCTGCTACTTTGAAATGCAGAGGAACAAGAGTATTCATCACCCCAGCTGAACAGCAGAAACATCAGGCAACAGCTGGGAGGTGGCCTGTGCGGATTCCTAAGTGGGGCCCCATCCTCCCGGGCCTCTGGGCCCAGCATTTGGAGAATTAATTCATTGCACAAGGCCTCCCGGTGACCTGCCTCTCACCTCTTGGCCATCCTGGAGCCTGCATCCTTGGTTCGGGTTCTTAGAATCTAACTTCGTGGAGACAGTTAGTGAAATTTAATGGAAAGCATGCCAAAAAAATGATGTATTTGGGCCAATTCGATAGCTATCCTAAAAAGCTGTGCCTGGGCATCCTTCCTGAGAAATTGCATTTAGTTTCTCACAGAGCACACAAGCCCAAAGGGTCCAAATAGCCAAACTCTGCTATTGAAAACCATCCAGGGTTCTTGCTGTGCCGTTTATTGAGTGCAATTGCATTATCTAATGAATAATCAATGTTCAGCTGACACCTGAGGGTCCAAACACTAATCCTGAACTAAATTTACTGATTTGTTCTCTGTTTCTAATCTTTACCACTGAGCTTATTCTCCTAACGCTGAACCCATCTTTGGCTCAGCCCTTCAGCTCACCAGTTTCATTGGTCACATCCGGAACCGCAGATGTTAGAGTTTAGGAGGGGTGAACAATGGATTCACTTGAGACTTTAACCTGCCATTAGCTACTTTATTTTTTCTCATTCATTCGTTCATTCACTCACTCATTCATTCATTCACTTATTTGACAAATATTTCTTTGACAGCGACTCTGCCCGTTCTGGGCCCGAGGAATGATTTTTTTTTTTGATTTAATTTTATTTATTTTTTTATATAGCAGGTTCTTATTAGTCATCCATTTTATACACATCAGTGTATACATGTCAATCCCAATCTCCCAATTCATCACACCACCACCCCCACCCCCCTCACGGCTTTCCCCGCTTTGTGTCCATACGTTTGTTCTCTACATCTGTGTCTCTATTTCTGCCCTGCAAACCGGTTCATCTGTACCATTTTTCTAGGTTCCACATATATGCGTTAATATACGATATTTGTTTTTCTCTTTCTGACTTACTTCACTCTGTATGACAGTCTCTAGATTCATCCATGTCTCTACAAATACCCAATTTCATTCCTTTTTATGGCTGAGTAATATTCCATTGTATATATGTACCACATCTTCTTTATCCATTTGTCTGTCGATGGGCATTTAGGTTGCTTCTGTGACCTGGCTATTGTAAATAGTGCTGCAGTGAACATTGGAGTGCATGTGTCTTTTTGAATTATGGTTTTCTCTGGGTATATGCCCAGTAGTGGGATTGCTGGGTCACATGGTAATTCCATTTTTAGTTTTTTAAAGAACCTCCATACTGTTCTCCATAGTGGCTGTATCAATTTGCATTCCCACCAACAGTGCAGGAGGGTTCCCTTTTCTCCACACCCTCTCCAGCATTTGTTGTTTGTAGATTTTCTGATGATGCCCATTCCCACTGGTGTGAGGTGATACCTCATTGTAGTTTTGATTTGCATTTCTCTAATAATTAGCGATGTTGAGCAGCTTTTCATGTGCTTCTTGGCCATCTGTATGTCTTCTTTGGAGAAATGTCTATTTAGGTCTTCTGCCCATTTTTGGATTGGGTTGTTTGTTTTTTTAAAATTGAGCTGCATGAGCTGTTTATATATTTTGGAGATTAATCCTTTGTCCGTTGATTCATTTGCAAGTATTTTTTCCCATTCTGAGGGTTGCCTTTTCGTCTTGTTTGTAGTTTCCTTTGCTTTGCAAAAGCTTTTAAGTTACATTAGGTGCCATTTGTTTATTTTTGTTTTTATTTCCATTACTCTAGGAAGTGGATCAAAAAAGATCTTGCTGTGATTTATGTAAAAGGGTGTTCTTCCTATGTTTTCCGCTAAGAGTTTTATAGTGTCCGGTCTTACATTTAGGTCTTTAATCCATTTTGAGTTTATTTTTGTGTATGGTGTTAGGGAGTGTTCTAATTTCATTCTTTTACATGGAGCTGTCCAGTTTTCCCAGCACCACTTATTGAAGAGACTGTCTTTTCACCATTGTATATCCTTGCCTCCTTTGTCATAGATTAGTTGACCATAGGTGCATGGGTTTATCTCTGGGCTTTCTAGTCTCTTCCATTGGTCTATATTTCTGTTTTTGTGCCAGTACCATATTGTCTTGATGACTGTACCTTTGTAGTATAGTCTGAAGTCAGAGAGTCTGATTCCTCCAGCTCTGTTTTTTCCCCTCAAGACTGCTTTGGCTATTCAGGGACTTTTGTGTCTCCATACAAATTTTAAGATTTTTGTTCTAGTTCTGTAAAAAATGCCATTGGTAGTTTGATAGGGATTGCATTGAATCTGTAGATTGCTTTGGGTAGTATAGTCATTTTCACAGTATTGATTCTTCCAATCCAAGAACATGGTATATCTCTCCATCTTTAATTTCTTTCATCAGCGTCTTATAGTTTTCTGCATACAGGTCTTTTGTCTCCCTAGGTAAGTTTATTCCTAAGAATTTTATTCTTTTTGTTGCAATAGTAAATGGGAGTGTTTCCTTAATTTCTCTTTCAGATTTTTCATCATCATTGTATAGGAATGCAAGAGATTTCTGTGCATTAATTTTGTATCCTGCAACTTTACCAAATTCATTGATTAGCTCTAGTAGTTTTCTGGTGGCATCTTTAGGATTCTCTATGTATAGTATCATGTCATCTGCAAACAGGGACAGTTTTACTTCTTCTTTTCTAATTTGTATTCCTTTTATTTCTTTTTCTTCTCTGATTGCCATGGCTAGGACTTCCAAAACTCTGTTGAATAATAGTGGTGAGAGTGGACATCCTTGTCTTGTCCCTGATCTTAGAGGAAATGCTTTCAGTTTTTCACCATTGAGAATGATGTGTGCTGTGTGTTTGTCGTATATGGCCTTTATTATGTTGACGTAGGTTCCCTCTAGGCCCACCTTCTGGAGAGTTTTTATCATAAATCGGTGTCAAATTTTGTCAAAAGTTTTTTCTGCATCTATTGAGATGATCATATGGTTTTTCTTCTTCAGTTTGTTAATATGGTGTATCACATTGATTGATTTGCATGTATTGAAGAATCCTTGCATCCCTGGGATAAATCCCACTTGATCATGGTGTATGATCCTTTTAATGTGTTGTTGGATTCTGTTTGCTAGTATTTTGTTGAGGATTTTTGCATCTATATTCATCAGTGATATTGGTCTGTAATTTTCTTTTTTGGTAGTATCTTTGTCTGGTTTTGGTATCAAGGTGATGGTGGCCTCATAGAATGAGTTTAGGAGTGGTCTTTCCTCTGCAATTTTTTGGAAGAGTTTGAGAAGGAGGGGTGTTAACTGTTCTCTAAATGTTTGATAGAATTCACCTGTGAGGCCATCTGGTGCTGGACTTTTGTTAGTTGGAAGATTTTTAATCACAGTTTCAATTTCATTACTTTTGATTGGTCTGTTCATATTTTCTATGTCTTCCTGGTTCAGTCTTGGAAGGTTATACCTTTCTAAGAATTTGTCCATTTCTTCCAGGTTGTCCATTTTATTGGCATAGAGTTGCTTGCAGTAGTCTCTTAGGATGCTTTGTATTTCTGCGGTGTCTGTTGTAAGTTCTCCTTTTTCAATTCTAATTTTATTGATTTGAGTCCTCTCCCTCTTTATCTTGATGAGTCTGGCCAGTGGTTTATCAATTTTGTTTATCTTCTCAAAGAATCAGCTTTTAGTTTTACTGATCTTTGCTATTGTTTTTTTTGTTTCTATTCCATTTATTTCTGTTCTGATCTTTATGATTTCTTTCCTTCTGCTAACTTTGGGTTTTGTTTGTTCTTCTTTCTCTAGTTCCTTTAGGTGTAAGGTTAGATTGTTTATTTGAGATTTTTCTGTTTCTTGAGGTAGGCTTGCATAGCTGTAAACTTCCCTCTTAGAACTGCTTTTGCTGCATCCCATAGGTTTTGCATCATCGTGTTTTCATTGTCATTTGTCTCTAGGTATTTTTTGATTTCCTCTTTGATTTCTTCAGTGGTCTCTGGGTTATTTAGTAGCGTATTGTTTAGCCTCCATGTGTTTGTGTTTTTTCCTTTTTTTTCCCTGTAATTGATTTCTTTTTTTTTAACATCTTTATTGAAGTATAATTGCTTTACAATGGTGTATTAGTTTCTGCTTTATAACAAAGTGAATCAGCTATACATATACATATTTCCTCATAACCCTTCCTTCTTGCATCTCCCTCCCTCCCACCCTCCCTATCCCACCCCTGTAGGTGGTCACAAAGCACCGAGCTGATCTCCCTGTGCTATGCAGCTGCTTCCCACTGGTTATTGGTTTTACATTTGGTAGTGTATATATGTCCCTGTAATTGATTTCTAATCTCATAGCATTGTGGTCAGAAAAGATGCTTGATATGATTTCAATTTTCTTAAATTTCCTGAGGCTTGATTTGTGACCCAAGATGTAATCTATCCTGGAGAATGTTCCGTGCGCACTTGAGAAGAAAGCGTAATCTGCTGTTTTTGGGTGGAATGTCCTATAAATATCAATTAAATCTAACTGGTCTATTGTGTCATTTAAAGCTTCTGTTTCCTTATTAATTTTCTGTTTGGATGATCTGTCCATTAGTGTAAGTGAGGTGTTAAAGTGCCCCATTATTATTGTGCTACTGTCAATTTCCTCTTCTATAGCTGTTAGCAGTTGCCTTATGTATTGAGGTGATCCTATGTTGGGTGCATGTATATTTATAATTGTCATATCTTCTTCTTGGATTGATCCCTTGATCATTATGTAGTGTCCTTCCTTGTCTCTTGTAACATTCTTTATTTTAAAGTCTACTTTATCTGATATGAGTATTGCTACTCCAGCTTTCTTTTGATTTCCATTTGCATGGAATATCTTTTTCCATCCCCTCACTTTCAGTCTGTATGTGTCCCTAGGTCTGAAGTGGGTCTCTTGTAGGCAGCATATATATGGGTCTTGTTTTTGTATCCATTCAAAAAGCCTGTGTCTTTTGGTTGGAGCATTTAATCCATTCACGTTTAAGGTAATTATCGATGTGTATGTTCCTATTATCATTTTCATAATTGTTTTGGGTTTTTTTCGTAGGTCCTTTTCTTCTCTTGTGTTTCCCACTTAGAGAAGTTCCTTTAGGAACTACAACTTTGTTGTAGAGCTGGTTTGGTGGTGCTGAATTCTCTTAGCTTTTGCTTGTCTGTAAAGCTTTTGATTTCTCCGTCGAATCTGAATGAGATCCTTTCTGGGCAGAGTAATCTTGGTTGTAGGTTCTTCCCTTTCATCACTTTAAGTATATCATGTCACTCCCTTCTGGCTTGTAGAGTTTCTGCTGAGAAATCAGCTGTTAACCTTATGGGAGTTCCCTTGTATGTTATTTGTCATTTTTCCCTTGTTGCTTTCAATAATTTTTCTTTGTCTTTAATTTTTGTCATTTTGATTACTATGTGTCTCGGCATGTTTCTCCTTGGGTTTATCCTGTATGGGACTCTCTGCACTTCCTGGACTTGGGTGGCTATTTCCTTCCCATGTTAGGGAAATTTTTGACTCTAATCTCTTCAAATAATTTCTCGGGTCCTTTCTCTCTCTCTTCTCCTTCTGGGACCTTTATAATGCGAATGTTGTTGTGTTTAATGTTGTCCCAGAGGTCTCTTAGACTGTCTTCACTTCTTTTCATTCTTTTTTCTTTATTCTGTTCCACAGCAGTGAATTCCACCATTCTGTCTTCCAGGTCACTTATCCATTCTTCTGCCTCAGTTATTCTGCTATTGATTCCTTCTAGTGTAGTTTTCATTTCAGTTATTGTATCGTTCATCTCTGTTTGTTCTTTAATTCTTCTAGATCTTTGTTGAACATTTCTTGCATCTTCTCGATCTTTGCCTCCATTCTTTTTCTGAGGTCCTGGATTATCTTCACTATCATTATTCTGAATTCTTTTTCTGGAATGTTGCCTATCTCCACTTCATTTAGTTGTTTTTCTGGGGTTTTATCTTGTTCCTTCATCTGGTACATAGCCCTCTGCCTTTTCATTTTGTCTATCTTTCCGTGAATGCGGTGTTTGTTCCACAGGCTGCAGGATTGTAGTTTTTCTTGTTTCTGCTCTCTGCCCTCTGATGGATGAGGCTGTCTAAGAGGCTTGTGCAAGTTTCCTGATGGGAGGCACTGGTGGGTGGGTAGAGCTGGCTTTTGCTCTGGTGGGCAGAGCTCAGTAAAACTTTAATCTTCTTGTCTCCTGTTGGGTGGGGCTGGGTTCCCTCCCTGTTGGTTGTTTGGCCTGAGGCGACCCAACACTGGAGCCTACCTGGGCTCTTTGGCGGGGCTAATGGGGAACTCTGGGAAGGCTTATGCCAAGGAGTACTCCCCAGAACTTCTGCTGCTAGTGTCCTTGTCCTCATGGTGAGAGACAGCCACCCCCCAACTCTGCAGGAGACCCTCCAACACTAGCAGGTAGGTCTGGTTCAGTCTCCTATGGGGTCACTGCTCCTTCCCCCTGCGTCCCAATGTGCACACTACTTTGTGTGTGCCCTCCAAGAGTGGAGTCTCTGTTTCCCACAGTCCTGTCGAAGTCCTGCAATCAAATCCCGTTAGCCTTCAAAGTCTGATTCTCTAGGAATTCCTCCTCCCGTTGCCGGATCCCCAGGTTGGGAAGCCTGACGTGGGGCTCAGAACCTTCACTCCAGTGGGTGGACTTCTGTGGTATAAGTGTTCTCCAGTTTGTGAGTCACCCAGCCAGCAGTTATGCGATTTGATTTTATTGTGATTGAGCCCCTCCTAGCATCTAATTTTGGCTTCTTCTTTGTCTTTGGATGTGGGGTCTCTTTTTTGGTGAGTTCCAATGTCTTCCTGTCCATTGTTGTTCAGCAGTTAGTTGTGATTCTGGTGTTCTCGCAAGAGGGAGTGAGAGCACGTTCTTCTACTTTGCCATCTTGAACCAATCCCGAGGAAAGATCTTGGTTCTGTTCCTGACTCCAGGAGTTTGTGGTTGCTGCAAATCCCAGGATGTGGCGGTAACTCCCCTCGACTTTAGACTTTCTCTCCCGGCATCTCAGTTGTTGGAATGGACCACGTCTCTGATTTCTCAGAGCCTGGGTATTCAGGTTTGTCAAGGCTTGGTTCTCCTGGGTATGGAAAGTTTCTCTGTGCATTTAGTGACGTTGCACTGCCTGTAGGTGGCGAAATCAAGTGTGTGGATTCCGTATTAGAGAAGACAGTCTTTCATCTTTCACCTTGTAAAGGTCCAGCATTGTATGTCAGAGCCCCCAGAGGGTAATGATCATATTTGATTCATCTTTGCTTTCTCAGTTTCAGGTACAAAGCCGAGCATGTAGTAGGTGCTTTCAAAATGAACAGAGTGTGAACGGCTCTATCTGCTCAAAGCGTATATTTCATTCCAGGATCAATAGGGCCAGCGTCCCAGATGAAGAGACGCTTTAGTGTTCCAGCGCATCGTCGGCTTCTGAAATGGAGACAGGAAAGAGCGGGTCATCAGCTTCCCATGTATGTAGCCAGACTGGATGTGACCGGACGTGCCACACAGCACAGCTCATGTTCTCTGTTCTGTGGAAAGTCGTAGGTGAGGTGTGGACTCTTAACTGCAGATGGCAGTTGGCAAGAACTGGTTTCACGCGGAGACTGATCAGAAGTTTGGGGACAAAAATGGTCACTGGTGTGGAATCCCTTCTACACATCTCCCTCTGGAACCAGGATTTTACTTGTTCGAAAAATAGCATATGAGATTCTGTTCTGGTTATTGGGGATATAATTGTGCAAAACACAAAAATCCATGCCTTCATGGAGCATTTTAGAGAGCGTTTGTGCGAGGGTGTATATGTATGATCAATAAAATAAGTGCTTATAGAGTACATTAGAAAGTGACAAATGCATAAAGCAGGGAAGGGGATGAGGATGCTGGGGGGCTGCTATTTTCAATAGGGAAGGAAGTCTAATGGAAAAGGTCACATTTGAGGAAAAGATCTGAAGCTGGTGAGGGAACTAGCCATGTGGATTTCTGGGGGAAGAATATTCCAGACAGAGGGAACAGGAATGGTGAAGCCTGAAGTGGGTTGTGCCTGTTGTTCAGGGGTCATCAAGGGGACCAGTGTGGCCAGAGGGGAGGGAGGCAGACTAGGCAGGGCCTTTTAGGGAAGGAGAGGAGCAAAGCATCATCCATGCATCTCTCTGTACTCCGCACTTACCAAATCTCTTCAGCTCGTTTGAGGACCTACACAGGTCAGTCGTCAGGGAATCTGAATCAAAATCTGCCTCAAAATTAAAAAAGGCAGTCACTGGCCAAAGATGAGGATAGAACACTGAGATTTCTCTGCTCTGAGTCTGGTGCTGTATGGGTCAGGGGCTGAGAAGGAAGCATTGCACCTTAAATTAGGTGCCTTGGGAATTTAATAAAGGTACTATTTACAAAGAGGAGGGTAGAGTGTAGGGAGAGCAAGAAAGGACAGTGAAGTGTCCAAGTGGACAACACCGGAGATATCACCACCCCCAGGCATGAAGGAGTATGGGAGGGAGCCGTTCCTGGCACCAGTGAGAACAGCTGTATGGAGAGTCCCCTTCGGCTGAGGGTAGAGTTAGTCTGCAGTGACCCACACAAGAGAGTGGAAGTAATACATGCCCACCCTCATTCTCTTCTTTCCTGCTAGTGCTTCCCAAGAGCTGACTTCAACTGGAAACCAGAGGGCAAGGGACCTCGTTGATGTGGTCTCCATGGGAAAGAACTGCTGTTCACAGAGGTGGGTGGAGGAGGATGCAGAGTGGATCCGAAGGAGTGAATGGAAGACATCTGACCCAGACACAGAGGGCTAGAGAGAGAAGGGGAGACACGGGGTGGTGTAGAAAGAGAGCCTGAGAAACCACAGCCTCTTTGCCGAAGCAAGGTGGCCTGTTTAGGGTGTTGCTCAGAAGCCAGGCTGCCTGAGGTAGTCCCACTACTGCCCCGGGAGGACCACCCACTGTCAGCTGTCAGCTCCCTTTGGAGTGATGCTCAGCTGTGGAACGTGACTGTCCCGTGCCCCCAGCTGCCCGTTATTTATAAACAACAACGAGGGCACTTGTTTGTGCCCACAATGGGAGGTGGAAGACTTACACCTCCTTTTAAAAGTTAACTTAATTTTTTTTTTTTTTTCAAATGAGAGGTGGCTTGCTCTACTGGATTTTAATTAATTAATTAATTAATTTATGGCTGTGTTGGGCCTTCGTTTCTGTGCGAGGGCTTTCTCTAATTGTGGCAAGCGGGGGCCACTCTTCATCGCGGTGCGCGGGCCTCTCACTGTCGCGGCCTCTCGTTGCGGAGCACAGGCTCCAGACGCGCAGGCTCAGTAACTGCGGCTTACGGGCCTAGTTGCTCCGCAGCATGTGGGATCTTCCCAGACCAGGGCTCGAACCCGTGTCCCCTGCAATGGCAGGCAGATTCTCAACCACTGTGCCACCAGGGAAGCCCTAACTTAATTTTTAAAGATAAAAATTGTGTATATTAAAGGTGTACAATGTGATGATTTGATATGCATATACACAGTGAAATGATTACCGCAGTCAATCCAATTTACTTATCTCCTCACATAGTTATCTTTTTTGTTTTGTTTTGTTTGTGGTAAGAGCAACTGAAACTACTCTCTTAGCAAATTTCCAGTATTCAATACTCTGTTATTAACTATACTGGTTCTGCTGTGCACTAGATATCGAGGCTTATTGAGGGGTGTTGCTGGCATGAAGGCAGAGCCTTATTCCCAGTCATGGTGGGACCAGACCCAGCCCGTTCAGCAGGGCTGAAGTCGACTACGCTGTTTCAGTTAACGTGATACAACCTCGAACATTCTGGGCAGCACAGCAGAGCCTCAGAGCTGCAGGTGCTGGAAGATTTATTTATTTATTTATTTATTTATTTATTTATTAAAATAAATTTACTTATTTATTATTTTTGGCTGTGTTGGGTCTTTGTTGCTGCATGTGGGCTTTCTGTAGTTGCGGCGAGCGGGAGCTACTCTTCGTTGCCGTTTGCGGGCTTCTCATTGCGGTAGCCTCTCGTTGCGGAGCACGGGCTCTAGGCACTCAGGCTCAGGCTTCAGTAGTTGTGGCACACGGGCTCAGTAGTTGTGGCATGCAGGCTCAGTAGTTGTGGCTCGTGGGCTCTAGAGTGCAGGAGCAGTAGTTGTGGTGCACGGGGCTTAGTTGCTCCGCGGCATGTGGGATCTTCCTGGACCAGGGCTCGAACCTGTGTCCCCTGCATTGGCAGGTGGATTCTTAACCACTGCGCCACCAGGGAAGTCCCTGGAGGATTTACAGTTTCCTACAAACTGTCAATGGCATTAGGTATTGGGCAACGTCTCAATAGCCGCGGATTTGTTTTCTTTGGTTACAGTGCTGACTTTGAAACTGACGATACGGATGACTAGGAATGCTTCAAATTGCATTACTCCAGATGGAGCCCCAAATCATTAGTATAGCCTGCTGGGCGGTGCGGAACCTGCCCCCTGCCTGCCTCACCCCATTCATCTTGTGGCTCTCCCCTTGTTCCCTGCGCCCTTGCCACCCTGGATCCTTATTTCAGGGCCTCCAAGGGCCACATTCCTTTCCACCTCTTGCCCTGCCCCTCTGATTCCCTCTGTCTCCTGCAGCCACTTTGCTCCTTAATTTCTACTCAACTCAAAGGCTTCACGGAAGCCCTCCCTGACATTCCCGACTGGGCTACGTCATCACTTGCATGAGCTCGTAACATCTTTCCCATCTGATACTTCTCACAATTGTAATTACATTGTTAATTGAAGAACTCGTTGTTTAATGTCTTGCCCTTCCTCCCCACTAGACGCCAAGCTCTGATTTGCTGCTGCCCAATGTTTGTGCCTAGAAGATGCTCCGTAAATATTTCAGGGAATTATTGACCAAAAGCTAAAAATGAGTTAGGAGTGGGTGTACCCACACTGCACAGAAGAAAAATAAAAAAAGGCATAAATTAGAAAGGACATGCTTGCCCACCCTCTCCCCCATCCCACCCTTTTTTGGTCCTGGGAATGAGTTGCAGTCAGAGGCAGCAATAGAAAGCATGGAAATGGGGAACAGTCACAGGCAGAGTTTCCCAATCAACTCTCCAGACACCTGGGGATGATGAAGAAAAGCCATTGTGAGATGTCTCAACACTGATCTCATGCTCTCCAGCAAAAGAAAATTCAGTCAGACAGTATCAGCCGAAGAAAGCTTAAAAAATGAGAATAGTAAGCTGGCTGCTCTACTGACTGATTTGCAAAGGTCTGGGCTTGAGGCCTGAAATGATAACAGGTTCAGGCCATCAGAAATTATTTTAACTGGCATCCTGACATCTGGGGGATTCAAGAGCCAGCAAAACAAAAAGGGCTATTAATGAAATGTTTGTAGCTTTCTCCTCCATCAAAACAACACACACATTAAGGCATGGACATACAGTTAGTAGAATTCACCAGCCCCAAATTACAAAGTAGTCAGGAACAGAGAATAAAAGGGCAGGATTAAAACCTAAATTTTTATTTCATGATGGCAGATTTACATTTGTGGGATGGGATGGTCTCTCTGGAAGGGGTCCCATTATAAACTTGTGCCTGACAGGCTCTAAGAAATAATGCCTGGCCCCGGAGAAGAACTTAAGGTTTATAGAGAGCTGAGAGCAATGATTTGGGGGAACCCACGGAAATGACAAGAAAGAGACTGGTGGAATAAATGAAGAACAGAGTGAGGAAGGGAGTAGGAAGAAGTGATGAGGTTGATGTGGGGAGGGAAGCAGGTAGACCAAGGAGACAAATTTGACTGATGGGCACATGGCCATTGCACACTTTTTCTTTTTTTTTTTTTTTTTTTGAAAATGGCGGAAGTTTTTGGTTTTTTTAAAAAAAATTTTTATTTATTATTTATTTATTATTTATTTTTGGCTGTGTTGGGTCTTCGTTTCTGTGCGAGGGCTTTCTCTAGTTGCGGTGAGCGGGGGCCACTCTTCATCACGGTGCCCGGGCCTCTCACTATCATGGCATCTCTTGTTGCAGAGCACAGGCTCCAGATGCACAGGCTCAGTAGTTGTGGCTCATGGGCCTAGTTGCTCCGCGGCATGTGGGATCTTCCCAGACCAGGGCTCGATCCCGTGTCCCCTGCATTGGCAGGCGGATTCTCAACCACTGCACCACCAGGGAAGCCCTGCACACTCTTTTTCTTTCTCCCATCCTTCCTTCCTTCCTTCCTTGCTTCCTTTCTTTCTTTCTTTCTTTCTTTTTCTTCCTTTCTTTCTTTTTCTTCCTTTCTTTCTTTCTTTCATCTTTCTTTCTTTCTCTCTTTCTTTCAATCCTCCTTGCCTACTATTCTTTTTTTTTTTTTAAACCTCTTTTTGGGGGAATGATTGACATACAAAAGCTGCAGACATTTAATGTGTACAACTTGATGTATTTGCAGGGAAGTATACACCTGTGAAACCATCACCACAATCTATGCCATAAATATCTATCACCTCCAAAAGTTTCCTCTCATTTGTTGTTGTCATTGTTGTATAGTTTTTGTTGTTTTCCTTTTGTCGTAAAAGCACTTAACATAAAGTTTATCCTCTTAGCAAAATTTTAAGTGTGCATTACAGTGTTGCTGGTCGCAGGCCTTGGGTTGTACAGCAGATTTCCAGAACTTCTTCATGTTGGATAACTGAAATTTGCACCCTTTGGTCAACGTCTCCTCATTGCCTCCTCCCCCCAGGCCCTGGAAACCACCATTCTCCTCTTTGCTTCTATGTGTTGGATGAACAAGTTCTTTTCTTTTATTTCTTTAAAAAAATATTTATTTATTTATTTGGCTGCGTCAGGTCCTAGTTGCGGCATGTGGGATCTAGTTTCCTGACCAGGGGTGGAACCCAGGCCCCCTGCTTTGGGAGCGCAGAGTCTTAACCGCTGGACCACTAACAAAGTCCCAAGTTCTTTTATTTTTATTTCAAGTTTTGAGTTAATGTTTAGTCATCGTGATAACGTTATTCCTCCCAGGTTACATTGACCAGCTCCAGGGCTTAGCTTCTAAGAATTGATGAAGAACCTCTCTGTCCTTTCCTGCTGTGCTGACTCCTGGGAATGCTCCATGCTCTGCTCATGTCTGTTACAGGCCTGTTTTTCCCAAGCCTGAGGTAGAAAATGCTGTGATTTACAGTAGTTGATACAATAATATACAATAGATTAGAAGATAACATATCATACCATGTGCATAATTTTAATACATTGTAGTAAAACATAATAGGAGATATATTTTTATATATTATATATATTTATATGTAATAAACAATAAAATACATGACTATATACAGTAGAAGATAAAACACTAAGTTCTATTGTTATTTATCTCAGAGAGTATGTGAAAGGAGGTTCTGATAAATTGAAGACTGTGGTAAATTGAAAGCTGGAATCAGGTCTGGACACCTACCTCAGCTCAGCAAGCTGTGGTCTGTATGTGTGACTTAAGGAGGTGGTGGTAGAGATTTCTACTCCACAGTTCAAATTCCATAGCCTGTAATTTAATCATGAGCTAGGTTTTTTGTTTTTGTTTTTGTTTTTGATTTTTTTTGGTCTCAAGTCTTCTTAGGAACAATCAGCAAAATCCAAACATCCTGGACAGGAGTCAGACCTTTAGTTTGTGTTAGGTGAGCCTGTAATTGTCAGGTGCTGGAGTCCCATGTCCCACTTCTCACTCCTACACACTTCCCCCTTCTTAGTCCTCATATACTACTTCAAACCTGATAATTCTTACTCCCTAATTCTCACATGACAAATTTAATAATCTTACAACAGTATAATCCCATTTACCTTTCTCCCAACCTTTGTTCTGTTTTGCCATCTCTTCTACTTCTACATAAATTGTAAATACCACCTCACAGTACAACTATGCTTGAAATAGTTTTCTTTCTTTCTTCCTTCCTTCCTCCCTCCCTCCCTCCCTTCCTTCCTTCTTCCTTCCTTCCTTTCTCAGGTCTTAGATGTGGCACGAAGTCTCCAGAGCACGTGGGCTCAGTAGTTGCAGCACTCGGGCTCAGTAGTTGTGGTGTGCAGGCTTAGCTGCCCTGTGGCATGTGGAATCTTAGTTCCCCGACCAGGGATCAGACTTGCGTCCCCTGCACTGGAAGGCGGATTCTCAACCACTGGACCACAAGGAAGTCCCGAAATAGTTTTCTATTAAGGAAATTATGAGAAGAAAATAAAGGAGTGTTTCATGTTTATCCACTTACCAATTCTAGTGTTCTTCATTCCTTCTAATAGATCCAAGTTTCCATCTGGTATCATCTCCCAAGACTACAGAACATCTTCTGGTGTTTCTTTTAGTGTTAAGTGTGCTGGCTACAAATTCTTTCAGCTTTCTTTTATCTGAAAATGTCTTTCTTCACTCTGGAAGGATATTTTTGCCTGATACAAAATTTGGGGTTGATCATCTTTTCTTTTCAGTGTTTAAAGATGTGATTCCATTGTCTTCTGGCCTCCATTCTTCTTTTTCTTCCTTGCCTCCTCCTTTTTATCTGACGATAACTCAGCCATCATTTGTATTATTGTTTCCCTGTTTGTCGGGTCTTTTACTCTCTGACCGTTCTCAAAGTTTTCTCTTTAACCTTGATTTTCAACAGTTTGACTATGAAATATAGGCAGACCTCGGATATACTCCAGGTTTGTTTCCAGACCACTGCAATAAAGTGAATAACACAGTAAAGAGAGTTACTTGAATTTTTTGGTTCCCTGGTGCATGTAAAAGTTATATTTACATTATATTTTAGTCTGTTAAGTGTGCAATAGCTTTATGCCTAAAACACAATGTACATACATTTTAATTAAAAAATGCTTTATTGCTAAAAATTGCTAACCATCATCTGAGCCTTCAGTGAGTCATAATCTTTTTGCTGGTGGAGGGTCTTGCTTCTGTGTTGGTGGCTGCTGACTGATCAGGATGGTGGTTACTGAAGGTTGGGGTGGCCGTGGTAATTTCTTAAAATAAGACCACAGTGAAGCTTGCTGCATCGATTGACTCTTCCTTTCATGAACGATTTCTCTATAGCATGCAGTGCTGTTTGATAGCATTTGACCCACAGTAGAACTTCTTTCAAAATTGGAGTCAAGCATCTCAGACCCTGCTGCTGCTTTATCAACTAAGCTTATGTAATAATTTAAACACTATGTTGTCATTTCAACTAACTTCACAGCGTCTTCACCAAGAGTAGTTTCCATTTTAAGAAACCACTTTCTTTGCTCGTCCATAGGAAGCAACATCCTCATCCATTTAAGTTTTGTAATGAGATTGCAGCAACTCAGTCCCATCTTCAGGCTCCAGTTATAATTCTAGTTCTCTTGCTATTTTTACCACATCTGTAGTTGTTTCCTCCACTGAAGTATTGAACCCCTCAAAGTCATCCATGAGGTTTGGAATCAACTTCTTCCAAACTCCTGTTAATGTTGGTATTTTGATCTCTTCCCATGAATCACAAAAGTTTTTAATAGCATTTAGAATGGCAAATCCGTTCCAGAAGGTTTTCAATTTACTTTGCCGAGATCCATCAGAGGAATCACTATCTCTGGCAGCTATAGCCATACAAAATATATTTCTTAAATAATAGTACTTGAAAGTCCAAATGACTCCTTGATCCATGGGCTGCAGAATGGATGTTGTCAGGCATGTAAACATTAATTTCATTGTACCTCTCTATCAAAGTTCTTGGGTGACCAGATGCATTGTCAATGAGCAGTAATATTTTCAAAGGAATATTTTTTTCTGAGCAGTAAGTCTCAACGATGGACTTAAAATATCTATCATGTTGTCAATAGATGTGCTGTCATCCAGTCTTTGTCATTCAGTTTGTAGAGCACAGGCAGAGTAGATTTGGCATAAGTCTTAAGGGCCCTAGGATTTTCAAAATGATAAATGAGCATTGATTTCAACTTAAACTCACCAGCTGCATTAGCTCCTAATGAGAGAGTTAGCCTGTAGTTTGAAGCTTTGAAGCCAGGCATTGACTTTTCCTCTCTAGCTACAGAAGTCCTAGATGGCATCTTCTTCCAATAGAAGGCTGTTTTGTCTACATAGAGACTCTGTTGTTTAGTATAGTCACCTTAATTATCTTAGCTAGATCTTCTGGATAACTTGCTACAGCTTCTACATCAGGACTTGATGCTTCACCTTGCACTTTTGTGTTATGGAGATAGCTTCTTTTCTTCAACCTCATGAACCAACCACTGCTAACTTCAAACTTTTCTTCTGTGGCTTCCTCACCTCCCTCAGCCTTCATAGAATTAAAGAGAGTTAGGGCGTTGCTCTGAATTAGGCTTTGTCTTAAGGGAATGTTGTAGCTGGTTTGATCTTCTATCCAGACCACCAAAACTTTCTCCATATCAGGAATAAGGCTGTTTTGCTTTCTTATCATTTGTATGTTCACTGGGGTAGCACTTTTAATTTCCTTCAGAAACTTTTCCTTTGCATCCACAGCTTGTCTGTTTCGCACAAGAGGCCTAGCTTTCAGTCTAACTTGGCTTTTGACATGCCTTCCTCACTAAGCTTAGTCATTTTGAGAGCTGTGCGACTCTTCCTTTCACTTGAACGCTTAGAGGCTTAATTTCAATATTGCTGTGTCTCAGGCAATAGGGAGGCCAAAGGAGAAGGAGACAGATGGGGGAAGAACCTGTTGGTGGAGCAGTCAGAACACACACATTTATCCATTAAATTTGCTATCCTGTATGGGTATTGTTCGTGGTGCCCTGAAACAATTACAGTAGTAACATCAAAGATCACTGATCACAGATCACCATAACAAAGATAATAATGAAAAAGTTTGGAATATTGTGAGAATTATTAAATTGTGATGCAGAGACAC
The DNA here is from genome assembly GCF_965194825.1 of Balaenoptera physalus. Taxonomy (NCBI): domain Eukaryota; kingdom Metazoa; phylum Chordata; class Mammalia; order Artiodactyla; family Balaenopteridae; genus Balaenoptera; species Balaenoptera physalus. The sequence goes on along the minus strand of NC_138899.1, from coordinate 55,879,866 downwards.
AAAGTGAGCATGCTGTTGGAAAAATGGTTCCAATAGACGGGTTAGACCCAGGGCTGCCACAAACCTCCAATCTGTAAAAAAAACAACACAATATCTACAAAGTGCAATAAAGTGAATTGAAATAAGACGAGGCATGCCTGTATCTATCTGTGGTGTTCTTTGTCTTTATATTGCTGTGGCTCACTGAGCTTCTTGGATCTTTAAGCTGAAATTTTTCATCAAGTATGGAAAATTTTCAGCTATTTATTTCTGAGGAGTCCAGTTTCTGGTTAAAAACACATGTGTGCTATTTTAGGCCTGACCATAGGCAACGACAAAGGCTTTTCCGAACAGGCTGCCCTCTTCACCCAGACATGGTGCAAGGCAATGCATTATGGGACCTAGAGGGAGTTGCAACCAAGGACTCTGGCCCCCGGCCATTCTCTTTGAATATTTGCATTTCTAGCCCGACACCTTCATTCTTAGATCTCTTTATTTTGGGCAGAGGCCTTCCTCAGGTGCCTCTGCTGAGGTCTCCTTATGAAGGGAAGAGGGAAAAACTTTAAAGACATCTTTCCCCATTCTGACCCAGTGCCCAGTATTTTTCCAGTCCTGGTTTTTCACTGTCTCCCTTCCCCTGACCTCACGGTCCATAAAATTGTTGAAGACTTGTGTTAGGGTCTTTCTCCACAGTGAGACAATCTCCATGTCTGCTCTGATCCACCTGACCCTCGATTGCTGTGCCATTTCATGTGGAAAAATAAAACAAAGCAGAGTTTTTCCTTTCTCCAGATTTAGCCTCCTGTGTATCCCATCACAGTAAGTGATTAAAGGCTTAACTCTTTCATTTTTGGGCTTATTGCTTTAATCTGCTACTTGAAAACCTGAGAGCTCAGCTTTCTCTCTCTCTCTCTCTCTCTCTCCCAGCTCAGCTGCGCTCTGACGTTTCCTCAAATAATCTTCCTGTCCGGAGCTTCCCTGGTGGCGCAGTGGTTAAGAATCCACCTGCCAATGCAGGGAACACGGGTTCAAGCCCTGGTCCGGGAAGATCCCACATGCCGCAGAGCAGCTAAGCCCGTGCACCACAACTACTGAGCCTGCGCTCTAGAGCCTGGGAGCCACAACTACTGAGCCCGCATGCCTAGAGCCTGTGCTCTGCAATGAGAGACGCCACCGCGGTGAGGAGCCCGTGCACCACAATGAAGAGTAGCCCCCACTCAACACAACTAGAGAAAGCCCACGTGCAGGAATGAAGGCCCAACACAACCAAAAATAAATAAATAAATAAATTTATTAAAAAAAATAAATCTTCCTGACCCATTATCACCTTCTTCTCCTTATGGGACTCCAATTACACATATGTTAGACTGTTTAATATTGTCCTTGGATCTTTGAAGCTCTATTCATTTTAATTCAATCTCCTTTTTCTCTTTCTTCTTCAAATTGGATAATTTCTATTGATTTATCTTCAAGTTCACTGAATTTCTCTTCTGCCACTTTGAATTTGCTGAAGCCAGTGCAGTGAATTTTTCATTTCTGTTATTGTACTTTTCAGTTCTTGAGTTTCCATTTGTTAATGGTTTCCCTTTACTCTGTTGAGATTATATGTCTTTTCATTTATTAAAACCATGTTTTCCTTTATGATTTGGATGTATCTTCCTTTAATTCTTTGAATATATTTATAACAGTTTCTTTGTCTCATAAACTACTTATGTGGAATACTTCCAGTCAGCCTTCTACTACCTGCTTTTTTTCTTTACTATGTATTACATTTCAATTTGTATGTATGTGTGTGTGTATGTGTGCATGTGTAGTTATTTTTGATTGAATACTGGATGTTGTGGGTTAATCAGTGTTGAGACTGGGTATTGTGATATTCCTCTGTTGATTTTTGTTTTAGTAGGTAGCAGGATTACCAGCAGATCACCTTGAACTTGGGTGAGGCTTGGTTTTGAACTTGCCTAAGGCTTGGTTTTATGCTTTCTTGGGTGAAAATATATCTGTGAAAATCTCAGTGTGTTTTCAAAGCATAAAAACTGTAACTTGTTGGACTCAACAGCCAATCACTGTTTCTTCTGGTTTTAGACTTTGGTATGGCAGGTTTTTTGTAAGTCTTACTCTGGGACATGATTCTTATTCCTGAGGAGTAGTATTTCTGGTGTCTCAGCTGGGTGCCTGGGCTGTGAACAGGTATTATTAAGGTCTCTCCACACTTGCTGACAATATCCCCCAACTCTGCTTACCCTCTGGTATTTCTATTCTGCTCATAACCCCAGAATAGCCGAATTCTGGTTCCCCTTATCTAAGCTCTCCCTGCCCGTGTGTAGTTCAGTCCCTGGCTAAGCACATGTAGAGATCCCCACATGGACTTCTGAGGACCCCTCTGCGTAGCTTCTTCAACAATGCCTCACCTCATAGAATCCATTCCAGTTGCCCCAAACTCTGACCTCTGCCTACTCAGCTAACTGGGACTTCTGTGCTCTGCTTGGTCTCCAGCTTACTGCCACCCAGTTAGGAAATTGTTCCCTGGTGTAGAGCTGGGGGCTCAACTTGTGAATTTTCCTTCTCTTAAGAAATCAGTTTTGTGATTTTGTATGTGATTTGTGAAAACAGTTGCATCATATGTTTTGTCTGGTTTTAAGGTGTTTTGACAGAAGAACTAGTCTAGTACTAGTTACAGGAAACAGAAGTCTCCACCATGGATTCTTGAAAAAGGGATAACGAGATGGTGTGGATGGAAAATGAGAATGGCTGCCTAACACAAGGCAGCTTGTAGAGGGGAGAGATTGGAGTCAAGACACTGAGCAGGACAGGGAACTCTGCTCAATAATACGTAACAACCTAAATGACAAAAGAATCTGAAAAATAATAGATACATGTATATGTATAACTGAATCACTTTGCTGTACACCTGAAACTAATGCAACACTGTTAATCACCTATACTCCAGTGTGAAATAAAAGGTTAAAAAAAAAAAGACACTGAGCAGGAGGCATTTTCAGTCTTCTAAGCGGAGAACAAAGATCACCTTGAGATTTGCAGAAATACAAACAAACAAAAGGGAAATGCCATGATGGAAGAAGAACTATTGTGAGTTATTGATAAATTGGATGTGAAGAATGAAGAAAGTTAAACATTGTTCCAGAAATGCTTTAAAAAAGAACCCTTATCTCCGGAGACAAATACTGAAATATTTATGGATGAAATGATATAATGTCTGGGATTTGATTCAAAATAATCAAATGTAGGGATGAGGGTGGGAGAGGGTGGGGTATAGGTGAGACCAGACTGACCACGAGATGATAATGATTGAAACTAGGTTATGAGTACATGAGGGTGTATTCTATGAGCTTTTCTACTTTTGTATATATTTGACATCTTCAAATTCAAATTAAAATAAAACAAAACAAAATGATCAGAGTTATGAAGCTGGGAGGAGTATTGGTGAAGTTGGGAAAAGTGCCCAGTTTTGAGGTAGGGGAAAAAAGGGTAAGCTGGTGGCAGTTATTAATGTCTAAAACAGGCTTTTATGCAAAAATGTTTTTTAAAAGGGTTTGCTCAAGCTGGCTCATTCTGCTCCTTCAGAAGCGTCATCAAGTGCAGGATGTGTTTGATTATCTGCTTGAGGATGTGAGGCATATGGCCCACGCTGGACAGAGGCTGTGGCATCTACACAGCTCATGTATCCGCCTCCGGATCCAGTGCTGGCTGCTTATATTCGCTGATACAGCCCTGCGTGGTCAGAGCCCAGACTACAATAGACGGGTTTGGTAGGACTCTGGCACACATCTCCCTGAGTGGATCCTGGAATGATTTCCAGAGGCTTTTTACTCTACTCCCCTTTCCACACCGCCTCCCTGGCCAGCTCTACCTGCCTGGAGCCTCCCTGAATCTTGCTGGCACTCAGCTGCTTCCTTCCATCTAACTGTGGACTCCGTAATTGAGCCCAAGAGAGGAACATGTTCCCACGGCCTAAGGACTTGCAGGAGAAGTACAGAGACTTTTCTACATGTTAGAAAAAGAAAAAAAAAAAAAAAAAAAAAAAAGAAAGAAGAAAAACACACTCACTTTCCTATTTTCCGATTTCTTTTCTCATTTATTCAACACATCCTTTTAGGTGCCGGCTGTGTGCCAAGTTTTGTGTTAAGCGTTGACTGGGGGTTCAAAGGTGATGCTTCCTCAAGGATCTACAGCCTGGCAGGCGGAGAGAGACACATAGACAGAGTAATAAGGTCACAAAGGCCATGCTACATGTTTGTACTGGGACCAGGGGGCACACGGAAAAAGTGGACAACCATTACTATTTTCTCTCTCCTTGGGTTTGGGTTTTAATACTGTTCTTGCTATTATGCACAATCTAGTCTTTCTGAATCTCAATTTTCTCATTTTTGTATAAGGCTAAGTATATGTACTTGCAGTTTTTTCTTTAAAATTTATTTTTATTCATTTATTTTTGGCTGCGTTGGTGCGCACGGGCTTTCTCTAGTTGCGGCAAGCTAGGGCTGCTCTTTATTGCGGTGCACGGGCTTCTCATAGCAGGTGGCTTCTCTTGTTGCGGAGCACGGGCTCTAGGTGTGCAGACTTCCGTAGTTGTGGCATGTGGGCTCAGTAGTTGTGGCTTGCGGGCTCTAGAGCATAGTCTCAGTAGTTGTGGTGCATGGGCTTAGTTGCTCTGCCGCATGTGGGATCTTCCCGGACCAGGCCTCGAACCCGTGTCCCCTGCATTGGCAGGTGGATTCTTAACCACTGTGCCACCAGGGAAGCCCTGTACTTGCAGTTTTTAAGACGGTCACACTAAAAAAAAAAAGTCTGAATGGACTTTGCAAACCATAGGGACTCATGACGATGATTATCATCTTTCCTTCTTCCCAGGCACACCAGCGATAACCATGGGCTGGCTTTTCCCAGGTGACAGTCAAGTGGTCATGGTCACCAGCACCCTCAGCCGCATTAAGGTAAGCTGGGGGCTGCAGCCATTTCCAGGGAAGATGCATAAGTAAGAGGAAACTCCTTTTTTCCATGTAGGTAATAAATCTTCTGTCTATTGACTTTTAAAAGTGTAGAACCAAATGTTCCTTTTGTCTGTTTAATGCAAACCACCACCTTAACATTTGTTTTGCTTTACAGTTTACAAGGTCCTTCTAAAGTCATAAATCACTGGTGTCTCATAATAGCTCTTTGACTTAGTAGAATAGATTTCACTTTGACCCTCATTTACAGATGTGGAAAATGTGGCCCCGAGGAGAAGCTAAATATATTTGCCCAAGATTCATAGCTAGTAGTGGCAGAGCCCAGGACTGAATTCTGGTCTTCTCTTTCCTAATCTCTGAAATGAACGCCTCCTGCCTGTAATTATCTATAGCAGGCCAGGCTCCCCTGTGATATCTCTAAAAGAAAGTTTCACTGTCTGACTCACTTCACTCAGTATGACAATCTCTATGCCCACCCATGTTGCTGCAAATGGAATTATTTTGTTCTTTTTTATGGCTGAGTAATAAAAGAAAAACAAATATCATGTGATACTGCCTATATGTGGAATCTAAAAAAAAATGGTACAAATGAACTTATCTACAAAACAGAAATAGAGTCACAGATGTAGAAAACAAACTTAGGGTTACCAGGGGGAAAAAAGGGGGAGGGATCAATTGGGAGATTGGGATTGACATATACACACTACTATATATAAAATAGATAACTAATAAGGACCTACTGTATAGCACAGGGAACTCTATTCAATGCTCTGTAATGACCTATATGGGAGAAGAATCTAAAAAAGAGTGTGTATATATATATATATATATATATGTATATATATATATATATATATATATATATATATATATATATGTACAACTGAATTACTTTGCTGTATACCTGAAACTAATACAACATTGTAAGTCAAGTATACTCCAAAAAATTTTTTTTTAATATTTCAAAATATTTTTTAAAATGTTTAGGAAATTCCTTTTATTTGGACTTATCATGGCCATCTGAAATCCCCCAGCCCCTTGTGCGGTCACAATAAATCAAACAAATAAATGACTGTCTCCATTGTTTTGTGGATTATTTCCCCATGAGGCAGATGTTTACTTTTTCCAAATGAAAGCTCATTGTTGTCAGGAATATTTAAGAGGCTTAACCTGTCTCCTCTGGCATATGGCGCTGGCTTTTCATGATGAGGCTGGTTGTGTGCAACAGCAGACGAAATTGCAAGCCTCTCTCTGAAACTTCCATCAGTTAGAACTGCAGAACGTCACTGCTGCCCTAGGTGGGGGCTTGTCTGTGACTCTTCCACCGTGAAAGGGAATAAAAAGAAAGGCTGTTTCCTTTGGTAGCAAATACTCATATTTTAATGGGTATGATGTCATGAATTATTAAACTACCTTAACTTTAAAGCCCTGCTGAAAGAACACAGAGTGAAGAATGACCTTGAGACTCTTGAAAAATGGGATTGTTGACTGTGCCTGCAGACTCAAAGATGGATTTCTCCTTTAGTTTATATTTATGCAACTGTGAAACTTGGTCCCTTGTTCCCAGAGAAATCCTCTGTGCAGCCGTGTGGAGAAAGTTATTACATTTTAGTGCAGAAGAGCTGTAAAGTTTCTTTCCTCGTGTCTCGTGAAAACTAGAGTGCCAGGCGATCCTTGTGCTGGGGGAGATGGCTCTGAGGAATGAGATGCTGAATCTTTCAGAAGACAAAAGGAAACAGACAGGCATTGTGCTTTAAAAAAAAGAGCCTAACATGAGGTTCTTATAAGGAATTTGTGCCTAACCCAGTCCCATCACAATGCTCTCTTGTTTTGGCTATAAGGTGAATCAAAGGAAAATAGGGTCCAGAAGGACGAAGATGATCTGTCGGTCCCACTGTAGTCTGACCATGTGACGTGCCCGCCAGCAACTCCACATAACTAGTGCTGCTGCCCATGGAGCTCATGATGTGATGCAGGATAGGGTCTTTCAAAGCTTTGGGTTTAGCCATTCCTAGCTCATTCTCTGGCCACAGGTTGCTGGGCAAAACCACCGATGCTAAGAGTGGGATGAAGTGTCCTTGAGTCTTCCAACGGGTGCTGTGAAGCTGTGTCTACACCCACAGAGACCGGTGACTCAAGTCTCCTTCTCTTTCTTCTTTGTAACAAGAGTTCAGTTAACAGTCTTTGTAGACAGGAAAGAAGTATTAGTGGGGAGGGCAGTGGAACCAGTATTTATTGAGAATCTATTAAATGTTTGGCTTTGCCTCATTATGATTCATCATGGAGCTGTGTGGTATTATCCCCATTTTACAGGGAAGAAACTGAGGCTCAACGTGTAAGATTTTCAATACCATACAGTTTTTGACAGGGCTGGGCTTTACCTGAATCTAGATCTGCCGAACATCAGCAGTTTATGCAAATTCGCCAATCTTACTATGAGGTTTGGGTTTGATTGACTTTTCACTTTCTTCTTGTTTGTTTGTTTGAGCTCTTTGGCCATTATATGCTGATGTCTTCTGTTTGTTCCTCCGGATCCCCTCTCCACCCTCCTCCACTCTGCTCTGTGACCTGGTAGACTGACCTGTCTTCACTGCTTCAATGGTTACCCTGTTCTTGGGCTTACAGTTGCGTTTGGCCAACGTGAAACACAAACAGGGCATTGGAGGGCAGATAGGTGAGAAATGAGATTGGGGTGTTGATTTCCCCAGTTTTCTCTCTGTTGGGTTCTCTACTGAAGGCCAGGTGGCCCTCTCCATGCAGTTCCCCTTTCTGGTTTTTTTTTTTTTTTTTTTTTTAGTTGAAATATATTTGCTGTACAATATCATATAAGTTACAGGTGTACAATATAGTGATTCACAAATTTTAAAGGTTATACTCTATTTGTAGTTATTGTAAAACATTAGCTATATGTCCCGTGTTGTACAATATATTCTTGTAGCTTATTTTATACCTAATAATTTGTACCTCTTACATCCCTACCCCTATATTGCCCCTCCCCTTTCCCTCTCCTTACTAGTAACCGTTAGTTTGTTCTCTGTATCTGTGAATCTGCTTCTTTTTTTTGTTATATTCACTGGTTTGCTGTATGTTTTAGATTCCACATATACATGATATTGTACAGTGTTTGTCTTTCTCTGTCTGACTTATTTCACTTAGCATTTCTGGATTTTGATACCTGCTCCTTCCCCTTGTCCCTTCCGGCTTAGGGGTAACATTAGGTCACTAGCCCCTGGGTACTGCACAGTCCCTTGTGCTTTCCTAGACACTGCCCACACTTGTGTAAATTAGCCCCTCTATTAAGACAGTTGGATTGCTCAACATGAGTGTGCCATTTGTTACCTTCCGGGACCTTGACCGATACAGGTACACATCCTTTTAGTGATATCATACTTAATGTTTTGCTGTTACACCCATTAATGGCTGTTTTTACCAGGAGGGAGATGATTTTTGTCTCCTCTTTTTTCCCTAAGGATTTCTTATTTATAACTTCTGGAAGGGCTATTTTATCATCTTTCATCTTCCTTTTGCCTTACTACTTGCTCTTTGAATTTCCCCTTTTCCCCTCAAATTGAGTCTGTAAGACCTGAAAAAGCCAGTTTCCATTCTTATTTTCCGAGACTGAGTTTTTTTGGTCTTCAGAGTCTCAGCTCTATTCTTTTATTAACATTTCTTTGTGAAACCGTCAGTTGGATTGTCTTGAGAAAACAATGCACATTTTCTAACCTTCTAGGGAAAATGATTATTGCTCCAAAAAGGAGTGGAAATAATGAAAATATGTTCAGTAAGTAACAGTAAAGACAATAAAAGGGGGAAAAAGGCAGGAGATTCAGAATCAAGGTCAGTTTCCTCCATTGTTGGATTGCAGCAAGTATTTAATGGTCATAAAATCTTTTTCCTGTAAAATACATTTTATATTTAAACTGCAGCCATTTAAATGAGGGATTTTATGTCTGCACAGTCTTTATTGAGTATGAAGGATTTTAAAAATGCTTTTGGTTTCATTACTTTTTTTTTCCTTAAAATTTTTTTGAGGTTTGGAAAGCCCATTCCATGCCTCCCGGGCTCACAGACGTGAAGATGCAGAGCTGGGGAGTGTGGTTTTCACTGTTCCTTGCTTATGCTATTTAACCTCAGACCCCTGTTATTCGGGGCCTCTGTGTCTCCTGAATAAACAGTAAATCTTTCCTGATGGTGTGGCAGCTTTACTCTGTGGATTCAGGCCTATTTTCAGAGAAGCATGAGAGAGACTTTAATGCCTTTTCCCTCCTTTTACTGGTGATTTAACCAGAGCCCGTGTCCATCATCAGGGTGCAGCTGGCGGTTCAGCCTGTGTCTGGCGGAGGGCAGGCCCGGTGCTGCAGTGCACAGCACTCAGATGATCAGTGTTCTGGTTCCAGGACAAGGCAGAGTTGACTGTGGGGTTATTTCATAGCTTGGCTTGAAATGGATTCATTCCTCTGTTCAAGGTTTATTGACTCATGTTTTCCTGAGACATTTGTCCCTGCATATTGAAAAATCTGTGATCTACTCCTGATCCTAAGATATTAAGATAAGATATCAAGACGTTGAGAGGTCCACCTTCTACCATAGGATCCTGCAAGGTGAAAGTTTGCTAGGTTGATTCTAAGGCTGTTCATGGTGGCGGTGGTCTCAAGGTTCAAGGGCATGTTGACATTAGACATACCAGAAGGAAAAACTCAACTGCAGAGCAATTACCTTTTTTTCTTGGTCATTGCTGATATTCGTGGGTTGAGCTGTTGGATTTGGGTTATTCTTGGTCACGAGGATGGTACAGCAGAAACAAAAACCCTAGGCTTATAGTTTAGAAGTATTTGAAATCTGCATTCATATAGGCAATTATCTGCCAAGGAAAGTAGACTATTGTTGGTGGGGATCTGACCTATAGCAGGAGATGCCTTATAATCTATAAATATCTGCTCTTTGAGCTAGAATGAATTACCTGAAGAAGTCAGGCTCCACGTTTTAATCTTAGATTGCCAGAGCTGCATTTCCCATTGGGTTGTTACCAGCACTTTTAAAAATCTCAATTTCCCCAGTGCATTGACCTGACTGTTCTTAGCCACAACTTTAACTATGCTTTAAAAATAGCCTCAAAGCCAGAATAGCGGAGAAAGCATTTATTTAAACAACTATTTTTCCCCCCATAATGTCATGTAGATCTAAGTCTTTTCTGTATCTTTCCACTACAATGGCAGCATATGGTCTATTGTTACAATCAGATATTCTTTGGGAAGTAAGAAGCCCCTGGGTGAACGGAGAGGATATTATTGTTGACTCTAAAGCTGTTGTTTTGAGCCCTGAACTAAAGTTTTGTGCAGTTTCATTTTGAACAAACTCAAACCTTTCAGGAAGCTTCAACCGATAGGCTCTGATTTTTATTTTTGATAGTGTTGACTAATGTTTACTCTGGGCTCCTGGAAATTGGCTAGGAGGACTTTCCGTGGAGGAGAAAATGTGGACAAATACGGTTAGTTTACTTAGTGCTAAAGGCATTGGCTGGTAAGGAAAGGTGATGACACAGTTCCTTAAGCCAAAAAGTCATGATCTTTTTCCTCTTGAAGTATATATATTTGAAACCTTAGGAGAGGTTTGTGAAAAAGAAGAAAGCAAAAAAAAAAAAGAAAAGAAAAAGAAAAAGAAAAAAATAAGAGCAGGAGAGCTGACGGTAACAGAAAACAAAACTGCTAGGCCTAGGAGAAAATCACTTCGTTAGAAGAAAACATTTTATTAAAATAATGAATTTTTACTACATGGAATGGAATAAAGAATTTCAGCGAGTAAACAAACACATAGCACACACATACTCGCTTGGACAAACACGCATACAAAGGAAAGAAGGAATGTGAAAGCACAAGCATGTCGGTGTGCTTTATAAATGTGGATTTGTTTTTCGAGTTTTGAATTAATTAGATACCATGTTGAATTCCAAATGTGATAATTAGGCAAATTAATGCTGCAGTGTAGTTATTAATGAGGCAAAATATGCTAATATGCTTTTGATAAAGAGCTCTTCTTCTGTCTTACCAAGAAATTGGCAAACATCTTTTATTTGGGGCCAGACAGCTTATCTCAAGTGATTTACTAAAAAGGTTCTCGGCCGTATGCTGTGAACAAATGTTGTAAATAGGGGTTAATGTCTAAATTTTTGATATGTATAAGCCTCGATGCGACGCATCAAGTCCCGTGACGCCCTGAGCCTGGTTTCTTCCATGCCCTTCGATGCCAGTATGAATACAGCAAAGCCCACTGCTTGCCAGCGTCATTATTATTAAGTGACATTCAACGTGAGGCAAACAGTGGCTGCTAACCCGCCAAACTGCTGGGTTCTTTTCGGCAGACTTGGTGTCTCCTTTGGTTTTCAGATGTTCAAAACACCTAGGCCAGAATCATTAGGGAACCCACTTAGTGGTTTGAAAGTGACACAGCAGAATTTCTCTTTCCGACCTTAACCTTGCTATTCAGAGCTCACAGTGTATCAGGAGACCAGCGAGAGACACCATCTACCCAGGGGGAGCTGGCCATTAAAAACAAAATTTATGGAAATATGAAAAGAACTTTCCCCATGAGCATATGATTCTTTTAATCCTTTTAATCACATACTCCATGAAGGCGCAGCCTGTATCGCTTTGATTCATTCCAGATATGATGTTTGCTAAATGAGTTTGGCTTTGTAGCCCCAGGCAGGACAGTTCTGATGGCTTTAAATCAGAGGAGGAAGCCCCCGAGGTGTGTTTGAGTGGGGCAGCCCAGTGGTCAGTCCTTGGCTAGTGTTGGCTAGTGTGCACTGTTGAGGCGCGTCCTATGACAGGAAAGAGACTGCATATCAACTGTAAAGTGTCACAGAAAGTGACTGGATCAGTTAGGAATGCATTTGACTGCAAGTTACAGAATACCTTACTAACAGTGGCTTCAGCAAATAGGGAGTTCATTTTTCTCCCATAGAAAGCAGACCAGGGTAGGCGATCCACAGCCGAAACGTGTCTCAACCATTTTGTCGGGGTTCTTTGCATCTTTCCACTGCATCATCTTAGCGGGTGGCTTTTGTCCATGTGGGCACAAGATGGCTGCTGCACCTCCAGGCATGATGTCTAGGCTTCAGGCAGGAAGAAGAGGGAATGGTCAGCCAGTCTGTCCTTTTTGAAAAGTTTTCCCGGAAACCCCATCCAAAGACCTCCATTTACATCTCATTGGTCAGAATTTTGTCACGTGGTCACTCTTAACTGGAAAGTCGGTAGGTGAGGTTGGATCAACTAGCCGGTTTTGTTACCATTCTTTTCTTGGGCACCATGATCCTGGGGATGAAGCTGGACCCTGAGTTGACTGCCACTTCCAGTGTGCTCACATGAAAGTTTAGTTGCCTGGACAAATGTGATATGAAACGGCAGTGCAGGTGATAAAGCAATTTTACTCTCCTCAGGTTCCTTTGTGTGATCGAATCATAACATGAATGTGATTTGAGCATATTTGAAAATAAAACACTTATGTAAAAATTTTTTTGGTACAACATACTTCTAAACAAAAGCCAATTACTGTATTTGGTGCTTGATTGGAAAATGCAAACCAGCAATCTGTTTCAAAGCCGAAGAAAAGCTGGCTGCTTTGAATGTACTGAATAATGGCACAGTACTGTATTGTTATGGGTAGATCAAGAGATTTTTCAAGGGTGCTTCTGAATATATTTGGTTTTCACCACACTGGCCAACTTTGGAACTTAACCCTTGAGTAAAATGTGATTCCACTGGATATTAATTAAAAGTAACAAACACACTAATATGTAACAGGTACAATCGTGGACTGCAAACTCACCTATTTAAGAAATCTGGCTTGCTTTGTTTCCTCTGTCAAGTTTGTATCGCTACTGCACCAAGAGGTAGAAACTTAACTGGATTCACTTCTGAGTCTCCCCTCCCTTTCCTGGAATAGGGACTTACTTTGGGCTGGCGGGAGGAGGGGCTTTGTGTCGGGTCGCAGGAGTTGGGGGGGGGGGCGTGCATCTGGTTCTGGGATGTCATCTGCTCATACACTTGCTAGGACATGGTCATTCTAACTTGGTAACTTGTCATTTGTTCAATTGGATCACTGCTGGGGATTTTGACTCTACCATATCCTTTCTGAGTCTGACTGTCAGCTGCTTTCAGGTCCTCCCTGGCACGTGGGTATGATGTTTAGTCCCCAGTTATTCTGGGGCCACAGGAAACTCACAAATCTGAGCCAGACCTTCTACCTTCACACTCCACCCAGCATGTCTCCTCTACTCTTCCTGAGCTGCAGGATGTGGGGACTCAGTGGTCTTAGTAGATTTTTTGGGTCTCCTAGCATGAGGCAGGGCCCTGGGGCTTTCTTGGGATGCCACGTGTGGGTTGATTTAAGCAGGGGTGCAGGACAGAGCCCTTGCAGAGGCTCAGAGATTTCTCAACCCCGACTCTTCTTTCCCTTACCCAGCTGGGGCAAACTTTATCCAGCACTCTCTCCAGAAAAAACTGGTTCTGAGGGATCACATTTTATTCCAAATCTTTTGTTTATGCCCCAAGTCCTAGGCTTTTGAAACTCAAAACCCTTTTCTCTCAAACTATTGCTCTCATTTTCTTTTGTGTCAGGACTTCCCTGAGGAAACAAAAACAGAATTGCTGTCTGCCTGAGTGGCAGAAAGTGTGGCCACTCTGTATTGGAAATACTGGCGAGCATCAGTTAATGTTTCAAACGATTACCTATGCCTGACTCATATTCACTATAAGGAACTGGAAGAGCTGTGCCCAGGTCCCCAAGGGCATCTCTCTTTGCCTCCCTGCCTGCTCCTACCACCATCTTGGCTCCTGCTCCCATGAACCTCTCAGAGAGGACTGGGCAGACATGGCACTTCTTGAGGGCAAGAAGCAGACATTTCTTCCTCTCACAAATGCGTAGGAGGCTTCCCTCAAAAGATTCACAAGAGCACTCAGCCACACCTACAGGCAGGCAAACAACACTTCCTATTTATGGGTTGCTGATAAACAAGCACTAAAGACTTAGCATCTTAGGTGGATGCAATAATTTAGTTAAAAAACATTAGTGGGAACCTGGTCAACCTAACTGTGAGGGACGCCATGTTTCCCTCTCGGAGCCCAATGAACTCTGGGAAAGGCTTTCAGGGCTGGGAGAGCATTGAAATGTGTCATGGAAAAAGACACGTTCTTCAAGAGTTTGAAAGAGGTGAAGGGGTTTAGTGGACCAAAGGGAAGTATCCGAGATAGGATATACCAGTGCTGTAACTGGGAGATAAATGAGGGGATTTGGCAGCCATGGGATGCTTCCCAGTCCCTCAAATTCACTTCGGCAAAGAAACCAAGGCCTTAGGAAATTTTTAATTTTAATTTTTTTTATTTGTGGTAAAATATACATAACTTAAAATTTATCATTTTAAGAACCTGAAAAAGAATATGCATATACATACATATATATGTTAACTGAATCAATTTGCTGTACACCTGAAACTAACACAACATTGTAAATCAACTATACTTTAATTAAAAAATATATAAAATTTTTAAATCATTTTAACCATTTTAAGTGCATGTCCTCAGTGGCATGAAGTATATTCACATTGTTGTGCAACCATCCCCATCATCTAGCTCCAGAACTTTCTCATTGTCTCATATTGAAACTCTGCACCCATTAAAAATAACTTTCCATTCCATCCTCCCCTGGCCCTAGTAGCTTCTATTCTAGATTCTGTCTCTATGAATCTGACCACTGTAGGGAACTCCAATAAATGACACCATATAATAATTGTCCTTTCCTGTCTGACTCATTTCACTTAATGTTTTCAAGGTTCATCCATGTTGTAGAGTGTGTCAGAATGTCCTTCCATTTTTAGGGCTGGATAATATTCCGCTGCATGTATATTCCACATTTTGTTTATCCGTTCATTTGTTGATAGACATCTGGGTTGTTTCCATCTTTTGGCTACTGTGAAAAGTGCTGCTGAGAATATGGGCACACAAATATCTTTTCATATTTTCAGTTCTTTCGGGTATATACCCAGAAGTAGAATTGTTAGATCGTATCATGCTTAAATTTTCAAGGATCCACTCTACGGTTTTCCACAGCGGCCGCGCCATTTCACATTCCCACCAGCAGGTGCATACATGTTCCAGTTTCCCCACAACCTCACCAGAACTTGTTATTTTCTGTTTTTTTTCTTTCTTTCTTTTTTTTTTGTAAATCCTAGCCATCCTAATGGGTGTGAAGTGTCTGTCACCTTATTGCGGTTTTGATTTGCAATATCCTAATGACGAGTGATGCTAAGCATCCTTTCATCGTGTTTATTGGCCATTTGTATATCTTCTGTGCAGAAATGGCTATTCGAGTTCTTTGCTCATTTTTAAAATTGGGCTTTCTGGTTGATGTTGAGCGAGCCTTAGAAATTTTATTCCCATACCACTCTCTTCTCCTTAATGAAATGTGGCCATATGTTGATACGTTTGCCAGAAGGAGAGGGGTAACTCAAGAGGGCTGGGCGACTCCAGGAAGGGGGACCATCAAAGTGCTCATCACACATGATTACGTCCAACCTCCCATCATATGAAGCCTTTCCCACTGGGCCCCACCTGCCGGTCCAGTCTGATTTTCTGCCCCTGACAAACCCGGTGCTCCAGCACATTAATTTCCCTGCGGGTCCACAAATGCACAAAGAACTTTCACGCCTCTAACCTTTGCAGAGGCCTTACCTTTTCCATGAAGGCTCTCCTGATCCACCTCACTTGTTCTCATGGCACATCACTTGTCCATTCATTCATTCATTCATTCATTCTAGAAATATTCATTGAGCACATACTTGTTGCCAGGTACCAAGCACTGTGGCGGATACTTGGGATTCAACAGTGAATCAAGCAGTTGCTGCTTTTGAAGACCTCCTTGCCTAATGGGGGAAATGGGTAAGTTATCTGCCAATTATAATTCATTGTGCGTAAGTGCCAAGATGTAAGTAAAGAGGGTGAAGAAGATTATCTTCTTGAGCTGAGGGCTGAGTCAGTATTTATGTGTTATTGTGAATGTTCACATCTTCTGCACATCAGATTCGAGCTTGTAGTTTACTATTTTTTTAATCCCTTAACAGAACTGTTTGTAAACAGCCATTGGCTTCCAGAATGTACAGTTTCTTCTCACAACAAGAAGTATTCCAACTGGGAGATGGTTTCCCTTACACTGGCATATTTGAGGGCTGTCTGAAGACTGCAGTTCAGACTGCCTGTATTCAGGCGGGCATGTGGGTGCATCTGGGGACTTGTGGGCCTAGCCCTGCCCTGACTGGGCTTCCTGGGTGTGTGAGTGTTTGTGTGGGTATGGCCATGAAGAGTTATGGAACATCCACTGTTGATTCTGGCCTCGTGCACTGAATGTGGCACAAGGCAAGAGCTCAATAAATGTGTCTGGTTTTATTGGACTCTATGCATCATGGAGGGTAATTTATCTCCTTTACCAGGGTAGGCGGGAGTAGAGTCCTTCTAAAGGTGAATCAACATATTAAATTTGATTCAGAGGAAGCATATGGTGAAGGATTTGTCTTTTGTTCTTTTGAAAAACAGGTTGTTTATCTGGGTTTTTGGTAGTCCTAGAGGAAGGTAAAATGGGTCCTACTGAAAAAGTTAAAGGAAACATGCAGAAGCAGGAAACCTGAGGGAGAGGTGACGAAGAGGTCGGATCGATTGTTACAGGGTGAGATTTACACTTGAATGCGGGGTTTAACTGGGGAGCAGGGAAGGCACCCTTCTGGGGATTACTGCGAAGGAAGAATCAACGTAATATGGATTTTGACGGGTAGGGAATGGGAAAAAAGAAAAAGGATTTGAGGTATCGGTTTTAGGATTTAGAAGGGAGGATTTAATTTGGAAGATCAGGGATTTACTGTTAGATATAGTGACAATTAAACGTTGAATACAGGCAGTCTGAATTGCAAGCTTCGCATGCTCCACAAATATCCCAGTGTAAGGGAAACCACCTCCTAATTGGAATGCTCCTTTGGTGAGGAGAGGATGTGTATTACGGAAGTCGATGACTGTATATAAATGACTCTGTTTAGGACAAAATTCTCCTTTTAGCTCAAATCTGCTACTTAAAGGATTATTTATTCACAAGTTGGAAATAGCTCTGTCCCTCCCTCTGTCAGGACCCTGCTGCCTTGGTGTCATCAGTTCCACCAGGCGGGAGGAGAAGCCATCAGCCTACTGAGCAAATGTTAAAACATCCCTAAATGCATATTGAACAGGGATTTGTGCTATCTCTTCGAACATAAGCACAACTCTTGTTGGGTCTGGCCTTCCTGGAGCCCGAGTCGGGGCACTTGTCAGGGTCCTCAGGAGGCTTGTGGGGCTAACCCCTCCCAGACCGGGCTGAGCACGTGTGAGTGTCTATGTGCGGATGGGCGTGAGGAGGTATGGAACTCTCATCGCCCGCCTTGGAAGAGCGCGTGCATCGCGGATGCTGTGCCCGGTGCCGGTCCTCGGGGAAGTGAGCCCATTTATGTGAGTGAAGGGGGTCGGCACAGACTGGCCAGTGTGCCTCCCTGAGTGATATCAGATTTGTACACCTCCATCTCTCACCCTCACTGCTTAGAGCTGTTCCAGGTCTGTTATTCGTGCAAAATCCTCTTGGCTGTGCCTGAGGGGAGAGAAAGACCTGGGTGAAATCCCGGGTCTGCCTTTCTAACAGCCATGAGGTTTTGGGCAAGGTACTCAGATCTCTGCTTTGGTTTTTTTATTTGTAGAAGTGAGAGAGTAATATGCCCCTTCAGAATGTTATTAGAGTCTGTCATACAGAGTGAAGTAAGCCAGAAAGAGAAAAACAAATACAGTATGCTAACACATATATATGGAATCTAAGGAAAAAAAAAAAAAAGGTCATGAAGAACCTAGTGGTAAGACAGGAATAAAGACACAGACCTACTAGAGAATGGACTTGAGGATATGGGGAGGGGGAAGGGTAAGCTGTGACAAAGTGAGAGAGTGGCATGGACATATATACACTACCAAACGTAAAATAGCTAGCTAGTGGGAAGCAGCCGCATAGCACAGGGAGATCAGCTCGGTGCTTTGTGACCACCTAGAGGGGTGGGATAGGGAGGGTGGGAGGGAGGGAGATGCAAGAGGGAAGAGATATGGGAACATATGTATATGTATAACTGATTCACTTTGTTATAAAGCAGAAACTAACACACCATTGTAAAGCAATTATATTCCAATAAAGATGTTAAAAAAAAAAACCAAAAAAACCCCCCAAAAAATACACCTCAGAATGTTATTGGGAGGAACACATAGGACAATTTTTATAAAGTGCCTGGTACAAGGTGACACCCTTAATGGCTGGCACATAGTAGGTGATTTACAAAGGGGGAGTTGCAGTGCTCACTAATAATGAGGGTGATGCCTCACAGGTGTGCAAAAATGTAAAATGATTCTTTTTTTAATACCTGAACTTAATTTCTTTTCTTTTTTCTTTTTTAGGCTCCATTCATCTTGTCAGGTAGTGGAAATTTCATCTCAGTCAATTCAGCGTCTTAGCCTACTGGCATCCTTGGAGAGGAGGTCTGGTTACTGGCTGCTGTCATCTCTTGCCTTCTCCCTTTCCCCCTTTCACAGTCCACAGCCCTCTGAGCTTCTGTCAGCAAAGATGGAGGCTGTGATTTTCTCCTCCCACCAGCACGGCCTCTCCAGATCTGTCTTTTACTTGGTTACTTCTGTGCTCTTCTTAGACACATGGAAGATCTGGCTGTTCCCCGCATCACGCTGGAGTGAGGAAAGGCTTTCTCAGGTCTGGCTGCCTACAATCCCCACACCACCTTACCCTGTGTGTGCGCTTCATCAGAAAGGTCTTAAGGTAGAATCCCTGTGGGGGTCTTTATGGTACCCTTTGCTCCAGCGCTTGCCTGGGGATGTGGTGGGGATACACTCCCATGTCTGCTGACCTTAGCTTCTCCTTCGTCTGCACACATTTTCTGTAGGAGTCCAGTGGGACAATAGCTTTCGCCTAAGCTTTAGGAATGCAGAAGTCTTTGCCTTAAACTCAGCGGTGAGTTTCATATTTGAAACTCCCAAATCAAGAATTGACTTTTTCTTTTTCTCAACATTTCTGCTGTGCCATCTCTTTCCTGAGGCACTAAGTGTTGGATGTTGAGTGTCTGCCTGGGGAGACAGAGGTGGGTAGAGGGAACAAGGGTATTGCAGGGCATGAGAACCTTGGTTAAAATCTCAAGATATTTTTCTACTGCATAGCTGTTATTACATCCATCCTCCATACAGTTTCAGCCCCGTGGGGCTGAGTTGAAGATTGATTTGCTTCAATGTTGGAGCATTTGAGAATGATTCTCTTTTGACCTGTTGTTGGCAAAGTTAAAAAAAAAAAAAAATTAAAGAAGCAGAGAGCGAAGCCAAGAAGAAAATCAGACACAACTTCTGGTCTATAAAGTACTGGTTTAGTGTGGAGCTAAATGCAGCTCTGGCTGCATTCTGCTTTTCAGTCTCCCAAAGGTCATGCCACTTTTCTTGATCTATTTTTCTATTTCCTTGTTCACAGTACATCACTGGATGCTCTGCTGCCTAGGCAACAGCATTCGGGCCAGCTCTCAGCAACGTGGTACTAGAGAATGTTTCGAGTTCCATGCGTGGAGCGTTTTGTGCAATCTGCTATGTGTTCTTGGTCTTGTTGTCGGTGGATAGTCTTGTGCTGACTCAGCGAGGCCATCAGATGCACTTGTGTATCTTCTTGAGTATAGGATCTGAGAGGAAAGAGTTTCTATATTTCAACGATGTCATCATCAACATCATCATGTTCAGGTGACCATACTGATGCCGGTGGCATCTCCCTGCGTCCCCTTGCTTGTAAGTGTCTGATCAATGTTCTTTTGAACTGTGCTACGTTGTCAGCTGGGCACTTGGGACCAAAAGCATCGACTTTCACCTGCAAGGCAACCACAGGAAAAATGCAGGAAACAACATTTGCACATCTGCACAGGATTCACCAGCTGTGCTAAAACAAGATAGGTAGAACTGAATTACGGAAGCAATGCAAAAAGTCCACCACCACGACCCCCAGTTATAACAATAGCTGCCATTTATGGAACAGCTCTTTTGTGCCTGGTACCGTGCTAGACTATTGACATTACGTTCTCCCATTTAATTTTCCCAACAAACCTAGAAGGCAGGCACTTTATAAATAGAAGAATGAGTTTAGAGAGATTAAGTGACTTGTCCCTGGCCACATAGAGAGTTAAGTGGAGCCAGAATTTGAACCCAGATCACTCTGATCTTGGAGCCCTCACCCATAGGCTGGGATGGTGCCAGGTGGGCAGGCTTGCTGGGCATCTTATTGTCATCGCCGAATCCCTAGCATTGGTCCTCACCTAGCACAACAGTAGGTGCACAATCTCACTTAAAAGGAAATGATTGATTGCTCATATTAGAAATTAATGCTCTGTGTTTTGAAGCGTTTCCTTTCACCAGGGTTGTGGGCAAAGTTACCTAGTAGGCATAGGTCCTTCCCTTTCTGTGTTCCAAGAACCATTAATTCTCTCTCCAGCTCTCCAGTGAATCTCCATGCCACCCTCACTTTCTGGTTTGGCTCACCCTCGTCTTACATCAGGATGCTGAGATGGTTTCCGAACTCGTCTTCCTGATGCTTTTCTTATTTTCCTCTAATCCAGGCTCTACACAGTAGCCAAGGTACTCTTTCTAATCTAGAAATCTGCTCACAACCCTGCAGAGATCTCCCATGTGCCTAGGACAACATTTGGCTCCTTCAGGTGGTCTTTGAGGCCCCTTATGAGCTGGTGCCTCCTGCTTTTAGGGCCTCATTTCTCACCGCCCCCCCTCCCCCCGCCAGGTTCCCGACTCTGAAACTTGAGCAGCATCTTCTGCCCACATCCGCGCTTTTGCATGTGCTGGTCCCTCTCTTAGAACTCCACTCTCCTCTGCCGTTCGCCTGGCCAGCTTCTGTTCCTCCTCCAAAACTTGGTTCGTGCGTCATTCCTTCTGGGCAGCCTTCCCTGACCCCCTGAGCCTGGTGGAAGCCGCTTCTGTGCTCCCACAGTGCACTGCACGTCCTGCATCAGAGTGATAACCATCTCCACTCATACGCGCTTGTGTCCCCCTCCTTCCCCACCACACGGGAAGCTCTACCACTAGCCTCAGTGTCCCGCTGCAAGCCTGGCATCTTATCAACACTTAATGAATATTTGGCGAAAAAACGGAGAGTTGTTTTTAACCTATTTCTTATAGCCGTTTTTGAATGGGAAGAGCTTCCTGAAACCTTGGGCTTGGGATGTCATTATTCTTGGGGGCAACACTGCCAAGGCAACGAATTAGAAATGGCTTCAGAAGTCCTTGATAACGATCCTTTAGGAACTGTGGGAAGGCCTTTGTTCGATGATGGAAATCTAAACATCTTCAAATTTGAAAAAGCTAAGAGAGGCAAAATGTCACTTAAAAAGCACAGACCCAAGGACTCTTTCAAGTTTCTCTTTTTATTCAGTCGGGTTGTCATTAACATTAGACACACGAGAACCACACTTTAACCTGATTAATGAATAGTCCCATTTAGGCCACTTTGCAAAATACTAAAGAATAGAACTACACCTCACTGTTGCTTTCTTACTTCCAGCCCGTCCCACGCAGGACTTAACCCCCTGAAAAAGTCTGCTCTGGCTTTTCCTTAGCAGAGGAGTTGTCAGGCCGCGACTCTCTCCTGCGGCGGAAGGACCAGATGGGACTCTTGACTACATCGGAGAGCTGAGAGTTCTAGCTTCTTGGCTCTTGTCCTTACTCTCATGTAATTCCTTGCTGGATTCTCATACAAATTCATGCGGTCCCTGCTTTTTTCTCCCGCACAATCCTGGCTCTTGTCCCAGTGATTACATTTAGCGGCTCAGATTTTCCAGGCTTTGACATCTGTGTGCATCCGCGGGCTCTCAGAGCAAAGGGAGCGGCTGGGTTCTGGGGCCGCTGTTTGCTGTATAGGCTCCGGATGTACCCATCCCCACGCACCCCGCCTGCGGCTGTCATAGTCCTCCCCTCCCTCTCTGGCCCTCTGAGCCCTGGGAACCCGGGCAGAATAAGCAGAGGGTGAGCAAACACACAGGGCTGCATTTAGGAGGGTTTCTTTACCGCCATCTGCCACCTCCACAGAGGTCACTGGAATAAACTGATTTGCAAACAAAATGGTTAACTCATAGTAAGAACTTTAAAAAAATTCCGAAAGGGATGTGGGTACAACTTTTCTGACGCTACGGGTTCTTGTGTCCCTTTCACTTCTCTGCCCTCCTCCCACGCAACGAATACGCCCCATGGGAACCTGCACTTCCCATGGATCCCAGTAGGGGGCAGCGGTCATCAGGCCTGGGAGAGACTTTCTTTTTTCTTGTAGCATTTTCTTTTGTGTACGTGTATGAAGTATAACCTATCCACAGGAAAATGCACAAACCGTACATACACAGAAGCAAGCAAGCACCTGTGTGGCCATCTCCCTCATGTGAGGAAATAGAATATTGCCTGCACCTCATATATAACCCCCTCCAATCCCCACCCCCTCACAATTCCTTCCTTCCCTTAGAATTATCCACACTATACTGACTTTTGCTCATAACTTCCTTGCTTTACATTAATGTTTACTACATCCAAATGCATCTCTAAACAATACGGTATAGTGTTGGATGTTTTTGATATTTTGATGATTTTGAACATTATGTGAATAGAATCATACATTGTGTATTCTTTTGTCTTTCATATTTTTTGCTCAAGATTATGTTTGTTTATTTTCATTGCGGTATAATAACGATGGTAATGGTATTGATTGCCGTCACCACAACTCATTTATCCATTGTACCGCTGATGGACATTTGGGTTGTTTTGAGTTTGTGGTAATTGTGAACAATATTACTCTGAATATTCTAGTCTGTGTATCCTGGCACATAGGGACATGCATTTCTATAGGGCACATACCTCAAGGTGGAATTGCAAAGTCCCAGGAGATGGGTATCTCCGACTTTGTTAGATAATGCTGTACAGGTTTCCAAAGCGGTTGTCCCAGTTTAGAGGCTCCTCGGCGGAATCTGAGATCCTAATGCACCATATATTTGCCAATGCTTGGTCTTGTCAGATTTTTTAGTTTTTGAAGCTAGTGTCTTTTCATCAGGATTGGGCCAAAAAGTGGCAAGGGCACCCTTCCTGATGGTTTCCGTATGGTTCCTGAAGCCAGAAGTGGCTGCTGGTCCTTGCCCTCGGACACAGGTGGCAGAAGTGACATCGCGGGATGCTCACCTGTATTAAACACAGGCAGTAGGTGGCCCCTCAGAGAGAAGAGATCGTTTCTCTCCTGGCTGATTTTCTCTCCTCTTTTGGAATGCACCATCAGTGCTCACAATGGCAATTAGACGCTCCGTGCCATCTGGAGGGCTGAGGCTACTGTGGGAGGGACACCTGCTGGCAGCTGCAAAAGGAAGAAAGATGAGCCGGACTAGGCACGACCCAGGGGCTGCTTCCTCGTGTGGACCTGCCGCCTCAAGCCGGCTCCATACATAACAAAAGTGTTTCCTCACTCATTTTATTTACTCAAGAGGGACCACCCAATGGTCACCACGGGAGTTCCTAAAGGAATGAGACGGTAATAATTCCCAGTTAGCGGACCCAGCCCAATCAGTTCTGCTTTTCATCAGGTTTGATTACCTCCATTTCAGAATTGGTTGCTTTCACTGCTCTTGTCTGAGCCTCATGTATAAAACAGGGATAATGTAACCTGTCTCCCATGTTGTTGGGAGGGCAAAAATTAGATAGGGATGAGAGAGTGCTTTGAAAGTGATCAATGAATGCATTTATTTGCTTGCAGTATAGAGTTATAGATTCCTGGATGGGGGCCTTCCTATAGAGACTTTAAGGGGAAATATTGATTTTAGGCAAAGTGTCCCTTTGTAAGACGTGACCCTCCAAGGATGATAACAGTGAGAGGGATCTCCGTGTGGGGAGAAAGGGAAGGTTGGACCTTGCTTCATACTCTGTCCTCCCTCTTGGCTGGTTCTATCTAACTATTGTCCGGGGTGGGGGTGGGGGTCGTGGTAAGGAGGGGGAGGGCTACATTTAACAAGTCTTTACTGGAGTGTGTGGATAATGAAAGACAAACAGGCAGAAATGGAGGAAAATCCCGTGCCCTCACTACCAACTAGATGATTAGGTTCTGAGTCTTGGTTTACTCATCCGCCCTTTCACCTCCTGTTTTCTGCCTGTTTAGCTTCTGTCTGTCCTCAGACTGGCACAGACCATCCTTAACCCTTAGTCCTACCAGAGAACCCTATGATGAGCCTCTAAAACACCTGGTTTGCTGGGGACCGTGCTGACTCAAAGCCGTCCCAGCGTAGTTATTACTAGTGCCACTTTCTATTCTCAGCAGCATCTCATTTTGGATGATGAATTATACGTTTGTCCTAAGACCACCTGACAAGGTCTGGTTTCTTCTAGGAGAGTCTGTTTCTGCCTATCTCCAGGAGAGATGCCATTTTGTATCCACAGGGGTGGCTGTCACTTATAGGAGGCTCTGTGGCTCTACTGCCTGCTTCCAGATCTCCGCTCTGGCCTTTATTAGCTGCCTGATTGCAGGGCAAGTGACTTGGTTGGCCTTGGCCTCAGTCTTCTCAAGTGTAACATGGGATAATGACAACAGTGCCTGGCGTGTTGTACGTGGTCAAAACATTTTAGCCAATATGGTTATAACTTTAGGGCAGGGAGCAAAACCTGGCAGCCCTGCAGACAGACCCCAGCCTGCTAACACTTCTGTTTGGTTAGCACAGTGTTCTGAAAGTTTGGAAGCTGAAAGGCTTTAGGAAGGATGCCCTCCGGTAGGTCAGATGTGTTATCACCCCCTAGGGACTTACTGATACCAGCCCGATTCGCGCATCGATTGCGTGCTTCATTCTGGCACTTGAGTGTGTGACCCCTCTTCAGACCTGGACACGATTGGGCTGCCGTTGCTCTGGACTAGGGGATGCGCCCCGGTGTTGCTGTATGTGTCCCCTCCCTCCCACCTCCCTCTTTCCAAGTTAGACTCCAGCCCAGGCTCAAGTCCTCATGAGAGGGAGATGCACCCTCGAAAAACCCTTCTTGGTGCTGGAGCTGTTTCTCCCCATCCCCATGTGCCTTAGGGAAGTGCCTCCATGCGCCTACAAATTGCTGTGGATCTTGTTAAAAATGCAGATTCTGGTTCAGGTGATCTGGGGTGGGGCCTGAGATTCTGCATTTCTAATGAGCTCCCAGGTGATCCTGATGCTGTTAGCTCAAGGATTTGGGGAAAAGTGGAACTTCGGGGACAAGTGTTTCTACTTGAGGCTGAGAGTGAGGCCCCTTCCCAGAGCACACCGAAGACTTTCCCTGAGCAGCGAGTCATCGGTTCTCTCCTCCTGGTCCCCTCCCCCTGCTCTCCACCCCCCATATCCAGAAAGGCCACCAGGAAAACACCCATTTCTGTATGCAGAGGTGGAAATCTAGTTGGGAGATACTGATTCCTTCTTAAGGGGAGGCCCAGTCTCAGAGAATTCTGACTGCCTTGCCCTTCATTCATTATGCAGAGGTGAGCTTCTCCTGATCATGTTTTAGAACCACCCTCACCACCCCCCCCACCTTCATCTTATGAGTCAACCAGGAACTTGCTACTATACACTCTCAAATAGAGTGGTTCTCAGCGTGTGGTTCTGGGGCCAGCATCAGCATCGCTGCGAGTTTGTTTGAGTTGCAATTGCTCAGGCCCCACCCAGACCCACTAAATCAGAAACTCTGAGAGATGTGTCCAGCAACGGTGCTTAACAAGCCCTCCCGGTAACTGCCATGATGTTCTAAGATGCCACATTCCTTCGATGAGTTTCCGACAGCCTGTGGGGTCTGCCCAAGTTCCTGGGGCTTGTGGCTGAGTGGATGGTCTCAGCTGTGAGTCGGGAAGTTGCTTCCAAGAAGGGGGTTTGAAGGATGGCAACTTCAGGTAAGGAAAAGCAGGAGCAAATGATCCACCCCCTGGCGATAACTGTTTGACTTTACGCAAATGTTCTAAGCAATAAAACCAGCCAGTGATTTACAGGAAATGTATGCTCCCCATGCCCAGTGGTCTAAATAGAGCCTTATCAGTGATTGGTCTGTTACACAAAGCCTTAACGGTGTGAAATATACCACACCTGTGAAATGAAATGCACATGGGGAGGTTATGGGAGTTTTCAAGAGCATTTTATTTTGCATAATACAGTTTTTTTTTTTCCAGGCCAGAAATGGTATATTAAAATGTCAGCAGGTATATAGCTTGTTTTAAAATTGTTGTTACTTCACTCTGGCTCTGCAGAGTTTTATTTTCTTCCTCCCGCTGCTATTGCACAAACATATAGAATAGTCTATCCAGAAGGGACAATAGAGACCAGCGAGTCGGCTCCCTGCAGTTCACAGGTGAGGAACTGGTGTCCAGAGATGTGAGGCGACTTGCCCTGAGCGAGCACCTGGGGCAGGTACCCAGTACTCCCGAACCTTAGATCCTGGGATTCCCACTCATTTCTTTTAGGAGCTCTAGGCCAGGTAAGGGACCTGGGAAAGTGGCCTCGTGCCTTCTCTTGCCTGTGGACAAGCATCGGAGGAGTCAGGGTGGGGGGTGGGGGGGTGCATTGACATCATTTACATGTGTGCACATAACCTGAGTATCTAGCTACCGGCAAGGTCATTTCTGAGGCTTTAGATCAGTCAGAAGCATCTTCTATTCTTACTGAGGCTTAGAACCCAATCTCCTGGAAGCGAAAACCATCACTACTGCAGGCCAAGTCTCAGTCACGTGTTTGGGGTTGTGGAGAACATCCCTTTTCCCAGCGCTGGCTTCGTGGGATTACGACCTGTGCCATAGCACCACACTCTCTGCTTACAAGGACTCAGCACTTGCTTTAAATGCTCTGTAGTCACGATCTTGAAAATCTTAATACTTCTTAAAAAAGGGGACCTGCATCTATGAAGAGGGTATTATTGTCACCATACAGTGATGAGGAGACAAAGGCTTAGAGAGCGTGAACTGGGTCAAGGTTACAGAGCTAGGAACTGGGGTTAGAACCCAGGTCTGCTTGACTCCTGAGCACAGAGCCTTCGCTACGATGTAGCACGATGTTGTCTGTTTGGTGTTCAACACTGTTTGATGTTTCCCTGTTTCTCTTAATCGACTGTAGGGAAGAGACTGTGTCCTTTATTGCAATGACCACGTCCTTTGTCCAGTTTCACCCAGCACCATGCCCAGCACAGACAGGGTGCCCAATAACTATTTATGTAATAAAGTATCAGAACTTCCTGTAAACCAAGGAGGCTTCCAGGTTTGTGTGTAAATTTCTCCTGTGAGTGAAGCAGCTCAGCATAGCTGGCAGGGGCTTAGAGATGTCTTATATTTGACTTCATGAATTATTTATGGAATTAACACCGAAATCATCATTAATTTGTGGAAGGAGAGAAGTTGCTATGTGGCTGGGTGCCCATGTTTTTCTGGCAGGGATAAATTACCTTCACGATGGCTGCTGGATGAAGACCCGGGTTGCTGGTTTCCAGGGGAGACAAAGCACTTCAGTCCCCTCCTCCTTTCTCTTTCCCCCAACTGAAAAATTCAGGAAGCGCCGGGTAGCCACAGACTCCTGGCAGTAAGCCAACTCAGCTTCCCTCAACATTTAGTTTACATACATTTATTAAGCACCTACTGTGTGTGCAAGGCATAGGCTACGGATGGGGATGCAAACCAAGAAGGCATGTAAGCAGACAATTACGTTATCAGGTGATCAGCGGCAAGAAACACATGTCCTCTGTGTCATGGGTGGGGCAGGGG
This sequence comes from Balaenoptera physalus, assembly GCF_965194825.1. Classification (NCBI taxonomy): domain Eukaryota; kingdom Metazoa; phylum Chordata; class Mammalia; order Artiodactyla; family Balaenopteridae; genus Balaenoptera; species Balaenoptera physalus. The sequence goes on along the minus strand of NC_138899.1, from coordinate 55,852,060 downwards.
CATGGGGGAAATTCCTGGCGGGGGTGTGGCTCACCCCTAAACCAAGTCTTACAGGGCAAAAAGAAATCAGTGGAGCTAGAGACAGGGGTAGGAAAAGTGCAGGGGCCAGGCTTTCCAATTGGGAGTAACCCCATCAGAGAAAGACCTGTAAATAGTAGGGATGGCTGGTGCAGCAAAAGGGATCTTGAGAGGTGACCTGTGGAGGTTGGCAAATGGATGCTGGTCCTGCCAATGGGCCTGGGTTTTGTCCGGAGGCTGAGGGTGTTGGTGAGGGATGGCGCCAGCTGTGGTTCCTGTGCCATCATTCCACAGGAACCGCTCTCTGCGGGGAGTCGGGTCTTTCCCACTCCAGGTGCGCAGTGGCTTTTTTGGACTTCCAGGTCCCCGAGGTGTCAGGGTGAGGGAGAGGCCTGCTTGCCCACGGAGGGAGAGTGGAGGAACTGTAGTTGAGTGGAGCCACAATCCTACCCCGTCCGTCAGCAAGTTTGCTTTCTGAGACCTACTGTATAATAGCAATCTCTTTCCCATTTTCTTCAAAGCATCACGAGGAAATATAACTGCAGCTGGGTTCAGTAGCCCTTGCTTCTGAGCAATAAACTACAAATAATCACAGTTTACTTTGATGCCCTCAGAATTCCCCTACTAGTCGCCGTGGTTTCTTGCCACTTACTAGGAGGGACATCGCCTGTGCACATACGCTCTGCCTTTGGAATGAGCCCTTGCCTCTCCGAGCTTGTCTTATCCTGTTATTTATTCTGCAGTTCTTCTTTGGGATGGAGCAGTGGTCTGGGCTCTGGGGCTGCTGCCACCACTCTTAGGGGTCCAACCTTGCTGCCCCAGCCTTTACGGGGAGAAAAGATTGTTCCCGACTCAATTTATTTCAGGTAGAAAAGAATCAGAGAGCCCTGCAGGGTGAAGGCGAAGTCGAGGCACTCCAGATAAGTGGTTTTTTTTCCCCCTCTGTATTACTTATTTATTAAAGCCAGTGAGGCATAACTAAGAGAAGGGAAGGGAACCAAGGAAATAGAGAATACAATGGCCCCTCAGATTTTAATGGGAGGGATGGCTGGAAGTGATTCCTGAATTATTAAATAAATCGATTTGATTCTTGCAGCCGGCCTCTGAGGTGTATTTGTCAGTTTCGTTATCACTGTCTTCAAGGGTAGGAAGAGCTGCTCATGGAGAAAAGTTTTATTTTCTTTCCCCTCTATTTTATTTTGAAGGCTGCAATTCATGGCCCCTGTCTAATTCAACCCAATTTCTTTATGTAACAGGAGCAGCACTTTTTCTATTTTTATTTTGGCTTCCATTCTGATCCCATTTGTCTTACATGTCGACTTGGAACAAGACCGGGTCAGCTGTAGGGCACACACACTTTGGAGAGCCTTGATCCCATTTCAATTATAGGACTGTTTGGTCACAGATGAGTTCTATGGTAATTTGTCCACACACAAGAGTCCTGTCATTTAGCTGTTTGCCTAACAGAATTCACTGAGTGTTAGAATAATAGGTTGCGCCATCCCCAATGCCAAGAATAACACCTTAATGCACTTTAGGGAAATAATAGATTTCATTCTGGGGTTTTGGTGGTGACTGAAGTACTGTTTGCTCCTTTCTCTCATATTTTTCTCTCTCCCCCCTAAACACTTCGATTGCCTCCAGCCCAATGGTAAAAAGTGCTTGAACATCTAAATTCTTTTTCTTAATTATCCTCCCAAGGAAAGCAGGCCAAGCACCAGGGTGCAAAAAATTTAAATCATAAATAACCAGCCAAGGGGAAATAAAAGAAATGACACCAGAATAAGCTAAGCTATTAACGGAAAGCTTTACATCTCTGTCCTCGTCCTCCTCAGGTCTGAAAAATCTAAGGTAGGATGGTTAAGTATTTATTTTCCAAAGAATGTCATTATGAGCTGCAGGAATTAAAAATGGATGAAGGAGGGGCTTCCTTGGTGGCGCAGTGGTTGAGAATCTGCCTGCCAATGCAGGAGACTACGGGTTCGAGCCCTGGTCTGGGAAGATCCCACATGCCGTGGAGCAACTAGGCCCGTGAGCCACAATTGCTGAGCCTGCGCGTCTGGAGCCTGTGCTACGCAACAGGAGAGGCCGCGACAGTGAGAGGCCCGCGCACCGCGATGAGGAGTGGCCCCCGCTTGCCACAACTGGAGAAAGCCCTCGCGCAGAAACGAAGACCCAACACAGCCATAAATAAATAAACTAAAAAAAAAAAAAGACTTTCTCTCTATAAAAAAAAAAAAAAATGGATGAAGGAAACATTTCCTTCCCCATGATTTCCGGTGGTACTTCAGGCACTGAGGCCTGAACCGTTTTGGGGAGCATAGTTCCCACTCCCTCCCTGAGGACAAGTGGTGTTAAAGGACATCTGGGCCTTTGGGGGCATCACTGCTGCCTGGGTCTGGGGAGGACTGCAGGGATGGGAGAGAGGAAGTGAGCAAAGTAATGGGTGGCGATGGAATGCTTCCCAAGGTAACGAGTACGCCTCCTCCCTGGGTCCGCTGCATAATTGTTTCTTTCAAATTGAAAGAAAGGTACACCTGGTGTAAAGAACGCCATTCACACCTGCAGACCTGTCAGGTTTCCCTTTATTGGCTTGTGTTCCAATTTCCTGGGTACAACCCCGACCTAGGGAGTGGGGAGAAGAGACGCGTGTGTGCTGGCAACACGGAGCACGGAGCATGGAGCTCGGAGCTCGGAAGGTGAGGGCACCGGAGGTGAAGGTGAAGGGCGCAGGACAGGAGACTCTCCTTCTCCCCCCGCCCCCCTCCCCCCAGCTCACCCAGGCAGCCAGGCTGATGGTTGCAGAATCCCTTCCAGCTGCCTTGAGGCCTGCGGAGTCTTTGTAGCTTCAACTCTGCTTTGCTAGGCAAGCAAAGGACTTCTGCAGCGAGGCAGAGCAGAGCCCAGAGCCTGCACCGTGCATGTGTGTGGCTGCCAGCAACCTTGCCCTTTGTCTCCCGCCAGCCCACGGATCTGGGGACCAGTACTCGGCTCCGTGTGAGACACAGAAGGCTTGGCTTTTCCATACGGCTGAGAGTTACGTGAGAAAACCAGGTGCAGGAAAGCGTACGTAAGATCTCAGTTTTATAAAACAAACCACAACAAGCCACCCAAATTCTGTGTGTATGTATATAAAGGGCTGTACCAGATTATATAAATTCAGAGGAAAATCTAGGGCACATGTTGAGTTCTTAAAACGATTTACAGAGGTGGGAGTGTGTGAGAATGCACTGAGAATGCCGATATGAGGTGGGATAAGGCGTCTGTGATAACAGCATTTATCAGATGACCTCATTTATGCAAAACTATTATCTATATATGTATTGAAGTTTAACTGTTTCACCCTACTTTGCTCATCTTTTCTTCAGAATTGCTTCCTCTGAAAAATCTGCCAGTACCAGGTACTAAGTATGTTCAGTTTTATGTGGGATCTTTTTCTGCAACATTTAGGGTCACTGCTCTGCAGCTGCCTTTTGTATGGCGTGAGCCAAGAAAAAGCAGAGTTGCTTTGCCCCAGGGAAAAACTGTTATTAACTGTTCTTCTTCTCCACCCTCCCCTCTGTCCTGATCAAGAGGACAGGGCTGGGAAAGAGGGCTTTCTCAGAAAGCCTGACTCCTTTTAAATAGACATGGTGCCCTTGGGGCAAGCAGATGTGGGCTGTAGGGAGGGGACCTCAGGAGACCCGACCTGGGCTTGTCTGGCCTCTGGAGCCTGTGTGGGCTCCTCCCATCACCCCCCCTCCCCACCGCCCCCTCGCCACTCAGGGAGGGGAGAGACTTTGTGGAAAACAGAGCTGGGATCTGAAGATGCAAATGAGAGGGCAGCAGTTTTCAGCTCCACGTGAGGAAGAACTTTCTGCCCACCTGAGCTGACAATGGGCTGGGCCACTTTGCCGGAAGAGTGGGAGCCTCATTACTGGCAGGGTCAGGTCCTGGCAAAACCTTGGTTAAGATTCCTGCACCAAGTGGCCCTGGATTATGAGACCTCCAGAGCTGCACTCTAGTACGGTAGCCTAGCCACATGTGGCCTCTGAGCACTAGAAAGGCGTCTGGTGCAACTGAAGAATTGAATTTTAAATTTTAATTAAGGGTATATATCTGAAGGAAACAAAACAAGTATCTTAAAGAGATATCTGCACTCCCATGTTCATTGCAGCATTATTCACCATAGCCAGAATATGGAAGCAACCTAAGTGCCCACCAATAGATGAATGGATAAAGAAGAAGTAGTATATATATATATATCCACACAGTAGAATATTATTCAGCCATAAATAAGGAAATGTTGCCGTTTGCGACAACATGGATAAACCTGGAGGACATTATGCTTAGTGAATTAAGCCAGACAGAGAAAGACAAATACTGTATGGTATCACTTACACGTGGAATCTTTAAAAAAGTTAACTTTATAGAAACAGAGTAGAATGGTGGTTGCCAGGGGTTGGGGGGTGGGGGAAATGGGAGATGTTGGTCAAAGGGTACAAACTTTCAATTATAAGATGACTAAGTTCCAAAAATCTAATGTACATCATGGCGACATTGTTAATAATATTGTATCATATACTTGAAATTGACTGAGAGTACATCTTAAGCATTCTCACCAACAAAAGGGTAAATACGTGAGGTAATGGGTGCTAATTAGCTTGATTGTGGTAACCATTTCACAATGAGTATGTATATCAGGTCATCAATTTGTACAATTTAAATATACACAATTTTATTTGCCAATTATACCTCAATAAAGCCGCAGGAAAACAATTAAATTAAAAACTTCATTGTTTTAGCTCATACAACTCAATAACAAAAAAACCCAAAGAACCCAATCAAAAAATGAGCAGAAGACCTAAACAGACATTTCTCCAAAGAAGACATACAGACGGCCAATAGGCACATGAAATGATGCTCAACATTGCTAATTATCAAAGAAATGCAAATGAAAACTACAATTGGTTATCACGTCACACTGGGCAGAATGGCCATCATTAAAAATTCCACAAACAATAAATGCTGGAGAGGGTGTGGAGAAAAAGGAACCCTCCTACACTGTTGATGGGAGTGTAAATTGGTGTAGCCACTATGGAGAACAGTATGGAGTTTCCTTAAAAAACTAAAAATAGAGTTGCCATATGATCCAGAAATCTCACTCCTGGGCGTATATCTGGAGAAAACTGTAATTTGAAAATATACATACACCCCTATGTTCATAGCAGCACTATTTAGAATAGCCAAGACATGGAAGCAACCTAAATGTCCATAGACAGATGAATGGATAAAGATGTGGCACATATATACAATGGAATACTACTCAGCCATAAAAAAGAATGAAATAATGCCATTTGCAGCAACATGGATGGACCTAGAGATTATCATACTAAGTAAGTCAGACAGAGAAAGACAAATATCATGTGATATCACTTATATGTGGAATCTAAAATATGATACAAATGGACTTATTTACAAAACAGAAACAGACTCATAGACATGGAAATTAAACTTATGGCTACCAAAGGGGAAAGGGGGAGGGATAAATTAGGAGTTTGGGATTAGGAGATACAAACTACTATTGATATATATAAAATAGATAAACAACAAGGTCCTGCTGTATAGCACAGGGAATTATATTCAATACCTTGTAATAACCTCTAATGAAAAAGAATCTGAAAAATATACACGTATAACTGAATCACTTTGCTGTAACCAGAATCTAACACAACATTGTAAATCAACTATACTTCAATAAAAAAAAAAACCCAAAAACTAAAAATCAAAAATTACTTCATTGTTTTCATAAGACTACATTTAACTTTAACCACTGAAAATTTAGAAGCCAAACTGAGATGTCTGCAAGAGTGAAATACTCATCAGTTTGAAAACTTAATATAAAAAAGAGTGTAAAATACTTCATTAATAATTTTATATTAATTAAACATTAAATAACATTTTGCAAATGTTAGGTTAAATTGTTAAAATTAATTTCATGTTTAAAAAAATGGGGCTACTAGAAAATGTGAGATGACACATGGGCTTGAATTGTATTTGTGTTGCGTAGTTCTGCTCTAAGTCTCTGCCAACACTGGGAGCTTGTGATTCTATACAATTGTTCTTGTTTCTGATGTGGATTCTTACATCTCTTTAGATAGAAAGACGCTCCATAAACACTTGTGGCTTCCACGATGGCCACTCAAGACAGTTATTATTGGTGACGCTGGTGGGAATCATGGGACAAGTGTACGGACTTCAGAGAAATGACTGGAACAATGATGTCAGGAGCTCCGAGAACTTCTGGTGCAATTTATTACCCAGGAGCTGAGCTTGGAGTGTAAAAGCTAGTGTTTAAAATAATAAGATAAGTTTTCTTTTAAAAATCAGAATACGTAACCTGATTTTTGTTCACTGCCTTCCTCATGCAGTTAAAGTTGAATAAGACCCTTTCATTGTTCTGTATCATTAAAACACATCCCAAGAAAGGCCTAGAAACAAAGTGGTAGACTCTAAATTAAGCAATAAGATATGCACTTTTAGTTTCCCTAATTACCTACCATTGAAAGTAGGTTGGAACTAACATAAACATACTGCCTTGAAATGAGAATTAATATGTTCTAGAGCTTTGGGGAAAGCCCTATTTAACAGTTGAATCTTGGAATATTTTGCTTTGTCAAAAAACCCAAAGGCATTCTTCCCTTTGAACTGAATCTTCGTTTAGAGCTGTTTTTGTTTTGTTTTTTTAAAATTACTTGTTCCATGTGTTTTACAAAATGCCTTTATCAAGCTATTATGACATTTTTTCCATTATGTATTGGATCCTGTCATAGCCCATGAAGGCAATAACCACCTTCTCTGTCGCTCGTTGAGAAGCCAAATGTAAATGGTGCCATGATTTCATGGGGGAAAGGCTGTATTAATTACAGAACATAATGCTGGGAGTTCTGGAGAAGACACCGCTCTGTCATTCTACTAGGGGCAGGTGAGGGGAGATGGAAGATGGCAAAGTGCAGAGTAGAGGGTGGGAGAGAGTTGTGGTGGGGTGGGTGGCACCCCAGACTTTCAGACTAGCTCTGCTGGACCTATTGATTGTGGATCATGTATTTTTCAAATCAGGGGTGAATTCTAATCTTGTTGTCCAAGAAATACATTCTCCATCTAGAGTAGGCTATAGTAAAGACTGGTCTCATTATCAACAGAGGCTGCTAGAATCAGATCAGGTCTCTTCTAGAGGCTGAGCATGAACGGATTGGAACAGAAAAGAATCTCGAAGAGTCTTGAGCAAGTCCTCATTTCTTTCTCCAACTGGGAGAGGAGGAGAAGGAGAAATGCAGTCTGAGCACAATCCCAGAGCCTATTATCAGGGCAAGAGCGCAGGGAAGGTGTTGATGTTAGGGCTGAAGGGAGACAGTTTAACTCTTTCCTTTTACAGTGAAGGTTTAAAAAGACAGTTTAAGTATCTCCCTTTAAAATGAAGATGCTAAACTGTTTAGCTTAGGCTGTTAACAGAACTACAAATGACATCTCTTTTTAAAGAGAGAAAAGAAAAACACCATTGCAGAATACCTGGCCACAAAAATAACAGGTAGCTCAAATAGTGACCTCATAGTTCTGTGGCTTAACTCCCAAAGGAGAGTTTAAGACCCTTTTCCCTGAGTAGCCCTGGGGGCTCTATGACACAATATTTATTTATTTTTCTTTATTTTTTTTGGCTGCGTCGGGTCTTAGTTGCGGCAGGCGGGATCTTTGTTGAGGCATCCAGGATCTTTCGTTGAGGCGCATGGGCTCTTCGTTGTGGCGCACAGGCTTCTCTCTAGTTGTGGTGTGCAGGTTTTTCTTTCTCTAGTTGTGGTGCACGGGCTCCAGGGTGCGTGGGCACAGTAGTTTGCAGCAGGTGGGCCCTCTCGTTGAGGCATGTGAGCTCAGTAGCCATGGCACGCGGGCTCGGTTGCCCTGCAGCATGTGGGATCTTAGTTTCCCCGACCAGGGATCGAACCCGCATCCCCTGCATTGGAAGGTGGGTTCTTTACCACTGGACCACCAGGGAAGTCCCTCTATGACACAATAGACCCGAAGGATCCAAGGTCCCTGTGGAGTTCCTGGAAGCCATCCTCCTGCTTCAAGCTAGGATTACTACTAACCAACTGTTACGCCATCTAACCTCAAAAATTACAAGAGAGAGATTTCTTATTTTAGGTCTATGATGATTTAAGGGAAGTAACCATTGTGTGCCAAGGGCTTTACATGTTCTGCCTTTGATGCTCACAGTAACATGTAAGGTAGGTATTATTATGTCCAGCCTGGAAATGAAGACACTGGGGCTTGGAGAGGTGAAATAACATGTCCAGAGTTAACCAGCCATTGAGGAAAAGAGTTGGGATTTATTGCCGGGTCTGTCTGCCTCCAAAACCATGTGTTTTCCCTCTACTTTATGTTGCTCTTATTCAGTTCTTTTCAATATCTAATCGGTATCTTTCTGGCTATAATTTAAACTCATCATCTCAGTGCTTGGTGGACATGGAGCAGTTATTCTCAAAGTTCCATTCAAAGCCTTTCATATATTTGAAGATGCCTACCTCCGCCTTCTCTTGCCTTTTTCTTATCTGTTGCACAAATCGTTAAGGATAAGTGGGGTTCGTGTCCTTGAAATAGCTTCGTTTCTTTTGAGTGGCATTTAATGTGTATCAATGCAGACGAGTCTTGCTTATAGGAACTAGATGAATCTTCCATTTCATCCCTTCATTCATCCAAAGGGTTTAACAGGGTACAGACTGTATGCCATGCACTGGGCTGGATGTTGAACATTCAAAGAATAAGATCTATGCCAGAGGATCAAAGGGAGCGCCCGCTTCTGTCTGAGCAGGATGGAGAGCTCTTCACAGGGCTGGTGGCAGTAAAACTGGGCATTGAAGGATGAAGAAGAACATCGCTAGCAGATGGGGGGCTCTTGGGAGGCAGGACAGGCAAAGGAAATCTTACGGGCAGAGTCCTGGGAGCTGGTCACACCACAGTGTGGGGGAAGAGGAAGTATTTTGGTACAACTGGAGAATGTAGAGTGTGCACAGGAAAAGGGCAGGAAATGATTCAGGGCAGGAGTTAGATCACAGAGAGCTTCTGTGTCATGTTAAAGAGATCATACTTTGTTTTTAATTTTGAGAATGAAAAAAAGTATAAAGACACCCATATTTGTATTCCTACCATCCAGAATTAAAAACTATTAGCATTTCACCATATTTTTTCTAGCCTTTTAAAAAAGAAATCAAACACTACAGATACATGGAAAGCCCCCTTACCGAACACCTCTAATTCCTGTCTCTTCACCATTCCCCAAAGCAATGATCATCCATTTGATATTTATCCCTTAGGATCATTTAAAGCACACATTTTACACACAGAAGTATTATATTACACTATAACACATCATTCTGTATCTTGCTTATTCCTCCCCTCAACTTGGTTCTCTCCATGTTGATAGATCAAGTTTATACATTTTAACTTGCACAGAATTCCATTTTATGAATACTACATTATATTAATCTGTTTCTCTATTGATGGGGGTATGGGTTGTTTCCAGTTTTATACTATCAAAAATGATGTTGCAATCAGCGTCGTTACCCTTATTTCTCTAGGGAAGCTGTGTCCAGTTTTTCATGATGAGAAAACCGGATGATGAAAGCCATGTTGGAGAGTGGGGATTTATAAAGAAAACAAATAAAACACTAAGCAAAAACAGAGCTCCAGGTCTTTTCTCTGGAGATTCTCACTCAGAGGGCCTGGCAATTTGGCCGGGGGGGGAGGATTTTTTTTTTTGTAACCATTTCCCCCAAGTGATTCTTTTCATTAAGGAAGTTGTAAAATGGACAGAGAGTACACGGGTACTGATTTTATGTCAAGAAGTTCCACAATGAGATTTGTGTTCAGAAATATTACTTTGATAAACTGAGCCCCGGCTTCATTTGTAAGGCAGTCGCCTTTCAAGGATGCAAAGCAGAGTAAGACATGGTTCTTTCTTTTTTTTAAATAAATAAAAAGAGTTTTATTATTTTAGTTCTTACGTTTATGTCTTGGGTCCATTTTGAATTAATTTTTGTATATGGTGTGAGGTAGAGGTCCAACTTCATTCTTTTGCATGTGGATATCAAGTTGTCTCAGCACTATCTATTGAAAAAAACTATCTTTTCCTTATTGAGTTGTCTTGGCACCCTTGTTGAAAAGTAATTGACCATAGATATTTGAGTTTGTTTATGGACTCTTGATTCTATTCCATTGGCTTATATCCATTCTTATGCTAGTGCCACACTTGATTACTGTAGCTATGTAGTAAATTTTGAGGTTGGGAGGTGTCAGTTTAGTAGCTTTGTCCTTTTTCAATATTGTTTTGGCTATTTGGGGTCCCTTGAGTTTGAATATGAATTTTAGGAACAGCTTATCCATTTCTGCAAAAAGGCTGTTGGAATTTTGATAGGAATTACATTGAATATGTAGCTATATTTGGGGAGTATTGCCATCTTAACAATATTAAGTTTTCCAGTCCATAAACATGGGCTGTCTTTTGCTTATTTATATCTTTAATTTCTTTTAACCATCTTTTGTAGTTTTCAGTGTACAAGTCTTATGCTTCTTTGGCTAAATTTGTTCATTTATTTATTTATTTATTTATTATTCCAACTTTCTATTTTAATTTTCAAACATACAGAAAAGTTGAAAGTACTGTGTATGAAATGCCAGTATACTCATCATACTGTTTTTTAAAATTAATTAATTTTTTATACAGCAGGTTCTTATTAGTTATCCATTTTATAGATATTAGAGGGTGGTGGTGTGATGAATTGGGAGATTGGGATTTACATAAAGACATGGTTCTTAAAGTTATGTAGCTTGCAATCCACCAGAGCATTTTACAGAAATGTGGGCAAATGCGATACAAAGTCTGGAGGCTTACTATCCACAGGCAAATTTTTTCCTGGCCCAGGGTTCCTGGAAGGGCTCACCTCTGCCAGGACTTGGCTGGCCAGTGTCAGCATCCGTGTTCCCGATGTTGTCTGCCCACCTGGAAGGTGATTCTTCATGTTTTACATATCTTTGTTCTCCTAAGTACTTTTTCTGGGTAGGAAGTTGGAAGAAATGTCTAAATGAGGATGTATATATTCCATATTTCCCTAGTTTCCCATGGATGTAAAAGCTCAAGATCTGTGATAGTTTTAGAAAGTTTCCAGCTCACCCAGAAGCAATAGAAATAATTCAATTCTTAATAATTCAACAATTCATTTTGATACCAACATTCTTTTCTGAAGCTTAATGAAGTGATATTTCTACCCCCCTGCATGAAGGCAGATATTAGGTATTATAATAATGGAAGAGGAGTCTTAAAGGCCATCCTATCCCAACTCCCTCATTTTACCAAAGAGAAAACCAGCATAATAAGAGCAGAACAGATTTGTCCAAGGCCGCTCAGAAGGTTCGTGGTAGAGCCAGGACTGGAATGAGGGTCTCCTGATTGCCTTGCCATTGTTCTTTCTACATGCTTGTAACTATCTAGATGTTTCTACAAATAAGTCCCACCCCTTCCCACATCTAGGAGATAGTAGCTGGGAAATCACCCCATTGCTTTCTGGATGGTAGTTACTCTGATGTCACTGTCTACTCAGGAAAGGTCCAGGCAGTGCCCAAGTTACCTCAATGTCTGTTCTGCCTTCACAGCTCTCCCGGTAGCCTGTGCTCCTTGTGGGACCCATTTCTCATCGTGTACCTGCCTCCTGTGGCTAATGGATGCTCAAAGTTCTTTTTGAAGTCGATGCAGGAGCTGGGCTCTCAGCTAAGCTTTGAGGGAAATGAAGCAAGGCACTACAGAGAAACGGACCCCCGACCTGCCAAGGAGAGGGGCTATTAAGTCAGAAAAGGAGACATGACGGTTGAGTGAAAGAATCCTTTTGAGCCTTTATTACAGCCTCTTAGAAGGAAATTCTTTTATGTTGAGTGTATTGATAGAAATTCAGTGCCGGAGTCTGGAACTTCTATTTTTAGAGAGAAAGAGCTTTCAGTGTTTCTATTTCTTCACACTTAGTCATATACCACCAGCCTCTCAGAAAAAGTGATACTCTGTGTAGTGACAGAGATATTTTATTTGATTTGGCATCAGAAGAACAGAGTTCAGGTCTCGGCTTTGCTACTTACTAGCTGTGTAATCACTGGCAAGTCACTTTTCTTCCTCACATCCAGCTCAGTCTCCCTGTCTAAAGTGACAGTGGTGGGACTTCCCTGGTGGCACAGTGGTTAAGATTTCATGCTCCCAATGCAAGGGGCCTGGGTTCGATCCCTGGTCAGGGAACTAGATCCCACATGCATACTGCAACTAAGGAGCCCAGCTGCCGCAACTAAGACCCGGTGCAACCAAATAAATAAATAAATAAATACATAAAATTAAAAAAAAAAAAAAAGTGGCAGTGGTTGGGACCTGCCTCCCAGAGTTGTTCATTCATTCAGTCATTTTTATTCATTCATTTATTTACCTGCTATATGGTGGTCACTGTGCTAAGTGCTGGGAATGCAAAGTGAAGCATGGTCCCTGCTTTCATGGAGCTGACAGTCCAGTGAGGGAGATACTCCCTGGGGAAAGCCGAGGCAGATTCTTCCATCCTTCATTCTCAGTGGAGGGCAGCGTGCTGCTGGGGTGTAGCCCCTCCCTCTGCATCCCAAAGGCATCACATGACCTGACTGTCACTCCAAGGGTCATGTGACATGATACAGGGAGGACTTAGCTCATCTGGAGCAGTAAAGGGGACTGAGAATCAGAGAGCAGAAGTGGCACAACTTAGATTTTGTGTGCATCCAGGGGTAAGCTTAGATTAAAACCACACCACATTTGTTTACAAGGCCAAGCTGTGCAGGGACCTGAGGCAGAAATGCTGCGCACTCACCCACAGCTGGAGTAACTCCATTGTGATTTCTATCTTTACACCTGCGTGGATTTGGTGCCTGCCCCCAAACGTGTCCCTCTCTGAAAGAAGGATGGTCTGTAGGCCCAAAGGTGATAGACACTATGTGAAGTTATAGGGACACTAGGGGCAGGCGGGGACATGGTAAATGGTCAACCATGGCAGTGAAACCCACTGAGCCTCTCTTGAGTAAGGCGATTGTTCTGACTCTGTGGTATCAGAAGGCTCCTTACATGTGGAAGACAGAGCAATATATTGTTTGTGCTCCTTTCTGCATTTCTTCTCTGGCTTAGCTTTGACAGCTTTTATTATGAACTTTCTGTGTATAAGCAGAGTTCTGGCACTGACCCTGACCGCTGGCCTTCCTCAGGGCTCCTCAGAGTGACAATGAGGTGGTGTGCTCTATGAGCTCATTGTAGGGAGTCTAAACACAATTGTAATAAAGTTTTCTTCATGGCAACTCAAAGCAATAAGGATTGTAACTTCTCAGCTGGGGAACTAGTTACAGAGAAGGCTGGTGACTAAACTGAGATCACAGAGCAGCTCAGTGGCAGGGACTGGCTCTGAAGTTGCATTGGTCTAATGATGACAGCATTCGAGTGCTTATTAGAAGCTATGGGCTTTGCCTGGTTTATTTTAACTATTCCTCTCAACTATCCCATCATCATCATTACCATCACTATTATCACCACTACCATCACCGCCATCTCCGTCATCACCATTCCAATCTGAAAATTATAGGTCAAGAAACTGATGTGCCAAAAAAGTTAAATCCTTTGTTCAGAGTTAGATAACTAACAAATGGTCGGAACCATCAGGCTCCTGTCTTTCACTGGCCTGCTTTGTCCTGCCTCCTTGTCTTAATTCACTGCCAATACATAGGATGTTACCTCTGCCAGATGCTGTGTTGGATGAGAGTTAAGAGCATATGTAAGGTACCAGAGAAAGTGATCGGACTTGATGGGCCATGCACATAGGAAGAATGTGCGATTGCTTTGCAGGTTGCCGGATGTATCTCTTAAGCGAGTGCAGGGATTGTGTTATGGGGTATTCAGACAGGACGCATGGGGTTTGGGTGGCTTCCTCTGGGTAGGCGTGGTCTTATCTGTTTCTCTGATGTCTCGTAACTTGGAAAGAGATAGATTTTTAGTCAGGAACCCAGCTATGAGGAAGGAGAGAACGTAACCCTCTCTTTTTGTCAAGACTGAAGCATGACGATCTAGAATTATGCCTGCTTGGTGGATGTTGAGGATGGTGGCTGTCATGCTCAGATGAGTGAGAGACAGGAAAGAGGTGGGTATTTAGGTGCCTTGCTAACTGAAAAGGAGTGGGCAGTATTTTACAAGAGAGGTGACCTACATTTTCGGTTATGCTTTGTGCTTTTCCATTTTTTTACCCCTAGTCATCAGCAAAGACTTGATTGTTCCAGCCAACTACAGCCAACTGTGCTGACATGTAAGACGTAACTTGAAATTTAGCTAGAAAGTTCGGGGGCAGAGTTACAATTTTTTAAAAAGGGTCCCAATGTCCCAGTGAGGTCTCTTTTCAGAAGAGTCACCTGTAGAGTCATACCTAGAGGTTTGGAGCTTTGTCTTTCAGATGGTGGTGTCATTTCCTTCATTCTCTAGGCTAAATCCTGCCCCTCCTGCTGTCTGGCAAGTTATTCTTTTGGAGGACTGAGCTGCCCTAGAGCTTCGAGGGCAGACTTTTCTGCTCTGAATTCTACCATCATTAACAAAATCCCACAGATGCGCATCAGACCCACAGCTCTCCATCACTGCTGCCATCTGAGAGACTTACTGCAGAGAGAGATTTCAAAAATGTAATTACTTCACTATGTAATTTCATAATAACACTAAAACAGTGAAGTAGAAAAATATTACCAACAATCCTGTTACCCCAGCAAATCAAACTATTTTCATTTTTTTATGTCACAATAATTATAGGGAAGGTACAGTTTAGAGGTGTATGTGCATGATGTTTTTCATTTGTTTGTTTTTCCTCTACTATGGGGTTTTCTGCTCCAGGTTTTCTGCTTTCATTTATTCTTATTATAATAAGAATAATATTCTTATTATTTTTTAAAAAAGGCAAATCATTAAGTGCATAACAAGATATGATTTAGTTGTATTCCTTTGTAAGATGGTAGGAATAAACTCATGCATCAGGAAGAAGTTCTTTGTCAAGCTGTTCTAATTTTTTATTTGCTTTTCTATATTTTGACATAGCCTTCATATTTCTAATGCAGCCCATAATGAGCCCCAGGGAGCAGCCCCGAGGCCATCACCGAGGCCTTTCTAATTCTCAACTGGGGGTGCTTTTGCCTGACAGGGGATATTTGGCCATATCGGGAGACGTTTTTGGTTGTCAAAACTAGGGGATGGTGCTACTGGCATCTAGTGGATAGAGGTCAGGGATGCTGCCACACATCGTACAGTGCACCCCAAAGAATCATCTGGCCCCAAAGTCAATAGTGCTGAGGTTGAGAAATCCCATTACTGTATAAAACGGTGATTTCATAGTTTATTGAGCAGATGCCTAGTTTACTCAAGTATCTTGGGCTCCTGTTTCTGGACATTAGTTGTGCCAATTTTTCAGTGCTGTGGTGAGCATCTTCATGCATCCAGCCTTGCCTCGCTTTGGGTTCATAGTAGGTTATTTGAAGGGGGGGGGGTGTTCCATCTGCCACCTGGCTTCTCTGGGTTTGGGAATCATCCTCGGACCAGGTGGGAGGGCTTTTCTACAAATAGTGCAGAGTGTTTGTAGTTTCAGTTACTAAAATCTAGATATGTGAGCTCCCAGGCAGCAGGAATAAGTGGAGTGGGCATGAAACTGGGCAGAAAGGTGAAAGAGGAAAGGCAAAGTCTTAGGACCAGTGAGACTCAGGGATTTGGAAAGTGAAATGGCTTCACATGGACTCTAAAAACATTCTTTTAGGGCAGCCAGTGGGAACTCACCTGTTCCTGGCCACACCCGCTAAAATCATAGCTCCCTCTGCACTTCCTACCCACCTTCTCTGCTTCATATTTTTCTTTAGCATTCATTGCTGTCTTTTTAAATTAATTAATTAATTAATTATTTTTGGCTGTGTTGGGTCTTCGTTGCTGCGCACGGGCTTTCTCTAGTTGTGGTGAGCGGGGGCTACTCTTCATTGCGGTGCGCAGGCTTCTCATTGCAGTGGCTTCTCTTGTTGCGGAGCACGGGCTCTAGGCACACGGGCTTCAGTAGTTGTGGCTCACAGGCTCTAGAGCGCAGGCTTAGTAGTTGTGGCGCATGGGCTTAGCTGCCCCACCGCATGTGGGATCTTCCCAGACCAGGGCTCGAACCTGTGTCCCCTGCATTGGCAGGCGGATTCTTAACCACTGCGCCACCAGGGAAGCCCTCATTGCTGTCTTGAATGTTGTCTATTTTACTTATTTATCTTGTTTATTTCTGTCTCCCTTCCCCAGGGGCAGGGGAAGGGGCAGGGGCAGGGGCAGTGTCTGTTTCATATACCACTGTTTCCCAGCCCCAGAGCAGCGCTGGGTACGTGGCAGGCACTCAGTGCCTATTTGCTGAATGAATGAGTGGTGATTCACAAACACACGAGGGTATGTTGCTTTTAGACCGTCACCACACTCATTGCTCCCAGATCAGGTTTCTCTTCACTGTCTCCTCATTTCACTTTGGGTGTCTCACCGGTGTCTGGAGGATGTGTTGTTGGAGGGGGGAGAATGACTGAAAGAGAGAGAGAGGTTGAAGCAAGGAGCCCCAGGCGACAGGACCCCACCATCCATGGGGGACAAGGAGGGAGGCTGCCAGAGGGAAGCGCAGGCAAGAACCACACATTCGCAGCCAGGCATCCTCGTTTCTGGGCTGTGACTGCTCTGGGGGGCCGTGCCTTCTGTCACAGGGGCTGCACTGGGCCTCCTTGTCGGGTCGTCCTGTACGCCGTGGGGCTTTCCTGATGGTCCCATCTAAAGATGGAAGCCCCCTTGGCCAGCTGTCTTGGTGGTGGCCTCGGGGCTGCTCCCTGGGACTCATTATGGGCTGCATTCCAGGCTGCCTCCAACCAGACATCTGTGGCCTCAGTATTGGTGAGACTCCTTGTGTGAAGGTTCACAGTCACATTGGATCTAATGTTTCTGATATTCTGTATATTCTTGACTCCTTAAACAAACAAACAAAAAAGACTGTGGACACCCTCTGAGCACCCATAGCCAATACCTTTCTTTTTCAGTTTTTAAAAATTTAAAAATTTTTATTATAGTTGGTTTACAATGTTGGGTTAGTTTCAGGTGTACCTCAAAGTAATTCAGTTATATATATATGTGTGTGTATATATATATATATATATATATATTCTTTTTCAGATTCTTTTCCATTTTAGATATTCAGTATAGTTCCATGTGCTATACAGTAGGCCCTTGTTGGTTATCTATTTTATACATAGTAGTGTGCATATGTTAATCTCAAACTCCTAATTTATCCCTCCCTCCCCTTTCTCCTTTGGTAACCATAAGTTTGTTTTCCATGGCCAACATCTTTATTAAAACATCACCAGCACCAGCTAAACTGGGGGGCTCGGGGTGGAGGTGGGGAGTGGCCATCTGGAACCATCCAGGTAGACGGTGACAGCTCTGCCCGGGGCTTCCGCAGCCTTGCCGTTGGCAGCTTTGGAGGCCAGCATTATGTTTCCCGTCACTCAAAGGCAGGTGAGCCGGAGCCACGCCGTGCTGGCTGCCTTTGCGATTCCAAACTCCAGTCAGGTGGTCCTGCCCGCCTGTGCTGGCAGCTCAGGTTCTTGAAAAGTGAGTGACAGAGGCAATCAACTGCCCTTGGCAAAGCAAACCCAAACACACTCTGAAAGGCACAGCTGGGCCGGGCTCAGCAACTTTATTCATTAGGCAGTTCATCTTGAGGCTGTCAGCCGAGGTCGTGAGAGCAGGTCCAGGCAGGGAAGACGTGCTTTCCACAGTTCAATCCAGTGCCAGAAATACTGTTGTGCCTGCGCCTTGCACGAGGCACTGTGCGTGGCTGCAGAGGAATTCAGGAGGAGAAAGGGATGGTTCCTGCCTCAAGGAGCTTACATGCTACCTTCTCTCAGAGCCACAAGGGAGCTGAAGCAAAGGACAGCTGGGGCCCCAGGTTGGGAGAGAAAGTATCCAGTTGAAAAATCAAAAATCAGGACAAATGCCATGGAAGAGGAGTCCTAAAGTTTGGACAGAACTTATTCTTTCTTCCCTTCCTCCTCCCTTCTTTCCTTCCTTCCCTGTAGACAGAATAATATGCCCTCACTGCCTGAAATGTCCATGTGTTAATCCCCGGGACATGTGAATACCTTACGTGACAAAAGAAACTTTGCAGATGCGATTAAGTTAAGGATCTTGACATGAGGAGGTCATCCTCGATTATCCAGGTGAGCCTGAAATGTTATCATGAAGGTCCCTGTAAGAGGGAGGCTGGAGGGTCAGAGTTAGAGAGAGATTTGAAGATACAGTGTTGCTGGCTTTGAAGACAGGAGGAGGAGGCCATAAGCCAAGAACTATAGGCAGCCTCTAGAAGCTGGAAAAGCAAATGGATTCTTCCCCTTAGAGCCTCCGGAAGGAACACAGTCCTGCTGACTCATTTTGGACCTCTGAGCTCCAGAACTGTAAGGTAATAAATCTCTATGTTTAAGCCACTAAGTATGTGGTGATTTGCTGCAGCAGCAATGGGAGACAAAAATAGCCCCTCTGTCCTCCCTCTCCTTGCTCCCTGGCTTCCTCCATCTGCATCTGCATCTCCATCCCGTTCTCCTTCTCTTCCTCCTTCCCTCTCTCCCATATTCTCTCTTCTTATTTCCCCTCCCTTCCTCTCCTCTCCTCTCCTTTTTCTTCCCTCCATCCCTCCCCCCAGTTACAAAAACAATACATACCCTTTCTGAATTTCAAACAATACCAAAGTGCATAAAGTGAAAAATGAAAGCTCTTTCCTACGATCTGCCCCCCACCCCTGCCGCCACCCCATCTTCTTGGCAAGAGGCACAGTGGTTCAGAATTCACTGCCTGAGTCCACATGCTGACTCTGTCACTTACTCCCTGCCTGGCATAAGGCAAGTTATTGACCTTTCTTTGCCTTGGTTTGCTCATCTTTAAAATGGGGAAAAGTTTACTCACCTCAAAGGATTGTCAATTCATTAGGGCTTAGAAGGGTAAGCACTCATTTCTTGCCAGCTCTTACTATGTTTTTACGTCTTGTCTATTCTGTACAAACACATGTGAATCTATTTATACAAACAATATAGAGGGTCTTGATTTCACTAAGATGGTGTGATATTATTCTGCGATGCGAACAAGATTATTTTAGGCAGGGTTAGGGGTGGAAGAGAGAGAATTCCAGTGTAGAAGCAGAGAAACACTGATGGGAGAGTGTGGAGAGCGATCAGGAGAGAGTAAATAGAGCAAACAGATAACAGATTGATGAGAGAGGGAGAGAGAGAGACAGAAAGATGGAGAAACTGGAATGATTGGTTAGGGTCAGATTGTAGAGGGCTTTGACTGACAAGGAGTGGAAGGGATGCACTGAAGATTTCCGACCAAAGAGTAGGAAGGTATGCGTGTTGCTCCCCAGGGAAGCGACTGAGGCAACAGGGTTAAGATGATGTGGAGTGAAAAGTAGGCGAGAACACAATGGCAGCTTGAGCTACGAGGATGACAGTGGGAAAGCAAAGTAAGGATGGCTTTAGAGACAATGTGAATATAATTTCTTGAACTAGACTATGGGTTGGAAGGGGTGAAGGAAGAAGAAGTCAACATGGCTTTGAGATTCTGAGCACTGGGTACCAGGGAGAATGGTGTTAGAATCTCAGGTGTCGTGCTTGACTTCTTTGCATCTCTGCCAAGTACAAATCAATCAATACCACATGAACAGTAAGTTCTGCTAACTCAAGTTCTCAGAATTTTTCATAGTTATCTTCGGCACTCAATTTAGGCATCCTACCTTTCAAAAAGTCTTCCAGACTCCCTCCTAAGTGCTTCTCTTCGTTGCATAATCTTTTGTGTCTCTCTCTCTCTCTGCATTTCCATATTGTTTTACAATCACCTGATTATATGCCTATCTCTTTCACTAGATTATGAAGGCCTTGAGGGAAAGGACTGGATCTTACTAGTCCTTGTATGTTCGGTGCTAGCGCATTGCCTGGCATCTGGTCCACACAAATTTGTGTTGAAGGAAAGCATCGGTGCCATTTTGAATATGCTTGGCTAGAATGTCTAAGATCCACAGGCAGCTTGTGGAGCTGGGGCTCAGGTCAGGGGGCAGGGGTGCAGGGATAGATTGTGGGTCTTCTGCAAAAAAGTGAAGCAATGAGCCTGGCTTGAGAAGAAGACCGACTTGGGACCTTGGGGAGCTCTCAGATGTAGGGAGTGAGGGAGAAAGAGTGAAGAACGACCAAACAGGAGTGATCAGAGAGCAGGTGGGACACTCAGGA
This sequence comes from Balaenoptera physalus, assembly GCF_965194825.1. Taxonomy (NCBI): domain Eukaryota; kingdom Metazoa; phylum Chordata; class Mammalia; order Artiodactyla; family Balaenopteridae; genus Balaenoptera; species Balaenoptera physalus. The sequence continues at coordinate 55,831,675 of NC_138899.1, read as the reverse complement.
AGGTGGAGTAGCAGGAAAAACGAGAGCGTTTGGAGAAGGGGTTGGTGGACAAAAGGGTCAAATGCTGCGTGGCAGTCAGGGGGCTGAGGAGCGAGGAAAGGTCTCCCCTACGGGCCTGGGACCATCATTCCTGAGCCCTGTGAGATGAGGAAGGTGCTAAGGGGTGAAAAAGGACTGAGTGATGAAGCAGAGGAAATGCCAGTGCCTATTTCAATGCACTTGGAAGGGAAGGAAAAGGAGGAAGATAAGAATAGGACCCAAGAGGGAAGCATGGTGACGTAGCCTGATTGTAGGCTGAGTGGGAGGAGCCGATAGAGACTGGGAAATTGAAAATGTAAGCAAGGGAAGGGGTGGTGGAGCAAGAGGAGGAGGGGGAAGGGATAGCCTTTGCAAGAAAGGGCACTTCCTCGCTGGGAGAGGCACAGCGAAAGAGAAGGAAGGGAAAGAGAGATTTCCCTGCAGAAAGGAATCAGACGGTCTCTTGGTGAAGTAGGAAGAAAGGCCATGTTCAGGGAGAAAGGGTGCTGGGAGTGGGCTTGGCGGCAGGAGAGAGGGAAGGCATTTGGATCAGCTGCTTTAGGGAGTTTAAGAAGGAATAACAAATGCAGCACCCTTCACCCTGTCCTCCTCCCCGCTTGAATTGTGTTGGGCTCTAGTTAGAATGTGCTTTTCAGTGATGTTCTGCAGCACTGGAGCAGGAGCCAGGAAAGGACGCAGTGCTGGGACGGGGCAGGAACACTGCAGAAGGACAAGACTCGGGGAGGCATGGGGCCGGGGAGCCAGCACTTTGTAAAAATGGGGGAGTGTGGATTCAGGGCTGGGCTGAGGTTGGTAGGAAGATGATAGAAAAACCAGAATGGGTTGATGCCTGGAGGTCGTGGAAATCACAGAGTAGATGGCTGTGACCTTGGGCAAATCTCCCTTCCTGCACACCCACCCGAGTTTGACGGGGCAGCGTCCAGCTCTACCAATGCCATCTCATTCCTCCCGATTGGCTTGGAAGGAAAACCATGCTTGACAGACATGCTTGACAGGTCCGTGGGCTGCCGTTTTCCAAAAGAACCTTACAACCCCTGCTTCTTGATAGCACGTGAGGTCTCCAAGGGCTGATTCCAGCTCATCTTGATCTTCGTGTCCTCAGCCATGTTTGAGTCTGGGGAGATTCTGAGTAGGTGTGTTTCTCTCTGTGGCTTAGCTTTCAGTGTCCGTGGTTCCTCCTTCCTTCTTTTCTCTCCTCCACCATCTGCCAACTCAAAGTGTGGTACTGGGGAACTGGGGAAGGCACTCCATATGCCTGGGGTCGCCTGCCTGTCTGAAGAGAGATGGCTTTTGTCCATTGCTAACAGCCATTCGGGGAAGCAGTTTCCTCTTTGGGGATCTCATAGTGGGGCATTTGGGGGGTCTTTGAGACATCTACCAGTGTCTACCCCCACCAAGATGCAAATCTGGTTGGCCGATTGACCAGTATGGGTCAACAAAATATAAATTTGCATTTCCCCCATGGAGGAAGCTGGGTCACTGACTTCAGGTCGTGACTGCTGTTCACGGTTTTATCATCTGGAATTACAAATGCCCCCTGTGCCAAGAGGCGGCTGGGCAGAAGCTCCTTGGCATCTCGCCACCCCAGGGCTCTTGGATCCTCTAGTTCTTTTCCACTCGGATTTGTATTTTTATATAGTTCTCCTCTCATGCTTTTTAATTCCTTCTGGGCAGGGCTTATGCCGTAAGCACCAAAGCCAGGGTCCTATTTGTGGCAGCCTTGCTTTAGCAGTTCTCTCCTGGGAGGAAGTAGGAGGAGAAGGGTCTGCCCGACAGTCTTTGTTCCCAGGACTCAGGGCCCTAAGGTCCATATGGGGCCCTCTTTTCTTCTCTTGCACAGGCTGACACAGCCCTAATCCTGCTGTCTGCTTGACTGATTCTTCACTGGAAGTGCAGACAGACACTTGAGGGATTGGAAACATGGCTTCCTGGAAAAATGTGCTTCCTTCCCAGACAACAGATGATTCAGATAAAGCCTTTGTCTTTAATTTTGCCTATTCTCGCCTTGCCTATTGATTCCTTGCATTTCACTGAGGGGTTTATCTGATTTGAAGGGGGATTATGCAATTACCTTACATTTCATTGGAGCAACACAATACAGGCAAAAGAGGGTTTTATTTATCCAGTCTGAATTATCCAGTTGATCCCATCCATGCAGACCTAACGTTGGAGAAGACAAGGCCCAGGGAGGTGGGCAAGGAGACACCTTCATCCTAGACACTGTGCATGGAGGACCCTGCCCCGGCAGAGGCTTGGAGGATGGAGCCTGTACTGCTGAGCAAGAGGTTGTCTCTCCTCCAGCCCCAGCCTGATCCATTTGTCACTTTGGATTACTTCCCTTATACTTGCATGGGCAGGCAGCATCGTCAATTGCAAGGATTCCCAGCGTGCTCTGTCGTGGCATGAAACACAAATACCATTTCCTTCCAGCTCCGGCTTTCACAGGGCCTGCCTGAATCCATTTGTGTTGTCTCCAAACCTAGCACTTTAAAACAAATGGCAAGGCCCCTGAATGACAAACGCAGCGAACATAGTGGGAAGGCCATTTGCGGGGAAATGGTTGCAAGGAGAGTCGGTACTTTATGAATATTCACTGAAGTGTAAACTTGCACATTGCTTATCTGCTTTTCTGCATTCTAATTTGCCCATGAGTGCAAATGAGTCCTGTTTAAAATAGAGAAGGGGAGAGCGGGCTCCTTGAAGAACACCTAATTGAAAGATGTTTGTACATCGTGTCTGATATTTAGTAAACAGAGAGACAAATCCAATCGTTTTCCAAATGAGACCTCAGAAACAATAAAAAAAAAAAATGATCTCAAAACCTCAAAAGTAGGAATGTGCAGAACGAACTGCTTTCCTAAAAAGGGGGACATAATTACTCTGTCTCAGGGTGCAATTAGTGTCCTAATTATACGAAGGTGTGTTTTGCTTATCTCTTCGGCAAACCCTCTGTCAAGGTTTAGCTGCCTTGAGAAGCTGTGCCACAGAGGGGCTGGATCCTGCACTCGGGGTGGGCCGTGGAGGGTCCTGGGGGAGAGGGGCCCAGAGAGATGGTACTTTGGGAAGTACCTTCATCTTTCTTTTAGACTGACAGATGGTTTCAGTCTGGGTTGCACTGCCTGCTGCTGCTTTCAATGCAAGAGTGTTACCTTTTTGGATTCATGAAAGCCACTCAATCAAAGATATAAAGGCAGGCCAGTGTGCGGAATCAATAAAATCTCTACTTTCAGCTGGAGTGTCTAATAATAATTCTTCTCGTGTCACTGCCTGGTTAAACAGTCATACTCCTGCTAACAGCCCTATAAGCATAATAGATTCATGGGGTTTGGCTCTATTGTGCTGCTGTTGGCCTGAAAAAGGGGGAAGGGGCTCCTGTTTTTCTAAAACAAACCAGACACTGAAGCATTGTGTATCAAAATGTATTCACCCACTGCGGACCGTCTCATTAGAGCAGAGGGGCTTTCTCTGCACACCTCTTGTGGCGCTCTTTCCAGACTTCTGATGTATTCATTGAAAACCCTCCTTCGGAGACGTTTTAGTACCAATTCTGAGTCACTGCGCTTAACATTTAAATGTGTTTTTTGGTAGTGGTTGTTCTGGGAAAAATCATAAAAACAGGTGCTTTTTTATTTCAAACTGAGCCAGTTGTACACATTGAGATCTGCTCCTGAGATGTTGATGACAAATGTCACACATCTCAGCGCTGAGCGAAGAGATACCAAATGGCTCAGTCATAACGGAGGGTCCGGGCAGGGCCTTTGGCAATGGATCTCAAGGAGTGAGTTCCTGTTGGGCTCGGGAGCAGGGTTTTCCTTAAGTTCCTTGCGTGGCAGAGCGGCTAAGGTTTTGCATGCAGTGCTATCAGTCTCCCCGGACACATGCACGGCCCTCGGATGGTCCCAAACCCGCAGCCTACATGGTGGTGAATCATAGCGGTGTCAGAGCCTCTTCTCTCCAATCTCTCCTCCTCCAGTCTTACAGAGAAAAAAATAAAGTCTTTGTGCCTGAGTTGAGCAGCGTTAAATGGACTCAGCTGGGTCACCACCCACATATTGATGTCCAGGGATTTTGAGTGAATGAGGATCACAGAGCACGTTATCTCGCCATCTGGGGTGAGGAAGAAGTGATGGGACAAGCGGCACTTTGTTGCCTGTTCCAAGCAGGCCCTTTGATCAGGAGTGGCCTTTGTGAAGGCTTCTGCTGACCCCTCCTCTCCCACGTCCCTCCGAACCCAGGCCCCTTCCCACCCTGTGCTTCCCTTGGAAGGTTTGTCTGCTGCCTGAGCCTTTTCTGGCATATCCAGACTGCAGAAGAGAGAAAAATATTCTTCCTCCTCGTTGGCCCCTCACACCCCTCCCCAGGAAACCTTCAGCAGATGTAGACAAGACTTTAATAGCTACATAAAGAGGAATGCATGCCAATCTCATTAGGGGAGCCATAATGGCCTGTCGGAGAGGACAATATATCAGCATCTAGTTTGTGACAGCACCCCTAACGGTGGCAGTTTGCCCCTACCCATAATGGTCCATTCTTCGTCCATTTGACCCGGTTCCTGATCATACTAGGCCCTCCGTCGCATGGCTCTCTCTTTGAAGCCCTCTGCAATTGCCCGCATGACTCTTTAAGTGTGGGTAAATCAGAGCCGCTAAGTGACACTCATAAGAAAGCAGTTAGTGGACCACCCCGCGGCGCACCCTGATATGGCGCATTCATGCTCTTTCTTTTCTTCTCCCAGCCGCCCTCGGTCACACTTCATCCCGAGCCCAGCATCTGCAGGAGGTCAAGACACTGGGAGTCCTGAGGTTTCCAACCATCTGCCAGGGAAAAAGGAAGTCAGTACCGGAGGAGGGAGGGGGAAGAACCTAAATGATATTCTGAAGACTTTCTTAAAGTTATTTATCGAGATGAGGGCAGGAGAGCCCTTATGAATGGTCCCAGCCCATTGTCTTCTTTATGTGCCTCGGGAGGGCGGCGGACATAATTAAAGTCGAAGCCAAGTTCATTTTTCTCCTTGGAGGCTTAAATAGCCTGGAGTCATTTCCCATCCCTCCCTTCCCACGAGTGCCAGTCCTCGCTAGCTGCTGAAAAATTCAACATTCCTATAAACTACAGTACTTTGTAAAGGTCACGCGCTAGTTAATCTGAACCCGGGGTCTGGAGCGGTGCTCGCTGTCACAGCATTGGTGGCTGTCCAGCCCGGTGACGTGAGGCCTGCCTGCCGAGAAATGGAGGGGCAGGAGGCAGGCAGGCAGAGCTCTTTAAATATTGCTGAGCATTTCCTGGATCAGCATGATATTTAAAGATTTTTGTTCCACCTGCCTGAGAAATATAGAGTCCAGCTGAGAGGCAAGAAAATGAATATGGATTTCTTGCCCTTTCAGTGTATTCACTCCAAAAAATAGCCATTTCTTTTATTTTTTCCTTTCCCTTTTTTTTTTTTTTTTTTTTGTGCCAAGCCAGGGACTGCAGGCTTCAGGCAGGCACGATTACAATCATGCATCATGAATGAAATGTGCCATTTGGAGAAAATCAGCCACTCGTTCCAGCTCCCCCCTGACCCCGCAACAAATCAATAGAGCTCTCGGAGTTCTGGGGCTGAAATGGATGTTGTGCTTGAATGAAAGTACTTTCTCTACATACTTCTGACACTCAGAGCAGTTGCCAGGGGCAGACTTTGTGCCTGGGGCTCCAGAAAGAGGATTATCAACCTCCGAAAGTGGGGTCTGGTTCAGCACGTGTCAGGGAAGCGACTTAGTGCTGATGGGTGGAACTCTGCGTAGGGTCAGAAGACGTGCTTCCTAGGCTGAGTTTCACCTGAACTAGCTTTTTATTAATCCCTTCATTCAAAAAACATGTCTGGAGTCCTTACTGTGTGCCAGGCACTGTGTTAAACTTGGGAATATAAAAGCAAACAAGGTAGACACAGGACCTGCCTTCATGGGGATTCTAGAGTTTAATATGGGAGACAGAACTATTACTGGCAATTGCAGTACAGTGTGATAAACCTTGGGACATGGGGAAAATTTTTCGTCTCTCTGGTTTCTCGTTTTCCTATAGGCAGAATGAGAGGATGTTGACAAAGATGAACCCTCAAGAAATACTCCCTTTCCAGGATCCTAATCAATCAGTAGGGCAGGGACTTCCCTCGTGGTCCAGTGGCTAAGACTCCGTGCTCCCAGTGCAGGGGGCCCGGGTTTGATCCCTGGTCGGGGAACTAGATCCCACATGCTGCAACTAAGAGTTCGCCTGCTGCAACTAAAGATCCCGCATGCTGCAACTAAAAGATCCTGCATGCCACGAGGAAGATCCCACACGTGGCAACAAGGATCCTGCGTGCTGCAACTAAGACCCGGCGCAGCCAAATAAATAGATAAATATATTTAAAAAAAATCAGTAGGGCAATTAGACAATCGAACATTCTCCCTTATCTTGCTTCCAGGGCTAGACAAGGCTCTTGTTCCCCTTGTTCACAAGGTCACCACAACTTAGTTGTGGACACAAGACTCATACAGATGAGATGTTAACTCACAGTTGAGGTAGCAGATAAATGTTATGAACTTTGAAAAGTTTTTGGCTGTTCAGAGAGTTCCTTGGGAGTTCAGAGGAGGGAGAGATGGCTAAGAGCCTGATCCATGCCAGATACACTTTTCTCTGCACCTTCTCAACCACTCCCCTGGCTCCCATCACTGTGCTTATATATGGAGAAGACTCTTAAATCCATGTCTGCAGTCCAGATATCTCCCATGAGCTTTTCCTTCTTCTCAGCCCCTCCCTTGGCTAACTCTTACTCGTTTTCCATCTCCCACACAAGCACCTTTTGCTCCAAAAGTGTTTTTCATCCCTTGGAGCCAAGTTAGGTCTCCTACCACAAACTCCTGCGGCACCTGATTTTTATCCTAGCACTTACCATAAGTTCTTTGTCATTGTTTAGTCAACTCTGTCTTCCACAAGTCTCAAAGATCCTCTAGGGCAAGGACCACGTCTATTCAACTCACTGTTGTTTCCCCAGGGTCATTACAGTACTTTGTATTTTATCAGTGTTTGATAAGTCATTTGTTATATAAATGATGACTATCTAACTCTTCTAGAGAACAAGCTTACCTTCCTTTTGCTGTAACAAATCATAGCCATGAATACACATATATGCTGGAGTCGGGTGAGTCCTCTTGGTGAATTACTGAACCTGGGGGTGGCCTTGGAGACCCTAACACAGCCTATGTGGCTGGTTGGCCTCAGGTAGAAGAACTGAGCAGGATTTGGGGAATTGGCTGGCCAAAGCAGTGGCTGAAGTGAAGCAAGAGGATAAAGGTCTGGGAGACAGGGGAGGCTGAGGAGGTACCAAGACGTGTCTGATACATGTAGCAAAAGAGCCAGGATGGAACTTGGTGGCTACCAGCCGTGCAAACTACTCAGTGAGTTAATATCTCTTTGCCTCAGTTTCATCATGGATAAAATGGTGACAATTATGTTTCTCTTGCAGGATCTTAAAGATTGGTGTAATATGTAATATGACTCTCTTCAATACCGCTGGCTTTCAGGAAAAGGCATCTTGACCCCTTACCTTTAGGCTACAGTATTTGGATGGGCTGCAAGGAGTGTGCGGGGAGAGGGATGGAGGGAGTGGAGACTGCCACTGTATGTGGGGAGGATGCCACTCTTTCCACCTCACCAGTGTTGGAGTGGAATATTCTGGGCAAGTTGGTATCTGGTTCTAGTTGTGGTGGTGTTAGGTTTTGCTGGATATAGGAATATTTCCAAGAGAGTTCTCTTGGAGTCCAGCAGATTATGAGACTGCCCAGATACCCCTTCCCAGATAATGGCATCTTGGGCTTGACCTGGGATCAGCCTAAGACCACACAAAACATTCTTAGGCTCACATTTCCTGTTAGTGAGTATTAGAGTTATTTGGCTGCAAGCAACCGATTTTTAACTAACTAAGGCAAAAATGCATTATGGGAAGGCTTCAGAGTGGCTTGCAAAGAGTAGTAGCTGAACAAGTAGGCCTCAGGTAGGACAGACACCAGGGCAGTTCTGGGTACCACGGCAGTTGGACCAATACTCTCAAGTGTGATCATTCGATGGTATAGCTCTTACCTCTTGACTCCCCTGTTTGTTCAAAGCTTCAGATTCCCTGCAGAAGGCCTGTAATTTGTCTCTTTGGAATGCTTGGCCACCCTGGTAGTCAGGGGGAGGAGTTCTGTGACTGGCAGCTCAATAAAATGAGCTGGGAGAGAGAATTCCTCACAGTAAAGAGGATGGTAAGACATGGATATAGACTTGCTATCCTATGGAACTCAAGTGGCCTCTGACTTGAGTTGCCTCTGCTCTATGGCACTCAGGTCACCAGGTTACAATTCTGTTTCTGTGACATCTGAGGCCTAGTGCTATTGAGCTACCCTGAATCTTTGCCAGATTTAGTCATGCTTGAGGTTACTTCATGTCTTCCAAAAGTATCCAAAAACATTTTGAGAAAGCCCCTATGGATGTTGCTGATTTCTTGTTGCTACGTAAAGGTACACCTTGTAGAGTCTTGATGACTGTCAACCTGAGTGCTTTCAGCTTTCATGCCTCTCCAAGCCTTTGAAGATGCTCTGCTTGAATTGTATTTTCCTCTGCTACAAATGCCTACTTACCTTCAAGCTCCAATAGCATCACTTCTGGGAATTCCTCCCTCCCTTGTCATGTGGTTGGTGACAGAGGGTCATGTAGAACCCAGGTCCCCTGGTTTCCGGTTAGAGTCCTTACAAAAAGTGACTACTAATTAGGACTGTGGAGTCAAACAGCCCTGGGGTAGAGTCCCAGATCTGCATCCAGCATTAGATAACTTTGGGAATTTACTTACCATCTTGGACACTTGGCCTTCTCTTCTTTAAAGAGGATATTAACAGTACTCTCCTCCTAGATTCTCATGAAAATTAAAGAAGATCACTCATGTAAAGTGGTTTGCACAATGCCTGGCACACAGTAAGTGCTCAATAAATGTTAGCTATGATTGTGTTGTGTTCCTGTTCCTGGAAGATTATGTAAATGAGTGAAAGTGTAGAGAGCTTTAAAATCCTCAGGGGCAACTAGAGTAACCATAACCTGCAAAGACTTGGAAAGCCCCAGGGAAGAGTCAGTATTGAAAAGTCTGCTTCTGTAAAAGTTGTAAACAAATCTTTTTTTTTTTTTTTTTTTTAATTTATTTTTGGCTGTGTTGGGTCTTCGTTTCTGTGTGAGGGCTTTCTCTAGTTGCGGCAAGCGGGGGCCACTCTTCATCGCGGTGCGCGGGCCTCTCACTATCGCGGCCTCTCTTGTTGCAGAGCACAGACGTGCAGGCTCAGTAGTTGTGGCTCACGGGCCCAGTTGCTCCGCGGCATGTGGGATCTTCCCAGACCAGGGCTCGAACCCGTGTCCCCTGCATTGGCAGGCAGATTCTCAACCACTGTGCCACCAGGGAAGCCCCGTAAACAAATCTTAAAATACTAATTGGGCAAGAGCATAATTCACTCTCCTAAATAATGAAATATATTCAGTTGTTATTCATGGTTCAAAATAATAAATTCTAAATTAGTCACTCAGAGCATTATTAATAATGAAGCACAGTCTTTAAGAAGCTAAAATTGTATTTTTGACCCTCGTGAATTTAGTAATAAGAGAAAATACCAAAATCAAACTCTTTCGAGATTAACATGGATCACTAAGATGATTTGTTTTTGTGGGAAGATGATTGGATTTGGAATTGGAACATCTGAGCTTGAGTCCATAGCTGGTAGCTATGTGATCCTGGGGAACACACAGCCTTTCTGGGTATTTCCTCACCCATAAAGTGAGAAAACACTCACTCATGGGGCTGTGACTTTAGGTGATAGATAGTCCATGTGAAAGGACCTTAACTATTACAAAATGCTTTCTAGATGATAAAGTGCAGTTCTATTCAGGTGTATACTTATAAAAACAAAACATTTATTCATTCATTCCTTTGTTCTTTCTTTTCATTGATCAGCGCCTATGGTAAGCTAAGCATGGTACTAGTTTCAACTGGGGATAAAAATGCAGCAGAAAATGTGATGCCCACTCTCAAGAAGCCAGTAGGCTAGTTGAAAAGACTATATACACAGCACAAAAACAAATATATCCTTCTGAACTATTCCTGCCTTTAAATCTGGGGAAATGCAAAGTAAGAGAAAAATCAGGATTTACTCAAGAAAAGCCATCTTGAGAGAGGTCTTGGATTGTGTCCTGTAGCATAAGTCAGGGGTGGTGAGGACAACTTACATGATTGGAATAGAATGAGTAAGACTGATGAGGAAACAATAAAGGCATGGTAATGGTCAGTCAATAATCAATTAGTGGACGCCTTTGTATTAGGTATGGGATGAGTCCAGCACTGTCCTAGGTGCTGTGGGCGAATCAGAAGAAGGAATATGCTTGGCTTCCATCCCCTAGGAGTTTGTAGTCTACAAAGCACTAGGGGATTTGAGAAAAAACACTGGTAAAACACCTGCAGAAGACAGGGCGTGAGTAAGTGCTACATATTGTTGAATTGACCCATACGGTTTTGCCATCTCAAAAGTCTGGCTGATATTTTTCTAAAGAGGAAGACTATACCTTTAAATCCACAGCTCAGAAAAACATTTCAGTTTGCCAAGTTTCTGCTAAGCCATCCTGAAAAAAATATTCAACAGCTTTCACCAGCCAGAGGCCCCAATATCTAATCTCTGTCTCAAATGATAAATGACATTTGTCAGTTGACAAAGCAAATGGCCTCAACCATTTGAGGACACGGTCCTGCCGTGCATAGCACTCCTGTCGAACCAGCCAAGAGCACCTTGAGGTGAGGAAAAGCATCTCTGTGCACGAACCCTCCAGAGAGAGAGCCAGGAAACAAGCAGCCTTTGTGTCGCTCTGAGGGCAGTTCCTCATTAGGAGCTGAAACCCTGGTAGAAAATAGCTGTCTGGGCAGGAGGGGATTTCTCAGGTCAGGGGAGGGGGCCTGGATTAGCTGAGGATGGCCTGGAACCTTGCTGATGGCCATGTACTTTGCCTATGTTTCTGCAGAGGTCTTTGCTCTTTTCTCTAATATCTCCTGGATCCTATTTTCTTAAAACAGACATCAGTTGTGATGAGCAGGAGACAAAATCAAGGGGTCCAGCTCATACTGACATCAGGAGCACAGTTGATAAGTGATCTGGGCACTTTGGGAGGGGGGCGGGGGCCACGTTTTCTTCATGTGGTTCTCTCTCTTGAGCTGCAGGGTGTTTAACCCCACTCACTGAATGACGGTATTGCCCCCAGTCATCGCGACTGTGAAAACTCGCCACGCATTTCCAGCCTCCACTTCCGGGGTTTGCGGGGAACCCCAAAGCGCATGTGGAATGATGGATGCCTGCAGGGTCCTTGTTCACCAGGTGCCAGTTTGCTCTGCCATTCTCAAGGAGTCTGGGGCAGGGCAGGGTCTCCGCCTTTCTTAAAACTGGCCCCTGGGGATGGGGGTGGAGGTGGTCATCTACAGATCAGATGTGGTGTGCTCCTCGCCCTGCCTTCTGAGTTAGGGGTTTGCTCCTACTGCTGAGCCCTTTGGAAGAATCCATCAGTTTTCCAGATTGAGGCCAGGGCTATAGCTGGGCTCAGGGGAGCTGGGAAAGGCAGACAGAGGAACTCAGCCAGTTAGATATACAGATATCACGGCAGTCTCCTCATTGCTAACAGTTCCTCAGGAGAAGGGCTTTCCAATGATCCAGTCCAAGTTAAGGGCCCTGAGGTCAAGTGGGCTAACCATCCATTCCAGTGTTTTCTAACGTGTGAATCATTGACCATTTCCATTAGCGTGCCCTGGGGTGCTTGTGGAAAATGCCGATTTGTGGCCCCCAAGACCTCTTACGTCAGGTCCTGTGGATATGGGATTGGGAATCTGAACTTTCAAAAAACACCCTCTGTGATTCTTCTTCAAGCTAAAGTTGAGAGAACTAAGGATCTAGCCAATGCTTGAGTTCCCTCTATAAGAACCCTGATTAGTAAATGCCCAGTCTCTGAACATCTCTGGTGGAGGGGGGCAGGGTCTCACTCCCTCTGGAGGCAGCCATCAACCCCCTGGATAATTCCAATGCCCGGAAAGTGTTCCCCAGTGGGTAAAGTATGGTCTCATTGATGAGCCATTGAGAACCCAAAAATCAAATTGGGGTGTGTGTGTGTGTGTGTGTGTGTGTGTGTGTGTGTAAATGCATTTCAAAAGGTCATGAAAGGACATGCACTAAACTTAAATGTGGTTCCTTATGGGAGGGAGAGTAAAATATGGGTATGTGGTGAAGTTAAATGGGAAACTTTACATTCTCTGTATATCTGTATTGCTTGAATTTTTCTTTGACAATGTACATGTATTAGTCGTGTAATTAAAAAAAATAAAAGACAGAACAACACCAACACCGATGTTCTTTATACTGAGCCAAATCTGCTTCCCTCTATGGTTTCTCCTTTAGTTCTAGGGGAATCACATGGAGTCTCCCAGAATGTCTAGTTTCTTTCCTACCTGTCCAAAGGTTTTGAGTGCTGTTAGCTTGTTCTTTCTATAACGAATGGCCAAATGGTCCTGGTTCCTTGACCCTCGCGCTGTGATCTGGTGCTGTATCTTCCTGGAAACTGCCCCTCCTTACCCGCCTGGCGATGCTGTTCAGCTTGACCGTATTCGGTGAAAATTCTGTTCCGTGCTCTGTACTGAGAGCAATATTCCAGGTGTGCTATGACCAGAACAGCAGGGGTAGGACGGTCATCTCCATCTTACTAGGTTCTGTCTTTCCATTAATGCTGCTTAAGCCTTTTTGGCAGCCATGTCGCACTGATGACTCCTATTGAGCGGAGAGTTGACTGAATCTTTGTCACCCTGCCTGCTGCCAAGGCTTGTCCCCACCACCCTGTACTTCTCTCAGCTGGCTTTTTGGACCCAAGTGGAGAACCTTAAACTAATTCCAATTAAACTCCATTTTGATAGATTTGGCTCATTGATCCAGGAGACTGAAGCCTCTTTTCTTTTTGGATCTTGATTTTGTCCTCAGCAGAAACCTCTTTCTGCAAAGTTTGATTTTATTAGAAACTACAGAGGGGAAAAAATCCCCACAAAACCCTCTTTGTTTGAACAGGAGACTCTCCTCAAAAATCAACCCAAGCTTGGCATTTTCTAACACCCTGAACAAATGTAGAACTTGTTGTCAGCTTGATTGGACAAGGCTCCACTTGAGGGTCCGCTACCTGCAGCCTCTGAAGACTGGTCCCACGACATATGCCACTGGGCTGGAAGGGAGTTCTGCAGACAGCAGGCTCCTTCCCAGACAGATGGGTGTCCCGTCTCTTCTGAAAGATCCCCTGGGAAGGCTCGACTGGGAGCATCTTCCCGAAATGGGATGACTGTGTATTGTGAATGGCTTTATTGCTCAGAGCATCTGGATATGTTGTGATAAACAGCGTGATAGATGGTTTTAATGCCTCTAGAATGGGTTGCCCAGACAGAAGGAATGGAACAGGGAACATTTACTTCCCTATTTCTTGGAACAGAGCAGGGTTGCTCACAAAGACTCCACATGGTGGTCCTTCCTGCTCATCCTTGTGGCAATTTCAGCACCATGGACCTGACAGGGACTTAGAGAAGGGAGGTTGGCTTGAGGTAGTGAGCTGGATGGACAGAGTGTTCATTTATATGTGCAGCAGGTATTTGAGGATTGATGAGGATCCTTGTGCTGGGTCTTGGGGATAAATGGCAAGAAAACCAGGCATGAGCCCTGCACTCACAAAGCTTTCAGTTTACTCAAAGAGGCATATATTAATAAAGTGATCACTCAAATACAAGTACAATCACAAGAGTGGTAAATGCAACAAAGAGAACTTGCTGTTATGATGGGGGTGTGTGTGTCTAACTCTAGTCTGGAAGGTCAGACTAGAAGTGTCACCTCTGAAGAGGTGACACTTCTGCTGAAATCTGCAAGTTGAGTGGGAGGTAACTTGGCAATGAGGTGGAAGATGTGACAGGCATATGTTAAGTTATGTACTAAGGTCCTGTGGCAGGTGGAGGTATAGCACGGTCAAGGATAGGAAAGAAGGCCAGAGTGTCCGAGTTAGGAGAGCAAGGACAGAATATATTGCAGTGGAGGGCTAGATATATTGATAAGGATTGTGTAATAATATTGATGATAATATTAATTGATGTTTTAACTTAAGGTTTACTATATATTCCAGGCATCATATAAGTACCACATATATTAATTCGTTTACTGATAAACTTAAAAGCTATGTGCTCTCCTTACTTCCATTTTACAGGAGAGAAAACTGAGACATGGAGCAGTTAGGTAACTTCTCCAAATTGGTAAGGGGCAGTGCTGTTTAGGGTCCTAGGTTTCCTTTTAAGGATTTTGTTTGTTGTCTTAAGAACTAGGGGATAATATTGAAGATTTTAAGCAGGGCAGAGATTTGATGAGATTTGTGTTTTGAGATTGCTCTGGCTGCTGGATGGAGAATGGCTGGAGTAGAGCAAAAGGGACAGAAGAGAGCAAAGGACACAGCTGCATCGGTGGTCCAGGTGAGAGATGCCAAGAGCTCAGACTAGCACGTGGCCGTGGTGATGGAAGAAATGGATCAATGGCAAAGATAAAATGTTTTTAAAGTAAATCCAGACCTGGTAAGAGATCAGACAGAGGGTGAGAGAGAAGAAGATGCCAAGGATGACAGCTAGGTTTCTGTCAAACCCAACTGGGTGGATGAGGAAGATTATTTCACTTTTGGCACACCGAGTTTGATGAGCTTTTGAGAGAATCAAATAGACAATTGGACATGAACTCACTATGCTCGAGGAGAGGGCTGACTCTGATTCTCAGACTTATTGGAGAATAGGTGGTGAATGAAGTGGTTGCCCTGACGAGAGTAGGGTAAGAAAGCAAGAGGACCTGGGACCAGGCCAGCCTTCGTGAACTCCCACTCCAGATGGAGGAAGGAAGCCTACAAAGGCGACTGAGAAGGAAGTGGCCAGAGGATGGGAACCAGGACAGTGTGAGGGCACAGTGTCCGGGAGAGAAACCATCTGTGGGAGGGGCAGGGTTACTAGTGCTGTGTGCTGCTGAGATGTCAAACAATACGAAGAATGGAAACTGCCTGTGGGATTCAGCAACACGGAGATTGTATTCACTTCCTAGGGCTGCCATAAGAGATGACCACAAACTGGATGGCTTAAAACAACAGAAATTTACTGCTTCACAGTTCTGGAGGCCAGAAGTCTGAAATCAAGGTGTCAGCCAGGCCATGCTCTCTCTGAAGACTGAAGGGGAGGATCCTTCCCGTCTCTTCCTGGTTTCTGTTTGTGGTTGGCAATCCTTGGTGGTCCTTGGCTTGTAGATGTATTGCTCCAATCTCTGCCTCCACCTTCACATGGGGTCTTCTCTCCGGTGGGCCTGTATGTCTGTGTTCAAATTTCCTCCTTCTTGTAAGGACACTAGTCATATTAGATAGGACCCACCCTAATCCAGTATGGCCTCATCTTAACTTGATGACATCTACCCTGAACCTATTTCCAAATAACGTCACATTCTCAGGGACTGGGGGTTAGGACTTGAGCACATCTTTTGGGGGGACAAAATTCAACCCACAAGAGAGGTCATGGGTAACCTTGAGAACTGTTTTGGGGGCAAGAGAAAGGAAGATGAGTGGAGTGTGCTGAGTGCTGAGAAGAATTGAGAGGCGGGCAATGAGAACAAGCACGAGAAAAGACAACTCTCAAGAGACGTGGCTGACTGGGGCACTCGAATACTCGACCAGGGTCAGAAACCTTTCATCTGAGCCCAGCTCCACTGAGGCTGGTGTGACCTTGGGTAAACCACTTACCTCTCTGAGCCCTGGTTTCTCATTCAGGGAATGATCGTTCCCACACATCCCACCTCTAGAGTGCCTTGGAGCTCTTGTGAGGCTTCAAGGAGTTAAGGCACGGGAAGCAATGAGATGTAGCCACTCTGATCACGTGGTTTTAGGGAAGACTCCTCCCCATGTTTGGATATATGTGTCTACCAGCCAGTTTGAGGCAGGGGCCCCAGCGGAACATCAGGACTTTGGAGCTTCCTTCCCAAGCCTGTGGACCCACCTAGACAGCGTGAAGACCCAGCTGCCGAGCAGGCTGGCCTTCCTCGGGGCACTCAGAGCCCTTTGCCTGGAGGAGCTACATGGCATGGTGGCGTGGCTTGGTGGCATGGTGTGCCTCTGTCCTTGCCCAGAGGAGGGTCCATGTCAGTCGGGGGCCTTAACAGCTCAATCTGGGAACTGATGCTGGCCGAGAGGTTGGAGCCTAGAATTCTTGGCTCTTGGGTACCAGTCAGGGTTCGGAGGACTGTCCGTGCAGAGGTCTCTGGTCCTGCGTCTGTCACTGGGGCAAGCCTCCAGCAGCCGAGCCCCAAGACCTCCTGTGGGTTGACAAGGAGGGGTTCCCTTTGCCACTGGGGTTGGGGAAACTGCTCAGAGGACAAAAGCAGGTTGTAGAGGTGGCAGCCGAGCAAGCCAAGGGCAGGCGGATCCACTGCCCGTGTTGTAAGTGGAGACTCCCCTGGAGCATGGGGCTTGGTGATGGGGCCATAGGCCCCAGGCAGCGGCAGGGAGACAGGTAAGCAGGCAGCTGGGCAGGCTCCAGAAGGAAGGGCACAGTGTCCTCCCAAGGGGAAGAGCTGGTTGGCTGCAGGGGCTCAGTCGCTGACAATGATTAATTTACTCTTTGCTGGATTTGTCAGGTGTCAGGGCCCAGGCACGGGGCTGGGTGGCTGGGGAGGTGCCAGGGGTGAGAGGCTGCAGTGGGGAGGCTGGGTGGTGGGAACTCAGGGTGGAGACCCTGGGCTGGTTGGGATGGGGCAGGGGGTATCAAGCAGGGTGTCTTAACAGGAAGAAAACCTCCCGTGACAGCAGCCCTTACGAGCACGTGAATCACCAGAAATCTCTTTAAAATGCAGATTCAGATACAGTAGATCTGAGGGAGGGCAAGCGAGTCTGCATTTCTAAAAAGTTCCCAGGTGACCCCGATGCTGCTCTTCCCTAGGCCACACTTTGGGAAGCAAGATGAGGGAGCGGGGGAGTCGCTGTCAGCATTCAGGGGAGTCTCATGGCATTCAACGTCAGGGGCTGCAGGCGCGGGTCCGGAGCTGGGAGACTGCACGCAGTCAGTGGTGACAGCTTCTCCCTCTGGAGCCACAGCATCTCTGGTCGCCACGTCTGCTCTCTTCCCCTCTCTAGCCCGGCTTCCTCTGCAAGCCTTTGTTACTTGGCTTGCCCTTGACTGTCATTACCGGACGCAAGGACTCTGACCCCAACCGTATGGCTTCCGCTTCTCACAGTGTCAGCCTATAGGTTTTCGGTCTCTTATGGCAGATCTTTTCTCTCGCAGGGTTCTGATTGGCTGGGCTGGTCAGGTGTCCACACTTGGTCCAAGTAGCTGTGCTGAGGGGCCAAGGAGCCGGGCTGATCACGTTCGTTTTCAGACGAGGTTATGGGACACCCCCTGAAGGGCAGCCTTGGTGAGATGATCTCGAGAAATGCAGCCCCGATGAACTGTTTTAAACACGTGTGATCAGAAACGCCTGGGAACAAAAAAACAATAAGAATTTCAGCATGTATTTCGGCTACTTTCCATAATGCAAATTTATTTGGAATTATTTCTAGAACCAGAGGGGTGGGCACCCAAATCTTAAAACTCTGCAGAGAAGAAGGGCTTGGCATGAGCCCCAAACATGCTTCAAAGAGAAGTGAGCCAGTGGAGTGTCCAGGAGAAGGCACTGTGGCTTGAGACAAATTAGGGGGAGAGGGAGGAGAGAGCGGAGATGGGGCTTCTTGTTCTCTGGCTGTTGGTCCCTAGGTCAGCTTGACCGTGGAGGAGCTTCCGTAGCCCTCTGGGAGCCCAGGAACAGTGACCGGCCGCCGGATCAAGTGCAGCAGGAGGGAAGACATTTCAGTGACAGGAGTCGGGTCTGGACAGGCGGAAGGGTCACGGCTCATAACAGCTTGGACTGTTGGACCTAAAAACTTGCAGGTGAGGAAACAAGACACAGAGAGACTCCGACCTGCTCAAGGTTAAACTCCCAGTTGGTGGCTGAGCCAGCCAAGGATGTCCTTGTCCTGACCCCCAGCCCTGAGTCTTTCTGAAAATGAGAAGACTCTTAAGGATACCCGAGACTTCCAAGCTTTTTGTTTCCGCAGAAGCAAGTTTGCAGAGCAGTTGTGGAGGACTCTCTGAAGAAGAGCCAATGGGCCCCGAGGGGGGAGCCCGGTGCTGCAGGAGCTGGGTTGCCAGCAATTATTAATTCATTCCTGCTGGCGCTGTCTTGGGGGCCCCCTGTGCACAATAACATCGGGAGTGTTGGCAGCTGCAGAGGGAGGAGCCCTGCTCCTTCGCAGAGGGAGAAAGGTGTGACTCTTCCTTGCAAGATTGCAGTCCTCCTGGCTCCCACCCTCGGAGGACATGCTCAGTGCTTATGGGCCCGGGCGCAGGCTGCTGAGGACTCTGTGTCCCCGGGGACGGTGGCAGATCTTGGAGAAGGAACAGAAGCTGGGCCAAGAGTCTGGAACTTAATGCAAATCAGGGCTGAGGAGGGTTCAAGGAGGGACAGTATCCCCGGGGGCCAGATACCTCAGGGCGAGGGAAAGAGAAATCCTTGGGAGGAACATGGTAATCTTTTATCCTCAATGCTAAGCTTGTTCCGGAGGGTGTGTGTGTGTGTGCAGTGAGCCCTCCTTTTCTCTTGAACCTCTTCTTGCTAAAATAGCCCACATGTCAAAATGTCTGTGGGGCAGAGAGATTTAACAGAAAGAAAACCTGGTGGTTCAGGAAGCAGGAAAACTGAGTTAATCATTGCCTTAGGCCTGCGAGCAGCTGAGCATTTCTTCTGGGGTCTGGAGGTCTCCAGAACTTTTTTTTCTTTTAATAAATTTATTTATTTATTATTTATTTATTTTTGGCTGTGTTGGGTCTTCGTTTCTGTGCGAGGGCTTTCTCTAGTTGTGGCGAGTGGGGGCCACTCTTCATCGCGGTGCGTGGGCCTCTCACTGTCGCGGCCTCTCTTGTTGCGGAGCACAGGCTCCAGACGCGCAGGCTCAGCAGTTGTGGCTCACGGGCCCAGTTGCCCCGCGGCATGTGGGATCTTCCCAGACCAGGGCTCGAACCCGTGTCCCCTGCACTGGCAGGTGGACTCCCAACCACTGCGCCACCAGGGAAGCCCCAGAACTTTTTTTTTAAAGGCTGAGACACTTGGGGCTGCTGTGTACTGTTGGGCAGGCTGTGCACTGCACAGTTGCAGGGTCTGCCCTTCTCATTGTGAATGTGATGTTCCCTGTGGTGGACTTATTTTGTACAGGTTATTCCATTAGAGATGACCTAGGGCAAAACTGTGAAATTTAGAGAGTACCCCCTGTCTCTTGTTTGGCAACTCATGTTCCTGGAGCTGCCCAGTCAAGATGGTATCCTCCAATTTAAAACTTTCCCTGTTTCTCCCCTGGCAAATCACCCTACTCCCTTGGTTCCCTGAGCATAACTGACTCTCCCGGAGGAAATCAATCTAATAAACAATATGCTGAGGAAAACAGAACAATAGAATCAGATTCTTCCAGGTCTGGGAGGGACCGGGGTCACCTAGGTCAGAGATTACAAACCCTGTGCCAAAGGATTTTGGTTTGTATCTTAAATTCAAATGTGAAGGTCTTTAATTTTCCATTTCTCCCCAGTCCCACCACTCTCTATTATTTCACAACTGCCTGCTTGAATCAGTTATGTTACCTGTCTGCCTTGAGCACGTGCATCTGGGTTTAGGAGCCCCCTGTCAGTCCGCTCACTTGAGAGATTAGGAAACAGACACTCAAAGAAATGACCTGTCGTGCTGAACCTCGTTACTGTGATCACTCTCTGAGGAATATTGGCTTTTTCAAATATGGTTGCTAGAGAGGAAACTCCCAGGAACAAATCTCACATGGAGAGTAATGGCCCAGTGTCACAGCATTTTTTTGCTGGCTGGATTCCCTAAGCCATTTATCCTCATCTTTCCCAACTGTAGAATGATGGTGTTGGACCTCACATATTCCTTCCAGCTCCTTTGTCCTCCGATTTCCTCCCCAGAGAAGTTGGGAAGATTCCACTGGCAAAGATTAATGGTTAGAATCTCCCAGGGTCTCTCAGGGCTTCACAGCCCAGCAAATTATATCTGCTGTAAAAAAAAAAAACTTGATCAAAGCTCATTAGAATCAGTTGTCTGATAGTTAATATCTGAGAAACCAATTGGAGTGCTGTATGATCCCTCTCATTTAGTTAAGATGGCCTGAAAATTTGCATTGACCCTTCAGTAGTCCTTAAATTGAATCAGTGCTGGTTTCTCATTTTGGCGCTGTTATCTGCATGTGAGCACATGATTTGTAGAGAGGATTCTGTTGCCCTAAAGTCTGCCTTATAGGTGTGTAATGAAGAGTTCGGCTGGCCTCTATCCCTGATTCCTGGATGTCATCTCTAAATTGTTGGAATTTCCCAAGTGGTAGGATGGTCTTTGCTCCTCATGGTGGGCCCCTTGGACCACAACTGATAGATTTTGGTAATGAGGTGACTCAAGATGTGGGCTGACCATGGCAGGAAGACCCAACCACTTGATTAGAAGGTTGGGGCTTAGAGCCAGGGATATCGGCCCAACCTCTGGGAAGAGGAGGGGCTGGAGATGGAGTTCAGTTACATGGGCAGTGATCCAGTTAGTCAGTGTCTACAGAACAAAACCCCATAGAAAACTCCAGATACCAAAGCTTGGGCCAGCTGTTCTGGTTGGTGATACTCCTGCATATTACCCCACATCGATGGGATGGGAGGGTGATGATCCCTGAGGATGATGGAAGTTCCATGTTTGGGATTCTCCCAGACCTCACACTATGGGTCTCTCCCTTTGACTGATTCTGATTTGTATCTTTTTGCTATAATAAAACTGTCATCATAAGTGTGGCACTTTCCTGAGTTCTGTGAGTCATTCTAACAAATTATCAAACCTGAGAGATTAATCGGATTTCCAGAATTTGTAGCCAGCTGGTCAGAAGTGAGGGCAGGCTGGGGACTCCTGAGCTTGTGGCTGGTGTGTAATGTAACGGCAGAGGACTGTGGCTTTACCTTGTGAAGTTTGGCCCAACTCTGGGTAGTAGGAAAAAGAAAAGGTAAGAAGCAAGAGATTATGTGGAGAAGGGCTGGTAGATGGAGAGAAGAAATTCCAAGAAGGTTCCAAGACTATTCCTTTTACATACCCAGGATATGCTTCCCCAGAAATCTGTGGAAACCTCTTTCTGCTTTCTCTAGCCCCCTCCTGGGTTCCAATTCTCAATTCTAGAAAAGTCCCTGAGTTCTCCAGGGAAGCCCACTCATGGTCTACTTAGTAGCCTTTGGGGTGAGCAAAATATTGATCCAGATTGTGGGCTTTGGAGCAGACTGTATGGGTTCAAATCCTGGCATTACCATTAACCAGCTGTGTCACTCTGGGCCAGGAAAATTACATAAACTCTGTGCCTTTTTTCTCATCTGTAGCATGGGGATAACAACAGCCTTATCTCATTAACGAGATGAGTAATTACATAAAACACATAAAAGTTGCACAGAACATGGGACGGCCTCCATTAATTATTATTATGATTCTCCATTGAGCTCTACTGATAGGGAGAGCATTTTGTCCTGTCAAGTGCATGGGCTTTGGGAATAGACAGACCTGGGTTCCAAGTCCTGCCTCTGCCACCACCCTGCTGCACGACTTTAGGCGAGAGGCTTAGCTTCTCAATGTTCAACTTTCTCATCAATAAAATGGAGACACTGATATTTATAGCATTATCCCAAGGCATAGAAATGATGTATCCTAAGTCCTTGACCCATGCTGAGTGCTCAGTGAATGATAGCTGTGATCACTAGCTCTGCTGGTAGGTGTTTGTAATTGATAAGCTGCCTGCCAATGGTGCATGGAGTCAGAGAATGAGGAAGTCTTGCAAGGGGGGTGACGTAAGTTCAGTAGTGCTGTTGGTGAGTTTGTTCTTGGGTCCCCTGGACATGAAAGAAGTCAGGCTCTAGGGATGCACAAAGTCAGGTAAAAGTGAAGACTGTGGCCTAAAGTTTAGGTTAGGCTGCTAAGTGATTGGAGGAGGGAAGGGAGAAGCTTGGTGTCTGTCTAGGAGATGCTCCTACAAAGAGTTTTGGGGGCAAGCACCGGCAGCTCAGAGTTTGTCATGAGGATGGTGAAATCCATTGCTATTCTCCACAATGGGTTTTATTATTTATATGTCATGTTGTTTGTTTATCGAGTAGGTATTTGACAGACGTACGCTTAGCAGAGCACATCAGCGGGGATGGTGTTTTACTAGCAAATAAATTAGAATCGTAGAGTTAGCTAAGGCGTAACTAAGTACACGGCATAAATATGTCCTTTGGCCATGATGAATTCATTCATGTATAGGGATCCTTAAAAAGCATCTCTATCAAACCTTTAAATGAAAAGTTCTTTTTATATCAGGCCTGTATTTTAATTACGGCAGCAATAATATTGGTGCCTCCTCCAGGAGCGGTGGCGGTCCAGCCCCGTGGACTGTTCTTGGCTCTCTGTGGAAGCCCTGAGGGACCCTAGAGCACGCCCAGCCCTGCCTGGCCCAAGGTGCCATGTCTGACCTCTCCTGTCCCTTCCTCCCTAAGCCTGCTTCTCTCTTCTCCTGCTGAGGGGAGGTTTGAAAGGGATAAGGCAGGCGAGCGAGGCAGCGGAGGAGAGCCCGATAAGGCCTTGAAGCTCTGCCAAGGCACGCGAGGGGAATGAGGTGCTGGAACCCTCCCTTCACTCCGCAGAGGCCAAGGCTAAGTCTTCTAAGTGCTCCTGACTGACACTTCAATCCCCCACTCCCTGCTGAGAAAGCTTTCTTTCTGAGGCTTGTGGTTGAAAGGACGGTCGCCCCCTCTCACTGCCCTTTGCGTATTTTTTCCCCCTTGTGGGGAAGAAAGGAGGAAAAAAGGCCTCAGAAAGCAAAGAAAGAGACTGTCACAGCGCCCATTGCTCAGCTGTCAATCATTTGTGAGGGGTGAGAGGAGAGAGGGAGGAGGGGACCAGGAAGAGTGGAAGGAGGTCCCAAGCTGCTTGTTGAAGAGCTGAAAAGTTTCCACTTCAATTCAAATATTATTAATGCGATGGAAGAGAGCCATTTCACAAGCTTTCTTATAAATAATTTGCACCCTGAATGTGGCTTTGTGTGCTGTGCTCCTCTTCCCTTTCTCTCTAACTCCACTTGTACCACATACATCTCTAATTGTGCATTTTGTCACTGGCAACCACAGGAGCCTAGGATTACTATTTTTTTCTTGACCAATTTGAAATGATTGTGTGGGAGGTTCACAAGATAGGCCGAGAACTTCAGAAATCCCTACCGTCAATGCTGATCTCTGATGTAGGTCTTCAAAGAACTCGTTTTAAACGTTCCAGGGTAGAAGATTCAACTTTGCTATTTTGATTGGATGTTCATAGGATTCATCCCTTCTCCCTTTTTTTTTTCACTTCCAGATAATACAAGAGAATTTTAAGGCTCCCAGGAAAAGAAACCAACTACAATCAATTTCTATTACCTGACTCCTTTCTTTCGCATGTAAGAAACAGAAAAAAAGCAAAATGTCTTTCGGTAACTACCAGCGTTTGCCTGGAAACCAGGGCTTGCTGAGTGAAGGAGGGGCAGAGGACTGGGACAAAGGAAACTTGATCTTGAAGTCATCAAACCTATTTATTAGCACACTATTCCCCAACAGAGTGTGAGTTCTTTTCTCAGTGGAATGATTGTACCCATTTTACTTTTGACACTGGGTGTGTCCAATATATTCTTTTTCATCTCTTGTATTTACAGGAACATGTGCTATTTACATGATCTCTAAGAAACCTTTTGGATCATTGAATGGGGGAAATTTTAGAAGGAAATTTCACCTTAGAAACCATCTTCTTCAATTTTTGGAAGAGGAAACTGAATCGGGAGAGAAATGTCTTACCTAAGAACAAACACTGAATTAGTTGCAGAAAGGGATTAAGCTCAACAAAGAACAGAAAAATGCCCAGTAGACCACTGTAAACACTGGGCAAGTGGGAAATACCAATGATCTCACCATTCTCCATTATTTTAATTCATCAGTAAATGCACTGTTATGTAGCAGCCCTGGGGATATAAAGAATTGTCACTGGTGGGTGTCAGGATGTACGTGCTCAGAGGAAAAAAAGACAGATGTAGACGTGTCATTTCCAGAAGAGAAAAAGAAAAATGAAGAAGATGGTGATTTTTATCGTTCTTATTTTTGGATGGAAAAAGCAAGGGTTGAATTCCTTTTTCAGACATTTTATAGAATGTGATACAGATCAATTGTGGGCTTCGTATCAGGACTCAGTGACTCCAGGTTAGCATGATGGGCCAATGAAGAGAAAAGTATGGAGTGCACACCAATGTACTGTGGTCTCCATTTAAGCCTCATAAAACCAAGAGCAGGTAGAATCCAGGGCTCCTCTGGATGGCACAGTCGGATGCGGGTGGGAAACAGGCAATCGGGCATGAGGCAGAAGGTCTAATTGAAAAGAGAAGAAAGTGTCTCAAGTGCTCGTGGAACATTCTCCAGGATAGATCATATCTTGGGTCACAAATCAAGCCTTGGTAAATTTAAGAAAATTGAAATCGTATCAAGTATCTTTTCTGACCACAATGCTATGAGACTAGATATCAATTACAGGAAAAAATCTGTGAAAAATACAAACACATGGAGGCTAATCAATACACTACTAAATAACCAAGAGATCACTGAAGAAATCAAAGAGAAAATCAAAAAATACCTAGAAACAAATGACAATGAAAACACGATGACCCGAAACCTATGGGATGCAGCAAAAGCAGTTCTAAGAGGGAAGTTTATAGCAATACAATCCTACCTCAAGAAACAAGAAACATCTCAAATAAACAACCTAACCTTACACCTAAAGCAATTAGAGAAAGAAGAACAAAAAAACCCAAAAGTTAGCAGAGGAAAGAAATCATAAAGATCAGATCAGAAAAAAATGAAAAAGAAATTAAGGAAACAGTAGCAAAGATCAATAAAACTAAAAGCTGGTTCTTTGAGAAGATAAACAAAATTGATAAACCATTAGCCAGACTCATCAAGAAAAAAAAGAAGACTCCAATCAACAGAATTAGAAATGAAAAAGGAGAAGTAACAACTGACACTGCAGAAGTACAAAGGATCATGAGAGATTACTGCAAGCAACTATATGCCAATAAAATGGACAACCTGGAAGAAATGGACAAATTCTTAGAAATGCACAACCTTCCGAGACTGAACCAAGAAGAAATAAAAAATATGAACAGACCAATCACAAGCACTGAAATAAAAACTGTGATTAAAAATCTTCCAACAAACAAAAGCCCAGGACCAGATGGCTTCACAGGCAAATTTTATCAAACATTTAGAGGAGAGCTAACACCTATCCTTCTCAAACTCTTCCAAAATATAGCAGAGGGAGGAACACTCCCAAAATCATTCTATGAGGCCACCATCACCCTGATACGAAAACAAGACAGAGATGTCACAAAGAAAGAAATTACAGGCCAATATCACTGATGAACGTAGATGCAAAAATCCTCAACAAAATACTAGCAAACAGAATCCAACAGCACATTAAAAGGATCATACACCATGATCAAGTGGGATTTATCCCAGGAATGCAAGGACTCTTCAATATATGCAAATCAATCAATGTGATACACCATATTAACAAATTGAAGAAGAAAAACCATATGGTAATCTCAATAGATGCAGAGAAAGCTTTTGACAAAATCCATCACCCATTTATGATAAAAACCCTCCAGAAAGTAGGCATAGAGGGACTATCCTCAACATAATAAAGGCCATATACGACAAACCCACAGCCAACATCATCCTCAATGGTGAAAAACTGAAACCATTTCCTCTAAGATCAGGAACAAGACAAGGTTGCCCACTCTCACCACTATTATTCAACATAGTTTTGGAAGTTTTAGCCACAGAGAAGAAAAAGAAATAAAAGGAATCCAAATCAGAAAAGAAGTAAAGCTGTCACTGTTTGCAGATGACATGATACTATACATAGAGAATCCTAAAGATGTTATCAGAAAACTACTAGAGCTAATCAATGAATTTAGTAAAGTAGCAGGATATAAAATTAATGCACAGAAATCTCTTGCATTCCTATACACTAATGATGAAAAAGCTGAAAGTGAAATTAAGGGAACAGTTCCATTTACCATTGCAACAAAAAGAATAAAACATCTAGGAATAAACCTACCTAAGGAGACAAAAGACCTGTATGCAGAAACTTATACGACACTGATAAAAGAAATTAAAGATGATACAAATAGATGGAGACATATACCATTTTCTTGGATTGGAAGAATCAATATTGTGAAAATGACTATACTACCCAAAGCAATCTACAGATTCAATGCAATGCCTATCAAAATACCACTGGCATTTTTCACAGGACTAGAACAAAAAATTTCACAATTTGTATGGAAACACAAAAGACCCCAAAGAGCCAAAGCAATCTTGAGAAAGAAAAACGGAGCTGGAGCAATCAGGCTCCCTGACTTCAGACTATACTACAAAGCTACAGTAATGAAGACAGTATGGTACTGGCAGAAAAACAGAAATATACATCAATGGAACAGGATAGAAAGCCCAGAGATAAACCTATGCACATATGGTCACCTTATCTTTGATAAAGGAGGCAAGAATATACAGTGGAGAAAAGACAGCCTCTTAAATAATTGGTGCTGGGAAAACTGGACAGCTACATGTAAAAGAATGAAATTAGAACACTCCCTGACACCATACACAAAAATAAACTCAAAATGTATTAAAGACCTAAATGTAAGGCCAGGTACTATCAAACTCTTAGAGGAAAACATAGGCAGAACACTCCATGACATAAATCACAGCAAGATCCTTTTTGACCTATCTCCTAGAGAAATGAAAATAAAAACAAAAACAAACAAATGGGACCTAATGAAACTTAAAAGCTTTTGCACAGCAAAGGAAACCATAAACAAGATGAAAAGACAACCCTCAGAATGGGAGAAAATATTTGCAAATGAAGCAACTGACAAAGGATTAATCTCCAAAATTTACAAGCAGTGCAGGCAGCTCAATATCAAAAAAACAAAAAACCCAATCCAAAAATGGGCAGAAGAACTAAATAGACAGTTCTCCAAAGAAGATATACAGATTGCCAACAAACACATGAAAGAATGCTCAACATCATTAATCATTAGAGAAATGCAAATCAAAACTACAACGAGATATCATCTCACACCAGTCAGAATGGCCATCATCAAAAAATCTACAAACAATAAATGCTGGAGAGGGTGTGGAGAAAAGGGAACCCTCTTGCACTGTTGGTGGGAATGTAAATTGATACAGCCAGTATGGAGAACAGTATGGAAGTTCCTTAAAAAACTAAAAATAGAACTACCATATGACCCAGCAATCTCACTACTGGGCATATGCCCTGAGAAAACCATAATTCAAAAAGAGTCATGTACCAAAATGTTCATTGCAGCTCTATTTACAATAACCAGGACATGGAAGCAACCTAAGTGTCCATCAACAGATGAATGGATAAAGAAGATGTTGCACATGTATACAATGGAATATTATTCAGCCATAAAAGGAAATGAAATTGAGTTATTTGTAGTAGTGAGGTGGATGGACCTAGAGTCTGTCATACAGAGTGAAGTAAGTCAGAAAGAGAAAAACAAATACCATATGCTAACACATATATATGGAATCTTAAAAAAAAAAAAAAAGGTTCTAATGAACCTTGGGGCAGGACAGGAATAAAGACACAGACATAGAGAATGGACTTGAGGACACGGGGAGGGGGAAGGGTAAGCTGGGACGAAGTGAGAGAGTGGCATGGACATATATACACTGCCAAATGTAAAATCCATAGCTAGTCGGAAGCAGCTGCATAGCACAGGGAGATCAGCTCGGTGCTTTGTGACCACCTAGAGGGGTGGGATAGGGAGGGTGGGAGGGAGACACAAGAGGGAGGAATATGGGGATATATATTTATGTATAGCTGACTCCCTTTGTTATACAGCAGAAACTAACAAACCATTTTATAGCAATTATACTCCAATAAAGATGTTAAAAAAAAAAATAAGAGAAGAAAGTGGCCGAGAAGGGAGGAGTGTCTGTGTGGTCACGGAGTCCTGTGGTGGGTGCAGGCTTGGGGAGCGCATGGGGATGGAGTCTAATTTGTGCTGTTTGCCAAGCCGTGCACCCCAGTGTGGCATGAAATTTCCCAGGCGGGGCTTGGGCAGTTGTGTGCTCTCTAATTTCTGGGAGTCTCTTATACGCTAGAGCTGACCCTGATGCTGCACCATACTTGCCCAGTGGTGACGGACGGGGGATCGAGGGAGGGTGGTGGTGGTGTCGGCTCCCGGAAGACATTGATCTTGAAGTCATCAAACCTATTTATTAGCACACTCTTCCCCATCAGAGTGTGAGTTCTTTTCTCAGTGGAATGATTGTACGCATGTGCTCCCAGCACATCAGCCTTGGGCTTGGCTGCCCAAGCCCGCATCTCCCCTAGGACCCTCTCAGGCTTCTAAGGTTTCCCACTCTGGGCCTCAAAAGAGAGGGCTGAGACCGTCAGGACAATTCATCAGGGTCAACTGCATTGTGTGTGTGTGTGTGTGTGGGGGGGTTGTGTTTTGAGTGACAGCTGCTGGCTTGAGAGAGAATGTTGGTTTTCAATTCAAATCCTTGCCTGGGGTTACGGGCAGTTTCATTTTTAGTGGTGGGGTTGGCCGCACCCAACGATGTTTACAAATTGCCACGGATCCAATCCTAGCGTAAAGCATTGCACTCTGGAGGGGTTTCTCTTGCTGCTAGATAGATCCAGTGACCTCAGAGAGCACTGTGACGTGGAGAGTGAGCCACGAAGCGAGACTCAGAAAACAGTTGCTGATGCTGGTCCTGCCGACGGGGGCTTGCATGTATGCATAGCTCGGTGGAGGGATGCGAAGAGAGAAAAAGAGCGGAGCTGAGCTGCACTCCGACTTGCAGGCTGGACCCTCTTAAATCATCATTGAAAAGTCATTAGAAATCTGGCAGAAGAGCAGGGTGCAGATTGCCAGGAGAGGACACAAAACCCCATTTTCTCCCCACAATAGCTGTAATGAAGTGGAAGGGCTGGGGTGGAGCCGCGAAACAGATTTCCTGCCATAACTAAAGTCTCTTTTCAGCCTGGTTTGCCACAGTTTTACAATGTGTTAGAATTTACATTCACGTGTTTGTTAACCATTCTTCAGCATAATGAAACGTTTTTATCCGTCTGACCTCAACCTTTGCCATATGGTACTGCTAGCTGTTGAGCCCAAGTCAGCCAGTGGGAGGGGGGGCAGGGGGTGGGAGAGGGTGGGCGGCACATTCAGATCCATCCCTCCGTGGGACACAGTGAAAGTAGTCTTGGCCTGACTCTAGGGAGGCTGTTCCCACAAAAGCATTTCAAAGGGAAAAATGCCCTTGTGTGAACCTGCGTCCTTTGCAACTGCTAAGTCCTGCCTCACGATTGGTGCTAATTTTCAAATTTTCATTGGAAAAGTTAAAGGAATCTATGGGTCCCTGGCAGCAGATGGTAGGCCTGTAACTTGACCGTTTTACAGACCAGAGGGCTTGGTGTGTGAGTTCCCTGAGGATGGGGACCACTGTTAATTCCGGTTCAGGACAGTGCCTTCCACTCTCTGGGGCTTAGTACATATTAACTTTCCAGGACAAAAAGAACAGGCATTCCAAGGCAGGAGCCAGCTCTGCCCGTTGTGAGGAGAGGGGAGAGGACACAGGGGGTGAGGATCTCAAAAGTTAACCCAGGCTTATCATCCTGATACAGGACAAATTCAGATATGGAAAGTCGATGTTTCCCTGAGTGTGAACCACCAACGAAGAAAGAGAGATAATAATTAACTGACAATTTGAGGCCAGGGATGGAGTGGTTTTAGATGATCTCTTAATCTTATTGATTTATTATTACAAGGCTACTGAGAGAACTGGGAGAGAAACTTAGGCTAATGCCAGCTTGTGATGTCCTGTGAAAGGCACACCCAGCAGAGTCTTAAAGTCACAGGTCATTATATGCTTTGCTCCCCTCTCTTCCCTACCTAGGCAGGAGTGCACTCAAACTGACACAGGCAGATTTTGTCTTAGTCCCAGTGATTTCCCATGAGAGACAGACCTATAGATCCCTCACCAATCTATGCATCTCAATCATCTTTCTCTCCTGGGATTTATTACCCTGACTGCTTATCTGCAGGTCAGTGCCATTACCTAGTTTATTTGTGGATGAGGGTTTAGAGTAACTGACCTTCAGACATGGCTCCCAGTCTTATGATTGTAGGTCTCTGTGGACATTTATTCATGAAAAAGTTCAGATTGGGTGCTAACTATGCAATAGGTGCTGATGAACAGCAATGATGAAAATAAAGAAGCCTTGAAGGATTCAGGTGATACACCCTGGCTGTCCATAGTTTGATCAAAGAAACACCCTTTTTTCTATAGCACAGAATGTCTTGTGGTCCACTGTGACCACATGTGCATCTTCCCCTATGTGCCCAAGGAAGTGTTCATTAGTTGTCCAATCAACACGTGTATTCTGAATACCTACTGGGTCCTAGTGATTTCTGAAGCATCTAGCTCTGTGTTGTACTATGCTATGCCCATAACGGTCAGAAAAAACACCTATTATCTCTTGCCCTCTGAGGACTGATAGTTTTGGGAAGAAACTCCCTATATGGACAGCAGAGCTCAGCTTCTGCCCCCCCAGCCCCATCCCGGGAGCTCATTCATCAGTTCCATAAACTCCTGAAAAATTGTTCTTGTTCCTTCTTTCCCCAGTGTGTTCCCTTGCTCTGGCTAGACTGAAGTGAACACAGCCTTCATGGCTTCCAGTTTGGAATCTAACTTCTTCTGTGGAACTTTCATTAGCTCCCAGCACGAGCATTGCCTGCAGATTTTTTGGTTTTTGTTTTTTTCCTCAGTGCTTGCTCTGAAAACCTCCTTTCCCCTTAACTGATCAATTTTCCTGTTCAGAAATGGACATAATCCGATCTATTGCTCTGTAGCCTCTCCGAGAAAGCATTTGCTCCGTCTGCGTAGACAGGCATTCGGTTCCACAGCCCCCCAGGGTTGCTTTCCTTTTTCGAAAAAAATTAAATGACTAAGTAAGAGGGTGTTAAAACAAAGTTGTATTACTGCTTGGTATTTAATTGAGAAACTTGCTAATGTGTCCTTTGAACTCTCTGTTTCCCCTTTCCCTGAGGAGTTGCTGATACTTTGCTTTAATGGCAGCATAAAAATCTCAGTTTGACTCCGTGTGGCATTATTTGGGCTTTAAGAATGCAAATTGATGTTTTACTGCATTCATTGGTCTAGTGATTCTGACAGCCACCACATCCAAGTAACTGACTGTTCAGAGAAAGTTTCTAATTTGGGAGTCTTCTTAGCTCTTGGGATCTGGTTGGCATTGACAACTCCCATCATTTCATGAGGCTGATCTGGAGTCAGTACAGACGGTCCCCAAACTGACGATGGTGCGACTTGGGATTTTTCAACTTTTCTATGATGCAAAAAGTGACTCGCATTCAGTAGAAACCATGCTTCGAATTTTGAATCTTGATCTTTTCCTGGGCTAGTGGTGTGTGTACATACTCTCTTGTGATGCTGGGCAGTGGCAGCAGGTCCCAGTCAGCCCCGCGATCGAGAGGGTAAACAACTGATACAACCATCTGGACCACACAACCATTCTGTTTTTCACTTTCAGTACAGGATTCAATAAGCTACATGAGATAGTCAACACTTTATTATAAAAGGCTTTCTGTTAGATGATATTGCCCAACTGTAGGCTAACGTAAGTGTTCTGAAGCATGTTTAAGGTGGGCTGGGCTAAGCTATGATGTTCATTAGGTTTCCTGTACTAAATGTACTTCGACTTTGTATATTTTGGGTTTGTCAGGACGTAACCCCATTGTAAGTTGAGGAAGACCTATACTTCAAAAAAAAGGTGACAGAGGGTGAAAACTGCTCTCCCAGGATGACAAATCACAGTGGCGGGGAGCAGGTAGGCTTTGGAGCCAGATAGACCTGGGTATGACTCCGCTCCTCTCCTTACTCAGCTTTGAGGAGAGACTCAGCAACTCCCCAGCCTGAGCTTTTGCATTTACAAAATCTAAGCAGTAGATATAAACCTCTGTTCATAACACGGTTGTACAAAGACGATAACTTTCAAATTTTTCCAATGACAACTTTCTATTCCAACTATTATAAGACTATATCCTATTATACAGTCCTTGTAACTATACAACTTTTACATAAAATGGGGTCAACTATTATAAGACCCCATTCTGTTGAGAGGACAGTAACTGAATCACAGCCAAATTAGCGATCTTCCTCACTTTTCCTTTTTTCTTGTAGGATCAGAGCTTTGGGGAGAGCCCCTCTTGCCCTGGCTATCACTTGTCCACAAAAATCTAACATAGTGTTCTTTGCCCCACCTAGATCTTGATCATTCATCAACCACAGACTGCCCTGAGTGACCCTTGCCCCCTCCATGTAGACCTATGAAGCCCTCTGTTTCTCTCTCACTTTCGTGTTATGCATGAGACTCTTGCAATGATTTTGCTGCTCCCAGGCAACACTAGGGCATAAAAATCTCTGTCGTGCTGCTAAGGTACTTTTGTCTTGACTCATACATTTCTCTCTTGGGGCTTTACCATCTCCCTGGTGGTCCTGCTGGTCAGTAGGTGCAGGACGCCCTCTCTGGGGCCCAGCAAAATCCACTGTCAGCCCTCTCCCCAGCCAGAAAGAAGCTTTTCTAGTATCCAGGGAAAGCTCTGCTCTTAAACTGCACTCCACTCAAACATTTAACCTATGCCCAAGGTCCTTTTGAGTCTTATAAGAACACGGAATTTTTAGAATGGAATGCCAGAATATTCTTTCTTTTCTTTTCTTCTGCCTCTTACCTTGTATTATCTGCCCCCTAATGCGATGGCTATTGACTGGTCTAGCTGCTTGATTTGGGAGCAGCAAAGAGGTGAAAAAAGTGAACTACCAGGGGAAAAACAGAAAATCAATGAATAATTCAAAATAATTCAAAATATTCTCCTGCCACACAGGGATAATAATATCCTATAGAATTGTTAGAGAGTTCAGACGTGAAAGCGAAATGCTCAGGATTGAGAGTCTCGGAGAATAGACAGACAGCACAGTCAATGCCTTCTCTACCTCCCATCATAGTCTAGGGATGTGAGGGAGGAAGACTGGGTGTGGTGTAATTTTTTTGCTAATGAAGCCTGTTTCTCCGTTTGAATTCCTTATCTCAGTGTTCTTTCTTTACTCATTTGTTCATGTCAGCAATTAGGGAATTTTCTTGAATACCTCTCTTTTACCTCTCTTTTCCTAATCAATTCCCCCAAATCCATTCAATTACCAAGTCTTTATTCTTCTTTTTTTTTTTTTTTTTTAATTTTTGGCTGCATTGGGTCTTCGTTGCTGCGTGCGGGCTTTCTCTAGTTGTGTTGAGCAGGGGCTGCTCTTCGTTGCGGTGCTCAGGCTTCTCATTGCAGTGGCTTCTCTTGTTGCGGAGCCAGGCTCTAGGCATGCAGGCTTCAGTAGTTGTAGTACGCGGGCTCAGTAGTTGTGGCTCACGTGCTCTAGAACACAGGCTCAGTAGTTGTGGCACACGGGCTTAGTTGCTCCGTGGCATGTGGGATCTTCCCAGACCAGGACTCAAACCTGTGTCCCCTGCATCGGCAGGCGGATTCTTAACCACTGCGCCACCAGGGAAGCCCACCAAGTCTTGATTATTCTGTCTTCAGCTCTCTCTGTCCCTCTCTCTCCCTCTGTCTCTCTCCCTCTGTCTCTCTAGGCTTCTTCCCCCATCTCTTTCCTGATGCATTACCATAGTCTCAGCACTAATATCCTTAGCATCCACTCTTGCTCACCTTTAATTCTTTCCCCCCAGGTAGCCAGAAAGTGCTTAAAAACCCACAAAACCTCTCACTGACTTGGCTTCCCATGACCTGATGAAAATGAAATGTAAACTCGGCGAAGTGACCTTTGAGGTCCTGCATTATCTGGCCCTGGCTCCTCCTTGAGCATCGTTTTATTCCACTCTGTGCAGCACGACAGACCATCTCCAGAGCCAGTGTGCCCTCAGCACTTCTTGGTGGTCCTCTCCCTTCTAGGCTCCACAGCTGATGATCCTGACTTTTACATCAGGTTCCCGTCCTGTCCTCTGACTTGCTCTCTTTCTGCCCTGACTCCCATCTTTGAGAAAACAGAGGGCGTGTCTTCTGAGCTCCCTAAGGTTGCTTCATGTTCTCCTCTGAAATACCTTTCTCTTCACTGGTCCCTCTCTCCTCTCCCATGTCAAGCAGACATGTCCCACATCACTTCCCAGCTTGCCCTTCTTCCTAGGCTCCTGGTCCTCCTTCTAACCTAGAGTGCCTGACAAAATACGGGACACCCTGTTAGATTGGAATTTCAGATAAATAGCGAACACATTTTTTTTTAGTACAAGTATGTCCCAAATATTGCATGAGGGATACTTAAAGCTAAAAAATGATCCACTGTTTATCTGAAATTCAAGTTTAAATGAGTATCCTGTAGTTTTATTTGCTAAATCTGGCAACCGCTTTAAAACGGTTTCCCCTCTCTTTCTCTCCTTCCACTGAGTGCTCTCACTCAGCTTTAAAATCTTCTCAAGCTACTTCCACTGAAAAACTCTTGGACTCGAGCAAATTATTCCCATGATTCTATTCTCCTTTAAGCTAGTCCCTCAACTCTATGATCTACGCTCTGTTTCAGCTTCCGTACTTGCCACTCATTCTTTAGTCCTTTGCAGTATGATTTCCATTTTCACCACTCAACAGTCTTCTTAAATATCACAAACACTTTCTAAACTCTCTCCCGCAATCTTCAGATCCAATGAGGCTTTTCACCTGGGTGTCCCGTAGATATTTCCCCTTATACACTCTGTGCTCCCAGATGTTCAACAGTTAACTTTAAGGTGCCCTCTTGTAATTTATCCAGGAAGACTATTCTAATTGTTGTAATTTAAAAATTTCTACACAGATCTAGTTGCCCAGGTTGGATCCCATGGAATCACATTCCTACTTATTTATAATTCCCAATACAATTGGTTACTCGGTTTTATGTCTTTTCTCTCTGGAATAAACCTTCCTTGGTTTTCTCTTCTTTACCACCTCCCCGTCCCTACTTTAGATTAGGCTTCTATCATTTCTCACTTGAATTAGTAGCATTTTCAGGTCAAAGGGGATACAACATTTTGTGTGTCATATATATATATGTATCATACGTATATATATGTGTATATATATGTGTGTAATATATATATATATACACACACACACACACACACCAAATTAGCCTCAAGTATTGTGCCAAGTTTAGGGACTTCCCTGGTGGTCCAGTGGTTGAGACTCCGCGCTCCCAATGCAGGGGGCACGAGTTCCATCCCTGGTCAGGGAACTAAGATCCTGCATGCCATGTGGGGTGCAGACAAAAAAAAAAAAAAAAGGAAAAAATGGATTGTGCTAATTTTAACTCCTGTCAGTAAGGGATACTATTGTTAATTTTCAGGAATCCTTGGCCAAACTGATTATTGTTTTGTTTCAATAGGTTAAAATGCCATTCAGTGTTTTAATTGCCTTACTAAGCTGACCATTTTTTTAATCCCACAGAGTTTTGAAAACTCAAAACTGGATCTAAATCACCTGCTTAAACTTCTTCATTGCTTCCCATTGCCAAAGGGATGAAATCTAAAATCCTTGGTGTAATATTTAATGCTTTTCACTATCTGGCCCCCAAGTATTTCCCCAAATTTTATTTCCCATTATCTTCTCCCCACATACTGAGTGAAAGGGAATATAGAAGGAGGGTTGGGATGGTAATTTCCTTGAGCTCAGGAAATCCTAGTAAATCCACTGTAAGCCAGCTCTAGCACATAGTAGGTGCTTCATGGGTGGCAGGGTGTTGGCTGAGAATAAAATGAATGGGAGAGAATGGTTTATTGGGGAGAAGGGCAAGGATGCATTAGGGCCAAGAAATAACAGTTGTTTGGTAGATAGTGTGTTGGAGATATTCTAAGGTGTATGGCCCCCAAATGCCTGTTCTCCATAAAGCTGCCCATCTATGGAGGCTGCGATATAAAACTAGATAATCTAAGACAGTTCAAAAAAATGCACACATAGTTGTACATGTTGATGAAATCTTCATCAGTATACCAGGAAAAGTGAGGAAATCATTTTCTGGAGGCCATAATAGCAATCCTGTCACCACAATCTTAGGACAGGCTTTTTAGCTGGCTAGAACCAATAGGCGTAATAGTTCACTGGTAGGGGTTTGCTGACTTTTCTCCACCTTCACCCAGGATGACAGTACCAGGCACCACAGCTCTGCACAGCCCTAGTTGCCCTACCTCTCCTTGAGCCCATCCTCTTCCTGCTGCTCCCTGGACAGCTCCCTTCCTGTCTCAGCACCACCGATAGAGGGCAGCTCCCAGACCGTCCCTGTTGCGTCCTCTAGTGGCCATTAGGATGTTGTACAACTGTCAAGGAACAGCTTTCCAGAGTTGAAACAGGCCAACAACGTGTGCAGTCCTACAGGATCATGAAGCAGCAACTCTGTGCCATCTACTCTCCCCTGGTTCAAGGCTCTTGTTCTCTGTATGGCTCAGGCAGGGTCTGAATCCACTGTGGAGGGGACTTGGCAATAACCCCAAATCTCTCCCTTCTTTTCTTAGGGCACAGAGTCCCTTACATATCTCATAGTTCTATAAAGAAGTGTGAATTCTAGTAAAATGACCCTGAGTGCTATGGGTGACTTATAATCTATGTGACAAGACCACCAATTTGGATTAATAGGCTTCATATTTGCATTAATTGTAATATAAGGGAACACATAGTAGTTCAGCGTGGTGGGACAGCAGCTGACAGACCTGATTTATGAAAATAAAGAGCAGTGGGGTGATGTCATCTAGCCAGTAACCTTTGTCTTCTGAGGCCGCTCCCATTTTTAGGCTGACTGACTATTATGGTTCATGCTCATTTTACTTAGGGGGAAAGAAAAGCAACCCCGAGATGCCAAGAGAATCTTTCCCTGAAGTCCCAGCCTCACTGCAATACAGCCCATGCTCAACTGTCAGTCTGATGCCCAAGTTGTCATTTTCCTCCTGCTGCCTCCCTCCCCAGCGTCCGATGGGGTCTCCTTGAGGCAGCCGAAGGAGTGACAGATAGACATGCTGTGTAGTGGGGCCATCTGAGGCAGCCACGTGAGGTGTGGAAAATGTGATTTACAGGTACTTTTTTCCCCCAGGGGAAAATGGATTTTATTATTTTCCACCTCAGGTAAGGGGTAAACCTCTGGGCTTGACCTTGGAAGGTTGTTGGCTATAATAGTGCTGGCTGAAATGCTGATATAGAGTAAAACCTCATTAAATCAATATTGGTTATTCTAAATCATGCTTGATTGGAAGCAACTGCTTTCCCTCCACTGCCTGATGCCCCACTGTTCCTTGAACAAAGATATTAACTACTCTAAAGTGGGTAAGCTGGTGAAGTTTTCCTAGTCCTTGGAGTTTCGAATTAATAAGGTTTTTATTATTTTTCAAATAACAGACAGTTCTGAAACACCATGTCCAATACTGATTATGATCTACTACTGTCACACGTGAGTTTATTAAAAAAAAAAACTTGTCTGTTTCAGTAAAAATGTCATTCATTTTCTCTTCTCATTTACACAGGTGTACAGTGTGTGCTTATTGGAATAAATAAGCTTATGAGTCCCTAGGCAAATAGAAGTTATGTAAATAAACAGCCATGGCTAATTATCCATGGCAATGGGCAACTGGAACACAGATGGACGAACCCCATCATTAGTCTAAAGGCTTCTTTTAGCCAGAGTGAGTCTAGACTGAAGGAAGCGGCGGGGATGGTGGGGAGATGTGAGATCACAGGTGACCTGATCACAGGCAATTTCACTTTCCATCTGCTCCCACCCAAACCAAACCAATGGTAGCCGACATTATCACTGGTCATTTGGGTTTTCAATAAGGGATACTGAAGTGTCTCAGAAAAGTGTAGGCAGGTAGTTTGGTTAATCCACAAATTAACAAGTAACAGTTGTATATTAATCTTCATGATCTACCCAGAAAGTTCCAGATTTATAATGCAGTGTACAGATTGCCAGAATGCTGGGCCCTCCTCGGCCTCCAGAGGCAGTACTGTCTATCTGTGCTTTAGCCATCCATTGACTAGCGAGTGTTTAGGGTTTAAATGAGGCAGGCTGTTGAACTGAATGTCTGCTTCCTATCATCCTTTCCTTCTTTCCTTAGATCCTTCCTCTGGTTGAAGCCAGAATAGTGCCCCTTGTTTATGTCTGTATCTTTCTTCTCACAAATCCCTCCTAATTCCCAGCTCTCCACTGGGGGGAATGGGAATGGATCCAGGTGGTGTTAGGATGGGGCTTCAGAGAGGCTAGAAAGTAGATCTGGAGTTACAGAAGGCTGGGCCATGGGCTTCTGGCTGTTCTGGGGTCCCCATGGGGTCCTTTACTATCAGCCGCATGCGGGATGGGGAGGAGGGGCTGTCTGTGGTTGGGTACCACCTCCTCAGTTGTTCCTTTTACCTCAAGGACAGTTCCGGTAGCATGAAAACCAGGATATAGGGACAAAACCAGGCACTTCTTCCCTGAAAAGCAAACGCTTGGTGATCTTCTATGGCCATCGGCTGCGGTAAGATGTCTGGCTTGCACCTCCCCACTTCCCACCCCCCAGGCTATGGTTCCTGTTGCTTCATCCTGCCTAAGATCCTGAAGAGCAAGGCTCCTTTTGTCTACTTTGGGAGGCTGCTGACTAGCCCAGGTTGACGTGGCTTTAGAGGCAACCCGTATAAGCCTATTTTGAGAAAACCTGACACATGGAAAGTGAAATTTACAAAACCAAGAAATGAAGGTATGGCCACTCTTGACAAAGAGATTCCTTCCAGATTCCTATAAACCATGAACTTTTTCTGAGAGTATTTTCAGTGTTCCTCAGTTTGCTCAGAACATTTCTTAGGTGCCTCTCTACAGAGTGAGTAGGGAAGCCCTCATGGTAAGACAAGGGGACACATGGACAGGGAGAATTTGGGGACATTAACATGGCCAGGAAGTCTGTAATCCAGGGAGAGGACACTGAGCAAATTAAAGGCATTTCTCTTTTACCCATCTCTCATCCTCATTAATTTCCCCCGATGCATTGTTTTCCCAGGACTGCAATGAAATGAGCCTTGCTTGTGATTTGTCTACTCATAATTAGAGTCTCCCTTTCTCTTGTGAGACAGTAATGCCAATAATGATTGCAAACATTTTGTCTCCTTTTAGAAAAGCAAAGAGACAAAATCATCATATCTGTGAGTTGATGTCAGATTTACAATGCAGAGATGCAAGCTTCATATGCTGTATATGTGCCAAATTTTCATTAAGCTTTTGGAAGGTTTAACCCATGCATTAAGAAGAGATCCTGTTTTTTTTTTTTCCCTGATGAATTTTTCTTCCTATTTATTTGCATGGAAAGCCAGAGCTTTCTGTTTACCATGACTCATTTTCAGGGGAGGGGAGTGGGAGGAAAGAGAGCTTGAGGGGGGAGGAGTGATCACAGGAGGAGTGAAGAGGAAAGGGGAGGTTAGGGATGAGTCTTAGGGGGATTGTAAGAGGAGGGGAGGGAGAGATTGAGGAAGAAAGGGGTAGAGACTGGGGAGCAAGCGCAAAAGGTGGGTGCGTGTGTGTGTGTGTGTGTGTGTGTGTGTGTGTGTGTGTGTGTGTGTGTGTTGGGGAAATAGATTGATTAGAAAGAAGACAACAACACAGAGGGAAAAGTTAACTTGATTGACTTGCTTTGGCTAGTTCTCTTCACCTGGGCTCACACCCAGACACGCCAGAGAGGATGGTTTAAAAATAGATGGAATTTATCACATGTGGTTGAGCAGATTGCTCCGGAGGGGGTGTTTTCCAGAGCCCAAATGGTAGGATCCCAAGCATTTTGCAATGCAGAAGAGGTAATTTACTTCACACCAGTGAGCACTTGTCTCCTGGGGAGAGTATTTCTTCTTTTCTGCTCACAGCAGAATAGGGTCCAATATTCCCAGCCTTGTTGGTGGAAATTACATACCCATAAACCAAGGAAATGAGATAATTAATGGATTTTGATATTATTTGGATGAGAGAGAAGCAAGGGATCTTTCCAGGACTCCAGACTTGGGTAGGATCCCACCCTGTGTGGCAACTTGAGAATGTTTTAGGAAATTGTGCTTTAAAGCTAGAGACAGGATGCATGTTTCTTTCTTTTTTGTGTGTGTGTTAGTGATGATGACATTTAAGTGTTTAATCTTCCCATTTGCACCCAAAAGTGAAAATTCTCATTTCACTCCCCAGGCGCTGGGAAAATGGATTTGGAGGTTGATGAGCTTCCTGCTGCTGGCTCCTCTGTTTTCTGGCATCAAGGTTTCTCAATAGTGGACTCAACAGTTGCATTTTTCATCCACAAAAGAATTGCTATCAGAAAACCAGACACCAGATAATTGTATTTTGTGAATTGACAGCGAAGCTACTCGGTTTCAGCCAAGGTCCAAAGGCTGATAATGTTCAACCAGGAGAAATGGTTTGTGTGAGAGAATTCATTTTGGGGTGCTCATTTTTACTGGAGGAGAGTCTTGCTTGTATTAAAAAAAAATCCTTGTCTAACGTGCTGTCAGAAGGTTCAGAATCCTTTACAGCTCTGGAGACCCCTGCTGTATTCGTGTGACTGCAAGTATCCCAGTAAGACTGAGGCACTTGCTTCAACTAAAGCCTTCATCCATCTCCTCAAACCAACCAGAAAAGAAAATAAAAATATGTACCTATCAGTATCCTCCTTGATGGGCAGCAAATGTGTTGGCATCTTGCCAACTGGCTGAATTGGACAAGAAAACATGAAGCTGCGGAGTGTCTCCCTCCAAGCACACCTGGGGCTGCTCCCACCCGTTTGGAGCAGAACCAAGATGCTTCCGCACAAGTGCATCAGCTCCCCGGTGGGTGGGGCTTATCCAGCCAAAGCTGCTTGGCTTCCTTCTGCTTCTCCACTCGGTCCCCCAGGATGACTCTGCAGTTTTCTGGGACCTCTGTTTTGACCATTTTCCAGTGGAACTTGGACAAGATAGAAGAGACCTTAACTTCCCTACTTGCCTAGGAAAAATGAATCAAGGGAGAGTGAGAATGAAGACAAAGCCTATGAATCTGTTCTTTACCCACATTGGACTCACCCACCTCTGTTCATGGGGGTTCAACCCACTTAGAACACCCCTCTCCTATCAGCACCTACATTTTATTCATTCTTCAAGAAGACTTAAATCTTATCTGCTTCATGAAGATTTTTCTGTCTATGAGTTTATTCCCTCCCCTGGTCTCCCACTGTACCTACGATCTATCTCAGAATTTAATGTGAATATAGACCATGCCTTGTGTTTCTTCTCTCCACCCTGCTTCTCTCCTGTGCCCCACACAATGCTGGTCCAAAATAAACTTCAAGAAATGTTTGTTGATTGGCACATTGAGGAGATGAGCTGAACTTCATTCTCCTTTCTGCAGGAGGGAACAGGGGCTAAAAAAGTCACAGTGTGTGGTCTCACATATAAGACTATCCCAATGGATTTCTGGGTCTGGATCCTCCCTGTAGGGTTATTTTAAGGACAAGAGACTCATCCCCTGGCCCACACCTCCTTTATTCTCTCCACTATTATTTATATATAGATCAGGTAGAGATAAAAAGACTACGACATGGGAAAGGCAGACCCCCAGGCAGGCGGAAAGTCACAAATGTGAAGCTTTACACAAGCATGTAGGGTTCACCTGTTGTGCTTCCTGATGGTGGAGACTGTTGAGTGTTTCTCAGGATCAGACTTTTCAGAGGTCAATCTTCTCCTCCCTCAGAGGCCCCTGAACAGATAGTGTGACTACAATGAGAAGCCGAATTGAATACCAGGCAGCCACGGAACAGGGAGTACCCAACTCTGCTGTTAAGGTTGGTGACGGTGAGCTGGCCATGGAAGGTTTCACAGGGCAGGAGACCTTTGAATTGGATTGAGTCTCTGGTCAGTGTCATGGTCTTTTAAGGAAGTCCCATGAGGGATGCCCTGATTCTAGTGTCCTAGGTAGTGACA
Source organism: Balaenoptera physalus (assembly GCF_965194825.1). Taxonomy (NCBI): domain Eukaryota; kingdom Metazoa; phylum Chordata; class Mammalia; order Artiodactyla; family Balaenopteridae; genus Balaenoptera; species Balaenoptera physalus. Next base: position 55,789,360 of record NC_138899.1, on the reverse strand, counting down.
CATATGGATGCCCTCATTGTTACTCGTGGGCACTGGTGGTACAAGTGCTCTGTCCTGGGCTGTCACAGACCCAGAACCTCAGGACAAGGCAGTGGAGTGTTCTGGTCATTCTGCCATCCCGTATCCCAGACTCACAAGCTGCCTCGAGATGAGTCTTCCAGATGCTGTGCAGCTGGGATCCCAGAGGCAAGCTTGGCCAAGCAACTTGCCAAGGCTGGCTGGCGGTGACACGGGAAGCCCCACAGCATTGTCTGATGGAGGGGAAAAGGAAATCTGCTCTTAAGATTGAATCCAAATTGCAAATGGTGGGAACAGAAGGCTCAATCCCAGAGTGTCCTGTTGTCAGGGATGTGTCAGAGCGAAGATCCGAGGGGGCCACACCTCTCTGAGTCATCAACTCACAGAACGGCAAGGGGACAACCTGGTGGCCAGCAGCAGTGGCAGCTTGATAAGCCCTGTGCGCATCACCAGTAATTAAACAAAACAAAACAAAACAAAACAAGACACTAGAATGTGGTTCTCCCTTCAGATGCTTGCCAGTCCTGGTGATTTTTAATGCCACTTTTATGATTTGCTGAGAACCTGCTGGGTTTGGTACCACTGGGTAGCAGTTTGGCCCCAGAAAGCTTTGTTTAAAATGAAATGATCTGAAGTGAAACCAAAGGAGAGGTGATTCTCCACAGGGCGGTCACAGGCTGTCTTCAGTCTTGGGACACTGTTCAGTGTAAGGCATGAGAAGAAGAAGGTCCCCAGGCCTAAGCTCTGGAGTGACAAACTGTGATCCACCGATGGAGACCCCAATGGGTGATGGGCCCAAGGAGAATCATTGCAGGGCTTTTCTCAGTGGTATGTTTTTCTGACCAGTTTGGAGGCTGATTCTTACTTATCTATCCATCCATCCATGTGAAAATATTCATTGAACATTTCTGATGTTCAAGGCATGGGACACATGAGGCCACTGCAGTGTGTGCTTCTGGGGCTCCCAGTCTAGTCGTAACAACTGATCACTGAGTGATGGATTGCAGGACTAGAGTGGATCTCATTTGGTCCAAGAGAATGACTAAAATAATTAATCTAACAATCTGGTCTTTCAATCATTCTTTCATTTGTTCAATTTAACTTACATTCATAAATTTCTGGATGTCAGGAACTGTGCTTTTGCCTAAGGAGCTCAGCACCCTGTGGAGGTGACGATGATACTGAATAGGCACACTGAATGGGGGAGGGCACAGAGCAATCAACTGGGCTGTTAGGGTTGGTGGTGGGGGGCTGGGTGGTGGAGGTTCCACAAGGGCAGGAGACATTTGAATTGGGTCTTGAGAGAGGAGAATTGTGGGGAAAAGAAGAGGAAGGGGAATGACAGCTGGAGGGAAGGCAATCTCGCCAGTGGCACCTGTATGGACAAAGGCACAGAGATGTGGGAAAGTGGAGCTCATTGCATGGCCAGAGTAGATGTGAGCAGGTGGAGGGGGAGGGACTGGCCTTTTTTTTGGCTTGGGGCTCTGTAAATGCTCAGTTAAACTTGTGTGTTGCTGAGATGAAATCTTAGAACATTCAAAAGTCTACTATCTGACTTCGAACAGTAGCAGTAAAAATGTGGGCATGACACACCTAAACATTCAGAATGCAAATTCTCCTTTGTACTTCGAATTAATGTGGTTTGTTTTCCTAAATCCCCTACCTGTTATTGAGAAAAGTCTCCTGGAGAGGTGACCGTAGTAAGAATGCCATAGCTATACTTTTAACACATCAGCTTCTCTGTTCAGTTAGTTCTGATGGTGAAAGCAGTTTGTCTATAGGCCAGGATTCAGGGACAAAGGCAGTGTTTGTATTATCTGGGTCACTAGTGCTGCTAATTTCCACCTTGGGGAGAGGAGTTTTCCTGAAAGTTATTGCTACTCTGGATTTCTGCAAAGTAACGTTTAGGGAACAATCTGTATATTCTAACAAATTATGGGATTATGGACAAAACTGGAATTACTTCTCATCATTTCACAAGGGACGTTTTAAAAGTTGCTGACAATTTTGTTATTTTGTCAGTGTGGGAAGGACCCATTTAAACTTTCCAGCTATATTAATTTTTAATTTAAATTTAATGAAATTAATTCAAATTAAGAAGGTGACCATTATCAATTTCCTTTCCTATTAGTTCCTTAATGGTTTGGCAAATTGCATTCTAAACTTCTCAACGAGCTGGATACATATTCATGGGTTTCCCAAGAAAAGATGGATTTGATCTTGATATGCTAATCCGTAGCCGTGGCAGCAATCAAGGAGCAGCTAGGGAGAGAAGTACATTCTGGTATTAATTATGAATCAGGCATTAAGGACTGGTAAATAATTAAAGCTTCATGTGTCACAACACAAGTTAAGGATCAGTCCGTTCTTCCATTACCAAATGCATTTTGGGGGCTATTTCTAGTCCTGTTTTGATACTGCCTGAACATACACTGGGATGCAGATAGGTAACTCTCCTTCACAGTAAGCTCATAGTACAGAATTTTGAATTTATTGAACTGCTGAGGTAGGAATACATTCAATTTTAGAAGCTGAGGCCCTGTGTTTCCAAGAACTTCTGGGTCATCAGCCTCTTTCCCCCAAAGTTTCTTCACTCTTTGGGGGTCTGTGCAGAGGAGTCATGTACTCACTGGGCAGGAGGTTTTTTTACTCAAAGTGTGGTCCACAGATCAGCAGCTGATTCAAAGCCTGCATCACCCAGGTGCTGGATAAGATGCAGAATCTCAGGTCCACCCTGGACCTCTTGAATCAGATCTGCATTTTAACAGGGTCCTCAGATGACTCATTTGTACAATGGACTGTTGCTAAGGCACTTTTGAGTTTGAAGTATTTGTGATTCTCTAATTTCCTTGGCTTCCTCTTCCACCATGGAAAGGAGACCAGGTTCCACTTTGGCCTGACCAGTGTTCTAAATTGCCAACCTTTCCCTCTACCCCATCATACTCTGAGGAGTTGTGTACCGCTGAGGTTCATCTGAATGCCTTTAGGATGCCAGAAGCCGTGGTCTTGGGTTTGAATCCTGACTCTGCTCCTTGTTAGCTGTGTGATCTCAAGCAAGTCCCTAACTTGTCTGAGGCTCAGCTCCAATGGGGATAGAATTACCTGCCTCACAGGACTGAAGTGAGAAATGAACGAAGCAATGTCTATAGGGAAAGATGGCTGCCAGCACGGCACTCGGAAGATGGTAGTCATGATGATGATGGTGATGATGATGGCATTGAGAGAAACGTAACTTTTAGAGGCATGAATTGATGGCCAGGAAGCGGGTAATCAACTCAGTGGATAATGGAAGGATGCTTAACAGATTCTTTAAAAAGAATCATGCATTATGATGGTCTCTCCCCGACGGCCTACAATGGAAGTTTAAAGGAGAGGTTTTCTTGGCATAAGTTTGGGGAAAAGAGGAGTATTCACAGAGGGTGAAACTGTCTCTGAAAAGACAGGGAAGGAGAATGTTTAAAGTGAAATCCCAGTGCCATCTGTTTGGACCTCTTCATATCTTGACTTTCTTTGTATCAAAACGCTGTCATAATTCTACCAAGTAAGTGTTTTTGGCTTTATGAGAGTATCACCTTTTTCTCTGGAGGTGAAAATAAGTACTACCCTTCTTGTTTTTTCTGAAGTTTAAACTAATGAGGAAGGAAAAGCAAATGTTTGAAGTCTAAAAACCTCAATTAAAAATTTTCTCCTTTATAAAAGTAACTTAAGTGATTGTTTTCAGAGACTCTGAACACAGTGACTGCCCATAATGGAATTCACCTCTCTCTTATTTCCCACCCCATAGAATCCCCTTTCCTCAATTTCCCTTAGTCACTTCTGCTCCCAAGAAATATGAAGATGATATTTATTACAATAATAAATCTGGGCCTCTTCAAAACTAGAAAGAGTTGTTAGTAAGATGGGGTTAGGAAACCAGATGCCCAGGAATGTTTTCATTGTCCTTTCAAAATGCTGGGTGAGAAGGGCTTGGTGTTTCCCATTAGCAGCTGCAGGTCACAAGGTCACAGGCTCTGGCCCTGCAGGAACATATGAACACTGAATACGAGGGGCTCTTTCTTCCTTATTCTCTGAAAGGCGTAGTGTGGAATTACCCATTATGGCCATGAATTACCACTTTATTTTCAAAGCCAGGAAAGTCAAAAAAAGCAAAACATTAAAAAATCCCTCATCTTAAACCTTTTCAATTTTTAAGCCCATAAGTATAGGGGTCAGGACAAGAGGCCTTTCTTTTAAAACATATTTTATGTCAGATTGTGCCATATTTAACAAGCTTATTTTCTCTCATCTGGGAGTTAAAGGATTTTTACAAGCTCCACTCACAAAGCAATTTATAGCCAAACACTGAAATATATATTAGAAATAGAACCTCAAGTTCCCATTTAAATTTTGGGCACTGAGGTTGATCAGGTGTCAGTTGGTTCTGAAACTTTGAACTTGGTTCCAAACTTGGTCGTTTGCAGAATCTAAAGGAGTTGGTGGGGGGAGGGGACTGGGAAGAGGGGCTGCTAAGTTCTGACATCAGAACTTTCCTCAGCTGGCTTGACTTTCTCCCTCCCATCTCCCCGAGCACCATGTACCTTACTTTAGGCCCATGGCGAGTGTGACTCATACTCTGTATTGTCCTCATTTGGGGACCTGAGAGACAGCACAGCACAGTGGTTAAGAACTTGGACCCAGGAGTCAACTGCCTGGGCTTTTATCCTGTGTCTGCCACCTACTAGCTGTGGGAGCTTAAGCAAGATACTCTGGCCCTCAGTTCCCTTATCTGCAAAATGCAGATAATAGTAGTGCATACCTCATAGGGTCATAGTGAGAATTAAATGAGTTAGTCCACGTGATGCACCTAAAACAGTGCTTGGCATAGAGTAATTGGTATGTATTTGCTTGCTATTTCTCATCCCAGCTGCCTGACCCTGAGCTAGAGCAAGAAGCCATCTCTATATTTTCATGGTGCCACATCTAGTACCATTCTCTTTGCACTCATTCATGCCACCAATATTTATCATGTACCTATAATGGGCCAGGCCCTGACTGTCAGGCATGATCCCTGCCCTTCTGGTATGTATGCTCTTGCTGGTGAGATTACCAAGTATTGCAATACTCCTTGCTGGGGAAGTCTGGGATGCTACAAAGCATGTCTCAGAGGCTCTGGTCCCTAACCTGTGGGGAGTAGGCCAGGTGCTCTGGAGGGAAGTGAGGGCTTGACAGAGTCTTCAGGACAAGCAGGTGAAGAGCAGAGCGTGTTCTGGGTGTAAGGCAGCACCAGTGAGAAGGCACCCATGAATCACTGTGGAATGAAAGGAAAAGTTGGTCAGCTTTTGAGAAGGGAGGCGACCTCAACGTCTTCTTAAATTTTTCTGTTTGAAACAGGGATGCCCGGGCACTCCTGATGGTCATGGTTTCATTCCCTGAAGAAGGATGGAAAATGGAAGAGGGCGTCTTGAAAAGAGTTCCCATCTGCCCAGAAGGGCTCCCAGAACTAAGGGCTCTGTGCTGAAACCATAACTTGGGCACATCCATGTACTTTATGAAGCATTTTGCTCCCTCCTTTCCTTTCTTTCCTTTCCTTTCCTTTCCTTTCCTTTCCTTTCCTTTCCTTTCCTTTCCTTTCCTTTCCTTTCCTTGGTTGTGAAATAGTCATGTCGTTATTGTAGTGAAAATTCAAGATACAAATTAGCATATCAGCCATTCTGGATGCAAGGGTCACCTCTGGAAATCAAGTTTCTTACAGACATATCTCAATACACTAGTATAAGTCAAGTGGGATCTTCCCCAAGAGCCAACGTTGGAGATTTGGCCTGACAGCTCTTCACAACAGCCAAGAACCCAAAGAGTAAACCAAAACACCCGTGTTATTCTATTCTCATAGCATCACTGCTTGTCCAGGGAAAGCCAAGTGATGAAGAGCAAAACCTGTGGCCAGAAGAATACAACAGTTTACTCAGTGGATTTCCTACTGCTTGGGTGAGTATTCATCCTTTCCTACTCATTTTAACAAGCAATTTTTTCTCCTACAAAACCCAGGTATAAGACTGACTTTTAAGGATATTGCTATGAGCAAACATCACCAAAGCAGCTAAAACTTGACTTTCGTTTTCCAGGAGAAACTGCTTTACTTAACTAATGTTTGCCCTTCCTGTAAGTCACGTTTGGCAGCCATCTGTATGAAATAATGGCAAAAAATGTTTCCCTTTGCTTTAGGCTGCCATTGTGCCTAAAATTCTAACCATTAGCTTCATTCAAAAATTTCAATTAAACAACCACTGAACACTCATTATATGAGGGAAATGCATTGATTGTGAGGAAGTGAAAAAAATAGACATGATCTCTATTTTATAGAGTATATAACCCATTGAGGGAAAGGGTGAATATGCAAATAACTAACTATACCATAATTCATTACATGACCAAAGAAGAAAGTAAACGATACACTACGGAGGATGAAAGCTAGAAGAGATGTAATCTTAACTGCTTTCTTATACATATCTTAAAAGACATTAAAATGCTCCATCCCTCTAAATCTTGTGATGTCTCTAGCAGTTTATCTGGATGATAGTGGAAGACATTTTGGCTGCAGATGAACAAATAATTCATTACAAAGAAAACATAGCTTGAAGATGGCGGAGTAGAAGGACGTGCTCTCACTCCCTCTTGCGAAAACACCAGAATCACAACTAACTGCTGAACAATCATCGACAGGAAGACACTGGAAATCACTAAAAAAGATACCCCACATCCAAAGACAAAGGAGAAGCCACAATGAGACAGTAAGAGGGGCACAATCATAATAAAATCAAATCCCATAACTGCTGGGTGGGTGACTCACAAACTGGAGAGCATTTATACCATAGAAGTCCACCCACTGGAGTGAAGGTTCTGAGCCCCACGTCAGGCTTCTGAACATGGGGGTCTGGAAACGGGAGGAGGAATTCCTAGAGAATCAGACTTTGAAGGCTAGTGGGATTTGATTGCAGGACTTTGACAGGACTGGGGGAAACAGAGACTCCACTCTTGGAGGGCACACACAAAGTAGTGTGTGCATTGGAACCCAGGGTAAGGAGCAGTGACCCCACAGAGACTGAACTAGACCTACCTGCTAGTGTTGGAGGGCTTCCTGCAGAGGCGGGGGGTGGCTGTGGCTCACCGTGGGGACAAGGACACTGACAGCAGAAGTTCTGGGAAGTACTCCTTGGTGTGAGCCTTCCCAGAGTCCACCATTAGCCTCACCAAAGAGCCTGGGTAGGGTCCAGGGTTGGGTTGCCTCAGGCCAAACAACCAACTGGGAGGTGACCTCACCCCACCCATCACCAGACAAGCAGATTAAAGTTTTACTGAGCTCTGCCCACCAGAGCAACAGCCAGCTCTACCCACCACCAGTCCCTCCCATCAGGAAACTTGCACAAGCCTCTTAGATAGCCTCATCCACGAGAGGGCAGACAGAAGAAAAGAGAAGAACTAAAATCCTGCAGCCTGTGGAATAAAAACCACATTCACAGAAAGATAAACAAGATGAAAAGGCAGAGGGCTATGTACCAGATGAAGGAACAAGATAAAACCCCAGAAAAACAACTAAATGAAGTGGAGATAGGCAACATTCCAGAGAAAGAATTCAGAATAATGATAATGAAGATAATCCAGGACCTCAGAAAAAGAATGGAAGCAAAGATCGAGAAGATGCAAGAAATGTTCAACAAAGATCTAGAAGAATTAAAAAACAAACAAACAGACATGAACAATACAATAACTGAAATGAAAACTACACTAGAAGGAATCAATAGCAGAATAACTGAGGCAGAAGAACGGATAAGTGACCTGGAAGACAGAATGGTGGAATTCACTGCTGTGGAACAGACTAAAGAAAAAAGAATGAAAAAAAATGAAGACAGCCTAAGAGACCTCTGGGACAACATTAAATGCAACAACATTTGCATTATAGGGGTCCCAGAAGGAGAAGACAGAGAGAAAGGACCAGAGAAAATATTTGAAGAGATTATAGTAAAAAACTTCCCTAACATGGGAAAGGAAATAGCCACCCAAGTCCAGGAAGTGCAGAGAGTCCCATACAGGATAAACCCAAGGCGAAACATGCCGAGACACATAGTAATCAAACTGGCATAAATTAAAGACAAAGAAAAATTATTGAAAGCAGCAAGGGAAAAACGACAAATAATATACAAGGGAACTCCCATAAGGTTAACAGCTAATTTCTCAGCAGAAACTCTACAAACCAGAAGGGAGTGGCATGATATACTTAAAGTGATGAAAGGGAAGAACCTACAACCAAGATTACTCTACCCAGAAAGGATCTCATTCAGATTCGATGGAGAAATCAAAAGCTTTACAGACAAGCAAAAGCTAAAAGAATTCAGCATCACCAAACTAGCTCTACAACAAATGCTAAAGGAACTTCTCTAAGTGGGAAACACAAGAGAAGAAAAGGACCTACAAAAACAAACCCAAAACAATCATGAAAATGATAATAGGAACATACACATCGATAATTACCTTAAACGTGAATGGATTAAATGCTCCAACCAAAAGGCACAGGCTTGCTGAATGGATACAAAAACAAGACCCATATATATGCTGTCTAAAAGAGACCCACTTCAGACCTAGGGACACATACAGACTGAAAGTGAGAGGATGAAAATGATATTCCAGGCAAATGAAAATGAAAAGAAAGCAGGAGTAGCAATACTCATATCAGATAAAATACACTTTAAAATAAAGAATGTTACAAGAGACAAGGAAGGACACTACATAATGATCAAGGGATCAATCCAAGAAGAAGATATAACAATTATAAATATATATGCACCCAACATAGGAGCACCTCAATACATAAGGCAACTGCTAAGAGCTATAAAAGAGGAAATTGACAGTAACACAGTAATAGTGGGGGACTTTAACACCTCACTTGCACCAATGGGCAGATCATCCAAACAGAAAATTAATAAGGAAACACAAGCTTTAAATGACACAAGAGACCAGATAGATTTAATTGATATTTATAGGACATTCCATCCAAAAACAGCAGATTACACTTTCTTCTCAAGTGCACACGGAACATTCTCCAGGATAGATCACATCTTGGGTCACAAATCAAGCCTCAGTAAATTTAAGAAAATTGAAATCATATCAAGCATCTTTTCTGACCACAATGCTATGAGATTAGAAATCAATTACAGGGAAAAAAACGTAAGAAACACAAACACATGGAGGCTAAACAATACGCTACTAAACAACCAAGAGATCACTGAGGAAGTCAAAAAATAACTAGAGACAATTGAGAATGAAAACACGACAATCCAAAACCTATGGATGCGGTAACATTATTTCTAAGAGGGAAGTTTATAGCAATACAATCCTACCTCAAGAAACAAGAAACATCTCAAATAAACAATCTAACCTTACACGTAAAGGGACTAGAGAAAGAAGAACAAACAAAACCCAAAGCTAGTAGAAGGAAGGAAGTCATAAAGATCAGAGGGGAAATAAATGAAATAGAAACAAAGAAAACAATAGCTAAGATCAATAAAACTAAAAGCTGGTTCTTTGAGAAGATAAACAAAATTGATAAACATTTAGCCAGACTCATCAAGAAAAAGAGGAAGAGGACCCAAATCAATAAAATTAGAAACGAAAAAGGAGAAGTGACAACGGACACTGCAGAAATACAAAGCATCATAAGAGACTACTACAAGCAACTCTATGCCAATAAAATGGACAACCTGGAAGAAATGGACAAATTCTTAGAAAGGTATAGCCTTCCAAGACTGAACCAGGAAGAAACAGAAAATATCAACAGACCAATCACAAGTAATGAAATTGAAACTGTGATTAAAAATCTTCCAACAAACAAAAGTCCAGGACCAGATGGCTTCACAGGTGAATTCTATCAAACATTTAGAAAGAGCTAGCACCCATCCTTCTCAAACTCTTCCAAAAAATTGCAGAGGAAAGAACACTCCCAAACTCATTCTACAAGGCCACCATCACCCTGATACCAAAGCCAGACAAAGATGCTACAAAAAAAGAAAATTACAGACCAATATCATGATGAATATACATGCAAAAATCCTCAACAAAATACTAGTGAACAGAATCCAACAACACATTAAAAGGGTTATACCCCATGATCAAGTGGGATTTATCCCAGTGATGCAAGGATTCTTCAGTATATGCAAATCAAGCAATGTGATACACCATATCAACAAATTGACGTATAAAAACCATATGATCATTTCAATAGATGCAGAGAAAGCTTTTGACAAAATTCAACATCCATTTATGATAAAAACTCTCCAGAAAGTGGGCATAGAGGGAACCTACCTCAACATAATACAGGCCATATATGACAAACCCACAGCAAACATCATTCTCAAAGGTGAAAAACGGAAAACATTTCCGTTAACATCAGGAAAAAGACAAGGATGTCAACTCTCACCACTATTATTCAACATAGTTTTGGAAGTCCTAGCCATGGCAGAGAAGAAAAAAGAATACAAACTGGAAAAGAAGAAGTAAAATTGTCTCAGTCTGCACATGACATGATACTATACCTAGATAACCCTAATGTGCCACCTGAAAACTACTAGAGCTAATCAATGAATTTGCTAAAGTTTCAGGATACAAAATTAATGCACAGAAATCTCTTGTTACAACAAAAGATCAGAAACGGAAATTAAGGAAACAATCCCATTCACCACTGTAACAAAAAGAATAAAATAACTAGGAATAAACCTACCTAAGGAGGTAAAAGACCTGTACTCAGAAAACTAGAAGACACTGATGAAAGAAATCAAAGATGACAAAAACAGATGGAGAGATATACCATGTTCTTGGATTGGAAGAATCAATATTGTGAAAATGACTATACTACCCAAAGCAATCTACAGATTCAATGCAATCTCTATCAAATTACCAATGGCATTTTTTACAGAACTAGAACAAAATATCCTACCATTTGTATGGAGACACAAAGGGCCCCAAATAGCCAAAGCAATCTTGAGGAAAAAAAATGGAGATGGAGGAATCAGACTCCCTGGCTTCAGACTATACTACAAAGCTACAGTCATCAAGACAATATGGTACTGGCACAAAAACAGAAATATAGATCAGTGGAACAGTGTAGAAAGCCCAGACGTAAACCCATGCACCTATGGTCAACTAATCTATGAAAAAGGAGGCAAGAATATACAATGGAGAAAAGACAGTCTCTTCAATAAGTGGTGCTGGGAAAACTGGACAGCTCCATGTAAAAGAATGAAATTAGAACACTCCCTAACACCATACACAAAAATAAACTCAAAATGGATTAAAGACCTAAATGTAAGACCAGACACGATAAAACTCTTAGAGGAAAACATAGGAAGAACACTCTTTGACATAAATCACAGCAAGATCTTTTTTGACTTACCTCCTAGAGAAATGGAAATAAAAACAAAAATAAACAAATGGGACCTAATGAAACTTAAAAGCTTTTGCACAGCAAGGGAAACTATAAACAAGATGAAAAGACAGCCCTTAGAATGGGAGAAAATATTTGCAAATGAAGCAACAGACAAAGGAGTAATCCCCAAAATATATAAACAGCTCATGCAACTCAATATTAAAAAAACAAACTACCCAATCAAAAAGTAGGCAGAAGACCTAAATAGACATACAGATGGCCAAGAGGCATATGAAAAGCTGCTCAACATCACTAAATATTAGAGAAATGCACATCAAAACTACCATGAGGTATCCCCTCACACTGGTGAGAATGAGGTATCACCTTACACCGGTTAGAATGGGCATCATCAGAAGATCTACAAACAATAAATGCTGGAAAGGGTGTGGAGAAAATGGAACCCTCTTACAATGTTGGTGGGAATATAAATTGATACAGCCACTATGGAGAACAGTATGGAGGTTCTTTAAAAAACTAAAAATAGAATTACCATATGACTCAGCAATGCCACTACTGGGCATATACCCAGGAAAAACTATAATTCAAAAAAACACACGCACCCCAATGCTTATTGCAGCACTATTTACAATAGCCAGGTCATGGAAGCAACCTAAATGCCCATTGACAGATGAATGGATAAAGAAGATGTGGTACATATATACAATAGAATATTACTCAGCCATAATAAGGAATGAAATTGGGTCATTTGTAGAGACATGGATGGACCTAGACACTGTCATACAGAGTGAAGTAAGTCAGAAAGAGAAAAACAAATATCGCATATTAACACATATATGTGGAATCTAGAAAAATGGTACAGATGAACTGGTTTGCAAGGCAGAAATAGAGACACAGATGTAGAGAACAAATATATGGACACGAAGGGGGGAAAGTGGCGGGGGTGGTGGGGTGTTGGTGGTGGGATGAATTGGGAGACTGGGATTGACATATATACACTAATATGTATAAAATAGATAAGTAATAAGAACCTGTTGTATAAAAATAAATAAATAAAATAAAATTAAGAAAAAATGGATTCTTATTCTTGTTTCAAGCAGCCAGTATCCTCCTTTATCTCCTTACTATATTCACTGAACTTCTTTCAAATTAGATCCAATAATTCTGCTCCAGTTAATAAATATAGTCTAGTTTGTTGAATTTCTTTTGAGGTAGTTGTACTCCTTGAGGGTCCAGGTGTATATATTAGAAAGTGGCTGAAGGTCAGGCTCCAATCTGGCAGTTCTGTTGAATTTAGAAACAGGGAGAAGGTGGCAGCCTGTGAAGAGAGTCCAAGTTCTGCAAGCCACTAATGATCCCTCTGGTTTGCTGTCATGGCACCAGGCAACAACTCTGGTCGCTGTTTCACTTTAAACCTGTAGGGAAAAGGAGCACCGGGAAGAGGCAGCCATCACAGGTTTTTGTCCCCTAGCTCTAGGGCTTTGGAAGGTGAGCTGTGGAGGAATTAAGGTTGGAGGGTGGATGGTCATTGGCCCCTGTTTTCCTCAACTACACACCCTAGCAGAGTGTATACGATTCCCTAATTTTACCTCTTGGACAATTGACCTTGCAGTGTGGGTTGTTTCCATTTATTTCTGCAGTGAAGAGGCAAGCAAAGAGTATCTCTAGGAGGTTGTGGGGAGGAGGCAAGAGCAGAACTTGAAAAACTTCACCCCAGTCAGTGCTTTACTTCTATGTCTGGCAGCTCCCAGCCACAGGCTACCATCACTTACCTTCCCACTGACCCTCGGACACCAACTCAAGTCATGCTTTCATCTTCCCAGAGTTTTCTCTTGCTTTTTGGTTAGTTTCTGAACTCCACTTTCCTCTCTTGCTTCTGTAGTTTCTTTGTGATTGCTTTGGGTGGAGGGAACCAGCAGTACATTCTAGTTTGCCAAACTGGCTTCCCATTCATATTTACTATAATGACTCTTACTTGGATTTATTTCCACTATCTTCTTTTATGCTTTCAATGATGATTATTTTTCTCTATACTCTTCCTCCCTCCCTCCCTCCCTTCCTTTCTTCCTTCCTTTCCTCATTCCTCCCTCCTTCCCTTCCTCCCTCCCTCTCTCCCTCCTTTCTCTCTTTCTAGATTGAGTAATTAAAATTTTTTTCATTTCCCCCCTTTATGATCTAGAAATTAGACACTTACCTATATTCCTCTATTGATGTAGTAAATTTAGCTTTGGCTGAAAGACAAACAGTTTAATGAATAGAAATAGCTTAAGCAAAGTCCAGGTAGAATGTTAATGTACCAGATGACTAAATAGTGTTAAGGTATCCATTCTCCCCAGCTTGACCTATTGATTAAAGAAATCTCAATCCAAATCCCAGCAGACTTTTTTGAAGAAATTGCCAAGATGGACCAATAATTATTATGGAAATGCAAAGTATCTACAAGTGCCCAACCAATCTTGAAAAAGAAAAAGACAAAGTTGAAGGATTTACATACACAGTTTCAAGACTTATTATAAAACTATAATAATCAAGACAGTGTAATATTAATGTAAGGATAGTATTATATTGGGATAAGTATAGATAAATAGATCAATGAAATAGAATAAAGTCTAGAAATAGACCCACATATATATGGTCAACTGATTTTTAATAAAGGCATTGATGTAATTCAGTGGGGGAAAGAAAGTATTTTCAACAAGTGTTATTCAATGATTGGATAATTTGTATGGAAAAAAAAGTGAGCCATACCTCTTTCTCACATCCTCTGCAAAAATTAATTCAAGGTGGATCATATTCTTAAAACATAAAAGAGCCATAAAGCCTCTAGAAGAAAACAGGAAAATATATTTGTGACCTTGGAGCAGGCAAAGATTTCTTGACAGAACACAAAAATACACTGATTTTGACTTCATCAAAATAAAAATTTCTATTCATCAGACTGCCTATATCTGACTAAATACTTATATTTAGAACATACAAAGAACCCTATCAGTCAAGAATAAAAAGGGAAACAACCCAATGAAAGGAAACAAAATACCTGAACAGATATTTCATGAAAGAAGATACATAAATAACTAATAAGCCCATAAAAATGTTCTCCACTTCATTAATCATCAGGGAAATGAAAATTAAAACCACCCACTAGTATGGAGAGAATCTTTGGTTTGTTTTTACTAGGCGCCTGCGATACTACATACCTAGGACCACTTTAAACTAAAGTCTTGGCTTAAAGTACAGTGAACTTGGACTGAAAGGCTGTATGAGGGTCAATTGCTGGTTACAAACTCTCACGGGACTTTTCTTCTCTACCTGTGTCAAGGCTTAAAACAGGGAAATTACTTTGCTGTCTCCTAAGGTGAGGAGTGTATTTACTTCTAGTTTATCGCTACATGGAGAGTGTAGCCCTCTGGGATCTCAGCTTTATAAGTGGGGTCTCCTATCAGACTCTCCACATTTGGAGACGCTTTACCCCTTGTGCTCTGTGCCCTTCACTTCCCAAGGCCCTGAAATCTGATGCTTAAATTCACTGGCTTCAGCAAGTACCCTCATATGGAAGCTGCCTCCATCCTCTATATACTCTCCTGGGTTTCATTTTTTAGTTAGTTTTTGGTCTCTGAAAATTCATTACTTTGTTGCCAGTTCATGCTCATATTTACATAGATTTGAGAAAATGTATATCTATCATCTTTAGTTATTTTCACCAGGGTGATTGATTGAGGTAGCTTGTCTGTCTGTCATCAGAAACAGGAGTCCCGTATTTCTGTTTTATCTTATTCTTATAAAATGTCTATTTTATGTGCAAGTTTTAAAATGCACATGATCTATCAATATAGTTGTATTCAATATATGCATTTAATAATAAACAAATAAATAAATAAATGTAAACTGAGCAGAAGTGCATGCTCAGAAATGTTTATGGCTGGGGTGTGCGATAAAAAGAGTTTGCAGAGCCCATCTGAGACTCACAACATGGACCATTCCCTTCCTATCAAGACCTGGGGAGGTGACCATAGCAGAAGGGTGGCTTGCAAGGCCTCCAAGGTCTTGGGGACATCCAGGTTTCTCTCCTGCTTTCCTATTATGGGACAGTCTAGGAAAGTTTTGCAAATGTCATTGGTTATTTTTAATTTCCTGTAAGAGGAAAACTTACAGGGTAGATAAGTTTACCTTTTCTTTTTTTCCATGCCGCGTGGCATGTGGCATCTTAGTTCCCCGACCAGGGATCGAACCCATGCCCCCTGCAGTGGAAGCGCAGAGTCTTAACCACTGGGCCATCAGAGAAGTCCCTGTTTACCTCTTACTGAGATGATGGCTGGTTGGTATACATCACCCTCTGTATCCACTAGCACACGGGGCCTGCAATACTGACTACGTATGACCTGCTGCACAATACTGCTGCTTCCTAGACAAAGCCGGAAGCTAGCCAGCTGTGACCCTGCACTTCCTCCATTGGTCTGTCCTGGCTGGTTTTGTTTGAGACAAACCTCTTTCGTTCTAAAGGAGGTTTTTACATTGGAGATGAGACTTTTGACAGAGGGGATACTTGCTTTCATTTGACTGATAGGACCTTGGCAAAGAAAGTTCATTTTACCAGTTGCTGGCTTATGTCCTGGCTGGGAAGAGCAATAACCTCACTAATGAATTATCTCCTACTTACAAGACGAACTTGACTCATTTGTTTCCTTAAAAAGACAGTGTCATTGATTAAAGATAGCCATTAGTCACCACTAATAAATGTATCTGTTCACCTTTCCAAGGTGTTTGACATTTGCATTTTGTGCTAGGAAGCAAAACAGATAGTTCTTAGCATAACTCATATGTCTCTAAGTTACCTGAAAGGTGGTCTCAGTGTTCTAGATAATAATAATCAAAAAATTATTTACATATGCTAAAGTTTAACAAATAGATCTAGAGATAACCATTTCTAATCTTTAAATGGGGGAGCAATGCTTACTTTTGGCTAAATCACATGCAGAATCTATTGGCAGTGACGTTTTTGAAGACGCAATTTGCAAGCATGGTGATATCGCAGATAATCAGTCTGTCTAGAACAAAGCACTTAGCAAAAACTTCAAAGCTCAAGTAAAATATATCACACCAATTTTGGAACCTAAAACCAAAATCAAATGCTAATTTTTACAAAAAGTCATCAAAGTTTCATTTTTTAAAAGTTGACTGAACTAGGTTGGATTGAAACCCAAGCCTATGTATTATTAAAATAAATGAATTGGGATATCAAAATATCAGACTGAACTCCAATCAGAACTCTATACAGTCTTGATTGTAGATAGCAGATTCCTCCCTTATAAGCTAACTTGGACTTTGTGAGAGGGAATGGCAGTTACATTATCAAACAACAAAATGATGGGACTCACAGGATTAGCCTTCAGAGGGAAGGTGCAGATGTGTCGGACATGACAAGGTGCTATCTGCCCCCTGAGGTGAGCATGAGCTGTCAGTCCTCCTTCAGTACCACATTTATGTGTCCATTGGATCTTTCTACAAGGTGTCTTTGGCTGAACCGAGTGGTGGTCATTGCAGACTGGTTGAGACTGACCATATGGGGGACCAAATTCCCTGGACCGACCGACTGTATCACAGGTCACTTATTTGGGGGACACAGAGCCACATCCTGCTAGTTGTGTTTTTCATGAATGGATGAGGAAACATTTGCAAATGACATGGCTCCAGTACCCCCACCAGCTGTGCTGACTGTTCTGGGTGAGCCTGATTGCTTTTGGCTCTACCTGGTACAGTGTTTTCCATCAAATCAGTCCTTCCTCCATGGGGGTATTTATTATGTGCCATTTTGAAAATAGAATGGACATGGAGCAATCATCCAGCAAAACCATAAAACACTTTATTATCCGGGATGGTGAGGGGACAGGTTTGACATACAACACTGGGAGCAATGATGGCCGAAAAATGTGGTACTAAAGCATGATTTAATGAGGCTCGGAGGATTTAGTTCATTCAGGAAAGTTCCACTGTGACTTGGGCGCAGGAGAAGTGAGCTGGCGTGGGCACCTGACTGAGCAGCATCTCACCAGATAGGCTTTAGCCGGCACCCCACCCCCCATTTGTCCTGCTGTCCCAGAAAACCATTGTCAAGAAGACTTTAGCGCAGGAAACTTCTGACTGATTTAGTGGACCCCAAACTTGGCACGGCTTCTCAGTGGCTTCCGTTTTACAAGGCAGCAGTTAATCCAACAAAAGCCTGAATTCATTTCCCTGTATATCCATTGACTGCCAGCTGAAAGCTGGATGCTGTCAACTTGCTTAAAAAAAATTCCATTTCACTGGAATTGAGGTCCTTTGCCCTCTGATAAATGGTGGTGTGCCATCTTAGGCAACATTTTTATTTTCCACTTTTCTGGAGGAAAAACTCATTAGCAGATGGTGGCTGGTCATCAAGTCAATCATTGTCTTTGGATTTAATCATACACATCTTTCTGATCCAGCTGAACTAAAACTACCTGTTATACTTAGTTATTGTGTTGGCACAAACTCAGCCTTTGAGTTATGAACATAAGACATTCACAGACAAGGTTAAGCATGATTTTGTCATCTTTTTCATTGAAGTGGATGTGTTTGTTAAATATTTATCAAGTAACTATGGTAGGCTTGGTCCCATAGGGATTTCTTGGGGGAGTAGAAGAGTTAAAAACCCTGGATCCCATCCCAAAGGGGCCAATGATCTGGAAGGTGACAGGGCACACACTTAAGGAGGTAAACAATGTTGCATTATGACATAAGCTCAGGGCTTTTGTGGAGATGGCCTTGGCTAGTCTAATATGGCAGTTCTCAAATGGTACTACACCACAGCGTTACTTGAGAAGCTTTCAAAAAGGTGAAAGTTCAGGTCCTTCAGGCTCCTATGACAAGAATATTGTGGGCTTGGTGGCTTAAACAACAATCTTTTATGCCTCAGAGTTCTGGAGGCTGGGCAGTCCACAACCAAGGTGCTGGCAGATTCAGTGTCTGGTGAAAGCCCATGTCCTTGTTTGTAGATGGCTGTCTTCTCATTATATCCTCATGTGGCAGAAGGCAGTGAGAGATGAGAGAGAGAGAGAGAGAGAGAGAGAGGGAGGGACAGAATGAATGAGAAATAAAGCACTCCTGTCTCTTATAAGGGTAATAACCCCATTCATGAGGACTTCACCCTCATGACTAATTACCTCCCAAAGGTAATGCCATCATGTTGGGAGTTGGGATTTTAACATATGAATTTTAGGGGGACATAAACATTCAGTCCATAACAGGTCCCCATACCAGAGACCCTGATTTGATGAAAATGAATCTGTGGAAGGGCCCGGGCACTGGTACTTGGAAAAGTTCCCCAAGTGATTCTATTGTGCTGCTAGGACTGAGAACTGCTGGGCTAGGAGACAGATGAGTAGGATTTTCTGTTTGTTTTTTTTTTTACATTTAGTTTCTATTCTGGATTTCATCCCTCTCGAGTTAAATAGGAGCTTTCTCTTCCCTATTCCAATAGTTCCTTGTACACATCTCAATGATAGCCTAACCACCTCCTGAAACCGAGTCTCCCTAACCAAGTTATCCTGCCAAGTTTATGATTAACTTCTCTATCCAAAACTTTTTTCCCTCTTTTGTCCCTTCTGACCTCAATCCTGTGCTAACTGAACACTTATCAACAAGAGTCAGATGACTAAAATTGCTGTTGTCGATATCATCGTTAATGTACAAACTCAGGCTGTTTCTCCAGGGCAAGATGAGCTAACGGACTCCTGAGCTCTGGGCTACCTGGCCAGAGAATTGTAAACCAGAGACATCTTGATTCCTGAAACTACAATTAAGTAATGTCACAGGAATGTCACAAGATGATGATTCATCCCAGCTTCTTTGTTGTTCCTCTTGAAGAAACCCCTAACTCAGAGACAAGCTAGAGTTTGAGCTGAGGCTTTCTCCCACTCCCTTGCTTGTCGCCCTGCAATAAAACCTTAGTTTGTTGCAAACACCTACTGTCAGAGTTTGGCTTTCTGCAAGGTGGGCACATGAATCCTTTTGCTTGGTTACACTTCCTGTGATAATCTCTCTACAGATCTGTTCATCCCACTAGCTTCGTTGCCCCTCTGGGGGCAGGGTCAGGGTTCTAGTCAGTCTTTTATTCCCAGAACTTGGCACAGAGAAGATGTTTCACAAATGTTTGTTGAACGAAGGAATGAAGGAATGAGCTGGTTGACCTTGAGTAAGATACATAAACTCTCTGCTTAGGAGACTTTGTCTCCAGGTTCATAAAGATCAGGGAAAGGAGCAATTGTGCTCTCTCTTACCTTATAAGCATGCTGTGGGGCTATAGTCAATGTGGATGCCTTCCTCTGATGACTTTGAAGCCCTTTTAGGATAAAATTGCAATGCAAATTCTAACCACTCTCATGGACAATTGACCTTGGAGTAATACCTTTGTTCCCCCATTTTGTATTGAGACACGGGTGAATTTTGATGAGATTAGAGAAGAACTGAGGCTGGTACAATGAGTCTATTAATGTCATCTACATGAGATGGCTGACTTTTAAAATAGTTTGGAACACAGGTAGTAGTCTTGAAACCTAGCAGGACCCTCCGGGGCCCTCCCGGGTACAAATCCTTTCCAAGTCCCTCATTTCTTGTTTGTAGGAAAGATACTTTATTCAATCTCCTTGACCTTCCTTGAGTGCCAAAGGGCAAATTCAAACACTTGTTAATCAGGGAAGGGAGGGAATGCAGAAACAAAGAAGGAACAGTCAAGAAACTATAATGCAGTGATGGGGCAGGGTTGTGGTTCTTCCTCAAGGAATATACATAACAATATCTTTGAGTTCTTCTGCAGGAACTAAGACCCCCCCCCACCCAGGTGGAGGATGGTAACTTCAGGCTGAGCACAAGAGTCCTGTTACCTCACCACCAACCAATCAGAAGAAAGTCTGTACAGAGTGGAAGATAACGAAGAAGACTCTGACCCCCTTCCCAAATGATTAACTGTGATTAATTTCCCGTTTCTCCCTTTAAAAACTTTCATGTTCAAGCAGAATCTTCAGAGTTGGTTCTTGGACATGAGTCCGCCTTCTCCCCAAGTTGCCAGCCTCCTGAATAAAGCAAACTTTCCTTTCCAACCAACACTTGTCTCTCGAGTATTGGCTTTCGAGTAGCAAGCAGCCGAACCTGAGTTCGGTAACAGTCTAAGAAGGAAATAGGCATCCAAGAGGGTAGCCACAGGACCTCTGTAATGACCCAGGGTGGAGGCTGGGAGTCAGGGGTCTCCCCACTGCCCTTCCACCCCACTGCCATTGTTGACATGTAAGTCACATTTCTTTCTTTAAAATTCTTTTTTCAAGCCCTGTTTGCAAATGCATTTATCTATTTGGAAAGGGGGTTCAGGTGTGAGGAGGCTAGTGGTATTTCTAAGAGAATGTTCTGAACACTAGTATTTTGGAGAGACTGGTGGTTAGAACTTTTTTACAGTGACAAATTAGCTATTGATATATTGATGTCTTTTCTTTCCTATGAAAATTAGTTTAACTGCGTTTACGAGTACCTCTCTCATATTTTTTCTTCCCGCAACCTTCAGTGTGATAAAAATCAGCACTCAAAGCTCTAAACCATGTATCTAGATTACAGGAAGGCTTCTGCTTCTCAGAAAACATTTGGGCCATTTAGGTGCCGTAAATTTTGTGCTATGCATTTCTGAAATCAGGTTCATTTGTTTATGTGGGGTTTAGAGCCAAGAGAGACCAGCCTCGTGTAATGTCTTCATTCGATTTCTGCTCCCTGAGTCTGAGGCTGAGGCTGAGTTCTGACCTCCCTTGACTATTGTTGAGAAGACTATTGCTTTCTGCCTTATATTTCATTAGCAGGTTTTCTCTTTTGAGATCAAAATGCCTTTTACAAATTTTTTCAAGTGGGAAAACTAAGGCTCAAGGACATCAAAGGTCACCCTTCAGGTTGTTTTGTCTCTCTGGAGTGGGTCTTTCCTCAGGATACCTCTCTGTCTATTTATTTTGGGGAAAAAACATGAGTTCAGACAGTTGTTAAGGAAATTGGTATCATTTAAAGGTGAATTAAATATTCGCCTCTTCTAAACTGCTCTGGGGAAAGAACAAAGGAAGCATCACATGATGGTGGTTAACACAAAGGCACATTTTTTTCTCTGGTGTAAATGGTAACTGGGTAATAAGCAAGGCAGTTTTGTCAAGACTGCAGGGCATAACAACTGACACTGATTTCAGGGACCTTGAGAGAGCTGTGTGGTTAGAGGTGAGGCGGTCCCCAAAGCATCAGGCTAACATCACTGCGCATCAACTCTTACCTTTAGAGCAGGGTGACTCTGCACATCAAATCCTGAATTTAAATGAACGTGAAGCTCTGTTGGAGAAAGCTCACTCCTCTTTGCAGCCACAGCTGGGTGGCCACCAGAGAGTTTCCAGGCTAGACATGTTTTTCCCCAACATCTGTCAGCTTCACTAAACCAGAGCTCCAAATGAACAGTGTAATACCCAAGATCATTATTTGGATTTGTGACACTCCCTCCCACTTCTCCTTGGAGGACTGAGGATTCAAAATGAAAAACAACATTTGTAAGGGATCAGGAGAGGGAGGCTTTTCATATTTATTATTATTACTACTACTAATACATTGTCATTAACAAGGGTTTAATAGTATAAAACAAGAGGAATGAAACATGCTCCCCTCCCCCAATTAACATGCTCCCCAGTGCCTTTTGCACAAGGTACTGTATCTTCAACTCATTCAGTCCAAGATAAGCCTATTAATTAAGCTTTAGTCTACAGGTGCAGTCTACACAGATGTAAGCTTCCGCTCGGAGCTAGCTGAAAACTTGCAGATGGTCCCTGGGTTTAGCACTTTTTTCACAACATGGCAAAGATGTGGTCTGTGCTCCAGGTAGAAGGAGAGAGTTAATTCACTAATCAAGTCAACAAATATTTATTGAGTGCCTTCTTGATGCTCAGCGAGGTGCTGGTGTTGTAGGGGATGCCTGATGAGGAGAGAGCTTACATCTTTAATGAGGAAACATGATGCATATCACAAGCCGCGTGGTCCGTGGACAGAGAACAGCATCTGAAATCTGGCAGACCTGCTTTAAAAATCCAGTTCCACAGCTTGAAATGACATGACCTTGAAAATTTTATTTCACCTTGTAGACACCTAGTTTCTCTATATTAAAACAGGGTGTTAATACCTTTAAGACTGTTGCATTAACAATAACATTTGTAGAGCACCTGACCCATCAGAGACACTCCAGAAATATTGTTATAAGATGGAATATTATATATATTATAATTTAGCCCTTAATAAAAGTTATACAAATGCTCAGAGACTGGAGGGAACAATGCTGGCTAGAAGAATGGGGAAATGTTGAGCATAACTAAGGTAGAACTTTGAAATGACAGAATCAAATTGTTAGAAGGGGACTTAAGATATGAACGGGTCCAACTGACTCAGTCTACCAAGGCAGAAACAGAGGCTCAGACACTGACTTGCTCAAGCTAGTCAATAAATCAGGATCAGGGGCCAGATTGACTATACACGGAGCTCTGTTTTGGGAGCTAGTGTTATGTGATGTGGTGGTTCCCCAATCCGGTAGGATACCGTGTGAGGTTTTAATAAAATAGGCTTTTCAGATGCAAACTATTATATATAGGATGGATACACAACAAGGTCTTACTGTATAGCACAGGGAACTGTATTCAATATTCTATGATAAACCATAATGGAAAAGAATATTTTAAAAAGAATATATATATATGTACAACTGAATCACTTTGTTTTGCAGCAGAAATTAACACAACATTGTAAATCGACTATATTTCAATAAAAAAATTTTAAAAAAATAAGAAAATAAAATAGGCTTTCAAGGGGGTCTGATTCAGGAGGGTTGGAGTGAGGCCCAGGAATATATTTTCTCAGTGTGTTCCCGGCTTGCAGATCAGCCCATTGGTGCAGCATAAGGAACACTCAGCTAACTGAAAACTTCAGTCCTAGTCTCAGTGTCCTGCTGTGTGACACAGGCAAGCTAACCTCTTGGCTCTTAGCTGTTTCATTTATCTCTTGAAGGGGCGGCCTTGGTTGAGGTTACCTTCGTGTGAATGAAAAATATTGCCTTGCCATAAACCAAGGATGTTGAAGCCATCAGCCACTACAACAGTGAGCCTGAGGGAACTCGGGATGGAAACAAAGAGCGTGTCTGCCATCAAACCCTCAGCCACTGCAGCTACCCCCATGGGTGCACCCTGAGGGGACTCAGGATGGGAAAGAACAGGATACTGGCCCTAGATAGCTGAGGTGCATATCAAATGAATGATTTTAATGAGCCCAGACTCTTGCATCTTCCTATTCATAGAAAAGTGCTAACTCCATTAATTTGAGATAGCTGGTTTTCTTTCATTAACAGTAATCTGTTGATGTGCCAACTAGCTGGCCTTTGTTGCAAAACTCCTATATATCCTGACTCCTCCCTGACCTCTTGAGAGCAATCTCTCAGAGCTACCTGAAAGGCTGCCTCCCGGGCTTGAGTCCTCAGAAAGCCTGTCAAATAAAACTAATTCTCAACTTTTAGGTTGTGCATTTTTTTCAGTCAACACTGGTCACCTTAACACTGGTCATCTCTTATAATCATTCCATTCCATGACACCACTTCAGTTCAAGCTAAGACAGAAGTATGGTTAAGATCTGGCTTGGAGGGGAGGGGAGGGCTAACAGGAGTATAGAGGGAAGGTGGGGTCATGAGATGAGCCTGGCTGGGGAGGAGGTTTCCTGTGGGGCACGAGAGGGAGGCTTGGTCACGTGGCTCGAAGAGGGCCTCAGTATGGAGAGCTCTGTGGGGTGGGTATGTTGCAGGAAGGGGGACTCCTTCCAGGGCCTGAGAGTGGGCTCTTGTCAAACACTTGGAGATGAATTGTCCGAGGAGACACACGTACTGATAAAGCAAAAGACTTTATTGGGAAGAGGCACCCGGGTGGAGAGCAGCAGGGTAAGGGAACCCAGGAGAACTGCTCTCCACGCGGCTCGCAGTCTCAGGTTTTATGGTAATGGGGTTAGTTTCCGGGTTGTCTCTGGGCAATCATCTTGCTTGGCCCGTAGCTGGTCTGACTCAGGGTCCTTCCCGGTGGTGTGTGCATCTCTCAGCCAAGATGGATCGAGCGTGAGGGTTTCTGGGAGGTTGGCAGGGCATGTTGTCTTCTCCCTCCTCCTTTCGGCCCCTCCCGAATTCTCCTGGTTAGCTTTCCTGGGCAGCACAGCATTCTTCATTGCGACCTCCTGATGAGGTCCTTCAAGCGGTTATCATCATGCCTGGTCAAGGCGGGCGGTTTCAGTCAACAGTTCCCAAACAGGTATGAGCTTTAGACCTCATTTTATAGAGGAGCACTTCCCAAACTGTGTTCTGTGGAACAAGAGGCCTTTGAGATGCTCTGAAAGAGACCTCTGTGTTGATAAGTTCGGGAGAGGCTACACTCTATATCCTGGTCTAGGAGATTCAGGATGCATATTGAGAGCTCTGAGGAGTCTGATTCACTTTACCTAGTCTAGCATGTTTCAAATTCATTTCATAATAGGGCCCTTCAAAAACAACCTATTAACTAAGGTTCCATAGAACACAATTGGGAGAGACACTGTTCTAGAAAACAGGGAGTCATTATAAATTTTGTACTCAGTTTTAGAGAACTTTTAGAGGAATTTGGGGAAGTGATTGTTAGGAAGAACACTTCAGAAGAGCAGGAAATGCACTGGAATTTCTCAGCTTAGAGGAGAGAAGCCTTATGCAACACATTTTTAGTTACATGAATTGGTATAATGAGGGACATGATTGTTCTTCGTATTTGCTGAGAATCAAGTCAGGAGGAATGGGCTTAAGAGTTAGTCCTAGAGATTCAGGAGGAAGAAAAGGGAAATCTTTCTGATAAGGGATATAAACTAGAATAGTTTATCTTGGGAAATCATGTAATTTCCAGCATCTCATCCATTTCATGCAATAAAATCAGAGGACAGCATAAATAACAATGCAAGTCCCCAGTATTTTCTTCTCTGTCCTTTGATATTCAGGGATCCCTGCACTTCCATGGGAACCACAGAGCACCCTAGCCATCGAAGCAAATATCCAGCAGCTTACAGAACCATATATTTGAGCAGAATCCAACATCTGGTCCAACTTCCCGCCAAAGCAAGAATATTTTCTGCAACACTCCTGTCCCGTGGCCTTCAGGAATATGTTGGGAACAACTCCAGTGCCTGTGAAATCATTACTTTTCTAGGCAGCTCATTTCATTTATGGATGGCTTAAATTGTGAGCTAGCTTAATTTCAGAGCTAGTTATTGGTGTTGGAGCTCCACAGATATGCTTGTTATTTTTTCCTATGTGAAGACCATTCAGATGTTCAAAGACAAGTATCATATCTATACTAATCCTTCTTTAAGACAAATAGTCCAAGTCCTTCAGCCATTTCTCTTAACAGTCTCTAGAATATTCACCATTTTTCCAGAGACTATGGGTTGATCATCACAAACTACAGCTGGGTTATGACCTCTTTGTATCTGGGCAGAGTCTTCCTGCAGAGAGACCATGTGTGCAGGGCAAGTCCCAGGGCAAGATGGAGCATTCAGGCCAGTCCAGCACATCTGGAGCTCTGGGCTGGCAGATACATGGGATCAAGAGGCCATACAAAGAGACCCACACCAATGGAAAAAAGTGTTGATGAGTTTGGTAGGATAATGGACTCTTAGGAAAGGGCATCATGGGAGGGCGTTAGGAGCTAGGAGGAGTTAGATCTATAGTTTTTCTAAGTCACTGAGTGCAATAGCCAATACTGCTTTGTCAACCATATTAAAATGTGAAGATGCAGGAGATGTCACAGCAGCCTCCTGTATCCTGTCTTCCCAGCAGTTATACCATTGTTATTGGGAACAGGGGAGGAGGTTTCCAGGGGTACCATATTCGGGAGTGTATATGAGGCATCCCTGTGGTGGTGGGCAGGGATGACTCAGTGACTCAAAGAAATACTGTTCATGACTCTTACAGGGACCATTTCCAACCCGCAGACCTCACCAGCCTGGAAGTACAAGCCAGACTTTATTTGTTCAGTTCTTTCCTCCTTCCAATAAAGAATTGTGTCAGTCAGTTTTTCTAGTTCAGCAATCATGTCATGCAGTTAACAAAAATACTTTTTTCACACAAACCACTAACAAGATCTTCCTCATATTGCAGTAAATTCTTTGAGTCTAAATGTAGGATTTTACATTTGTCTCAGCTACATTTAATTTTATTTATATGACCTTACTGATATTTTTAAGATAGTTTTTTTTTTTTCTCAAGTTCTAGGTTTTCCTCTTTTCTTGGAGTCATCTTCACTTTTGATAAACAAGCTTTCTATTTCTTCCTCAAAGCCTTGGAACATGCCCATCAGACAGGAATCAGAGAGTTTTGTAGCATGCTACTAGAGACTTCTCTTGAGTGAGCCCCCAGCCCTTTAATCAACTCTTTGAATTAAAATGTCCAGCCAGCTATTCATTCACAGAGTAGGACTATTTTCCAGCGTGTATTTCTCCATCTTGTTCACAGGGAAATCAAGAAAGACTATTGAAATGTTTTACTTAATTCAAAATACATTATGCTATAGTTTAATTTTTTCATCCTCTTTGATATGCATGGGAACTTGGTGTTGATGGAAAACCGAAAGTATATTCTACCAGACAAAGACCTTGCTGCCTCTGGGTGATGTAGGTCTTTCCCTCTCAGTCGCAGGTATGCCCGACAATTCATTGGGTAACAAGCAACGACCGCCTTTTACTGCATCGAGTTCAAACTCTTTAAGCCGTTTACAAGACCTTAACTAGCTGGCTTAGCTTTCAAGTCTTGTCTTTCTGTGTTTTCCCCCCATGCTCCAGTTATCTTAATAGGTCACCCTTTCTAAACTTCTGGCAATTGACACCTTGCCTCCACTTCCTGGACACTCTTCCCCCTTCATTTTGTTTGTCCCCTACTCATCCTTTGTCTTGGATCTAACTTCTTGAGGAAGCCACTCTCGATCCCCCAAGGTTGGAATAGCTGTCTTTCCCACGTTCTCCTTCCCATCCTAGGCTTCCCCATTTGGTAGCACTTGCCACTCTGGTGACCTTGCCTGTGGACTTCTCCCACGTGGACTTAACTCCTTGAGAGCAGGGACTGTGTCTGGTGCATAGCAGGCTCTCAGGGAATCAATTAAAACTCCAGCCTGTGAACTCCTAGGGCACCAAGGCACAGAGTATTCTGAAAGATCTCAAGGTCTTTTGCCAGTATTTGGAGGTTGGCCTTGAGCATGTCATTGTCTTTCCTGCGCTTTGGGTTCTTTGTCTGTGAAATGAAGGTGATGTCTAAGGCTCTAAGCTGACATAAGGAACGTTTGACTGCAAACAAGGAACTCTGACCTGGATCTGCCGAGAGACTTGGACAGGCATTTAACCCATTCATTCTCTGAATCTCAGTTTTTTTGTTAGATAAAGAGGCTGAACTCTACTCAGTGGAAGAGCATGGAGTCGGAGACAGACAGGTGCTGTCGAGGAAGTCACTTCATGCCTCAGTTTCCTTATTTACAAATTCCTCCTTACATGGCAGAATCCTGGTGAGGACTAAGTGAGTTAACCTTAGTAACGAGGGGAGAGAGTAAAAATACACT
The DNA here is from genome assembly GCF_965194825.1 of Balaenoptera physalus. Classification (NCBI taxonomy): domain Eukaryota; kingdom Metazoa; phylum Chordata; class Mammalia; order Artiodactyla; family Balaenopteridae; genus Balaenoptera; species Balaenoptera physalus. The sequence goes on along the minus strand of NC_138899.1, from coordinate 55,761,268 downwards.
GAAAACCAACTTTGTGTTAAGTGCATTCATAACGTCATAGCATTTTATCCTCGCAACAACCTACACGGTAGGTTTTATAAATCTCCATTTTATAGAAGGAAGAAATAGTTCAAGGTCATGCTGTTTGTAAATGGCAGGGCCGGCTTCCCAATGTGACTGCAAAGCCCATGCCTGTCCCATTTCACTCTGCAGCTCCTCCTTTGTTCAGAGCTCAGCACGGGGCCTGGCACGAAGTCTCTCTCCACCTTTCCAGGTCTAAGTATGGTTGGAGGACCTGCTCCAGACCCAGGAAGGAGCTGGAGCTAACAGGAGGCTCTCTGGTCTGCAGATGGAGCAAGGTCTGGCCGGAGCTGGCTGGCCCTGTTGGCCTGGCTGGCTTGGAGCCCTGCTCACGAACTGTCTCCAGAGTGGGGGGAGTGGGCACAGAGGCGTCCAGGCTGTGTTCATGGTTTATAAAAAGCCATCAGGGGCACCGTCCTGGGACTGCAGCCATTTATCTGCACTTTTTCCTTGTAAAATGTTACTGACTGTTTTACACCAAGGGCAGTTTATCCTGAATGGGATGTACAGGCATTCAATTCACCTCTACTTTTTGCCAGCTCTGCTCTTTTCCGCCCCCCTTGCTTCTGAAGTTATATATGGTTCTGAGAGAGGAAACCATTTTCTATCTGAGGGGGGAAAAAAAAGAGCTGACAGCTTTAAAGAGAAACCTTCCATCATAGGAAAGAACATTTGGTTGGAGAGATAATGTCTTTGTTTTTCAAAATGGAATCCTGCTTCAAGGGAGATTCCATTCTTCTCAAATTGATCGCATTTCTGGTCAGATGCTGAGAACCTTACAGAGATGATCAGTATCAGTGTACCTGGGGAGGGGGAAAAGGAGGAGAGATGTGATCAGGTCCATTTTTCAAATGGGAAAATGGAAGTTCAAAAAGAGGTGAAATCACTTAAGACCACAAGGGAAGTCTGCTGGGGCAAATGGGGGTTCATCACAGAGAAAGAGAGAGGAAGCACATCTGAAGCAGATGTTTCCCCTCTTGCACCCCCAATCCCTCACTCATCTCAGGAACTTCTCCCCCAGTTCATGAGACAATACTGTGCTCGGCCTGCAGATGAGGAGACTGAGTTTCCGTGACATTAACGATTGGCTGAAAGTCACACACTTCATTATTGCAAAGCGAGTCTCAAGCCTAAACCTTCCACCCTCCAGCTGCTTTCATCAGTAGCCACCACTCGCCTGCCCTGGCTTTCGCAGAGGATCTAAATCTAATGGATTGCTGCTGCAGAATGCCAGGATATTTGATTTCACAGAAAAGAATAATGGGGTTCAGGTGAACGAATGCCCTCTTCTGTAGATTCTCTTTGGAACAAGGCTTCACTTTATTGTCCTTTCACTTCCCGTTAGTTCTAGCTAAAGTGACTCCATAATGACATATAAACCCAAACATGAGTAATTGATGGCAGCCTCAGGAGCTTGAGCAGGATAAACCCAGACCGACTGGAATCTCCAGGGTGAAGAATTAACATTTATTGGTTTAGTGAAATGAATTTATGCCCCAATAAAGCCAGTTATGGACTAGACAGTGATTTAATGAGGTGCCTTCTATAAAAAGAGCAAATATGAACTTCTGGGCCTGCGTTAGATTGTAACTGATATGCCACCTATGAAACCAGTTTTTCAGAAATCTTCAGAAAATGTATTTGGCTTCCTTAATCCGTGAAATTTGTGTTTAACCCATTCTGTCCATAGAGTTGAAAGTTGGAGGGAAATTGAATCAGCCTCTCTAAAATCATGAATGGTACATTTGTTCATGATCAGGACAGTGAGTGCTTTTGGAAGCTTGAAGAATGAAGATGAGGACAAATGCCACCATAAAAGAAAAGAAACACGGAATCTAGAGATGCATGACACCCTTTGAGTCTAGGGGGTTCTTGCTCTGGGTCTGCTGGGTGAAGGGGAGGAGGAAGGGCAGAGGGAATGAAGATCCACTGTGCCTTCTCTGGGGGTGGAGTGGTAAGCAGAGAAGGACATCCTTGGCTACTGTGCCTGGGCCACTGGACAGAGCATATGTGCAAGTTGATCCCTGCATCCACTGACCTCTTTGCTTCTTTGTCAACAGAACTGAGGACTTGGGTTTTTTTTAATGATAAAATTCTCAGGGCAGAAACCTCAGAGTCATCTTGACTCTTTCTTTTGTATCGCATATTGAATCCATCAGGAAATCCCATAGGCTCTCCTTCCAAAATAGTATCTAGGCACTTCTTACCATCTCCACGGCTACCTTGCTCGTTCGGCCGTTACCCTCTCTTTGCCGAGGTCGCTTTAACGGCCTCCTAGTTGGTCTTCCTGCTCCTATTCCCGATTCTCCCTCCCAACACCCACACATACATTTACAATCTGGTCTTAACACAGCAGCTGGAAGGGGATGCTTTCAGAATTAAAGTCGGATCCTGCCTCCTCTCTGTTCCAATCTGCCGGTGACTTTCCATAGCACCCAGAGTAAAGCAAAAGCCATTATAATGACCTACAAAGTCCTACACAACCAGGTCTTCTCCCACCCACCCACATCCTCTGACCTCATCCCCATCCACCACGTCCCTGGCTCTTTCTGCTGCAGTCTCACCAGCCTCCTTGCTGTTTCTTGAAGGCAGCAGGTGTTCTCCTGCCTTAGCACTTCTGCTTGAATCATGCTTCTCCCAAATATCCGCGCGGCTCGTTCCCTTATTAACTTCACGTTTTTGCTCACTCTCACCTTCTCAACTGATGCCCACTGTGACTACCTTTTTCACACTGTAACCCCTCCAAGCCCCTCAAGTACTCCCGATCCTCCAGAACCAACTCTGTTTTTTTTCTAGAACACATTACTTTTTGATATGCTATCCAATTCTCTTATTTATTATATTTTTGCTTATTTTCTGACTCCCCATTTGAATGTAAGCTCTACAAGGGCTGGAATCTGTCTGTTTTGTTTAGGACAGTGCCTGGCACAGTAAATGTTTGTTGAATGAATGAATGAATGAATGAATGAGAAATCTGCTGAAAGGCATCCTAAAATAGATTGAATACTGATGTGAGAAGCAGGACTAATTCAGTTTGTTCTCACAGTCTGACATTTTTGCAGCTTGATTTTTGTTATATGTTTTGCTTTTCACTCTGAAAAATAAGATATAGTGAATTGGATGGAAGCTGTATTTTCTATGAAGTTTTGAGATCATGTGCAAAAGAATTAAAATTAGATGAAGAAGATTTTTAATTGAGTAATTGATGTTAAATCCTATCTTAGTGGGTCATATGAGAAATTTTGAAATCTGAAACTAAGTGGAATAGCATTAGGAAAAATGCACCCTCTTATAATGTCACCATTGACACTGACAAAATATTTGAGCGCCCACTGGGTGTAGAGCACTGTGGAAAAAAAAAACCCACACATTAAATGTGTGGCACACACATCTGGGCTGCTGTGAGGCCAGATGTTCTAGTTGTGGGAGTTTCATGTTTCCAGTCCTTCTAAACAAGGATGTGAGATTTTGTGCATTTAAATTAACTTTGTGAGGAGTAGTGCAGAAAGTAGTCAAGAGCAAAGAAAGCAGAGAGCAGATTGGTTGAAGCAGAAATATCCTGCAGCACTCGGCATGATTATTTTTTTATTATACTTTATCTGACAAAACGTAGATCATAGTTGTCATCTTAATTCACATTTGTATAGCACTGTGCAGCTTACAAAGCACTTGCTTAAACTGGATCATCTCAAGTATATAGTCTCTGAGGAAAGGTTTGCCAAAACCATTGTCTCTCTCAGTGCAGTCAGCATGTAGAGTTCAGTCTTGCAGTCCCAGAGGTGAATGGTTCAATGTTGAGATGGTGACAAGCAGCCCCCAGGGGGAGCCCACAACTGTGCGGCCAGCAGCCAGGCAGCCAGATGCATGGTGTTGTACTGAGAGCACAGACTCCATTGCCACGCTACCTGGTTTCAAATCTGGGCTTGCCTCATTCTTGCTGTGATTCTTAATGCCTCAGTTTCACCACCTGTAAAATGGGGTTAATAAAAGTAGCACCTTACAGGGCTCCTATAAGAATTAAATGAGTTTATAAATGCAGAGTGCTAAGAGCAATTCCTGGCACCTCTGGGATGCTTCCCATGCATGTCAGCTGTTAGTATCATGGTAAAAGTATAGTATAGTATCATATAGTATAGTATCATATAGTATAGTATCATAGTAAAAGCACTTGCCTGTTCCTCATCTCTTCCTCAATTTTTCAGTTAGAGTGTTGGAAAATTTCTCCTTGGAGTCCTTTCTTTGGATATATAATTTTAACACTGTTGAGGAATAGAACCTATGAGAATCAGATGAAAAGTGGGGACCCTTTCTCCAGAACAACAGGTATATTCACAAGTACATATAATTTTGCCTATAATTTTAGGGGGTTTATAAATTCCTGAGGTCCAGGTCAAGAATCTCCAGATTAGAGTATTCTGTTTCTAGATTAAGTTGTCCCTGGTTGAACCATCCCATTAAGCCACTGATGCCTGGGCCCACGCTGGTATGAGTTATTTGACCTGTCATATCTAGAAGGGCTTCTGGTGTATCCCCCCAGGCATAGGCAGGAGCAGCTTGGAGTAGATAGAGGAGACAGAGACAATGGAACAGGTGTCTCCAAAGACCAGCTTTCCCAGCGTAATCACTCTCCTGGGACACTCTCCTCACAACCTTCCAGGTGCCTTGCTCTCCTCGGAAGCCAGGGAAAGCCTGACACTCCCTCCCCTTTGCCTCCTCCCACGCAGTCATTTCTCCCTGGGGGCAGCCAGCTGCTGAGAAGCTCTGAGAGGGAGAGGGACATCACAGTGAAAATGAAGAAGGTCTGAGCAGATCATAACATGGGCTGGAGAGTGATCTGACGGAGTTATACCACAGAAGCAGAGCTGTGTCATTGGATATCAGTACATGAATTTCAAAATACAGTCTCCAGCTATCCCAACTTCCCAGAGACATGAAAGAGAATCATTCAGTATGAAAGCCTGTTAGATCTCAAAGAAAGCATGCTGGTGCCTCCCAAGGGCAGAGCAGGAATGTGGAGTCATAGAGCTGCACAATATGGGATGTCTTTTTTTTTTTTAATTTTTATTTTATATTGGAGTATAGTTGGTTAACAATGATGTGTTCGTTTCAGGTGCACAGCAAAGTGATTCAGTTATACATATACATGTATCTATTCTTTTTCAAATTCTTTTCCCATTTAGGTTATTACAGGATTTGAACAGAGTTCCCTGTGCTACACAGTAGGTCCTTGTTGGTTATCTATTTTAAATATAGCACTGTGTACATGTCAATCCCAAACTCAATATGGGATGTCTTTGACGCCTTTTCCCATCACAGCTGGAGGGGTCTTGAGACTTCTGCTTTGTGGCCCTTCCTCTTCTGCAGCTTCTGAGGGTGGGGAGGGGTGGTGTGATGGGCAGCGTTTGGCTTGTGGAAGTAGCGGCCCATAGTTTGGGCCCAGATCCTCTCTGTGGAGGAAAATGCTGATTCTCCATATTTTCTTGGCTGCTAAAAGAGGATAATAAAAGCTTCCCCCCCACCCCTTCTTGGGGACTTGGTGAAGATTAATTAGATGTTGCCTAGGAAGTGTTTTAAGCTCTGGCAGAAGAAGGTGTTAAGCATTATTTCTAAAGTTAACTTCTTTAACCTATTCCGTGAAATAGGGATCTCCACTCCTGAATTGGAGTCTGTGTAGATACCAACCATTCTCCAAAGTAAAAGGGCAGCTGAGTGCTGGTGGTGGTCATGGGGCTTTGATGATAGTGATCAACTTAATCCATTCGCTTCAAATGGGAAACCTTTTTATGAACTGTGGGTGCTGGTGGAACATACCTGTGGGAGAGAGACAGATTTGGCCTTGGGCCAGAGTAGGCAGGGCCCTGGCTGAGACGTCTTGTCTTAGGGGTTGGTGAGGAAGGGAAGGGGCATGATGATTGAGACCGGGGCTGCCAGATACCCCAAGATGGGAGTTTCTGCCTGGAGCCTGCAAGGCAGAGGGACAGACAGAAACACCTTGGCTCAGAAAAGTCAACTCTCTTTCTTGGTCAGACCAATTGTCTAAGTTCAGAAGGAAGCCTGTGGGTGGAGCAATTGTACCTCAAGTTATCCCAGGGTGCGGTGAGGCCCTGTGTGAGAAGGGTCGTCTCATGAATGCCTTCTTGGATGGTCTTCTACACTTCCAGAGTGAAGCATAATCAGGTATCTGTTGTAAACAGAGGACAAGGTCTTCAATCAAGAAAATTTTCATGTATTCATTTAATAAATATTTATTGGGCATCTACAATTAGTCATAGTTTTAAGTACTGGGGATACAGCTGTGATCAAGATAATCAAGGTCCCTGTTTCCAAGGAACTTACATTCTGGCAGGAGAGATAGTCCATACACAAGTTAAACAAATTCCCCTATTTGTCTACACCAGAATGTAAGCTCTATAAGGACAGGGTTTTCAAATTTTTAAAAAATCTGTTTTGTTCATTGCTGTATTCTCAGCACCTAGAATAGGACCTGATAGCTAGATTTTAGATGCTCGAGTATTTGCTAAATAAAGGAATGAAAAAGATAATTTCAGATACTGGTAAGTACAATGAAGGAAATGTATTGTCAAAGTGTAGGTGGGAGATGAAGATGGGGTAAGCAAGAGGTGGAAGATGTAAGGTCTTGCAGGCTTTGGTAAGAGTTTGGGTAAGAGCAGTGCGTTTTAAGCACAGGAAATATGCAATTTAGTTTACATTTTAAAAAGACCTTCTGAGTGCTGGTGGAGAATGGACAGGAAGTGGAGAGAGTAGAGCAGGGAAACCAGTTAGAAAGCTGTTTTGGTGGTATAGACCAGAGGTGGTGATGGCTTGCCCTAGGCAGATAGCTGGGATGTGGTGAGAAGCGGTCAGGGACCAGATGTGTCTTGGAGGTGGAACAAGTGGGATTTGTTGATGGAATGAGTGTGGGGACTTGGCAAAGAGAAGAGTCAAAGATGACTCTGGGAGGTTTACCTCTGTGAGTAAATAGATGATGGTGCCATTAACTAAGGGGTGAATATTGAGGCTTCTAGAATGCTGGCCCCAGAGGTGGATGAGATTGGGCAGGGTGGGGGTGAGAAACCCCTAAAGTTAGTTCTTCTGGGATGTGTATTGAGCACCTGAGGCATTTTGGCCAGACTTGCAGAGGAGCAGCAGGAGAAGGGTTGGGTGTGCACTTCATAGGGCTGAGGAGGATCTAAACTTTGGAATCATATAACTTTTTTCAGCTTTATTGAGGTATAATTGACAAAATTGCAAGATATTTGAAGTGTACACTTTGATGATTTAATATCTGTGTACATTGTGAAGGGATTCCTCTCATGTATTACTTGACACATTTGTCACCTTATTTATCTGTTCACTTTTTTATTTTTGTGAGAACACTTAAGTTCTACTCTGTTAACAGATTTCAATTATACAATACAGTGTTATCGATCATGGTCACCATGTTTTACATTAGATCCTCAGACTTTATTCATCTTACAGCTGAAAATTTGTACCTTGACTTGTTCCTATTTTCCCCACCCCCTGAACCCTGGCAACTACTTTTCTATTCTCTGTTTCTATAGTTTGACTTTTTAATGTAAATTCCACATGGATGTGCTACCATGCAGTATTTGTCTTTGGCTTATTTCACTTAGCATAATGTCCTCAAGTTCATTCCATGTTGTTACAAATAGCAGAATTTCCTTTTTTCTCATGGTTGAATTATATTCCATTATATACAATGTATACACACACACACACACCAAATCTCAGGTTATTTCCATATCTTGGCTGTATCGAATAATGCTGCAATGAACATGGGAGTGAAGATATCTCTTTGAGATTCTGTCTTCATTTCCTTTGGATATATGTCCACAAATGGGATTTCTGGATAATATGTCATTCAATTTTTATTTTTTGAGGAACCTTCATACTGCTTTCCATAGTGGCTGCACCAATTTACATTCCCATCAACAATGCACAAGGGTTCCCTTTCTTCACATTCTTGCCAGCATTTGTTATTTCTTGTCTTTTTACTGACAGTCATTCTAACAGGTGTGAGGTGATATCTCGCTGTGGTTTTGATTTGCATTTCCCTGATGGTTAGCGATATTGAGCAACTTTTCATTACCTATCGGCCATTTGAATATCTTCTTGGGAAAAAATGTCTATTCAGTTCTGCTCAGTTTTTAATTGGATTGCTTGGGTTTTTTTTGCTATTGAGTTGTATGAGTTCTTTATATATTTTGGATATTAACTCCTTACCAGATATATGATTTGCAAATATTTTTTGCATTCTATACGCTGCCTTTTCATTTGTTGATGGTTTCCTTTGCTGTCCAGAAACTTTTTAGTTTGATATAGTCCTACACTTGCTGATTTTTGCTTAAGTTGCCTTTGCTTTTGATGTCAAATCCAAAAAAAAAAAAAATCACTGCCAAGATCAGTGTCAAGGAACTTACTCCCCATGTTTTCATCTAGGAGTTTTCTGGTTTCAGGTCTTACATTCAAGTCTTTAATCCATTTTGAGTTGATTTTTGTGTATGGTAGGGGTCCAGTTTATTTCTTTTGCATATGACCATCTAATTTTCCCAAAATCATTTATTGAAGAGACTTTCCTTCCCCCATTGTATATCCTTGGCTCCTTTGTCATAAATTAATTCACCATAAATGTATGAGTTTATTTCTGGGCTCTCTATCTGTTCCATTGGTATATATGTCTGTTTTTATGCCAATATCACACTTTTTTTACTATAACTTTGTAACATAGTTTGAAATTAGAAAGTGAGATGCTTCCAGCTTTGTACTTCCTTCTCAAAATTGCTTTAGCTATTAGGGTTTTTCGTGGTTCCATACACATTTTAAGATTGTTTTTTCTATTTAGGTGAAAAATGCCATTAGAATTTTGATAGCAATTGCCTTGAATTTGTAGATTGCTTTGGGTATTATGGATATTTTAACGATCCATGAGCAATCCATGATATATGATTCCATATGATATATGACTCCAATCCATGAGCATAAAATATTTTTCCATTTATTTGTGTCTTCAATTTCTTTCATCAATGTCTTATAGTTTACATTATTCAGATCTTTCACTTCCTTGCTTTAAGTTTTTGCTAAGTATTTTATTCGTTTTGATGCAACTGTAAGTGGGATTGTTTCCTAAATTTCTCTTTCTGATAGTTCATTATTACCATATAGAAATGTAACTGATTTTTGAATATTAATTTTATATCATGCAACTTCACTGAATTCATTTACTAGTTCTAACTGTTTTTTTTGTGACATCTTTATATGTATAATACCAGGCCATCAGCAAATAGAGATAATTTTACTTCTTCCTTTCCAGTTTGGATAATTTTTATTTGTTCTTCTCACTTAATTGCTCTGGCTAGATCTTCCATTACTATGTTGAGCAAGAGTTGTGAGAGTGGGCATCCTCATCTTGTTCCTGATCTTAGAAGAAAAGTTTTCATCTTTTTACCATTGAGTGTGATGTTAGCTGTGGGTTTATGTATATCCTTTATATAAAGATCATATATGGCCTTTATTATGCTGAGGTACATTCCCTCTATACCCACTTTGTTTAGAGCTTTTATTATTGAATTTTGAATTTTGTTAGATGCTCTTTCTACATCTGTAGAGATGCTCACGTAATTTTTATCCTTTATTTTTTTAATGTGGTTTATCACATTATTGATTTGCAGACGTTGAACCATTCTTGCATCCCTAGAATAAATCCCACTTGGTCATTGTATATGATTATTTTAATGTACTGTTGAATTCATCTTGCTAATATTTTTTTGAGAATTTTTGGCATCTATATTCATCAAGGATATTGGTCTGTCACTTTCTTTTCTTATAGAGTCCTTGTCTGGTTTTGTCATTAGGGTAATGCTGGTCTCATAAAATGAGTTTGGAAATATTCCCTCCTCTTCTATTTTTGAAGGAGTTTGAGAAATATTGGTATTAATTCTTCTTTAAATATTTGGTTGTCCATCTGGTCCTGGACTTTTCTTTGTTGGGAGGTTTTTGGTTAATGATTCATCTCCTTATGAGTAATTGATCTGTATAGTTTTCTATTTCTTCATGATCTTGTTTCTTCTCGGTCTTGTTAGGTTGTACGTCTCTAGGGGTTTATCCATTTCTTCTAGGTTGTCAAATTTGGGGAGTATACTTGTTCATAGTAGTCTTTATGATCCTTTGTTTCTGTGTAGTATCAGTTGTGATGTCTCCTCTTTCATTTATAATTTTATTCATTGAATCCTTTCTCTTTTATTCTTGGCAGGGTTAGCTAAAAGTTTCTATGTTCTTTGTATTTTTTTTAAAGCTTTTAGTTTCATTGATCTTTTCTTAGAATTTTTTTATATTTAGACCCTAAAGGATCTTAGATATCCTTTAGGGATTTTTAAACCAAAGGGCTTAACTTCCTCTCTCTGTTTTTATTTTATTTTTAATTTTAATATCTCTATTGGAGTATAATTGCTTTACAATGTTGTATTACTTTCTGCTGTACAACAAAGTGAATCAGCTATATGTATACATATATCCCCATATCCCCTCCCTCTTGAGCCTCCCTCCCACCCCTCTAGGTCATCACAAAGCATTTAGCTGATCTCCCTGTGCTATGCAGCAGCTTCCCACTAGCCATCCATTTTACATTTGGTAGTGTATAGACGTCAGTGCTACTCTCTCACTTTGTCCCAGCTTACCCTTCCCCCCTTGCATCCTCAAGTCCATTCTCTATGTCTGTTCTTTATTCCTGCCCTACCACTAGGTTGATCAGTACCGTTTTTTTTTTTTTTTTTTTAGATTCCATATATGTTCATTAGCATGCAGTATTTATTTTTCCTCTTTCTGACTTACTTCACTCTGTATGACAGGCTCTAGGTCCATCCACCTCACTACAAATAACTGTTTCGTTCCTTTCTATGGCTGAGTAATATTCCATTGTATATATGTGCCACATCTTCTTTATCCATTCATCTGTTGATGGACATTTAGGTTGCTTCCATGTCCTGGCTTTTGTAAACAGTGCGGCAATAAATATTGTGGTACATGTATCTTTTTGAATAATGTTTTTTTCAGGTTATATGCCCAGTAGTGGGATTGCTGTGTCGTATGGTAGTTCTATTTTTAGTTTTTTAAGGAACCTCCATAATGTTCTCCATAGTGGCTGTATCAATTTACATTCCCACCAACAGTGCAAGAGGGTTCCCTTTTCTCCACACCCTCTCCAGCACTTATTGTTTGTAGATTATTTGATGATGGCCATTCTGACTGGTGTGAGGTGATACCTCACTGTGGTTTTGATTTGCATTTCTCTAATGATTAGTGATGTTGAGCATCCTTTCATGTGTTTGTTGGCAATCTGTACGTCTACTTTGGGGAAATGTCTATTTAGGTCTTCTGCCCATTTTTGGATTGGGCTGTTTGTTTTTTTGATATTCAACTGCATGAGCTGCTTGTATATTTTGGAGATTAATCCTTTGTCATTTGCTTCGTTTGCAAATATTTTCTCCCATTCGGAGGGTTCTCTTTTCATCTTGTTTATGGTTTCCTTTGCTGTGCAAAAGCTTTTAAGTTTCATTAGGTCTCATTTGTTTATTTTTTATTTTATTTCCATTACCCTAGGAGGTGTGTCAAAAAAGAACTTGCTGTGATTTATGTCATAGAGTGTTCGGCCTATATTTTCCTCTAAGAGTTTTATAGTGTCTGGCCTTACATTTAGGTCTTTAATCCATTTTGAGCTTATTTTTGTGTATGGTATTCGGCAGTATTCTAATTTCATTCTTTTACATGTAGCTGTCCAGTTTTCCTAGCACGACTAATTGAAAAGGCTGTCTTTTCTGCATTTTATATCCTTGCCTCTTTTATCAAAGATAAGGTGACTATATGTGTGTGGGTTTATCTTTGGGCTTTCTATCCTGTTCCATTGATCTATATTTCTGTTTTTGTGCTAGTACCCTACTGTCTTGATTACTGTAGCTTTGTAGTATAGTCTGAAGTCAGGGAGTCTGATTCCTCCAGCTCTGTTTTTCTTTCTCAGGATTGCATTGGCTCTTCGGGGTCTTTTGTGTTTCCATACAAACTGTAAAATTTTTTGTTCTAGTTCTGTGAAAAATGCCATTGGTAATTTGATAGAGATTGCATTGAATCTGTAGATTACTTCGGATAGTATAGTCATTTTCACAATGTTGATTCTTCCAATCCAAGAACATGGTATATGTTTCCATCTGTTTGTATCATCTTTGATTTCTTTCATCATTGTCTTATAGTTTTCTGCATGCAGGTCTTTTGCCTCCTTAGGTAGGTTTATTCCTAGGTATTTTATTCTTTTTGTTGCAGTGGTAAATGGGAGTGTTTCCTTAATTTCTCTTTCTGATTTTTCATTGTTAGTGTCTAGGAATGCAAGAGATTTCTGTGCATTAATTTTGTATCCTGCTACTTTACCAAATTCATTGATTAGCTCTAGTAGTTTTCTGGTGGCATTTTTAGGATTTTCTTTGTATAGTATTATGTCATCTGCAAACAGTAACAGTTTTACTTCTTCTTTTCCTGTTTGGATTCCTTTAATTTCTTTTTCTTCTCTGATTGCTATGGCTAACACTTCCAAAACTATGTTGAATAATAGCGGTGAGAGTGGGCACCCTTGTCTTGTTCCTAATCTTAGAGGAAATGCTTTCAGTTTTTCACCATTGAGAATGATGTTGGCTGTGGGTTTGTCATATATGGCCTTTATTATGTTGAGGTATGTTCCCTCTATGCCCACTTTCTGGAGAGTTTTTATCATAAATGGGTGTTGAATTTTGTCAAAAGCTTTTTCTGCATCTACTGAGATTATCATATAATTTTTAATCCAACAATTTGTTAATACGGTGTATCACAGTGATTGATTTGCGTATATTGAAGAATCCTTGCATTCCTGGGATAAACCCCACTTGATCATGGTGTATGATCCTTTTAATGTGCTGTTGGATTCTGTTTGCTAGTATTTTGTTGAGGATTTTTGCATCTATGTTCATCAGTGATATTGGCCTGTAATTTTCTTTTTTTTGTAGTATCTTTGTCTGGTTTTGGTATCAGGGTGATGGTGGCCTCGTAGAATGAGTATGGGAGTGTTCCTTCCTCTGCAATATTTTGGAAGAGTTTGAGAAGAATAGCTGTTAGCTCTTCTCTAAATGTTTGATAGAATTCACCTGTGAAGCCATCTGGCCCTGGGCTTTTGTTTGTTGGAAGATTTTTAATCACAGTTTCAATTTCAGTGCTTGTGATTGGTCTGTTCCTGTTTTCTATTTCTTCCTGGTTCAGTCTTGGAAGGTTGTACTTTTCCAAGAATTTGTCCATTTCTTCCAGGTTGTCCATTTTATTGGTATAGAGCTGCTTGTAGTAGTCTTTCATGATCTTTTGTATTTCTGTGGTGTCAGTTGTTACTTCTCCTTTTTCATTTCTAATTCTGTTGATTTGAGTCTTCTCCCTTTTTCCTGCTGATGGTTTATCAATTTTGTTTATCTTCTCAAAGAACCAGCTTTTTAATTTTATTGACCTTTGCTATTGTTTCATTCATTTCTTTTTCATTTATTTCTGATCTGATCTTTATGATTTCTTTCCTCTGCTAACTTTTGGGTTTTTTTGTTCTTCTTTCTCTAATTGCTTTAGGTGTAAGGTTAGGTTGTTTATTTGAGATGTTTCTTGTTTCTTGAGGTAGGATTGTATTGCTATAAACTTCCCTCTTAGAACTGCTTTTGCTGCATCCCATAGATTTTGGGTCATCGTGTTTTCATTGTCATTTGTTTCTAGGTATTTTTTTACTTCCTCCTTGCTTTCTCCAGTGATTTCTTGGTTGTTTAGTAGCGTATTATTTAGCTTCATGTGTTTGTATTTTTTACTGATTTTTTTTTCTGTAATTGACATCTAGTCTCACAGCCTTGTGGTCGGAAAAGATATTTAACCTGAATTCAGTTTTCTTAAATGTACCGAGGCTTGATTTGTGACCTAAGTTGTGATCTATCCTGGAGAATGTTCCGTGTGCACTTGAGAAGTAAGTGTATTCTGTTGTTTTTGGATGGAGTGTCCTATAAATATCAATTAAGTCCATCTGGTCTAATGTGTCATTTAAAGTTTGTGTTTCATTATTTAATTTCTGTTTGGATGATCTGTTCATTGGTGTAAGCTGGGTGTTAAAGTCCCCTGCTATGATTGGGTTACTGTCGATTTCCCCTTTTATGGCTGTTAGCATTTGCCTTATGTATTGAAGTATTCCTATGTTGGGTGCATAGATTCTTACAATTGTTATATATTTTTGGATTGATCCCTTGGTCATTATACAGTGTCCTTCCTTTTCTCTTTTAATAGTCTTTATTTTAAGGTCTATTTTATCTGATATGAGTATTGCTACTCCAGCTTTCTTGTGATTTCCATTTGCATGGACTATCTTCTTCCATCCCCTCCCTTTCAGTCTGTATGTGTCCCTGGGTCTGAAGTGGGTCTCTTTTTGACAGCATATATACAGGTCTTGTTTTTTTTATCCATCCATCTAGTCTGTGTCTTTTGGTTGGGGCATTTAATCCATTTACATTTAAGGTAATTATTGATACGTATGTTCCTATTACAATTTTCTTAATTGTTTTAGGTTTTTTTTTGTGGGTCTTTTTCTTCTCTTGTGTTTCCCCCCTAGAGAAGTTCCTTTAGTGTTTGTTGTAAAGCTGGTTTGGTGGTGCTGAATTCTCTTAACTTTTGCTTGTCTATAAAACTTTTGATTTCTCTGTCAAATCTGAATGAGATCCTTGCTGTGTAGAGTAATCTTGTTTGCAGGTTATTCCCTTTCATCACTTTAAATATATCTTGCCACTCCCTTCTGGCCTGTAGAGTTTCTGCTGAAAGATCAACTGTTAACCTTAAGGGGATTCCCTTGTGTTTTATTTGTTGCTTTTCCCTTGCTGCTTTTAATATTTTTTCTTTGTGTTTAATTTTTGTTGGTTTGATTAATATGTGTCTCAGCATGTTTCTCCTTCGGTTTATCCTGTATGGGACTCTCTGCACTTCCTGGACATGATTGACTCTTTCCTTTCCCATGTTGGGGAAGTTTTCAACTATAATCTCTTCAAATATTTTCTCAGACCCTTTCTTTTTTTCTTCTTCTTCTGGGATGCCTATAATTCGAATGTTGGTGCACTTAATGGTGTCCCAGAGGTCTCTGAGACTGTCCTCCATTCTTTTCATTCTTTTTTTTTTATTCTGCTCTGTGGCAGTTATTTCCATCATTCTGCCTTCCAGCTCACTTATCCGTTCTTCTGCCTCAGTTATTCTGCTATTGATTCCTTCTAGAGTATTTTTAATTTCAATTATTGTGTTGTTCACTACTGTTGGTTTGCTCTTTAGTTCTTCTAGGTCTTTGTTAAATGTTTCTTGTGTTTTCTCTATTCTGTTTCCAAGATTTTGAATCATCTTTACTATCATTACTCTGAATTCTTTTTCAGGTAGTTTGCTTATTTCCTCTTCACTTATTTGGTCTTGTGGGTTTTTTATCTTGCTCCTTTGCTTGTAAGATATTTCTCTGTCTTCTCATTTCGTCTAATTTACAGTATTTGAGATCTCTTTTTTCCAGGCTGCAGGGTCATAGTTCCTCTTGCTTCTGTTCTCTGCCCCCAGTGGTGAGGTTGGTCCAGTGGCTTGTGTAGGCTTCCTGATGGGAGGGACTGGTGCCTGCATTCTGGTGGTGGAGCTGTCTTTTCCCTCTGATGAGCATGGCCATGTCAGGTGGTTTGTTTTGGTGTGTCTGTGAGCTTAGTATGACTTTAGGTAGTCTGTGTGCTGATGGGTGGGTTTGTGTTCCTGTCTTGTTTTTTGTTTGGTCTGAGGCATCTAGCACTGGGAGCTGCTGGTAGTTGGGTGGAGCTCGGTCTTGGATTCAGATAGTGGCTTCCGTGAGAGCTCATGGCAATTAATATTACCTGGGGTTGGGAATTCTGTAGTGGTACAGCATTTTGGACTCGGTGCTCCCACCCCAGAGCCTCAGGTCCGACTTCTGGTTGAGGGACCAAGACCCCACAAGTTGCTTGTCCCAGCAATAAAGGGGATTTTAAAAAAAAAGACTAACAAAACCCCAGACAAATGGTAAAAAGTAAAATCAAACAAACAGAAACGGAAACAAGGAAAGACACACAGACACAAAAGAAACAAAAACAGACACAAATAAATCAGAAAGCAAGAGAACAACCAGACGAACAGAAGAACCCAAGAACAAAATGAAACAATTAAAAAGAAAGCTGACAAAAACACAAAACCAAAAAACAAAACCAAAGCAGAGTGCCAACTAAAGAATGAATCAAAGAAACAAAACAAACTGACAAAAATGATAATAAAAAGAAAAGAAAAAGAGAAAGGGGAAAGAAAATAGAATAACAGAAAAGCAATGTAGAAATAGGAATATAAAAAAAAAGAAATATATTAAGAAAAAAAAAGACAAACAAAACTCCAGAGAAATGGTAAAAACAAAATCAAACAAACAAAAACAGAAACGAGGAAACACACACATGTAAAAGAAACAAAAACAGAGCCAAATAAAACAAAAAGCAAGAGAACAACCCAACAAATAGAAGAACTCAAAAACAAAATCAAACAATTAGGATTAAAACTAACAAAAACACATAACCTAAAAACAAAACCGAAGCAGTGTGCCAACTGAAGAATAAAGCAAGGAAACAGAACAAATAGATAAAAATGATTAAAAAATAATAAAGTAAAATAAAATAAAATAGTATAAAATAAAACAAAATAAAAAGTGAAAAAACACAGGACAACAGAAAAGCAAAGTGGAAATGAAAATATACATGAAAAAGGAAAATATATTAAAGAAAAAGAAAAATAAGGGAAACGAACACAGAACAACAGAAAAGCAAAGTAAAAATAGAAATATATTAAAAAATAAAAATAAAAAATAAAATATATGTTATAAAACATAGAGACCCCAAAGACTAAAATTAAAAAAACTAAAACAGGAACAAACAAAAAATAAAGAAAAAGAAATCAAAAAAGAAAGAAAGAAAGAAAAAAAGCCAGAACCAACAACAGAATGAATCAAAACATAATAAAATTAGTAGTAATAATTTTGTTTCCCTGGGGTCTCTACTGTAAGTGTCCTTGCACACGCCGTGAGCCACAGCCCACCTCCGCCTCCCCAAGAGGCTCTCCTTTGTCTCTGAGCTGGTCTCTGGACCTGCTGTGGTCCCTGTGGGGACCCCTCAGACTCTGATCTGGCCCAGTTCCTGTGTGTGCTGCCCCCAAAGTCCACAGCTGCCAGAGCTAGACCGTTTTCAGTTGTGGGAACACTCGTTGTCTACTCAGATATTCCATAGACGGGATTTATCTGCAGCTTGTACAGCTGATGGAAAGATTTTCGATCTTCTTCCTTAGTCACCCCATCCCTGGGGTTCAGCTTTGGTTTTATCCCCACCCCTGCATGTGGTCCACCCACAGGAGTCTGGTCCTGAGGCTGCCTCAGAGCTCTTGGGTCTGCCCCTGTGAGGACCAGGTGCAGAGGTGGTATGACTGACTGGATCGCGGGAGCCCTGGCAGCACCAAATGCATAGGGAAGCTGGTGGCCAAGGGCACAGGAGGTATGGCCCTTGTGAGGGCCTTTTCTGGCACCTGGTGTAAGGCACATGACGGCCAACTCTGAGGGTTTTTTTTTAATTGTTCAGCAGCCAGCATGCAAGAGCCAGCCTTGAGTAGGCTTCTTTTATTGTCATTGGCAGGCACCGGTGTGTGGGGAGACAGAGGCTACAATAGTGGCTCTTCCTGCTGCGTGTGACTCAGCAGTAGTGCCTGCTTCCATGGAAGTCCAGTCTTCCTCTGTAGGCATTCCCTGCTGCAGATTTCCTCCCTCCCATCCCCCAGTCCGTCTCCCCACAGCCAA